>NC_041004.1:33069103-34557170 GCF_004193775.1 Glycine soja
CTCTTTGTTAGAGACCTTGAGCATACATAAGATGAGTATTTTTCTTCTAATATAATTTATTTTATTCCAAAGATTAACTAGAATACGAACTTTAAACTATTTGATTAAGTGACATAAGTAGTCACCACTTGTGTCAACCATTGTTGATATGAGAGGAGGGAATTTGAATTAGATGTGGAGAGTTCACATTAAGAGAGTACACTATAGATTAGTCTAAAGACTATTAAAGATGGTATGTGCACCACAAATCACATAAATTAGTAGTGTATTGTAGAATTATTTATTTTATCTGTAAGAATTGAACATAGTATTTTTTGGAGGTTTACCTACTCACACTTTACTCAATCAATTGAATTAGAATTTGTCATATAATAAATATTACTTTATTATTTTTGGTTGCAATATATTACTTTGTTATTTAATATGTTACATACTATTAAGAATATATATATATATATATATATATATATATATATATATATATATATAATTATTATAAGTTTGATAATGATTAAATTATAACTTGTTAATAATGATGTACTTTTAAAAGAATTTATTTTTTAAAATAAAAAATATTTATATACAACATAAGAAAAAAATATATTCTCTTATTTTAAATAAAAGCACAACAAGTGTTAATTCAAGCAACAACCAACATTAGAGAAGACAAGACAAAATATTTTACCATCCAAGGCAATTGTTCCAAGATAACCTTGTCAATCCTCTCTACTAAGGTCAACAGATTCTCGTCAAAAGACTTGAATCTGGTAGGGTTTGACTGCCAATAGAACTGGAAGCAGGGTTCCCCATCTCGGTTGAACGTTGTCAGTGGCAATCTATCAGCCATGACGCCAATAGCCAACACCTTGAAGAAACGATCCTTGAAGCGGCGAAACACATTCGAGCAAACTCAAACAGCTTCTTGGAAACGCTGTTCAGGGAAACCCAACCTATTTTCCTTGTCAATTTCATCTTAAAGAAGTACAAAAACACCATAGCCCAACTATTGGGGTGAAGCTGAGAAGGGGCTGCATTCAGATGCTCAAGTAGAGCACATTGAAAAGAATTCAAGGGAAGAACTTTTTTAGTCGTTATTTACAACTAACTTTTGTATTGAAAAGTGTTATGAAATTTATATATTTTCCTCAATTTATGGTTCTTTTTGTAGGCTTGTACATATTTTTATGTTTAGCTTAATTTCACTCAGTAGATATTCCCAATATTGTGAATTAATGTGGTTCAACTTCAGTTTCAGGCTAAGGATAAAGAAGAAGAAGGTTGAAGCAGCTGGTGTCTCGTTAAGCGAGGCATATGCACTTAGCGAGTAACATCCACTAAGCGAGGCACTCAACTCGCTTAGCGAGTTGGAAGAATCTGGAAGAGAATCTCCCATTCATGCACGTGCCCAGTGCGCCATTAACTCACCCAGCGAGTTATTTGTCTTTTCGCGCGCTCAACTCGCTAAGATAAAATTCACTAACTCATGCTTAGCGAGAAAATGACGCTAAGCGAGCCTTCAGGATCAAAAAACCCTTAAAAGACTGAAGTTGGCAAAAAAGGGAGTACTTTTTCTTTTTGGGAGGAGAGATGTAACAGAGCCAAAAAACAGAGCAAAAGAGAAGAGCTTGAATGAAAAGCCTTATCCTTTGAGAGATTTTGAGTTTAGGAGTGATTATTAGGTTTTTAAAGGTGGAAGAGACATCCCCACCACTTTGTAATCTTAATTGTCCTTCAAAAAACTGTTCTTGGGCTGAAAGGTGCTAACTTGCCATGGAAGACTAAATCTCTTGTTGGGGATTTCTGTTGAACTTTGATGTAAAATCCTTTACTATTTATTTAAAGTTGTTTTATGTGTTCATTGCTTCTATCTGTACTTAATTCTTGCATGCTTGTGGCTTGATCACCCATTTGTGTGTAAAGTTATAATTTTTAGCATTGGAAAGTGTTTTAAATCTTTAGAACTGGATAGAGTAGGCTAGAGAACTGTATGTTTGGACACGGAGTACAGAGATTTAGTTTATATTATGTCATAATCTTAATGCAACTTGTTTAAGCCAAGTTCGACGAGGAATCTAGAACAAAGTTTAGATAGAGTTAGACTCATTTACTCGAGGGATCCTGGTTTGGGTAGTTGTTTTCGGCATAGAACACGAAACATAGCCTTAAATAGAGAAAAATACTCAATAACATCAAGTAGGTTTAGTAGAAAGACCCAAAGTTTTTTAATCATTTGTTTATCTCTCACCTTTAGATAGTTAATTTTGTAGTTAAATTAGAATTGTAGAGACAACCTCTTTTTACATTTACTGGCTTTATACAAATGTTTACCTACTGAATGAATGCTCTCTGAATGAAACAAGTTTCCTGTGATTTGATACTTGGTTCTTACCATTTTATACTACTTGCACGACTCAGTACACTTGCTAATTAGTATCGCAATTGGGATAATGCAAACAAATTTACCCCAGGACTTCAAAGAGACATTTGTACATGAAAAAGAAGCACGAACTACCCAACACTGCCTCAAAATGGGGAAATTATTACTCCCTCAAGCCTAGAAGACTATCTTTCAGGAGCCCTATGGGCTTGTCAATCTCAATTGACGTTATAGAGTAGGGACGCTCACCACAGAGGTAATGGAGGACCGATATTTCAAAACATCATCCCTCACCTACTTATAGCCAGTGACAGCAGGAAGGGATGATAGCAATCCAACATTGTGGCTACGATGCATACAGGGGGAAGCCCTAACGTCCCAGTCACCACTCTTTCTCGTTCCCCCAAAAGTAGAAGGGGGAAGGATCGTGGTGACTAGAACAGGTTCCCTGTCCAGAGAAGCAATAGAAGGTTGTGCCTTTCAATGGAAGCGAGAGGTGCCTCTACCAACACGATGCAAGACCGTCAACCTCTTTGAGGAAAAGGACTCACAATCAGAGATTCCATGGTGTGTCTCCTTTGAGGAGAAGTCATTGATTGAGATGACCTCCCGATCCACCAGGAGTTGCCGAATCAAACCCCCAAATTCACTGCCGCCCATGCCCTTAAAGCATTGTGGAAGGGAATGCACCTTAAAGCAAGAGAGACAATTGAAGAAAGGAAAATCGCTAAGATCGCAAGCAAAATGCTAGGAGATTACAGAAGGGAAAGCAAAAGTTTAAAAGTGATGACGATCACAAATCAAACATACACTCCATTTAAAAAGGGGCGTAACTCTTCAATAACTAGCGAGAGTTGAAATGATGCCCTAAACGTTCGCACCATGATGCAGTCCCACTCACCCACATACTACGTCTCCAGTACGTGCTCACTCTATGGGTGACATGTATGCAAGAGTAACGTGTGTGCACTGCACTCGTCTGCAACAAAAAGACAAATGAAACGCTTGTCTTCAATGAGTTCTCCAACAGTAAAAAAAAGATCAAAATTGTCAAATGCAGGGACTCCACCCACCTGACAAGTCTAATCTCGCCTGTAAAACAAAAGCATATTCTCCCTGAACAACTTAACAGTAGTAGCCCGAACAATACTTGTCCAGGTTGGGGGGCTTGACAAGCCTGACAGACCTGTAACTGTCACACTTGTAGAGGTTACCACTCTCGACACTGGACAAACACTTGTCCATGCTTGGGGGACGAAAAACTCGCGACCCTCCTACTTGTCAAGGCTACTACCTTCGACACAGGACAATCTCTTTTGACATTAGGCAAACTCTTTCGCCCACAAGCTAGCTCAAAGCTTGGGGAGCTTATGTACTGTCTAGGCTCCATAAAATGGACATGGCAAGCTACGTGGCTCTCCAATACGCACGTCAGTCCTCCATGTCAACCTTAGTGTAGGAGTACAGACGCATCACCCTTAGAAGTTGGGCTCCCAAACTAACATGTTATCTCTAAGAACTTCGTTATTTTAATATTACCGATATTGTTACAACTTTCTTATCAAGTGGCAGGTATCTAATTATCTATAAGATACACATTATTTATAAGCCACGATTATATACTAGCTATTATCTTTAAGCTAACAATTATTTGCAAGGGTTGTTACACCACCGTAACAACCCCTACAAACAAGGACCCGCAACTCCCACTCCATACTATAAGTATCAGGTTCTACCTCACCCTTTTTATCTCTCATTCTTACCTAACTCACGTACTTGAGCATCAGAGACTTTTATTTTACAGGTTCCCCTTATTGTCCTCCTAACAAAGGATACTCACAGTTCGACGTGCGAAATCATGGAGCCCACTTTGGTCCCGTTTGGGTCTGCTCCATATTTTGGTAAGTACATGTTTGGATTCATGCTGGGAAAGAGACATACATAATCAAAGTGAAAACTGAAGCCACTATTCCTTGCTTCTTCGCATTTCATTTAGTAGACAAGAGAGACAGTGTGAAGCACTTTAAAAAAAAAAATCCAAACACAAATACAATTTTACAAATAAATTACCTATGGACTTTTTTTAAAATACTTGTGTAGGTCTTTTTTTTACATCTGAGGTTTTTTTATAATTTTTTTTTTATCAAAATAGGTAGATTTAAAAAGAAAGTGCATAAATGAATAAATCGTGTTCTTGAAAATAGAAGTTATAATTGCATTCATGACTTTGTAAAAAATAAATAAATAAAGAAATGATTTCTTATTTCTTAAACACAACTTCATAAAAATAATTTTAAAAAATATAAAAGGTTGAAGTCTAGTTGTGGAACACGACTTCTAATTCTAATAAAAATAATTAATATTTTATGAAAATCGTGTGTATCAAATATGATTTTTTTAATTTAAATTTTAAAAATTAAAAATAAGAAGTTGTGTTTCAAAATAAAGATAACACAAAAGTCATGTTTTGAAAACATGACTATACTCATCCACATAATTTTTTAAAATTTATCCATTTGGTAATTTAAAAATTACCCGAGGTATACAAAACTTCTTTGTATAAGTGTCATTAGGTATTTCAGTGAATTACATTATGAACTTGTATTCTTTAATTTTTTTTTTAACAGAAATATACAAATGTTTCAATTAAATTGACTTATTTTAACTTCTGACTTGTATCGAGTCAAATAGTCTGGTTGGACCATTAAAATTTCAGTCCAAAAAATAAAAACTAAACCCGACCCAATCTGGTTTCCTAGTCTAGCTCAATTTGTAACCACGTGATTTTCCAGCACTATTTTATTCAAGTCTTTACTCTAAATAATCAAAAAGAAAAAAATGATTTTATATTTTAATAATTTTTGCAAAGGCTCCATGTCCAAGGAATGAGTAAGTTTATGTGGCAAGACCAATTCAATTCATTACAATACGTCCACATTTACCACATTGATTGCTAAGGTCCGTTAAATTATTAGCATTAGGAAGGCCATGAGAGGGTTGTATGTCACATGTGTGACCACAAAGACTTAAAGCCCTATCTTTCCAACCTGTCCACTTGCCAAAGAAGATAAGAAAGTCTCCAATGAACACAATAGGACAAAAGAGTGTACCACATTTTCACTAACATTAGAGGAGGCTTTAGACATCCTTCATCATTGAGCACCATGCCCCTACACATAGTTGCTTCTCATTGGTCATGGGTATAACTCTCCACATGAACATTTTAACTTTGTGAGCTATATAATTCTTTTTTCAAATGGAATGCCATAGGCTCTTGTCTGGATTAGTTAGCTTGATGGACAAGAATTTTGAGGGTGTACAACAAAGTGAAAGCTACATGTACCCTAATTGGGGTGTTGCCCTCATGTGAAGTGAAATGCCACATCATCCCCAAATTGTAGTGTGTTTATTACATCAACGAAAACTAAAGGGAAAGAAATCACCAATCAAATTTGTTTTCCACACCCTTACTTTGTGATCAATATTAGCTTTTAAGCCATCTTACTTTGCTTTAAGGTGCCATGTCTCTTAAAATTGTGAAAGGTGTGGCTCCAAGCGTAGCCTTGGGTCTTCAAAGTGGTTTACAAGGAAGCTAGAAATCAACCTCTTCTCATCCCTTTTATATCACTAGATAGAGCACTTTTTGCCTAACTATTACTACGTTGCTCCACTATTTGTAGGTTAAACTTTAATTTATCATTTTTGGTCTAGTGATAATGTTGGACAAATTTTAGTTTGTAAAAAAGTATATATGATTGTGTTTGACAGATTAATATGTATATATCACTCATTTGATAGAGACACAGAGTTGGGTCTCTATTTTAAATTATTGGACATGACTTGTGGTAGAAACACTGAGGTTTTTAATGGGATTGGGGGTCTATTTTAATTGAAGATATATGTCTACATTCGAGGTTCATTAGAATTGTGTCTCCATTTAATTATTTAAATGAACAAACATTCCTACATGGCTCTTGATAAGGTATGTGTTTATTTGTATAGAATGAAGTAATATGGACGCTCAACATTTTCTAACGAATTAGTTATGGCGTAAACCTTAATTTATAGCTACTAATTAATGGCCTCAACCAAATATTAAAACTATTTTTAACAATAAATTAAATTTAAAGAAATAAAATTATCTTTTCAAAAAGAGATAAAATTATGTATAAATTGACAAATGACATATCGAAGAGATTTATAATATAAACAAAATACATAGGATACATGACCTACAAAAAGAAAGGGATGATGGAAACAAATCTCTTCCGCTAAACATTCTATTAAAACTAATAATTAATATTTATTCCGAAAAAAATTATCATCATTGTTTAAAACAAAAGTTTTAAATCTGGTGGAGGCAAGCCTCATAATCGAGGGATTTTTACAAAAAGGGAGTAATTTTTTTTATTTTTTAATATGAGGGTCATTTTCAAATTATTACCGAGGATGAATAAGTCGTAACAGTTTAATTGATGTCATAAAATTTTGTACGACTTTAGTTTAATTTTTATATTTATTTATGATTTTAAAGTTATAATTTTTTTTATTTTATGATTTTAAAGTTGTAAGTTAATTTTTTTTTCAAATTTTATGACTTTGAAGTCATAATTCTTTTTTTACGTGTTTTAGGTTTTTTTAATTATTTGTATTTTCTTTTCTCTTGCTTTCAATTTAAAAAAAATTGTAAATAATTTTATTTATTTAATTATTAAATAAATATTTTAAATTTTACTGGTTATTAGTTTTATTTAATATCTTATATATTTTTTATGGATTTATTTAATATGTTATATATATTTTTTACTTTTTTATTTAAAATGTTATATATACTTTTTGAATATTGTTTTATTTAATATATTTTGTATATTTAAAATGTCGATAATTTTTTCATAATGTTATTGAATTTGATTTGTTTTGTAAATAAAATAAAAAATTAACAGATATTAAAAAATATTTGTTTTATTTTTTGAAAAACTAAAATTTTAAAAAAAATATTAAAATATTTTGTTACTAATATTAATTTGTAATTTATGAAATAATATTGTTTATTTTGTATAAAGAAATTTACTATTAAAAATATATAATAATTTAGTAATAAAAGTAGTTGTTAAATTAAAAATAACATAATATATTAATATAAAATTAACAATACAAATTAAAGAGAAACATAAAAAGTAAAAATTATATTAGTCGTCTACTTGTTTGTATAGACAATTATTATGAAGATATCATTCACTTCTACACAATGAGTATTTCTTAGACCTATTTAGAATTGATTCGTCCATCTCATTATATATAGGAGTAGTGACTGACCTCGATCATGTATAAAATATGAACCTAAATATTGTGGTCATTTGTCTTCACTTCCAAAAGAATAAAAATAATGGCGATAAACTTTAAAAATGTTTTCCAACTTGTATACAGGGTCAGCAAAATCATCATAATTTAAAGGCTTAATTGCAAAATATGTTCTTCTATTTTGCCTCCCCTATTTTTTAATTAACTATTTGAGTCCTCCTATATTTCAGAATATACTACCTTAGTCTCCGTTAAATTTTAAACATTAAGTAGACTAGAAAGTTGACCCTTAAGGAAGAACTAAAACTATAGGCCTTGAAGTAAAAAAAACACTCTTTTGCCACTACATCCAAGTGCTCAATTTGAATATTTGATGTAAAATATAGTATTGATATAAGTTTTATGCAAAAATAGTTTAAAATTAAAATTTTATTATTTTTAATTTATTATCTTTTTATAATCTTATATATTATTCTTTAAATATAATATATAAGATTAAATTCTATTTTCACATAAATTAGAATAAGTAAAATTTTTATTTTATATATTATATTTTTACAATCTTATGTATTTTTATCACACTATTCAAAACTTATTTTATAAAGTAAATGTATAATATAAATTTTATCTTTAATTATATTTTTTTATATAAATTATAATTTCATAAAATGATAGTATTTTGTTATCTTTTTAATATTTATATATGTGATTTATTGACGGTATTTTTTTACCTATATTATGATATTCTTGTTATTTATTGTAATAGTATTTTTTATTTATATTTAACTTCATTTAATCATGTACAAAATTTTTATAACGAATCAAATTATATAGTAAATATACATAACTAAATAAAATGACAATATTTTCTATTTTTTAAAATATTTATGTATGTAATTTATTGATATTATTTTTTATCTATATTATAATAAATAACATGAATATATATTAACTCGTTGGCAAGTGTACCAATTTATCACAGGTAGTAAAATACTCGAAAGTTCGAGTGTCAAATCAACATGAACTTTATTTGTACTTAGATTGACGCAAACCCAATTTACAAACAAGATATAAGGAATTTAAACTAAAAGATAAAGAAAGATAGGAGATAAGATAAAGATTTAAAAGAAAAAATAAGAGATTTAAAGATAAAAAATATAAGATAGAAAAGATAAAAGATTTAAATTAAAAGATGATAAAGATAAAAAAAAAAAGTAGAAGATAAAATAGATAAGATAAGTAAGAGATAAAGATAATGATAAAAAAATGAATGAAGAATGTAACAATGTTGGGACTAGCGTGCCTTATTTGCCTAAGATGTATGATTTTAGATTTTTCTATATCAATTTGTTGAATTTTTCCTACCCACGTCTATTAGAATACTTGCTCGTGATGTCTCACGATAACAGTTTATCTTACCTATCTATCTCTCAAATGCATCAATTTGTTGAATTTTTCTCTATCTTGCTTTGATGCATGGGCAATTCGGCATAATGCAATCACTCTATGTCTAGCAATGATTTTATTAAGATACTCCTTCATTTGAGTTCTATTAGAAATTACCTTCTTTCGAGCAACTAATCCCTAACACCGATGCATATAAGACCTTTCTTGTATTTCTACTAAGGATTACCCTCTTTCGAGCGCTAACCCCTAAAGATGATGCAAAGATGAATGATACATGAAATTAGAATAAGAAAGGATAATGGGAAAAAAAACACCTGTTTGCATTGATAAATATGAAACATACCATACATCTTTTGGCTTGTTAGGCCTATCAGGCCCTAACTAATGGGGTTTAGCCTCTCATTGTTATGAGAGACTTTTACACTTTAGGGGGTTGAAGTAGATAGAAGAAGAGGGATGAATAAAGGAGGAGAAGGGGATAATGGACATAGAAAGAGGGTTTCCCCTATTAGAGATACTCAGGCTTAAGATGTATTCATTAGAGGGGTGGTGTTGTTCCAGTATGTAGATTTTGTGTTTTCCTTCTGCTTCTTACTCCTTTTATAGGACTAAGGTAGCTTATTTTTTACGCTAACTTCGTGCTTAGCGTGGACTTTCACGCTAAGCGTGTCTTTGGGCTTCTTCGTGGGCCTTCTTTGCGCTAAGAGTGAGTTGGCCTGCTTAGTGCGGGTGCGCGTTAAGTAAACTATTTAATTCTTCCAATTTTTCTTCAAGATATAAAATAAAATAAAACTTATAAATATACATATTCTAATTTATGTGAAAATAGAATTTAATCTTATATATTATATTTTAAAAGATAATATATAAGATTATAAAAATATAATAAATTAAAAAAGAATAAAATTTGAATTTTGAACTATTTTCGCATAAAATTTATATTAATACCATATTTTGCACCAAATATTCAAATGAACACTTTGGTGTATTGGTAAAAGAGTGTGTTTCTTACTTCAAGGATCATGGTTCTAGTCCTTCCTTAAGTATTTTTTTTAAGTTCTTATTTTTTAAGAAAATATTGATCAAATTTAAGATATTGTGTTTTGAAACACAGGGGGATTCAAACAATGAACTATTTGCAATCTCTTGAACCTCAAATTCCGTTGTTTCTCGAACATACATGCAAACATAATGCGAGGTAACTATGTGTTGATTTTGATTTTCTTACATCATGACATATACGTCTTCAAAATACTTATGTCTTGTCTTTATCATATTCATGATTTTCATGCCATTAGTAACAAATGAATCATTTATTTTATTAAATGTTTCATTGGCTAAAACAATAATAGGTAATGCTCGGACTCCTTTTAAAACAATAATTCATACATTCGGTAAGGTTGGTAGTCATATGGTCATATCATTTTCTTCCATTGTAGGCTTGGGTCCATTTACTTTTGAAATTTTTGTCCAACCAATCTACTACTTGTGGAAACTTTACTCGCATTGCAAACAACTTTACCTCAAATCATGGTTTTCTCATCTCATATCCTATGGCAAAAGATAAAATAATGAATAATAAATATGGTGAAGACATAATAAAGCAAGAGTTTGATGAATGAAATGGTTAGAAGCATACCCATATTGGAATGATTATATTGTTCATGGTGAAATGTACCAAGATCTTTTACATGAAAATTTAGAATACATACAATGGTATATACGTCGAACTAGACGATATATATCGCGTGAGTGAACACTATCTACTGAGATTGTAAGTTTACTTTAGAACATGATAATAAATTATTGCTATCATTGTTCATTATTATTTTTAACTTCGTAAATCTTAACCTGACCATCACCAACATCAATCATATACTAAACCCAGTGTACCTCAAGTGCAAGTTTCTAGATATATGCCCCAACATCATTAATCACAAGCACAATATCAATCAAATGGATTCTCTCGATACATGCCTCAAGGATGTCAACAAAGTTTTCAACCATTAGGGTTCTCATCATATATGCCTCAATACTCATTTCAAGTTCCTTCTACCTCAAATGTTTTTTTATGGAGTCTCACAAAGGTTTAGCACGACTTTCAACATTCTGTCATTTGCATATAATTTACCACCATCAAATTCTTGTTACCGTCCACCATTACCTATTCAAATACATGACATGGGTCATGGAGATGATGATAACAACAATACCAACAATAACAATAGTGATGATGATGAAGGCAATGGTAGTGATCATATTCCTCAATAACAACACATAATTGCATGTGATTATCCTAGAACAATAGGAGGTAGAGGTCGTAGAACAAGAGGACAACAATCACCTCCAAATCCAGTGCAACAAGATGAGAGACCTCGATGCATATCTAGAAGAATTCGTTGTGGAAAAATATTCCATTATTAATTTTTTTTGTTAAAAAACATGTAATTTTCATTTAAATGTCTTGGATTTTTAAATTAATGTGTTTTAAAATTTTAGTTTTTAAAAATTTATGTATTTTTTATTATTTATTTCACTTACAAAACAAATCAAATTCAATAACTATTAAAAATTATCTAAATTTTAAATATAAAAATATATTAAATAAAACAATATTAAAAAAATATATAATATATTAAATAAAACCATAAAAAATATATAAGATATTAAATAAAACTAATAACAAGTAAAATTAAAAATATTTATTTAATAATTAAATAAATAAAATTATTTATAATTTAAAAAAATTGAAAGCAAAAGAAAAGGAAATACAAGTAATTAAAAAAGCCTAAAACACTTAAGAAAAAAAAAAGATTACAACTTCAAAGTCATACAATATTAAAAAAAATTAACTAACGACTTCGAAGTCGTAAAATAAAAAAAAAACTCATTTATGACTTTAAAGTCATAAATAAAAAAAATTAATCTGAAGTTGTAAAAAAATTTATAACTTCAGTTAAAAAGAATCGAAACAGATATTACGCCTTCTAATTCAAAAGTCGTAATACCTATGATGACTTATCTCATTTTTTATAATAATTTGAAAATGACACATATGAACAAAAAAATACATTTAATAAAAGTCCCCATAACCAAGGTGTGAAACTTAGGGCACCCATTTCAACTCCAACTAGCCCAATTGCACCTTAGTCTCTAGTATAAATTATAGAGTGTGTCTCCTAAAGAAATATCTCATCATAATTAAAAAATAGAGTCCTAAAAAATGTCACCTTTAGTATGTCACATCCCTATAGTGACCATACTATGAAACCCTATAGTGACCTCACCCTGAAAAGACCTTTGGCCATTGCTTAACCATGGATCATGAAGCTTACAAACATTTAACGGTCATACGCTTTTCTTGTTAAACCCTAACCTGTAAATAGGTAATTGCTCAATTAAAGAAACACCCATCAAAATATTCTTCATGGATCATACTATTTTTAATGAAATTTAATTTCTATGTTTATTTTAATATCATTTTAATGTTTGGATTTAAAGTAAATGAAAACGAATTTTTCTTATAAATATTTTAAATGAATAATAAAGGTTATCAAATAATCTACAACAATGCATTATGTATACTCGTTTTAAATTATATTAAATTTAAATAATATAATAAAATCTATCATATGATAATTTTGATTTGATTATTTAAAAAAAAAATTAAGAATTTGAATTAGACCTTATTAGTATAGTCACGACTTTGCAAGTGACCTAGTCCCCAGCCGAGGAAGGCCCACTACGGTCCTTAGACGACGTTGGACACTTTGAAACTCTGGTCCTCCCCTTCTCGTAAGAACTAAGAACCTTCAATCATGCCGAATCATTCACGATCTATATATAAACCAATGTCAAACCACACTTAAGATATTTGGGTATTCATTGTGCCAAGCCAACTATGACATATACACTTTTATATTTTTTTTATATAATAAATACTATTGGGTAAGAACTTATGACTTTTTAATGTTTCATAAACTTAAATGACAAAGTGTAATAATTATTTATTAGATTTTATTTATTTTTTGAATGGATTTTAAATTTGTAAAAATATTTGTTTTTACCTTCGCATAGCGAAGAGCCTCTGGGTAATGGGGTACGCAAAAAAAAATAATTTGTTTTTCCTTATGAACGGGAAGTATTAAGATAAAAAGAAAATTTTGATTGAAATTTTTGCATTTAAAATACCTTTTTCCCCAACTTTTTTTAGCTGAATTAGATGAATTTATTAAAAATATTATATTATATTTTTACTCCAAAAAGTCAAATATTTTATTTAAAAATAAATTATCTCCCAATGTTAATAATTAGACATAGATATTATTTACCTAATAAAAGTGATTAGGTCAAGCTATTCTTTTACTTTGACTTTTCAGAAGAATTTTCCTTTTAGAAAAATTAAGACTAATTTTTCAAAGAAAAAAGTTTATAGGTTAAAAATAATGAAAAATAATTAAATTGAATCATTAAATTTAGCTGAAAACTTAATGAATTAATGAAC
The DNA here is from genome assembly GCF_004193775.1 of Glycine soja. NCBI lineage: Eukaryota > Viridiplantae > Streptophyta > Magnoliopsida > Fabales > Fabaceae > Glycine > Glycine soja. The sequence continues at coordinate 33,082,693 of NC_041004.1, forward strand.
AAGTCATCGATCCTTATTTATCAAGATTATACATATGATTCATAAAAAAAGTAGTAATATAAATCTGGTTCGTTTATAAAAAAATAAAAAATAAAGAATTTGTTCGGCTACCATTTGCTCATCCATGTGTTGATTGTGTAATGATAACAAAGAAAAACCCTGTTGATTGTACATAATAGAAGCATGGGTTCAAAGTTCAAACACACCATTTGCGTAACTTTTTTGGCAAAATTATATTTTTGATTTTCTTATTTAATTTTAATTTTAGTTTTTTTTTTAAATTATTCACATATTTTATCCTCTTTTGTTACAAAAGAATGTTGACCGTCATGTATCATGACACATGACAGAAACATCGTCTAATAAGAAGATAATGATACATGACAATCAACATTTATTCAGAATCGTTAACGTCTAAATTTGGATTTGAGGATCAAGATTAAGTGATAAGATAAAAAAAAAGGATAAAATGTGTAAATAATTATTAAAGAAGACCAAAATTAAAATTAAAAACAATTAGGGAAACTAAATTTATAATTTTGCCTTTTTTTTATTGAGATGCACTCTATTTTATTTTAAAAGTTATGGCCTTATTGTGTTAAAAAAAATTGCTTCTCCAACGTATACAGAATACGAAGACTGTTCTAGTTATCGTGAAAGACATATCTAACATAATACTTGTTCATATTCAAAATATAATGCTTTTTCTGAATTAAGTTAAAATTGTTTGATTGTACTATTTTAGTAAAGTTTCATGATTCAAAATATCATTTCTTATTTGACTCCTTTGGGTAATCACTGTGCTATATTGAATTAAAAACAGATTTGATTTTAGATTAATCCTTGACCGCCACCATTATATAGATATTAAAATCATGAATTAATTATCAATAACTACATATATTAGTATTTTACTAAATTTCAAGGAATTGATAAAGTAGAACAAGGCATAATGTTATATCTGAAAAGCACAGTTTCAAATTCTAACCAGCTATCTCCTTAGAATAAGCTAAATGTAAATATATTTATAATCTTTTTTCTTTCTTGGAGTCTAAAGATTTTCTGTCTTGAATTTGGTGTGATTCTCTCCTCCTAATTTTTTGAGTGATAAAATGAATCCTAGTATTTTATAAAATATATAAAAAAAATATTTGTATTTATGACAACTTTGACCACAATTAATTCCAAATCACAAACCGCTTTAGCAGTAGTAGTACAGAACCGATTTTTAAAGGCTCCTATTTTTCTTTTCTTTCTTTCGAACCTGCTCAATGGCCAATTAATAGCCTCATTGATTTCCCCCCTTGTTGAAAAAATAAATATAAATATAAATTCTAAATCCATCCTCTTCTACTGTCTCCCTCTCTTTCTAAATCTTAACAAAACGCCAACACCATAACCAAAACGCACACTCACACAGAGAGAAAACTCTTTCTCCTTCTTCTGTAGTTGTTTTCTTCTCTTCCAGATCTTCGGCGCAGAAGAACCTCCTGAAATTCGATCGCTTCATTCATTCACGTTTTGCTTTCTTCAGATTTTCGTCAATATTAGAGATTCTACGTTCGCACGATTATGAAGATGATGCTATAGCAGCAGCAGTAGAATTCGTTATTGCAAAAGAAGAAGAAAATGGACGATAGAGGTAGCTCATTCGTTGCTGTTAGGAGAATTCCTCAAGGAGAAACCTGCCATCCAAATTCTGGTAATTTTCCAATTAGTTTTCTCCTTTTTTTGTTGCTTTCTTTCGTGCTTTTCGCGACTCTTCTCTCTCACTCTCTTTCGCAAAGTTTGTTTTTTTTTTTTCTTTCCTTTTTTTTACGCAATAGTTGTTGTACTTGTACCACCACTTCTTACTTTTCTCTCTTTCTCTCTCTTTACCTTCATAAAAAAAATGAAAAACATATTATTATTATTCTTAAATTGAATATCATATGCATGGAGTCATGGACCGAAATCGAGATCGAACCGTTTTGTAATAGGCCGCTTCATAAACCCGAGTTGCGTGATGTTTGCTGCTATTCTTAATTGCATTGGTTGGTGAAATCATTTTCTTCAATTATTATTATTATCAAATCATTTTTTGTATAATTTTCACATATGCAAATTCAATCTCTCTTTCTCTTTATTAATAGTTATTATGGGAGATGTTACTTTGTTTTGTTTTTGTGGCATTTAAGTTTTTATCACTGTGGTGGCTGTTCCCGTAGATCTAGCGTTCATGAAATTCGGTTTTGTTCGTATCGTCATATCTTGGAAAATGCGATTCACGTGTTGTGTTTGAAGCTGGTAGTACCGATAGATAGCTATATAATTTAGAATAAAGTAGAACAGAGGTCTCCTATGATTAAGCGTTGCTGCGTTGGCTCTTTATTTTTTAATTATTATTTTTAATTGAATGTGTGTAATGTGTTTCTTTGTTTGAGGGATTGTGTGGCATGTGGGTCCACGTCCAGGTATAGGCCTGGTTTGTGGATTGAGCTGCTGGGAACACAGAAACTACTTGTAAAATGTTAAGGATGCATTTTGGTAATTAGCTTAATTAAGTGCTTATTGAATTAGGTTTTGTTTGGATAAACTTTTCAATAAGCACTTGTAAGAGAAGAAAATATGAAAGTAAAATGAATTGAGATTCTCCTATAATCAACTTATACACTTAATTTTCGTAGAAATTCTATCATATAGCTTCTTCAAAAGTGATGTGCATAAGATGATTTAAGCTTGTAGAAGTTCAGTTCATTTTACCTCCATAATTTCTTTTCTTCTCCTACAAGTACTTATAGAGAAGTTTATCTAACCAGATCCTAACTGTTGATCCTATAAGCACTTATGTATAGGTTTTCTATAATTGAAGAGGAAATAAAGTTAAACTGTTTTTTAAGTTATGGAGAAGTTTATCTAAATAAGGCCCAAGTGTTTATTATATAAACACTTATTCATTACCTGTTTCTGTAATTGAAGAGGAAGTGGAGTTAAGCTGTCTTGATATGTGTTATCTTGGAGAACTTATTGAATATATCAGAAATGTTTTTCATAAACTCTTTCAAACACTTATATATGTGCTTGTGTCCTAATGTAAGCTTAAATAGGTTGTAAATAAGCTCTTCCGAAAGCACCCTAAACATTGGTTGGCAGATTGTGTCTTTTGCCTGGGAATGGAAATTTGTATACAACCCATAAGGGACTGCACTCTGGGGAGTCGGAGTGGGTGGGCGGCTTTTACATAATTTAGTGTTATTTTATATTCAAGGCTTTCCAGTTATGTTTAGGAGGATTTGAGTGCAATGAATTGTAAATTATGCAAGCTGTTACAAAAAAAATATAATGCTGCCACTTTCTGTGTTGTTTGAAACACTGCCTGCGGGTCCATTAACTTAGGATGAAAAATGTAGCATAAAATAAAATTTATTGGGTAGAATCTTCATTGATAGCAATTTTGTTTTGTTACAGCAGAGGTTGTGGCAGGGTCAGCTGCATGGCTAGGTCGAGGTCTGTCTTGTGTCTGTGTACAAAGAAGAGATAGTGATGTTTCTAACACTTTCGATTTAACCCTAGCCCAGGTAATATTTTTGTAATCACTAAAGCAGCACTTTGTTTCTGTTCTAGTATCTCAGTTGATTATGCTTTAGGCATCTTTCTGCAAAAACTAAAATAAAAAGGTATGAAATTATGAAAATTTAAATTAGAGTAATGATGCTTCAATGTTTTACTACAATAAGCATCTTCTAAACTGTATGCAATATAAACATGCACTTTAGATTTGTATTGAATGATCTGTCTTCTTACCAAATAACAAACCTAGTGTTAAATTCTGATTATATGGGTTTTATTCTTGTTTATTATCCATATCTTGTGTATGGTTTTGGAGTGCCAAAAAATCTATTTGTTAGAGGGAGTCTTGATTACCAAGTACTAATAGCTAATCAGTTGTTGTGTTTAGTTTAAGCTCCCTCTAACATATGAAATTGTGGAACAGTTTCTACATATTTTTTCTTCTGTTAAATATTGTAGTTTATAGTTATACCGCACAAATTCTCATGGTGTTTAATTTTCATTTCTTAGGAGGAATGCTTGCAGAGGATACAGAGACGTATAGATGTTCCATATGATAGTTCTATAATTGAGCACCAGGTATATTTGCCATTGATATTTTTCAAGACTGTGTAAGCAATGTGACAACCATTATGATGCACACCTTCAACCTATGTACTCATAGCTTTATGTGCTGTCACTGGCTTATTACTCTAAGTGCAATCTTCAATGTCTTAAGACTGTAATTACATACATATTTAGGATGCCCTTAGGGCTTTGTGGAATGCTGCGTTTCCTGAAGAAGAACTTCATGGCTTGATATCTGAGCAATGGAAGGAAATGGGCTGGCAAGGAAAAGATCCATCAACAGATTTTAGGTAGATATTGTCCTCATATTTTTTTGGCTGCCAAATCTAGAGCTCATTCCAGCTAATGTTGTTAATTCCCACTATATATTTGGCAGGGGTGGTGGTTTTATATCATTGGAGAATTTTCTCTTCTTTGCTAGGAATTTCCCGGTATGATTTCTTTATTGGTTTGTTCACTCTTATCTGATTTTGTAACGAATATATTACTTATGTTAAGTTTAGAATGGAAAGCCTTTTGTCATGAGTGACAGCTCATCCTAACAGCCAGAGAAAGTAACAAGGAAATTTTACTTGTATTTCTTCCAAAAGAAGAGGCCTTTTAGTTTCTAATACTGAAAAGAACTTATGTAGATATAGTGTTATTGTGGGGTATTGATTTTTGGAGAATGAGTATTTCTCTCTCACAGTAATGATTTCAGATGAAGTTTGAATGGTGATGTAGGAAATAAAGTCTTCTCAATAATTTAGTAACATGTTTATGCAGATTTGAATAAATTTCTAGTGCTTGAACATTCTCCATGATAGAAGAATTGTGACCATATTAGTATATTCTCTTGCTTTCTTTAAGAGAAGGGTCTAGCAAGTGAGATTGCATTTTAAACGAGAATGGTGTTTAAATTAATTGATTTGTTTTTTTTTCTCCAATGGCCTCCTAAATTGCACCTACTTTACCAATGTCTCTAAAATATGATGTCATGCAAGTCAGTGGTAAACTTTACTCCATTCACACTGAGCCCGCAGGATCAAATGTGGTCTTCCTTGCTTACTTTTACTCTTTTGATGCTGATATGTATACTTCTTTTTTCATTCTAATTAACAGTTGTCTATTTTGTTTCTCTTAGGTTTTTATGTTTATCTGACATTGTAATCTTTCAGGGCTCATATAGATTCTTTTTTGGGTAGAAAAAGTATGATTGTTATTATTATTATTATTATTATTATTATTATTATTATCAGGTAGGAAGTATAAATTACAGGAGAGAATATGGTATTCTCCAAAGGAAAAAAAAAGCTGAAACAATGATAAAAAAAGCTCCTCTAAAGACAAAAACAGGAGAGGAAGCTAGCTGCCACAAAACACTCATAGAAGACTCCCCAAATAAGTCTGCAAAAAAGGAAATAAAGCTAAAGTAACTCTGAAACAACTCTCCCTTAGTCTTCATCAGAAAGACAAATTTGAAGATTCCAAAAGAAAACATATTTAATCCTCCTGATTTCTTTAGGCCTTCCATAATTTACCATTGTAGTAACCTTAAAGTTGTTTTTGTACCTTTTTCTCATTGAGACCATTTGTTACCCTATTTGTTTGTCTTTGACTCTTCGTTAATCGAGTGTTTTTTTAATCCCCGAGAGCTACTAGAGCTTTTCTGCCAGCCTTAAATCTAATCAGTTGTTGCTATTCGTGTATCTTTATTGTATCCTTTTATTTTTGCAGAAATCCTTCCAGGTTCTTTTACGCAAGCAGGAAGGAGATCGATCAGTGTGGGAATACCCATTTGCAGTTGCTGGTGTTAACATCACATACATGCTGATACAAATGCTTGATCTTGAAGCAGGTTTGTTACTTCTCCTGTTGTTATCCTGTCTAAAATGAAGAATTGGGTTGCTGTGTGTATGTATGGTCAATTTTCTTTCTGTATTGTGTCATGTCAATTTCATAGAGCACCCATGAGGAATATACTTAAAATTTAAGGAGTCCTTTCAATTTTTATACGTTGACATTTTACTTTTGCATAAATCAGTATAACAAAGGTCGCCTGCTATCATCATCTGAATAGTGATGGTGCCATATTGTGATACATTGAATCAGTACGTGGATCAGTAACAATTATCTAATAATGATATGCTTTGCCTTTACAGTCAAGCCACGCAATCTGGTTGGAGCAACTTTTCTAAAATTTCTTGCAGGTAGCCTACACTCACCCTTTTTAATCCACTATTTTGCTTTTCTCGAATATGGAAGGGGGATCAATCAGGGGGGGTCTGAACTTTAGTCAAAATGAAAAAGGGTTTATTTAGAATGTTATAGCTTTTACTTGCAAGTTGCAGGCCCAATTTTATCTAAGGTTGCAGTTTTAAGTAACTAAACCCGTTCATGCTTGTCTGACAGAAAATGGGTCAGCTTTTGATCTTCTCTATTGCATAACTTTCAAGCTAATGGATCATCAATGGCTTACTATGCGTGCCTCATACATGGATTTTAATGTAAGTATTCTATAACCTCAGCTTGCTGTAGAAATATAAGTTTATGGTGTAGAAGTTTGTTAAGGAGGAGAGGAAGGGAAAGAATATGGATGGAAGTTATATTGGAACTGAAGAGTAGTTTGAAAATTTTATGTGAAAAGGAAATGCTCTGCTTGAGAACTTTATTGGGTAAAAATAATCTGTTTGTTTAAATAAAAAATTTGTCATGGAGGTGTACCCGATGCTGTTTCTTGGCGGTTGACCTTTACTTTGTAGCTTTAGATTGCCAGTGACTACCCTGCTAACATACCCATTACTTCTATTCTGACAGGCAGTGATGAAAGAAACACGACGTCAGCTAGAGAAAGAGCTTCTCATTGAAGACATAGCCCGGCTTGAAGATTTACCCTCATACAAATTACTTTCCCGATAATACCAGTCCCAAAAACCTGTCACTCCTATTTTTCGCCAAGAGGCTTTTGTATATGATGTGATGTGATGCTCCTCCTATCATAATTTTCACTCCTGTCAATTCAGCATTTTTAGTAACATTTCAGCAAGAATGAGCTATAACATGTAAAACTGATGTGAGCTTTAAGCCTTATACTTGATGTCACAAGGTTTGAGATGGATGCAGCAGTTAAGCTTTTAGTCTAGTTGAAAGATGATTTTGTTGGCCTGACATGCTGCCAGGAGGCTGAAATGTAAATTTGCTTGGTATTGGGTATTAATGATTTGTGGTTTGCCACTTTACCAATATATTTCCTTGTGGTGTTATAACTGGCAATTGCAGCTTGCAGTAATGTCTTTCAGATTGCATCTTCTTGATCTAGTTTGATAGACTGCATATGTTTGCAGATGAACTTGCCTATAAGAGTAATTGTGATATCTATCCGGAGTTGATAAAGATTGTATTCCTGATAGTAACACGTTTCGTTTTATCATATCTTGAATGTTTTATGCAACCAGGCTGAATTTCTTGAATTCTGCATGACTGAAGCGTCTGTTGAGAATTTAAATTTTGGATGATAATCAATTCGTTTCGATTAAAGTTACAGTAACCAATATATTTTTTTGGATACCCTAACTTAGTTATTTAAAGAAATTGAAAAGATATAAATTTACATTGAAAACTACTTTTCATATAAACAAAAATGACAAGGCCCTTGTTTATGGACATTTATTTCCGGCACTTCTATTATTACATCATGCACCTTCCATTATATTCCAAAAAGTTCATTCTAAAATGCAAATAGGTTTTTCATAATGCAATTAGAGATGCAAGATACAATAGTGAAAGTGTTGGACAAATGACAGCTCTATCAATAGTCAATAATGAAATTGTAATTAAGGATTAAAATATAGAATTTTTATCAAAAATGCTTAGTTTGCGAATCAAAATCTTAACCCTATTAATTATTACTGAAACTAAGAATCATGAACTGAGGAAAATATGTCGTATTTACTTTTTATTGTTAAGAAATTTAAATATATTAAATTTGAATAACAAAGACATAGTAATAATATCATATAGAAAGAAAACAACTTTTTTTAAAGAAATAAAATTTAATTTGATCATTCTTGTGCAATATAGATGCACACGAAGGTTATAATTATGTGACCTTTTATGGTGATCATAGTGATAGGACAGCCTAAAAAGATTATTTAAGAAGTCACCAACTAGACTCAAGAATGATAAGAGACAAACTAATATTTCTTTTGATTTCATTCATTGTACTACTCCCACTTTTCTTTACCTCTGTAATTGAGTGTGCACAATTGATTGCATAGATATTATGTTTCAAACCCTTTCCACTTCCTTTACTTTTTACCTAACAAGGGCGGCGAGTGGCGACAAATGTGTATTATTGCCACACTTCAAATTAAGACATGTTCTTATGAAATGTAAGGACATAGGCATTAAACTCATTTTTAATTGTTAATCATATAGCAAGTGTTTACACGTTCTACAACCAACAAATGTTTTGGAAAGCGTATCTTTCATTCTCTCTCTTTTTATGCCATGTAAATTTTACTGTTTTGAAGGTTATGCCATGAGCTATTTGTGATTAGTTAATAGTAGCGAATAGCTGGCAAAAACACTAAATAGGATCCCTTTTAGATATTTATTATCAAATAGGGTCCCGTTTGCAATTATTTATCTTAGGGGTCTGTTTTTTTATTGCAAAGTGTCCCCCCGACAGACGCTTCCCTGCACAGCGCGACACGTGGCGCCACAAGACAGGAGGCGCAGCGCACGAGGGCGCCCTGGGTAGTGCCCCTGACACGGGCGCGTATGCTAGCGTCCAGGGGTCTGGCGCCTTGGCTAGCGCCCCTGTTGCAGGCGCGACTGCTAGCGCAGGACAGCCAGACGCTTGCCCCACCCCCCCACACCCCTCCCCCCAGTTTCTTCTTCTCACACCCCCCAACCTCTTCCCACACCCCTCAGTCTCTTCTTCTCACACACCCCCAGCCTCTTCCCACACCCCCACCCCAAAAACATTATTTTTTATACACTCTAAATTGTATATTTTTTAATTTATTTATTATTAGTTTATCAAAAAATTTAATTTTTTTCATTTTTATTATTAGTATTATTTGTTATTTTTTTTATATTCTCACACCCCCACCGCAAAATTTCAATAACATTATTTTTTATACACTCTAAATTGTATATTTTTTAATTTGTTTATCAAAAATTTAAATTTTTTTTCATTTTTATTATTAGTATTATTTGTTATTTTTTTATATTCCCACACCCCCACCCCAAAATTTCAATAAGATTATTTTTTATACACTCTAAATTGTATATTTTTTTAATTTGTTTATTATTTGTTTATCAAAAATTATATATTTTTTTCATTTTTATTATTAGTATTATTTGTTATTTTTTTATATTTTATTGTTCTCTCTTTTTGAAGTATATATAAGTACATTTTCAATAAAAATACATTTTCACCTAAAATACATTTTGAAATCTTAAAATATTTTAAAATGCTTTTTGATTTGGCCATTAAATTACGTTAGAGATCACTTTTGTTTTATGTGTCATTGACATTATCGTTATTTATTTTTATTTATTTTAAAAGCATTGCACAATAAGATTGAAAAGTTAAAGTGGCAATAATATAAAATTAACATGAAAAAAAAAACCATACAAAGTACATGACAATATGAAACACATGGAAAAAAATAATACAAAGTACATGAAAATGTTAAACCATGCGGAAAAAATGTAAACTCATTATTAATCAATCATCACTATGTCTGTGATGCCGCGACGAAGTCCCACATGGCCGGTCCCAATTTCTAGCTGCCCTATCAGGATTTCTTCTTCTAGGATTCGCCCTTTCATCCACTTGGCTGGTCCCACATGGCCTGTCCCAATTTCTAGCTGCCCTTTCATCCTCGGCAGAGAAATCATGACGTAAATCGACCCCTAATAAGTCTTCCATGTCGGGTATATCTCCAGGTATATTCCACGGACTAGCAAGTGGGGCATTTGGGGTTGATAGTTGATCACTTTGGGTAAATGAAGGAGTTCCCGTTGAAGGAGGAGAGTACCCAAATATGCCTGCAAAACTATACCCTGGTTGAAAATCATGTGGATATGAATACATCGGCGGCATCTGAGACGATTCTTGGGTGAATGCCGGAGGTGTGTAATACATTCCATGTTGTCGTTCTGGCATCGGAGGCAAACTATACGTTGCTGCATCAACAGTTTCCCGATGTCGCGCTAAGCCTCGAGTCTCCATAATTTGCTGTAGTATATTAAACTGTTGATGTTCAAATTGTGGCTGAGAAGGGGGAGCATCTTCATGTGCCTCAAGTATCCTATCCTCTTCGTCAGACAAAAGAGTGATCTTCTCGATACATGGCAGTAAATCGTCAAAAGTACAAACCCTTCTCGCAACAGGCGACACCATAAAATATAGTGTTTCGACGATTTCACCATGCATAGAAAATAAATGAATAGTTATTAAAATAATCTTCAATAAGCGAACATTCTTTTCTAAATTATAATGAACAATGTATACCAATAGTCCTCTTCTTGCATGTTTTGGATCAACATAAACTTTTGTTTTACGCCTGTACCACCTCATATATTCAGAGTTCAGACTAAGGGTCCCTGTTTGTGGCAACGTTTGCTCTACTCTCCTTTCATAGCGACTATTCTATTCATTAAGCGCGGGTTGCATTAGTCGCATCCAATTTTTTCCTTCCTTTCCCTTTAATGTCAAGTCATGTATGTTGTTGGGTTGCATTACTGGGCCCGACCCGAAATAGGTTGCTACATTCCAAATTGTCTCATGACTCTATTCGGCTGGTGTCATTCCACTTTTTGAAAACAAATAAGTGGTATGATACATGTCTATCATACAGACCCAAAAAAACAAATTTGACTCAAATTCATTTCCACATTTGGGGTGGGGGGTGTGGAAAGAAGCTGGGGGTGTGAGAAGGAGAGACTGAGGGGTGTGGGAAGAGGTTGGGGGGGGGGGTGTGAGAAGAAGAGACTAAAGGGTGTTGGGGGAGGCGCCTAGCAGCCCTACGCTTGTAGTTGCGCCTGCAGTGCAGACACGCCCGCATCAGGGGCGCTACCCAGGGCGCCCTCGTGCACTGCGCCTCTTGTCTTGCGGTGCCACGTGTCGCACTATGCAGGGAAGCTCTGCGCCTCCTGTCTTGTGGTGCCACATGTCACGCTGTGCTGGAAAGCGCCGGTCGGGAGGGGGGTGGCACTTTGCAATAAAAAAATAAACCCCAAGATAAATAATTGTAAAAGAGACCCTATTTGATGTTTTTGCCACGAATAGCTAGTATTGAATATATTTTAGTTGAGATTAACTAACGGTTTAATTTTTTGGGTAGTCCCAGGAAAATCATTTTTAATGAAACGCTAGATTTGAAAAAGAAATGTGTTGTCACGGAGTATAATTTTAAACCAATAATTTGACAATTCTACAGCATTGCAATACCAGTTTTAAAAACTGTCATTTTCCAATTAATAAGTAATAACTGCAACTCAGGTGAGATAATAAGATAAAGCAAAACCCTTTTAGGATTTAAAGTGCATGCAAAAAGCTTAATTAAGCATTTATTGCAAAGCATACCAATCTTTATTTTAATTAGCTGTACCAAAAAAATTATCAAGTTAAAAGTAAGTTGTAAGAATAAGTAATTTATAAAACTCCAAATCAACTTATTTTTTGTTACAGCTCCAAATAAAGTTTGAATTAGCTTATATTCCATGCACCTTTTTTTATTGTTAAATAGATAATCGACAAGACAATAGAAGCAAATATGTATCAATAATTGACAATTTATCTATAGAGATGAGGATGGAATATTATAATGTAATTGCATCTGCATCCTCAAAAATGGCTCATAGGAAAAAACATTAACAATCAACAAGGTAAAAGCAAAACTGGTCTGGGATTTAATTTATCAAACTGTGACATAAATAGAGCCTGAAATGCAAGCCAAGGTACCAAACTCTTAAACAAAAAAGTCCAACAACGGACAGAAACAGAAAACATGTAGATAATCTGGATCAACCTAAGGCAATTTCAAGATCAACTTGAGGCATATGATTTACTCATAGATCCAAGAGTGTTGGGAGCTTTGCCAGTTAGCAGGGCCCTCAGGGAACCACAATGCAATTTCCTTGTTAGCACTTTCAACTGCATCACTTCCATGGATAACATTCCTACACAAAGACAAGTTCATAAAACAAAATTCAAAGTTCCCTTCAAATTAATCAATAAAATTGTAAATAATAAGTATCTAGATCCACACTAAGAGCAATGTTGATAAACATTGACTAAAACAACAATTTTGATTTTCATGAATACAAGATACAGAACATGGATTTGTTGGATTCCACTCCCTTGATTATGATGTACTCAACAGTGTTATCATCTTGCTTAATTGATGATGTCATGAACATATTGCAATATTCGCAGAATTGGTTGAGCACAACACTCTTTTCTCTAAAACACAGAACGTTGGAAACCAATGTTGTAAATAAGAAAAAAATTCGGGAGAAATTGAAAATCAAACAACAAAAATGAAAACCTAACATCCACCAAACTAGATTAGAAACATGAACAACAATGAAAACAGATTCATATTCATGTGTTAAAACAAAAGATTTGAAAACGTAAACTTGCTTGAACGATGATGAAAACAAGTCTATACCTTCCAATGTCAATGGCAAAGTCACCACGGATAGTTCCAGGCTCAGATTGAGCTGGGTTTGTGGCTCCGATAATCTTTCGGCCAGTTGTAACAACATTCTTGCCCTCCCAGATCATGGCAACAACAGGGCCAGAGATAATGTAATCCACCAAACCACTAAAGAAAGGCTTGGCAGACAAATCAGCATAGTGCTTCTCAGCAAAAGGACGGTCCACAGTAACAAGTTTCAAACCTGAAACCAAATCACACCATACAATCATCAATAACAACTTCACAAAGCATAACTTGTTGTCGCATCAAAATTTGAGGTTGATAATCAAGTATTACAGAAGACTTCAATTTTCAAACATCATACAAAGAATTCATCGTGCATTTGACGTCTAGGCAAAATATAGAAATCTAATCGGAACCTAGGTGTTTTCTGATACCCAGAAACGAAATCTAAACTTAGCCAGATGCTCTCATAACAAAAATTCAGTATACTATTAAGTATTTAAGCAATTATTACCTTTCAAGTAGAAACCTTTCTTCTCAAATCTGCTAATGATCTCGCCAATCTGAAAAAGAACCACTTTTCAGTCAAATATTACTAAACTTCGAATCACATGCATAACCTTAAATTCAAAACATAAAATCAAAGTATCGACCCATTTACAGAAAATCCATAAATCGCAAATCCATCTTCTGAAAACTCAATTTCCCAAAACACCAAAAACTCACCAAAACATTCATGGACCCATTTTCTGAAAATCCAAAAATAGAAAACACGTCCTTTCAAAACACAAAATTTCAGAATAAACAATCATAAAAAAGGAAAAAGAAACCAAAAACACCACCCCATTTAAAATTTCTTGGGAATTCCCAGAAATAGGCACAAGATACCGAGAAATATCACGAAATTCATGTAAAAATCCCAATTTTCCATAGACCCAGATGAATTATATCGAGAAACAGGTAACAAAATAGAGAGTTGTAAAGAAAGGGGACGCACAAGGCCTCTTTGGACGCCATCAGGCTTGATCATGATGAAGGTTTGCTCAGCCATGTCTCTTTTGATGTTTTTTAGTTCAGTGTGTGTTTGTGAGTGAGAGAGCGTAAGGAATACGGTAGAACAAGTGTGAGAGAAAAGGGTATTTATATACGGATGCTGATGAAGGACTCTCCAACCCTAACCCTAATTTCCTGAACGAATATTCTGCTTTTGGCATTGGGAATCATTTGCTTTTCACTATACTTTTTTTCCCTCTAATAGTAACGTATTTCCTATATTTTGTATTTTTCTTATTTTTATTCTAATACCTAGAGTCCTAGACAATATATTCTGATTTTGTCTTTCTTTATAATGAAATATTTTTAATATTTTCTTCTTATACCTACATATTCTAATTCTAATTCTCTCTTTAATTTTGTTTATACTCTCTCTTTAGTGTACAAAATAATAAGGCTAAAAGATGGTGTTTGATTTAAGTGTTTTTTGTTTTTATTTTTAAAGTAAACATAAAATAAGAATAAATATGCATTAAAAACATATTTTCTGAAAATATATTTTAAAAAATAGGCCCAAAAATAAAAAATAAAAAATAATTAATGTTTTTAACCTTTTTTGAAAAAGTGAAAACATGATAACACGTGGAATAATTTCTTTTCAATACATGTTTTCTAAATCTTAAAAATTTTAAAATGAAAAAAAAAGCACTCAAATTAAATGTCACCTTATATCTGTTTGTCTCTATTAATTTAGTTTTTAATATTCAATTTGTTTGTAATTATAATATTTCTTTCAAAATTACCCTTAAGTAATTAAGTATCGAGAGAAACCGAGGGAACTTCTAAGGGGTGGAGGAAGCTCATAGCCTCCAAACTTTTTGGAATTTTTTAATATTATAAGAGTAACTTTAGTGTCAGATCTTGAACAAAGATCTTGAGTTCAAAATCTTATCTTGTGTGGATCTTGCAATAAAGGTGTAGTAGAGATCTCCAAGGGTGCAGAATGAATTCTTGTACAAGAATCCTGAATATATATGCACAAGCTTAAAAAAAACCACTTAAAAACAATCAATTGCAACCTGTAAGAAGAAAAAAAATGGAAGAACGAAAAAAAAAACAATAGAAGAGTAAAAAAAAGACTTACCTAGAGGCCGCGGAGAGGAAGGGAGGCCGCGAAGGGGCAGAAGGAAGAAAGGGGAGGGGGAGGGGCAGAAGGAGGAAGAGGGGGGAGGGAGGTCGTGGAAAGAGAAGGAAGAAGAAGGAGGAAGGGCGGAAGGAGAAGGAAGAAGGGGAAGAGGGAGGAGGAGGGGCGGAAGGAGAAGGAAGAAGGAGGGGAAGGGGAGGAAGAAAGAAGAAGAGGTAGGAGAAAAAATTGAAAAAAAAAAGAAGAAGAAAGGCACAGTGAAGGAGAAAGTGGACGTTGGGGGAAGGAGAAAGGCATAGTGAAAGTGGTCATTGTGTACATAGTGATCGTTACTGTGTACATAGTAACGTTCAAAAAATTGGATGAAGGAAGCACAAACGATTGAAGAAAAAAATAGATGCACAGTATAATAGTCGAAAAAAAATTGTACATTATAAATTGGCTCAAACAATAATAATTGTACACCCAATTATCATTCTCATTTTTCATTTGTCAACCTCTATTTTCCAAATTTAAGCTTAGTTAATTTTTTTTTCCAAATGGATCCAAATCAATTTGATTGACAAAGTTATATAAATTTTTTACAAAATTATAGCATGTCTCCTTCGACCCAAAATTCACAAAATCGTCCTCCTTTTTTCCCCCTCCTTTTTTTACCACCACCACCACCAAATTATTTTATGTCAAACACTCAAATCCCTTCTACCGTTAATTCTCAAAATTCGCAAACATTTCCTTCAATCCTAGCAAATAGTCCTACAATGGTTTCAAATGATGATGTTGGTTCACAATTTCTATAATTTTTTACCTAAATTGTGCTATATGAGATCGTCGTTGAGGAAATATGAGGGTCTTTGACAAAAAGGAAGCCTCGAGTCGCCTTTGCAATTCAAGAAGATACACATCTCATTAGTTCATGGCTTAACATCTCAACCGATCCAATTGTAGGTGTTGGTCAAGGAAAAAAAGCGTTTTGGTTGAGAGTCACAAAAAATTACAACAAATTGCGAGGTGAACTCCGCAAAAGAGCAGTTAATCAATTGAAATCACCATGGCAAAAAATTAATGTAGTTGTGCAAAAATTCAAAGGTCATTACAAGCAAGTGGTATCATTGAAGAAAAGTGGTTGCACAGATAATGATGTTATGCTTAATGCATATGTCATTTGGAAGGAAGACGAAGGAGTCGATTTTGGTTTGGAACAAGTGTTTGTCCCTCAACAAGTGTATCGATTCGCACAAGTAATATATAAAACAGTAAGACCGAGTATCGTATCAACAGGGAATTTGTTTCACCTAGACTATGTGTATTCAGTATGTAAACACTTTTAAAGCTGGAAATAAAATAAATATTGAATGGTGGATTAAGTTATGCACTATTGAACTACTTAGACAATATTAAAATACTCAAAGCTAAAAAATATGACAATTATCAAGATAAACACGTTGGGGAGTTCCTACTGAAATATCTTTTGCCGTATAAAAGGTTTTTCTCTATTTAACGCTATCCTAGTGTTCTTACACTGAGAAAATACTCAGACCATGATTCCTCACATGAATGAACCTAGCTCTCTTAACTTTTGTTCTTGATTCCTCAACAAACTCGCTCTAACAGAGTTGCACTATGCATACAGTGTAAAATATACTAGATCACTGCACTCCATTCCTAGACATATAGATTTCTAGCTTGCTCTACCAAGTTCTAAGGTTTTGAAGCATTTTCCAATACTAAAAAGCCTAACTACACATACAAATGGGTGATCAAGTCACAAGCATGTAAAATAAGCATAGATAGAAGCAAAGAACATCAGAAAATAATATTAAATAGATAGTAAGAGTATTACATCAAGAGTCTCAGTAGTTACTCCCCAACAAAGAGACTCTAGCTTTCCATTACAAATAAAGCTTCAAAATACAAAGAAAGAAACTATTTTTGGTGAAAGAAAATGGAAGAAGATGATGGAGAATGTCTTCTCCAGCCTCTCAACCCTAAATCTCTCTGTTTTTCACGAAGCTAGGCTTTCCTTGTTGCCCTTGACCGGTTCTCCTCTTGAGTTCTGCCAACCTTAGTGTTTTAAAGGCTCATGGACTTCTCAGCTTCCGAAGGCTCGCTCAACGAGCATGTCTCGCTGAGCGAGAGTAAGTGAAAATTTGCTAAGCAAGCTTAGGTGCACTAAGCGCGAGAAGAGATAGCGTCCTCGCTGGACGGGCTAGTTGGGCACTAGGCGCACAGATCTACGACTTATCCTCTTCTAGGGTTTCCCATCCGCTAAGCAAGCTGGATGCCTCGCTGAGCCAAATTGCCTTGCTAAGCATGTCATCAACAGCTTTTACCTTCTCTTCTTTGGTCTGCGAACTGAGTTGGATTCAAAATTAGGTCATAAAAATGGAGTTTCTACTCTATAAAATCACATCATAAAAAAATATGTACAATTTCTACAAAAAGAACCATAAATTGGAGGCACATTGCTATTTCCTTGCAAATCTTCAATACCAAACTAACTCATGGATAGCAACTAACAACATGCTTGGCGACTTTTGAAAGATCAACTGAAATGGTTAGAGCAGTTTACTGAAAATTGCTCTAAAAGGATGAATATTTCCGCATCTGGGCATATTCATCATCATCTAATCCAGAAACACCAGTCAAAGATGCTGAAGGTGACACACCGTCTCCAATTGTCCGTCCAATGGGTCAAAATGCAGCCAAAAGGAAGAGCAAAGGAAAAGGAGTAGGAACATCTACCAATCCTGTCGACCTGATTGGTGTGAAGGAAACAATGAGGGAAAGAAATGTTCTAGTATTAATTTGTTAGATAGTTTTAATTTGTTGTAATCGTCTTTTAATTTGTATTTTTAGGAATCATGTTTGACTTATTTTTTTTGTAATCGTATTTTAATTTGTTCAATTTTTTTATTTGTGAAACTAGCCGTTACAAAACGAGTCATTATGAAACTATCCATTGTACAATTTTTTATTTGTTCAATTTTTTTTCTCATTCATTGTTGTACGCGTCCTTCAAACAATATTATTTTTTCACTTGTTTATGCAATCAATCGTTCATATACAATGGGTCAAAATAATGACTTTGACAAATTTTGAAAACAAATTGTTTATGAAACACTTGACGACGATAATGATGAAGAAATCATGAACTACTTATGTGTGATGCAACAACAAGAAGACAACAAAAGTCAACACAAAAGACCTAGAAAAGTCATTAATCGTAATCGTGAAGATGGGCATCTAAGATTGATGAATGACTACTTCTCAGAAAATTCGATATACACAGAGACTCAATATCGACGTAGGTTCCAAGTGCGATGACAATTGTTCATTTGAATTGTCAATGCTCTTAGTAATCACAATGAGTATTTCCAAATGAGATCTGATGTTGTTGGTAGAATGGGTCTCTCACCATTGCAAAAGTGCATTGTAGCTATTTGTATATTGGCATACGAATCACTTGCTGATTGTATGGATGAGTACGTTAGAATTGGTGAATGCACTACAACTCAATGCTTACAAAAATTTGTAAGGGGTGCCAATGAGATATTTGGACAAGAGTATTTGAGAAAACCCAAGAATAATGACATCAATTACCTACTACAAATTGGAGATGCACGAGGGTTTCTAGATATGTTAGGTTCTATTAATTGCATGCATTGGGAGTGAAAAAATTATCTAGTTGCATGGCAGGGCCAATATTGTAGAGGTGATCATTGTAAACCCACAATAATACTTGAAGTCATTGCTTCACAAGACTTCTGAATTTGGCATGCATTTTTGGAGTTGTAGGTTCAACAATGACATTAATGTGTTAAACCAGTCACCTATATTTAATGACGTTTTACAAGGTTGAGCTCCTTCAATATAATTTACAATTAATGGAACTTCATATAATATGGGGTACTATCTTGTAGATAGTATTTATCCTGATTGGGCCATATTTGTGAAGACCATACCAAAGCCACAAGGTCCTAGAAGAAAATTATTTGCAAAATGTCAAGAAGCAGCGAGAAAGGATGTGGAACGAGCAATTGGTGTGCTCAAATCTCGATTCGCAATTATATGTGATCCATTGCATGCCTAGAACATAGATACAATGAAGGATAAATATCGGCATGCATTATATTACATAACATGATTGTCGAAGACGAACAAGATACGTTCAATGATAATGTCGATATTGATTATGATCACATAGAAAATGACATTTCAAATGTTGAAGTATCTCGTGGTACTCCTCCTAACTTTGTTACATACTTGCAAACAAGAAGCGTTATGCATACAAGAAGAATTCATCAAACAACTTCAAGCAGACTTAGTGGAGCATATTTAGGAACATTACAGTCACACCACTAATGTAATTTGAACAATAATGAAATTTGATTTTTCTTTGACGGGTAAATAGTCACTTTTGTCCATCAATGTGTAATTCGCTGATAAATGCGCTCCTGAAAGATGAAAATACAAAATTTAGTCCCTGAAAATATAAAAAGTGCAATAAATATATCCGACCGTTAACTTCTGTCTGTCACCGTTAATAAAATAACTTACGTGGCATGGAAGGATAAATTTGTCACTGAAATGATTGTTAACGTGGATTGCCAGCATAGGGGCATATTTGTCATAATATTTTTTTTTTTTACTTTTCGTCTTCCCACTTCGCTAACAAATGCATCCCTGAAAGATGAAAATAAAAATTTAGTCCGTGAAAGTATAAAGAGTGTGATAAACATATCCGGACGTTAATAATAGATTGTAACTTATTATTATTATTATTATGTGTTTGTAATTTACTGCTCCTATTCGTTTAGTACTTATGTAATATATTTTTTAAATTACCTTTTAATATATATATATATATATATATATATATATTATTTTGATTTCCTTGTCAAACCTTAATATTTGCTGTTAAAAAAACTTTATCTTATATCTTATAATTTTATCAAATTTCTACTAAATTTCTCACTTTTAATCTTTAAAATTATTCCATATCCTAATTCCAACATAAGTACCCTTGTATTTAGATTGAAAATAATATGTCGAGAGTTTTGAGTAGAAAAAAACACAACCAGCTATGAGACCAAATTTATTTATTTATTTATTTTAAAAAAGAATATAATCAACTATTTTTTTTAAAAAGTCTCACAAAATTTAAACTAGATAAAGCTAAAGTGGAATTACAAGTTTTTTTCCTTAATCAATAAAATGTATATATATACCTAAAATATGAAAAAATTTCTTGGATAAACCTTATGTGCATCCACTAAATACAACACTTATTATACATAATACGAATGAAATGAAAACAGTTACTAACAAATAAAGAACCCAAATAAATTTAAATAAAAAATATGATAATGCTCAAACTAATACAAATGTTAACTTCTAAACAAAAAAAAAACTAATACATATGTTTATTCTTTGCGTTTGGGACGTAGAGTTGTATCTCTTACTGATTTAGGGACTGCAACAACCTTGTATTCCATTTGACATAATAAAGATTAATAACTAATTGAAGAAAAAAAAATTCAAGAAATAAAAGGTTTTCATTTTTTTAAATGGTAACTCAATATTTTTATATCATAAAACTAAAAAAATTTATTTTATTTTGGAAAATAAGTAGTTATATTGATTAATTAAAAAAAACTAATTAAAAATTTGATAGATGGATAAATAGATAGATAATCAAAGTATAAGAGTTCAAATCTTAAGTTTTATTTTACTATTTTTTTAATCCCTTTTTCCCTAACTTCTCTCGTATACAATTCATTATTAATGTACGGATATATTTGTCACCTTTTTTATACCTTATGGGACTAAATTTTGCATTTTCATCTTTCAGGGATACATTTGTCAGTGAAGTGAGAAGGCGAAAAGTCAAAAAAAATATTATGACAAATATGTCCATATGCTAGCAATCCACGTTGGCAATCATTTCAGTGACAAATTTGTCATTCCGTGCCACGTAGACTATTTTATTAATGGTGATTGATGGAAGTTAACGGCCGAATATATTTGTTGCACTTTTTACACTTTCATAGACTAAATTGTGTATTTTTCTCTTTCAGGGATACATTTGTATTACACATTGAGTGATAAAAATGACTATTTACCCTTCTTTGACATTAATGTTTTCAATTTTTTATTATCTAATTTATGTATTTTTCATTTCTTTAACATTTAGTCAAAAATAAAAATTAAATTTATGCTCATTTTCCTATTTTATAATATTTATAATTTTTTCTTCAATATTGTATTAAAATTAATTATTTAATTATTTATATTCAATCTAATAAATAATTAAATAAAATATTTAAAAATGAGTTCATATGGGACTTACAAAAAATATGATTCCAAAATGAAATCTAGCACTAATCCTATGTAACACCATGAAATCTACCAAAAAGTGGTATAAAATCTCAATTTAAAATCTAATAGTAAAGTAGTTCTCTAAGAGTTCTTATATATAGTAGGAGGCAGGCTAGCGTGGGAGATCTTATTAGGTATCTCACAATCGGAAAGAATTTTGAACCTTAAATATAATAATTTATAATTGTAAGGTTGAGATTTTTCTTCTTAATTTTGAGGTGCCTTTTAGGTACCTCAAAATTCTTTTGGCTGTAGACTAGTGAGTTTCTGCGGGATTGGCCATGAATCTGCTGACTAAGCTGACTCCATTGCAGTCAAGTACATAAGGCTTCCAACTACTTGTTTGAATAAAGTAGCATCCACTTTAGTCCTTGCATCATTTCTAGACAGCTGTGTTCTTGGAACAATTGGATTCTTGACTGCATTACAATCCTTCATGCCAAACCGAGGTAACACCTCCCGAGCATACTTCCTTTGACATATAAAAATTCCATGTGCATTCTGCAAAATTTCAACTCTAAGAAAATACCGAATCCTCCCTAGATCAGTCATGTCAAATTCTGACATCATGGAGCTTTTAAAATCATTACACATACTCCCATCATTTCCAGTGTATATTAAATCATTTACATATACACTAAAAATTAAAATTTTACCTCCTTCTGTTGATTTTGTAAACAATGTATGTTCATAAAAACATCTTTCAAATCCATTTCGCACAAAGTATGCTTCTATCTTACTGTACCAAGCTCTTGGTGCTTGTTTGAGCCCATAAAGTGCTTTTCTCAACTTGTACACCTTCTCTTCTTTACCCTTCTTCATAAATCCAGCTGTCTATTGTACATATATCTCTTCTTTGAGCTCTCCATGAAGAAATGCGCTTTTCACATCCAACTGAAAAATGTTCCAGCCATATTGTGCAGCCATTGAAAGTATTATGTGTATGGTGTCTAGTTTGGCAACTGGTGCAAATACCTTTGTGTAGTCCACTCCATAGTGTTGTGCATAACCTTTTGCTACTAACCTTGCTTTAAATTTGTCAATTTCTCCATTCTCTTTGAATTTGTTTTTGAATACCCATTTCACTCCAATTGGCTTTACTCCTTTTGGCAAATCAGTCAACTCCCATGTTTGATTCCTTTCTATTGCCTCCATCTCTTTTACCATTGCAACTCTCCACTTCTTTCTCTTAACAGCGTCTTCAAATGTCACTTGATCATCTTCAGTTACTAGCATTGCATTTGTATTATCATCATCTGATAAGCTTTCTCCTTCTTTATAATTTGTCATCCAAATCGGTTCTCTCATGTGCCTTTTAGCCCTCCCTTCAACTGGAATCTCAAGTGCTGGAATATGAGATTCGTTTCTAAAATTTGTTCCAGTACTTGGTGTCTCTGTTCCATGTTGCTGCTCCTCACTGTTTGCTTCATCTTCATGTTGGTCCTCAGTGTCATATTCTTCATTTCCCCCTAGTCAATAATGTCTTGTTGATTTTCTTCTTCATTCTGCTCCCAATTCCAATTTTTTGTTCTTCAAAGATTACATCTTTGCTGATTATAATCTTTCTGTTGACTGGATCAAATAATTTGTATGCCTTGGATTCATCACTGACTCCAAACAAAACACATTGCTTACTCTTGTCATCCAACTTAACCCGTTGCTGGTTTGGTGTATGAACATGAGCTAGGCAACCAAATACCCAAAAATAATCAACAAAAGGCTTTACTCCACTCCATGCTTCTTCAAGGGTTTTGTCCTGCACTACTACTGTGGGACTTCTATTCAGAATGTGAACACACCATTTTGTTGCTTCTGACCAAAAGTTTTTGGGAACTTGTCTCCCAATCAGCATTGAGCGAACCATATTCATGATGGTTTTGTTTTTCCTCTCAACAACCCCATTCTGCTGGGGAGTGCAGGCAGCGGTCAATTGTCTCCTTATGCCTTGGCTTCTACAAAATTCTTCAAACGCCTTGGAAGTAAATTCTCCTCCCCTGTCTGTTCGTAAGCAGATAATGCTTTCTCCAGCCTCTTTTTCAACCAGTGCTTTGAAACTTTTAAATAAAGAAAGAGTTTCTGATTTCTCACTCAAAAAATATGTCCAAGTTTTACATGATAAATCATCAATAAAACTCAGGATATATCTCTTGTTACTGCTTGATGTTGGCCGCATATGTCAGCATGAACTAGCTATAGCTTCTTTGATGCTCTCTATAGACTTTTCTTTGGCATTGCATTTCGGTGTTGTTTCCCTGCTAGACAATGTGCACAAATATTTCTGGGAGTTGTGATAGAAGACAACCCTTTCACCATTTGTTTAGAGACAAGAGGTTTTAAGCCATCATAGCTTAAATGTCCTAGCCGATTATGCCATAGTTGAGAATTATCCTCCAAATCCACCTGAAGACATGTTGTAGTTTCCGCTCCCATAGTTTCTATCAGCACAAACATTCTGTTTCCACTCATGTTTACTTCCATGATCATGCCTCTCTTAGAATGAACAATATTGCACTTGTTCTAAATTGTTATAATCAAGCCCTTTTCTTGAAGTTGTCCTATACTCAACAAATTATTCTTGAGTTTAGGAACATAATATACATGTGTGATTACATGTATAATCCCATTCCCAACCATCCGAACACTACCTTTCCCCTTCATAGCTATACGAGTATCATTACTAAGCCTTACTTTGTGCCGAAAGTTCTCATCTAATTCTGAGAACCACTCCTTGTTACTACTATGTTGTTGCTGCATCCCGAGTCTAAAAATCACTCATCCTTCTTCCCTTCTTTGCAATCTACGAAGGTCATTAACAATAACTCATCCTCTTGTTCCTCTTTATCTTCCATCTCAGCATAATTTACTTTCTTCTCCCACATAGGACATTCATATTGAAAATGTCCAAGCTTGTGGCATTTGAAGCATTCAACCTCAGCCTTGTTGAATGCCTGTCTTCCCATTCCTCTGCCTTAGAAAGACCCTTTACTTCTCTTTCTTCCTCTACCTTTTCCACTTTTCTCATCAGCCACAATCTGCATGACCTGCTCCTCTTCTGCTGGAGACATCATTCTCTGCTCATGAACCAATAGACTACTTTGTAGTTCGTCTATTGTCATGGTATCCATGTTGTTGGATTCTTCAATGGAGCACACCACGTAGTTAAACTTCGCTGTCATAGATCGCAAACTTTTTGTAGTTATGACACTCTCTTGCATATTTTCTTCACATGTTTTCATACTTTTGGCTATTTTCAACGTCCGAGCAAAGAATGAATTCACTAACTCTCCCCCCTTCATTTGCAGCATCTCAAAGTCTTTGCGTAAGGCTTGTAGCTGTGCTCGTTTCATTCGTGTTGAGCCCTGGAACTTCAGCTTCATCGAATCCCATATATTCTTAGACGTCTCATCATTTAGAATAGTGTCCAGAATTTCTCTATCAATTACTTGATAGAGATAATTATTTATCTTCAAGTCCTTCAGTTGTTGTTCTTCCATCGACTTGATTTCTGCTTCTGATGCGTTTGCTTTGTCTGGAAAAATGGAAATTCCATGTTCTGCCAAGTGCCAATATTCCTTTGATAGAAGGAAATTCTCCATTAACTTTTCCTAGTGATCATAATGCCCATCAAATTCAGAATTGTACATGTAAACAAATCGCCACAGTATCCAAACAAAATTTATACATGTAATCAACGGCCAATGTTTGCTTACGTATTTAATGGATTTTGCGATTTCTCAAGATTTCATCTAAACACTCACACTCACATGTGTTTCTCTCACTCAGATACCAAATTTTAAACACAATTAGGTAAGATATATTTAGATTTCTGTACCCGATTGTATTATTCAAACTGAAAGATGAATCACATCTATGTAAGAAATACTAGAGAATCACATCTATATAAGAAATGCTAGAATAAAAAAAAAGTGTCCCAACTCCACCCAAATCATGGGTGGTTTCCTAAATTTTAACTCTCACTCCAAAAAGAATAGGTCAACTTAATACTTGAAAACAACAAACAGAAATGGACAAAGTTATTCAACGGCCAACATTTTCTTCCGTTTGTGTCAGTTTTGAAACCCAGTTCAACAAATCGCCACAGTATCCAAACAAAAATTACTTCTTTCTTTTATTTGGTAACGGTAATAACATTTTGAAACCCAATCTTTAAAAGAGAATCTTGGATCTTATTAGGAGACCCCATTATTATGTGTCTTCCGCACTCACTTTGATATGTATTTCTATGGAGTACTGGACTGAGTCAGAGGTGAGGTACTTAGGGTTAGAATCGAGAAGGAAAGGGGATGAGCCGCTAGTTAACGTTCTGATGATAGAGCGTCGTCATCAACAATGGTGCAGTTCATTGTTTTCCGATGAATATGGACACAAGAAACTCTGCAAAAACAAAATATAAATCAAATTTCAATCAATGATACACTAGAGGAGAGAGGAAGAGAATGGTGCATTGGACTGGTGGAAGGACTAAGGAGATTCAGGGGTGGAGAAAGATTAACCGTGACTCCATGAGATAGAAAGGAGGAACAATTTGGGAAATTGGGGAAGAAAAAGAGAAAAAATTAAAAAAGAAAGATTAATATCAACTGTTAATTTTTAAACTACTAGATCCAGCGGGTGAAATTTACTTTCCCATATTGAGAGACCTAAAGAGGTCTCCCACACTAGCCGGCACATTTCCCTGTTTCGGGTTCTTTTAGAAAGAATTTCCCAAACTAGGGCTGTTTTGGAGGTATTTCCCAGGGGGTGCTCTTTTGTACGTAACTGGCCATGCATGGCGCCAGTGCTGATGGCGCCTTCAACAGGGACGAGCCACGTGGCCATGGAAGCGCCATTCCCAGCAGCGCTTCCCCTTTTACTGAGGTGGCTTTGGAAGCGCCAGCAGTAGTGGCGACTTGGTGAACGCGTAGCCCTAGGTTAGTTGCAGTGTTGCAGACTGGCCTGCAGCAGGGAAGCGCCAATGCTGGTTGCGACTTTGGAAGCGCCATTGGTTCCTGCGACTTGCATGAAAACGCCAATGGTGATGGCATTTGAAGGTGTTTAAATACCCAAACCAATCCCAGAGTCTTGTACATTTGTTCTGCGCTTTCCCTTTGAATATTTCACTTTCATTTTTGTAGCTTTGGCATTTTGGTGACTTTGGAAATTTCTGTGGTATGAAGCATTTTTTTTGAATTATATTAGCTTTTATGTTTTTTCTTCAGCGCTTTCCCTTTGAACATTTTGCTTTCGTTTTGGTAGCTTTGGAAATTTCTGTGGTATGAAGCATTTTTTTTAAAAAAATTATATTAGCTTTTATGTTTTTTCTTCAGCGCTTTCCCTTTGAACATTTTGTTTTCGTTTTGGTAGCTTTGGCATTTTGGTGGCTTTGGAAATTTCTGTGGTATGAAGCATTTTATTTTAAAAAAATTATATCAGCTTTTATGTTTAAAAGGCTTGTTAGTGTGTGTTTAAATGTAAAAAATAAACAGAAAAATTGTGTAACGATGTTTATTTGAAGAAAATATTTTGAACATGAAATTTGTATTATTTTTTTAATTAAATTAGGTTGGTGTTGATGAACGTTTGAACTTTGAATAAAAAAAATTATAGATGATATTTATTTGAAGTAAGTATTTTGAGTAAGATTTTTTTTAATATGAAGTTGTAGTATTTTTTAATTAGATTAGGTTGGTTTGTTGGTGTGTTAAAAATTTAGAAACGTTGAACTCGAAAGTGTTATTTGATGCTTTATTTTTTCTCGTACTACAAATATTTTATTATATTTGTAGTAATTTTGTAATTACCTTTTTCCATTTTAAAGTTATTAATGGTTAAGATTAATTATTTATACTACTAACTTCGTTAATGAATTATTAAATTTTCTGTTAAAAATGACTATGTTGAAATTGTTCATTTTTTATAAGTTTGTCCCATAAAATTAATTTGAAGTTAATTAAATTTTTTTAAAAGAGAAATTGAATGTGAAGTTCCAATAAAGAGATCTTTTGTGATTACATTTTATTAGTTTTGATTAAAATTTTTATAAAATCGTTTGTGTTATTTAAGTGTGTTGATGTGAAATTTATTTAAAGTTAATAATTTTAATTACATCTTGATTAGTTTAAAGTACTACATTGAAATTGTTAATTTTTTTAAAGTGTCTTAATGTGAAATTGATTTGAAGTTAATTTTTTTTTTTTAAATTAATTTTTATTTTGAAGTTTCAGTAATGACTTTTTGTGATACCCATTTTGTAATTTATTTGACGTGTTAAAATATTGTTTTTGTAGGTACACGATGAATTCGATTATAACAGTGTTGTATTTCAATGGAAGGGTATATGAAGATAATGATGGTGTAATATTTGAAGACAGTAAAAAAGCGATTCAGATTAAACGTGGAATTAGTTTCAATGCTTTGAAGAAAAAAATTGGAGATAAGGTAAAGTTACAAAATAATGAAATTATTTCTGCTATTAGCTGTAGATTTTTAGTGTCAGGAAAATATATTGCCTTGCAAATTTGTGATGACGAAGACATTGAAACAATGTTGGAAAGTTTTAAACAACAAGACTAAATGTCAGTTCTGGAATTGTACATAGAAAAGGATGTGGCTGGTGGTTCAATGTTTCATTCTGCCAATTCGCTTACATCATGTGGAAATTATTTATCTAATGATGAGACACAACCGACAACAAATATGAGCAATTTACATATTGACGAAGACGACGATGATGATGATGATGATGATGATGATTATCTTGTGTCTAACTCATACGTTGAAGAGTCTTTAGACGAAGATGACAGTGTTGACGATATATTTGATACAGACGATGAAGTCACTAACATTCCTCAACCAGTAAGAATTGTTCACCCAGCAGAAGGTATAATTTGTTGTATAAAAAAATTAGACAATTCATTTATTATTTGATGACAATTGTACTTAATGCTAAATAAGTATTATTTGATTTTTTATTTTATGTTGAACTGTTAGGTGCACAACGAATTGAAAATCCATTTTGGAATGATGCCTCACGTTATAACAATATCAACTGGAGTTATCCTGATGAGGAGGACATTTGCGGTTTGGAGATGCCGTCGATCTTTAATGTTGGCCAAGAATTATATGTTGGCATGGAATTGATAGTAAATATGCGGTCAAAAATGCAGTCAAACAATATGTTATGAAGGTGCATCAAAGTTTCAAAGTTGTTGAAAGCAAAACGAACAAGTATGTGGTTTGTTGTGTGAATAAAAATGCAGAGTGTCCTTGCCCTTTCTATATGAGGGAAATTTTATCTAAAAAAACAAATACGTGGAAAGACACACAATGGGGTGGACCACACACATGTCTGAATATGACCATGACACAAGATCACGAGAAACTTGATTCAGATTTAATTGCCACTTGTGTTATAGGTACGTATTTTATGTTCATATTATGTTCATTTTTTTTGTTAATTATCATTTAAATTTTGTTATGTTATTGACAGGCATGATTAGAGAAGATCCATCAATAAAAATTTCTTTGATTCAAGAGAGGATTAACAATGAATTTGCGTATAAGGTGTCGTACAAAAAAGCTTGGTTGGCGAAACAGAAAGCCATTGCAATTGAATATGGCGATTGGGATGAGTCATATGCGAAACTTTCGTCGTGGCTAACACACATGCAAAATCATTCTCCTGGATCATATTTTCAAGTACTACATGACGATTTTATCGTTGGGAATACGGTTAGTCGCAAACACCGTCAGTTTCATAGAGTTTTTTGGACTTTTGGGCAATGTAAAGAAGCTTTCAAGTACTGTAAGCCAATCATACAAGTTGACGGCACACATTTGTACGACAAATACCATGGGACCCTCTTAATGGCCATATCACAAGATGGAAATGGTGGCGTCCTTCCTCTAGCATTCGTGGTGGTTGAAGGTGAGACGTTGACAGCGTGGTCATGGTTTTTGGCACACTTGCGTGAACATGTCACTGATAAAAATGGTATTTGTCTCATATCTGATTGACACGCGAGTATAAAGTCCGTTGTCGCTAACGAAGCACTTGGTTGGCAACCTCCCCACGGTTATCATGTCTATTGCGTGCGACACATAGCAAGCAACTTCAATCGAAAATTCAATAACGCCAAACAAAAGGAAATGTTGAAGAAGTTGGGTAAGATTTCATATTTGATGGTCACGTTTATTTAACTTTCATATATACTTAAAATTGTTATTCATAACTAATTTTATGCAGCCTATACTCCTTGCAAGAAAATTTTTGATCAAAATTTAGAAAAATTTCGTGAACTAAGTCCAGCCATAGCAAAATGGATTGATCGCATTTCAAAGGAAAAATGGACGATGGCTTATGATAGAGAAGGATGTCGATATGGCCACATGACAACCAACCTCTCAGAATCTATCAATAAGGTTTTGAAGGATTGTCGTAACATTCCCATAACAGCCTTGGTTAAATCAACGTACAGTAGGTGTCGAAAGTACTTTGTTGAGCGTGGCCGCCAAACCCAGAGACAGTTAAATGAAGGGAAAGTATATTGTTCAAAGCTTGTTAAAGAACTTAGAAAAAATCAAGAACAAGCTTGTTCGCACATCGTTTGCGTGTATGACATCCACTCCACAAGGTTTGAAGTAGAGGAGACCTTCAATCCTATTACGCAACGTGGCGGACAAAAGTGGGCAGTTAACTTGAACAGTCATTATTGTCAATGCGGAAGGTATTCTGCGCTTCACTATCCATGTTCACATATTATTGCAGCTTGTGGTTACGTGAGCCTGAACTACTACCAATATATAGATGTTGTTTATACAAATGAGCACATCTTAAAAGCTTACTCCGCACAATGGTGGCCTCTTGGGAATGAAGCGGCTATTCCTCCTTCTAATGATGCAAGGACACTTATCCCTGACCCAACCACAATTCGTGCGAAAGGTCGGCCAAAATCAACAAGGATAAGGAATGAGATGGATTGGGTCGAACCATCTGAGCACCGAATAAAATGCAGTAGATGTGGAGCCGAAGGGCATAGCAGGCGTCGCTGTCCAATGCAATCTGAGCGTGGGAGTTGTTCAAATCATTGATTTATGTATGTTAGTCGAGTGACTTGTATTTGTTTAAGTTCTCTTCAATGCATTGAATTTGTGGGGTTGAATAAATTTGTTAGTTAAAAACATTACTTATTTTGGTTTGTGTACATTAGCTATTTGTGGGTTTCAATGAATTCGTTACTTAAAAACACATCCATAAACCCTAACACTAAACCCTAATCCTCAAACCTAACCCTAACCCAAACCCTAAGCCCAACACACTAAACCCAAACCCCAAACTACCTAAACCCTAAGCCCAACACACTAATCCCCAAACACTTAAGCTCTAACCCTAACCCAACCCCAAACACTAAAACCCCTCAGCTCTAACCCAAACCCAAACCCAAACACCTAAACCCAAACCCTAAGCCCAAGGAAACAACCCTAATCCATATAATACATAAAACCTAACCCTAAACCCTAACCCTAACCCCTAACCCCTAATCCAAAACCTATCCCTTAAACCCCTAAGCACTAACCCTAACCCAAACCCAAACACCTAAACCCTAACCCCAAGCCCAAGGTAACAACCCTAATCCATAAAACCTAACCCTAACCCTTAACCCTAACCCTATCCCTTAAACCCCTAAGCTCTAACCCTAACCCAAACACATAAACCTTAACCCCAAGCCCTAGGAAACAACCATAATCCATAAAACCTAACCATAAACCCTAACCCTTAAACCCCTAAGCTCTAACCCTAGCAATAACCCAAACACATAAACCCTAACCCCAAGCCCTAGGAAACAACCCTAATCCATAAAACCTAACCCTAAACCCTAACCTTAAACCCTTAACCCTAACCATATCCCTTAAACCCCTAAGCTATAACCCTAACCCAAACCCAAACACCTAAACCCTAACCCCAAGCCCTAGGAAACAACCCTAATCCATAAAACCTAACCCTTAACCCTAACCCTATCCCTTAAACCCATAAGCTCTAACCCTAGCCCTAACCCAAACACCTAAACCCTAACCCAAGCCCTAGGAAACAACCCTAATCCATAAAACCTAACCATAAACCCTTAACCCTAACCCTATCCCTTAAAGCCCTAAGCTCTAACCCTAACCCTAACCCAAACACATAAACCCTAACCCCAAGCCCTAGGAAACAACCCAAATCCATATAATCCATAAAACATAACCCTAACCCTAAAGCATAACCCCCACTCCTAATCCAAACCCATAAGCTCTAACCCTAAACCCAAACACCTAAGCCCTAACCCCAAGCCATAGGCCACACTAACCCATAATCCATAAACCCCTAAACCCTAACCCTAACCCTAACCCAACTTATTTTTCGTTTGTCTACTTTAGTTTTATTTGTAAACTTAGTTAATTATTATAGTTTGATGCGCCACATAAACTCTATACATTAGTAAGGCATAATAAATGAGATGCGATAGATTAATTGTCAAAATCAAATGTCTTACAAACAACAACAAAATTGCACAGATACATCAAAATCAGTCATTATGGTGTCCGTGATGTCGTGAAGATGTGCCACATGGTTGATCCCATCTTCGCGCTTGACGATTAAAATTTCTTCTGTCGCCGCGTTGTCTCCCCGCTTCTGCTTGCTCACCCTCTGCAGAAAACTCCTGACGCAAATCAACACCTAATAAGTCGCCCATATCAGGTATTGCTCCGGGTACATTCCATTGCGGAGCAAATGGGGCGTTAGGTGTTGCCATGGGGGCATCGTGCTGCTGTGAAGGAGTCATAGTGGGCCATGAAAAATGAGGTTGTGTTTCCGCAACACCACCGAACGAATGTGAGGTCTCAGATATATCAGTATGATGACCTGCAAAAGGATACTGATACATCTGTGAAGGATATTCAGAAAATGTTGTTGGCGTGTAATACATTCCATGACCACACTCCATCATTTGTTGGGAATATTGTTCCGCTTCAACAGGCTCCCTTCGTATGCCTATGCCCCGAGTTTCAACACTTGACTGAAGAATGTGAAACTCTTGTGCTGGGAATTCACGCTCTGATGCTGGACCATGTGACACTGGCTCAGTGATTCTCTCTTGCTCTTCAGATATAATCGCTAACTTATCCACGTAAGGCACGAGATCATCAACTGTCCATGTGTTGCTCCCTTGTGGTGACACCATATATTGTAAAGTCTCCACAACTTCACCCTGCAATTAGTAGCGTCAACAAATTAATGCTCATGCTTAAGAAATTAATTAGAAGTTAAACATTGAAAAACAGATAAATACCAATGCAGTTGTGTTTGCATTGTTTGGGTCGACAAACATCTTTGTTTTACGCCTATACCACACCATGTAGTCCGAGTTAAAACCCAGTAGGCCCTCCTGTCGAGGATAAACGTCGACCCTAAACTCAGCTGCATTGTTCTACTGACTAATGATTGGGGCCAACAGGTGGAACCAATTCTCATCTTGTTTGCCTTTGAGCGTTATGCCATGGAGATTCTGCGGTTGCGAAGGAAACCCGGGAATGGGTTGTTGCAATCCAAATTGTCGTAAAACTCTATCGGGTTGGTGCCACTCAACAACATGGAAACAAATCAGGGGCACCACCGCAAACCAGGCTACACTTCCAACCACACAAATTGGAGGCAACGCTGTCATCACAGTTGCTGTGTATGGCTCCCAGACAAACTGCATATAACAACACACTTGTCAATTTTCAATCAAACATAACATATTAAAATTTCATTTAACCATTACATTACGATGTTCTTACCTCATGTTGTTTCATCAAATCCAATTTGCGACGGAAAAGTCTAAGATCATCATTGCCAATATGTTGATTTCCACTTCGCAACCACCTATAATAAAAATGAAATCATCATTGTCAACACGTTCCATCATTAAATATTTTTAATTCAAATCTAATTTTTTAAACGACAAACTTGTGTCCGAGTGGTTTATTTTCTATGATGGGAGACGTCCTCTTTGGAGCTAAGGTCGTGCATCGTTCTCATGCCCACATTTGGATTAAGATGCACATACCTCCGATTGATTTAACTTTGTAATCGGTGGCGCTGCACATCTTTCTATATAAATACGCAAGCACGGCAGGTCCCCACACATACGTGTTGCACTGTTCAAAGTCACGTAAAAATTGTAGGTACCTTAAGGAAACACTGTTACTACTTTTGTTAACAAAGAGGACACCTCCTATGAATCGAAGGATCCACGCACGGGTAAACCTTTGTAATTGCTCAATGTTACCCTCATCAATATTTATGTGAGAAAAATGGTGAGCCAACCAACTTAACTTGATGACACTGCCTTCAATTTTTCCTTCCTGTGGTCTGACTCCTAATAATTCTTCACACAAATCGGCCCAAACAAGATTTGTTGAGCCAATTAATGGTGCCCCGTTTGTACGCAAACCTAATAAAACTGACACATCTTGGAGAGTAATGGTAGCCTCTCCGCATCTCAGGTGAAACGTGTGGGTTTCGGGCCTCCATCTTTCAATGAACGCACTAATTAAGGCCGCATTTATCTTTAGGTATCCCATCCTCATGATCCAATAAAACCCACATTGTCAAAGCAAAGGAACAATTTCCTCTGGTATTTGTTCTTCACCTTGATACGTCGGGACTGCTCGTCTGATGTGTAGTTTTTTGTCTGGTTCCTCATTCCAAACATGTTATGAAACATACTTGGGTTGCATCCACAACACGTCACCATCAATTGGACCAGACCTAGTTTGTATACTTGATGAGCATGACGACGAAGATGTCATTGATCCTACAAAATAAAATATAATACTATTAATTGACAATAAAATTTATACATTAATTGTACATACACAAATTAAGTATATTTACAAAAAATTAATTAAAATAAATAAGAAATTATATTTTTTAAATTTCAATAACAAAATATATTATACAAATAACCTAATATATATATTCTATAAATAAATTAAATTACAAACAAATATAAATTTAAATATATAAATTAATGACTTCAAATAATTACGAGTAAAATAATTTAACATACAAAATCAATAATTTAAAATACGTAAAATTATTCTAATTTAAGCATAACATATGAAACTAATAATAATAACTAAAAGTAACGTAATATAAAAAATTTAATTCTAACCTAATTTAAAATTACTAATTTACACTACATAAAATTATTCTTAATCTTACAACAAATATTTAAACTAAATATAATCTACTATATACAAAATTAATGATTTCAAATAATTACGAGTAAAATAATTTAACATACAACATCACTAATTTAAAATACGTAAAACTATTCTAATTTAAACATAATATATGAAACTAATAATAACTAAAACTAACGTAATATAAAAAATTTAATTCTAACCTAATTTAAAATTACTAATTTATATTACATACAATTATTCTTAATCTATCATAACAAATATTTAAACTAAATGTAATCTACCATATACAAAATTAATGACTTCAAATAATTATGAGTAAAATAATTTAACATGCAACATCAATAATTTAAAATACCTAAAACTATTCTAATTTAAACATAACATATGAAACTAATAATAATTAAAATTAAAATTAACATAATATAAAAAATTTAATTCAAACCTATTTTTAAATTAATAATTTACAATACATAAAACTATTTCTAATCTATGATCAAATATTTAAACTAAATGTAATCTACCATATACAAAATTTAAACTAAAGCTAATCTAAACTTAATACGTTATGGTACCTAAAATTATTCCTAATCTAAAATTATTAAATTATGGTACCTAAACCTATATAAAAAATTTCAACTAAACTTAATCTATCATATAAAATTATTCCTAATTTACCATATAAAAAATTATTCTTAATTTATCATATAAAAAATCTAAACTATACAAAATTATTATCTTACACTATCTAAACTATACAAAATTATTATTATCTTACACTACCTAAACTATACAAAATTATTATCTTACACTACCTAAATTATACAAAATTATTATCTTACATTACCTAAAACCATTTTATTATCAGAATATAAACATCTATATAAATAAAAACATACAAAAGATTCAATATATAACTTACAATTTTTTTACGAAAATGGAAGAACACCAACAAGAACAACACCAACCAAGCACTCTCTTCACACAATATTTCACTCTGCAAACTCGAAAACACAGGCTAAAAATTGAAGGCCAAACGCAGTTTATAAACGAAAGAAGAAGCACGAAGCGCCAATGGCACCAGCGCCTTCAGCAGGCAGGAAGCGCCAATGGGAATGGCGTTTCCCTGCACCTAAGCTGCCTAGCCCTGCACCTTCTGCTGCTGCCTGACGGGACAAGACGGGTCAAAGCGCCAACACCACTGGCGTTTTGCAATTCATGGTCAAATCGCCAATCCGGTTAGCGCTTTCCTCCAGCAGTCGACAGTTGTCGGCCATGCATGAAGTCGCCAGTTCTACTGGCGCATCCCATGCTGGGTACGTGCAAAAACAGCACCCCCTGGAAAATACCTCCAAAACAGCCCTAGTTTGGGAAATTTGCCACACTAGCTTGCGTCTATATAATAGTTATGACTTAGTTTGGGAACACACCATTAACACACCAATTGTACCGTAAGAAGTTTCACACACGATTACTACCTAGGAAAGCAACCTGAAATATGTAAAAGGTGGGGTCGTGGAAAGCTATATAGGTTTAATAGGACCCACTAAGTTTATTAACCTTTTTATCATGCAACTTAAACCTACCATTTTTTTTTCATACAATAAGAACATTTATACAATATATATAATTAAACCTACCATTTTTTTATTGTAGGTTCTTTTATGTAATTTTGTTTAATAAATTTTTTGATTTTCTTATAAATTTTTCTTTGAATTTTTTTGTTATTTTGACAAAAGATATGACTATTTTCTTAAATTTATTAAAAAAATCATTGAATTTTTTAATATTTTCAGGTATTCTTGTCCAAGTTTTGTTTCATGTGAAAGAACTTAATTTATAGATTTTTCACAAAAATAATTTAAACATAAAATCTCTATTTTTTACTTAGTAACAAACAAAGTATAGAAGTCGTTAAAAAATTAGAAAGTATTATTAATAAGCTAGAAAAAAGATATTCTAATTACATATTAT
This sequence comes from Glycine soja, assembly GCF_004193775.1. Taxonomy (NCBI): domain Eukaryota; kingdom Viridiplantae; phylum Streptophyta; class Magnoliopsida; order Fabales; family Fabaceae; genus Glycine; species Glycine soja. The sequence continues at coordinate 33,119,188 of NC_041004.1, forward strand.
TATTATTAAAAGTATAAGTGATCAAATTATAAAAGTAATACTATTATGTTTTTGTATATTATAATTAAGCTTAATTATTTTAGTCCGTTCAAAATATTAGGTCAAGCTCCCCAATGTGGAGAGAAAATAGTAGTAGTGAAGTTTTAATTAAAAAAATCATGCAGGTTAAGAAAGTTGATTAATATAGATCCGTTCGGGGTGGTTGTTAGTTTTAACTCAATTTTCAAAATAATTGGGTTCGGAAAAAAAAGATGAAGATGAAATAATTTTTAGCTCAATTTCAAATCAGTTTTACATTCATGATCAAAACCAATAAAAAAAGTTTTATGAATTTAGTTTGGGTTTTAAAAAACACATTCTCATCACCATCCTCACATCGCCACCATCCCCGCAATGTCGTCATGGCTGCCTCCACCGCCACTGTTCCACTCCAACCATCACCATCATTCCACCATTGTTATTGCCACTACCATCCCCACCACACTGTCATCATCACCATCACATTGTCGTTGCTACCATTGTCGCTGTCATAACCACCGCCACCACCATTTTGATGTAGCTCCATGTGAAGCTTGTAAGCCTTGGATCTTTTTCATTAATGGAGTCTTTTGCTTCTTGAAGATCAATGGCAGAAAAATGGAGAAGGAGGAAAGGTAATTGGAGACGTCACTTTAAGAGAAGATGAGTCAAGAATAAGTTCACCACCATAGGAAGTCGTGGATAAGTGCTTGAAGGTAGGAGAAGATGAGTAGATGGAGAGGAAGAGAAGGGGCACAAAATTTATGTTCAAATGAGATTTGAACTTTGAAGTAATTTTTCAAATGATCAAAGTTGAAAAAAATGTACACACAATACCTCTTTTTATAGCCTAAGTGTCACACAAAATTAGAGGGAAATTTGAATTTATTTTCAAATTTTACTTGAATTTGAATTTGTGGAGCCAAATTTGGAGCCAAAATTTCACTAATTATGATTAGTGAATTTTAGTTATGGTTTAACCCACTAATCCAAGATGAAGTCCAAAATTCTCCACTAAGTGTACTTAAGTATGTCACGAGACATGTAAAGCATGAAAGACATGCACAAAGTGTGACTATATGAGGTGACAATGAGGTAGTAAGAAAATGCTCACCTCCCCATTAGGATGGTGTGGACTTCTTCCAATTCAATTAAATCTTTCTCCTAACACACACATCAAATGGTGCACTTAATGCATGTGAAAATATAAAACTACCCCTAATACAAAAACTAGTCTAAGTGCCAATACAAGGGCTAAAATATCCTACATTACTAGGGCACCCTCCCTACACTATGAAACCCTAAATACGAGATCAAAAAGTAATCAATCCCTAATCTAATATGTACGAAGATAAGTGGGCTCATACTTAGCCCATAGATCCAAAATCTACCCTAAGACTCATGAGAAGTTGAGAACCCTAGGACCTTCTCCTTCATCTTTGACCCAATCTTCTTGGAGTCTCCTAGCCATGGATCTGGTGATGGGTCCCCTCCTTGGGAGGATTGAATCACATTCTACCATTGTTATCACCATTACCATCGCCACCATGTTGCCGATGTCATCGCCACCATGTTGCCGATGTCATCGCCATGAATCTATCGCCTCCATCGTCGTTGTCATTATTCCACCCAACCACCACCATTTCACTGCTACTACCGTCACCATCACCATTCCACCACTATTGTCACCATTGTCGTTATCACTATTCCACCACACCACCATTAGTCCACTGTCGATGCCATCACCATCATTTAGTCACCACCTCCATCGTCGTTGTCACTATTCCATCCTACCACTACCATTCCACTGCTACTACCGTCACCGTCACCATTCCACCATCGTTATTGTCACTATTTCACCCCACCATCATTATTCCACCGGCACCGCCGTTGTCGTCACTCCCACCTTGTTACTTATGTCACCGTTGTAATAGAGCGAGATAAGATAAAACAGTTGACTTATTCTATTTATCTTCAAAACTAAAAACAAAGCATAAATCGAAACTACAAACTCATCACTAAAATTGATTTTGAATCTTAAAAATTTCAAAACTAAAAAACGAGAAATCATCCCAAATAATACCTTAGTTTGTAACATTAAATTTATCTTTACTTATAATGTCTTTTTTTTGGAATTATTACATCTATTTGTTGGGAGAGCAAAGCATGGTTTTTTTAATTGATTTTTTTTTTCATTTTACTACCATCTAAAATAATAAGAATACCATTCTAAAGAAAAGAATAAAGAAATTATCAAATACATCCTAAAAGATTTTTTTATTTATCTTTAGTCATGGTGGTGTTTCATGATTAGGTGACAAATACTACGAATGATACTATGATTTGACCATCTACAATACCAATATGGAGATTCCTCATGGCGATGACTTTGCAAAGGCAGAAAACTCTTCATCTCCCTTGTTGAACTCAATAATTCATCAAGCACCTTTGACGACTAGCCTTTCTGTTCAAGACGTAACAAAAACAATTGGTAGGAAGAGGGTTAACAGTAATAGAATAACTTAACGAAAGAAGATTAAAGATAAAATTATATGTAATTTATGATTAAGATAACCTCTTATTAATAATGTGTTCATTGACATATCATTTCAAATTTTTATTTGACAAATTTTTGCACAGTAACCCGCCACAAATGAAGTGCTATGGGTTAGCAAAAACAACCAAAATTCTCCCAAAAACAACCCACTACAAAACCAATCCAAGCAATCATTTGCAACAACTCTACATTCCTTGATTCAAACCAAAAACCAAAGGGAGGTGGAGAACTGTATGCTAGTTGCAGTTCACCGTTTCCCACTTATACCATTAATTACTAAAGAATTTACAACACTAACTTAACACTCATGAGCTATACCCATTTGGTGAGAGGAAATACATTGTAAATCATATCATAACCGTTCTAAATCTAAAATAATATTAACTAAAAACATTCATTGAATAAAATCAATGTAATTGTAATGTTGGTTGGATTTTGATCATAAGATCTGAAAATTGAAACAAACTACAAAAAAAAAACATGTGATTTTTTTAGGATCGATTCCAATGTTCTAGTCTTTGAACACACCTAATAGAGTGTAACATTGTTGTAGGATAAAAAATAATATTGCACAAAATTCTGGATTTTATTAAAATATTTTCCAACTAGGAGGAGCAAAAATATATTTAAACAACAAATAAACATTTATGTTGTCATACTAAATTACTATTGTAATGGAAGAATGAGCTTAATTTTGATGACATAAAACAATAGACATTTTAGCATTACTAACCAAGTAAAAATTATCATACCCATGATTTTTAATATGATTATGACATGGTTTTTAATATGATTATGACAAAGTTATCCGTCTCGTCGCAAAGTTATCTTTAATATTATGAATATATTTTTATTAAATCAATAAATTATTTGTTATTTTTAAACAAAACAGTAGAAAAACATAATCTATATTACAATTTTTTTTAAAAAAATTATATTCTCAATATATTTTTATTAAATTAATCAATTATTAATTATTTTTAAACATAAATAGTAGAAAAAACATAGTCACATAAAATTAATTCACACAATATGTGAAACAAAAAATTAAAAACATATTGTTATATACATTAAATGATTTGTGCTATATTGACTACACTTGTTCATTAAATTTTTAAGAAAAATTGTATTTTATGAGTTAACATCCATAGATAATTATATAAATTTATTACTAACATAATTATATATATTGTGAGATAAAAAATTGGGAATAGAAATAAATAAATGCAATATCTTTATATAATACTGTTAGTTTCATTTTTATTGTAATCTATTATATTTTATTGGGATGACTTTCCTATCTATTTTAATAATATAGTAACTTCAAAAAATAATAATTAATATACTTTGTAATAATTTATTTATTGTTGTAATTTTATATTTCTAGTATAGAGGGGCGAAGTATTAATTATAGCATCAAACTCTTATTGGAAATCAACCATGTCTATAGAATTATAGAATAAAGAGTAGAATGAAGAAGAAAGTGAAGGTGGGAAGGGATGAGAGAATAAAGAAGGATGAACAACTTACCAAGTAAAGAAATAGTGTAAATAAATGAATAATGTGTGAACTTTGGGTAGTTTAAAAGTGACATACTGTGTGAAGAGAGAAAACATGAATAATCGGAGGAAAAAAAAAAACAGCAGTCCAACATTCCACTATGTTTCAAAATTTATTTTTCTGAAAATTAATAATCTTATACATTTTAACAATTTATCCTTAAAAAAACGATTCAATCTCTAATTTTTTTTATAATACTTAGAAAAAATTCTTATGATGTATTCACAATAAAGGCATATAAGTTTCATCCTTGCATGTTGGAAATGTTAATAACTTGTTTCGAATACTTATAAACACTTCTTATATATTCCCTTGTTGAATTTTAAATTCGGGAAAAAAATTATGTCTTTGTTTATGTTTCATTTTCAAAATTACATGAATTATTCATAATATTTATTATGTTTATTTTTTATGATTTCTATTTTATTTAATGACGGACGGCAAACTCTAAATAAATTTAAAATATAAATAAAATAACAAGGAAAAATTTTCTAATAAAATTCTATTAACATGCTTGAACACGTGTCATGAATAATGATAAATTAATTTATATTTGAGAAAATTTGAGTTATTTTACATTATATATTACAAATTCATAACAATTAACACAACAATACGCCTGTACATGGCACGAGCCATCAAACTAGTTCTTGAATTAAATATGATTTTTTCCACCCAATTTTTTTTTATGATATAGAAACTTTTATTTTTCTTTATAGGAATACCAATTATTTGGTTTATTTTATATACGTCAAATTTGATAACTCATTTATGTTCTACTCTTTTCAAATTTGCCAAAGCATTTAGCTAATGAAACATTTTATTTCTCTATAGTGCAATTACATAGATTCTTTCTTTTTTACTTACAAAAATAATAGGTTTTTTTTTATTATGAAACATGGAATATATTTTATTTCATTATAATTTTACCATATATAATCCTTTGATTGATTAAGACAATTTCTTACCCCTTACAATTGTTCAAATGTTGAAATATAATATTTAAAAATATTTTAAGAATTATTTTTCACATATAACTTATGGTAAATATATATACTAATTAATAATATATATTACTTATAGTAAATATATATACTAATCTTTTAAATAATACCTTTTTAATAATATTTATTGTGACTAATGATAATCTAACCCAAAGAAATATATATATATATATATATATATATATATATATATATATATATATATATATATATATATATATATATATATATATATATAATAGATAGGATAAGAATGATAATTTTACCACTTGTTTTCCATTGTTTTTTCTTTTTGAAAGGGATTTTTTTACCTGTTATTATCTAAACTAACTATGTTTTGTATAGTATTATTATAAATCTCATTTATCTATCTATCTACATATTTATTTATTAAAATTAATTATTTTTAAGATTATATTATAAACATTTATATATAATTGTTATAATATTGGATAACTTTTAGTTATTAGGATAAAATATATTTTTAGTTCATATTCTTTCATTGTAACTTGCACTACTATAAAAAAGCATTTCCACGACATCAATATAACATCGGGGTTATGCGAACGTTGTTGAATCTGTAGCGGTGGTATTTTTGTAAATACCCCGACATTAACGACAACGTTTTTGGTGCTGCTTGATGTTGTATTTGAGCGGTTCAAATGACTATGTTTGAGCTGTGAAAAACGTCTTCGTATTTCACAGCATGCTAATGAATACAACGATGTTTTTTAAGAAATCACTGTCCTTGTTGCAGTTTTGCAAATTAAAATAAAATTTTAGAAACCGCGCCCTTACCTTATAACTCTTTGCCCTTCCTATCTGTCGTGAGCACGCCCTAGCTAGCAACCTCCTTCGTAGCAAACCTCTGTGGTGCCCTCCCTTGTGTGCTTTTGCGTTTCGTCGATGCCGGTAACTTGTCCGGGCTAGGTTTTGTCCAACTTTTGTGAGGTAAGTAAACTTTGTTAATTACTTGTTAGTTTTCGTCATTTACCAGTTCTAGGGTCTGTCCGGGCTTGGTATTTATCGTTGAGGTCAAACTCTAGGGTCTGTTGGATTGAGTTCTGCATAAGCAACATGAAAATATAACAACATTGCAATTAACCCAGCTTTTCCTTAATTTATTGGGTGCTATGGTAAGGACTGTGTTCGAAAGTGAAAATAGTTTTTTTAATTGGAGTTGTGTGTACACTTTGAGGTAACACCGTATGTATGATACAGCTATATAGGTGAGTCATGGTTTTGAGGGACAAAGAGAACACTTCATGGGACGGGAATGGTAAATAATGATGATGATGGTTTGTGGGGTTTGCTTAAAATTAATATGAATATGAGGGTATATAGAGAGAGAGACAGAGGAGAGACAAGGATTGTGTTTTTATTTTGGTTGATACCTATAGTGGAAAAGGGATTGGAGGGGGACCTCATACAGAGCTGTTTAGCAGACAATCTGTATCATCATATCACACACTATAACCATAACAAATGTACACTAGAAACCACTGGTTAGGCAACTCAAATATCAAACACGGATTCTACTCCATAAAATTTCAACTCATATTAGCTATTACCCATAGGTCCTATCCCTTATCCTCCTAGTCCCCTCTAACCATTTAGGAGTCCCTAGGGCCCTCAAACAATGAACTTTAAGTCTTGATATTGTATCGTAGAGATTATTGTTAATGGATTCCGTAACCATTAAACTTTACTGGCAGTCTAAGTAAATCAATCTCGAAGGTTGTTTGAAGAAATTAAAGGATGTATAGGTATTGAATATACTATTAGTACTTTACAATGACTATTGTGATTGGACTATGTAAACAGAGTTTTGTCCTCAATGCTTTAATTTATAACTGAATCAATAAATTTCGGTCTTTTAATTATGAATTGGTTTTGTTGCTTAAACTTAAGTTGAAACCGCCTAATGTGATATAAGTCTAACAAACTAATTCAAAATATGTTGTCTTATTCACGCACCTAAACTTTATCCTCAATGGAGTGTACTGTGCTATGATCAACTAAATAGCCCTTGGAGTTGTCTTATTCACGCACCTAAATAAATAAATAAAAATGGTGCTCAACATCAAGAGACTAGCCAGATTCTACTAATTAGAAAAAAAAAATAGGAAATGCATTACATAATAATAGTCATTTAAGTATATGATAAGGAACATAAGGTACACTTTGCATTCAAGTCTCGTGTGTGATAAGGTCCATAAGGTACATTTTGCATTTAAGTCTTGTCTTGTATACAACATATGCTTCTTTTCTGTTGTATTGTTGTTATGAAAAACTTAAAAATTATGAAATAAAAAAGTCATTATAATTCTTCATAGGTAGAATCTGATTGTGTATTCCTCCAACCCCTCAATTTGCTTACTTTTTTTAAATTGCTTTGTCATAGATGCATGAATTAACATCTGGACTCATTTAAGGACCCTGTTTTTTAGGCGAAGAACCCAATTTTGTTTGTTGTAACTTAAGTTTCCAATTCCCTAGCAAGATAGGTTACTGCTAATATGATAGTTTGAAGGTCATTTCCTCTTTTTGGTAAATATAATATGATTTTTACCCCAAACATAATTATTTCCTTTCCTTAAGTAGTTTAGGTGAGTATTTGTGTTCATGCCAATTGTAGATCAAAGTTATTTTTCCATAAATAAGTTTTCAGTGAAAAGTTTTATCCATATTGGTTTTCCATAGAGAATTAAATTATATCCGATTTTTTTTTCGACAAATGCTACTTTGTTAGTTGGTAGTTTTTGTTAATGCTTAGTTGGCTTGCAACAGTGGCCTATAACATTAGTGGACAGGAGAGAACAATTAACTACCATGAGTAACTGATAATTGGTGAGTTTCTTGAGTTAGTGTGTGTTCAACCAACTAATGGTGATTGTTAGTTAGTAGCACAGTATGTGGGTAAGGTGGCAATGGATAGCATAATTCTTGAAATTTTTCTGTAAAATAGGGTCTGCAACAAGAAGCAATTATATTTGTCTGCAGAGTGCTTCTTTATTTATTGGATAATTTCCTTTGACCAGAACTCCAGAAGTTTCCTTAGACAGTTACTTCTGGTGAAATAAATGTGTTCTTACACTCAGCTTTCATTTTTATTAGTGTTGGGGCTACACAAGTTTCTGTGTGTAAGGTGAGGTATTATAATAGTAGAAGGGATAAGTCATAAGTTAAAGAGGTTCAAAATTGAAAGGCAGATTCAATTTGGAAGAAAATCTTGAAATGGAACTATTCATCACCTGGTGTATCTGAGGCTATCAGGTTAAAAAAAATGAACTTAAAAAACAAATGAGTTAATCTAGTATTGCAATACATCGGCTAGTTAGTTTCTTTATAATAGTATCACATGTAATACGATTTCCGTCTTTTGACTTTCTTTAATAGAGGTAATGGCCCTCTTTAATTTATGAACTGGTTAGTAAGCAGAAACGATCATCTATCAAAGATGGTTCATGTCAGCTATAAGAAGTATAAGCTTGTGTATGCTTGTAATCCTTAACAAGAATTCTTTTGGTTTAGTCTTTCCTATTTAACCTTCATTCGCCAATGTTTGTTTCTATTACTTCTATATATATTACATGTCTTCTCCTTATTCTCATATCCTAGTATTTTTTATATAGTTTTGACATTTCATTTGAGTTGTCATTACTATTATAATTTGTGCTATTATGAGTTCTTGATGAGCATATATATCATTGCAGGAGAAACAGTTCTTAAAAATGTTCCAGATGTCAGTCATTGAAGTGCCCACAAATCTTGCTAATATTCGAAAACATTTGCCTATTCAAGCTTCTGCTGTAGGACATTTAATATTCGTTACTGTTGATTCTTAAGTATCTTTATAGTGTTGTATTTATTTAAACGAAAATACATTTTTGGTAACATCATAAAAACACGTTTTCATTGAGACAAATCCATATCCCATACACGATTTTGTTGGATATTGTGTTTGGACATTCTCTTACAATAGAAGTGCATTACTATTGTATATTTTTGTTCAACCAAAAGTCCGGGGTATTTTTGGAAATAGAAAATATTAAACAAAGTGTGAGGTGGTAAGATCATCTTTGTATCTTGCCTTCCGTTTCTCCATACTTTTTGTTTTCCAATAGATCTTCGTCTTCTAAAAGGTAGTCTCCGAAACCTTAGCAGTGATGTATTCCTGACTCATTTTTTTTCTCTCTAAATAAGGGCTCATTAATTTGAGAAAATATTTTTATTTTTATTTTATAAAAATAATTGTCATTTTCATGCCTCGCCTTTTGAAGTCAATTTGTAACCTTGCCTTTCAAATACACTGCTTCCTTGTCTATGTGCTTCAGATTGATATCAACAAAGGCATTGCTTTAGGTGCTATCTAGACAAACTTCAATCTCGTAGGCTAGGAAGGCACTCTTGAATTTGGCAATGAATTCCAAGCTACAATATTTTTGTTTGCCTTGAATCACTACTAAAAAATAGGCTTTCTACATCGGTTCTAACGGCCTTTCTACATCGGTTATGACGCGTGGTGGTAACCCGGGATCGTTGAATCACAACATCGGTTTTATGACCGTCTTTGAAGGCCGGGTTTTCTACATCGGTTGTCTAGCTACAACCGATGTAGAATGGGTAGCTTTCTACAGCAGTTCCAAGGCTAAAACCGATGTTGAATGGGTTGATATCTACATCGGTTATCAGTCAACCGATGTAGAAAGTGAAAGATTTTTATATCGGTTATAGTTCAACCGATGTAGAATGACTATATATGGTACGTGGCTACATCGGTTATCAATCAACCGATGTAGAAAATGAGGAGATTTTCTATATCGTTTATCACCAAAACCGATGTAGTATGAGGATGTTTCTACATCGGTCTACAGTCAACCGATGTAGAATTTGAAGAGCTTTTACATCGTTTATCGTATAACCGATGTAGAATGAGGATATTTTCTACATCGTTTATAATTGAACCGATGTAGAATATGTTGATTTTTTTTTTAATTTTTGGAAATTTATAAACCCAGGTTAAATTAGTACAAGAAAAGCTATGAATTGAAATACAGTACAAATAATGAAATTCAACAAAATATTGAAAAGCTATGAATTGATCTATCTTGCTCACTCCTTTTAAGAATGTTTGTACCAATGATGTAAAAAAAATAAAATAAAAAAGACTGAATTTTTTTGACAAGGCTCTAATTTAAATCATGCTCCAAAGTTTAGACAAAAGTTTGATCTGCTCAAACCTACTTCTCATGGAGATCTTTGAGATTCATATTCCATCAATTGCTCCCCACTGTTATGTCCATGTAAACCAAGTATCAGAAACTATAAAATCTCAAGTAAAATTTGATGTCAAGTTGTAAACGTACTTATGATCATCTTTGTCACTGTTAGTGCCAGAGGTAGGTGCAAAGCCTTTAATAACATCAAGCTTGTCTCTACAGAAGAAAGAAACAAAAATAAGAGTAGATTCATTGCAGATAATTCTTTGCAATGATCAAGAATAATTATGAACCAATCAATCAAGAAGCATAAATTGAAAATTGGTCCCACATCAAGTAACAGTCCAAGTAACTTACAGGATCTTCAAGTGTTGTAATTGAGACAGAAAATCGGGAACTTCATCCTTTAAGCTATTATTTGATAAATCCCTGGAAAGCAAATAATTAAGTTGCCCCTTTAGATATATTTAAATCTTGACACATGTACCAAATGACATATTGATTGTTGACACATAATACAAAGCAAAAAAATAAATAAATTAAAATAAGAGGTTTTTTCTGCAGGTCTCATCATTATTGAATCAAGAAAAATAAAATAAAATAAACTCACAAATTCTCCAGCATGGTGAGATTTAAAATTGAAGGGTCTATCTTTCTTGACAATCCACTCGAAGATAAATTCCTGCATGTTTTACACAAATCCACTTGAAGATAAATTCCTGTTTTACACGACCAGTCATTATTATAGGTTAAATATGTTTTTATTTTTAATAAATTTATGTTTTACATTAAATTTTTAGTAAAATAATAATTTTTATTTTTGATCTTTAACACTTATTTTTAATCCTTAATAAATTATATAATTTTGTATTTAATTCTTGATAATTTTTTTCATTTATTATTAGTTTGAGCTAAAATAAAATTTACTAATTTATTAGAGAACAAATAATGTGTTAATTTATCAAAAATTAAAACAAAATATTAAGAATAAATAAACAAAAGTATTGTTTTATTAAAAATTTAGTGTAAAACAAAAATTCATTACAATAAATATTTATGAAGGACAAAAATATATTTAAGCTTTTTATATATGTTATCATTTCAGTTTTATAAAGTTATGATATTAAATTGTTAAACACGACTTACAAAGTTGTGATTGTTGGGGAGTCATTTCCAGGATAAGTACAATTCAGACCATCCCACAAGTAGTCTATAGGGGCGCATGGATTCATTGCAGAAGAAAGAAACAAAAATAAGAGTAGATTCATTGCAGATAATTCTTTGCAATGATCAAGAATAATTATGAACCAATCAATCAAGAAGCATAAATTGAAAATTGGTCCCACATTCTAAAAATGGTCATCTCAGTGCTTCAAAAAAATTTCCCAAAAGAAATAGAAAGTACAAAATCATACATAAAAGCTTAGAAGCAAAGTTTGAGGGTTTTATCTTACTTTTGATATCCTGTGTCCACACCTTTGTTGGGGATGAACCAATTTCTTCATCTCCCTGAGTGTTATTCCAATTGGCACTTTCTTTCTTCAAATGACCAAGCTCGCTCAACAAATATTCAACATTGATGTAATGGCATTCCCTCCGAGTCTTCCAGAAAAGGAGTTCCACAAACAATAGGGGTTGCTTTTTCATTTTCTTTAGCATCTTTCTGACCAAACAAGTAGAGAAAAAGATCAAAATGTAGGGACATCAATGCTGAATTTATAGACACCTTGAATTTATAAGATATAAAGTAGAGAAAAGGATCAAAATGTAGTAAAATCTTAGTTGGTATGCTCATATTTACATCTGAATAACTATACCTGCATAGTCTTTGCAGGGACATCAATGCCGATTGCTATGTTAGTTAAGGAGAAGCACCCCTTGGGCAGTAGTGAATTTACCATCCTTGGGCAGAGGAAGATACAAATCAAGCTGCTTAAGTTTTCTAGAGACTTGGGCAGTAGTGAATTTACCATCCTTATCCAGTGCATTGGCTATCATGTAACTACATCTTCTGTGGTCCTTGAATCTGCAGAAATAACAACCCAGCTATTAACAACAAAATCAAAAGCTAAATTGAAATTCTATTTGTCATCCTGAGCAAAATAATATAGAAAATTCAGAAAACATTGAATTTTCTTATTTAACTCCTCTAAAAAGGTAAGCCACACAATATGTAACATTAAACAAAGTCTAAATAAATAAACAAACAAAAACACTAATGTAAAGCAAATGAAACAATGTCAAGGTCTATGTGACTGTACATGTGTCGCCAAATCCTACCTATCATTATCCTTTAATCTAAATGCTAATATTCATTCACTAAATCAATTATGTGACCAATTCTCTTCTTCACAAACCCAGTTGTCACAGTGACACAGATGGACCGATTGGGGACGCTGATGAGATCTGGTTTATAATGTCATTTTATTAATGGTTGCTGGCATCATTGATTATAGAGAGTCTCTACTAGAGACTTGTCTTTATACCAGGATGTATTATGGTACATAAAGCAACTTCACCTGCCGGCTAGAACCTTCCTAGGAAGAGAGTATAATTACAATTAGTGTTTTTGCACTAACAACATTCATGGCTTTATCTTTATAGTCCAAAAGGAAACACCAGCCAAGAACTCTTATCACAATCTCGTCAGCGCTCAGCAAGGCAAAAAAGCAATAAAAAATACAACAGCAAGGCCCATGTAGCGGGAAGAGAAAACAGTTGGTCAAGTGAGTGGTTCAGTGAATCAATCCTAGCCTTTAAGATTAAAGGAGAAGCAAGGAATAGGATTTGGTGAAATATAAAATTTGACACTTAATGTCAATTGGTCATATATACATAACAGAAACACATGCACATGCACACCAAAGCCTAAAGCTGCAATTTAATAAAATACTCCAAAATAAAGTGTCATATTGCTTAGTTTGGAATTTATCATAATTTTTTATTTCATGTTTATCGAAGAATTCATCTAGAGGAAATAAATAAGGACAAGAAGAAAACAAGCAACCATTCTAGAACAATAATAATAAAAGACATAGAATAACACATATCAAAACAGCTCTCAAGTGAAAACCCATAATTACAAAATTTATAAGCAATATAATTGATTAGCATTTCCATCTTGAATAAAAATAGGATTATTCAACTGTCAAGTTAAGGTTCCATCCTACAGTTTATGCATTGGTTCAACACCATTTTAATTATCAGCTGTATATATATATATATATATTCACATTGAATGAATGTCCTAGTTCTCCCTATATGCCATCTACCTAAAATTCCAATTCTTTTTCGTCCCACCCTTAATTTACTTTCCCCTTCCTTATATGACTTTATTTGTGTCATGCATCCCTCCAATCCTTATGAACTTTGAGTTTTGACAATGGGGACAATGAACAGAAACAGAACAGTTATTTCCCAGCAACAGCAACTGAACATCATTTAGATTTTAAAAAGAAAAGGGGAAAAACTCTGTCCAAATGCTTCTGTCCACATTAAGAAAATCTAGCTAATTTCATCAACAGAACAAGAAAGCATGGTCATATTGATAAGCAGCAGCTAAGACAATGAATATAACAAATAGTTCTAAGGTAATAATATTGGTGCCATTGAAATGAGAATTGTCATAGTAACATCATAAATACCTTTTTTCTATATCTTGAGGTACCAAGATGTTTCGAGGCTCCAAGATGTTTGGACAGGATGAGCTAAAAGCAGATGCAAACAATGAAGGAAGAAATTTCTTGTCGGACAATATGAATGTTTTTTGTGGATCCATCAATGCCAAAACATCACCCAAAAAATGGATCCACGTTGCATTGTTACCTGTTCTTACCAATTTAGAAATTTATAAAGTAACAAGGTAAAATTAATTAGGCATTGAGGGCTACATCAAATTATTCAGACAACAGAGTACCATTTTTCTTGCCAGAACGCTCAACATGACACCACAATGTACGCAATGAATCAATACAGCTCATGGCAGCAACCCTTATAGACTGGAAGAAAAATAAAAAAAATGCAAAGAAATCATTTGAGCCGATAACATCTTTTCAAAAACAAAGAAAACGGAAAAAAAAAGTAATAGAGGATATACCACCAAGAAAACCATTTGTCAACAATTATAAATTGGCGGTGTGCAGAAAAGGACAAAAATATACACAACGTCAGAGAGTAAAGCTAACAAAGAATCATACCTGATTATCACTCGCAAATGGAACAAGAACAGAAGGAAATTCAGCTAAAAGTTCAATTTGCCATTTATCTTGCGACAGGCTACAAAGAAATGCATAGCATTGAAGACTTTCAACCTGAACTGCAGCAGTAACACCTGTAGAATGAAAGATTCAACCAAAAAATATGCCAATTGAACTTTATCTTACTTCTGATTCTGAACGAAAAATGTTAACTATAGAATACCAAAACAATTTGTAAATATCAATTCCAAAGGAACACAACATTAGCCAAGTAAAATATAATAAGTGTAGAGCACCTTCATCTGTGAAAAACTTAGATAAGAGGCGGGGAGGTGATATTTTGCATTGTGCTGCTAAGTAATGGAGGTGTTCGAGGAATGTATGCTTCAATTTAGAGGAAGCAAAAAATACAAACAGATCCCTTATCTTGTTGACCCACTTATCATCATCATGCTGCATTTTGTAAAAGGTTAATATCCAACAAATGTTGAAGGTGAGAATCTAACAACAAATTCCAAGAAGGAAAGCAGGTTCATTAGACAATTGATAAAAGGATTACAAATAGTAAAGGAATTACTAACAAGCAGAATGTCAGAAGGTAGTACTGATATTAGTTGTGCTAGCCTCCAAAATATGCAAATCATAACCTTCACATTTAGATGTCTCAGCTTGACATACAAAAGCTCATTAAAGAATGCACTGCAATCCCAGTCTAACACTTCAGGCTTGAACTGCAAAACAACCCGAATTCCCAACAATCAAAACAGAAGTAAAAAAATTAGCTTCTCATTACAAAAAAAGTAAAAAAAAAATGAAATAAAAGCACCAATATGCTAGTAAATCATTTGTACCTCATCCAATGAGGCATCACCAGCTGTCATTGATGTTTCCCACTCAGCCTTTAGAATAGGAAATACACATTCAAATAGTGTATAAATGTCTTCATCTTTGATCAAAAGAAAAAAGTCAATATTTACCATTCCTTGATCCCATCTTTTGTAATTTTTTTACAAAGAAATCTAATACAGAGAATAGAAAAGTACAACTAGGGGAAGTAAAATATACTTCAAACATTTATTTCTAGCTTATTTGTTTAAACATTACTTTTTTAGTCATTATACGATATAAGATATTTATGTATTAGTTATCAATTATTTCTGAAAAATATTAAAGAGAAGGGGAAAACAAACCTTTTGGTTTTATCAAAAGAGACTGCAAAAGAACAAAAAAGAAGAGTGTCTTTGACAACTCCAAATCACTGCAACTTTCAACAAACCAAGCAATATGCTCTTTGGGGTGGACCATGAAATTCTTAGCCATGTTATCAATAGTCTTCAAGTTAATTGAAGATAAACTTCCAGGTATCAATGTCTGCAATTTTACTTCAAGAGTCACTAAAGTAAAAGATGATTGACGATTTCATCTGACGTAAACATATTCATGAGTTGTTGTGATTACTAATTAACAATTTAGAAATACTATCAAACCAAAAATGTCTTTGAGAAAACCCACACCACAAGTACTACTAGTAAGTAGTAACATATCATGTTCATATACTAGACTCGTCATGCTCCAATTGGGTTATTCCCACCATAATATCTGTAAAAAATGTGCATTTGAATTTTCAAAGTTTTGCTTTTCCAAAGGAGACAGGACCTTATGCTTGATTCATATCTTCAGTTCACCTTGGCAAATTCTTTATAGGATCTAGAGTTTGACAAACTTGCCTTTTTGAGCAACAGAATTAAACTTCTTCATACTGTAATTGTACATTAAAAACAAATTTGAAAGTAGATATTTACCCCTTCTCCAAAAGAAGACACGACAATATTCTGATAAAGTGGCCAGTTTATTTTGTTGACTAGTCCCAGAGCCTTTAAATTCAAGCTTTGTGTCTGCATGGCAAAATAAGTGGTTATTTGATAATTACCAGAGAAGGGAAAATATAAAAGCTATTAAATAAGTACAAGACCAAAATATATTAATTTTCTATCCGAAAAAAATATTAAATATGAAGTTACTTATTACCTGTGGTAGAACAAGGAGTAACGGAAAAATCATAGCAGCAACATTCTTCAAGTAATCAGTATGATCACTGAAGTAGGAGATGGCATTCTTTAGACAAGTGACAACAACTTCACCATTTAGACTATAGTTATCAGCTGAACCTACAAGAAGAGAATGGCGCATAATACATAGAGTGAACAAAGAGCATAATTTTTTTTATTCAATTAGTAAGGAACCAAGCAAAGACCATTTGCTTAAAGAATATCTAATACAAATCATTTCTTCTTTTTACTGTTTAGAGTCACTTGTAGGCATCGCAGTTGCTTCTCCTACAAATCAGATCATCTGACAAGCCAAGTCATCAGGCAATTTGTAATTATAAACTTATAAAATTTGAAATTAAAAAAAAGGAGAGAGGTCATTATTGCAGCACCTGAGTAGCTTTTCCGATGATTTCTTGGATCAATGTATGAGAAGGTTGCGGCGGACTGAACGACCCAAGCAGGAACATGTCAAACGCTGACCTGCATACAATTAGAGTTGCACAACAAAAAAACTGATCCTATATTGGGACCAATACAAAATGCAACCCAAAAGCAGTGCACACTAATAACGTAAACAAGTCCCATAATCATGTAACGATGCCGAATTAAAAGTCATGACCAGACAAATGATGTGTCTTGTGCAATGAAAATTTTACGTTACAAAGGTGATTAATGTTCCTATGTCATCTAAATTTGTCTAATTTACATCCATTTTCCAACTTCTAGCAAATAGGCTGCCCATTTCTTGCGTATTGTCGTCATGGTGTCAGTGTCTAATGCTGTTCCATCTGAAAAATACTACCAAGGGGAAGAAAATAAAATTTAGTTAGTACATCAACCATTTAAGTACGATTTCATACTACACAAATTGATTTGTTAGTCTAATAGAGGACATACGTTGTGGAGTTCATTTTTCAAACCGGCACTAACGATGCACCACATCCAATGCATCACATAATATCCACACTCATATGGTCCTTGTTGTACATGGCTCTACATGCAATATAAGCGCTCAATAAATGCTGGATCATTCCAATTGAAACATCAGACTTATTTCAAATTTTTTAAAAAAATAGGGATTACAACATACCTTAGCCTCAATCCATTGAGGTGGAGGTGGAGGTGCATTGTCCTTGCCTTGGAGATTACTGCATATTTCCTTCATTGCACTAAATTTGACAATAACAAAAGCCGAAGTTAACATGTAATGCTTTGAGTAGTAAACTACAAGTAATGACCAATGCTAAATTGAATAAGGTTGCGAAGTACTTGTTCACTGCAAACTTAATGTGAACATCAGGCTTTCTTCGTATAGAACAGAACCATATTATAATGTTCTCTCGTGGACACAACACAAGAAGTTGCCAATGTGCCCTAAAGTCAGCAACATGAAATTCACCATCAAACTGATGCAAACACATTGATAACAAGCACATGAATAGACTTACTGATTGAAGTAAGGTCCTAAGTATATTTCTCGATGTGACTCCTTGACCCACATTTCTATGTACTTTTGACATTCTTCACGCGTGTCCTTTGTGCAGCGTATAGACTGGGGCTCAAGGAAACCGTACACTGGAGAAAAACCAATGCTTGTACTCCAATCATTCATAAACCTGTTTTAAACACAATCAACAATATTCTTAGACAAATATGGAGTGGACAATAAGATATGACAACCAGTCAAATAATATGATTTACTTACATCATCCACAGCTGCAGTACAGATATGTTTAAACATTTGTCACCTAAAATTATTTCAGTCACATCTACATGTGTGATGAAAAAACCATTTGAGGCATTAGGTAACCCAAATTTCGCCCCGTCCCATGCCAACTCCATTGGCTTTGTGTAAACCACATATGACTTCTTAACCAATTCTCCCAGTGGGTCATCTGTGGCCACAGATGTTAACCTGTTCGGCTCTCCAACAGACTTTGATGGAGGCTTATCGAGTCCTATGACCACCTATAATAATTGAAGTTAGTGTACAACATGAAGAAGCATGTCAACAAATAGAACAGATTCATAGGAGAAAAAAACTAACCTCATTAGTTACTTCCCTAACAAGATGGGTCGGCCATGCGACGAATGTGCCAACGGCCTGCTCAAGATAATGAACCTCTGATGTAGGAATAGGGACCTCAGCGTAAGGCATGTATGTTCTGACAACCTGAACCTTAACAACATCATTTTCATAACGAACATTATGTATGGTAGATGAATTCTCAAACACTTTTCCCAAGCCCGCAAGCACAATATTTTCCCCAACAACTACGAACAAGCCCATCAGATCGTCACCACCACTCAAAAGCTCTTTAAGTAATCCGCTTCCTTCAGGTCCAGCGCAGCTACCCTTTGTGCTAACACGCGCAAGTAGAGCTTGTATTTCTGGCGCCTCAATGGGGGCTGACTGATGTGATGCAATATGAGATAGCTCTACTTTCAATGATTTTTTTAACTCTTGCTTCATCATCTCCAAATTTTGCCACTGTTTTTCTTCAACTGCCCTCATCCAAGCCTCTTGTTGCTGCTTTTGTTCTTGTTGTACCTCCTTTCTTATCTCATCCTATACCTCCTTTCTTATCTCATCTTGTAGCTGCTTTCTTATGTCATCCTTAATTACACCGATGATATCAGCCAATTGTTGTTGGTTGATCGATGGTGACGATGTGCTAGAAGCACGTGAGGCTTGGCCAAAGTATTGGCTTATTGTGACACTTGTCCCTGCGACGCGAACACGGCCTGGATGCTTAGGTCGGCCAAGGGCCGTGTTGAGTATGTCCTGTCGCCCATGCGGAACAAAACTCCCCTGTGTTGCTTGTTCCTGTAATGAATCCTGCATGCATATACAATTTTTGAATTTGAATTAAACAAATTTGACTAGGTTAGCTAACCATTATTTGCCAATGACAGTAACCAAAAAATATATGAACTGACAATTTTGTCTGCAATTTCTTGTGCCACTTCAGACGTCATTTGGCCATGCCGCTTAGTGCGGGCGATCTTCCACTTCAAGTGTCTTGCAATTGGGGATGGTGGGTCGACGTTGAGTGTTGGGCTTTCAGTACACGAATGTTCCTCATGTCCACGCTTGCTCTTCTCCTCCATAAGTTTCTTGTCAAGCAGTTCATACCCCCCACGAGACAGTACGTGAGGGCAGTCATTAAATTTTTTGAATTTCCTGGGCCTTCTTTCGTATACCCTGAAAAAGACAAGCTTGTACTAGTCATATATATGTTACAAAACAACGAAAGCAAAAATTGAATCGATTATTGCAGATACAGAAATACTTAAACAAACCTGCCAATTAGGAGTTTTGCGGCTTTTTGCAAATTCCGCCCATGTTTCTGGATCAAGGCCATACTTGACTGTAGGATCAGATATTTGCTGACCTTCATTGTCAGCAAAGACAAATTTTGAAGTCAATGAAGACTTAAATTGCCTCCATCTTGCTGCAACTGTTGACATCACCTTTTTTTTTGCATTTTCA
Organism: Glycine soja; assembly: GCF_004193775.1. NCBI lineage: Eukaryota > Viridiplantae > Streptophyta > Magnoliopsida > Fabales > Fabaceae > Glycine > Glycine soja. The sequence goes on from NC_041004.1 coordinate 33,139,289, forward strand.
CCTTCAGGGATATCAAATTTGCGCTGCACAACAAAAGGAGTTATGTAACAGTATGTAAATGAATCCTTTAAAAGTAACTTAACAAAAAAATCATGAATACAAGTGTATTTAGAATTACTTACCAAAATATCTTTCCATATTAAGCTCTTTAGATTGTCGGGGACAACATTCCAATTCGCGTGTACAATAGGAACTTTTTCCCTTGCGACAACCCCTAAATAACTGTGAAATTTCTCTTTATGAGGCCCTGACCCTCTACCTGTAGCTGGATTCACGTTCACAACTGGCCGTGGGCCATCTAAGCATCTAGACGTCAAACTTCTGAGCCTCGTGGATTGTCTTGTCCTTTTCGAAGTAACCTCAGGAGGGTTTTCTGATTGTGGCGGGGATGGTGGTGGTGTTGCCATGGCCCTGCGGAACAAAACAAGTGTTATAAATATGTCAAATTCAATGATGTAATAGGGTGCATGATTTTCAAAACAACTTAGCAATTTATGCATGACTAATGTTAGAAATGTTAAGTAATACTTATATGGTTGTGCTTATATAGTTACGTAGGAATGTTCTCCCATAAACCCTCGTCATGATCAGTACGATTTGCATATACATCATCCTCTTCTTGTTCAATAGTACTTGAAGGCATATCTTTGGAGAAAGATGGCATGTCAGTGACATCAAGTGTTGATCCATCAACATGGTGACCGATACAAATTGTTCTCCCTTGCAAAACCACTGCCCATCTAGAGTCGCATGGATCTTCTACATAAAACACCTGTCGAGCTTGCGTTGCCATTATGAATGGGTCGTCCTTGTAACCAACTTTTTTAAGGTCTACTAAAGTGAATCCCATTTTGTCTTTACGCACACCTGTGTTTCCATTGACCCACTTACATTTGAAAAGAGGTACTCTAAATTCACCGTAATCAACCTCCCAAATCTCTTCAATGACTCCATAGTAAGGCATGCAAGCTTCAATGGGATTATTGTCAGCAGCACTACAAAAGTGCTCTGATTGACCATCAACACTGACCCCGCTATTTTGCACACTACTTTTATCATCCTGGGACTTTGTGTAGAAAGAATACTGATTGATATCATATCCCTTCCAAGTTGGAACATTCATATTTGGACCCACGGCTAGCAATCTTAATGTGTCTGAAGCACTGTCATCGGCGAAGATTGTTTGTCTAAACCACGATATGAAAGTTCTATTGTGCTCTTGCAACAACCTCATCATGTTCATTTTTGGGTGAATACGACACAGATGTTGTTTGTGAGCATCTATGTAAGGGATTACCTCAGCTGTGTTGTGTAATACATATAGATGAGCTTGTGCCAGCTGTTGGTGATCCATGGTTACAACATTGAACCCCCGTGTGCCCCTACCTTCCATGGTGGAGCCATGACGACTTTGAGGAAGTCCCACTGGTGTAGCCATTTCTATATATTGTGAACAAAACTCAATAGCTTCCTCAGCAACGTATCGTTCAACAATGCTAGCCTCTGTCGATATGGATTTTTGGTATATCCTTTCAACACCTTCATGTAACATTCAACTGGATACATCCATCGTAAAAAGACGGGCCCACACAACCGAATCTCACGTACAAGATGAACAATTAAGTGAACCATGATGTCAAAAAACGATGGAGGAAAGTACATTTCTAATTGACATAGGATAATGGCTGCCTCGTTCTCCAAATCATCCAATTGTTTTGGGTCAATGACCTTACGACAGATTGCATTAAAGAAAAAGCACAAGCGGCTGATTGCAACCCTTACCTTTTCAGGCAATATACCACGCACAGCCACTGGCAACAATTGTTGCATTAACACGTGATAATCATGAGATTTCAAGCCAACCAACTTCAAATCATTAATTGACACAAGGCTCTTGATATTGGAAGAGTATCCTTGTGGGACTTTCACATTTTTAAGACAATGACAAAATTGTTTTTTCTCCTTAGTTGACATTGTGTAACATGCTGGGGGCAAATAAGTTCGCTGACCTTGTGATTACGGATGTAACTGTTCTCGTATACCCATATTGACCAAATCTTGTCGACATTTCAGACCATCCTTTGTCTTTCCTTTGATGTTAAGAAGGGTGCCAAGTAAACTATCACAAACATTTTTCTCCACATGCATAACGTCGAGACAATGCCAAACATGTAGATTGGTCCAATAAGGAAGATCAAAGAACACTGACCTTTTCTTCCAAATGTTCTTGTTAGCATGATCCTTCCGCTGTGTCTTACCAAAAACAGTTACGATGTCTTTCACCCGATCATACACTTCATGGGGAGCTAACAGTTCTGGGGGTTCTTCAGCCTCTTGGCTACCATTAAATGCTTTCTTCAATCGTCGATAGGGGTGATAATGTTTTAAAAACCTACGATGCCGTGTATAAACTGTCTTCTTCCCATGTTTAAGTTGGATGAAACTTGTGTTTTGCTCACAAATAGGACAAGCCTGGTGACCTTTCACACTATATCCACTCAAATTCCCATAAGCTGGAAAGTCATTGATGGTGCAAAATATCATCGCATGCAACCTAAAAGTCTCACCCTGATTTGCATCATACACATCAACCCCGTCTACCCACAACTTGCGCATGTCTTCAATCAAAGGAGTAAGGTACACATCAATATCGTTTCCTGGCTGTCTTGGACCCGATATCATCATAGACAACATAATGTATTTGCGCTTCATGCATAACGAAGGAGGAAGGTTGTAAATCATTAGCAACACAGGCCATGAACTATGATTAGTGGACAAGTTACCAAATGGATTCATGCCATCCGAAGCAAGACCAAGTCGAAGGTTTCTTGGTTCGGCTCCAAATTCAGGATACAAGTAATCAATTGTCTTCCACTGTGGAGAATTAGCAGGATGTCGGAGAAACCCATCATTTATTCTGTCAACTGCATGCCATTTGAGGTTAGAAGCATCGTGTGCAGTAGCAAACAATCGCTTAAACCTTGGTATAATTGGAAGGTACCAACAAACCTTTGCTGGACGAGGGTTGGATGTGGCTACATCATCAGTGTATTCCCCGTCATTTTGTTTGTATCGTGATACCCCACATGTTGGGCAATTCCGCAATTCGGCAAACTCTTTTCTGTACAACACACAATCATTACGGCAAGCATGAATCTTCTTGTACTCCAGACCCACAGGACATAATATCTTCTTAGCCTCGTAGTGACTATTTGGTAACTTGTTATCATTGGGAAGCATATTCTTCAATAAGACAAGCAACTCAGTCAGACTTTTGTCACTCCACCCAAATCTAGCCTTCAAGTTGACCAAAGCTAGCACTGCAGATAACCGAGTGAAGGTTGTGCACCCCAAGTACAACGGTAACTTGGAATCTGTTTCCAAATCTTCATAATAGGGTGCATGAGCTTCCAAAAATCCCTCTTGCCCAAGATCACGTATCATGTCTTCCATTCGATCTCCGGTTTCTAACGGTACCGCCTCATTGTCGGCAGGTAATGAGACCTCTGGCAATTCACCGTGCCATATCCAATTTGTATAACTCCGAATGAAGCCATCACAAATTAGATGTGATCTAATGACAACTAATGTCTGACGCCTTCCATTCACACAGTTTACGCACGGGCAAAAATACTTTCCACCCACAGCTGGTGCATGTTGTTGTGCAAACTTCAAGAAATCTTCAACCCCCTTTTCATACTCATCGCTTATGCGGGGTGCTTGAATCCAACTTCTATTCATGTTTCTTGTTCTACAAGAGGGCGTCTGTTATGGCATATGCATGACAGTCTCACTTTTTTTATATGAAGGTCGGGTCCTATCCCATTCAGGAACAAACTTTTTTTGCTTCATTCATATGTACAAGTTAAGTATGTTATGCTAAATTTGATGAAATTTTGGCAGCATTTCGCATTGGTTTCCAAATACACAAAATGAAAGCGGTCACCTAAATTGACCACAATCAAGTATGCACTCGGAGAACAAAGCAATATGCAATAAACCAAAATCAAATCAAATATACCACAACATACTTAACCTATAACTATGAATGAAGTAAAAAAAGAGAGCTTCCAAACTGTCCGAACGGACAATTCAAGAATCCATACCACAACTAATCCAAACTATCCGTATTAATCATGGTATGGAATCTCAAACGGGAAACTAGGGTTCACTCACAATGCACATATTTTTTATGAACAATAATAGTAATTTATGGAACAACAAACTTACAATCCAAATAAAATTCCTATTAACTTACATACCTAGATAGATGGCTGCGGTAATGGAAGCTTCAAATACTATCAATTTTGTCGTGGGTTAACCAACAAAGTCTGAATTGTCCAATACAAAACTCATAAATTGTAGCCACGGAAACCACAACAATGTGTAGACAGTTGTGAAGCACAACAGATTATACATCGTTTATCAGCAGTTGATGAAAATTTAAATCAAATCATACATTGCTAACTCAATTGACAAACAAATTTTATGATAATACAAGTGCTGAACCATATAAAGAGGTGCATACTTTTACGGCAGGAGATTTGTAAGATGAAACTGCACATAACATGACTTGGTATTGGCTTGTTTGTGTTAGCTAATTATGCTGTATATTTACCATGTCTTTGTCATTTCTTGTTAGTTATTATAGACATAGTCAACGTACATAAGAAAGAACAATAGTAACCAAACAAAAATCAGCAGGCTTTAAAAAAGTGTGTGGAAGAGATCAACTGTTTGGAGTGGGAGAGTTTTGCTTTCCATCCCAGCCCTTTAATTATCCTTGTCTTTGAATGCTATATCAGGTAATTTCTACTATTTTGGGTTTTACTTGAAATGATTTTTGGGCATGGATTTGCTGGAGCTAAAGAGAGTACAATTGTTGGTAATACTTAAGGCAAGAGTGGGATGGAACAAATGGTCAAACTGAATGAGATGGTAAAAACTTCACAAGGTGTGCCAAATTGTATGCTTTATACATAAGTGTAATACCAATTCAAATACTAACATGTTAATCGTAAAATTAAATTAATAATATCTTAACTAAATGATAAGAACAAGATCATTTTCACCCAAAAAAAGAGAACAAGAACACTATGTAAAAAAAATGGTTCATTATAATATGATTATTCATATACTATGGCACCTTTCTTCACATCAGAGCACATGCATTGTAATGTACAGGCAAGTAACAGAAGCCTAAACAAGAAAAGAAAACAGGAAACACAACTGGTAAATAACCTATTCATAGGTGTCTAATTGGTTCTATTAGCAGAGACTAATAATAATCTTAAACTACCTAATAATTTTTTATTAAGCCTATATTTTCCCTTTTTTTTATGCCTTGCTCATAGGTGTCTAATTGGTTCTAGTTGGGTATCCAACAATTATACACGCACTTCAACAAATATAATGAATTTTGTAGATAGTAGTAGGAGATGGGGGCTACTCTTCTTCGCTTCTTTTCCGAAGCTGTCAGTCCTTGGTTCACTCATAAGTCATAACTTCACATGTTCAAATTAAACAGTGAGGAGTTATAAAAAAATATCAAATGGGATCGGGTCCATTTTAATTTTTTAGGACCTATGTAGTTAATATAGTTACTAGGATCGAATCCCATAGGGTCAAATCCCTGACCCCAAAAAAAGAAAAGTGCCACATGCTAGCGATAGTGCTTGGCATCTCTGAAACATAACATACTGTTTCAAGGGAACAATTCCTAACACAAACCCCAACAGAACACTCGAAGTAATCATTTCATATGAATGAATGAATACTAAGAAACTTTTTAGTTGCCAAATTCAAAGCATGCAGCAGTACCTCAATTGTACTTTTCTGCATCCATCTCTTATTGGTCATGTCATGATTTTAGTAGTATTTCACATTCCAATGCCCAACATTGCAATAAAATTATCCATGATATTTTTAATTAGTGGTGTATTTTTTTTATATAACACTTGCATTATTATAAACAAGCAATATCTCCAATATCCGAACTAGTATTGTCAATTTGATCTTAAGTCATACAGGCCAAAATATCTTATCAAAGTAAGAAATGTCTTAGAATTTTGTTGTATGGGTTCTCATCTTATGAGATTTTTTGCAAATGGGGTAGGCAGAATATGCCTTTGTAATTATATATCATTTTCAGTACATCTAGTACTGAAGTTTTATTAATACTATCAGATTTTTGCAGTGCAAAAAAAAAAAAGAAGCCAAAGTATACAAAATATACTTCATTCAACTTCTTACATTATTATTGTCAATTTCAATAACCCTTTACACCAATGCACCTAGATAAGGTTGATGACAGCTGGGGCAATTTAAGTCGTTTGAAATGCTTTCAACATTTGCAAGATTGATAAGATACAATAATTAGATAATTAAAAAGTTATAATCTCTCGTACGTATAATTTATTTTGTGGTGTTGACAGTTTCAAGGGTTGTTATTATTGAGAACAACGGTCGCAGTGTATGTAGTGAGAGCAAGGTGGAACAAGTAACCTCTTACGGAGAGACGGCAACTTTGTTCGATTGGTTAATAACCTGTTCATATATAGGTGTCTAATTGGTTAATAACCTGTTCATAGGTGTCTAATTGGTTCTACAATTTTCTACAATTTAACCTTGTATTTTCGCACAACAATCAACATATTTCTATGTCTGGTATTGTCTTTGGGTTTTTAAATGCTTTGGTTCTATCTGATATTGATTGATAACTTCTAAAATGTGGTGAAAACTACGATAGACATTAAATCCAAATCACACACTCACACACACATGTCTTTTGAATACACAAGCTTGGATACCACATGTCCACATTACTCATAATTTTTATTTTTAAGGTTCAATGAAAGTAAAAATTCTTTTCAATATTTCACTTAACATTTTATACAAAAGCAAAAACTACTGGGACATGCATGTTAGATTTCTTCTGATGTGGGACTTGGGTATTTCCCAACAATGCATAAGTCACATAGGCAGGGTATTCTAGTCTCTAGACATCAGTTCCTATCAAATGAATGACAGAGGAAACAAATTAATTGTTTCATTCACTTACATCAACCAAGTCCAAATTTGCTACTCTATATTTGTGTGCCTAACCAGCGTGCGTCCAGACAGGATAGACTAATAGAATGATTAATTTGAGGAAGCTTGTTCAGAGGTCACTGTCTTTAGAAGCACTTCGCAACTTGGTGCCTCATATTGAAGCCTTAGCCTTATCTGCCATGAACTCTTGGGGTGGTGATGGCCAAGTCATTAACACATTTAAGGAAATGAAAAAGGTAGGTTTAATTTTTGCTGCAAACATAATATGTGTGTGTATGTGTATAGCTTTTATATTAAATTGACTCATTGACACTGGACCAATGATTGGATGGATTATTATATTGCTATTTATATTCAAGCACTGGTGAGTCTCGCATTTCTGGCATTTGTTTATGTATATTTTACTATATAAGTGGGATAGTGATAGCAATTCAGCAACAGAACACCACATAGGCCACATTGCAGAAGCTACTAACAGGCCAAGAAGAGTGAGTAAGAAGCCCACTTACTTGCTTTGCGCGAAGGCTCCAAGTGCTTGTAGAATCTTCCAGAGTTTGTTACAGCATTCCACTAGTTTGTTGGTAGTGATAATTAACTATACAACAATTTGAATTTCTATTAGCTATAGTAGTATAAATATGTAAAAGAAGTGGAATGAAAAATCAAGCAGAACACCCATAACTGAAGTCAACTGCAACTGCAAGTACTCTACATATATAATTTCCTTTTATGCTTGCTTTTCACTAATTCGATGCAATGCACTCAGAACCACCAAGTTTAAGTGGTTGCAGCATATTAAAATAATCCTACTATTTGATCTTTCTCTTGCTCGTTTTGCCTTGTTACTAAATGGGTTGAGATGCCTCAAATAAACCCTCCTCTACATTCTGTTTGATCAATGATAGCATTTGATGGACAGGTTTAAATGGTGGTGTGTTTTAAAAAGAGAATGCAACAATACAAGGATTTTTAAAATGTAGGATATTTGATTGAACAGAAGATAGAAAAGCAGGTTAAACGCTACATTAATACTTGTGGATAGACTCCGACAAACAGTGTTTTCTGTTCACAAATTTATTAAATCTGAGGCCTTATTTAACCCACCGGCTTTTATCCAAAAATTTAGAAATAGTATATAACATTATATTCATTTATTTTCAGATAAATTGGTACATAAACGTGTCGTGTGTAGGCTGTGTAATTTTGGAAAGGTATTATTACTCGGTTGGTCCTGAACTGTTAGTAAATTTTTAAATAGGTCTCCAAACTATTTTTGTTTAAATATATCTATGATCATGTGATTTTTTTTAGTTAAATCCCTTAAAGTTTTTAAAATCGCCACTAATTATCATTGTGTCAGTTTAAGGACCTATTTAAAAATTTACAAATATTTCAGAAATTTATTGAATAACTTAATATTTTAAAAATATTTACAATGTTTTTTTTATGATAATGCAAAATTTCTGTAGAGTCTCTGTAAAATTATGTATGCTTTAATTTTTAATTCGTAAATCCATTTTTTATTTGATAAATCATAGTTATTCAGTAATATGATAAAGGAAGTGTTAAAAGAAAGTATTGTCGCTTAGTAGCATCCAAGTATAAGGATAGGTTGGTCTAAATCGAATAGAAGCCACTTCTGATCTGTCAATTTTAACTAATTATGGGCTGGACTTACTGGATTGGGCCAACTTTTATAAGAGAAAGCAGACAAATCAGGCCTGTTGTATCCAACAATCCTATTATTATAGCTTCTACCTCTCATTACATTTCCAACAATTCATTTTAGAATATAAATTTATATTTTAGAATGAATTTTTTCAAATGGAACGAGAGATATTCGATGTAATAATAAAAGTGTACAATGTAAATGCCACAAATCAGTTGGTTAGGTCCAATTGCTTAAATAAAAAAATGATTTTATGATACTTTTTTTTTCTTCTTCCAGCAAGTACGGTTTTTATCTCATTCAAATTTATTTAATATTTAACATTTTTAAAACTTAAATATTATAAATTTTTAAAATATATCTATTAAAACATTTCTTTTGTTAGACACAAAATACCTAATAAATGGTCTTGGACTTACAAATAATATTTGCATTGCACTGCTAACATTAGAAAGGTTTTAAGATTCTACTTTTAACCAGGAGTTGACCAGGATCGGCTCACTAGATATAATTCCAAGAATTCCATTTTGATGCCAAATGTAAGTTAGGCTTAAGTCAGAAATAAAACTTACACTGCTTAGGTTTGCTAATGCTAGGTATTACTACAGAAGGACAATCTTAATACCCAACAAGCCAACAAGAAAGTTCTTTATTTAATGAGGTTATATGTGCCACAAACATCAATAGAGACTAGAAATTTACATCTGAAAAATGAAAGGAAAAGGAGGAGAAAAATGCCTGAAGCAAATTAAATATATAATTGAGAGGGGGAAAACATATAAATAACTTGAGAGAACCAAAATGTGATAAATACCTTGAGAATTCTTGACATGAAAGAAGTGTTATCCAGAGATAATGCATTATTTGCTGCTTCTTTTCGCATGAACTCAACATAAGCTGCCCTGCTCAAGTAAATGTGAATCAATATAGCTTCACCAACAAAATATACCGAATATATAATGAATAAAACAAAATTCTGACACTTTTTACCCTTTTGGCTGCCCAGTTGCTGCATCAGTAACTATAATCACTTTTAAAACTTCCCCAAATCTATTAAAATGCCGAGACAAGCCATCTTTGGTGGCAGCAAAATGAACCTGTGACAACCAACATCAGAAATCAAACAAATCCTACCAATCCCTGAAGCCTGCCCTCCCACACCAAGAACAGAGGAGTAAGAGTTCTTACATTGCTAACAAAAATGGTTCTGGAATCAACATCTTCTGATGGACGGCCAACAACATTAGAACCTGAGAATACACAGGATGCATGCAATCAATTCTACACCTGATTACCCTAGGTCTTCAAATGATATTTAAAAAAAAAAAGAAAAAAATGTGTAATTTAATAACAGCCCTTCACCATAATTAAATAATTTAAATTTTAAACGCCCAGAAATACAATATTTGTATGTCTCAAAAACAAAATTTTCAGAAGATTTAAAACTCACCAGAAGCGGTTAAGTGAGCCTTGCTAAACTCTTTCTGAACATCAAGAGCAGGGTTTGCCTGTTAAATGAAATGATATCAATGAAAGTGATGTACAGCTAAACAATCTAGCAGGTTATATTTATTAATTTTTAGAGAAAATACATTTTGAACACCCCCCCCCCCCTCGTTTGACTTAATTGAAAGAATAAACTATTCACTTTAAACCAAATTATCAAGGTCACATGCCTGTTTGGATAACTTCTCCAGAAGCACTTTTATGAGAGAATAAGAAAAAATTAAATAAGTTCTTCATAGGCCAAAATTAGCTTTATGCATAGCTGACTTATGTAAGTTTTCTCAAGAAAATTTAGCGGACAGACCAACCATGGCTACCATTATGCTCATGAATGCTAACAATGTAACCCCAACCAAGGACAACACACAATTGCTAAGAATTAAAATACAAAAAACCAGAAAGATTGTTGAGACACATGATCAAAAAAAGTGTGAAATTAGTCATACCTTATCAAAAGCACTACGAACAATGTTAAGTGAAGGAAGCTCACGATGTCATCCCTCTGCAATTACAGCACTAGATTAGACAAAAAGCACAACACTATAAACACAATAAAACAACCAAAAATGCTCTGAACCCCTGTTGCAGTAGTGTGCAAATCAAATCAATTAGCATAACCTATGATTATACTTTTAAAAATTGAAATCTTTTTTTTTAAAAAAAAATTAAAACTACCTGAAGTTGAGTCAGATTGTTGAGCCTAAGGTGGAGGTTTTTGAAGTTCAAGAGGGTGGCCAACCACGTTATCTGCCTCATTTCGAAAGTTTAAAAACTAAGTATTTTTGTTAGTTAAAATTGTAAAAGGGGTACAGAACTAAAAGGAGTATTTTACTAGAAGCTGATCTCAGAAAGATGTACTACCTTTGTGAGTGGTAACAGAAGTTACATTGGCGGCATGAATGGGAGCTCAGGCACAAACGGACGAGGAGCGCGGAGCACGGCAAACAGAGGAAGGTATGGTGGCAGAGGAGAGAAGCTGCTGCTAGGGCAAGCGTGTCATGGGAGATTTCGAAGAAGTGATCGAATACATGCATGCCCGAATCCAAAAGACACACTCGCGTGTGTAGCACGTGCAGGAACTCTCTCTGTACAAAGGCGGTTATTGGGCCATGACCGTCTTTGTATGTTTATGGGCAACATACAAAGGCGGTTTACTTGTCACACCCGCAGTAGAAGAAAGGGTGTATATTACGAAAAACCCATCGCGCCGTAATAACAAAGACGGGTGTCCGCGACCGTCGTAGTAAGTTTCGTTTTATTTACAAAAATGCCATCGAGACACATTCTAAGGCGGTTCTAGGGAACCGCCTTAGAATGTGCGACGTAAAAAAAGGATTTTTTTAGTAGTGAATGGTGCATGCACTTAATCCTAAGCAATTATTGTGTTGTAAATCCTAGACAATAATTACTTAGGATTAAGCAATAGTCTCTAACAATCGAAATTTTGATCAACAAATATCTCTAAACTTTTCATCTATCATCATTGTTGCATTCAAGTAAAAACCTTAAATATTGATATAACAATAACATTGATATTCAAGTGACTTATCACATCATTAAGTTTTACTATAGACATGTAATATTTTTTAAAATTGTTTTAAAACTCTTATTTGTTCATACCAATTGACGATGCTAGATTTGTTAATCAGATATTAGAATCATAGTTTCTCAAAAATAATACTAGTAGTTATTTTGTTAAAGTCATTGAATTATCAATATTGTTGTGTTATTCCTTAACATTATTTTATGAAATGTTTTCAAAGAAAATGCTTTCTTAATGTAAGAAAAAGATATTTTTAGTGTTATTTTCTATTTTTCTATCTATTAGCGACATTGATAGTCAAATAACTTATCACATTATCCAAAAGTTTAATAAACCAATAACATATATTTTTTTAATCTCACTTGATGAAACTAGTCGATGGTGTTAAATCAATTAATAAGAGATTAAAAATATAAGTTTTTTCAAAAATATTATATATAATTATTCCATGAGACTTTATCTTCTTTGATATCGTGATAAGTTACTATATATGCTACCAAGTCACTATTGTTGAATGCATGGATTGGCGATAGAGAAAAAGGTGAGACAATTTGACAAAATTTAGATTAAACACTAAAAATAAAAATTCAAAAAAACACCCAAAAAAAAAAATAATTCCTGATTAAATTGGTGGTATCGTTTTTTCAATTAAAAGATAAAGAAAACATTTGAATTTTTTTTCACTTTTAGACTTGTTTTATGAAAATTTCCGGAGAAAATATTATTTAAATGCAAGCATAATTATTTAGTTTTATTTTCTATTCTTAGTGGAAAAAATGTGACCTTATTACTTTCAATATTTTTATATTTTAAAAGATTTATATGAAGAACAAAGATAAAAGGAAGTCATTTTCAACGTGTTTTTGGTATTTTATATTGTAACTACTTTTGCACAAAAAAATGATGAGTACGATTTTGGTGGGTTGATGCCATATATGTGGGATGTGATAGTGCAGTAACAGTTCATCTTTCTATTTTATCCACGTTGTACTATTTTATCCACGTTATACTTTTAGTTTGGTTTGTTATGCAAGCATCTCCTATAAAAAGCTAATAGCCCTTATTTCGAAAAGATTCCAATTTATAAAATCACTACAATTTTTAGATTTAACATCGCACGGTTAACATCAGTTATTCATAAAACGGATGTTAACAAAAGTTCGGTGGCATTTTTATAAATAAGTAGAGTTAGTTAATATCGGTTTTTCCAAAATCGATGTTAACGAGTTGATGTTAACATCAGTTATTTAAATAATCGGTGTTACCTATTTGATATTAACATTGGTTTTAAGAAAACTAATATTACCTAGTTGAGGTTAACATCGGTTATATTTAAAAAACCGATATTGTTATAATTATAAATTAAAAACCTGAAATTGCACATCCCACGTGCTGGAACCCTATCACTCTTCTTCTTTCTCCTTCTTGGTATTTTATATTGTAACTACTTTTCACTACTAAAAAAAAGCTTTCTACATCACCCTATTAACATCGGTTATAGCAAAAACCGATGTTAACGAAAGCGCGATGACATTTTTGTAATTAAATGGAGTTACTTAACATCGGTTTTAGTAAAACCGATGTTAACTAATTGATGTTAACATCGGTTATTTAAAAAACCGATGTTAAGATGAATATGGTAACATCGGTTTGGGCAAAACCGATGTTAACTTCATAGAGTTAACATCGATTTTGAGGAAGCCGATGTTAAGGAGTTGATTTTAACATCGGTTTGTTAAAAAACCGATGTAATGTATTTGATGTTAACATCGGTTTTTACAAAACCGATGTTAACTATATTCAGTTGACATCGGTTATCCACAAAAAACCGATGTTGTTGTGTTTATAAGTTAAAAAAAATTGAGATTTCACAAGCCGTGCGCTCTCGAAAACCTTGCACTCCCTCTTCTCTTTGTCATCCTCCTACCTGAAATCGCTATTCTCTTTCTCCTCCCGCCTGAAATCTGCCGGAAACCGCTCCCTCGACACCCACATTGTCGTCGGTCGAACCCACAGAACCCCCTACACTGCCGGAAAACCCACATTGTCCTCGTTGGAACCCACAGAACCCCCTACATTGCTGTAAAACCCAAAGAACCCCCTACATTGCCGGAAAACCCACATTGTCCTCGCTGGAACCCACAGAACCCCCTACACTGCCGGAAAACCCATATTGTCGTCGCTCGAACCCCACAGAACCCACATTGTCCTTGCTCGAAGAAAACCCTACATACACTGTTGCTACTAGGGTGCTGAAACACTTGTCGGTGCTCAAAGGTCAAAGCTTTCTCCACGAGGTACGTAGGTCAAATTCGTGTATGCTAAGTTTCGTTGTGAGTGGTTTGACCCGAATTGAGAGTGACATTAGATAATAAAGAAAAGGTTTTTGTTTGCGATTGTACAGGCTCCGCTCACGTGCGTGTGTTGTTGGGTTCTCTTGATCAAGGTAACACTAACTTCTATACTTCATTTGACCTATTTTATTTTTTCTGGGTAGTAATAAGTAATGTTGCATGATTTTTAGTAAGGTGTTATTCTGTTTGCACTATAACAGAGAATCAACCATGATTTTTGTAGATGGATCCACAGGGGTGTTGAAATTTCCTGTAATTGCTTTAACATTTTACTGTCCAACAGAGGGGGCTTAACTGTTGTTGTTTTAACATATTTTTTGTTTCTTGAGCAAGTAATGCTTAAGTATAGATAATGTTTTTACCCAACTGGATTTAAGGAACTGGGTTGCTTGCTTGCTTTTCTATTTTATTCGCTTAATTGTTGAATGCTTCCAGACTGTTTATAAACTATTCACTTGCCTCGTATTGGCAGTTTCTAAAAGTTCTCATATGTAAGTGTGCTTTCAAATAAACTATGCTTGTAACTGTTTTACAATAACATATCCTGAAGTGAACTGCTTATGTGTTTGCGTATTTTTTTTTTAGCTTATCTTCATAATCTACACTTGAGCTTACAAAAACAAATGCAAACATCTCATCATTCATAAGATGATCTAGAATCTAGATACAGTTTTGGACTTAGAAATTTCAATACTTTAAAGTTTAGAAAATTATATAATGCACATTGATTTTGCTAACTTAAAAGTTGAAACCTGACCAGTTGTAAACATGATGATTTCTAATTATCCTCTCATTATAGTCAGTACTAATCTAAGACTATCACAACAGTCCTTTTGAAACCTAGACAATCTTCTGAATTGTAGAAACCTACAACAATTATTCTCCTAAGTTTTCTTTTGGATTGAATCCACAAACAGAAAAAAACCTGCAAGGCCTCTTAGACCTCCTAGCCTCCTCAACCACCTCAATTGCAATTAAAACACCATGGAGCAACTGTCTACCCTTCACAAAGGCTGTTTGCCTTTCATCAATGAGGTGGTTCATGACCTTGCTGAGCTTGTTAGCCAGTAGTTTAGCAATAATTTTGTAAACACATCCAATGAGGGAGATGGGTCTGAAATCATTGAAGGATTGAGGGTCCTTAATCTTTGGGATAAGAGCAATGAAAGAGGAATTGAGACCCTTGGGGAAGGAAGCATTCACATGGAATTATGCTATAAATCTTAGGAATTCAGGCTTCAATTCCTTCCAAAAGTGCTTAATAAATCTGAAATTAAAACCATGTGGCCCTGGGCTTTTGTCATTGCCACAGGCCCACACAGCATACCTTATCTCTTCCTCTTTAAAAGGTTCAATCATAATTTCTCTCTGAGTAGAAGTCAGACTTTTAAATGAAACCCCATCCAAGTTAGGTCTGGTCAAGTGAGGCTCATTGAACCTGTTCTGAAAATGATGAAAGGTTTCAGCCTTTATAATGTTAGGATTTTCCACCCAGGTGTCACCAATCTGCAACCCCCTCAAAGCATTTCTCTTCCTCCTCAAATTAATAACTCTATGAAAATAGGATGTGTTGCTGTCCCCCTCTTTGATCCGTCTACATCTTGATTTCTGCCTCACAATAGACTCCTGCATAGTAGCTTTTTCCCAAAGGTCAGCTTGGGTTTTCTTGAGGTCCTTCACTTGTTGTTCAGAAGGTTGAACTGGCATAGAATTCTCCAAGTCATTTAGTTTCTATTGAAGCTGTTTGACTTTGCTGCACAGGTCTCCTATGTTGTCTTTACTTCAGATTTTTAGCCTCTGTTTAAGATGCTGAAGCTTGCATTTTAAAGCATAACCACCCCACCCCATAGGTTGATAATCTAACCAACAATCCCTCACTACCTTCGGAAATTTCTTGTTCATTAGCCATCCATCATAAACCTTAAAAGGTTTAGGGCCCCAATCAATGCATTTAGAGTGCATGATAATAGGACAATGGTCAGAGTAATTCCTCTCAAGGTTAAATTGGGAGCTGTCAGGCCATTTGGACAACCAGCCATCAGAAACACACACTCTGTCCAGTTTGCTTTTGCAGGAACCATTAGGCCTAACCCAAGTAAAGGGTTTACCCACACAAGGAATATCATCAACCTCTATTGCAGCAAGCCAATCATTGAATTCAGATATTAACCCATTATCTGAATTGCTGCGGTTGCTTCCCAATAGCCAATTTAAAACTACTGATCTTACCCAACCCTCTGATATGCTTAGTTAGGAATAAGGGCCATGAAGGAAGCATTGATGCCTCTACGAAACCTTCCATGAAAGTCGATTTCATCTACAAATCTCCTGAATTCAGGTTTCAAAACCCTCCAAAAAGCCTTAATAAAATTGAAATTAAATCCATCTGGTGCCAGACATTTGTCTCCACCACAATTCAAAACAGCCTTTTTAATCTCTTGGTTAGAAAATGGGGAAGTGATCCCCTCTATTTGATTCGACTGTCTTCACTCCTCCCACAAAATTCTTTTCCCAGCTAGATCACAAGGGGCATAAACATTGACTATGAAAAGTCTGTGGTCTTCACTAACCCATCTCCCATCTAAAAATAAAAAGCTATGGCCTTTAATTCTCCTTTCCACATGAAAAGCTGAATTGTTCCATAAAGAAAGTAAACCACCAGCTGGCTGAACAGAGGGAACACTGTCCACACTGCTGATTTCATTTCCACTTCAGAGAATCTTGCAACTTTTACTAACTTTTCCCTGTCTTTCTGCGCATAATTTTTTATTGAACGGCCAAAGATAATATTATATATATGATAAGCATAGTACCAGAAGTACAACAATAAGGTACAAGGAATAATATCCCCTAAAACACAAGAATATAACCAACAAATAACAAGCCACCAAAGAACAACAATACCCAGCCCTACAAATCACAGACTAGATAAAAGACAAAGACATATTTGAGGACCATTGGTGAAAAGGAACAATGAAATCCTTTTCCCATCCCCTTAACCAAGACCAAGTGAGAAAGATTGTTTTGTCCACCAATTTAGAGATGTCAAAAGGCTGATTATTAAAAATCATGTCATTTCTGAGATTCCATATGGATCTTGTAGCTGCTATCCACCATATCTTCCTCCTTCTGTTGGAATTCCTCGAGCCAGCCAATGAGCAGTGCTGAAGAAAGTTGTCCATAGGCTTACTGTGCAGAACTCTATCTTCCTTCACCCATGAGTTGAATTCCCACCACAAAGGCATAACTTTATGATAAGTGAAAAATAGGTGGGAAGCAGATTCGACTTGGCTTTGGCAGAAGGGGCAATGGTCATTTTGAAGGACAATCTGCCTCTTGATTAGGTTTTCCTTAGAAGGAAGCCTATCCCAGAGTAATCTCCAAGAAAAGGATAAAGCTGTGGAGGGGGGGTTTGATTTCCCATAGCTGTTTGAAGCCACTATTTGGCTGATAGAATAGCTGATCAGGTCTGATACAATTATAAGCAGAATTTGTAGAAAAGATCCCCGTTGGTTCAGCTCCCCACACCCAAGAATCCATCAAGGCTGCATTGGTACTTATTGCTGCAGTCTGGTCAATAAAAGCTGATGCTCCCCCCAATTCATTGTCAAAAAGATATCTTCTCCACGAGAAATTCCACTCCTAGCCAGTTTCTCCAAAAATCCCCATGCTTGCCACTGTTTGAAGTTTTTGAGATGATATTTGATATAGTTCTGGGTATATGCTAAGAGTTAGTTTGGAGTTATAGGGGGTGTTGTTACTTGGACCAATGAAGCAGCACAAACCCTGAATTGTAGACAATTGGAAACCCCTTTCAGCTACTTGGGTATTCCTATTGGGGCTAAACCTTCAAGCAGTGTTGTGTGGGAGCCTTTAATAAAAAAATGTGAGTCTAAACTATCTAAGTGGGCTCAGAAAAACATATCAATGGGAGGGAAGATAACTCTAATCAATTCTGTTCTCAATGCTGTACCAATATATTTATTATCCTTCTTCAAGATTCCTCAAAGGGTAGTAAATAGACTGGTAGCCTTGCAAAGGAATTTTCTATGGGGGGGGGGGGGGGACCAAGACCATAAGAAAATTCCTTGGGTAAAATGGGAGATTGTTTGCCTGCCCAAGTCTGAGGGGGGGGTCTAGGGATAGTAAAATGGGAGACTGTACCTGATTCTCACATTGTATATATAGATGGTGCATTTGATCTCTTTCATGCTGGACATGTCGAGGTATAGTTTACATACCGTATTGCATAACTGTTGGTTTTGCTTGATCATTACCTAAAACAGCTCTTTATTCAAAAGCTCTCTCAGCTCAGTAACATCTTTGATTATAAGTTGTTTTTAATGCAAAGCAAGATAATACAAACAAGCACCTAGTCTGTCAAATGTCTTGGTCTCACAAAATTGAGTGGAGGGTAGTGAGAGACAAACATAAGATAACTAATATCCATTTTTTTTGGTGATGTTCTTATTCAATAATCTATTGCCATTTGCCTGTTATATCTGGCTATAGAAAATAAATCTTGGGTTATTAGATGGGGGTTATTCTGGGAGGGTGAGACATGATAAATTATACTAGGCTCTTGCAATAATTTACTTCTATGCTACTACTACCATTTAGATTGTTTAAATGGATGTGTGGCTTGATATTGTATTAACTGACCTTTATGTTATATAGATCTTGAGGCTTGCTAGGGATCTTGGAGATTTTCTACTTGTTGGAATACACACAGATCAGACAGTCAGGTTGGTAACCTTTATATCTCTGCCTCCCCACTGTATTTACTTTTTAATTTTTTTTTTGTACTTATTATTAGTGTTATCAATGGTGAATAGTGGAAACCCAAAAATCCACCATGGAATTAAGCCGTATGGCATTGTGGCAAAAGTAACATAAGTAAACTATTTTTTTAACATATCAAACTTTTTAAAAGTAGAACACATTCTCGAACTTAAATGAAATCAAAAGCTTAAAAAGGAAAGACCAATAGAAAACATAATATAAATGGAAGCATGAGCTATATAAGCAAGTTGAAAAAAAAACCTGGACAAGGAAGCATTTCAAACTTTACAGTGACTGGGTAATTAGGTTAATGGGTGGACAGGCAGGTTGCAGTTTTACTCATTCTGTTGCTATCGATGTGGTGGTATTAAGATGGGCGCTGTTATTGTCTATAATTGAAATATAGTATAATTGTTTTTTTCTTCTTCTTAAAATTTGAACCGGCGCTATCATTCTTTGAATGCCATCATCTACCTTTAATGATTCACATCTAAATTGGTCCCTGTTTAATTAAATTAATTAGTTATTGCTTTAGTTTGACTTGACAGAAGTATGATATGTATTCTTAAAAAATTGTCCATGAGCTGTTTGATATAATGACTGAGAATGAATTGAAATTTTCTTGCAAACTTGTATTCTGAACTTATTTTTCTTACAAATCAAACTTGGTACTTTGAAATCAGTGTAGTTTGTGTTGAATGTGATAGAAAGGATTCAGAGGTAATGTCTTTGGAAGAAGACAAATGAACAGTATAGGATGAACATAGGAGATCCTCATTTGCAAATTTTATAATTTTCATGTAACCGACTGTTACCTCCTATAATAGGTCATCAGTGGTTCCTGACCTGTGCATCAGACTTTAACTACTTCACCATAGCCAGCACTATGCATTGAGAGGGGTCTTTTCCTTATTTTGTGGCAAAAGGTGCACATTGCTGAAAAAGGCTTTAAATACACTCTCAGTATAATGTCTTTTGAGAGTCAATGTATCACCATGAAGTGAGAGTCATATTGTTGATAAAAGGCTTTAAATACATTGTGGCTAATTTCTGTATGGTTTTTTTTAGGGTTATCATTTACTACTGCTAATTGGCGTTGCTGTGGAAGCGCTTTGATTATATCTTTGAAGCCTCGAACTCAGGTATTTATATCTTTGATTCAAAAACTAATTTGAAACTTATGTTATGCATTACTGGTATATTTGTAACTTATGCTATGCCTGTCTACATGACCTTTCTTTCATTGGACTGATATCTTTGAAGTATTTACTGTGATTTAAACACTTAGAACTTGTTCATTGTTAGTGTTGAATGTTTTTGTAATTTTATCTGCTGCCCTTCTCTATATATATGTTGTGACTGCCACTGCCCTTCTCTCTCTCTTGTATTATCTTTTTTTTTTATCAGCAAAATTATAATTTGTATTAATAACTGTGAGTACCAGAGGTACTAAATATACAAGGTAGAAACCTACAGACTAGCAGAACCATAGGTCCTACGAATCAGGTGCCAATCTAAATAGAATACAATAACCCTGCACTGCTACCCTAATCAAAAAATGTTGTTGATAAATTACTAGACCAATAGTTGTAGGGCTGGGCAAAGCCTTTCTCCAGCTGTCTTCTCCGCAAATTCCCTTTAGTTGGGATTCTATCTTTGATCAATCACCAAGCAAATGTTGTTGGTTTTAAAGGGATTTTGAGCTGCCATAGGTCCTCTAAAGTCTCATCCACAGTCTGATCTGCTGCTCCTTCTAGTAGCATACAGTATGCGCTCCTTGTAGAAAACTGGCCATTAGGTTCTCGTTTCCAAAACCAGCAGTCTGATGTCCAACGATCAATATGACCCCACGAGATATCATCCAAGAAACTGGCTGCCGCTTGCACCTCATTGTCAAAAAGGTGTCTTCTCCATTCAAGCTTCCATTCCCAAACATTTGCAGAGTGACATCCCATATCCTGAATAAGCTTCTGCTGTTGACATGATATGTTATACAATGTGGGATATTTTGCCCTTAAAGGTCCCTGTTCCATGAGCCAGCAGTCCCATTTAACCCATGCAATTTTCTTCTAATCAAGGCCACCACCCCATAGGAACCTCCTCTGGATTTGGGTTAGTTTTTCCGCTACCCTGTTAGGAATTCTGAAAAAAGAGAGATAGAAAATAGGAATAGAGGTTAGAGTTGCTTTTATGAGGGTCACTCTTCGCCCATAAGATAGATGTCTCTGCTTCCACCTAGACAATTTAGATTCAGTCTTTCTTAGGATTGGATCCCATAACCCACAGCGCCTTGGAATAACTGGCAGCCTGCAATTCAGATAACTGGCAGCCTGCAATTTCCATTATTCATATTGGCCCAACACCCCAAAGCTGCTCTTCCCATAATTTATTTTAAGTCCTGATGACAATTCAAAAGCCCTCAAAATCAATTTGATAGTCTTGACATTTTTCATAGTAGCCTCCCCAAAGAACATAGTTTCTTGAAAAGAGGTGCCATTCAAAACTGGTCTGCTACTCATAGTTTCTTGAAATCTCTTCTTGGGAAGTCAGCTGCCTGTGTTCAGCTTCAGATTCAAGCTTGTTAAGCTCAGCTTCTAACTTCTGGACCCTTTTAACAGTGCATCGCTTCGTGTGCATCTTCAACACACACACACACACACACACATACACATACACAGCCACACACACACAAAAACACACACACACACAGAAACAAACACACAGCCACACACACACAGAAACAAACACACACACACACACACAGAGAAACACACACACACACACACACAGAAACACACACACACTGACACACACACAGAAACACACACACACGCACACACACACACACACACACACACAAAAACACA
Organism: Glycine soja; assembly: GCF_004193775.1. Lineage (NCBI taxonomy): Eukaryota > Viridiplantae > Streptophyta > Magnoliopsida > Fabales > Fabaceae > Glycine > Glycine soja. The sequence goes on from NC_041004.1 coordinate 33,161,060, forward strand.
CGCACACATAGAAACAAACACACACACACACACACAAAGAAACAAACGAACACACACACAAACACACACTAACAAACACACACACACAGGCACACACACACAGAAACACACACACACCCACACTGGGTTTCTGTGTGATAGAAGCATTAGAAATTAAGTCCTCATGATAGAAGCATTACAATCAACTCCTCATGATAGAAGCATTACAAATTAGACAGCACATTACTCGTACATAACTAAATATTATAAACTGTTCAATTTAAGCTTTGATAGGAACCCAAGAAACAATTCTGAAAATCGAGTGTTATTCCACTATGAGGAGCTCATACCTCTTACAAGGAAGCTGTAGCAGTGCACAGTTAAGGTAGACAGCAGCAGAATTGCACCATTCCTCAGGTTGACCTATAACACCAAACTGACTCTTTGCGAAATTAATTCTCAATCCAGAGACCATCTGAAATCTTCTGAGAATGACCTTCACAGCTCTGATATTCTCCATGGAAGCTTCTCCAAAGAACACAGTATCATCAGCATACTGCAGAACATCCACAGGAACCTTGTTCTTCCCCACCAGGAGGCTTCTAAAGCAGTTTTGAGATACTGCTTCCCTCATTAGCCCGGTCAGTCCTTCAGCCACTAAGTCGAAGAGTAATGGAGCCAAAGGGTCTCCTAGTCTCAACCCTTATGATACACACAAACCCTCATGATACACACACACACACATATACCCAGCTACAATAATAAAGCATAAGCACCCTTGAAACCCAGCATTTGAAATTAGTTACATAAACAACTGCTGATGTCTATATTTGTCTGTAATTGAATTTGACCTTTTGTATGTTCTTGTATGTGATCAGTGTAATTTGCTATATAAACAACTATTGTTCATGGTGAGTGAACCTTAGATTCCCGTTTGAGACTGAATGCAATGATTCTTGCGGATAGTTTGCATTAGTCATTGTATTTAGTCTTGAATTGTCCGTTTGGACAGTTTGGGGAGACTAGTATTTTTATGTTACATTTATTCGTGATGGTTATTATTATTTTCATTAATTTGATTCAATTTCGGTTCAATGCATTTCAAGTTGTTCTCCGAGTGCATACTTGATTATCGGGAAATTCATTTGACCGATGTCATGTCGTGTACTTGGAGACCAATGCGAAATGCTGCCAAAATTTAGTCAAATTTTTGTAAATAATGGTAACCCTGACGTTTGAAGCTAACATAAAAGACAGTTTTTCTAAATGGGATAGGGCCACACCTATAAATAAAAAAGTGAGATTTTCATGCATGGAATTGCTTAGATGGATCGAAGTTGGATGAATGAAAGTCGCATGAGCCCAGAATATGAGGATGGCGTCGAACAGTTCTTGCAATTTGCGTCAAAAAGAGGTCGACCAAATGAAGAAGGAAAATATTATTGTCCTTGCATCAACTGTTTGAATGGAAGACGACAATTACTCGATGACATACGGGACCATCTATTGTGTGATGGGATTAAGAAGAATTACACAACGTGGATATGGCATGGTGAAGTCACAAACAGTTTGAGTGGGTCCCAATCTGAACCGTTTGATGTAGAAATGGGAGATCGGTTAGAGGACATGATTCGTGACCTTGGACAAGAGTCTTTCCAGCAAGCACACGCCCCTGTGTATGAAGGATTGCAGAGTGATTCTAAGAAGCCTTTGTATGCAGGGTGCATGAATTCCTTAACCCTGTTGTCTGTTATGTTAAGTCTGGTTAATGTCAAGGCCAGGTATGGGTGGAGTGACAAAAGTTTCACCTCACTGCTTGAGGTAGTGCACAATCTGCTTCCAGAGGACAACACATTGCCTAAAAGTTACTATAAGGCAAAAAATATATTGTGTTCGATGGGTATGAAGTATCAGAAGATTCATGCTTGCCCCAATGATTGCATACTGTACAGGCATGAATTCCAAGAAATGTAGAAATGCCCTATCTGTGGGACTTCACGAGACAAAGTGAAGGATGAAGAAGAAAGCAATTCTGATGAAAACTCGAACAAGGGCCCCCCAGCGAAGGTTTTGTGGTATCTTCCAATCATTCCAAGGTTTAAGCGTCTTTTTTCTAATGAGGATGACGCAAAAGACCTTACATGGCATGCAAATGGAAAGGTTTCTGATGGAATGGTCCGTCATCCGGCTGATTGCTCGCAGTGGAAGAAGATTGATGGTTTGTATCCAGATTTCGGGAAAGAGCCAAGAAATCTTAGACTTGGACTAGCCAGTGATGGAATGAATCCATATGGCACCTTAAGCACTCAACACAGTTCATGGCCAGTTCTACTAGTAATTTACAATTTGCCTCCTTGGTTGTGCATGAAGTGAAAATACATGATGTTGTCTATGATGATATCGGGCCCAAGACAATCAGGAAATGACATTGATGTTTATCTAAGTTCGTTGGTTGAAGATCTGAGAAAGTTGTGGGACGAGGGGGTTGTAGTGTTTGATGTGTTTCGCAAGGAGACCTTTGAAATGCGTGCAATGCTTTTTTGAACCATTAATGACTTTCCAACATATGGGAATCTCAGTGGTTACAGTGTTAAGGGTTATCATGCATGCCCCATCTGTGAAGAAAACACAAGTTACATACAACTTAAACATGGCAGAAAAACAGTCTAAAGTGGGCATCACCGCTTTCTAACACCTAATCATCCTTACAGACGACTGAAAAAAGCTTTTAATGGAAGTCAAGAGCATGATATTGCGCTGATACCGTTGACTGGTGAGCAGGTATATCAGCGGGTTCGACACCTGAATACTATATTTGGGAAGACCCAATAGAAGGATAAAAGTCAGAGTTGCATATGGAAGAAGAGGTCCATTTTCTTTGATCTTCCGTACTGGTGTGATCTTGACATTAGACATTGTATTGATGTTATGCATGTGGAGAAAAATGTTTGTGATAGTGTGATTGGGACGCTCCTTAACATTCAAGGCAAGACGAAGGATGGCTTGAATACCCGTCAAGATCTAGCTGATATGGGTATACGATCACAGTTGCATCCAAGGTCTAATGGGAAGAAAATTTACCTGCCCCCAGCCTGCCATACTTTGTTCAAGAAGGAGAAGATAAGTTTTTGTCAGTGTCTTCGTCGGGTGAAGGTTCCACAAGGATACTCTTCAAATATTAAGAGCCTTGTGCAGTTGAAGGAGCTTAAGCTGGTAGGGTTAAAGTCTCACGATTGTCATGTGCTCATGCAACAATTGTTAGCCGTGGCTATACGAGACATCTTGCCAAACAAAGTCAGGTTAGCCATAACTCGCCTGTGCTTTTTCTTCCATGCTATATGTAGCAAAGTCATTGATCCAGTCAAGTTTGATGAGTTGGAAAATGAGGCCGCAATTATACTATGCCAGTTGGAGATGTATTTTCCCCCTGCTTTCTTTGACATCATGATTCACTTGATTGTACATTTGGTCAGAGAAATCAAATGTTGTGGTCCTGTTTATCTACGGTGGATGTACCTGGTTGAGCGATACATGAAGATCTTAAAAGGGTATACAAAGAATTTATATCGTCCAGAAGCATCATTTGTTGAGAGGTACATTGCAGAAGAAGCCATTGAATTTTGTTCAGAATACTTAGAGAAGGCTAAACTTGTTGGGCTTCCTGAGTCTCGGCATGATGACAAAGTGGGTAGTAAGGGTTCAAGAGGACTTCATGTGATCACTCCAAGTGTAGAAGATTTGTTACAAGCTCACTTGTATGTCTTGAACAACAGTAATGAAGTTTTGCCATACATAGTAAAGCATGAAGCTTTAGTCAAACAGAATAATCCGAAAATGTCAAAGAATTGGGTGTTGAAAAAGCATAACAAGACTTTCTATGATTGGTTTAAAGATACAATCTTTGCAGATGAGAATGCTTTAGAAACATTAAGAAAACTAGCTGATGGGCCTAAAAGAAATGTTATAACCTGGCAAGGATACGACATAAACAGGTATTCATTTTACACAAAAGCACAAGATGACAAAAGTACAATGCAGAACAGCGGGGTCACCCTAAGGGCTGAATCTCAACACTTTGCAAGTGTCAATGACGCCAATCCCTGTGTAGCTTCCATCCCTTACTTTGGGTTCATTGATGAAATTTGGGAGCTTAACTATGTGAAATTTACGGTATGTGTTTTCAAATGTAAATGGGTTGACAGCAACACCGGTGTGCGCACCGATGATATAGGATTTACGCTGGTAGACCTAAAGAAACTTGGTTACCACAATGACCCTTTCATCATGGCAGAACAAGCTAGACAAGTATTTTACGTGCAAGACCCTTGTGATGAAAGGTGGTGTGTGGTTCTACAGGGCAAAACAATTGGTGTTAATGTAGAAGATGATGATTCATTCATGGACACCTATGTTAGTCCTTTGACCGCTCAAATCACTCCTAACGTTGTCGGAGAAGAAGAAGCTGACGACGTTCATGCTAATGAAAATGATCATGATGAAGGAGAATTGATTAACATCGTCTAATGTAATTTTTTGTAGAGATAGAGGTCACCAAAGCAAGTAAGTGACAACTACATTTTTCTCTAATTGAGGCATCAGTTTTTTTGTTTTAGATGGTATCCTTAGGACTTCATACAGCTCATGTTTGTCGCCAGTTTCATCATCCACCACCCTTTTCTTCTCTGTCTTCTCATGTTTATTGTTGTTAAACCCATATTTATACTTTCTTCCCTTCATGTCTTGTTCTATCATAACTTTAGCCGAATCTCCTATCTTCAGCACAGTTGAATCTCCTGTCTTATTCTCCAATGACACACTTTGATAGCCTGTATCTCTTTTCTTCGTATGTTCTAGTGCTTCAACTTCATAATGCATAAAGCAATCAGAATTTTCCAGTGATCACCAGAGGCTTCTGCATCAGCATTGACACTCTCCACCCTCTTTGGTTTATGCTTCTGCGCTGCATTCCGTGCTTCCTCGTTATAAATCTCAGATTTATTAGAGGTTGCACTAGAACGATTAGCACCAATCTGTGCTTCTTCCTCGTCTACCAGCTCAATATCTTTCCTTTCAACTTTTGTTTTGTAAATTACAGTGTAGTTTACAAAAGCAAAGGTGAAACGAAATATATTGAGCTGGTAGAGGAGGAACAGACACAGATTGGTGCTGATCCTTCTAGTGAGACCTCTAATAAATCTGAGAATTATATGGAGGAAGCACGGAAGGCAACACAGAAGCATAAACCAAAGAAGGTAGAGAGTGTCAACGCTGATGAAGAAGCCTTTGGTGATCACTGGAAAATTCTGATTGCTCTATGCATTCTGAAGCTGAACCTCTAGAACATACGAAGAAAAGAGATACAGGCCATCAAAGTGTGTCATTGGAGAATAAGACAGGAGATTCAACTGTGCTGAAGATAGGAAATTCGGCTAAAGTTGTGATAAAACAAGACATGAAGGGAAGAAGGCATAAATATGGGTTTAACAACAACAAACGTGAGAAGGCAGAGATGAAAAGGGTGGTGGATGATGAAACTGGCGACAAACATCAGCTGGATGAAGTCCTATGAAGATCCTCCTTATTCTCAAAGAGGGGAATGAGTAACAATTTGAAGGTTGTACATTCAGGAACTAAAGAATTCAAAATAGCTAGTAATAAGAGGGATTTGTTTTTGGGATTTTCTGAGCACCAAGAGCGGCTACGCAAGAAGCTTGCACTTGAGGAGGGAAGGATATTTGCAGCTAATGAACAACTTTCTTAACTATTTGTCCTTCAGATTTTACTGTTTCTTTTTGCTAATATGTAAATATAAATAGTATAAGGCTACGGCGTAAAAACATGGTCTATATTTACTTCGAAGATTGTTAGGGGTAAAAAAAACCATGTCCATAAGCCATAGCCTTATACTATTTATATTTACATATTAGCAAAAAGAAACAGTAAAATCTGAAGGACAAATAGTTAAGAAAGTTGTTCATTAGCTGCAAATATCCTTCCCTCCTCAAGTGCAAGCTTCTTGCGTAGCCGCTCTTGGTGCTCAGAAAATCCGAAAAACAAATCCCTCTTATTACTAGCTATTTTGAATTCTTTAGTTCCTGAATGTACAACCTTCAAATTGTTGCTCGTTCCCCTCTTTGTTTTCTGCAAAAAAGAAAATCAATATCAAAGAAAACATGGATGAAGTCCTAAGGATGCCATGTACATGTGTATTTATGAAGATATAGTATTTATATTCCATCAAGCATACATTGACTATTGATTACATGTAATAGACTTTTTATAACATGGGTCCCCCAAATCACAATTAAAAAGCACAACTACCAATCTTTCGGAGTCCTTTGGTTAATTTGTCTTGTCTCCTTCTGTGGTGGGGTTTTGTTTGATAATATTATACTTTTGCCTTCCAAAAAAAACTTATGACTGATCCTCTTTTCATTAATCCTATTTTGTATGTTATTGTATAAAAGATCATGGGTTCTCCACCTGCCTCCACTCCTCCTCTTCCTCCTCCTCCTCCTTCGGACGCATTGGCTTCGCCGTCTGCCGTGAAGCGGACATGCAAAGCCTCACGTCTACGATCGTTGTCCACTAGACCACCTGGTGCTGAGAGACCAGTGGTGCATGTTGATCCTGCTACCGGGAAGGCCGACGGTCCCCACAGGAAGAAATTAAGAACATGTTTGGGGATTGTGGCTTGTGATAAGGGGGACATCACCTACGAGAACTGGAAGGAGGTCCCTACTGCTCAGAAGGACCTGATTTGGGAGGATATTCAGGTATTTCTCTTTTCTTATTTGATTTTGTTTAATTAATATCCAAAAAATACATTATTGTAACAAATAAACTTTATTTGATGTTGTCAGGCGGAATTTGATATCCCAGAGGCTTTTGACAGTAGGATGAAAAGGAAGTTACTACAGACCGTGGGGGAGAGATGGAAGTAGTTTAAATCAGACCTCACGAGGAAATGGGCCCTTGCAGCCGATCAGGACGGTGTCGAGGACACTGTTTGTGAGAAATACGACATCAGCAAGGAAAAGTGGGCCCAGTTTTGCCAAACTCGCAGAGACCCTTCTTGGGAGGTATGTTCCTTGCCATTTAAGTTGTTTTTCATATTAAACATGATGTTATTATACTTCATTCTACCCATTTCAAACATTATTGTTTAATTTTTTCAGGATGTACGCATGAAGGCACAGGCCATCCAGAAGCAGAATACTGCCCCCCACGTTTTGTCTCATGGGGGTTATGATTATTTGGAGCAGAAGCTCCTGGCTGAGAAGATGAAGAAGAAGCTAGAGGAAGCTGCACAGTCAGGAAGCGTTGATGGCGTCATCGACCCTTCATCCCTGGTCAGACGCCACGTGAAGTGGAAGATGGCCCACACGAAGAAGACAGGGGAGATGACGACTGAGGCCGCAAAGGAAATCGCTGAGAAGATTGTAAGTCATTTTCAACTAACCATTACAATTATGTTTCAATATTTTGAGAATGCCATGTACCACTGTGTGTTTTCTGTGCAGGATTCGTTTGAGGAGCAGGCCATACAGGGATCGTTCGTCCCCCATGGACGTCAGGATGTTCTCGCCGTTGCTATTAGACGTCCAGAGCACCCTGGACGTGCCCGTGCTGCTGGAGCCGGTGTCACCATCAAGCAATACTTTGGATCGGCTCCACGGACGTCCCACAGCGCTTCCTCCATGCCTCTTGACGAATTACAGCAGCTGACCCAGCAGATCAAGGACCAGCTAGAGGAGTCCATCACAAAGAAAGTGATGAGGCAGGTCATGGCATCCTTCAACCAGCTTTTGTCGCAGATGCAATCTCAAGGACTTGCAGTGCCTTTTGAGCCTCTGGTTGGTCCCTCCGGTCCTCGAGTGAGCACAAAGGGGAGTTGTGTTGATCCCTCAGGAAACGATCCTGAGACGGGTGACTCTGACAGGTGCGGCTTGTACATAGAAGCAGATTCTGCCCGCCTGGTTGCCATGGGGAGAGTTTATGAGGGATCCACTGTTGTTCATAACACGCCTTTGTTGCCTGGCCAAGTAAAGGTGAGTGTGGAAGAGGTTACAGATGCAGATGCTCCAGTTCATGTACCCACTGATGAGGTTTCCTTAGTGGGGCAGACACTTCACACCTTCCTTGCTTAGCTGACACATCTAGTCAAGTCTTTATCACACCAGGTACTTATTGTCCTTACTATATGTTTCTTCTTTTTAAATTAATTCATTAAGCATGCCTCAAATTAGGCTATTTAACTTTGTTTCATGAACAGGTAGTTGTGTCTCCAGCAAAACCACCTCCGAAGCCCGATCCGGAGGTCGATGATCCGCTTTATTTGATGACATTGATCATCCCAGAGCTTTTCTTGAGGCCTTATCAGGTTAGATGGGATGCCACCGTGTTCGGGGTCTTTAATCCAGATTTCCCCCTTTACATAAAGCACGAAGACCTCTCTGAAATCGCACACGGTGGTCAATGTCTCAGCATATCAGTGTTACAGTTGTGGATTCTGTAAGTCTCTATATAAAAGGCTTTTAATTACCTAAGTTATGGCTTTCAATTCATAAATATTTAACTTTGACTTAACATAAATAGACATCTCACTGAAACATGTATGCGAGTGGGGAATTCTGATATCTATGGATTCCTCGAGCCACAGTCCATTCAGAGGTCTGGGCAATCGCAGTTTGAGTCTGAAAATTACATAAAGTGTTGGATGCAGAGTTCATAACGCGATGTCTATCTTGGAGCCTACCTAAATGGGTAAGTCACAAAATAACTAAATTTAATTAATGTTTACTAATGTACTAACCCATTTTAGGTTCCACTGCAGCGGACACTGGCAGATGGTGGTCATCCTACCCAAGGAACACCTAGTTGTCTGGTTTTGTTCATTGCATAACAGGCCAGACAACTACCTTAAGGGGATTATTAATAGGTTAGTGTTCTTTTCAATACATTTGCATTGTAATACCTCAACGTACAACACCAGTTTTTAATTGTTACTCATATGGAACAGTGCTATCAAGGGTCTTGACGATGCTCCACAGCCTAAATCAAAGGCTTCTGCTAGGTGGATTGTCGTCAAGGTACGTCATTTACATAAAACTTCCACTTATATATATTTCTTTATGTGTCTGTACACTAGTTGTTTAATTAATATCCAAATTTCATTATGTATTTAGTGTAATAGACAAAAAGGAAGTACTGAGTGCGGCTACTATGTGATGCACTGGATGTCCACCATCATTTTAGGAACTTTTAGGAATAATTGGGAAGCGGTAAGTTTATTTCAAACAAAATCGATTTATTTATAATTTGTATTACATTATTAACTTATTATGATTTATTTCATCATGCAGTATTTTAACGATCCTAGACCATTGGAGCCAGAGAGATTAAAAGCATTGCGGATGCAGTGGGCACAGTTTTATCTCCGAGTTAGAGATCAGGCCTAGGATTTAGGGACATTATCTTTAGCTTTAGTTTACTTTGGTTTAACATTTTTTACATTTTCTATGTAACATGAACATTGAATTCATTTGATGATTGTTCTTTATGATAAATCAATTATTTGATGTTTATTATCATTAAAACTGCTTGAAAGCAGAATAAAATGTTTATTTGCTGTGAATTGGGCCTGAAATTGCATTTGACAGGTACAATTTTGGGTTTATTGTAAAAACAGAAAGTATATATAAAAAAATACTTGAAAATAACATTGGTTATTAACAAAAACCGATGTTAATATCATAAACAACATCGGTTATTTACAAAAACCGATGTCGATATGAACCTTAACATCGGTTGTAATAGAAAACCGATGTTAACGTTTGTATATTAACATCGGTTATTTGTGTATAACTGATGTCAGCGTTTGTATTTTAACATCGGTTATCTTTAGATAACCGATACCAACTCTTATACATTAACATCGGATAGTTATAAATAACCGATGTGAACATTTGAATATTAACATCGATTATGTACACATAACCGATGTTATACACAAAGAACTACACCAAATAAGTGTATGCATCATCAACGTTGACATCGGTTTTCTAGCAAAACCGATGTTAATGGAATACATTAATATCGGTTTTGCTAAAAAACCGATGTTAATATAACATGTTAACATCGATTTTACTGGAAAACCGATGCCAACGTTCATCATGCGTACAGTTTTTTTTGCTGTTGTTCATTGTGTTTAACATCGGGTATTTAGAGAACCGATGTTGTCATATACATGTTAACATCGGTTCTCCAAAAACCGATGTTAACATTGATACATTCAACATCGACACTTTCAACATCGGTTTTAGAACCGATGTAGAATGTTCTAAATAACCGATGTTGAAAGTGTATTTTCTAATAGTGTTTGCACAAACAAATCATGAGTACGATTTTGGTAGGTTGATGCCATATATGTGGGATGGGATAGTGCAGTAAGAGTTCATCTTTCTATTTTACCCACATTGTACTTTCAGTTTGTTTTGTTATGCAAACATCACTTATAAAAAGCTAATAGCCCTTATTTCAAAAAGATTCCAATTTATAAAATCACTACTACCATTTTTAGATTTAACATCGCACAGTTAACATCGGTTATTCATAAAACCAACGTTAACAAAAGCTCGGTGGCAATTTTGTAAATAAGTAGAGTTAGTTAACATTGGTTTTTCCAAAACCGATGTTAACTACTTGAGATTAACATCAGTTATTTGGAAAATTTGATGTTAACGAGTTGATGTTAACATCGGTTATTTAAATAACCAATGTTACCTATTTGATGTTAACATCGGTTTTAAGAAAACCGATGTTACCTAATTGAGGTTAACATCGGTTATATTTAAAAAACCCGGTGTTGTTATGATTATAAATTAAAAACCTGAAATTGCATATCCCGCGCGCTTGAACCCTATCGCTCTTCTTCTTTCTCCTTCTGCCTGAGTTTGTCTTTGCCACAAACTGCCCTGCCCTGCCGTCACTGCAAGCACATTGTCGAGTTCGTCACTGGCACTTATCGATTTAGGTATGTCCTTTCATTTTAACATTAGGCATTTCTCGTTTTAACATTTGGTAACTTTCGCAGCTCGAAGAAAACTAGGAAAGGAAAGAGTCCCGGAAAAGGTGGGAATCGATTTTGGAAGTCCATTTTGATTGGCTTTAAGACTCCCAGGGAAGCCATCAAAGGTATGTCTCTGTTCTCTGTTAATGATGAAAATCCATTGTTAAGTGGTCTGTCTCTGTTGTCATGTTTCGAAACCTTAGTTAGAATAACTAATATGATTGATATTTGACTAAGTTGAGACTAGTCAATATGATTATTTTTCCAAACAATAGGTTTTGTTACCCGTTCGTGTTACAGTGCTAGTTTGGTGCTACAATTAGCTGTGTATTTTCCTCTCACCGTCCATTAAACTTGATTATAATTGGTGTAATTCTTAACATGAGCTTGGATAAGGGAATGGATATTGAAATTGGAGAGGATCGTGCCATTGTGTATCACCCCTTCATACAAATTAAATATGTGGGGCTATATTAAAATTAAAATTTATGTACATTTAAGAAGAGAGGGAGTGAAAGATAGATACAATTTTTTCACATTAAATGGGTTTGTGAAATTCAACATGAGAGGATCCATTCTCTCATATTTAACTTCTTCCTTTGATGAATCTCTGTGTCCAATCCATCTCTGTTCTCTGATGTGGCATTAATTACTTTTAGAGTAGTTTTGTCTTTGGTTTCAGTATCCACTTTAAAAATCAATTGGGATTTCATATTTGCATTGTTATACTCTCTTCTTTATTTATCAATTTGTTGTCTTATATAGGTTCAAAATGTCCCAAGTTGATGTTATTCTACTTTTAGAATACTCCTTTCATTATATAGGTATCCGGCTACCTATCCAAGTTGACGATGTAGCATCATCAACAAAGTTGTTTCCATATGTTCTTTACATTACCTCATATATAGTACCTTGTTAGCTATAAAATACTCATTTTGTGGCCTCTGTTCTTAAAAAATGCTCTTAGGTGTTGGACCCTTGTCAACAACTCTGTTTAACTCACTCGAGAACAATATAAAAAAATTGCTATTTTGTTGTAATGCCCTGGATTAAAAGATACACCCTTTATATAACATTTAAAAGTTGGCTTTCTCATGTGTAATGATTTTATTTATTTCTGTTCATCGCTTAGTTAGAATGGCATAACTTGCTCTGGTTCAGAGTTGTACAAGGGCACTGGATTTGTTGAAGAAATTATCTATTTTTTGTGATATGAAGACTGTAAGGAAAACCATTTCAACTTAACACGCCTCTTCACGATTTTCCTGTTGCCTCTTGGTAGACACGATCACATGCCTGCTTGAATTACTGGAATCAACAGGCACAAATTTGACAAACTAAGGGTGTGTTTGAATAAGCATTGAAATCCCGTTCAATGCAAAATCTTCAATTTTGTGCACGTTTAGTGCTTGGGAATGTGTGAAATCCCATTTATCTCTACCAAAAAAAAAATCCATTTATCATGCTAGTTTGGTGCTACAATTAGCTGTGTATTTTCCTCTCATCGCCCATTAAACTTGACTATAATTGGTGTAATTCTTAACATGAGCTTGGATAAGGGAATGGATATTTAAATTTTGTTCTTATTACATGGTGTCATAATATCACCCCTTGACCTCTCCCAACTATGAAAAGGTCATGAATGTCATCCATTGTTCTTATTGCTGCCACTGCGTCCTCACTATTGCTGACCACCTTCTCAACATAATCAACCACATCATCATCCCCACACCTCATCCAAAACTCATGTATAAGCTTCTCATCATGCTGCTTCTGAATATCCCTATCTGTTTGCACTGTCAGCACCCTCGGTTCGTCCAAATCAATGCCACCATGTTGTTGCCTCAATGGTTGTACTTGTACTTGATCACTTTGGACAAAACGCATTACGGTAAGGCTAATCCCATGATGTTCCACCATTCTCCATCCATAGCACAATGCTTCTCTATCATCTGGTCCTCTAAAGAACAACACTGCTACATGATGAGATACTTGATTTCCCGCCAAATGGTTAGAGCCACTTAAGCCTTTATCCACTAGAATTCTGACCGAGCAAGGTGCATTTGCTAGCACATTCTGGTTGATGGATCTGTATGCCATGTTTGTTGCTTCCATTCTTTAATTAGAAAAAAAGTTAGATCGGTGGTAAAAGGTTAATTTTAGCAACATGGTGTTGATTTTTTTTTATATATATATATAAATTTGGTCTAATTGCAAGACCATTTGATTGCTTTCTGCTCTGCCCGCTAAGAAACTTTTATAGCCTTTGTATTTAAACTCTCATTGTAACACTTTAAATATGATGCATAACTGAAATACAACAAGTCAGTTTTTGCTCCATCTTTGTATGTGTGTGGTTGCTTAGTTTTAGCTATCTAACAAAATGATAGGGTAGGTCTTGAGAGATCAAAATAGATTCTAAAAATTAAGTGGCTTAAAAGTTATATTGGTGGAATTTAGAATATTGTTTATAATGTCATTTAGCCTTTTTTTTTTAATTTGCTAAACACTAAATTATGCTGCCATACTATTTTCAGATTCCATTAGGAGTGATTTTAGCCATTCTTGATCCTGTGGTCATTGCTGTTTCGAAAAGTAGTCCTATAGTCATTGCTGGAAAGTCAATTGTGCTAAAGCCTCGAACTCATGTATTTATATCTTTGATTCGAAAACTAATTTGAAATTCTTTTTGTATGCATTACTTGTATAGTTGTAGAACTATTTGATTTATAAGCACCACTTGTTCCTGAGTACAGGATAGCTTGCAATGCCATGAAAGTAGTTTTTATTGAATAATTTGGAAAGCAAATAAGAAATAATCAATTGCAGGCCCAACACCATTCTTTGTTACATAAATTCTTGTATTTGTTTGACTAACTAATCTAACATCTAATGAGTATCTGTCAATACTCCTCCCTTAAAGTTTCATTTTGTCATAATGATGAATAGCTTGGGGCTACTGACATAAAGTTCCAATAGTGTTTCAAGTAATTGAAGCATGGTGACCAAGCCATGTAGCCCAAACTTAACTTTCAATCGTCCTACTCTAACACAAAAATGTGATGTAAGTGTCTCCATTTTCTCTGGTATAGAGGTTTACAGCAATGGATTATACCCTTCACCAAGCATCCTTTTGTCTTCCAAACTAATAGGCTTCCTTCCTGTTAGGCTAAAAGTGTATCTCTCTGGGTCTACTGACCTGTTATCCTTGAAATCCACCTTGTGCTCTTCACACACACACACACACACACACACACACACACACACACAACCACACACATACAGAGAGATTCCATAAATAAATAAAGAAGGCCCTTACAGTAAAGTCACATGTGAATCTCCACATGGATTCCATGAGCCGTCCAAGGTTCACTCTCTCTCCATAGATTCCATAAATGAAGATAAACCCAAAAGGTGTACAAAGTGAGTCACTACTACTCACCCATATTTTGAGACAAGGGAAAAATTTCTCTCTTACATGATTTAAGGTTGTAAGAAGAAACCTTACTAGTTGACAGTTTCTAATTAGGGTTTTAAAGTTAGACTTGTAGTTGTATTACAAATAGCAATGAAGAACAATTGTTGATGAACATTTAGTTATTTTAATTTAATTAAGTTTATAGAAACCTTAAAAATCATAATATTGCATTTGCAATTGCGGTTGCGAACCACCATTTAAAACCATGTTTGCAATCTTATGCTTCAAGTTAATTTCCAAATTTATGTCCTCCCCTAAATTGAAATTGCTTACTTAGGATTAAGATAGAATGAAGCAGCATGAAGATTGCTATGTAATTGCAAATCCCAATGAGTATCAATTATCTTCCACACTTTCTTATATTGTGACTCTTGATTCTTGCAATTTGAAGCTATTTCTTCTTTACCCCTATACACAGCTTCCTAGATATATAGCATGACATGTTTGGAGTGACACACTTAAAGCAATAGTGGATAGATTTCCAAAATCTATAATCGCACAAAACAACACTGATCACTAGTTTGCCCTCAATTTTTACTAGCATGACTACCAGTTGCCTACCACTGAAGCAAACCTAGATCGAAGAGTATTCTTTTGCTGTGATATATACATTGTAGAGTGAGAAAAATAGTTGCAAACCTTGTGATTACTGGTCTAGCTAACTCCCTTCGTTTGGAATGCTTTATATACAAGTTTAGCACCCATGGATACTGATTTTCTTTCATCCATAATAAACTTGTCCATAGTTTCCACCATGAAACATCGTGGGTACTTGTACAAAAGCAGATCCCAAGATAGAATCTGCATCATTTTAGTAAAGGAATCTGGTTTTCGTATATCTAGGGATCTAACTTGTCTACCATTAAAAACGTGTTGACATTCAATCGCATGCAGCCACGTATCAACCCTCTTCTACACTACCCCGTCAACTGCATCTCTTACAAGTAGTGATGAATATGTCTCCTCATCACACACAAAGACACACACACACACACCCTCATGATACACATACACACACCCTCATCACACACAAAGACACACACACACACACACCCTCATGATACATAGACACACACACCCTCATCACACACAAAGACACACACACACACACACACCCTCATGATACACACACACACCCTCATCACACACAAAGACACACACACACACACACACCCTCATCACACATAAAGACACACACATACACACACACACACACCCTCATCACACATAAAGACACACACATACACACACACACACACACCCTCATCACACACAAAGACACACACACACACACACCCTCATCACACACTAACTTTGTTATAAATGACAAAATGTTCCTCTCTCCCAATGACTCTTCTATATATATAAATGCAAACATGCCTCATTTCTTTAGAGTCTAAATTGTCCCAGATAAACTAACCTAATTAACTAACTACCTTTCTCACTGACAAACTAACTCTAACAGTCATCTAACAATTGAGAGGCAGAGTTTAGTCACCTTTGCTGCCACATCCTCCTCCACTCAAGAGGTCAGGTCTACTGGTTTCAGAAGCAGTGGGTTGGCTGGTGTACTCACAACCTAATTTTGTGTGTCTGTTCTCCACATATTACACACACAAATCCTTCATGTAGTACTACATAACAAAAGTTGTTTTCAGATTCAACTTGCTCAAGCAATTAAAAGTACAAATTAGATGATGGACTCACCTATCTTTATATTTTGTTGAATCAAATGTAGGCACTGGCCACTGTAATTTCTTACATACTTCATATAATGTGGTCCGCGATCCTCCCTTCTTCATATTGATTGATAAATTAACTGTAACATGAATCCAAAATGAAGTTAATCTAGAGGTAGTTAATAAATTAACTGATTGCCCTTGGATTTGATTGTAACAGAATTAAAAAATAGCATATAGGATAATCTTCTAGAGCCAATATCCTCTTGCCATGTAATCCTTGTCTTGGCTGGACTTCCTTAACGTAATCTTGCAGATACTGAGGTTTGTTTACTAGACTTTTTGGTTTGTGATTCATATGTATGCTTTGTATGCTTTGCTCTGCTGATGTTTTTGTTGGTGAGAATTGCAATTGTCATATGGTGAAATTGATTCGGTGATTTTATATGAAAACCAAAAACCCAGTCAAAAAATAGGTAAGGAATAGAAAGATTACTTCATTAATTGCCCAACTACATATCACACACACACAGAGAGACACACACACACACACACACACACACACACACACACACACACACACACACACACACACACACACACACACACACACACACACACACACCACACACACACACACACACACACACACACACACACACACACACACACACACACACACACACACACACACACACACACACACACACACACACACACACACACACACACACACACACACACACACACACACACACACACACACACACTCTCTCTCTCTCTCTCTCTCTCTCTCTCTCTCTCTCTCTCACATCATAAACACACACACACCCTCATCATAAACACACACACACACTCATCATAAACACACACACACACACCCTCATCACACACAAAGACACACACACACACACACCCTCATCACACACACACACTCCCTTATCAGACACACATACACGCACCCTCATGATACACACACACACACACACACCCTGATGACACACTAATTTTGTTATAAATGACAAAATGTTCCTCTCTCCCAATCTCTCTTCTATATATATAAATGCAAACATGCCTTATTTCTTTAGAGTCTAAATTGTCCCAGGCCAACTAACCTAATTAACTAACTACCTTTGTCACTGACAAACTAACTCTAACAGTCATCTAACAATTGAGAGCCAGAGTTTAGTCACCTTTGTTGGCACATGAGGTCCACTCAAGAGGTCAGGTCTACTGGTTTCAGAAGCAGTGGGTTGGCTGGTGTACTCACAACCTAATCCTTCTTGGTTGTCACATATTACATCTACCTCTGTCATACCTCTAACATATTCACAAAAGAAGACACATACCCAACTACAATAATAAAGCATAAGCACCCTCCAAACCCAGAATTTGAACTTAGTTACATAAAGAACTGTTGATGTTGATATTTGTCTGTAATTGAAATTTAGATTTTGTATGTTCTTGTACATCATCAATGTAATTTGCTATATAAACAATTGTTGTTCATGCTGAGTGAACCTTAGATTCCCGTTTGAGACTGAATGCAATGATTCTTGTGAACAGTTTGTATTAGTCATTGTATTTAGTCTTGAATTTTCCATTTGGACAGTTTGGGGAGACTGGTATTTTTATGTTAGATTCATTCGTTAAGGTTATTATTATTTTGATTAATTTGATGAAATTTTGGTTCAATGCATTTCAAGTTGTTCTCTGAGTGAATACTTGATTATCGGGAAATTCATTTCACCGATGTCATGTCATGTACTTAGAGACCAATGTGAAATGCTATCGAAATTTAGTCAAAATTTTGAAAATAATGCTAACCCTTACATTTGAAGCTAACATAAAAGACAGTCTTCCTAAATGGGATAGGGCCACACCTATAAATAAAAAAGTGAGATTTTCATGCATGGAATTGCTTAGATGGATTGAAGTTGGATGAATGAAAGTCGCATGAGCCCAGAATATGAGGATGGTGTCGAGCAGTTCTTGCAATTTGCTTCAGAAAAAGGTCGACCAAATGAAGAAGAAAAATATTATTGTCCTTGCATCAACTGTTTGAATGGAAGACGACAACTACTGGATGACATACGAGACCATCTATTATGTGATGGGATTAAGAAGAATTTCACGACGTGGATATGGCATGGTGAAGTGACAGACATGCAAAGTGGGTCCCAATCTGAACCATTTGATATAGAAATGGGAGATCGCTTGGATAAGAGTCTTTCCAGCAAGCACATGCCCTTGTGTATGAAGGATTACAGAGTGATTCAAAGAAGCCTTTGTATACGGGGTGCAAGAATTCCTTAACCTTGTTGTCTGTGGTGTTAAGTCTGGTTAATGTGAAGGCTAGGTATGGGTGGAGTGAGAAAAGTTTCACCTCACTGCTTGAGGTAGCGCACAATCTGCTTCCAGAGGACAACACGCTGCCTAAAACTTACTATAAGGCGAAAAAGATATTGTGTCCAATGGGTATGGAGTATTAGAAGATTCATGCTTACCCTAATGATTGCATACTGTACAGGCATGAATTCCAAGAAATGTCCAAATGCCATATCTGTGGGACTTCACGGTACAAAGTGAAGGATGAAGGGGAAAGTAGTTCTAATGAAAACTCAAAGAAGGGTCCTCCAACGAACGTTTTGTGGTATCTTCCAATCATTCCAAGGTTTAAGCATCTTTTTGCTAACGAGGACGATGCAAAAGACCTTACATGGCATGCAAATGGAAGGACTTCTGATGGAATGGTCTGTCATCCGGCTGATTGCTCACAGTGGAAGAAGATTGAATGGTTTGTATCCGAATTTTGGGAAAGAGCCACAAAATCTTATACTTGGACTAGCCATTGATGGAATGAATCCATATGACACCTTAAGCACTCAACACAGTTCATGGCCAGTTCTACTAGTAATTTACAAGTTGTCTCCTTGGTTGTGCATGAAGCAAAAATACATGATGTTGTCTATGATGATATCAGGCCTAAGACAGCCAAGAAATGACATTGATGTTTATCTAAGTCCGTTGGTTGAAAACCTGAGAAACTTGTGGGATGAGGGGGTTGTAGTGTTTGATGCGTTTCGCAAGGAGACGTTTGAAATGCGTGCAATGCTTTTTTGTACCATTAATGACTTTCCACCAAATGGGAATCTCAGTGGTTACAGTGCTAAAGGTCATCATGCATGCCCCATCTGTAAAGAAAACACAAGCTACATACAACTAAAACATGGAAGAAAAATAGTCTACAGTAGGCATCACCGTTTTCTAACACCCAATCATCCTTATAGACGACTGAAAAAAGGTTTTAATGGAATTCAAGAGCACGATATTGCGCTGATATTGTTGACTGGTGAGCAGGTATATCAGTGGGTTCAACACCTGAATACTGTATTTGGAAAGACCCAAAAGAAGGATAAAAGTAAGAGTTGCATATGGAAGAAGAGGTCCATTTTCTTTGATCATTCGTACTGGTTTGATCTAGACATTAGACATTGTATTGATGTTATGCATGTGGAGAAAAATGTTTGTGACAGTGTGATTGGAAAGCTCCTTAACATTCAAGGCAAGACGAGGATGGCTTGAATACCCATCAAGATCTAGCTGATATAGGGATACGATCGCAGTTGCATCCAAGGTCTGATGGAAGAAAATTTACTTGCCCCTAGCTTGTCATACTTTGTCCAAAAAGGAGAAGATAAGTTTTTGTTAGTGTCTTCGTCGAGTTAAGGTTCCTTAAGGATACTCTTCAAATATTAAGAGCCTTGCGCAGCTGAAGGAGCTTAAGCTTATAGGGTTAAAGTCTCACGATTGTCACGTGCTCATGCAACAATTGTTAGCCGTGGCTATACGAGACATCTTGCCAAACAAAGTCAGGTTAGCCATAACTCGCCTGTGCTTTTTCTTCCATGCCATATGTAGCAAAGTCGTTGATCCTGTCATGTTTGATGAGCTGAAAAATGAGGCTGCAATTATACTGTGTCAGTTGGAGATGTATTTTCCCCTGCTTTCTTTGACATCATGATTTACTTGATTGTGCATCTGGTCAGAGAAATCAAATGTTGTGGTCATTTTTACCTGCGGTGGATGTACTCGGTTGAGCGATACATGAAGATCTTAAAAGGGTATACAAAGAATCTATATCGTCTAGAAGCATATATTGTTGAGAGGTACACTTTAGAAGAAGCCATTGAATTTTGTTCAGAATACATTCAGAAGGCTAAACCTGTTGGCCTTCTTGAGTCTCGGCATGATGACAGAGTGGGTGGTAAGGGTTCAAGAGGACTGCATGTGATCACTCCAAGTGTAGAAGATTTGTTACAAGCTCACTTGTATGTCTTGAACAACAGTAATGAAGTTTTGCCATACATACTTAAGCATGAAGCTTTAGTCAAACAAAATAATCCAAAAATGTCAAAGAATTGGGTGTTGAAAAAGCATAACAAGACTTTCTGTGATTGGTTTAAAGATACAACCTTTGCAGATGAGAATGCTTTAGAAACATTAAGAAAGCTAGCATATGGGCCTAAAAAAATGTTATAACTTGGCAAGGATACGACATAAACAAGTATTCATTTTACACAAAAGTACAAGACGACAAAAGTACAATGCAGAACAGTGGGGTCACCCTAAGGGCTGAATCTCAACACTTCGCAAGTGTGAATGACGCCAATCCATGTTTAGCTTCCATCCCTTACTTTGGGTTCATTGATGAAATTTGGGAGCTTAACTATGTGAAATTTATTGTATGTGTTTTCAAATGTAAATGGGTTGACAGCAACACCAGTGTGCGCACCGATGATATAGGATTTACTTTGGTAGACCTAAAGAAACTTGGTTACCACAATGACCCTTTCATCATGGCAAAACAAGCTAGACAAGTATTTTACGTGCAAGACCCTTGTGATGAAAGGTGGTGCGTGGTTCTTCAGGGAAAAACAATTGGTGTTAATGTAGAAGGTGATGATTCATAAATGGACACCTATGTTAGTCCTTTGACCGCACAAATCACTCCTAACGTTGTTGGAGATGAAGAAGCTGACGACGTTCATGCTAATCATAATGATCATGATGAAGGCGATTTAATTAACATTGTCTAATGTAATTTTCTATTTATATATTTGATTTTGCTAGATTCATTTACATAACTCATACACATAATTCAAATTCATTAATATTTAATCGACATTTAATATCAGTCCATAAAATTGAGCAAATCAATACTAGATTTCTATTTAGAATAAAACATTCAAACTAAATAGAGTGTACACAAACCAATCATATGTGATTGGTTTGTGTGATTGTTTTACTAATTGCATTATTAAAAACATGCATATATTTGATGAAAACTTTGAAAATGGAACTTATGCCAATTCATCTTAAATTGTTGCAGGTACTCTTCCTTCTTTAGATACTCTTCCTTCTTCCTAGCAGTTTGTGCCTCAATCATCTTCTTGTTAGCT
Organism: Glycine soja; assembly: GCF_004193775.1. NCBI lineage: Eukaryota > Viridiplantae > Streptophyta > Magnoliopsida > Fabales > Fabaceae > Glycine > Glycine soja. Next base: position 33,182,729 of record NC_041004.1, read on the forward strand.
CTTGAGATTGACCTTGTTGTCCACACTGCTTTTGCAATCAAGTTACTAAACACAAATCTTATGACATATTGTTCTTTGATTTTCCAAAGATTAAATGTGTAAACAGATTAAATTCTTATCCAAACATTGGTTTTAAGTTTTCGGTAAGAGCAAGCTAATTGAGTTGCTCACCTTTTTAGTTAGGTAGTTGCAATTCTATATTAGTCACCATATTTTTTTTTGTTAGGTATGAATTACCAATTTCTGGTTTCTATAAATAACAGTTTGACAAAACTATGATTGAGTCGTATTCGAACATGATTTAACAACTAGAGGACTAATTTTACAAAAAAAAATTAGAATAATTTTAAGCAATTAGAGTTTTAAAGGGACCGAGTCACACAATCTAGCTTTTAAGTTTGAAAGAGTAGAAAACAACATGAATGAACAATAAAATGAGGTGGGAAGTTGCACCTATGCCTAGCTTACAGCCTCAAGATGCAGAAATAGAGTCACAAAGTAGCCTCTCCCTCCCTCCCTCCCTCCCTCCCTGTAAGGGTCTTATACAATACCTCTTTTCCATTAGCTACCTGTGAATTGTGAGTCACCTTCAATGTTTTCCCTTCCCATCCTTTGTAGTATATTCTTGCCAAATCTTAGTTGACACAATTGATTTGTACCACCCATTTGTTGTTGCTAAAATTGGGCCTTTAGACTACTTGACCCCTAACATCATGCATCTTGTTATTTAAAGAATTGATATGTTCTTTCTTTGTCATTTCATTATAGCGAGGAGCATAATATGGTTCTGTATGTTGGATCTAGTGGCCTCAAAATAATTAAGAAGGGGGGTTGAATTAATTATTACTAGACCTTTACTAATTAAAAATTTACTCTTCTTAGGCTTTTACTAAGTTGTTAAGTAAATGAAGAATAGAAAAGAAACTTAACCAAAAGTAAAAGTGGTAATTAAAGTGCACAGCGGAAATCAAAAGAGTAGGGAAGAAGAAGACAAACACACAAGAGTTTTATACTGGTTTGGCAACAACCTGTGCCTACATCCAGTCCCCAAGCGACCTGCGGTCCTTGAGATTTCTTTTCAACCTTGTAAAATTCCTTTACAAGCAAAGATCCACAAGGGATGTACCCTCCCTTGTTCTCTTTGAACAACCTAGTGGATGTACCCTCCACTAGAACTGATCCACAAGAGATGTAGCCTCTCTTGTTCTCAGTCAACAACCCAAGTAGATGTACCCTCTACTTGTACCACAAAGGATGTACCCTCCAATGTGTTAAGACAAAGTTCTCAGGCGGTTAGTCCTTTGAAACTTTGTGAATGGGGAAAAAAAAGAATTCTCAGGCGGTTAGTCCTTTGAAATCTTTTGTTTATGGGAAAGGGAAAAATCAAAAGAATCCTCAGACTGTGTCGTTTTGAATTCTTTGACAAGGGAGAAGGGAGACACAAAAGAATTCAGGCAGTTAGTCCTGCGTTCTTTTGGAAAAGGGAGAAGAGAGACACAAAAAGAATTCAGGTGGTTAGTCCTTGGCGAATTCTTTTTGGCAAAGGGAGAACGGAATGAAAGAGATGAATAGCACAGTTTTGTCTTTAAGGTTTGGAAAAACCAGAAAACTTTGGAAGGGTTTTGGCAAAAGAAGAAGAAGAAGAAGTTGAAAGAGATTTAGAAATCAATTGGAAAAAAGTTGTTGAAATGCAAGTCAAGGTCTTGCTTTTATAGACTCTTCATGTCTGGTCAAAAGAACCATTAGAAGAGTTATAACCTTTAGAAAAACTTAAAAAACCATTGGAAAAGTTATAACTTTTAGAAAAACTTGAAAACCATTAGAAAAGTTACATCTTTTGATTTTTCTTCAGAACTTATCACTGGTAATCGATTACCAAATCATTGTAATCGATTACACAAAGCTTTTTGTGAAAGGATGTGACTCTTCACAATTAAATTTGAATTTCAACGTTCAAATACACTAGTAATCGATTACCAAATCATTGTAATCAATTACACCATTTTGAAATCAATTGGAACGTTGTAAATTCAATTGAAAACTTTTTGAAAACAATTTTGCTACTGGTAATCGATTACAATAAACTGGTAATCAATTACGAGAGAGTAGAAACTCTTTGGTAAAAGGTTTTGTGAAAAATTCATGTGCTATTCAAAGTTTTGAAAAAAAATTTAGTACTTATCTTGATTGAGTCTTTTCTTGATTCTTGAATCTTCAACTTGTCTATTCTTGATTCTTGATTCTTGAAACTTGAATCTTGAAACTTGATTCTTGATTCTTGAATTCAAATTTCCCTTAATTCTTGAAGTGTTCTTGACTCAATCTTGCTCTCATTCTCTTGGGTTTTTTGTCATCATCTTTGTTATCATGAAGTGATCTTGACTTTTGAGCTTTTTGTCATCATGTTTGTTATCATCAAAACTCCTTGGATCAATATTGCTTCATCATCATGAAGCTTGCTTCTACACTGTACTCCTAAATCATCACGAAATATATTGAAGTAGGAAAAGGCGTGTACTTCTCCCAATTATTAGTTGAGTTTTTCTTTTAATAAAAATGTAATTAAACACACACAGACACATAGAAAGAGAGAGACACACACACACACAGCAAGATACCATCCATGTCCAATCCAAAAGCCTAAGATAATAATGAATCGCAGATAAAATGAATCTGTCAAACCTCTAACATATTCACAAAATAAAACACATACCTGGCTACAATAATAAAGCATAAGCACCCCTGAAACCAAGATTTCCAATTTAGTTACATAAAGAACTATTGATGTTGATATTTGTCTGTAATCGAAATTTACATTTTCATGATGTATAAAGGATCATGGCTTCTCCACTTGCCTCGCCTCCTCCTCCTCCTCCTCCTTTAGACGCATCAGCTTCGTCGTCTGCCCTGAAGCGGACATGCAAAGCCTCACATCTACGATCCTTGTCTACCAGACCACCTGGTGCTGATAGACTAGTGGTCCACGTTGATCCTACTACTGGCAAGGCTGACGGTCCTCACAGGAAGAAATTAAGAACATATTTAGGGATTGTAGCGCGTGATAAGGTGGATGTCACGTACGAGAACTGGAAGGAGGTCCCTACTGCTCAGAAGGACTTGATTTGGGAGGATATTCAAGTATTTTTCTTTTCTTATTTGATGTTGTTTAATTAATAGCCAAAAATTACATTATTGTAACAAATAAACTTTATTTGTTACTGTCTGGTGGAATTTGAAATCCCAGAGGCTTCTGACAGTAGGACGAAAAAGAAGTTTCTTTAGACTGTCGGTGAGAGATGGAGGCAGTTTAAATCAGATCTCACGAGAAAATGGGCCCTTGAAACCGATAAGGACGGTGTGGACGACACTGTCTGTGATAAATACGACATAAGCAAGGAAAAATGGGCCCAGTTTTGCCAGATTCACAGAGACCCTTCTTGGGAGGTATGTTCCTTGCCATTTAAGTTGTTTTTCAAAAAACATTAACTTGTTATACTTCATTCTAGCAATTTGAAAGATTATTGTTTTATTTTTGCGGGATGTACGCAAAAAGGCATAGGTCTTCCAAAAACAGAACACTGCCCCCCACGTTTTGTCTCGTGGGGGTTATGAATATTTGGAGCAGAAGCTCCTGGCTGAGAAGACCAAGAAGAAGCTCGAGGAAGCTGTTGATGGCGTCATCGACCCTCGATCCCTGGTCAGACGCCGTGTGAAGTGGAAGATGGCCCGCATGAAGAAAACAGGGGAGATGACAACTGAGGCCGCAAAGGAAATCGCTGAGAAGATCGTAAGTCATTTTCAACTAACCATTAGAATTATATTTCAATATTTTGCAAATGCCATATACAACTGTGTGTTTTCTGTGCAGGATTCCTTTGAGGAGCAGGCGACACAGGGATCCTTCATCCCCCATGGGGGTTATGATGTTCTCACTGTTGCTATTGGACGTCTGGAGCACCTTGGACGTGTCCGTGTTGCTAGAGCCGGTGTCACCATCAAGCAATAATTTGGGTCGGCTCCATGGACGTCTCGTAGCTCTTCCTCCCTGCCTCCAGAAGAATTGCAGCAGTTGACCCAACAAATCAGGGACCAGCTAGAGGAGTCCATCACAGAAAAAGTGACGCGGCAGTTCATGGCATCATTCAGCCAAATGCAATCTCAGGGACATGCATTGCCTCCCGAGCCTCTGGTTGATCCCTCAGGTCCTCAAGTAAGCACAAAAGGGAGTTGTGTTGATCCCTCAGGAAACGATCCTGAGACAGATGACTTAAATAGATGTGGCTTGTACATCTAAGCAGATCCTGCCCGCTTGGTTGCCCTGGGGAGAGTTTATGAGGGATCCATTGTTGTTCATAACACTCCTTTGTTGCCTGGCCAAGTAAAGGTGGGTGTGGAGGAGGTTAAAGATGCAGATGCTCCAATTCCTGTACCCATTGATGAGGTTTCCTTAGTGGAGCAGGCAATTCACACCTTCCTTGCTTGGCTGACACATCTGGTCAAGTCTTTATTACAGCAGGTACTTTACTCTTACTATATGTTTCTTCTTTTTGAATTAATTCATTCAGCGTGCCTCAAATTAGGCCATTTAACTTTGTTTCATGAACAGGCAACTGTGTCTCCGGTAAAACCACCTCAAAAGCTCGATCTGGAGGTCGATGATTCATTTTATCTGATGACATTGACCATCCCAGAGCTTTTCTTGAGGCCTTACCAGGTTACATGGGATGCCATCGTGTTCGGGGTCTTTAATCTAGACTTCCTGCTCTACATAAAGCACGAAGACCTTTCTGAAATCGCATATGGTGGTCAATGTCTTAGCATATTAGTTTTACAGTTGTGGATTCTGTAAGTCATATTAGATTACTTTTAATTACCTAAGTTATTGCTTTCAATTCATAAATATTTAACTTTGAATTAATATAAACAGGCATCTGACTGAAACAAGTAAGCGAGCGGGGAATTCTGATATCTGTGAATTCCTCGAGCCACAGTCCATTCAGAGGTCTGGGCAATCGCAATTTGAGACTGAAAGTTACATAAAGAGTTGGATGCAAAGTTCAAAATGCAATGTCTATCTTGGAGCCTACCTGAATGGGTAAGTCACACAAAATAACTGAATTTAATTAATGTTTACTAATATACTAACCCATATTCATCCCCACTGCGGCGGACACTGGCAGATGGTGGTCATTCTGCCCAACGAACACCTAGTTGTCTGGTTTTGTTCATTGCATAACAGGCCAGACAACTACCTTAAGGGGATAATTAACAGGTCAGTATTCTTTTCAATGCATTTGCATTCAAATACCTCAATAACACCACTTTTTAATTGTTACTCGCCTGGAACAGTGCTTTAAAAGATCTTGATGATGCTCCACAACCTAAATCAAAGGCTCCTGCTATGTGGATTGTCGTCAACATAAAACTTTCACTTATATATATTTCTTATGTGTCTGTACACTAATTGTTTAATTAATATCCAAATTTCATTATGTATTTAGTGTAATAGACAAAAAGGAAGTACTGAGTTCGGCTATTATGTCATGCACTGGATGTCCACCGTCATTTTAGGAAGTTTTAGGAATAATTGGGAAACGGTACGTTTATTTCAAACAAATTCGATTTTTTTATAATTTGTATTACATTATTAACTTATTATCATTTATTTCATCATGCAGTATTTTAACGATCCTAGACCATTGGAGCCAGAGAGATTAAAGGCACTGCGGATCCAGTGGGCACAGTATTATCTCCGAGTTAGAGATCAGACCTAGGATTTAGGGACATTAAGTTTAGCATAGCTTACTTTGGTTTAACATTTTTGACATTTCTTATGTAATTTGAACATTGAATTTATTTGTTGATCGTTGCTTATGATAAATCAATTATTCAATGTTTATTATGATTAAAACTGCTTCAAAGCAGAATAAAATGTTTATTTGTTGTGAATTTGGTCTGAAATTGCATTTTACAGATACAATTTTGGGTTTATTGTAAAAACAGAAAGTTTATATAAAAAAAACTTGAAAACAACATCGGTATTAACAAAAATCGATGTTAATATAGTAAACAACATCGGTTATTTACAAAAACCGATGTCAGCATGCACCTTAACATCGGTTATTTATAAATAACCGATGTTATATACAAAGAACTACAGCAAAATAAGTGTATGCATCATGAACGTTGACATCGGTTTTCTAGTGAAACCAATGTTAATGTAATATATTAGCATCGGTTTTGCTCGAAAATCGATGTTAATATATTACATTAACATCGGTTATACTAGAAAACCGATATGAGTATATTGCATTAACATCGATTTTTCTAGAAAACTGATGTCAACGTTCATCATGCATACACTTATTTTGCTATAGTTTTTTGTGTATAACATCGGGTATTTAGAAAATCGATGTTATCATTTTTATATTAACATCGATTTTGAAAAACCAATGTTAACAATAATACATTCAACATCGGTTTTAAAATCGATGTAAAATGTTGTAAATAACCGATGTTGAAAGTGTATTTTATAATAGTGAATGGTTTTCAAATTAGAATAAGCTAATTAAACTCTTGTAATTTATTAGTGGTAATTAAAAGCTAATGATTTATGAAGAAATAGTGTGGGCTGGCATCTTTGGAAATTGGAATGAACAAATAAGGATCTTGTTAACCCTTCCATGTGTAATTCATATTTTTTAGACAGGTTTTCCAAAGCAAAGCCTAAATGAAATTAACAAAAGAACTTGGAAATACAAACATGACAGTAAATAAAAAAAAAAAGTAAACTTGTAACAAGATGAGCCTAAATTAATCCTATAAAAGTCCTCTAAATAAAATGGAGAAATTATATAACAAACCAAAAAAGTCTTTAATCATATTGGCAAGACAATTAAATGCGAAAAATCCCAAACTCCAGGGCTAGCAACGGACAATTCCTCCATCTGTTAATTAATCGGCTTCCAACGGACACTACTGAAACACAAATTAAAAAGCATTCGCCACAAACATGAAATTGCACTACTCCAACTAAAGCTAATTCCTCCAGCCTCTCAAAATTGCAAATAGTATATATAGCTTTGAAAAACATTAATTACCTTAATTTATACAAGGACAGTATATAAGATTATAAGTTCATAAAAATAAAAGATTTTACGTAATCAAATTAAGTGAGTGTGTTAGGGGATAATGAAAATCTTATTAGGTTAATACATTATAAGAATATGTTCCTCAGTATACCACACTAGCACGTATAATTTTTATTATCCCCATTTGAAGAGTTACGTAGGTCCTATGAAGAAATAAAGAAGTTATTGCCGGTTGAGGAAAAACCATAAAGCTACCAGGTTACTTACGGATTTATATTTCGCTACGTTTGTTAGATTGATCATTATAGATCCAGGTATTCTTAAAACTCTTCTTGATAATCTAATGTAACGTGTTTCTGATCATTATTAATATTTTATAAGGATCCCCTAAAATTCAAACAAAAACCATTTTAATGTTTTGCTTTAAAATAGATATAATTACAAGAAAAAATTATTAAATAAGATATAAGAATGACATTATTTTGTGATTTTGAAGAATTTTTAACCAATAAGAGTCATTGATTTTCCTCTTTTTATTTTTCTACTTTCTTTTCAACCAAACAGAAGAAAAACATCTTACTTATATTTTCTTTTGTCTTTGTTAGCTTTTTATCCAACCAAACATATATGTCGTCTATATTGCAAAATCTAATTTCATTTCCACGATTCACGACTACGAACGTAAACTGTTTAGGGTAGGGCGATTTTAAAACACCAAATTAAATAAAGCAACAAACAACGGATCAATTATTATACACTGATATTTGATTTGATACATAATTCATGTGGCTCTCGCCATTAGGAGTTGCATAGAACTCATAATTAATAGCATCGAGCCTTATTATTTACGGCACACATGCATACATACTTATATATTACAGCAAATTAACATGGATTAAAAACACAGGAGAATATAAGGCCACACATGTGACATTTATTCAAATAATAACATTATTGATAACGCGGAATTTGTAATAATTCTTGATTAAAACGGTGGTATCGTTTTTTCAATTAAAAGATAAAGAAAACATTTGATTTTTTTTTCACTTTTAGATTTGTTATATGAAATTTTCCTGAGAAAATATTATGTAAATTGAAGCATAATTATTTTTAGTGGAAAAAATGTGACCTTACTTTTAATATTTTTATATTTTAAAAGATTTATATAAGGAACAAAGATAAAAGGAAGTTATTTTCAACGTGTTCTTGGTATTTCATATTGCAACTACTTTCGCAAAAACAAATGATGAGTACGATTTTGATAGGTTGATGCCATGTCTGATGGCATAGTGCAGTGATCTTTCTATTTTATCCACATTGTACTTCCAGTTAGTTTTGTTATGCAAGCATCTCTCATAGAAAGCTAATAGCCCTTATTTCGAAAAGATTCCAATTTATAAAATGGTTTTCAAATTATAATAAGTTAACTAAGCTCTTGTAATTTATTAGTGGTAATTAAAAGCGCTAATGATTTATGAAGAACTAGTGTGGGCTGGCATCTTTGGAAATTGGAATGAAGAAATATGGATCTTTGTTAACCCTTCCATTTGTAATTCATATTTTTTAGACAGATTTTCCAAAGCAGCAAAGCCTAAATGAAACTAACAAAAGAACTTGGAAATACAAAACATGATAGGAAATAAAAATAATAATAAAAAAAACAAACCTGTAACAAGCCTAATTTAATCCTATAAAAGTCCTTTAAATAAAATGGAGAAATTATATAGCAAACCAAAAAAGTCTTTAATCGTATTGGCAAGACAATTAAATGTGAAAAATCCTAAACTCCAGGGCTAGCAACAGACAATTCAACAGACAATTCCTCCAACTGTTAATTAATCAGCTTCCAACGGACACTACTGAAACACAAATTAAAAAGCATTCACCACAAACATGAAATTGCAGTACTCCAGCCAAAGCTAGCTAATTCCTCCAGCCAAAACATTACCTTAATTTATACAAGGACCTATATTAGATTATAAGTTCATACCAATAAAAGATTTTTTTTTATTAGTAAGACAATATTAAAAAATTTACAATATTCAATTATATTTTTATAAAAAATATGGATATGAAGAATGTAAAAAACATAAAGAAGTTAAATATAATATTAAAAATATTACATATTTCCGGTCATATTATCGCCAAACATTGTGGTGGCTAAAATACTTATTGCATTCAAGCTAAAATTAAATTCGCCTAACTTCATGATAAATTGATAATGGCGTTTGTTGCTTACAATGTCTACAAAATTCAAAAGCTAGGTAAGTGGAGTTTACTTTATCTTCTTGTGTCTTAGCATTATTCGAATGATTCCAAACAAACAAATCTTTCGGTACAATCCGATCTTTTGGCAGGATATGGGTATACACGTTATTGTATGATAACAGTGTTATACATTTTTATATTTTTTTAATTTAAAACATAAATTATTTAAATTTTTTACCGTAATTAATTATATTTTTTATAAGTAAACGGATGTTTTTTTATAGACTATTAAGTATTTTTTATTGGAGACAATTTTGTTGGGGACACATAAAACCATTATAAAAGATAAAAAATTTCCTCTCCATATTTAATGTAATTGTATACTTAGAACTCTTAAACTTGAGACCTTTTAATAAATCCAAATAATTTTATGTCAATTTATTTACATGATTTGTAGGTTTTATGTAGTTTGTAAGACACATTTGAATTACACTAGAAGGAGAGAAATTCAATGTTTTGTAACTATGAAATTGTACACTTAAGAATTATTTAAAGAAACTAATTACTACTATCTATATCAACACAATATATTCGGTAGTCTATCATTGAAGAATTTCACAGTTAAGTATGTTTAACTTGAAGTAATTATGAGATGAGTGACCTCATAATCATTTTCCAGAAAGTGTGAGTGAAGAAAAAAACATGTTAAAAGTCTTGTGTTGATTTGTAGGGACAATCATTGATTCTGAAAGTAACCGACACAATTTTTTGAGGTCTCAAAAAGATTTATCTATAAAGGGTTCTGACCAGCAAGGATCTGGAGTAAAATGCTATCATCTAAAGTTTCATAAGCCATAAAAAGTGGACAATCAGAGATGTTACAAATGTTATCAAAGTGTATGCATTTCTCTCAGTATGGTGTGGTTCGACAGCGAATCGAGCAAAAGTTGGTGAACATGTAACACCCCAATCGAATTATATCAAAATAAGAGAAATCCAAGATTGTGTAGGTACGAGACTGTATAATTATTAAAGGTATCCAAACATGTTATAAGTGTGTGTTTGGAAAGATTTGTTTTGGAGCTTGTCAACTCTTTGGACCAACTTATAAATTACTTTCACCAATTGGTACATGAGTTTATTTTATTGGCTTAATTACTTTTCATAAGTTACATAAAATAGTTTTCACTAATTGTCTCTCTTCCTTCGACAAGCGATCTCATCGCTGCCTTGGACAATAAATGTTTTGCCTTGTATTCCTTCTTTGGGTCTAAACTGCATTGTGGCTTGAATTAACATTTGTGGTGTTGTTGTTGCTTATTTTTCAAAAATTATGAGTAACTTCGCTTGGAGGCCCCTTGTGAAGAAGATCAGACTTGTTGGTGGGACTTTGCCACCATCCACTATCACCCCTGCTACTGGAGAACAGGGTCAACCTGCTGTTGAGATGTTGGCTAAGAGGAAATGGGATGAAAGTGTTGGGATGTTGGGCCGCAAGAAGTCGAGGGCCCCTATGAGCCTTCATGCCTTGAGGCAAGCTGCAAGGTTGACACCTCTATCGCCAACCAAAGTTCCTGCTCTTGGTACTAATGTTCCAGTTACTTCGGGTTCTACCCTTTGCTATGTTGGCGGTTGAGTGTTAGTGTGGTGACCATGAGTGCTCCCGAGATGTCGCCTCTTCCTTCTTTAGTTCCTCGGGTTCTACCCTCTGGTGTGTTGGCGGCTATGTCACCTTCCTCGTCTTCTCGCTCCTATGTCTCTTTGGATTATTTGTACACCTCTGCCGAAGCTGATTCATTGTGGGGGTGCAAGTTACATGCTGGAGCATAAGACCCTAGTTGGCTTTGTATCAGCGTTTGATAAGAATCTCATTCAGTTAGCTTTAGTGCAAAATGTTATAGATTTTCCAAGGTCTTTCTTCAGAGAAGTTTGACAATTATGGAGAAGAATAGACAAGAACACATAGAGGCTTTGTACAAGGTGGTATCTTGGGAGGCAGAGGTTGCCAAATGGAGGCCTATTACTCGCACTATCTAGAGAGTGTATCACCTTAAGGTAGCTAGTGCCATTATTGCCTTCGCTGAAGCTGTGAAGTTGAACCACCAACTGTCTTCCAAGGTTGGCAATGCTTTGGCCAAGTTGTTGTGCCCTAGGTTGGATGGTGGCCAACTATTTGAACGATGCAAGGTCTTGTCGGAAGAGAAAAAAGACATGGCTAGTCAAGTGGAGGGAATTACAGTGGAGAAGGATGAACTTTCCTAGGTGGTTGCTGACTTAGAGGCCCAACTAAAAGAGTCGGAGTCCAAACTAGAGGAGTTCGAGCTGCGGGCAGCTAGGGAGAGGGAGGGCGGCAAGGAACTTGAAGAGAAGCTGATAATGAACAATAAGGAGGATTGTAGAAGCAAGCTTCATGATGATGAATCAAGTTGATTCAAGTTGTTTTGATGATAACAAAGATGATGACAAAAAGCCCAAAAGAATGATTTCAAGAACAAGATTCAAGAATCAAGAGAAGTTTGATTTCAAGATTCAAGAAAAAGATGAATTCGAGATTCAAGAAAAGAAATCAAGAAGACTTCACAAGGGTAGTATTGAAGAGATTTTTCAAAAAACAAACATAGCATGGTTTTGTTTTTCAAAAGATTTTTTCTCAAAATTTTCTAAGTTACCAGAGTTTTTACTCTCTGGTAATCAATTACCCATTACCTGTAATCGATTACCAGTGGCAAAGTTTGATTTCAAAAAGCTTTCAATTGAATTTGCAACGTTCCAATTGATTTCAAAATGGTGTAATCGATTACAAGATATTAGTAATCGATTATCAGTGTCTATGAATGTTGAAATTCAAAATCAAAGTGTGAAGAGTCACATCCTTTCATAAAAGCTTTGGGTAATCGATTACAAGGATTTGGTAATCAATTACCAGCGACAAGTTTTGAACAAAAATCAAAATATGTAACTCTTCCAATGGTTTTCAGGTTTTTCTAAAGGTTATAACTCTTCCAATGGTTTCCCTTGACCAGACATGAAGAGTCTATAAAAGCAAGACCTTGATTTGCATTTTGAGATCTGATTACAAACTTTTACATCCTTTACACACAACCTTTGAACATCCTTTTGAATTTCTTCTTCTTCTTCCTTTGTCAAAAGCTTTCTAAAAGTTTTTTGGGTTTGCAAACCTTGAAAACAAAAGTGTGTTATATCTTTTCATTCTCTTCTTCCTTTGCCAAAAAGAATTCGCTAAGGACTAACCGCCTGAATTCTTTTTGTGTCTCTCTTCTCCCTTTTCCTAAAGAATAAATGACTAACCGCCTAAATTCTTTTGTGTCTCCCTTCTCCCTTTTCAAAGAATTCAAAATGACTCAGTCTGAGAATTCTTTTGATTCTTCCCTTTCCCTAAAACAAAAGATTTCAAAGGACTAACCGCTTGAGAATTCTTTTGTTTCCCCTTCACAAAGTTTCAAAGGACTAACCGCCTGAGAACTTTGTCTTAACACATTGGAGGGTACATCCTTTGTGGTACAAGTAAAGGGTACATCTACTTGGGTTGTTGTAACTGAGAACAAGAGAGGGTACTTCTCTTGTGGATCAGTTCAAGTGGAGGGTACATCCACTTGGTTGTTTAAAGAGAACAAGGGAGGGTACATCCCTTGTGGATCTTTGCTTGTAAATGATTTTACAAGGTTGAAAAGAAATCTCAAGGACCGCAGGTCGCTTGAGGACTAGATGTAGGCACGGGTTGTTGTCGAACCAGTATAAATTCTTGTGTTTGTCTTCTTCTTCCCTACACTCTTTAATTTCCGCTGTGCACTTTAATTATCGCTTTTACTTTTGGTTAAGTTTTTATTTCTGTTCTTTACTTTCTTAACATTATAGTAAAAGCTTAAGAAGGGTAAATTCTTAATTAGTAAAGGTCCAGTTATAATTAATTCAACCCCCCTTCTTAATTATTCCGAGACCACTTGATCCAACAAGGATGTGGAACAACATGAGAAGGGCTTCAATAAGTCTGTCAAGCAGGTCGAGTTCTTCGCCAAGTGTAACATCCTTTTTCCATAAAATAAATTAAAAAGGATTTTATTTAAAAATAAATAGAGTTTTAGGAAAATAATGATGTTGTAATTGAATAAATAAGAAGAAATATTTTTATTAATTAAAATATTAGTTTTAAGGCACATAAAATAAATAATGTTCTCAGAAAATAAAAAGGATGTTTTATTTATTCATTTGATAGGAAGTAAAATAAAATTCATTTTTATAAAAGAATAAGAGAGTAAATAACAGACTAAGAGTACTCTAGTTATAAATAAAGACATATTAGGTCAGTTTTTACATTTACAATACGTCTCTACGCTCTCTCTTCCTCTCAAATTCGTATTCCCTTCCACTTCTCCCAAAATCCTCTTTTTCCCGCATACTCTCAAACTCGTCCCAGTAAAACTACGATCCTGAAATCATTAATCGTTGGTCTAGGCCTCTTGAACATTGGTAGGACTATGTATCTCTAGTATGATTGTGCATTTGTGAGGGTCGGCTTCTATTCCTTGCTGTGTGATCATAAAGCCCAGGTTTAGCCTGGGGATAGATGGCGAGCTAATGCTGGGGTGGATTCTTGACATGTCATATGACTGACAAACAAATAGGTTCGTGTTCCTGTGTAGGATGTTAGTTATGTGTCTGCGCTCATGATCGATATACATTCTAATTTATGTGAAAATAAAATTTAATCTTATATGTTATATTTTAAAATATAATAAATTAAAAAAGAATAAAATTTGAATTTTTAACTATTTTCCCATAAAATTTATATTAATATTATATTTTGCACCACATATTCAATTTGGGTGTAGTAATAAAAGAATGGGCATCTTACTTCAAGGACCATAGTTTTAATCCTTCTTTAAACATTTTTTTAAGTTCTTATTTTTTAAGAAAATATTGATCAACTTTCAAGTCTAATCAATGATAGTGTATTTTAAAATATAGGAAGACTCAAATAGTAAATTAAAAAAAGGAGAACCAATTTAGTGTAATAGGGGGACAAATTTTACAATCAATCCAAATGTTTATTTATGTAAGTTGTATGTGAAATGGAAATAATTAGTTAAAAAATATATTTATTGATTACATTAATTGAATTGAAATAAATTTTAAATTCTTTGTTGAGAATTCTTTTAAAAAAATTAACAAATTAACAATTAACATTAAACCTAAAAATAAAAACAAGAATGATTGTCCAAAATATTAGAAAAGTCAAGGTCAAGACTATGGTACATTTTTTATATTTGACTAAAATATAGTTTTGGTTTCAATAGTATTTTTCTCAATACACAATTTTGGTTTTCCTATTAAAAAATAAAAATATTTAATCTTTTATTTTTTAAAAATAAAAAATGGTTCTAGAGTCTAATTTAATGTTTTGACCTTAAGTTTTTAACATTAAATTCCAACTGGCACATAGTTTATCTTAAATGTTTTAATTATTAATTTTTTTTAATGGTTGTGATTTTATTAGTTTATTTTTTGGTGGTAATTATTTTAAAAATATGAAATCGGATAAATAAATTTTTAACTACTTATTTATTAAATTTAATTATCATGTCATTAATAAATTAATTCAAAAAATGTAATTACTATAATAGCATCTTACTTAAGACACGATCAATGTCAATAACTTGGCATTTAGTGCACTAGTTAGATATGATAAGACCGTTTCTTTATTTTTGAAAATTATGGGAATAAATATCTTTATTTTTTGTTTGTGAGACACAAATTGCATATTATAAAAAATTGGAAACTAAATCTGTATTTTATCCTTTATATTTCTTTGAAATACAGTATTATAATATGACAAAAAATAATGAAACAAATTTCCGTTGTAATTGAAAAATATTCTAAATGAGCAATTGAGATAAATAATTTTTTAAATAATTATTTATTAAATTTAATTATCATATCATCAATAAATAGATTCAGAAAATATAATTGCTATACCATCATCTTATTTAAGACATGATCAATGTTAGTGACTTAACGGTTAATGCACTAAATTAGATGATATGATAGGACCAAATTTCTTTATTTTTGAAAACTAGGATAATAAATATCTTTATTTTTATTTGAGACGATAAATTATGGATTAAAAAAAATAAGAAGATTAAAATTGTATTTTATCTTTTTATAATTCTTTTAAATAAATTAAGTATTATAATATGACAAAAAATAATGAAGCAAATTTCCATTGTAATTGAAAAATATTCTAAATGAGCAATGGAGATGAATATATCTGATAAGTAACATGAAAAACTTTTACATCGAAAGTGAATGCTTATTAAACACATTTAAAAGAACAATTAATACTCGTAAAATTTAATTTAAAATAGTTTTCAATTTTGGTATCTCTTAAAATTTTGTATAAATTGAAGTTATATATAAATAACAATATGTTTATAAAGAATTTAAAAAAAGTTATATTATGTTAGATATTTTTGTAAAATTAAAAAATATAAATTAATTTAATTAATACCCTGGGAGACGCATGGGGGCTTTTTGACCAATGTGCACCTTTTCTCTCCACCAAATTCCCAAAGTACACCACTTTGTGAAAAATTCCTCAACTGCACCTGATGCATTTTCTATAAGGGAGTCGGGTTTGGGCACCCTGACCTCCCCATGTGTCCTTTTTTTAAAATTAAATATTATATTATATAAAAATATTTTTAATTATTTTTAAAATTATTTAATTACTAAATTATTTTTTTAATATTTATTAAATTAATTTTTTTATTAACAAAAATATACATATAAAGAAAAATATAAAAATTAGATAAAATTAGAGTATAATTTTTTATTTATGTTATATGTAATTGTGTAATTAAATTTATGTTTTGTTAATTTTTGTATGTTCTTATAATTAAAAAATAATAAAATTAGTTAGTAGTATTAAAATACAGTAAAAAAAACACCGTGAAAAAATATATAATACATATGTCTTATAAAGTAGACAAAATACTCAAATTACAGTAACTGAAATGATACTCGACAATAATGAAACATATTAAAAATTACAATTACAAAGCAAACATAACAAAACTAATGAGGATCTAAAATATGTTGTACAGAATACATGTCTTCTTCAATTTGGATTACTGGTTTGCTAAAAATAGTCAAAATTTCTATTGTGCAGAATTTTTTCCAATAGTTGGATTGTGCTAACTCCTTTAGCACGTCTTCATCATTTTTCAATTCGGTTATCTCATATTCAATCAAATTTTTGGAATACTTAGAATGACCTGATTTTCGAAAAAATAATCGTCTAACCAATTGTGATCCGTGAATTCCATTAAGGGGAACCCCTATAGGTGCAACTTTGATTAAATCCTTGAGTTTTTCCATGCTACATCCTGAAGGAATGCCAAATATTATTGGATTAGTTCCAGTAAAGGAGTAACCCAAAAACTTACCTTGACGTGATATGTTCCACTTCTCGTTTGTAATACATAATTGCATCATGAGTAGGAGTGATGGTTGATTGAAGCAGGTTGAGTATAGCATCCGGTGTTCTAATAATGGTACATAATAATTCTATAGGGCCAACACACGAGTATTGTTCATTGCACATTAACATTGTGTAAACATCATCATCATTTTTCAATTGTAGAGATTGAAAAAAATATTGTTGACCTACATCTATGAATGGTTGTTAGTAGTAGATTTCATCCGGTAATTGATGGTTGGTTAGTTGAAGGGTGTTGTGCATTCTACGCTTGAGTGTATCAAAAGAACAGTTGTTAGGAACTCGCATTGGTGTTGGAGTGAGACTTTGAAAATAAACACCAGTTTGGTTTTGAGTGATTGATCCATTTGGAAAAATGAAAGCTAATATGGAGTTAGCAATGGTCTGACTGCTTGTTTCTCCCAAAAACGACATAGTAATAAGATAGAATTTGGTTTCTGAAATTATGTTGTGTGAGATTGTGTGTTTGTATTGTGTATATGTTGTGTTATTTATAGTTGTATGAGTATTCTGCCACGTTGATGTGTATTGGAATCCAATATTTCTTTTTCCCTAGTAAGTGATGTAGAAGACGTCCATTATAATTTCAGAGTGAACAAAGAGATTATGAGTTGTCCATCTCATGTCAGTTTTGCACACGTCTCTAAAAATTAAATGTCTCACCTGCAAAACTGACATGAAATGGACAACTCATAATGCAGAGTGTTGTCAATTTGGATTGTGATTTTTCCCATGTAATTAAAGCAGGAAACGTTCATGATGATTTTCAGAGTGAACAAAGAGATTATGAGTTGTTTATTTCATGTCAGTTTTGCAGGTGAGACATTTAATTTTTAGAGACGTGTGAAAATTGCAGAGTATTGTCAATTTGGACTATGATTTTTCCCTTGTAAATAAAGCAGCAAACGTCCATAATTATTTTCAGAGTGAACAAAGAGATTATGAGTTGTCCATTTCATGTCAGTTTTGTCGATGAGACATTTAATTTTTAGAAACAGTGTAGTGTAAATTGCAAAGTATTGTGAATTTTGACAGTTATGTTACCATGTCAACTACTACAATAAAAGTGGGTAAACTGAAAATTGCTAATTTAAATTTAAAGGAAAAATTATTTCAATACGTAAAGTGATAACTAAAGACGGACATAAGACATTACATGAAAATCTCAAAGAATAAATAACTTAGACATGAATGATTCGTAGATTACCAATCCCGTTTGAATATAGGTTCGTGGGATGGAGACAGGTTACTTCCTTCGGGCCCGAAAGAGGAGTCAGTATCACTATCAAGGTTTTTGACCCAACAAGTCTCGTATTTATCTGATAAGTCCTCAAGATTAGAGGTTGAGCCATGTTGGTTGCGTGGTGGGTTATTATTGTGACATATTATGGCAAATAACTCCACAAATGGTAGTGATGGGTTGTTGTAAAAAATGTTGAACATTTGTCGAACATCAGCATCATCTCGCAGAATAAAAGATATGTACATATAACGTTGTCGTGACTTAAATATAGGGCACCAAAAGTGGAGATGTTGGATATGTTGTTCTGGGTCAATGTTTAGTTTTTGGTGAACAAGTTCAAGCAATTGTGTAAAGGTTATAACCTTGTCGACCATGAAAGTTTTTGTGTTGTTACTAATGAAGGTGGTGCCCTCATTAGTATTGCAAATTTGGCCGTCATAGTAAACACAAACATATGCAGTTAGGTGACACATTGTGGTAGGGATTAAGATGAAAATTTGAAATTGTTACGAATGTCTTTAGTTGTAGTGGTATTTATAGAATTTGGTTATAATTGAGTGAGTCACTAGTTAACTGTGCATTTTGATGAATGGATAAATGAACATATAAGCATATTTACAAGGGTCCATAATGTGCAAATTGCTGAGTGAAAAAAACAATTGAGTGAAAAAAAATGAGTTGTCCACGTCATGTCAGTTTTACTGGTGCGACATTAATTTTTTTAGAGACGTATGCAAATTGCCGAGTGTTGTCAATTTCAACTGTGACTTATCCCTGTTAATTGATGGAGCAGAAGTCCATTATAATTATCAGAGTGAAAAAAAATTGAGTAGTCCATGTCATGTCAGTTTTACTGGTGAGACATTTATTTTTTTAGAGACCTGTGCAAATTGCAAAGTGTTGTCAATTTCGACTGTGATTTATCCCTGATAATTGATGCAGCAGAAGTCTATTATAATTTCAGAGTAAAAAAAATTCATTTGTGAAAATTGTAGAGTGTGTCACAAATTTATTCTTTTTTTGGATTTTTTTACATTATTACCATGGAAAAAGTGTCCAAATCATAGTTTTTTTTTATTTTGTGCTTGTATTTTCAGGTGATATCCCATGGAACTGGTGCACGAAATGATTTTTTTTTTGGATTCTTTGACGTTCAAAACATAGCAAAAGTGTGTCACGAATATCATTAATGTGTTCGACATAATTTGAAAAAAATGTAGAACATGGCACTTAAGCATAGTTGCAAGGCTCCAAATCATAGCTTTTTTTATTTTGTACTTATATTTTGAGGTGTTATTTCATGGAACAGGTGCACGAAATATTTTTTTTTGGATTCTCTGACATTCAAACAATAGAAAACACGAGTCACGAATATCATTAATGTGTTCGACATAATTTGAAAAAAATACAGAACATGGGCACTTAAGCATAGTTGCAAGGGTCCAAATCATAGCTTTTTCGATTTTGTACTTGTATTTTGAGGAGTTATTCCATGGAACTGGTGCACAAAATAACTTTTTTTGGATTCTTTGATGTTCAAAACATAGAAAAAGTGTGTGACGAATATCATGAATGTGTTCGACATAATTTGAAAAAAAATGCAGAACATGAACACTTAAGCATAGTTGCAAGGGTCCAAATCATAGCTTTTGTGATTTTGTACTTGTATTTTGAGGTGTTATTCCATGGAACTGGTGCACGAAATAATTTTTTTTTGGAATCATTGACGTTCAAACCATAGAAAAAACGAGTCACAAATATCATTAATGTGTTAGACATTATTTAAAAAAATGCAGAGCATGGACACTTAAGCATAGTTGCAAGGGTCCAAATCATAGCTTTTTCGATTTTGTACTTGTATTTTGAGGTGTTATTCCATGGAACTGGTGCATGAAATAAATTCTTTTGGACTCTTTGACGTTCAAACCATAGAAAAAAAGAGTCACGAATATCATTAATGTGTTCGACATAATTTGAAAAAAATGCAGAACATGGGCACTTAAGCATAGTTGCAAGGGTCCAAATCATAGTTTCTTTGATTTTGTACTTGTATTTTGAGGTGTTATTCCATGGAAATGGTGCACAAAATAATTTTTTTTTTGATTCTTTGACGTTCAAACCATAGAAAAACGAGTCGCAAATATTATTAATGTCTTTGACATAATTTGAAAAAAAATGCAGAACATGGGCACTTAAGTATATTTGCAAGGGTTCAAATCATAGTTTACAACTCTTTGCTAATAAAGGTTGACAAACTCAGGCAATGATCAACTCTTTGCCTTGTTCAAAAACACAATACATTTGTCGGTGTCATCGTTGGTTGAGGAGACGTATTTCAAGACCGCACAACTCTTTGCTAATAAAGGTTGACAAACTCAGGCAATGATCAACTCCGGGTCATAGTATTCTGAAGTCATCTTCGATGCAATGAATAGCGTTCAACAAGAATCTAATACACACATTGTAAATGAATTCGACAGACACAATCACACTTTTATTATAATAGAGACTCAATCCCCACTTGAAACACCCAGACCACCTGAAAGGTTTAGAGTAATGTTACAATCCCAAAAGTGTGATTGTGGTGAATATCAGACTAAACATTTACCATGTTCTCATGTCATGGCTGCCTGTAAATCTGTTAATGTTGATCCCATGACCTATGTCCCGATGTTATTCACTTTACAACACATTTTGCACATCTACGACAACTCCTTTGGTTTACTGTCACACGAATCAATGTGACAAGAATATGAAGGAGATAAGTGGGGTCCTGATCCAAGGAGAAAGAGGACTGCAAAGGGTCGTCCCGTTTCAACTCGCATTCCCACTGAGATGGACGAAGATGAAAATGAACGAGCAAGTAGAAAAAAATGTGGACTTTGCCGGTAACATGGTCATAGTAGAAACAATTGTCCTAATATATCCTGATCTTCAATTTTTCTTTAGCCAAATGTCATTGTTTAAATATTTTATTGATAATGCAGTATAATATTCTTTTATAAATAAATTGTTAAAAGTTTTAGTTTTATCATTTTTAATTAAATCTAATGACATAAACAAACTAATTATATTTAGTAAAATAATTAAATTTAATATTTAAAATTTTTCTAAAATAAATATATTATTATACAAAATTCAGATTTTAAATCAAATATTCAACCAAAAATATCTCAAATAAATTAAATAATGTAAAAAAATAGTTAAATTCTATAATATCAATTTGTTAATAAAAAAATTAATTTAATCAATATTAAAAAAATAATTTAGTAATTAAATAATTTTAAAAATAATTAAAAATATTTTTATATAATATAATATTTAATTTTTTTAAAAAAAGGACACGTAGGGAGGTCAGGGTGCCCAAACCCGACTCCCCTGTACAAAATGAAACAGGTGCAGTTGGGGGATTTTTTCTCAAAGTGGTGTACTTTGGGAATTTGATGGAGATAGAAGGTGCACATTGGTCAAAAAGCCACACATGGGTAATTAAACTAGTATTATATAATAGAAGAGCTTGGGGGTGGGGAAGGGGAACAATGGGATGATATTGAAAAGAAAGTCTATAATTGATAGTACGTCAATATACCCATAATTTCATTTGTTTGTTTGCGTTTGTAAGAAAGAGTGCGTATTCGGATGACTGAAGATACATGCATCACGTGAATCGGAGTGATATGTGAGGTCGGTGAGTTTGTGAAATGTGAGGTCGGTGAGTTTGTGAAATGTGGGTTTTTTTGCTACAGTACGATATGACTTTGGGAAAAAAATTCCAAAGTACATCTATTTTTATTTTTTGACTTTGGAAGTCGGGTTTCATCACCCCAACTTCTGTTCTTTAGCTTTTTTTCTTTTATTTATTTATTATAAATTAAAATTTAATTAGGGTTAAATATTATATTATATAAAATTATTTTTAATAAATTTTAAAATTATTTATTTAATAAATAAATTTTAGAAAAATTATTTTATAATTTTTTTTATTAAAAAATGATATTAT
The DNA here is from genome assembly GCF_004193775.1 of Glycine soja. Classification (NCBI taxonomy): domain Eukaryota; kingdom Viridiplantae; phylum Streptophyta; class Magnoliopsida; order Fabales; family Fabaceae; genus Glycine; species Glycine soja. Next base: position 33,204,787 of record NC_041004.1, read on the forward strand.
TAAAATTAATTATTTTTGTTATATTATTTAATTTATTTAAGATATTTTTGGTTAAATATTTATTTTAAAATCTGAATTTTGTATAATAATATATTGATTTTAGTAAAAATTGTAAATTTTAAATTTAATTATTTTACTGAATATAATTACTTTATTTATGTCATTAGATTTAATTAAAAATAATAAAAATAAAGTTTTTAATGATTTATCTATAGAAGAATATTACACTGCATTATCAATAAAATATTTAAATAATGACAATTGGCTAAGGAAAAATTTAAAATGAGGATATATGTGGACAATTATTTCTGCTATGACCAAGTTGCCGACAAAGTTCACACTTTTTTCTACTTGGTTGTTCATTGTCGTCTTCGTCCATCTCAGTAGGAATGCGAGTTGACACGGGATGACCATTTGCAGTCATTTTTCTCCTTAGATCAAGACCCCACTGATCTCCTTCATATTCTTGCCACATTGATTTGTGTGGCAATAAATCAAAGGAGTTGTCGTAAATGTGCAAAATGTATTGTAAAGTGAATAACATCGACACATAGGTCATGGGATCAACATTGATAGATTTACAAGCAGCCATGACGTGAGAACACGGTAAGTGCTTAGCCTGATATTCACCACAATCACACTTTTGGGATTGTAAAATTACTCTAAACCTTTAAGGTGATCTTGGTGTTTCAAGTGGGGATTGAGTCTCTGTTATGATAAAAGTGATTTTTTTTGTCGAATTCATTTACAATGTGTGTATTAGATTCTTGTTGACTGCTATTCATTGCATCGAAGACGACTTCAGAATACTGTGAGCCAGAGTTGATCATTGCCTGAGTTTGTCAACCTCTATTAGCAAAAAGTTATGCAGTCTTGAAATACGTCTCCTCAACCAACGATGACACCGACAAATGTCTTGTGTTTTTGAATCATCTCCAACGCTCTTTGCTTTGCTAACCATGTCTTCTTGTAGGATGGGGTATAATTCATGAACGTTTTGATCTCTTCAATCAACGTCTTGATGGAGACGGTTGGGTTTGTTTTGACAATTGGTTGGATGATCTGTGCTATAACGTGTTCGTCGAGTTGGCGATGATCTTGTCTGAGCATCGACACTAGACAAGTGTGATGACCTCTGATACTCTTGATAATCCATTTGTTATGTCTCTTTGAATTTCATGCGTCTAAGATCCATGTACAACCATTTTCATGTAACTTGCAGATGAAGTTTAGCCTTCTCTGGTCAGAGTAAATTGTTTTGCAATCAAAATGATTTCTGATGTTGTATTCTTTGATTGCTCGAATACATTGTGCTTTGTCATTAAAGGTCATGCCAACCTTGAGTATACCGACTGGTGGTTGTACATTGTGTTGTTGATGAAAAAAATGGTGTCGATCAATGTAGTGTGGTAGGTGGTCAAAGTTCAAGTCTACTAGACACCTAGGTTGCTGATATTGCAATGGAGGCGACAGAGGTGTCATTGGTCTGCCAATACCCTCGTCATCGGTTTGGTCATCGCTTTGGTGATTGATGTGATCAAAGAACTGTTGATCCTCATCCTCACTAAAATCATCCATGTTTTCATCATGAAATCATATAATGGGATCTTCGTTAGCAATGGGATGCTCATCTCGGTTTGATGTTTGCGTTTGTGGTAGTTGTGAAGGTGGCGTAAAAGGGGATGAAGGATGGTTTTGTTGGTCAAAGGATGTTTGTTGGCCATGAAAAAAAGAATCATTCTCGGATAATATTTGCGTGTATGAAGTATAAATGTCAAAGGGGTCTTGTGATTCAAGGTTGTTGTATGAAGATATTGGATTATTGAGGTCTATGTTGTAGAGGCGGTAGTTGTAGTTGTGGACATGAGGGTTGTGGAGGTGATGGTTGTGGTTGAGGAATAAGGTCAGTAATAACATAGAATTTGACAGAATTCAATTGTGGATTCTGGAGAATTATTTCCATCGTGCCTCTGAGATCATCATTGTCGAATAGTTAAGCTGAAATAAAACATGTCTGACCGAGATGAAATGAAATAGGAACACGAAATAACAATTGAGAAACTTGTTCAGTTGCTCGAGCAGGGAGATGATTGTTAATTTTTTGAATGAATTGTGTAAACGTAATAGAACGATTAACATAAAAAAATATTGGGTTCGCAGACGTGTACATCGATCCATGAACTGGGTCATCTACAATGTGACCATTGTGGTAAATGATGGTCGTAATTTCTTTAGGTGGAGCCATGGTAGTGCTTATGGGATATGAGTGGAAATGGTGTGAGAGTTACAAATCAAGTTTTGTTTTGTGAGAAATTTTTTGTGTGTGATATGTTGTTGTCAAATGGTGATATTATATATAGGCTGAGAAAGTTTAGTACCAGACTTAGATTGGAATGTTAGGTGGGAGAGTTAGATTGGATGGTTAGGTTGGGAGAGTTAGTTACGAGGGTTAGATGGGAAGGTTAGGTGGGAGAGTTAGTTATGAGGGTTAGATTGGAAGGTTAGGTAAGAGAGTTAGATCGGAAGGTTAGGTGGGAGGGTTAGGCAGCAAAGTTAGTTACAACGGTTAGGTGAGAGGGTTAGGGAAGACATTAAGTGCATGTGAGTAAATTAGTGTACACATGAAAGTGAACAGTGTGCAACCCCAGACATTAATATACATGACAGACTATTCATTTAATCATTGATTGTTGACCGCAGTGTTCTGCATCGCATGCCAAGGTCACATGGATTGTTCAGAAACATGTTAATGGGATAAACATACGCATGTGAGTGAACAGTGTGCAACACCACACTTTAATGGGGTGTCAGTGCATGTGAGGGTTAGGTCTGACATTGCTCTGCATCTCTGAAATCATGCATATGTAGACTATTATTACTAAAGTAAATTAAAAATAACAACTTCAAAGCATGCCACAACTACAACTAGATAATAAAGATGGAGAAAAACTTCAACGCAATACAACAAAAAAATATATTAAATTATTCATTCTAACTTCAGGGTATTCTCCAGCTTCTGCTCCATGTCGGCCCAACTTAGGTCATTAACTTGAGTAGGTGATAATGAATTATGAACATCAACTTTAAGTTGCATACATATTACACTTGTCATATTGAGAAATGTATGAAACATGCACAAGACACCTTCTTCGTCAATTGTCCTATATTGAACTTCACCATTGAATTGATATACATGACAACGATACCAAAGGGCATTAATTATAAGCGTAACACCATTATCTGTAATTGATGATTGTATTGTAGTGATTATATTTGGCAGCGTCATTGTTGGATTCAAGAGTAATGACTTTGTTTTGTCACCTCTGAAAAATGCATTTGCACTTGAACTTTGAATGATTTCACCATTGATATAAATGTACGCACAAATAGGCTCTGACCTCATTGCTAGCCCTCTCTGTTTTCTCTCACAGTTTGATTAGACGCAACTGGGCAAAGTATTGGGTGACATGGTAGGTTTATATATGCAATCAATCATGGGTCCAGGGTTCACGAGAATTAGAATCTCGATGCGTCACAGTACCACAGTCATGTTAACGTGCTTTGGAATCTTGAGGCCTTACAACGAGACAAATTATAAATGTGGTTTGGAATCTCCTGACATTACAATTACATTAAGTGTAATATTGAGGCCATGCGAAATGTTGAAAATGAAGCTAATGCGGTTAACATACGCATGCGGGTGAATAGTGTGCACGAAAATGTCATTGGTTCACGTGCATTAGAATCTTGATGCATGACAGTACCACAGTTGTTGTTAACAAGCTTTGGAATCTCGAGGCCTTACAACGAGACAAATTATAAATGTGCTTTGGAATCTCGAGGATTACAATTACCTTAACTGAAATGTTGAGGACATGCGAATTATTGAGAACCAAGTTAATGTGGTTAACGTATGCATGCTGGTGAACAGTGTGCATGAAATTTCATTGATACACGTGAATTAAAATCTCGATGCATCACAGTACCACAGTCATGTTAACGTGCTTTGGAATATCGAGGCCTTACAACGAGAAAAATTATAAATGTGCTTTGGAATCTCGAGGCATTACAGTTACCTTAAGTGTATTTGTGCTTGCAAAACTGAACACAGTTTAAATGATAAATAGATGAGAAGTGCATGTCAATACCACATTTGCATCACCCAACTTCAAATTTTATATCACTTGTATTCGGTTTACCATTTGACATCATTCTCATGAATGATAAACCTCTATTGTGTCATCAACACGTTCATCGTTCACGTACTACAAGCACAAAATAAAAAAAACTATGATTTGAACCCTTGCAACTATGGTTAAGTATCCATGTTCTGCATTTTTTTTAAAATTATGTCGAACACATTAATCATATTTGTGACTCGCTTTTTCTATGATTTGAACGTCATAGAATCCAAAAAAAATTATATCGTGCACCAGTTCCATGGGATATCACCTCAAAATACAAACACAAAATAAAAAAAAAAATTATGATTTGGATCCTGGCAACTATGCTTAAGTGCCCATGTTCTGCTATTTTTTTTCAAATTATGTCGAACACATTAATAATATTCTTGACACACTTTTTCTATGTTTTGAACTTCAAAGAATCCAAAAAAAATATATCGTGCACCAGTTCCATGGGATATCACCTCAAAATACAAGCACAAAATAAAAAAAAAATAAAAACTATGATTTGGACCCTTGCAACTATGCTTAAGTGCCCATGTTCTGCATTTTTTTCAAATTATGTTGAACATATTAATGATATTTGTGACACACTTTTCCTATGTTTTGAATGTCAAAGAATCCAAAAAAAATTATATCATGAACCAACTCCATGGGATATCACCTCAAAATGCAAGCATAAAATAAAAAAAACTATGATTTGGACACTTTTTTATGGTAATAACATCAAAAAATTCAAAAAAAAAAATGTTCGTAACACACTCTGGAATTTGCACAAATCAATTTTTTTTACTCTGAAATTATAATGGGCTTCTGTTGGATCAATTAGCAGGGATAAATCACACTCGAAATTGACAACACTTGGCCATTTGCACATGTCTCTAAAAAAATAAATGTCGCACCAGTAAAACTGACATGACATGGACAACTCAATTCTTTTTCACTCTGATAATTACAATGGACTTCTGCTCCATCAATTACTAGGGATAAATGACACTCAAAATTGACAACACTCGGAAATTTTCACACGTCTCTAAAAACTTAATGTCGCACCAGTAAAACTGACATGACGTGGACAACTCAGTTTTTTTTTCACTCAGTTGTCTTTTTTACTCTGCAATTTGCACATTATGGACCATTGTAAATATGCTTAAGTGTTTATTTACCAGTTCATCTAAATGCCTAGTTAACTAGTGACTCACTCAACTATAACCAAATTCTATAATTACCATTACAACTAAAGACATTCGTAACAATTTCAAATTTTCATCTCAATCCCTACCACAATGTGTCACCTAACTGCATATGTTTGTGTTTACTACGACAGCCAAATTTGCAATACTAATGAGAGCACCACCTTCATTAGTAACAACACAAAAACTTTCATGGTCAACAAGGTCATAAACTTTACACAATTGCTTGAACTTGTTCACCAAAAACTAAACATTGACCCAGAACAACATATCCAACATCTCCACTTTCGGTGTCCTATATTTGAGTCAGGACAATGTTATATGTACACATCTTTTATTCTGCGAGATGGTGTTGATGTTCGACAAATGTTCAACATTTTTTACAATAACCCATCACTACCATTTGTGGAGTTATTTGCCATAATCTGTCACAATAATAACCCACCAGGCAACCAACATGGCTCAACCTCTAATCTTGAGGACTTATAAGATGAATACGAGAATTGTTGCATCAAAAACCATGATAGTGATACTGACTCCTCTTCCGGGTCCGAAGGAAGTAACATGTCTCCATCCCACAAACCTATATTCAAACAGGATTGGTAATCTATGGATCATTCATGTCTAAGTTATTTCTTCTTTCAGATTTTCATGTAATGTCTTATGTTCGTCTTCAGTTATCACTTTATGTATTGAAATAATTTTTCCTTTAAATTTAAATTAGCAATTTTCAGTTTACTCACTTTTACTGTAGTAGTTGACATGTTAACATAATTGTCAAAATTCACAATACTTTGCCATTTACACTACATTGTTTCTAAAAATTAAATGTATCATTGACAAAAGTGACATGAAATGGACAACTCATAATCTCTTTGTTCATGTTAAGATGTGATTGTTGAAACTGTCTAACAAACTATAGTAGATAAGATTCTTTTGCTATTTTTTAGGAAAAATAAAAGTCATGTTGACTGATAGGATAAAGCAGTTTTGATCCTATTCTCTAGGCATGATCTGTTAGTGGTGTTATCTTTTTGTTAGCAGTTACTATCTTTTCCATGTTTTTAAATACGTTGCTTCATATTAGAATAAAATAAGTCTTTGCAGTCTCAATTTCTTTTTTTATGCTCCCTTTCATTCTTTAATATTTTTGCCTGCTGTTATTAACAAAAAACAACAAATTGGTATCTAGAGCTCTTATCTTTAAGGGATCTGTGAGTTGAGAGAAATCGCAATGGAGAGAGAAACATCATACACAACAGGTTCACCACCAATTTTTTATGGTGAGGAGTACGAATTATGGGCTGCAAGGATGACCGCTCATCTTGAAGCCTTGGATCTTTGGGAGGCAATAGAAGAAAACTATGATGTTCCTGAAATACCTTTAGATCCAACGGTGGCTCAGATGAAGAATCACAGAGAAAGGAAGACCAAAAAGGCTAAGGCTAAAAATTGCCTTTTCTCTGCTGTGTCAAAAATTATTTTTACAAGAATTATGAACTTCAAGTCTGCCAAACAGATTTGGGATTATCTCATATCAGAATATCAAGGCTGTGAAAGAACCAAAGGCATGCAAGTCCTCAACTTTGGCAGAGAATTCGAGATGCAGAGCATGAAAGAGACTGAAACAATTAAAGGCTACGCTGACCGGCTGTTAGGCATAGCAAATAGAGTGAGGCTTCTTGGGAAGGACTTTCCTGATGAAAGAATAGTGCAAAAAATCCTGGTCACTATACCCGAGAAGTATGAATCGAAGATACCAGCATTGGAGAAGTCTAAAGACCTGTCAACCATCACCTTGGGAGAACTCATAAATGCTCTACAAGCCCAGGAGCAGAGAAGAATGATGAGACAAGAGGAGGTGGTACAAGGTGCGTTTCATATGAAAGCACAAAATTCAAGAGGTGGCAAAGACAAGAAGAACAACAAATGGAGGAACAAAAACCCTGAAGGCTCCAACAAGCAGCAAGGTGAGACCTTTCCTCCTTGTCCGCATTGCAAAAAGACAAATCATCCTAAAAGAAAATGTTGGTGGAGGCCAGATGTCAAGTGCAGAAAGTGTGGCAATATGGGACATGTAGAGCGAATATCCAAGTCCAAATCAGAGGAAGCAAAGGTGGTTGCAGAGGAACGAGAAGATGAGTAACTCTTTGTCGCAACATGCTTTGCCACAAGCAATAGTTCCATTGATTCATGGTTAATAGACATCGGCTGCACAAACCATATGACCAATGACCTGAACCTCTTTAAAGAACTTGACAAAACCATTGTTTCCAAAGTAAAAATTGGAAATGGTGATTTCATCTTAGTCAAGGGAAAAGGGACTGTTGCTATTGAAAGCTTGACAGGTTTGAAATATATCTCTGATGTCTTATATGTGCCTAACATTGATCAAAATCTACTTAGTGTTGCTCAGCTTGTAGAGAAAGGCTTCAAAGTTATATTTGAGGAAAATTGGTGCTTGATCAAAGAGGCAAAAGGAAAAGACGTATTCAGGGTGAAAATGAGGGCTAAAAGCTATGCTCTAAATCTAATGGAGGAGAAGCAAATAGCTTTTTCAAGCATGACCACCAATGTTGAACTATGGCACAAAAGGCTCGGACACTTCCATCTTGCTGGACTTTTATACATGCAAAAATATGCCTTGGTGAAAGGTATGTCAATGCTTGAAGACAAGTTAGCCAATTGCGTGGCTTGCCAATATGGTAAGCTAGTCAGAAAACCATTTCCTCAATCAACTTGAAGAGCAACTCAAAAGCTACAATTAGTTCACACAGATGTTGGGGGACCTCAGAGAGTATCATCTTTAAATGGTAATAAATACTATATTACATTTATTGATGATTATACTAGATTTTGTTGGATTTATTTCTTTAAATCCAAGACTGAGGTTGCTAATATTTTCTGGAAATTTAAAGCATTGGTGGAGAATCATAGAGATTGCAGGTTGCAAACAATAAGGTCTGACAACGGGAAGGAATACAGAAATGATGTTTTTGATAAATTTTGTGAAGAAGCTGGCATTGAGCACCAATTCACCGTACCTTACACCCCACAACAAAATGGTGTGAGTGAGAGAAAAAATAGAAGTATCATGGAGATGACAAGGTGTATGCTGCATGAAAAGGAGTTGCCAAAGGAGCTATGGGCGGAGGCTGCAAACACTGCAATATTTTCGCTGAATAGACTACCTGCAAGAGTTTTGCACAAAAAAACTCCATTTGAAGGCTGGTTTGGTTACAAACCAGATTTACAAAATCTAAAAATCTTTGGTTGTGTTTGTTTCTCTTATGTTCCACAGTTTAAAAGGGACAAACTTGATAAAAAGGCAGAACCCGGAGTTTTCATTGGATATAGCAACACCTCCAAAGCTTACAGAATTTTCCAACCTCAAAATGGGAAAATTCTTGTGACTAGAGATGTCAAATTTATGGAAGATCAACAATGGAGTTGGGATGAGCCAATAAGGAAGTAGCTGCCAGAAATCCCACAGTTCTTTGATGATAATGTATATGACATTCCTGTCAGAGGTACAAGATCTTTATCTGAGATTTATCAAAAGAGTAATGTAGTTGTCCTAGAACCTGCAGAATTTGAAGAAGCTGAAAAGGATGACAAGTGGATAAATGCTATGAAGGAAGAGTTGAAGATGATCGAAAAAAATGACACGTGGGAGCTAGTGGACAGACCTCAACACAAACAACCTATAGGGGTAAAATGGGTCTATAGAACCAAACTTAATCCAGATGGTTCTGTAAATAAATACAAGGCCAGGTTGGTGGTGAAAGGCTATGCTCAGGTGTTTGGAGTGGATTTTTCAGAAACCTTTGCTCCAGTTGCACGTCTTGATACAATTAGAATGCTACTTGCCTTGACTGCACATAAAAGGTGGAAAGTTTATCATTTAGATGTAAAATCTGCCTTTCTAAATGGTTACATGCAGGAGGAGATTTATGTAGAGAAACCTGAGGGGTTTCAAATCAAAGGAGAGGAGCAAAAAGTTTACAAGTTGAAAAAGGCATTATATGGTCTTAAACAGGCTCCTAGGGCCTGGTACAGCAGGATAGATGATCATCTTCAAGATATTGGATTTGTCAAAAGTCCAAGAAGTGATGAGAAACTCATAAAGGAGTTTAAAGCTGAAATGTTTAAAGCATTTGAAATGACAGATCTTGGCTTGATGAGTTTCTTTTTGGGAATGGAGGGGAAACAAGATCATGATGGAATCCTCATTCACCAAAAGAAGTACGCAAGAGAAATACTCAAGAAGTTTCATATGGAGGACTGCAAAAGCACTACATCTCCAATAAACCAAAAGGAGAAATTTAGCAAGGATGATGGAGCTGATAAAGTTGACGAAATGCATTACAGAAGCTTGATTGGTTGCTTAATATATCTTACTGCAACCAGACCTGACATTTTGTTTGCAGTAAGTATACTTTCTTAGTTCATGCATTGTGCTAGTGAAGTTCATCTTCAAGCTGCCAAACGAGTTATTAGATATGTTAAAGGCACTTTAGACTATGGTATAATGTACTCTCATTCTCATAATTTTAAGCTCCATGGATATTCTGATAGTGACTGGGCAGGTTGTATTGATGACATGAGAAGCACCTCTGGTTATTGTTTTTCTTTTGGTTCTGGAGTCTTTTCTTGGTGTTCTAAAAAGCAAGAAGTTGTAGCTCAATCAACTGCAGAAGCAGAGTATGTAGCTGATGTTGCTGCAGTGAATCAAGCTCTTTGAATCAGGAAAATTATGATAGATTTGCATATGAAACAAGAAGAAAGCACACAAATTTTTGTGGACAACCAGGCTGCAATCTCAATTGCTAATGATCAAGTGTTTCATGGCAAAACTAAGCACTTCAAGATAAAGCTTTTTCTTCTAAGAGAAGTTCAAAGGGAAGGAGAAGTGAAGTTATTGTACTGCAAAACAGAGAATCAAAGTGCTGACATTCTGACCAAGGCACTTCCAAAAGCCAAATTTGAATACTTGAGACAAAAGCTTGGAGTTTGCAGTTCCAAAGTCAAGGAGGAGTGTTAAGATGTGACTGTTGAAACTTTCTAATAAACAATAGTAGATAAGATTCTTTTGCTATTTTCTAGGAAAAATAAAAGTCATGTTGATTGATAGGATAAAGCAGTTTTGATCCTTTTCTCTAGGCATGATCTGTTAGTGGTGTTATCTTTTTGTTAGCAGTTACTATCTTTTCCATGTTTTTAAATACGTTGCTTCATATCAGAATAAAATAAGCCTTTGCAGTCTCAATTTCTTTTTTTATGCTCCCTTTCATTCTTTAATATTATTGGATCGAGTGGCCTCAGAATAATTAAGAAGGGGGGTTGAATTAATCATTCCTAAACCTTTACTAATTAAAAAAATTACTCTTCTAAGGCTTTTACTAAATTGTTAAGAGAATGAGGAGTAGAAGAGAAACTTAAGAGAAAGTAAAAGCGGAAATTAAATGCACAGCGGAAAGTAAAAGAGTAGGGAAGAAGGAAACAAACACACAAGAGTTTTTATACTGGTTTGGCAACAACCCGTGCCTACATCCAGTCCCCAAGCGACCTGCAGTCCTTGAGATTTCTTTCAACCTTGTAAAAATCCTTTTACAAGCAAAGATCCACAAGGGATGCACCCTCCCTTGTTCTCTTTGAACCTAGTGGATGTACCCTCCACTAGAACTGATCCACAAGAGATGTACCCTCTTTTGTTCTCAGTCAAACCCAAGTAGATGTACCCTCTACTTGTACCACAAAGGATGTACCCTCCAATGTGTTGAGACAAAGATCTCAGGCTGTTAAACCTTTGATACTTTGTGAATGGGGATACAAAAGAATTCTCAGGCGATTAGACCTTTGAACACTTTTGTATTAGCGAAAGGGAAGAATCAAAAGAATTCTCAGACTGTGTCGTTTTGAATTCTTTGACAAGGGAAAAGGGAGACATAAAAGAATTCAAGCGGTTAGTCCTTTATTCTTTTGGAAAAGAGAGAAAAGAGGCACAAAAAGAATTCAGGCGGTTAGTCCTTGGCGAATTCTTTTTGGCAAAGGAAGAAGGGAATGAAAAGATGAATAGCACAAGTTTTTAAGGTTTAGAAAACCAGAAAAGTTCAGAAAGCTTTTGGTACAAAGAAGAAAAAGAAGTTCAAAGAGATTCAAGGCTTGTAAAGGATTGATTGGAAAAGTAAAGTGTGAAAGAATTAATTGATTGAAAATGCAAAACAAAGCCTTGCTTTTATAGACTCTTCATGTCTGGTCAAGAAGACCATTTAGAAGAGTTATAACTTTTAGAAAAAACTTAAAACCAATTTGAAAAAGTCAAAAACCTTTTGAAGGGTTACATCTTTTGATTTATTCAGAAACAGTCACTAGTAATTGATTACCAAATAAGTGTGATCAATTACACAAAGCTTTTATGTGAAAGGATGTGACTCTTCACATTTGAATTTGAATTTCAACGTTCAAAGGCACTGGTAATCGATTACCAATCATTGTAATCGATTACAGCTTTTTGAAAATAATTGGAACGTTGTAAATTCAATTTGAAATTTTTTTTCAAAACAATTTTGCTACTGGTAATCGATTACAACAATCTGGTAATCGATTACCAGAGAGTAAAAACTCTTTGGTAAAAGGTTTTGTCAAAAACTCATGTGCTATTCAAAGTTTTGAAAAACTTTTTAATACTTATCTTGATTGAGTCTTCTCTTCATTCTTGAATCTTGAGTCTTGAATCTTGATCTTGATTCTTGAGATCTTTGAACCTTGAATCTTGCTCCTTGTCTCTAGACTTTCTTCTTGAGTCTTGAATTCTTCTTGATTCTTATCTTGAACTCTTGAATTGTTCTTGATTGATCTTGGATTCTCTTGAGTTATTCTTTGATTGTTCTTTGAGCTTTTTGCCATCACCTTTGTCATCATCTTTTGTCATCATCATTGTTATCATCAAAACACATTTGAATCATCTTTGATTCACCATGAAGCTTTGCTTCTACAAATATTTTTGCCTGCTGTTATTAACAAAAAACAACATTTCACTCTAAAAATAAGCATGGATGTTTGCTGCTTTAATTACAAGGGAAAAATCACAGTCCAAATTGACAATACTCTGCAATTTGCACACGTTTCTAAAAATTAAATGTCTCACCTGCAAAACTGACATGAAATGAAAAACTCATAATCTCTTTGTTCACTTTGAAAATCATCATAAACGTTTGCTTCTTTAATTACATGGGAAAAATCACAGTCCAAATTGACAACACTCTGCATTATGAGTTGTCCATTTCATGTCAGTTTTGCAGGTGATACATTTAATTTTTAGAGACGTGTGCAAAACTGACATGAGATGGACAACTCATAATCTCTTTGTTCACTCTGATATTATAATGGATGTCTGTTACATCACTTACTAGGGAAAAAGAAACATTGGATTCCAATACACATCAACATGGTAGAATACTCATACAACTATAAATAACACAACACACACAATACAAACACACAATCTCACACAACATAATTTCACAAACCAAATTCAATCTTATTACTATGTCATTTTTGGGAGAAACAGGAAGTTAGACCATTGCTAACTTCATATTAGTTTTCATTTTTTCAAATGGATCAATCACTCACAATCAAACTGCTGTTTATTTTCAAAGTCTCACTCCAACACCAATGCGAGTTCCTAACAACTGTTCTTTTGATACACTCAAGCGTAGAATGAACAACACCCTTCAACTAACCAACAATGAATTACTAGATGAAATCTACTACCGAAAAACATTCATAAATGCAGGTCAGCAATATTTTTTTCAATCTCTACAATTGGAAAATGATGATGATGTTTACACAATGTTATTGTGCAATGAGCAATACTCGTGTGTTGGTCCTATAGAATTATTATGTACCATTATTAGAACATCTGATGCTATACTCAACCTACTTCAATCAACCATCACTCCTACTCATGATGCAATTATGTATTACAACGGGAAGTGGAACATACCACGTCAAGGTGAGTTTTTGGATTACTCCTTTACTGGAACTAATCCAATAAGATTTGGCATTCCTTTGGGATGTGGCATGGAGAAACTCAAGGATTTAATCAAGCAAGTTGCACCTATAGGGGTTCCCCCTAATGGAATTCACGGATCACAATTGGTTACCCGATTGTTCTTTCGACAACCAGGTCATTCTAAGTATTCTAAAAATTTGATTGAATATGAGATAACAGAATTGAAAAATGATGAAGACATGCTAAAGGTGTTAGCACAATCCAACTATTGGAAACGATTCTGCACAATAGAAATTTTTGCTATTTTTAGCAAATCAGTAATCCAAATAGAAGAAGACATGTATTATGCACAACATATTTCACATCCTCATTAGTTTTTGTTGGATCGAGTGGCCTTAGAATAATTAAGAAGGGGAGTTGAATTAATTATTCCTAAACCTTTACCAATTAAAAAATTACTCTTTTAATGCTTTTACTAAATTGTTAAGAGAATGAGGAGTAGAAGAGAATCTTAACAGAAAGTAAAAGCGAAAATTAAATGCACAGCGGAAAGTAAAAGAGTAGGGAAGAAGGAAACAAACACACAAGAGTTTTTATACTGGTTCGGCAACAACCCGTGCCTACATCCAGTCCCCAAGCGACCTGCGGTCCTTGAGATTTCTTTCAACCTTGTAAAAATCCATATATAAGCAAAGATCCACAAGGGATGTACCCTCCCTTGTTCTCTTTGAACCTAGTGGATGTACCCTCCACTAGAACTGATCCACAAGAGATGTACCCTCTCTTGTTCTCAGTCAAACCCAAGTAGATGTACCCTCTACTTGTACCACAAAGGATGTATCCTCCAATGTGTTGAGACAAAGATCTCAGATTGTTAAACCTTTGATATTTTGTGAATGGGGATACAAAAGAATTTTCTGGCGGTTAGTCCTTTGAACACTTTTGTATTAGGGAATGGGAAGAATCAAAAGAATTCTCAGACTGTGTCATTTTGAATTCTTTGACAAGGGAGAAGGGAGACACAAAAGAATTCAGGCGGTTAGTCCTTTGTTCGTTTGGAAAAGGGAGAAGAGAGACACAAAAAGAATTCAAGCGATTAGTCCTTGGCGAATTCTTTTTGGCAAAGGGAGAAGAGAATGAAATGGATGAATAGCACAAGATTTCAAGGTTTAGAAAACCAAAAAACTTCAGAAAGCTTTTGGTACAAAGAAGAAGAAGAAGTTCAAAGAGATTCAAGGCTTGTAAAGAATTGATTGGAAAAGTAAAGTATTCAAGATGCATGAAATGCAAAACAAAGTCTTGCTTTTATAGACTCTCCATGTTTGGTCAAGAGGACCATTCAGAAGAGTTATAACTTTTAGAAAAACTTAAAACCCATTTGAAAAAGTCAAAACCTTTTTGAAGAGTTACATCTTTTGATTTTCTCAGAAACAGTCACTGGTAATCGATTACACAACGCTTTTGAGTGAAAGGATGTGACTCTTCACATTTAAATTTGAATTTCAATGTTCAAGGGCACTGGCAATCGATTACCAAAACATTGTAATCGATTACAGCCTTTTGAAAATAATTGGAACGTTGTAAATTCAGTTTGAAAACTTTTTCAAACTCATTTTGCTACAGGTAATCGATTACAACAATATGGTAATCGATTACCAGAGAGTAAAAACTCTTTGGTAAAGATTTTGTCAAAAACTCATGTGCTATTCAAAGTTTTGAAAAAACTTTTTAATACTTATCTTGATTGAGTCTTTTCTTCATTCTTGAATCTTGAGATCTTGATTCTTGATTCTAGGCTTTCTTCTTGAGTCTTGAAGTCTTGAAGTCTTCTTGATTCTTTTCTTGAACACTTGAATTGTTCTTGATTCACTTGAGTTGTTCTTTGATTGATCTTTGAGCTTTTTGTCATCACCTTTGTCATCATCTTTTGTTATCGTCATTGTTATCATCAAAACACCTTTGAATCACCTTTGATTCACCATGAAGCTTTGCTTCTACAGTTTTGTTATGTTTGCGTTGTAATTGTAATTTTTAATATGTTTCATTATTGTCGAGTATCGTTTCAGTTATTGTAATTTGAGTATTTTGTCTACTTTATAAGACAAATGTGTCATATATTTTTTCGGAGTGTTTTTTTTTTACTTTATTTTAATACTACAAACAAATTTTATTATTATTTTAATTATAAGAACATAAAAAAATTAACAAAACATAAATTTAACTACGCAATTACATATAACATAAATAAAAAATTATACTCCAATTTTATCCAATTTTTATATTTTTCTTTATATGTATATTTTTGTTAATAAAAAAATTCATTTAATCAATATTAAAAAAAATAATTTAGTAATTAAATAATTTTAAAAGTAATTAAAAATATTTTTATATAATATAATATTTAATTCAAAAAAAAAACACGAAGAGAAGTCGGGGTGGCCAAAGCCGACTCCCGTACAGGAAGCAAAACTGGTGCACTTTGACAAATAATTCTCAAAGTAGTGTACTTTGAGAATTTTGATGAGAGATAACAAAATTGAAAAATGAAGAAGACGTGCTAAAGGTATTAGCACAATCCAATTATTGGAAACGATTCTGCACAATAGAAATTTTGACTATTTTTAGCAAACTAGTAATCCAAATAGAAGACGACATGTATCATGCACAACATATTCCCGATCATCATTAGTTTTTGTCATATTTGTGTTGTAATTGTAATTTTTAATATGTTGCATTATTGTCGACTATCATCCCAGTTACTACAATTTGAAATTTTGTCTACTTTGTAACACAAATGTATCAATTATTTTTTCACGGTGTTTTCTTGAATTTATGTTAATATTACTAACACATTTTATTATTTTTTAATTTTAAGAACATAATAAAAAAATCAACAAAACATAAATTTAACTACAAAATAACATATAACATAAATACAAATTTATACTATAATTTTATCCAATTTATACTATAACTACAAAATTCACCAAAATCCAGGACGGACGCATTCCTGGTCGGTTCTCCAAAGGCTCATCAAACCCAAGGTTCATCCTTGATAAGCCTCGATGCAGCTTTACATGCTTGTCAAAACCCAGGGCAAACATGTCCCAGGCCCAAGGCTCCTTAAACCCAAGGTTCACCCTTAGTGAGCCCCACTTTTGCTAAGTGTCATCTCCACATGAACTCAAGGTACACAAGATCTACCCTTGACAATCTTATATATTCCTAACTTTTATCTATGCGGGAAAACAAGTCTGCAGGTGCCTCAGAAACTCAAGGTCCACCCTTGGTATAGAAATCCAAGGTCCGGCCTTGGTATGCACTCTTACAAAACCCCATGCAACCCCTAGGTCAGCTCACTCCTCAAGAACCATGACTACCACAATCAAAAGGGAGAAGTTCCATAGGTCAAAATGAACTACCACAAAACTTGTCAGCAAGACCTTCAACCAGGTGCGAATCACACTAATTCCTAACAAACATCAGAGGAGAATCTCTGCAAAGTAAAAGGAAGCACCACCGCTCGAATGACAAGACCTTTAATTAGGTTTTGCTTCCCACGCCATCAAAGATTCCATTCTCATCATGGCAACCTATTTATACTACAACAATTAATGGAGCATTGCATAGACAAAAGCAAACACACAAGACATACATATGGTGCAAAATTCATTAGCAAATGAAAATAGATTCATTATCAAAAGAAGAAGAAGAAATTTTCATAATTGTAAGGCCCATGCGGCCAAACTCCAACAATAAAGAAAATAAACAAAGGCAACTTAAACAGTGGCATCACTGCCATGCTCCTTAGCACCCTGCTCCTCGTCGGTCTTCCCTTCAATCGTGGTATCTTCCTCGTTAAGCAAAACATCATCATTCACATTATTGAAAGGGTCAAGAAGACCCAAGTCAACGCTTCAGCGAAGAACCTGGCCTACTTGATGGCTTTATTGAAGTCCGTCTCATGCTGCTCCATAACCTCTTCTTATACATTATCAGCTCATCTTCCAGCTCATTGTTGGCCTCCCTCTCCTTAGCTACCCAAAGCTTAGACTCCTCAAGTCTGGACTCTAACTCTTTTAGTTGGGCCTTTAAGTCAGCAACCGCCTGGAAAAGCTCGTCCTTCTCCATCGTAATGCCCTCCACCAGGCCAGCCAAGTCCTTTTTCTCTTCCTGAAAGACTTTGCAACCTTCAAATAGTTTATCACCATCCAACCTGGGGCACAACAACTTGGCCAATGCACTGCCAACCTTGGAAGATAGTTAGCAGTTCAACTTCACAACTTCAGTGAAGGCAACAATGGCACTAGCTATCTTATAGTGCTCTACTCTCTACACAGTGCGAGCAATAGCCCTCCATTTGGCAACCTCCGCCTCCTAGGATGCCACCTTGTGCAAAGCCCATTAGTGCTGTTGTTTATTCTCCTCCAGAATCGCCAAACTTCTCTGGTGGAAGACCCTTGCAAAATCCATAGTGTTCTGCACCCCAGCTAACCGGACATAGATTCTTATCAAAGGCTGACGCATAGCCAATCGGGGTCTTCTGCTTCAACTTGTAAGTTGCACCCCACAATGAATCGGAATTGCTAAAGGTGTGCAAATGATCCAAAGAGACATAGGGGCAAAAAGATGAGAAAGGTGATGCAGCTGCCAACACAACATAGGGTAGAACCCAGGGAACTAAAGAAGGAGGAGGCAACATCTCAGGAGAACTCATAGTCGCTACACTAACACTCAACAAGGGATAAACAACTGAACCAGGCAAAGTAACTGGCGCATTAACTTCAGCAGCAGGAGTGACCTCTTGAACAGGCACAACAGAAGGAGGTGCATGAACAGGAGTAACAACAACTGCAGTAGCTTCAAGAGCAAGAACTTTGGTTGGCGGAAGAGGTATCATCCCTGTAACTTGCCTCAGGGATCGAAAGCTTATTGGGACCCTCGACTTCTTATGGCTCGACGTCCCAACACTGTCATCTCAATTCCTCTTAGCCAAAATAGAGGAAGGAGCACTGGGAGCAACCTCAGCAGCACAAGCAACAGAGCCAACCTCAATAGCAGGTTGACCCCCTTCTCCAGCAGCAGGGATGACAATGGAAGATGGCACAATCCCACCTGTTGGATCAAGTGGCCTCGGAATAATTAAGAAGGGGAAGGGGTTGAATTAATTATTAATGTACCTTGACTAATTAAAACTTATCCTTCTTAATGTTACTAGATTTAATTAGGCTTTTACTTACCAAGTTAAGAAAGTAAAGAACAGTAATTGAAACTTAACCAAAAGTAAAAGCGATAATTAAAAGTGCACAACAGAAATTAAAAGTGTGGGGAAGAAGAATACAAACACAAGAATTTTATACTGGTTCGGAAACAACCCGTGCCTACATCCAGTCCACAAGCAACCTGCGGTCCTTGAGATTTCTTTCAACCTTGTAAAAACCTTTACAAGCAAAGATTCACAAGGGATGTAGCCTCCCTTGTTCTCTTTGAACAACTAAGTGGATGTACCCTCCACTTGAACTGATCCACAAGAGATGTACCCTCTTTTGTTCTCACTTACAACAACCCAAGTAGATGTACCCTCTACTTGTACCACAAAGGATGTACATTCCAATGTGTTAAGACAAAGTTCTCAGGCAGTCAGTCCTTTGAATCTTTGTAAAGGGGAAACAAAAGATATCTCAGACGGTTAGTCCTTTGAAATCTTTTGTTTAAGGGAAAGGGAAGAATCAAAAGAATTCTTACACTGTGTCCTTTTGAATTCTTTGAAAAGGGAGAAGGGAGACATAAAAGAATTCAGGCGGTTAGTCCTTTTGTTCTTTTGGAAAAGGGAGAAGAGAGACACAAAAAGAATTCAGGCGATTAGTCCTTGTTGAATTCTTTTTGGCAAAGGGAGAAGAGAATAAAAAGATATAGCACACTTTTGTTTTCTGTGAAAGAACAAGGTTTGGAAACTAGAAAACTTAGAAAGCTTTTGGCAAAGGAAGAAGAAGAAAGATAAGTAGAAAAGGTTTCAAGATTTCTCAAAAGTTGTTCAAGAAATTCTAAAAAGTTATTGAAATGCAAGTTAAGACCTTGCTTTTATATACTCTTCATGTCTGGTCAAGAAAACCATTGGAAGAGTTATAACTTTGTGAGAAACCTGAAAACCATTGGAAGAGTTACATCTCTTGACTTTTTATTCAAAACTTGTCACTCGTAATCGATTACCATAACCATGTAATCGATTACACAAGGCATTTTATGAAAAGATATGACTCTTCACAATTGAATTTCAATTTCAATATTCAGATACACTGGTAATCAATTAACAATATATTGTAATCGATTACACCATTTAAAAATCAATTGGAACGTTGCAAATTCAGTTAAAAGCTTTTGAAATCAAACTTTGCCACTAGTAATCGATTATAGTGAACTGGTAATTGATTACCAGAGAGTAAAAACTCTAGTAACTTAGAAAATTTTAAGAAAAAACTTTTCTTGTAAAGAAAAACTGTGCTATGTTTGGTTTTTGAAAGAAAAAAATTTCAAAACTTCCCTTGTGAAATCATCTTCTCTTGAATCTTGAAATTAATCTTGATTTAATCTTGATCTTGAACTTGTTGACTCAATCTTGAAATCATTTTCTTGGGCTTTTTGTCATCATCAAAACTACTTGAATCAACTCGATTCATCATCTTGAAGCTTGCTTCTACACCACCAGCAAGTCGGTTTGCTTCACAAGGGACCTCCAAGTGAAGTCACCCATAATTTCTGCAAAACAAGAAACAACAACACCATAAATGTCAATTCAAGGCACAATGCAATTCAGACACAAAGAAGGAAGACAAGGCAAAATATTTATCGTCCAACGCAACAATGGCATCGCACGACGAAGGAAGAGACAAAATGGCTTATGTGTTTAGCGAGGCTAATGACTGCTCTAAACTAGCCTTGTAGACCCTCTCCACAAGGGTTAACAAATCCTCATCAAAAGACTTAAACTTCGTGGGGTCAGACTTCCAATAGAATGGGAAGCAAGGCCCACTGTCCATATGTTAAACATCAGTGGCAAACCATCAGCCACGACATCAGTAGACAGAACCTTGAAGAAATAGTCTTTGAAGCGATGAAAGACGTTTGAGTCGAACTCAAAAAACTTCTTGGACACACTATTCAAGAAGACCTAGCCATTCTTGCTCGTCAGCTTCATCTAGAAGAAATACAAGAAAATTGGCACATTGAGCCAAATGTTGAAGAAGGGGCACAAAATCTCAAAGACCCTCACCATGGCCCAATTGTTTGGGTGGAGTTGGAAGATGCCATGTTCAAGTGCTCAAGCATAGCACGTTGGAATGTAGTCATGGGAAGAACGAGACCCAAGACCTCAAACAGACACTTATACATAAAAAAAGGTGGGCGTATTGCCTAACGCCGCCCTTAGAAACGAAAAGTCATCACTCCTGCAAGCCTCGACGATTATTTTGCACGAGTCCTTAGGGTTTGCCAACTTTAGCTGGCGTTGCAGAGCAAAAACACTCATTGTAGAGGTGAAGGAGGACTTATACTTGATAACATTGTCCATCACCCACTCAAAGTCAACAATGACAGGTAGAGGCAACAACGACCAAACACTATGGTTGCGATGCACACGGGGGGACACCCTTACGTCTCTTCCACTTCGCCTTGCTCCCCCCCCCCCCCCAAAAAAAAGGGGGGGGAGGGGGAAGAATCACAATAACTGGGACAGGCTCCCCGACCGGGGAAGCCACAGAAGGTTGCACCCTTCAGTAGAGGCTAGAGGTGCCTCTCTTAGTATGACGCGATACCCTCAATCTCTCTGAGGAAGAGGATTCATTGTCAAAGGCACCATGACGAGTGTCCTCTGAGGAGGAACCGCCAATGGATATCACCTTTCAGTCCATCAGGGGTTGCTAAATCAAACCCCAGTAATTGTTGTCACCCATGCCAATAGTGGAGTCAAACAAAAATGAAGACATTGTCAGAAAAAGGAATACCGTGAAAGGCAAAGAAAATGGATGAAAAAGAAAGGGAATTGCAAGAAGTAAGCACGAAAGCAAGGAGATTTTGAGCAAAAGAAGGCAGAAATTCAAAGTGACGATGATAAAAAATCAAACGTCCACTCCATTTTGTTGGATCAAGTGGCCTCGGAATAATTAAGAAGGGAATTGCAAAGAAGTAAGCACGAAAGAAGGCAGAAATTCAAAGTGACGATGATAAAAAATCAAACGTCCACTCCATTTTGTTGGATCAAGTGGCCTCGGAATAATTAAGAAGGAGGGTTGAATTAATTATTAATGTGCCTTGACTAATTTAAATTTTATCCTTCTTAATGTTACTAGATTCAACTAGGCTTTTACTACTAAGTTAAGAAAGTAAAAAATAGAAACAATAACTTAACCAAAAGTAAAAGCGGCAATTAAAAGTACACAACGGAAATTAAAGAGTGTAGGGAAGAAGAAGACAAACACAATATTTATATTGGTTCGGTCACAACCCGTGCCTATGTCCAATCCCCAAGCGACCACCGATTCTTGAGATTTCCAATAACCTTATAAAATCCTTTACAAGCAAATATCCACAAGGGATGTACCCTCCCTTGTTCTCTTTGAACAACCAAGTGGATGTACCCTCCACTTGAACTGATTCACAAGAGATGTATGTAGAAGCAAAGCTTCATGGTGAATCAAAGGTGATTCAAAGGTGTTTTGATGATAACAAAGATGATAACAAAACTTGATGACAAAAAGCTCAAAGATCAATCAAAGAACAACTCAAGTGAATCAAAGATCAATTCAAGAGTTCAAGATAAGAATCAAGAAGAATTCAAGACTCAAGAAGAAAGTCTAGAGACAAGAATCAAGATCAAGATTCAAGACTCAAGATTCAAGAATGAAGAAAAGACTCAATCAAGATAAGTATTAAAAATTTTTTCAAAACTTTGAATAGCACATGAGTTTTTGACAAAACCTTTTACCAAAGAGTTTTTACTCTCTGGTAATCGATTACCAGTAGCAAAATTGTTTTGAAAAAGTTTTCAAATTGAATTTACAACGTTCCAATTATTTTCAAAAAGCTGTAATCGATTACAATGTTTTGGTAATCGATTACCAGTGCCTTTGAACGTTTAAATTCAAATTCAAATATGAAGAGTCACATCCTTTCACACAAAAGCTTTGTGTAATCGATTACACTAATTTGGTAATCTATTACCAGTATTTGTTTCTGAATAAATCAAAAGATGTAACTCTTCAAAAAGGTTTTGACTTTTTCAAATTGGTTTGAAGTTTTTCTAAAAGTTATAACTCTTCTAAATGGTTGTCTTGACCAGACATGAAGAGTCTATAAAAGCAAGGCTTTGTTTTGCATTTCAATAATCTTGAACACTTATTCATACAATCCTTGAATCTCTTTGAACTTCTTCTTCTTCTTTGTACCAAAAGCTTTCTGAAGTTTTCTGGTTTTCTAAACCTTGAAAACTTGTGCTATTCATCTTTTCATTCCCTTCTCCCTTTGCCAAAAAGAATTCGCCAATGACTAACCGCCTGAATTCTTTTTGTGTCTCTCTTCTCCCTTTTCCAAAAGAACGAAGGACTAACCGCCTGAATTCTTTTGTGTCTCCCTTCTCCCTTGTCAAAGAATTCAAAACGACACAGTCTGAGAATTTTTTTGATTCTTCCATTTCCCTAATACAAAAGTGTTCAAAGGACTAACCGCCTAAGAATTATTTCGTATCCCCATTCACAAAGTATCAAAGGTTTAACTGCCTGAGATCTTTTTCTTAACACATTGGAGGGTACATCCTTTGTGGTACAAGTAGAGGGTACATCTACTTGGGTTTGACTGAGAACAAGAGAGGGTACATCTCTTGTGGATCAGTTCTAGTGGAGGGTACATCCACTAGGGTTTCAAAGAGAACAAGGGAGGGTACATCCCTTGTGGATCTTTGCTTGTAAAAGGATTTTTACAAGGTTGAAAGAAATCTCAAGGACCGCAGGTCGCTTGGGGACTGGATGTAGGCACGGGTTGTTGCCGAACCAGTATAAAAACTCTTGAATGTTTGTTTCCTTCTTCCCTACTCTTTTACTTTCCGTTGTGCATTTAATTTCTGCTTTTACTTTCTGTTAAGTTTCTCTTATATTCCTCATTCTCTTAACAATTTAGTAAAAGCCTTAAAAGAGTAATTTTTTAATTGGTAAAGGTTTAGGAATAATTAATTCAACCCCCCCCTTCTTAATTACTCTGAGGCCACTCGATCCAACAATATACCATCTCTTGTTCTCAGTATTAAAACCCAAGTAGATGTACCCTCTACTTGTACCACAAAGGATGTACCCTCCAATGTGTTAAGACAAAGAATTCTCAGACGATTAGTCCCTTGAATCTTTGTAAGGGGAAACAAAAGATATCTATGGTGGTTAGTCCTTTGAATCTTTTGACAAAAGGGAGAAGGGAGAATCAAAAGAATTCTTAGGTGGTTAGTCCTATGAATCTTTTGGCAAGAGGGAGAAGGAAGAAAAGATAGCACACTTTTGTTTTCTACAGAATTTTCACTTGCAGAAAAAAACAAAGTTTTGAAAACAAAGTTTAGAAAGCTTTTTGGCACAGAAAAAGCAATGGGCAATAGTTAGAGAAAAGATTTTGAAAAAGGATTGCTTTGGAAGAATATATTATACTTTTCATGTGCCAAAGTCATGCTTTTATAGACTCTTCATGTCTGGTCAAAGAAATCATTGGAATAGTTATGACTTTTGAGAAACCTATGTTAAGAGTTATAACTCTTAACTTTTTCTTTAAAACTATTCACTGGTAATCGATTACCACAAAGGTGTAATTGATTACACAATGTGTTTTATGAAAAGTTGTGACTCTTCACAATTGGATTTAAATTCCAACGTTCAGATTCACTTGTAATTGATTACTAATATACTGTAATCGATTACGCTATTTGAAAATCATTTTGGAACGTTATAAATCATTTGAAAACATTAGGAAAACCAAAATGATCACTGGTAAGCGATTATTGATAATTGGTAATCGATTACCAGAGAGTAATCACTCTGGTAACTTAGAAAATATGAGAAAATTCTTTTGTAAAAACAAAACTATGCTATTTGGTTTTTGAAAAATTCTTTTAATACTTATCCTATATGAAGTTTTGACTTGTTGCTTCTTGATTTCTTCTCTTGAATCTTGGATTGGATTCTTGATGCTTGATCTTGAAGTCTTGAATCAATCACTAGGGCTTTTGGCATCATCAAAATTGCTTGGTTCATCATCATGAAGCTTGCTTCTACACATTTAAAGAGGAGACAGACTCTTTAGTAACTGGCAGGAGCTAAAGTGGTATCCTAATTTTTCGCACCATGATGCAGCCCTACTCACCCATGCATCATGTCTCCAGTAGGTGTTCACTCCACGAGTGACATGTATGCAAATGTATTACGTAGGCACCGCACACAGTTGTAGCAAGATACAAAACACAACGTTTGTCTTCAATGCACTCTCCAATGATCAGAAAAGGACAGAGTTGTCAAATACATAGATTTCCCTCACGTGACATGTTAGACCTTGCCTACAAAACCAAAAGCATGTCCACCTTGGACAACTTGACAAAAAACCGATGTTGTTTTCAGGATTTTTTTTTAAATACTGCCTCTGTTTTTACAAAAAACAAAAAAACAAACTTTAACCTGTAAATTTAAAATCAGACCACACAGCACACAACATATATCATCTGCATTCTGCTTTCAAATAGGTTTTAGCATAAAACTAGCTAGTAAACTATTAATTGAAAAAAAATCAATTGATAACTATGGATAACTATCAACAAAGGTTATTCAATGTTAAAATGAAACAGCAATTGTAAAAAATGTAATGCAAACTATGATAAACTAATTAACTAACCTAAAGTTACATAGTTCCCTAACATTCTATGTTTGATTTCAAACTTTTAGATAATATTGTGCCCACTGGATGTGAAACACCTTAAGTCTCTCTGCTTCCAATGGTCTAACTTCATTAAAATACTGCATGATCAAATAAAAAAAAATGATTAATGTAATAACAATGATAAGAAAACCAATTTTGTTTGAAATAAACAATTATCGTTTCTCAATTATTCCTGAAAGATCCTAAGATTATCGTGGACATCCAGTGCATAACGTAATAGCCGCACTTTGTGCTTCCTTTTTGTCTATTACACTAAATACATAATGAAATTTGGATATTAATTAAACGTTAACTACAATTAGTGTACACACACATAAGCAGTATATATAAGTAGAATAAATATAAATCACGTACCTTAACAACAATCCACCTAGCAGCAGCCTTGGATTTAGGTTGTGGAGTATCATCAAGTCCTTTCAAAGCACTGTTGAATAAGAGGAACATTAAAATATTGATGTTGTTGAGTTATGCTAATGCAAATGTATTAAAAACAACACTGACATGTTAATTATTCCTTTAAGATAGTTGTCTAGCCTGTTATGTAAAGAACAAAACCAAACAACTAGGTTTTCCTTAGGCAGAATGACGACCATTTGCCAATGTCCGTTGCAGTAGAGACGAATATGGGTTATTGTAGTACTATAGATTATTTAAATTCAGTTATTGTGTTTGACTTACCCATTCAGGTAGGCTCCAAGGTAGACATCTCATTTTGAACTTTGCATCCAACTCTTGATGTAACTTTCCGATTCAAATTGTGATTGCCCAGATCTCTGAATGGATTGTGGCTCGAGGAATCTATACACATCGGAATTCCCCGCTCGCAGACTTGTCTCAGTCAGATGCCTGTGTTGTTAAGACAAAGTTAATTATGTATGAATTTAAAACAATTACTTTGGTAATTAACAATAATCCAAATTGACTTACAAAATTCACAACTGTATAACAGATATGTTGAGACATTGGCCGCCGTGTGCAATTTCAAAGAGATCTTCGTGCTTTATTCACAACAAGAAGTTTTGATTAAACACCCTGAACATGGTAGCATCCCACATAACCTAGCGAGGCTTCAAAAACAGCTGTGGGATGGTCAATGTCATCAGATACAGGGGATCATCAACCTCATGATCCAGGATTTCTAGAGGTTTTGCTAGAGACACAGCTGCCTGTTGATCAAACATAGTTAATTAACATGTTTTGATTACAGTGAACAAATCAATTGAAAAAAAGAAACATATAGTCTTCCCTCATAAATTCTTCCTAAGGCAACCAGGCGGGAAGGATTTTCTTCAATGTATAACCCGCATTTGTCTGAGTCACTCGTCTCTGGATCGTTCCCTGAGGGAGCAACACAACTCTCCTTTGTGCTAACACGAGCACCTGAGGGACTAACCTTTGGCTCCGGAGGCAGTGCAAGTCCCTGTGAATGCATCTAAGACTGGAACTAGGACTGCATCTGGCTGAAGGATGCCATCAACTGTCGAGTCACTTTTTCTGTGATTGACTCCTCAAGCTGGTCCATGATTTGTTGGGTCAACTGCTGTAGAGGAAGAACTGCGGGAAGTTCATGGAGCTGATCCGAAGTATTGCTTTATCGTGACACCAACTCCAACAGCACGGACCTGGCCAGGGTGCTCTGGTCGCCCAATGGCAGTAGTTAGGGCATCCTGACGTCCATGGGGCACGAACAATCCCTGTGACGCCTACTCGTCCAAAGAATCCTGTATAGAACACATATATTTGTCCAAGGCATTCACAGAATACACAAAGATAGTTACAATTATTAATTATAAATGACTTACAATCTTCTCAGTTATTTCCTTTGCTGCCTCAGACGTCATCTGCTCAGTTTTCTTGGTGCGGGCCAACTTCCACTTCACGTGGCATCTGATGGGAGATAGAGGGTCAATGATGGCCTGAGTGCTTCTGGACTGGGCAGCTTCTTCCAGTCTTTTCTTTGTCTTCTCAGCCATGAGCTTTTGTTCTAAATATTCATAACCCCCACGAGACAACACGTGGGGGGCAGTGTTTTGCTTCTGGATGGCCTATGCCTTTTTCCGCACATCCTAAAAAAATCGAACATTAATGAAAATGATTATTATAATGAATTATAAGAACTGGTTTTTTTGTGGAAAATAACTAAAATGACAAAGTACATACCTCCCACGAGGGGTCTCTGCGGGTCTGACAAAACTGGGTCTATTTCTCCTTGCTAATGCCGTATTTTTCACAGACAATGTCGTCCACATCGTCCTTGTCGACTGCAAGTGCCCATTTCCTAGTCAAGTCAGATTTAAAATGCCTCCACCGCTCTCCGACAGTCAGAAGAATTTTCTTCTTTGTCCTACTGTCAAAAGCTTCAGGGATTTCAAATTCTGCTTGACAAATAATAAATTAGGTTTTATTGAAAGTAAATAACAAATTTAGGCTACTAAAGAAAGTCAAAGAAGAAAACTAAAATACCTGAATATCCTTCCATATCAAATCCTTCTGAGCAGCAGGGACTTTCTTCCAGGTCTCATATGTCATGTCGACCTTATCACGAGCGATAATCCCCAAATATGTTCTTAATTTCTTCTTGTAGGGACCATCAGCCTTGCCGATAGCAGGATCGACATTGACCACAAGTCTTTCTGCCCCAAGTGGTCTAATGGCCAATGATCGTAGCCGTGTCACCTTGCGTGTGCACTTCAACATAGACAGAGACGCTGATGCGTCTGCAGGAGGAAGAGGAAGAGGAGGAGGAGGCGAGGCAGGTGGAGTAGCCATGAACCTTTAAAAAGAAAATTTTGAGTTAGTTAATATTATCAAAAAGCATTGTATGAGTTATGTAAATGAATGTACCGAAATGAAATAGTATATTAGAAAATTACATTAGACGATGTTAATTAATTCTCCTTCATCATGATCATTACGATTAGCATGAACGTCGTCAGCTTCTTCTTCTCCGATGACATTAGAAGTCTTTTGTGTGGACAAAGGACTAACATAAGTGTCCATGTATGAATCATCATCTTCTACATTAACACCAATTGTTTTCCCGTGTAGAACCACGGACCACCTTTCATCACAAGGGTCTTGCACATAAAATACTTGCTTAGCTTGTTCTGCCATGATGAAAGGGTCATTCTGGTAAGCTAGTTTCTTTAGGTCTACCAACGTAAATCCTACATCATCAGTCCGCACACTAGTGTTGCTGTCAACCCACTTACATTTGAAAACACAAACAGTAAATTAGACATAGTTAAGCTCCCATATTTCATCAATGAACCCAAAGTAAGGGATGGAAGCTACACAGGGATTGTCATCCTGTACACTTGCAAAGTTTTGAGATTCAGCCCTTAGGGTGACCCCGCTGTTTTGCATTGTACTTTTGTCGTCTTGTTCTTTTGTGTAAAAGGAAAACTTGTTTATGTCGTATCCTTGCCAAGTTATAACATTTCTTTTAGGCCCATCAGCTAGCTTTCTTAATGTTTCAGAAGCATTTTCGTCAGCAAAGATTGTATCTTTAAACCAATTAGAGAAAGTCTTGTTATACTTTTTCAAGACCAAGTTCTTTGACATTTTTGGATTACTTTGTTTGACTAAACCTTCATGCTTAAGTATGTATGGCAAAACTTCATTACTGTTGTTCAACACATACAAGTGAGCTTGTAACAAATCTTCTACACTTGGAGTGATAACATGCAGTCCTCTTGAACCCTTACTGCCCACTCTATCGTCATGGCGAGACTCGGGAAGCCCAACAGGTTTAGCCTTTTCAATGTACTCTGAACAAAATTCAATGGCTTCTTCTACGATGTACCTTTCAACAATAGATTCTTCTGGACGATGTAGATTCTTGGTATACCCTTTTAAGATCTTCATGTAGCGCTCAACCGGGTACATCCAGCACAGATAAACAGGACCACAACATTTGATTTCTCTGACCATGTGAACAATTAAGTAGACCATGATGTCAAAGAAAGCAGGAGGAAAATACATCTCCAACTGGCACAGTATAATTGTAGCCTCATTTTCCAGGTCATCAAAGTTGACAGGATCAAGGACTTTGCTACATATGGCATTGAAGAAAAAGCACAGGCGAGTTATGGATAACCTAACTTTGTTAGGCAAAATGTCTCGTATGGCCATGGCTAACAATTGTTGCATCAACACGTGACAATCATGAGACTTTAACCCCACCAGCTTAAGCTCCTTCAACTGCACAAGACTCTTAATATTTGAAGAGTATCCTTGTGGGACTTTAACCCGACATAGACACTGGCAAAAACTTATCTTCTCCTTTCTGGACAAAGTATGACAAGCTGGAGGCAAGTATATTTTTTTACCATCAGACCTTGGATGCAACTGTGATCGTATGCCCATGTCAGCTAGATCTTGACGGGTATTCAAACCATCTTTCGTCTTGCCTTGAATGTTAAAAAGTGTCCCAATGACACTGTCACATACATTTTTCTCTACATGCATAACATCAATACAATGTCTAACATCTAGATCAGACCAGTAAGGAAGATCAAAGAAAATGGACCTCTTCTTCCATATGTAACTCTTACTTTTATCCTTCTTTTGGGTCTTTCCAAATACAATATTCAGGTGTTCAACCCGCTGGAAGACCTGCTCACCAGTTAACGGTATCCGCACGGTTTCGTGCTCTTGACTTCCATTAAAAGCTTTTTTCAATCGTCTGTAAGGGTGATGATGTTTTAGAAAACGGCGATGCCTAGTGTACACTGTTTTTCTACCATGTTTCAGTTGTATGTAGCTTGTGTCTTCCTCACAGATGGGGCATGCATGATGACCCTTAACACTGTAACCGCTGAGATTCCCATATGCTAGAAAGTCATTAATGGTACAAAAAAGCATTGCACGCATTTGAAAAGTCTCCTTATGAAACCCTTCAAACACTAAAACCCCCTCGTCCCACAACTTTCTCAGGTCTTTAATCAACGGACTTAAATAAACATCAATGTCATTTCCTGGTTGTCTTGGGCCCGATATCATCATAGACAACATAATGTATTTTCGCTTCATGCACAACCAAGGAGGCAAATTGTAAACTACTAGTAGAACTGGCCATGAACTGTGTTGAGTGCTTAAATTTCCATACGGATTCATTCCAGCACTGGCTAGTCCAAGCCTAAGATTTCTTGCCTCTTTGCCGAAATCCGGATACAAACTATCAATCTTCTTCCACTAGGAGCAATCAGCCGGATGACGGACTATTTCATCAGAGTTTCTCCCATTTGCATGTCAGGTAAGATCTTTTGTGTCGCCCTCATTAGCAAATAGATGATTAAACCTTGGAATGATGGGAAGATACCACAACACCTTCGCTGGAGGGCCCTTCTTTGAGTTTTCATCAGAACTGCAGTCCTCATCATCCTTCACCTTGTACCGTGACGCCCCACACCTAGGGCATTTGGATATTTCTTCAAATTCATGTCTGTACAGTATGCAATCATTAGGACAAGCATGAATCTTCTGATACTCCATACCCATCGGACACAGTATCTTCTTGGCTTGATAATAGCTTTTAGGCAATGTGTTATCCTCTGGAAGTAGATCGTGCACTACTTGAAGCAGTGAAGTAAAGCTTTTGTCACTCCACCCATATCTGGCCTTGACATTAACCAAACTTAACACTGCCGACAACAACAGCGTCAAGGAATTGTTGCACCCCGGATACAAAGGCTTCTTTGAGTCACTTTGCAATCCTTCATACACAGGGGCATGTGCTTTCTAGAAAGACTCTTGTCCATGGTCACAAATCATATCCTCCAGGCGATCTCCATTTCTACATCAAACGGTTCGGATTGGTGCCCACTCGCATGTCTGTCATTTCACCATGTTATATCCACGTCATATAATTCCTCTTAATTCCATCACACTACAAATGCTCTCGTATGTCATCTAGTATTTGTCATCTTCCGTTCAAACAATTGATGCAAGAAGGACAATAATATTTTTCATCTGCATCCGGTCGACCTCTTTCTGAAGCAAATTATAAGAACTGCTCGACGCCTTCCTCATATCCTGGGCTGATGCGACTTTCATTCATCCAACTTCGATTCATCTAAGTAATAACTCGGTCATACTCTTAAAGTTATTTGATGCATGAAAATCTCACTTTTTTATTATAGGTGTGGCCCTATCCCATTCGGGAAGACCGTCTTTTATGGTAGTTTCATACATCGGGGTTAATTCTATTTTGTTAAATTTGACAAAATTTCAGCAGCATTTCGCATTGGTCTCCAAGTACACGAAATGAAATTAGTGAAATTAATTTCCCGATAATCAAGTATGCACTCATAGAACAACTAGAAATGCATTATATCGAAATTTCATCAAATTAAACAAAATAATTTAAACCTTAACACATGAATCTACCATAAAAATAGCAGTCTCCCTAAACTGTCCAAACGGACAATTCAAGATTGAATACAATGATTAATTCAAACTATCCGCAAGAATCATTGCATCCAGTCTCAAACGGGAATCTAAGGTTCACTCATCATGAACACAATTTGTATAGCATATATCAATTGTCATTAATGGCAATGAACACGTAATAAAAATATTAATTGGTAATAAACATTTTGTACCTGTGATGATGAGCAGCATGATCCAAAATGAAAGCAAGAATCAAAGAAATAATTGAATGAACACTTGCATCAATCATAATTCTGAAAAACAGATATCAATATGTGTGTGTCTATCTCTGATGAGGGTGTGTGTCTGTGTGTCTTATTTCACATGTTGTTAATGAAGGAGGTGTGACTAGGTTAAATAAGAGTTAATTAAATCTTATGACTATATGTGTGGAGAGAGAGAGAGAGAGAGTAAGTATAGAAAAAGAGAGAAAATGGTAAATATGTTATATGTGATTGGTAATGAAGAGAAAGAGGCAGAAAAATGGGGTGAAAACTAATATGAAAGAGAAAATGAATATATGAATAGTTAATTTTTTTTTTCAGCAATGAAAATAATTAGTTAATGACTTGTGCTTTTTTGTTAGGGCAGAAAGGAGGCTTCTTAATTTTCTCACCAAAAAGTTAATTTGAAAATTCAATGATGATCTTTTTTTTATTGAAAAAATTGAGCAGTAGATTCTTTACGCCGCATGAGCTTTATCGAATATGAAAAAAAATCATCAATAGTGTTTTTTTTAATCAATATACAATCTCAAAAACTAATTTTATTAGTAAATATTTTTTGTTGGATCTTTTGAAATAAAAATTTTATTTTGTGAATCTCTATGCTTCAAGATGTGTAAACTCAATCTTAATTAAATTTTAATTGATTTAAACTTATTTTTTAAATTCATAAATTTACCTATATTTACCCATTTAAACTAAGGTACTTAAGAAACTAAATTATTCAAATAAAATAATTTAAAAATTAATTAAAATATTGTTTTTCACAGTGGAATTTTAAACACATGAAAACTTGGTATGTAATTTGTACCATGTACAAGACTATTATATATGGTTATATAATTTATGTTCAAATAAAAATATTAAATAAAGTAAATTCATTTTAATTTTTATGTAGTGGAGATCAATTTAAACATATTTACTGTTTTAAATAGTTAGTTAAGAAGATTATTTGACTTTAATTCATTTTGGTGCATCGGATCTAACTCCTTTCAAAATATAACCAGGGTTTGCTCAACATATATCTAAGATTAAATATTCTATTTAAATTATTATATATTTTAAAGTTATTTGAAACATTTTAAGATATAAAATAATTTATTTTACGATTAGGATTGATAAAATATTAATAAAATTAAGATCACATCATTATTTAACATTATTATTGACAACATTGACTAAAAGCATAAATGGGATAAAAATTTTGGATATAAGACTGATAAAATAATTGTTGACAACTAAAAAGTGGAAATTTAAAAATATCAAGCACTTGAAAACATAATTAACTCTTCGTTACGTTGATCACTTTTTCATAAATTTTAAATTGACAAATACTAACCAATGTATTTATGACTTCTTTTTTTTACTGATTTATGATTTTTACAATAAATATTTTTTTATTTTAATTTTTTAATTAATGACTTAATGGCTCATGGTCATCCTATCCTTTTAAATTATATATGGACTCTTGTTGCCTCTTCCACTTGTTTGCCTCTTCCACTTTCTCTCTTTTTCTATACTTACTCTCTCTCTCTCCACACATATAGTCATATAACATATTTACCACTTTCTCTCTTTTTCTATACTTTGTCTTATTTCACATCACAGTTTCCCTCCCAAATTTTTTTTAAAAGAAAAGGAAAACATTTGACTCTTTATGTCGGTGAGAAGATAAGAGTTAATTTTATATTTATAAGAGTTTAACATTTCAAAAAAAACAAATTATAAATGCTGCATAGATCAAATTTTTACTGTTTCAGTATTGTAAAGTTGAATTTAAACACTGCCAGCACCACAATAATAAGACGGGTAGAAGTAAAAGATTGGTTTAGAGAAATTATTACCTTTACAGAAAGATGGTTGAATTATTTATCCTTGAGCGATATGTTCATAACAATTGCATCTGACTGCAGTCAGAATAACGTCTGCAACACCATACAAGGGATGGTTCATTATCTTTTGTAATCAACACTTTATGTGCAAAAAAGAACCAACACCATCTTGAAAAATGAGTTATATATTGACCCGTAAGAAGAAGACTTTGTTGTAGTTATTAGAGTTTGAATTTCACCTTATAATACGTACATACATGAAATGAAAGGCACAAAACAATTCAAGAAAAAAAAAAAAAAAGGAAAGGCCACTCAATATTGATTAATCACACGTTGGTTCATTGAACCATTAACGTGCATGTATTTCCAACAAAGTGGAAGTAGCAATTAATAAGAAAAAAGAATCAAAGACAGCCTATACAAAAACAACATCCAAAACAATGAATTCCAAACAGCTTGCTGGCAGCTATTTACTGTAGGTTCTTGGTTTTTGGCCATGCGCAGCTATTAATGTCTAGAGGTCAATAGTATACTCTAGCATTAACAATGATGGAAAAGAGAATAAACGAATCTAGTATATAAAAAGAAGAAAAACTGTTAACCAGTGTGTTATTAGGGTATTAATTAAAAAATTAAAAGAAAAATACTTAGATTAGAATACATAAAAGAGTTTCTTGTGTCGATGGCATTATTCACTCCTACTGTTTTTCTTTTTGTTCCTCCATAAAAGAGTATATTTTTTCCTCTAATCTCTAGTAAACAACAGACAACCATCGACAGCCAGAAATCAACAGCATCTGAAGTAAACAACAGACAGCCACAGGGATCTGCAATTATGCAATTAAGGTTTGATAATTTCAAGTCTATTGTAAATTTTCATGTTCCTTTTGTGATTAGATACTCTTTCAACAGTTGAGTGAATTTCTGTGATTTAACCGATAACCACACCTATTTGATTTACCTTGCCTAAAAGAAAGTCATTGACTTTTAAGGTAGTGGCCATGGGAAAATGCATTGAAGTGGATAGTTTAAATGCCTATTTATACTCTTGTCAAAAAAGAATGTCTATTTATACTCAGGGACTACCTATTTGTCTGAGTTCCAAAACTGTTAAAGATTTCATTCCATAGAGTGGAATTTAGGAAGGAATGTGATGAGAGCTAAGAGCATAGATGCCAGTTGGATCAAGAATTTCCTTGTATAGCTGTTTGATTTTTCAATAATATTTCATTCATCAAGTATATCATGCGACCATTGCAACCCAGGTGCACAAGATACTGATAGTTTGCATTTATTATATGCAGCAATTCTTATCTATAAATGTCACCAAGATTCTGCCTATTTTATGTTAGTTATTGACCCTTCAACTCATCAGTGCTTACCATTCTTGTAACTTCTACAATTTTAGGTCTTTTATAAAATGAACACAACAAAGTACATCTTAATTCATTTTCTCCGAAAGATGTTAAATGACAACTGTTTTTATAAAATACAGGGAAAGGTTTAGCAGTGGGGTTGAACTTAGAACTGCGGTCCAGGCAGAAGTAGCTAATCCAAAAAATCCTCAAAGGGGGACATCTAACAAAACGACACAATTGGATAACTCTGCCACCACTAATCATCTGAGGAAAGACACAAGCAACAATAAAGGTCATGGCAATGCCAATCATGCCACAGAGTCCACACAAAAGTCAGCCTCACAGACTAGAATAGATGTTAATGCTGTAGACTTTTTATTCAACAAGTTTTGTTTTTTGAACCAAATATTGATTGAAGTTCAACACTTTGATTAAACCAAATATTGACTTAATGTTGTAGACTTTTTATTCAACAAGCTTTGTTTTTTGTTTGTGTGTAAATCTATTAGCTAGCTTCCTTCCTTTCTACGGCAAAAATAGATGTTAACCACCCACACGTAACAACAACAAATCAATTTCAAACTCAATAAACATTCATTGTTTACCAAGTGGTAGGGACCAATAGCAAATGTGATAGGGATCAATTTCAAACTCAACAAATTACTTGTTTTTAAAGAGTTATATGCATATAGGTTGCAGGTTATAGTTTCAACTCACTGGACCTACTAGTGCTTACCAAGGCACATTGTCCATCTCATCGATCATGTATATGATAGCCTTTGTTTTTTGGTGTAGGGGAGGGGAATGTGGAAAAAGTTTGGTGATATTGCCTCATCTTATGAATGTGTACTAGTTCACAAAATATGGGCCTCCAGGAATGTTTCGGAAGTACTTACTGTCCTCAAGCTCCAGGCATTTAACAAAAATAAGAAAGTGTCACTCTAGTTTCTTGTGATTAAGATTAATTGTTCTTAAAAGCTACATATTACTAAAAATATAAAATACAACCTTTGTTTTAAGAATTTTATATTACAAATAATGAATTTCAAATAAAGAGATGATAACTTTTAAATTAAATTATATCATTACAAATTCAATTCTAGCCAAATTAGTTTTAGAGAATCAAATCAAGATCTGTCAAAATAAGTTAGAACAATTTCACCTAAATTAAGATGTACTCCATATTGTGGGCAGCTTAGCTAAGCATAGCAGCTTATATGATGTTGTTTTATTGAATTGACATGTTGCAGCATGCAAAAAGAGTGTATGTTGCAGCATGCAAAAAGAGTATATGTTGTAGCATTCAGTGTGGCGAGTTTACCCAAATAATTCCATATGACATGTATATATAACTATATATATGGGGTACAGACACAGTGTGTATGGTAAGAAAAGGCAAAAAGAGTACAATAGGCCAAATAATATGTTGGTTCTTTGTAAAAGTTTTGCAACTCTTAAACCTGCACAAGATCAAAAAAAGAAAAAAACAGAAAACACAACAAACAAATACAGCAGAGCAAGAACCCAAAGATTTACGTGGTTCGGCAATGTGCCTACATCCACGAGAAAGTGTAGCTCCTCATCATCACATTGATCATGAAATTACAAGTTCAATACAAGCAGCAGCTAGCTTTGATCTCTCTTGGTTTCTCTTTTAAGAAAACAACTCTCAATCACCTAGCTCACTACCTCCCTTTTGAACTCTCTGATTTCTGCAGTTTTTTTTAGTTTCTCTGTTTTCAACCTCTTAAAAAACCACCCACTGCATTACATGATCAAGAATATATATGTACACTCTAGCTATGCTTTGGTACCAAAACCAATTCAGTTATAATAACTGAAAACAGTTATGACAACACTACTTTAAAGTCTTCTCACTTGTGCCATTTGTGATTTTGAGTCACACACCACAAATCTCCACCTTGAATCTAAATCAGCAAGTGCCTACCTTGTGATTCAGGGTTGCACTTCTACCAATCTGCTTTAGGCATCTTCAAAATTTATCAAGTCCAAGCAGTGCTTGAACTTGACACTAGAGATGGACTTTATGAACATATCAGCCGGGTTTTCTTCTGTTGAAACCTTCTCCACCTTCACCTTCTCAGATTCAATCACATCTCTGATGAAGTATAGTTTCACATCTATGTGTTTTGTCCTCTCATGGTACATTTGGTGATTTGCTAAATGAATGACACTTTGACTGTCACAATGAATTGTGACACAAGCTTGTGCTATTCCAAGTTCATTAATCATACCTTTAAGCCAGATTGCTTCCTTCACTCCTTTAGCTAGGGCCATGTATTCTGCTTCAATTGTTGAAAGAGCAACAACTGATTGTTGATTTGCTTTCCAACTGATTGTTGTACCAAACAAAGTAAACACATATCCTATTAAGGACTTCCTTGTATCTACATTTCCTGCAAAATTTGCATCTACATAACCTATGAATGTTGCCTCATGCGCTGTCTTCTTGTACCTTAAACCAGCTTTCAAAGATCCATTTAGATACCTTAGTGTCCACTTCACAGCTTCCCAGTGTGCGCTGCTAGGATCTCCCATGAATCTGCTTATAATACTTACAGCATGAGCTAACTCAGGTCTACTGCAAACCATTCCATACATTATGCTTCCAACACCACTGGCATATGGTGTTTGATTCATTTTAGACCTTTCTTTAGTTGTTTCTGGTGCTTGAATAACAGATAGCTTTGTATGATGACCAAGTGGTGTGCTAACAGGTTTGCTTTGATGCATCCTAAACCTTTTCACCACTTTCTTGAGGTAATTGCTTTGGGACAAGAATAGTTCACCCTTTGCTCTATCCCTATGAATATCAATCCCGAGTATCCTCCTAGCTGACCCTAGATCTTTCATCTCAAATTCTGTGTTCAAGCTTTCTTTGAGTTGCCTAATCTCCTCCTTGTTGGCACTTGCTATGAGGATGTCATCCACATACAAGAGAAGGTAAAGAACACACATTTTTCCCTTTTTCAGGATATATACACAGCTGTCATATCTGTTTCTAATGAAGCCATATCTGATCAAGAACTCATCAAATTTCAGGTACCACATTCGAGGACTTTGCTTCAGTCCATACAAAGATTTTTTCAGCAAGCACACCTTGTTTTCCCCTTCTTCAAAACCTTCAGGCTGGTTCATGTAAATGGTTTCCTTCAGATATCCATGGAGAAAAGCTATTTTAACATCCAGTTGTTCAAGTTCCAAGTCATATTGATTTACCAGACTAAGTATGATTCTTATTGAGCAATGCTTCACAACTGGTGAAAAAATCTCATTGTAATCAATTCCTCCAACCTGTGTAAAGCCTTTTGCTACCAATCTTGCCTTGAATCTAGGCCTTTCTACTCCTGGAATGCCTTTTTTCTTCTTGAAAATCCACTTACATCCAACAGCCTTCTGCTTCTTGGGTTGATCCACAAGTATCCAGGTCTTATTCTTTCTCAAAGATTCCATTTCTTCACTCATTGCCTGAAGCCACAGCTGGCTGTCTTCACTTTCAATTGCTTCCCTCCAGGTCTTTGGTTCTGAATTTTGAATCTCCTCAACAACACTCAAGGCATAGCAAATAATATCAGCATGACCATACCTCTTTGGAGGCTTTATCACCCTTTTTTCTCTATCTCTAGTCAAT
The DNA here is from genome assembly GCF_004193775.1 of Glycine soja. Taxonomy (NCBI): domain Eukaryota; kingdom Viridiplantae; phylum Streptophyta; class Magnoliopsida; order Fabales; family Fabaceae; genus Glycine; species Glycine soja. The sequence continues at coordinate 33,243,634 of NC_041004.1, forward strand.
TGATAATTGAACAAGTCATGTTGAGTAACCAGCTCTTCATTATCTCTAGCTTCTCCTTGATCAGTGAGATCAATAGCATCTCCACTGCCATGATCTAAAATTTCAGAATGCTCCACCTCAAAATTGGTACTCTCACCACTTGAGCTATTATCTTTCTGCTCCTTATTTAGCATTGTCATTCTACTCTCATCAAAGGTCACATCCCTGCTGATGATACATCTTGTCTCATCCGGTTCTAATTTCCACAGCTTGTACCCTTTAACTCCTTCAGGATAGCCAATGAAAACACACTTTACAGCCCTTGCATCCAGCTTTCCTTGTTTAACATTAGCAAAGGCCAGGTGGTTCACCACTCCAAGCTTCCATTGGTGTCTTGAAATCTAAGGTTGATGAAGGACATCTATTAATCAAATATGATGTTGTGTTTGCAGCTTCTCCCCAAAAGGTCTTTGGCAGTCCTACACTTAGAAGCATGCACCTCACTCTTTCCAAAATGGTCCTATTCATTCTTTCTGCCAAACCATTCTGTTGTGGAGTGTGAGGGACTGTTTTATGCCTTTTGATGCCTATTTTTCTACAAAACTCATTGAACTGCTCTGAAACAAACTCCAGGCCATTGTCAGTTCTTAAAACTTTAATTTTGTACAAAGTTGATTTCCAACAAGAGTATGTCATTCTCTGAATTTTTGAAAAGCTTCCGACTTATTTTTCAAAACATATAGCCATACTCTTCTTGAGAAATCATCTATGATGGTGAGAAAGTATGAGCTTCCACCATGAGTTTTCACTCTAGATGGTCCCCATAAATCTGAATGCACATACTCAAAAGGCCTAGATGAAACATGAATACCCGTGCCAAAGCTTATTCTATGGGATTTACCAAGCACACAATGATCACAAAATTCAATTTTATCTAGTTTATCACCACCTAACAGATTTTGTTTCTCAGGTTCATGTAATCCTCTTTCCCTAACATGACCTAATCTCAAATGCCAAAGTTTTGTTTCATCAATCAATGTATTACTAGCTACCGATGCATGTCCAACAATGGTGGAACCTTCAAGAATAAACAAGCCATTACTTTTATTCTTGTTACCCTTAGCTATGATTAAAGATCCATTTGAAATCTTAAGAACACCATTTAAAATTCTAGTTGAATATCCTAGATCATCAAACATGTTTATGGAAATAAGATTTCTTTTGAGTTTTGGAATGTACCTTACATTTTTCAGTAGATACTCTCTATTATCAAACATCTTTAATCTCACAGTTCCAATGCCTTGTACCTTGCAGGGGTAGTTGTCTCCTAGCAATACAGCTCATATTGGTTTCAGTTCCAAGGTTTCAAAATAGTTCTTTATTGGGCTGCTAGATATGAGCATCCAGAATCCATAATCCATTCTGTTTGTGTTTTGGTATTAGAAGCTACTAAAACACCTACACTCTCATAACCTTCAGAGGCTTCAACTATGTCAGCAGAGTCCAAAGATCCTTTCTTGATCTTGTTTGGGCAGTCTTTCTTGAAATGACCAGTTTTGAGACAATTAAAGCATTTGAACTTTGTTTTCTGGCCATTCTTTGAATCCCTTGACCTTGATCTAGACTTCTTTCCTCTTGTTCCCTTCTTTTCACTCCTTCCCCTTGAAATATTCAGGCTTTCACCATTATCCTCAGATTTGGAGTCTTGTTGTTTTTGCATTTCCTTGGTCCTTATTGAGGTCTGGACTTCTTCTAGGGTAATGTCTTGATCTTTTCCATAAAGAATTGCATCCTTGAAATGTTCAAAGGAATTTGGAAGCAAGAGAGCTTTATCCTCCTCTTCAAGCTTTACTTCAATATTTTCCAAATCATCAAGAATCTTGTTGAAATCAACCAATTGTTTAGTGGTTGTTCTTGACTCTGTCATCTTGAAGGTGTACAGTTGTTGCTTCAAGCATAGCCGATTTGAAAAGGACTTTGTCATATACAATGACTCTAGTTTCAACCACATTGAGGCTGCTGTCTTTTCTCTTACAACTTCTCTTAAAGCTTTATCTCCAAGGCATAGAATGATTGCACTTTTGGCTTTAGCAATCATCTCTGATTTCTCCTTTGAGCTTAGAGATTCAGACATCTTTTCTTCTCCTTTAAGAGCTTCTGCACAGCCATGTTGAATCAAGATTGCTTCCATCTTGATTCTCTATCACCCGAAGTCATTTTCCCCTGAAAACTTCTCTATATCGTACTTTGTTGTTCCCATCTTTCTTGATCTTGATCATTTTCCCCACAGACGGCGCCACTTGTTGGTTCTTTGTAAAAGTTCTGCAACTCTTAAACCTGCACAAGATCAAAAAAAGAAAAAAACAGAAAACACAGCAAACAAATACAGCAGAGCAAGAACCCAAAGATTTACGTGGTTCGGCAATGTGCCTACATCCACAGGAAAGTGCAACTCCTCATCATCACATTGATCATGAAATTACAAGTTCAATATAAGCAGCAGCTAGCTTTGATCTCTCTTGGTTTCTCTTTTAAGAAAACCTCTCCCAATCACCTAGTTCACTACCTCCCTTTTGAACTCTCTGATTTTTGCAGTTTTTTCAGCTTCTTTGTTTTCAGCCTCTTTTAAAAAACCACCCACTGCATTACATGATCAAGAATATATATGTACACTCTAGCTATGCTTTGGTGCCAAAACCAATTCAGTTATAATAACTGAAAATAGTTATGACAGCACTACTTTAAAGTCTTCTTACTTGTGTCATTTGTGATTTTGAGTCACACACCACATAATAGCTGCAGCATGCAGCTGGCTAGGTACCTGCAGATTGAAGCATATGTAATGTAATTACAGTTCCTTCCTTCCTAGCTACCCTCCCTTCAATTCAATTCTAGTACCAAATTATTTATTATTAAAAAAGAAAAAGAAATCAAACCCCACACTAGGAGTCTAGTCTCTCATTACAAGGCCATCAATACCCTCTGAATAATTATAAGCAGTGTCAACTAAAAAGGGTGAACAGTAATCATTACCTATAAAAGGGCTGACGACGACCTCATACTACTTTGGAATTAGGGAAAACTACAAATGGAATGTATCAAAGCTGAGAATACAAATGAAAACGGAGTAGGGTTAGCAAATGGAATTGGGCTATCAGTTTGAGAACATAATAAACAAAATTCTAATTGCATTTATACCTTAATTTTTTTATTAGTAGTTAATATAATTAGAAAAGCTAACAATTACAGCCACTTATACAAACAAACCAGCATCAAAATAGCTAATAATCTCGACAATAAAAAACAATTAAGATACAATCTAAATTTTTCTTAAGTTAACTACTTCTGCTTGTGTGTGTGTGTGTGTGTGTGTGTGTATTATCCTACATCCTAGGCTTTCCTTCAAAGCAGCAACAATTTGATCAACTAGAAGCTAGGCAACAAAGTTCTATGAATCCAACTTCCTCCATTTCAAAACAGACAATGGCCATCCATTCTACATCCCTTATTAATGGCATTCCCATCAATGAGGCATCTAACCTTGGGTGGCAGCAGCCTCAAGTTATGGCAAAACCCATCAATTGATTCAAAAATTCCAATTATGGAAGGATAAACCATTTTCATTCTTGAAATTCCACTTAAAATGCCTCCATCCCATGCAGTTATAGATTAGAAAGATGAATGTCATACTCCTTAACAGAGACACCTTATACATTTGATACAAATGTGTGGAAAGGAGTACGGGACAGAAAAGAAATTAATTAAGGAAAATTTAAAATAAGAAAGTGAGCAACAACTTTTGGTACAAATGTGCAGAAACTGAAAAGTCATCACAATTAACAGCAAGACACTGTTGAATTTCATAAATGACATCATGACAAAATAAAAGAATTTGAACATGAAGAAACCAGTGGGAAAACTAGGGAACCTTTGTTTTCAATTCCTATTCCAAAAGTAGGTTTAATTATTTTATTATCTAATTAATAAAGTTACCTAGTAATGCAAAATTAGATTTTACAATTGCTACAAGATTAATTATAAATTTTCATAAAAATTAAAAAATATGGTGGTGTGGTAGTAAACATCAAGTCTACTAGAGTTACGCGTTACCTTATCCAACGTGCCATAGGTGAGAATATATCATCTACTGTCTAGACTAATATTTGGTCTATTTTAATAAACTTAATTAAACGAATAATAAATAAGAGTTTATCACGTTGAAGCTTATAACCTCTTTTAATAATCTTCTTTGTGAATCATCTTAAAAAAAAAGTCACTTAAATAAAAATAACATCATTTGATGCTTGCTGATTCACCAAAAAAAACAAAAATCAATACTTGCTGCACAGAAGCGAAGAGTGCTACTTGATGAAAAACACTTGAAAAGGTGTATGAAATTCATATATAAGAGGAATGTAAAGAGAATATGAACTTGGGAGCTTAGAAGAAATCAAATGTAAAGTAACCAGCCTTTTGTTTTTGTCAAAAAAAACTAATTCTTTTTGTGCATTTCTACCAGAGCTTTGATGGTCCTTTTGCTAAAAATAAAGCCACTATGGACTTCAAAATGAGCGAGAGAAGTAAAGATACAAGTTAACAAATATGTACCTAGAAAAAATAACTTACTAAAAGAAACTCATTACCCGATGCAATTTTATGCAATTCCCCTCCGTGTTAAGGGAGCAGACCCTGTTCCACTTTCATTTTCATTTAGGATGTGTTTGCTTTGCTTGTTTATATATATACTTGCAATGGACTCTGCCCAATTTTCAAATCCTATTCCATCGCCCCCATATGAGAAAGTACAACCAGGATTAGTGCGATTGCATAGATTAGATGACAAAGTAAATTACTAAATTATCAAATGGTATGCATCTACCAAATGCTAGTTTTTGGTTGCAGCAATCCAAGGATGTTAGCTGCACACTGCAGATTGAGCTTCCAATTGATGTAAAAATTATCCTTACTGCTTAGAAATGTTATTGAGCTGCCAATTGATATAAACTTTAGAGACTCTACCCATATACATTAAGCTCCCATATCCATAGAAAATTGAAAACATACTCGCACATGCTGTGAGCAAAGTCACTATTTCTTATTTTTACTCCACACAAGGACAATTATAATAGCCACGTCCTAGAGCAGTATACACATTTCTACTTGGTGATATTTCTAGCAATCAGCAGGAAGAAGCTGATTATCATATATGATGATAACTCATTGTTCAGTGCTGATCAACCACGTCTTACCATGATACAGGTCGACCAAGATTGCATGCCATTCAATGAAGTCCAAAACACGTACGGGATTAATAATACATGAACTACCACATGCCAATGCAACCAAATGGTTGTAATGGCATTAAATATGTTTCTGGGTATATAAAACATCCAAATAGTCATCCATCGTAGTGTGCAGCTGACATCCTTGGATGTATTGCTGCAGCCAATAACTAGCATTTGCTAGATGCATATTATTTGATAATTTACTTCGTCATATAATCTATGCGATTGCACTAATCCTGATTTTATATTTTCTCATATGAGGGCAATGGAACAGGATATGAAAAGAGGGCAGTGCATTGCAAGTAAGTGTGTGTGTGTGTATATATATATATATATATATATATATATATATATATATATATATATATAAACAAGCAAAGCAGACACATCATAAATGAAAATGAAAGTGGAACGAGGTCTCCCTTTACATGCTCAACAGCTCTACCAAGTCCAAAATGAAAATTTAACAGACTCGTCATTAAACAATAAATGTTTTCCTTACAACAGCAGCAATTACATGAGACCAGCTTAAAGACCCAAAAAACAAGCATGCCAACTCAATTGAATCATGCATGCAAAGAGAAATAGAAACAAAGTTATGACAAACAAATAAATACAACATATTGCTGACATTGGCAAAACAAACAGACTTGTACATTAAGAAATAACTCACTCATTATGTATGACATTCTTCACCATGCAAGTCACCTTTGGAAAGTGAAAACATGGAAATGCATGCTTTAAACAAGAAAATATAACATTTTGTTTGTGTGTGTGTGTGTAATTCAGGAGGGAGCAAGCCCTAGGAAGTGATGTGATAGGGAATGGCACACGACACCCCTAGGAGGGGTTAAAAAACACATGCAGACCTATACAAGATTCTTCACATGATTTGGCATCCAATTTGTAAGAAAATAAGATCTGTCCCACATTTAATACACAGATTTTGCAATTCAAGATAAATTAATCAACAAGCTTATCTACATAACATGAGGGACAAAAAATGAAACAAGAACAAACAAATTTATGAAATGCAGAACAACAAAGGATGACCACAGCGCATTTCTTTCCTAGAAAACAATGACATGTTTGCATGATGCATATGACCAAGTGCATCCAGCATAAAAAGCTAAATTGCTAACACATGGGAAAAACAATATTACTAGAGTCAGAGACACATATATGACAAACATCACTGCATGAAAAGTGCAATCTGATGCTTTGTGCAAGACATACCGCAGTTAATGAGCAGCAGCAAAACAAATCCCCAAATATCTTGGTCCATAGTAGGGAAAAAATGAAAATTGGTGGTTTATTAAAGAAGAAGAAATGAAAAATGATGAGAATAAGTAACAAAGACTCCTCCTAAGTACTGCTACAATTCCTAGACCTAAAAATGGCTAACACCCAATACGTGTAAACACTACCATTGTTCCTTTCTCTAATAATCTATGTTTCTTTCAACAGTAACACACAAAAAAAGGCATAAACAATGAAAAAAACATGCATCCAGATCCAAAATGAACACTAACCTTTTGAGAGTGGCCACCTAGAGCGAGGTTGGTCGTGAGTGAGAGCGAGACTGGCCACGTGCACTCAACTGAAAAGGGTTTGTGGAACCTCGGCTGAATCCCTATCATGGTGCCACCCACGAACGGCGGAGTTGAGACAAAGCAGTCAGGTGAAAAGGGTTTGCAAAACCTCACAAAAATCAGACAAGAAGCAAAACACATACCTTGCGTTGATATCGGACTCCAACGGAGGATGCTCCACTTCGCGCCAGTCACGAACGACGAAGATGAGGAAGGCTGAAAGGGAGAAGAGGAAGGCTTTTTGCGATACTATAGCAGGGTCTTATGGGTGAAAGGGAGAAGAGGAAGGTTGTTTGAGCGCGAGTGGAAAAAACCTTTTAAGTAAATAATTTGACTTAACATCGGTTTTCTTCAGAAAACCGATGTTAACCTCAATTAGTTAGCATCGGTTTTCTTTAAAAACCGCTGTTAAGTCAAATTATTTACGAAAATTGGTACCTTTGCTTTTGTTAACATCGGTTTTTACAATAACCGATGTTAACCGTATGATGTTAAACGTATAAATTCTAGTAGTGTTTCCTGCTTTTAATTCCTTTTGTTCATATATTAATAAATTATTTTTGTTAATTGATTTTAAAGGAAATCTTATCTTGAAATTCATTTCCAACCCTAAGTACATACATTAATATTAGCTACGCGCTGAACACCTTTTGGTTCTTTTTATCATTTTGGTGTAATTTTTAAAAAAAAATGACAAGAATGGTTATTTTCTTTAATTAATTATGAGAATAAGCAACCTACTTGCTTATCCAAATGTTTTAGCCTCTTAGTTATAACATCAATGTGTTTACATTGCAGGTGCAGAGACAAAACAAGAAGACTACAAAATGCAATGATATGTATACTAGTAGTTCAATAAATGTAACTAGTGTACTATCAACTAGCAAGAACAAGAATGATATGTATGCTACTAGTTCTATAAATGTAACTAAGAAATACATATTGTAACAATCAATTAGCAAAATTGTTAATTTGTTTCTGACAAATTTTAGTTTCTTTGTTCAATTTGGTTGTCAATTTATTTCAGTTTATGTTGGTCTGTAACTATTCATATGATCGGTTGAATTAGAAGCAGATTTTGTTTTTCCATGTTCATTCAGCTCTTATATGAACACCACCAAGGTTACTCCTTACTATTTATTCTAAATTATGATTCAACAGGGGATCAATATTGATAGTGTGAAATACTGTTAAGAATTTTCAGTGAACTCATAATTGTTTTTACATGCACATTTTGTCATCTGAAGTAGTGTGTTTTATTTCTTAAGCCATAGACAACCTTGTACCCCTACTATGGTTCACACCAAGTCTAATGGTTTCCAAAATGTTCTTGCAGTTTAAGGTGATCCTCCATATTTGTATATCATATCACCCTAACTTTTATTAAGAAAATATTTTTCATGAAAACCTTAAATAAGAAAAGGTTTCTGTTAGATATTAATTAGAAAAATAATAATAACAAGTTTTATGAGCCTTAAATTGTGGAAGATGAAAGTTGTAAGGTTGTAAGTTACAAAGTCTTGAATAAGCAATTATGTGAGCATTCAGTATTCTTGAATAAGCAAATTATGTGAGTGGTCACTCTATTTTAGTATAAATAGGGGATCATACTCTTGTATTTTGTGTGCCAAATGAAATAAAATCTTCTTCTTCTTCCAACAAAGTGGCATCAGAGCTTGAGTTCTAGAGTGTTGAGAGAGAAACACTTTGTGAGTTGAGAGATGGCAAGCAATGGCTTGAGTATGTTTCAATTCCCTCGTCTTACCAAAGAGAATTATGATAATTGGTGTCATCGCATGAAAACCTTGTTAGGTTCTCAAGATGCATGGGAGATTGTAGAGAAAGGTTATACCCAACCTCAAAATGAGGCTATTTTGTCACCAAATGAGAAGGAGACTTTGTTGAAGTCGAAGAAGAAGGATCAACAAGCACTTACTTTCATTCATCAAGGTTTGGATGAAGCTATGTTCGAGTTGGTGTCAAATGCAACCACATCCAAAGAAGCATGGGAGATTTTGAAAACCTCCCTTGAAGGTGTTGATAAGGTAAAAAAGGTGCGCCTACAAACTCTACGTAGAGAGTTTGAATCATTGCATATGAAGGAATCCGAATCTATCTCAGATTTTGGCAACAAGGTGTTGGCTATTGTGAACCAAATGAAGCGTTATGGAGAAAATATGGAAGATGTTCATGTGGTGGAAAAGATCCGTCGCTCCTTAATCGCTAAATTTGATTATGTGGTTTGTGCTATTGAAGAGTCTAAGGATTTAGACTCAATGACCGTAGACCAATTGATGGGTTCTCTTCAAGCCTATGAAGAAAGGTTCAATAGAAGACATGATGAGCCATTGGAGCAAGTCCTCAAAGTCAAAGCTTCTTTGAAAGAAAATGGAGGAGAAAGTAGTCAAAAAGCACGTGGACGTGGAAGAGGACGTGGTCGTGGATGTGGTCATGGCCAAGGAAGAGGAGGAAGAGAAGATCGTGATAATTTTGACAATAATGAATGGAGGAGCCATCAATCCACTAGAAGTCGTGGAAGAGGATGAGGAAGAGGTAGAAACAATTATGAAAAAGCATATGAAAGGAGGTATGATAAATCTAATGTTGAATGTTTTAATTGTCATAAATATGGCCATTACTCTTGGGAGTGTAGAACAAATGTTGAAGAGAAGGTCAATCTTGTTGAAGATAAAGAAGATAAAGAAGTTGAAGAGCCAACACTACTACTATCACTTAATAATGGTGAGAAGCAAGACAAATGCTTATGGTATCTTGACAATGGAGCAAGCAATCACATGTGTGGATGCAAAGAGAAATTTGTGGAACTTGATGAGAAGGTGAAAGGAAATGTTTCTTTTGGAGATTCTTCCAAGGTGCAAATCCAAGGAAAAGGTACCATTTTAATTTCTTTAAAAGATGGTGCTCACAAATTAATCACGGATGTTTACTATGTTCCTAAACTAAAAAGCAATATTTTGAGTTTGGGACAACTTGTTGAAAAGGGGTATGAAATTCATATGAAAGATTGTTGTTTATGGCTTCGAGATCAAAATTCTAATTTGATTGCCAAGGTGTTTATGTCAAGAAATAGAATGTTCACTTTGAACATTAAAACCAATGAAGCAAAATGTTTGAAGACTAGCATAAAAGATGAATCATGGTGTTGGCATATGAGATTTGGGCACTTGAATTTTGGAGCACTAAAATCCTTAGGAGAGGAGAAGATGGTGAAAGGGATGCCTCACATCAACCATCCTAATCAATTGTGTAAAGCATGTCTCCTTGGAAAGCATGCAAGAAGGAGTTTTCCAAAAGAAGCTAATTCAAGAGCAAAGGAGCCTCTCCAACTTGTTTACACCGATGTGTGTGGCCCAATCAATCCTCTTTCATGTGGTAACAATAAATATTTCTTGCTTTTTATTGATGATTATAGTAGAAAAACTTGGGTTTATTTTCTAAAGCAAAAATCTGAGGCATTTGTAGTTTTTAAAAATTTTAAAGCTCTTGTGGAAAAGGAAAGTGGTTATGTAATCAAAGTTCTAAGATCCGATAGAGGTGGCGAATTCACATCAAAAAAATTTAATGAATTTTGTGAAAAATATGGGATTCGTCACCCTCTAACGGTTCCTAGATCTCCACAACAAAATGGCGTAACGGAGAGAAAAAATAGAACTATTCTTAATATGACTAGATGTATGTTGAAGGCTAAAAATATGCCAAAGGAATTTTGGGCCAAAGTTGTTGCAAGTGCCGTTTATTTGTCCAATCGCTCCCCAACAAAGAATGTCAAAGATCAAACACCACAAGAAGCATGGAGTGGAGTGAAGCCAAGAGTTGATCACTTGAGAGTATTTGGGAGCATTGCATATGCTCATGTACCCAACCAAGGAAGATTCAAGTTTGATGATCGGATTGAGAAACATGTGTTCATTGGCTATGATGCAAGCTCAAAAGGCTACAAATTGTACAATCCAAACAATGGAAAGACAATTGTGAGCCGAGATGTCGAGTTCTATGAAGAAGGCACATGGAATTGGGAGGAGAAAGAAGACACTTATGATTTTTTCTTGTACTTTGAAGAAATAGATGAAGAAGCCTTGACTCCAAATGATTCAACTCCAGCACTTTCACCAACTCCTTCAACCAATGAAGCCTCATCATCTTCCGAAGGGAGTTCAAGTGAAAGGCCAAGAAGAATGAGAAATATTCAAGAATTATATGATGAAGCTGAAGTTATAAATGATTTGTTTTGTCTTTTTGTTGACAGTGAACCCTTAAACTTTGATGAAGCAATGAAAGACAAAAGGTGGAGACAAGCCATGGAAGAACAAATCAAAGCCATTGAGAAGAACAACACTTGGGAGTTATCAAGCCTTCCCAAAGGTCATGAAGCAATTGGAGTCAAATGGGTGTTCGAAATCAAGAAGAATGCAAAAGGAGAGGTTGAGAGACACAAAGCAAGACTTATAGCTAAAGGTTATAAGAAACAATATGGAGTTGATTATGATGAAGTGTTTGCACCGGTTGCCCGCATGGAGACCATTAGTCTTCTTATTTCCTTGGCAGCTCAAATGAAGTGGAGAATTTTTTAGCTTGATGTAAAATCGGCATTTCTAAATGGCTATCTTGAAGAAGATGTCTATGTTGAACAACCAATGGGTTTTGTCATCGAAGGTAAAGAAGGAAAAGTCTTGAAATTGAACAAGGCGTTGTATGGTCTAAAGCAAGCACTGAGGGCATGGAATACTCGCATTGACAAGTACTTCCAAGACAATGGGTTTGTTCATTGTCAAAATGAGTATGCTCTTTATGTTAAAACTTTTAATAATGGTGATGTCTTATTTATTTGTCTTTATGTGGATGACCTTATCTTTACCGGCAATAACCCAAATTTGTTTGAAGACCTCAAGGAGTCCATGTCTCGTGAATTTGATATGACAGATATAGGACTCATGTCATATTACTTGGGAATGGAAGTGAAGCAAACGGAGAATGGTATCTTTGTCTCACAAGAAAGCTACACAAAAGAAGTGTTGAAGAAATTTAATATGCTTGATTGCAATCCCGTGAACACTCCTATGGAAGGTGGCTTGAAGTTATCAAAGTTTGATGAAGGAGAGAAGGTAGACTCCACAGTCTTCAAGAGTCTTGTGGGGAGTTTAAGGTATCTAACCAATACAAGGCCCGATATTCTATATGCGGTGGGAGTTGTGTGTCGCTTTACGGAGGCTCCTACATCTCCTTATCTAAAAGCCGCAAAAAGAATTCTTCGTTACTTGAAAGGTACAATTGATTTTGGATTGTTTTATTCTCCCTCCAATAACTATAAGCTTGTGGGATTTTGTGATAGTGATTTTGCCGGAGATGTTGATGATAGAAAAAGTACTACCGGATTTGTATTTTTTATGGGTGATTGTGTTTTTACATGGAGTTCTAAGAAGCAAGGCATTGTGACACTTTCTACTTGTGAAGCCGAGTATGTAGCTGCAACTTCTTGCACATGTCATGCCATTTGGCTAAGAAGATTGTTGGAGGAACTTCAGTTGTTGCAAAAGGAAAGCACAAAGATCTATGTTGATAATAGATCTGCACAAGAGCTTGCCAAGAATCCGGTGTTCCATGAACGATGTAAGCATATAGATACAAGGTATCATTTCATTAGAGAGTGCATTACAAAGAAAGAAGTAGAATTGACTCATGTGGAAACTCAAGATCAAGTTGCGGATATTTTCACCAAGCCTCTCAAATTTGAAGATTTTCGAAGATTGCGAGCAAGACTTGGTGTGCAGAAGAATTTTCCAATTAAGGGAGGATGTTAGATATTAATTAGAAAAATAATAATAACAAGTTTTATGAGCCTTAAATTGTGGAAGATGAAAGTTGTAAGGTTGTAAGTTACAAAGTCTTGAATAAGCAATTATGTGAGCATTCAGTATTCTTGAATAAGCAAATTATGTGAGTGGTCACTCTATTTTAGTATAAATATGGGATCATACTCTTGCATTTTGTGTGCCAAATGAAATAAAATCTTCTTCTTCTTCCAACAGTTTCAACTGTAAACAGACTGATGCTTATAACTTTTTAGTTTTTCATTTATTGTGCCAAATGACTTCTCTCTATGATGATTAATCTTTAAGCTTAGTTTCGTAAAATTTTGGTGCCCACTGTTGATTTTGTTACACCATTTGTCTTCTCTTTTGAGCCCTGATTCGTTGATTGCTGAATGCCTATGTCTTTGCAGGCAATCATATCAAATCTTAATAGTAATATGGTGACTTTGTCAATTACGGTAGCTGACTATCCAAGTTTATTGCTTGTTATTATTTTTAACTTTATAATCACTTTTTATCAAGAGGTTTTCTTCTCGTCTTGCCATATTGTATTGTCTTTGTCTTGTATAATTAAGCATTTTCCTCTCTACATTTTATTTCTTTAACTTTCCAGGATTTCATTATGATGAATTTTAGATAGCAGCGATAGGGAATTTAGCAATTCTCTTCCTAGCAACCTATTTGGGCAAAGAAAGCTTAAAACTCCTAGCACGCGGAAGACGGATTATCTGATTCTTGTGAATGTGACCTCCACGGAGGTTACTAGTATCTCGACCATAGGGAGAGGGCTGAAAGTTGGCAAAAAAATAAGACTGACAAATTATATGGGAACCTCTTCCCATTTGGTGTATTAAATCAATTTTCATATAATAAACTTTGCTGACAGATTAATGTAGCTGCAGCTTAGAACTACAATTAGAATAACCACATTTCAATCAACTATTCAAAAGAATTGGGAGTCTTGACAAAAGTTACGAAGGTACGAAAGGACCTAGAATTAAATTATGGAGAGTTGTCTTGACACACTCAATGCGTGGATCAATGGAGGCTCTTTCAACTTTACTCTTCACTAATTTGTACTTTTAACTTGTTGATCCTGACTTTTGTATATATTACATTATTACTATTGCTTATAGGATTGACATTAAACATTTTTGGTGTGTTGGAAGGTCTGGATGTTCATGCATTGCTTAGGAAAAATTATGTAGGCTTAGACCACTGTTAATTTTATTTAATTGAAGTTTTTCTTCCTTAAAAATGAGTACATTATTAAAACGACTGTAGAAGTAATAGTAATAATTTGGTTGGTGGCTATATATACCAAATTAGCAATAGTAATAATTTGGCTTTTGCTGCTAATAATAAAGGACATCGAAGGCTAGTTGGATAATTACGTTTAGTGGCCATCTTGCAAGTATTGCTACTAAAGTTACTTGGTTTTTGCCGAAAAATACAAGAGTCTTTACCAGCATTTACAATAAATTAATGTTGGTAATACTTTTGCCGACCTGGATACGCCGGCCATAATCTAATTGTCTGTAAATGTTTTAGTGCCTATCTATATTACCGCTAAAAGCTAAACTAATTGTCACTAAAAGTGACTTTTGGTATATTGAAGGGTGATTTATTCTTCTTCATTGTGTGAAAGAATGGGTTTTGTTGTCGCAAATTCAGTGATTCATTTTTTCTTTCTGTAACGATCTCTTTTTTTTTGTTTCTTTCTTATATTGTTCACATTGGTTGTGGAATTTTTTTTATTGGATCTGGATTGATTTGGGTGTGTTGTGAGTTTCTTGATATGGATTAATTTTAGGAAAGAGGGATTGGATTTCTTTATTTTTGATTTGGCTTATTGGGTTTTTGAATATGATTATTGTATTATTTTTCTTAGTTTGTGATAATTTTTAACCGTCATGAATCACTTTTAAATTTTAAAAATAAAGACCATCATTTTTAGACATAATCAAATCTAGTTTCACACAAAAATGACACAATATGATTTCACGATGACAAAAAGTAAATAATTTTTTTTACCAGAACTAAAATGGGATATTTATGAATATAAAAAATATATTTCAATTTTAATTTTTCTCCTTTTATTTTAAAATATATTTACAGAAATTAAGAATACTGGTTAATAAGACGTTAAACAAAATAATATCTGGATCTAATTGCAACTCCAGCTACTTTTTTTTCATGTGTTAGTATATGTGTGAATGTTAATTGAGGTGCATGTGTTCTGGTTACGGGTTTGGGCTGCTATTGGATCTGTTGATTATTTTGGGCTACTATTTTTTTCTTGGCATGTGTAAAAAAAAGAAAGGAATCATTTTGTATATATTTTTGGGTGTTGCTAGGTGCACCCAGCAGTATTGCTGGTGGACCCAGCATTTTTTATTAATGTTCTTGGTTCGTTGTTCCTTTTCAAGTTCTTCCGTATACTTTATACGGATGAACTTCATCCATATAAAGATATACAGATGAACTTCATCCGTATAAACCAATACAAATGAACTTCATTTGTATTGGTTTTTTGTTTTTTTTAATTTCTTAAAGTTTTATTTTTTTAATTATTAATATGTTAAATTACTTATTTGTGCATTAAAATAAATTACTATTACAAAATTTAATATACATTAAATTTTTTAATAGTAAATATTTTTTATAAAAAAAATATGCGGATTAAATAATTCGTATGAGTTATATAAAAATTAATTATCACAAAATTTATTATTTAAATTTACATGCGCATTAAATATACATTATGTATAACAACATTATTTATTTTATAATATAATTGGTTCATTAGCTCAATTGATTAGAGCACTATGCTAATAACCTAAAAGGACAAAATTGGAAAAATGTGAAATTGTTGGGTGTACCAATAATTCCGCTGGTACACGTAGCAACACCTTATATTTTTTAGTTTGTTGTCTTGTAATTCAAGCTCATTGTGATGGTACCATTTATGATCAAGCTTGCAGAGGTGTTAAGGGTGATATGTTTTTGGGTGAACTCTCAACTGAAAATCAATGATTGATTCCATGAGATACGAAGATTTATTTAAGAGATTGACATCTTTCAATAAATATTTTTTAAAACGCATGGATCAGAAATTGAACTTCTAAAGATGTTTAAGGGACAAAGGTTATATGCGACCCATGTTAATTTTAAGAGTAATATTGGTTTGTTAAAAATAAATTCTATATAAAGAACACTTAGCTAATGCCATTGTATCTTATATCATTTTAATTAAATTCAATGAGTTACTTTGTTGGTATTTTACTTCTCTTCTTTGAGCTCTATGATGTGTGGCTTGAGACAATAGATCTCAAAGAATAAGAGAGGAGTACCATAGAAGTAGCCCTATTACAAGTATTGATATCAGCATTAGTATGAATATACATTTGAAAACAGTTAAGCTAGCTCCAAAAGGGAAAAACTCAATACTCAATCGGTTTACTTTGAATCATCTCAGTGAGAGCTTGAATCTACTGCTCTTTTGGTTAACTAAACCTCTTTTGTAGAAACAATTCGGGGGGGAATGTGGTCGTGGTTGTGGCTGTTAAGTTGCACATCACAAAATTTGTGACATTTCCATGTACCTTTATTGTAGGAAAATTCTCTGTAAAGTTTTAAATATGTTGTAGGATTGCTATTGTTTGTTAATCATGCAGACTTTGTTCATGATGCCATTTTCTTGCATCAATGCTTTGAAGTTCTAGTGTATATAATTCCTTCCTGTTCGATAATTGTCATATCATTCAAGTCTCAACTGAAAGAAACTGCCTATATATGTGTAGTTTCATGGAACAATGTGAAGTTATATTAGGAATTACTGATTATAGTTGTTGTTTGTAGTGGTGGATATATTAATTGGAACTTTTACATATAATAAAGTAGATAAATAATAAATAAATAAATAAAAGGGCCAACGAATTGTTTTCCTCCATTGACCCCCAATTTCTCCGTCTGTGTGCATTTTGCTGCCTATTGCTGATTGAGGTGCCTGTCACTTTGTTGGGCCAGGCTTTATAGGAAGGTGTGGGCTTCATATGCTTTGGGCCACCGAAGACTTCAATTCTTTTTGGAGTGTTGCTAGGTGCACCCAGCATTATTGCTGGTGCACTAGCTTTCTTTGAAAATGACAAAAATTGCCCCTGCTAATTTCTCCCGTTACGGATCAAGTTGATTCGTAAGTTGATTTTTAAAAATTACGGATCAACTTGATCTGTAAAAAATTTACGGATCAAGTTGATCCGTAAGTCTTAAAAATTAACTTATGGATAAACTTGATCCGTAAGGGGTATTTCTGTCTTTTCGTGGTTAGTGTTGGATGCACCAGCAATAATGTTGGGTGCACCTAACAACACTCTTCTTTTTGGGCATTGTTTTGTTGTGTGGGCATTACCTTTTTTTTCTCATCATATGTGTTAAAAAAGGGAGGATTTTGTACATGTTTTTTTTAATTGTTTTTTGGTAATTCAAGGGGAATGTGGTCATACCTCCTATCACCTTGCAAGAAGGTGTTAATGGTATGCTTGGATGAAAGAAAAGAAAATAGAAAAGAAAACATGAATAATGATGTATTTTTTGTTTGGCTGAAAAGAAAAATAAAAGAAAATGAAGAGAAAGATTAACTTGTAAAGAAAAAAATTTAAATTTTTTCCTCTCATTTTTCTCTTAATTCAAATTTTAAATTTTTCTTTGGTTTCTCACTTTCTTTCTTTCAGTCCAAACAGAGGATAAGAGTAAGAGCATGTTTGAAAAAGATTATAATCTCCAATTTTCCTGTTTTTATAGAAAAAAAATGTTTATAAAATAAGTTGGGTGTTTAGGACATCAGCTAAAATTCAGTATTCAAATTAAGATAATTTTTTAACAAATACTTATAAAAAAATAAAATAAAACCTTTTTGTATAAATTAAGATTAATTTGTGTACCTCAATTTTAAAAAATTGTCTATTAAATTTATAATAATTCATAAATTTTTATAGAAAAATAAAATAAATAAAACTTTTACATTAATAAAAATTAACTTATATACCTCTACCTTTTCAAAAGCTTGTCTGTTAATTTCTCTGTAAGTATCCATAAACTTCAATATTCTCGTCTTAGAAAAATCTTAACAGGAAAATTTTGTAATTGAACTTGAAAAACTTACATGTATATTAAAATTTAATCCAAATTGAGTCTTAGGATTAGGTTAACTAAGTTGCAGCTTCTTGGTGAATGAGTTGTACTTGTCATTAAATAAATTTGGAACTGGTAAAAAAAAAAGTGATGGATAATATGGAGGACCACATTGACTTTGTGAAATCCATTTTTCCCTTGTTAGAAACTTGTTAACCACACTTTGAGCTATTATTTGATTGGAGTTGACAATTTGACCAGACCTAACCTAACTAATCCATCCAGTTGTCTGTCATTTTAAATTTAGAAACTCTGTCTTTCCTATACACATGGTACGCCAAGAATGAAGGCACCTCAACATACCACTAACATTGAATTGATTAATAACAATATTATTTATTTTGCATCATAATTCATAAACAGAATATATTATTTTACTAAGCTTTTTGCCAAATAAATAATCCTATCAAAGAATAATGATTAATTATTCAACACGGAGGCAAATTTAAAGTGATAACCATGTGGTAAGGGTCGTAGTGGTTGGCCCCAATCTGCATATAGTTATTAAAAAATAATTGTTAATGATTTGATGCCAGTTGTATTCGTAAGCCAACTAACATGATGTTGATGCTTAACATATGGAGATGAAATCTTGTCCTTTGTGTATTTGAGAGACAATAAAAAAGACTAAATGAATGAAAGAATTTTGATTAAAATTCACTTTTGTTCCTTCATTTCATTTTCTTTTGGCTCAAGTTCTTTTCTATCTTTAAGAAATCTCACTTTAGGTTTTTAAGAATTTTTGTTAGATCAAATTATTGTTCTTTTATCAATTTATCACACTAAATTAATCAAGTTAATATGATAATACATAACAAACTCTAACAAATGTCATGTGATATAGCAGTTTGAAAATTCGGTCAATATTGTTAGTGTAAGAAAATTGAATAAGGGATTACCTTAATCCAATAAAAAGCACTTTAAAGAGGGGTGTTGAGGTCCCATCACTCTTAAATTTGAATTGACTCAAATCAATTTAAATAATTTGGATTGGATCATTTATATATTTAAGTTAAAATTAAATTGAATATCCAAACTGTTCATGTATGAGTTGGGTCACATGTTTAAACTTACATATCTAAACTAAATCGATTAAAATCAATCAAAAGTTTTAAAATTATTTGATTTGATTTTAAATACTACTAATATTGAGACTCCAAGTGTTACAACAGTTTTGACTACTATCATGGGTTGGATAATTTATTTTTGTTTATTTATATTGTTATTTATTTCACCTTTTTATATTTATTTTTACTATCATGGGTTGGATAATTTATTTTTGTTTATTTATTTCAACAAATCTGGTTGCATCAAAACTCATTGCAAGAAATTAGTTTATAGGAAATAATTATGATTCAGACTATTACAATAAATCTCATTGAAGAATATTTTGTTTTAATTTGTATTAGTATATTCTAGAATATTATGTTGATGATATTAAATGAATCAATTTTACTACTTTCAGACATTTGATAATATTGTATTAATTATATTAGATATTTGAATTGTATTAATTATATTGGATATTTAAATGAATCGTAATATAAAATAACAGTTTTAAGGAAAAAAAGATCAAATTTAAATGGATAGCCTGGTGACCCAAACCAAATCAAATCATTCATGAATGAGTTGAGTTTTAAAAATAAATTGTAAAAACTGAATTGAATCAAACTGATCAAATTTGATTAAATTAGGTCTTAAATTTAGATAAAACATACACGAACCTACTTGCCAACATCCTAACTTAAAAAAATAAAGTAGGACTTTTTAAATTTAAAAGAACAAACTGAAATAAAAGAAAAAATAAAATAATATTATTTTGGTTTAATTGCATATTTTACTATTAACTATTATTTTTCACGGGTTTTATTATGCAAGTGTTTTTTTCACATTTTTATCATCATAGTTTTGATTTTTATGTATTTTATAGATCTCCTAAATGTGTAATGAAGTGTTGACGTGTTCTTAAAAATGATATTTTTTTTAAACCAGTTTTCGCTAATTGATGTTGTTTTGTTAACAGCATTATAGTAAAATGCACAGGACAAAAAATGGATAATATAATGTGGGAAAGTTAAAAAATATGATGGTAAAATATGGGGGATTTGTATGATAAGTAAAATTTGTAATTAAGTCAATTATTTTTTATTTTCAAAGTTATTTTTTCTTTATATTATATCTCTTTATAAAAAAATATCTATATTTTTTTCTTTCTTACAAAAAGACCACTATTTAAGTGGACTACAATTGTTTCAGGTACAATTATTTCCAGCCAAAAGATAACAAAATAAAGCAAGGGATATTAGATATATATAATGTCACCATCATCCCAGCTATCAAAAGAATAGGGGGGGAAGCAGCTAAAGAAATGTGTCATTTTTAAATATTAAAAGGAGATACATATCAAGATTAGATATACATCTGGATTAAATGATGAAATTCACACAAACTCTCAGCAAAACAATAACATATTAATAAAAAGGAGAATAAAAAAAAAACAGCACTGCCTCTTCCCTAGCCCATGAAACCAAACATAATTGCTGACACAAAGAAAGACCCCACCAAAAGGCCAATGCCACTGGAAACAGTTACAGCTCCACTAGGCTTTGGTGGTGAAGTGGTGTTGGTGGATCCTGACTCAGAGGGAGGAGAAGGAGAAGGGTTTGATGGGGTGGTTGGTGGGGTGCCACTTGGGGTTGTTGGGGGGGTCCCACTAGCAGCAGCCACATTAATTTGCAGCTTCATGCCTCCAGCACAGTGGCCTGAAATGGGGCACAAGAAGTACCTTTTGCCTGGTGAAGTCAATTCAATCTTGGAGTTTCCATCTTGGTAGTTCTTGATGCTGTTGCTTGAGCTGCAGCTGTTGTATCCACTCTCATCAACCTCATCAACTTGATGAGTGGAGTCATACTTGAACACTGCATGTTTTCCAACATTATTCATCACAAATTGGTTATCAAAGAATATATAAATATTAAATACCCCCACACTTTACTATAACATTTGAGTTTTAGACCAAGAATCAACAAAAACGAAAAACAATGAGATCAAAAATAAGTACCTTAGATACACACAAGGTTTTAAAATACAGTCCACAACCACGATTTTGACCACAACGTCAAACTTTTAGAATTTATGTGTCGTATCAAGTGCATTTATGATTTATTTGTAATTTCTCGTAATATCAAATATGATAATGAAAACAGGATTTTGACCCTAACATCGAAGTTTTAGAGTTTTTACGCCGTATCAAGTGCTTGTATCTAAAATTTCTCGCAATATTAAAATTTACAACGAAACCACAATTTAAAACCTTAGACATATAATTCAACTTGTAAATTAAAAGAATCAATTTCAACTATTTTCCTCCATTAAAACTTAGAGTAAAAATAAAATCATGTGAAACTACATAAGAAAACATCATATTCTACAACCTTACCCTGGTTGAACATAGAATTTGACTTTCAAATTGAATTTTCTACTTGAGTTCTTGTGCTAATTTTTTCTCTCTTTTTTTTAGGTTTTATAAACTAGTTTTTGAAAGGCAAGAACATGAAGAGACTTACCCAAAGTGTCACCAACTGTGAAAGTTTTCCCAGAGGCCCAGGTGTTGTAATTAACTCCGAGGGCCCATCCACTAGTGTCACCAACTTCATGGTCAGCTCCAAATACAGTGGGGAAAGCCAGAAGCAGAACCAAAAAAGAAGCTGCAATTGCGCTAGCCATGTCTATACCCTCTTAGTTCTATTCTCAGAATCAATCAATAAAGTTTACAAGAAAGAAAGGTTTAAGGTTGTGAATGGAAGAGACCCTGAGCCAATGACAATAAAATGCAATGCAAGGAGGATTATATATAATACGTACCAACTCCTTTATTTTACTGTCTCACCAACTTCTATAACTATATATGGATAAAATAGTGAGTAGTTATTGACCCTTTCAGTTGTCACCCTCCTCGCTAGCCTCCCTCTACCTAATGCATTGAGATTCTTTTCCCATAATTTCTGACTTGGAAGCTAACCTACAAATCACAAATTGGCAAGTGGCATTTGCTAGTCAATGACTTATTAGGAAAATCAGGGGATACAGGAATAAGATATATGATGAATTTTATGAATTATATCTGTCACATAATTGCTGTATAATGTATTAAACTAGTATAAAGTAACATAAAAATATACATTTTAAAGTTCAAGGTAGAAGCCACTCCCACAACTTTTGTTAGTTGCAGGCCAGCATCTTGCCTTGATCAATTCAAATTGCACCATAGTCAGATCCACCAATAATGCTTGTTAACAATTTTCAAAGAGAATGTTTTGCCTTACCACAAGTGTTAACTACACATTCTAATTTATTTTTTCATTAAATTAATGATACTTGAACAAACTCGTTTATTTTAAATATTTTATTAGCATCTTTTATTTCTTTTTATTTTTCTTTCTATTGCATCATAAATTGTAAATATTTATATTTTTTTCTCTCATTAAGTGTCTAATAGCATGGGTGTTTATTTATCTTTTTTTCTCTTTTTAGTATGATTAAAATTTATTGTAAATTATAAAATTATAAGTGAAACTTTAGATAAGAACTTAAGAAGTGAAACTAACAAAAAAAACTGTAATTTATTTAATATTTTAATTAATAATAGAAAATGTATTCAAAATAATATATACGTTCGAAAGTTTTTTATTGACAATTTTCATCAACCTAATTAATAACTAGGATTAATTATGTTTCTGGTGCATAAATATTTTTCAAGAATTTTGTTGTATATGTTCTCAATCCTATTGCAACATGTAATACCAAAACCAATATCTAGGCATAAAAGCACATGCTACTTGAAGTGTTTTGTTAGGAAATTAATTGTTGGTTGATTATTCAAACCAAAGGTTCAATATTCTTAATCGCACGAATTATTAGAGGCGGGGCGTTAAAGGGGAAGTTGTTAATTGAGCATCAGCATCATGCCATAGTAATGCCAATTGTGCATGCATCAACTTTTAAATTGTGGTGACCTCGCTGTCAACTTTTAGATTGCAGTCACCATCTTTACCAACTTTAGATTATGATAATTGATAACCATATTTTTAATTGACTTACACAATATATATTACATAATTTATCAAAAGAATGACTATGAAATCATGCTACAATTACATTAAATCTTTAAATGTGACATATAATTAACACTGCTCAAATCTTTTTAATGACGGCTATTAGACTTTAATTAATGAGGTTCCAATTAATTCTGTGAATGAACTTCGTTGTTACGAGTGATTGTTTCTAGAGAAGGGGATAACTAGGACAGAAACAAAGAATTGTCAACATATTCTCTGTATTCTCTACGTACTTTTATTCATTTCTTCAAAATTCTCCAATTTTTCTTGTTTTCCAAACCTCACTTCGAAGAAATTGGCATGCTTTTGGAACATATGCGTGTACATGATGACCTAAACCCAGTCAAACCAATGTGAGCAAAAATGGGTCAGCTGAGGTGTGCTACAAATTATTATAATCATGCCATGTGGAAGGTTCGTGGATGGATATGATATGCATTATCTTATTCTTAGGCATAAAGGTTCAACTTACTCGGTTCAAAATAATATTATCCATTTAACATATTTTAATTCGCCAAAGGAAATAACGTGGGGCATAAAAGTTCATCATTATTAATACTGTAAAAAAAAGTTCATCATTAGTAACATTTTCACCTATTCATTAAATAACTGAATGTGTTATTCTACTCCTGTAATTAATTAATTTGGGATAAAGAAGAAGCTTGTGTTCGAATTTCTTCTTAATTTATTGTGATGTTTACCCATGAAAGGAACTAAATATAACACCAGCAATGGAATTATTGATTTTGACTCATCAAGTTTGGTGAAAAAATTGACCATTAATATATTACATACAGATTCATGAATCATGATAAATTAAAAAGGGGAGTTATTTATTGTGAAACTGCTACAGCACGAATTACCACGAAAACAGCCCGTTGACATCATTGAAGAGAACTTAAATAAAAAATTATGAAAAAAAATATATATTTTGATGGAAATCATAGATGTGATTTTACGTATTAGATAAATTCATAAAATGAAGCCTTCTCCTAAATTAAAGTATAAATTTATTAAAATTTACTTCTTTAATTTTATTTATTGATGATTGAAAATGTTTTTAAAAAAATCTAAAATAAATTATCTATTTTAGGAAAGTCGAGCTCATAATTGATGAGCAAGGAATGCATTATACTATAATAAACAACTATACTTCATTTATCTCATTATTTTTTTCATTGATCAGCAAATATTAATGATTAATATGGTTAGTTTTTTATTATCAAATGAGATTTTACCGACAATCTTACTCCTTTTCTCTTTTTTTTTTTTTTAACTACTCAAGTCACCTCATATTTCTTTTACTCCTTTATCTCATTGTTTATTCTAGCTAGTTGGACACAAGAAGCTACCAAACATGTGCATCCTCGTAACCAAAGCAAGGACTCGGAATATACGTGAACTAATTGTATACCTAAACCACCATCTTTCAACATATTACACCTAGCCACACATTTTGAATTAAATCCTTGGTAGTTATTGCCACCTAATACTCAGATACTTTACATCATGTTATATATGGAGATTAGTTTAGAATGACGACACACCAATATTTCTCTTCTTTAGATCGAGCCATCGAGGTACAGAAAAATTAAACTATATCAGTGCATTCCTTTGTTTGTTGTAATTCTTAATTTAAAAATCTAAGTAGATGCATGGCCAAGATTTAAATATATATTTATTTTTAATGTTAAATATTAAAATAAAGGTTAATGGACAATCTACATTCTTTTTACTCTCATTTCTAGTGAGTATTCTCTCTTTCGTTAAAAAAATAAATAATAAAAAAGTGATCTCACTCTTGAATTTATATATATATATATATATATATATATATATATATATATATATATATATATATATCAATTTTGAAATCAAATGTAGAAAGCAAGTAGGATTAGGTTGAGAAATTGACAGCTCTCGCATAGAATGAAGCCACCATTGTGGGGCCACGCTACATTATTATATTTTATAAACATCGATGAATCCAAAAAAGTATATGGCAGCCTTTTCAAACGGAAGAATAGAATTGGAAGCGTTACATCAAGGACCAAACGATCGTGTGAAGCTGGAAATAATTGAATGCATGAAAATACAATCATCCAATCAAAAAATAGTTCTACTTCTTAGATTATATTTATATTGCTAACTAATGCTGTTATAAGAAAATCACTTTCAACAGTTAATTTAAAAAAAAAAATGGCTTAATTATTCTCATAATCCTCGTACCTTAATTCATGGGTGGTTTTGGTGTCTTTAATTTAAATTGTTTGTAGTTAATCATAATTTTGTTAAAGTTAAGTCCCATACTTCAAAGTTAAATAATGAGTAGAAACGTAACGATGTGTGTAACATGATATTGATCTGTGTATAGATTCCTAAAGGAAATAATAATAATAAAATATTCAAATAAAAAATGTATGAAATATAATTAGAAGTCATTATTTAAATATCTCGTATATTAGTTATGTGAGTAGGGAAGTTAAATATTTCATAAATTAATATGACCAGTAATTATTAATTATAATTGAATTTTGAGATAATTTTGACATTATGAATTAAATTATTATTTCATAAGATGTAAAATGCACAATTTACAAAGAGTAGTTTTGGAGTAAAGATATACTCATAATCATCCATTGCACATGATAGATGACTAGTCTATCGATTTTTTTTATGTCATTAGTATCCTAAATCATTAGGAATATTAATTAATTACAGTTAATCCAAGTTTTCACCAAATGGTTTAGGCAAAATGACTTAGACATAGTTAAACTCTTTTTCCTTTAATCCCATTGGCAAATTTTCAATTTGAAGCATTTTATTGGTTTTCGGGAGGGGGGATTTTAAGTGTGTTTCACAGTTTGAATTAAGTGAAATTTGAGTTCCATCAAGTCTAAAACTTAAAAACTCTAGTTTTCTCTCATTTCTCATTAGCCTTTCTCTCACCCAACTCATATCCTCTCTTCCTCTCAAAGTGGTCAGACTACTCTTGCTCTCCTAGGACAACCATTATATTCTCATTTCTTGCTTTTGGAGACTTCAAGACCAAGGGCTTCTACCTTCCTTCATGACCTTGATTTCCTTCCACTCATTCAAAGCTAAGCTTCTTCTTTTCATTTTATTTTGCATTGGGGCTACAAGAAAATGTCTTCTCTTCTTCTCCATCTCATTTTTGTTTCTTTTCTTACAACGTTAAACGACATTTAAACATAATAATGGATATTGTATGGAAAAAAATCATGAGTGCAATGGTATATATATAATAACATCTTAGAAATATCCAATTATTATTTTTCTCTGTTTTATATTTCATTTGTTTATCATTTTATATTTCAATAAATGGCAATTTATACACAGAAAAGTAATAGATGTTAATGCATATCATTAATATTATTCTGATCATATATACTTTATTAATACACCAATATATTACTAATTACAATAAGTATATTTAATTGGAAATTAAACTTTTTTACAACATCTCTAAAAGAAAATCTCATTTTAAAATCTTAATTATTTTTTGGGTGAATCTCGAATTGTCACATCATTCTCAAGATTTCTTATATTTCTTACTCCAAAAATATATCTCATGCTAAGATCTTAAATCATTTTTGTAGGTACCAATCTTTTAATATTTTCAGTTACTAGCAATGTTTCCCACAAATGTTCTAGCGAGAGGGTAAAATATCATTTATTTTGAATGATTAGAGATCTTGAAAGTTCTTGTAAAAGAACTAGATCTCCACATAAAAATCTAACAACCTACTCCAACAATAGATTTTAACAAGTTCAGATATGAGGTTAAGATTTTCTTATAAGATTTCTTATTAAAGATGTTCTAACAGTGTAACTAACTAACCGACACTTAACATACAAAATTCTGCCGCTAATAATTTGTGGAAGTCACTAACTAATTACGTGCAGAGATGGTTAGCATGAAACATCATAGTATGTAGCTACATTCGCAACGAAAAGAAGAAAGACATATGGTTAGCATGTGTTTCTTTCTCTCGCTGCAGGGTGTACGTAGCAGCTGGAAATGATATAATCCAATTAGGGTTCTCTTGGAATGGGTTTAAGCATTGGTAGATAACGCCTTCCTTCATGCATTTTGTCAAAAACCAAATGGCAATCCAGTTCAATAATGTATTTTTTTTTTTGTGAATGTTCAATAATGTATTTTATTCCAAGGCAAAGTTGGATATGCAATTAATATATGCATTGCATATGTATAATTAATCACAAAATAAAGCAACAGGTCCATTATAGATAGATTGAATTGATGGGTCATATAAGTCTAAGGATGGCAATGGATGAGGGCTACGTGTAATAGTCTCCCTATACCCGTCCATATTTATATGAGTATTACAAATTTTATACATTTATAGGTATTTTTTTGGTTATGATATTTACAAGTATTCATAAATATTTGTTAAAATATAAAATTTTAAACAAAAACTATAAAAAAAAACTGAAGCAAAAAAAAAAATATTGATAAACATATTAATTTTTATACTAAAAATAGAATTTTCTGATATATATATATATATATATATATATATATATATATATTAATTTTACTAAAAATAATTTCAAAGTGTGAGGACCTACATCAAATTAGTTTGGTGGTTAAAAAGGAAAAAAATTATGGATTAAATTCATCTGCTAATAAAATTAGCAAACTAACAATTAATATTTATTGATAAAAAAAATGAGTATCATATTATCCACCTCATCCCATTAAGTTAATGGCTTTTACTCACAAGTATTTTGAGGTGTTCATATACCGATCCAATCCAATCTAAAAAAAAAAAAGTGATTCAAAAATTAAAACTAAATTGATGAAAAAATTGAAAAATCTAATTTTTTATTGGGCCAGATCGGATTTCTGATTTGATTTTCGAAACCGATCCAAACCGAACTTATATCTATTTATGAAAAAATATTTAATTAGAGATATTTTATTAATTATTTGAGTTAAGATGTGCAGCTATTCTATTATTAGTTATATAATTAAATACAAATAAAATATTTGATATTTTTATTATTTTTATAATATATCTTTTATCTTATTTTTATTTTTAATTATAAGTAGGATTAAAATAAAAAATTGATTGAATCCAAACTGCTTTAAATTAAATCAAATAAGATAAAAAATTTAAACTAAACTATTTAGATGATAAATTAATAAAATCAAAATAATTGAATCTAATGATTTTTCTCTCCAAAAAAAAAAAATGTAATCCAATCCCCTAACATCTTTCAAGCAGTGGCAGATCCAAGATCCTAAGTTAATGGGTGTAAATTATAAAAAATAAAATTAATGGGTTCAATTATATAAATATAAATAAAATAAAATATAAAAATATAAGATTTTATTTAAAAATTTAGTAAATTTTAAAAAATGAGGAGATGCAAGCATTATGTAGGTCCGCCACTGCTTCCAAGTATCTAGAGGCACGATATTTTTCAGCCCAATATGGTTTTATTTTTCATTTAAAGTTTAAAAGTTATTTCACTGTATAATAATAATAATAATAATAATAATAATAATAATAATAATATACGACTTTGACTGTAAAATTAAAATGTTACTAATTAGAATATCAAATATTTAATTAGATAAATTCTTTGTTTAAATATTTTTTTCTTAGAATTTGTAAGAATGATGTTAAAGATAATAAAATTTATAAATACTTCATTGTAGTAAAAAAAATGTGCCAATTATTTAAGAAATGGTATGATTTTAAAAAAAAAAATATGTATCATGTATGCACGTACCTTTTATATATTATTTTATCATTTAAATTGATTTTTTCCAGAAATTGTTGCTAAAAGGATTGTAAAAAAATATTATACATTTAATAGAAATAAAATAATATTAATTTATATTAGTTTTAATGTAGGGAAAATTTCTTATTAATTTTTATTTAAATGTGAATTGACTCTTATTGTAAAAATAAAAATAATAGATTATTAATTGTTGATGTAAAATGTAATCCTAAATAAATTTTATAAAAAAATATGTTTTGATCAAGAAAAGGATAGGAGTTAAAAAAGAATAATAAATATAATGAGTAATGCGATAAAATGAAAATTCACATGATAAAAAGTTAGACTTCGCGTACGTCTTCACCTAACAAAAATGTTAAATAATTTTTTTTATATATATAACTTGGATTTTTTTTTAATGTTTTATCTCCACCTTTCGGCTCATTACATTCCATAGTTATAAAAGATGGAACCTAATCTGCTGGTAGAACTAAAGAAGTTATGTTGGTAGTTGGTACGACTTATTGGTACCACTCTATTTTACAGGCCAATTAAGTCAGATAGTTGAAAAAGTAATTAAAGGTTGGTGCATGTACGTGTTACGTTTATGAGAAAATAATTTATTTAATAAAAAAATTTATATTTAATTGTTTTTTATATGTAACATTTTTATGGATCAACAACAACACAGAATGAGTGAGTTTAAGAATCTATGATATGACCTAATAAATTTGAAGATACTTATAATCTTTAACCCAAAGAAAAATACTAAACTCAAACAGCACTTGCAAGGTCCTCCTTATATTATTAAAAATTTGAAACATTTAATCAACTCTTGGGATAAGGAATCTAATACATTTCAAACTATATTACGTAAATATATATAGTAGTTCTTGTTGGGCAATCAACACTCTCATAGATAAAATTACTCACACTTATACAAGATCGTGAGAACACAATAAAAATTACACCATAAAAAAATAATAATGGTTCGACACCTCTAGTCTACATCTACGAAATTGTCTTAAAAATATTTTTTTATCACAAAAATGATTACAATATTACAACTCATCTCAAGTAATATATCATTCTACAAACTCAAGTATTTACAAAAAATAATAACACTCTCACACAAAGACATTTTTCTCTCAACAAAATAACTTTGTTTCATAATCTCTCTTCTCACACACACTCTCTTCATATGTTCCACTAAATCTCTTCTCTATGTGAAGACTATTACCAATTATAATAAATAAATTTTTTTTTAAAGTTGAAACAAAAATAAACATTTAATTAAGGTTTATCTAGTAAAATGTAATCATTTCACTTTATATTTAAGTCACCTAAACCTTAATAATAAAAATTGAATTTCCAAAATATATATATATATATATATATATAACTTATCTTTTAGTTTAAAACTTTATTCCAGGAGCCCATATGCCTCCCACAAAATAAATTAGGTTTTCACAAGCCTCTTAGTTCAGAATTGAAGCCATCTCCAAAGCGGGGACTCTGCAACAAGTCCTGGTCCATAAAGGGTCCAGGTGTGTATAGTTTTCCGTTGAGATCGAAAAATCCTAACATGCATGTATATACGTATATTTTTTTATATATCAACCAAGACATGTACTTAAGTATAATACGTTTATAAAATAAATAACTCGTTATTTTCTTTCTATACATGTTTGCATGCTCGGGAATTCATGCTAACTGAAAATTTAACACACGAGTTTCTCTATCTGTGGAAAGTTATTGCAATGCACACGAAACCAGTGAAAAAAGTATGAAAAGAATTCTTTTAGCATTAAGTCAAACCATAATCAATTTTTTTTTATCATGACGCATGTTCTAGCTAGGGTAAGATTTATGATTAAAGGCTAACAAGAGTGATTATTTTTATACCATGACATTGATGTATATAATATTTATTAATTTTATTGATGATTAATTTTTATTAAAAAATTTATTTGATCATTTTTGTTTTTAATTATGTTTTTTTTTCTTGCGAGGCTTGAACTTATTACATTATTTGAGGGAATGATATCGAGAATCACTCAAACCAACAAATTATTGATTTAACCAAAATATAGTTAAAATAGAATCATAAGAAACCATATCTTATGAGGGCGTGTGTTTGAATTTTGTTATTTATATAAAAAATTAGTTAATAGAAATCTATAAACACTTTTAAGCTGTCAGGCTTATTCTTTTTCTAAAGAACTCTAAGTGTATCTGAGTCTCATATTGAAAATTTTCAATTAAATGTTACTAAAAGAATCATTCATTTAAAATTAACTTTATCAAAAGCAATTCTCCTTATTTTTAAAACTAAAGGTCCCTAAATCATTAAAGGATGCACTGTGCACTTTCGCCGCATCTTCCATCAAGTTGCTATTCTGTCCTACCTCATGCTCATGCTAATATGATGCTTTCAATTTCCTTCATTGGGACCCGCCTCAATTTTCATTTGCTCATGTTCCCGTCCAGTTGATCTGCCACCTTGTGATTTTGAAGGTTTTTTTCTCTAAGAGTTATGGACCATTTCATAATTAATATAATTTTTTATTATAAAGTTTTTTATTTTATTAATTTTTAATTATTAGATAAGATTATACTCTATTTTGAAGGCTTTGTTAAACATTGTAAGTGGTTTGTAGACTTTTCTTTGTGGTTCCTGTTCATGAATATTAAATAAATATCCTTAAAAATATATAGGATAAATTTTGAAAGATCATTCAATTTTACTTTTTTTAACATTTTAAATTCTAAGTAAAAATGTAGAACATATCTTAATAAATTCTTTTTATTAATACAACATGTCATATTTAATTACATAACCAATATAGACTTACACAATCAATTTAATGAGTTATGTATTGATAATATAAAAACATTGTTGACTATAACAAGAATGATGAAAGAAAGTGATCACATTAGCAACAATAATGATGAAAGAAAGTGATCACACATAATAGTTATAACAAGGAATAGTGATATTGATAACAATGAAAGTATTATTAATTATAAGACAGATGTAGAGGGATAATTAATGTTAATTAGTACAAAATTATATGAAATTAATTTTGTATGTTGTTATTATAATAATGGTTCATGTTAATTAGTATAAAATTAGTTGTGTTTGTTGTTATTATAATAACAATTAAGATTATTATTATTTAAAATAAAAATTAGTTTCAATTTTATGTGTAAAAATAATAACCTTTTAAAAATTATTATTTATTAACCGTTGGACAATTAACTAATTATATATATATATATATATATATATATATATATATATATATATATATATATATATATATATATTGGAACAATGATAATAGGGATCACAATTGCAGAGATAACAAGCAGCCGTGGTAATTAAATATATTTTTCTAGTATTTGACAGGGGAAAAAAATGTAACCTTAACATGATTCCCTTTCCATCTCGAACCTCTCTTTTAGATATATATTAATTTACTGCAACCATCTAATCGTAGCATACAATTAATTTTCGCAGAAGTGGTCGTGACAATATAACTTGTACACACTAAAAATACTCTGGTAAAGCTTTTCTCAACATTAAACGATGTATCCATAAATAATAAAATAAATCTATCCATCAATGAACAATGATATTATGATAAGGAAATGGAGAAGGAACTTTATCCCAAGGGAAAAGGCAGACAAAATTTCTTTGTCATGGTAGTCAACAATCAACATTGAGATCTTTCGCATAAGATCGTACAATTTTACGATCTTCATTACCATGAGGATTCACGTACTCAAAATCACATCTTGGTGAGATCGACTGAGATCATATATAGTGTTAGGCTAAGTTCGTTGGTATTGTGCAATCTCACCGTGCCCAACAAAACTCAATTTGGGATACCCAAAATACCCAGGTTGTTATCAACCAATATTATCCCTATTTTCTACCATTCTAAAGTTGAAAGACTCATCACTGTTGCATGCTTTCTTCTCCACCATCGGTCCTCATCTCCTCCATTTTTTTTCTAATTTTTTTTTTTGCGCCTTTGTTGGGTTTATTGGGTGATTCTGTGCTCCTCTTTGTTTTAGTGTTTCTAATTAGTTGGTAAACTGAACTGAAAATGTCTTCAAACCCAAGCTCAGTAGCTGCCGTTGGCATTTCTAGTGCAAATGATGCTACCTCTATTAAGAAGTTGGTGTTTGGTATTTTCTCGTGATTAAGTTGCTATTTGCGACTTATGAGTTGTTAATGACCTTTCTGTGGATTTTGAATTTAAGGTCTAATTAAGTGTTTATAATTATGTAAAGAGGTCTTTTTCTTAATTTTTGCTTATTTACGCTATTTTATATGGGTGTATTTTGCCGCCTTAATTTCAGATTTTTTTTACCCTTAAAAGGAGAGGAGAAACTGGGCTAAACAATAAAAGTTCTTAAATTTTAAGTAGCTTATTTTATAGCGTAAATTTTATAAAAAGTAATTTAAATAAAAAAAAAAAAACTCCTAAGAGCTACTTAATTTTCGTTGGCTTATGCAGGACTTTTCCATTAAAGCACCCTTTCGATTCTGCGTACAGCCATATTTCTCATATTTTAAAATTTTTATTTTCTAACCAAAACTCTCTCAATTGGTGCAGCCGGTACATGATGTTCGGATTACTATTGAGGAAATTATGGATGAGTTTATTTAAAAAAGAAATAATTTTAAAATAAGTATTTTTTAAAATAGTGTTTTTTTAAGAAGCAAATAGAATTTGCTTCTTAAAATAAGAAAAAAAATTACTTCTTTTAAGTAAAAAACAAATTAGACAAACACATTAAAATAAATAATCACTTATTTTATTAAAAATAATACTTTTAAAAAAATAAGTTTAAACAATTTCATCTTATATATACCTATATACCTAAACAAAGTATCAATATCTATATAAATAAAATATACCTGCAAATTCTTTATAAAAAAATATGTATACATATGAACTTACACGGAGTCTAGGGTGAGAAACACTGTCAAGTTTCTTGAAAGTTTTTCTCAACCATTAGATCAACTAAAAAACATAAACAAGTGAAACTTGGATTGAATTCCTCTCGAGTATTGAATTTTTCCAGAAATACACAAGGGGTGTGTGAAACCCACACTAAGCAAGCGTTGCGACAACGACAGCAGCTGCATGTGACACATATGGACGAGGTCGAAGCGGCCATCATAGCACCAGATCTAGCATGTGAAGACCAAGAGCACAGTAAAGAGGAGGAAGAAGAGTTTGCCTTTGGATCTCGATGGTTTGGTCATCGAGCTACATGTCATAGTTAAGGATTTGATAACAACCGATGGTGCTAAGTAAAACAACATCTTTCTAAATCACTGCACAGAGTTGTGAACAACAAAAGGATTTGTGGGAATGACGAGGTGGGTTTCATGGAAGAGTTGGTCGGATGAGAAGAATTTGCAGGCAGCGGGAGGTGGTGGAAGGGAGAGCAATGAGAGAGAAGGGAGCGTTGGGACAAATCTGTAAAAAATAGCATCCATTGATTTTTAAAGTTAATATATCCAACGGTGGGAAAAAACTGTCATGGTGGGAAACTTGACACCTAGAAATAGTCATGAATTTATAACTATCCGGTGATTTACAATCTTAACTTCCCTAAAGTAAGCTGTCACAAAAAAAAAAAAAAAAAAAAAAAAAAAAAAAAAAAGAAAGAGCCTTCCCTTAAGTAAAATCTTCATTTTGACCACCTTGCTCCTTATTGCATAAATGATCACAATATGCATGTTCAAGGGAAAACTCTACCAATGCATATTCCTTTGGGTACCCCCTTTGAAATTATAGGTTACTACTTATTATATTACCTGCTGGTCAATATACATCTTGAATTTCCATATGCCAAAGTAGCTCATTAGTTCAATCCATTCACCTTTGACACTTGGCAGACCTTCATCACAAGTTCATTTTCATCCACATTCATCATGTAATTGATTTAAAAGTCCACACCCACAGAGACATCATCATTCGAGAGAGAAAACTAATTAGTGGTCAAACTAGCTTAAGCCTTCCATACAATGTCACATCCACAAATCTATATTCACAAAACAATAGCTTAATTGCAAATTTAGTCCCCTTATTTATCTCAAATTTCGAATTTGGTCCCCTATAATTTAATTCACCAATTGAACCTTCCTTTTTTCAATCCCGTTATTTTAGTCCTCAACCCCGAAATTAGACATTGATTATTACTTGGGAACGTTGACCGCCACATGTCACGCTTTGATTGGATGTTAATTAAATGCACAAAATTAAAGCACGATACGTGACGGTCAATGCCCAACAACAACACGACACGTGACACTCAACGTAAATAATTAACGATCAACGTCCAAATTCAGGGTTAGGGACTAAAATTACCAGATTGCAAAAAAATGAAGGACTCAATTGGTGAATTAAATTATAAATGAACCAGATTCGAAATCTGAGACAAACAGAGGGACTAAATTTGCAATTAAGCCTAAAACAAAATACAAGAACAATGAAATAAAAGTCAAACTAAAGCCTAGGATATTTAGAATTTTGACAAGAATTACATAGAAGATCATTAAAGCTGAAAAGGCGGAGCAAGTTATCAACTTCGACACCCCTCCCCACAAACACACAACACCACCAGCAGCAACAATTAGGATATCACTGAAAATAACTCACCATTTTCAGACCCTTTCAGCAAGGAATGCAACTCCATCTCACCAATAAATGAGCAGCAACAGCAGCAGAACAAAAATTAGGGAAAAGCATAAGCAAAAGACAGACCAGGAAAAGATGTACCAGTTATCAGTACGCTATGAATGACTTTATCAACCAGTGGCCTTCAATAGATTCAAAGAAAATAATTTCCTAGGAAGGGAGGAACTACATGCAACAAAATTTATTCAAAACAATTGACTTATCCATATACATGCATTTGCACAAAACAAACTACAAGCAACAAAATTGATTCAATAAATTACACAAAGGAGCCTGCAAGCTAATATGATTGAAATTGGGCAAAGGCAAATATCCTTACAGGTTACCAAGATTAGGATCCTATGTGATGGAAAGGAAAGAAACATAAATTGGTAGAAATAAATAAGACTTTAGACCTTCCATCCCTGTATCAGCAACTTCCTCTATAAAATGGCACAAAGAAGACTTTAAACCCTCAATTTACCACATCACTATCCCCTGCGTCAGGTCCTGTGTCCCAAATAGAAAGAAATAAGGTTAGAAATCTTTCACTCAGACACATAATTAGCTCTTCTACAAATATTATAAAAGTATAAAGCAGCTCCTAGGTTGTAGAATCAGTCAAACGTGTACAAACATCCAAAAGACAGAACATCCCTCACACTGAGATTTAAGTAACTCAACCGAACTCTGCTAACTTCATATCTTTTAAATGGGCACAGGAGAATAATTTTGTAAAGACAATCACTCAAACGCTAAGGCTAAAGCCAATTGATGGCAAGATTGTACAATGCACGGAAACTAATTAAAAAAAAGTGTAATGTAAATCTCAGTAATGGTGAGTGTTGGCTTTAAATAGGTAAAAGGCATACAAAGAGAATTTTGGAAACAAAACAATTTCAGTCTTATGAGCATTTATTTACACTCCGCAGAAACACGAACACTGCACAACAAAACGATTGCCAATGGTGACAAAACTCATATTGCAGACATAAAAAATCTTTTATTCCCAATAACCACATAAATATTGACATGCCATGCATCAAAATCAGTTTATCAAATGCTTCCCAATATACAAATTACAAGCAAGAGTAATTGAATTCCCCACACACATGATGCCAATCCAATTAGAGGGAAAAAACAGTGGAAAACCAACTATAGACATAACATGACCATAAAACAACACAAATCATAAATCAAAAGTAAGAATCAAGTTTTAAAACGAGCATGAGCCATTTTAGATGTAATAAACACTACATCTTATCTAATTATGTGATATTCTCATCGCTATTGATATAAAAGTTCAAAAAATTAAAGTGAAAATAAAAATTATAACATTTCAAGAATACACATCCAACACAAGTACAACACAACATGAACCCTAACTGGAGTCTCCGTACTTCCTTGGAAACCACCAATGGAAATGGAAATGGAAATGGAAATGCTACTGCAACCAAGGTTTTAAAAAACAGTCCCCAACCACAATTACAACTACAAAGTCAAGGTTTCTGTTGTCTCCACAACCGCCCTAGTAGCCACATCAGCCAAATATATCCACAATATCAAGAATCACAGCAAAACTGCAACCATGACTTCAATTTAAAACCTTGCTTAGGATACTAAGGCGAAGAACAAAATCCACCAATTATCACAAATACAATGAATGACCAACATCATCATTTCTTTTTGGACCTGGGTCGAAGAACACAGATGTACTCCAACCCACAGGCTCAGAAACTAATCCCCATTTCTAAACTATAAGAACTAAATCCAATTTTAATAGAAAAAATTAGCAGACCTAAAACACATTTTACCCTGTAATAATTTATAACAATTCATAACACCAATCATTTACCTTCTTCACCATCCACTACACCTTCCTCCTCACCCTCTTCATATCCCTCTTCTTCTTCTTCTTCATCTTCATCATCACTCCCTTGATAATCACCCCCATACCTCTGATTCAAGTAATCCACAGCACCCTGCGTGAGCACAAGCTTATCCGCATCAAGAATATCATACAAATTCAGCGTCCTCGGCGTGTGCATCTTCAAGGTCCCAATGTTCCTGCTCGATAGCCTCACGTTCTCCGGCACCTCCGTCATCAAGAACATCGCCTTCTCCTTCGGGTCGAGCCCCCACCGCTTCATCGCCGCGATGAACTCCTTCGTCTTCGGCTTCTCGGCGAACTCCGCTGCGAAGTCCTCCACCACGACGGCACTGGCGGCGGCGCTGGCAACAGCGGTGGAGATGGCGAGGCGCTTCTCCTTGCGGTTGATCTTGATGGACCAGTCGCGGGGCTTCGGGCCGAAGATGACGCCTCCGCCGGGGCGGAGGGGCGTGCGGTTGGAGCCGCGGCGGGCGCGACCGGTTTTTTTCTGCGGGAAGGGCTTCCGGCCGCCGCCTCGGACCTCGCCGCGGGTGAGGGTGGAGGCGGTGCCGCGGCGCTTGTTCTGGAGGTCGGTGACGACGGCGCGGTGGACGACGGCTCGGGCGGTGTCGGGAGGGGCGGAGCGGAGGTCGAGGAAGGACTCGCCGACCCTCTCGCCGGAGAAGTTGAGGACGGGAAGAGGAGGGGAGGCCTTGCAGGAAATGGAGAGGGGTTTTTTGGAGGGTAAAACGGGAAAGCTGTTGGACTTGAAAGAATTATTGTGTGTGTGGAATTGGTGTGAAGAGAAGAAGATGGAGGATGATCCGAAGGAGAGTGAGGTTGGTGTTGTTGGTGTGGAGAGAGAGAGGGAAAGTGAAGCCATTGTTGTTTCAAGTTCTCTCAGACTCAAACAGTCTTGCTCTTTTCTATCCTATCCGTTAGAATGATTGGATATGGTATGCTGTCTATCACAGCAGACACTCTTCTTTTTTAGGTCTTTTCTTTTCTTTTTTCCTGTAAATTAAATAAAAATAATAATATGATTATAAGAAAAAATTATTTATTAAAAATATCTTTTAATCATAACTCATCATAAATAATAAATTTTATATTATTAATATATCACTGTTAAATTCCTTATTTTATGAAATTTTATACTTTCAATTAATAAAAATTATTATTAATAATTTAATATTATTTTTAAAATAATTATTTTAAAAAATACACGTTAATTTGATTTGAATAGCTTTAAGGAAAATTTGGATTGATTGATGGTTCGGATTTTACTGACTTATTCTTACAGGAATTTTGATTTTCTATTGATGTATGTATGCTTTAACTCCATATATTAAATTTTAGATTTAATTATAATTTTGATTCTCTCATTTCATTAAACTCCAATTTTAATCCTTTGAAATTTTATTATAACATTTGATTTTTTTAATGTTCTACTATCGCGCTTTTTAAGCATTGACAAGTTGTTGGGATGATGGCTTTGAGTTACGGTTCCACAAGAAGCATAGGGACATGGTTATCTCGATTTGGGTATCGATAATTCCTTTATTTTTTTATTAATAAAACATTAAGAAATAATAACTACATTTATGTTTTAATAAATTCATATTAAATGTATTTTATCGTCAAACAGTCAAAGATGGTAACACAACGTTCATCACATAGAAATTAACTGAAGAATCAAACTAATGAAATTTAAAAATTAAAGGAATTAAATGTTATAATAAAATTTTAAGAAAATTAAAATTATAATTTGATGAAACTAAAGGACTAAAATTATAATTAAATTTAAATTTTATAGCATGTTTATGCAATAAATGTGATCAATTTTGTAAAAAAAAAACATAAATGTGACCAACTAAAAAGAAATCACATGTGAAAAAAATATACTAGTGTTGAGTTAGTGAGTTTATTGAGATGATGATGCGTAGTTTCAACATAGTAAACAAACTGGAAAACCAAATTGAATAACACTAGCAAGTAAAACTGTAAATATATTATTATATTATCCAATTTTATATCATTCTGTTTATAAGTTCGATGCCTCAAAATATGGTTTTAGATAAGTATATTAACCAAACTATAAAATTAGAATTTGAGTTGTACAACCTAAAAACAAGTCAACAAGCAAATTTTGCCAACATTTTTCTTGATATCGCAAAGGACAATATTGCTTCAATAAGTAATATGCAACCACAAACAGTCAAGGATTCATTTAGCTTATTGACAAAATGCTAACGGATAACATATATCATGAAATGCACATTAACATATTTGCAATATTTTTAGTTCAGTTTAATTTTCTTTGATTAGTATAAGAAAATAAAAAAGAGTGATGTGTATAATTCGCAAAAAAACTCAAATATTCAAGTGTAATTTATTCTTATCATAATTGTCATATACTTTGATTTTTTTTTCTTTCTATAATTACTTATCGTCAACGAGAGATCTTATTAATATATGTCATGAGTTGAGAAAAATGTTATTTTCAATACCATCATCATAAGCATCAAATTTCTTCTTTGCTATCTTAATTCTAGACATACAACTATTGTAGTTATTGATTGATTTGGGGAAGACTTATATAATGATAAAACATTTGTGTTTTCTTATCTCAGTTATACTCTCGGCTTCCTCTCTAGTAGTTTACACTATTAAAAAAAGGGTTTTGCACGACACCAAATTTATGTTGGTTGTCCGCTCTAGAAGGTTGAACGGTGACTTTTTTGTAATTTTTGTGAAATAATTTGCATTTTACGACGTGCAATCTAAGGCGGTTATTAGAAACCGCCTTAGAATGTTACGTGCTATAACATTTATGTCGGCTTTCATTAAAAACTGTCGTAGTTTTAAACAAAAAAAATCAAAATTAAATCGCTTAAACATATTTGTGCCCTTCAACATTGTCTTTTCTTTGAACCCTGTAGACAGCACTGACCTTCGATTGAACCCTTCAGCATTCTCGTTTCTTTGAACCTTGCAGACAGTCTTGTGACCTTCGATTGAACCCTTTAGCATTCTCGTTTGATTGTTATGAACCCTATTTACTGTTTCAGTTTCAAGCATTGAAGCCTATTGACATTGAACACCTTCCATTGAACCCTATTGACATTGAAGCCTTGTACATTGAAGTGGACGAGGTTCAAAGTTTCTGGCTCGAACTGGCAGTTCGTGAAGAACAACATTGATCTCACTTCGAAGAAACCAGGTTACGTTAATAAATTTGTTAGGTTAAGGTTATTTTAAGGTTCTTTTAGGTTAAGCTTCGAAGATATGGGGTGGTTCGTGAAGCAAGGTCACAGGTTTGATAAAAGAAATTTAATGTTGATGTTTGCTTATGGTGGTTGCAGGGAAGACGCGTGCAGCCCATCAATGAGTTGTTGTTGAAGAAGCTGGAACCTTGTTTACTAGGCTGCAAACGAGTCAGTGGCCGTTTCTGATTTTTTGTGTGGTTCATGGTTGTTGGAATTCTTTTTTATTAGTAAAATATATCTATATTGATAAATTGGTTAGAATGTTAGCTTCACATGATAAATGTTAGCTTCACATGCTTGTTTTAAGTTCCAATATGTTGTTTAGTAGAGGAATAAGAGACACAACTGCTTCTAATAACCTCTTGTTAAGGTATCTTCCAGAGATGGGAATCGAGTAATACTTTTTAGAAATACTCAGATTCAAATGTTGTCCAATTCACATATGCTTACAAATTTTGGATACTACCATGAAAGGTCTTCCTCATAATCAACTCAGCCTTACAAGTTTTAGAAATAACTCAGCCTTCCACATAATCATCTGGTGAAATTCCAGATTCCTTCCCCCAAGTATATCTTTTTTATCTGTCTTATAACACTTTAAGTGGATCCATCCCACAAGTATTGGGAACATGACTCAGCTCTTGCTGTTGTATGTTCATAGGTAACCACTTGTCTGCGACAATTCCGTCATCCATTGGGAATTGCAGCAAATTACTAAAAATCAGTTACATGTTATCCTGCCTCCGAGTCTTAACAATCTCAATGATCTTGCTTCTTTTGATGTTGTCAGCAATAGACTTAAGGGCACCATTCCTTTTGGTTCTGCTTCGGCCAGTTGTCAAAATTTACAGTTTTTAGATCTCTCATTCAATGATTTTAGTGGAGGCCTTTCCTCAAGCTTGGGGAACTCTAGTGCCTTATCAGAATTTGCAGCTGTGAACTGCAATTTGGATGGAAATAGAGTACTTTTTGAACTCTCATTCAAAAATAAATCTAATACAGCTTCACCATCTCATAATTTGGAATTAGAGTACTTTTTGAACATGTCACTTTGGATTTTGACCGGAAAAAAAAAGTTTCATAAAAGTTAGCTAATTATTCATTAATGACATATTACAAAAAAATAATGTTACCTAAATTACTGTTAAAAAAAAACAATGTTACTTGAATTAGAGCATTCTAAATTTCTAGTTCAACATCCTATAAATGAGTAAATGGGTTCTAAGCAAACCCACTCATACCAGTTTTTAAAATATCAAAAACATCTTAAAAAGTATTCAATGCTTTCCAATAACTATTTACTTTTCTTCGTCAATTTTCTTTTCTAATAATTCAATATGCTAATTCGTGATGTTTTCAAATGCAGAGCTAGTGAAGATACCATTCACTTTGTTATTGGTAAAGTTCAATTTTTTCCTAAGTGTTATGTTGTAATATTTATCAATTATAACATAACAAAATTAATAAAATGGAATAGTGAACAAGTAATATCGTAATAATTAACAAATTTAATATTTCAACAAATAAATACTAAATCATACACTTAAAACTTTAAAAACTCAGAAAAATCAACATACATAATAAATAACCATAATAACAAATACAAATACAGAACATTCATCCTAAGTAATCACACTATTACACATGAGATTTTTAGTAAAAAAAAAATTCTAACACCTAGTAAAAATATTATTAAAAACTTTTAAGAATATTTTAAAAATATCATCAAATATGAATAAATATTATTAATATGTTTTTACGTATTTTATTAAATGTTATGTATAACTTTTATCGCCAAATTTTTTAGCGACATAAGTTATACACAATATTAAATAAAATATCACAGAAATATCTTAGTAACATTTATTTACATCGTACAATATTTTAAAAAATGTTGTCTACAATTTTTTTCAATATTTTAAGTATTAGGCAAAAAATATTACTAAAGATCACACGTGTAATAGTATCATTTTGGTAATATATTTGCATTTGATTTGTTAAACTATCTTTTATAAACTCAACCAAAGCAAATTCATCACTATTGTTTATTGGACATTGTTATTTATTGTGAGATACAATTTGATTTTCAAGTTTAGCATATATTTTGTTTATAAAGTCTTCATTTATGTCTATGCTTATTAAGTAATTATGAAAGACACAACATGCAATAATGATTAGTTATTTTTAACTTTTACTTCTTAAGTAAGTTTTGTTGAATTAGATAAAATCAAAATGTTTAGCAAAATAGAGAAATCTTTTTAATACACCAAAGATTTTATGTTGACAGGTGGATTGATGAAACCTGATAAAGGAATTCATTATCATTTGAAAGAATATTCAAGAAAAAACTCACCTCAAAATCATAAATTTATTTAAAATCAGCAAGCATCATTACACAATGTAATTGAAAGAATCAATGTCTTAAAAAAGATTTATATTTTTTATCTAATTCAACAAAACTTACTTGTATCAAATATATCATCTTATGTTCTGACAAACATATGTTTTTTATTCTTCATTTCTTGATCTAAAATTTTGCTAAAATTTCTCAAAAACTAAGGATAGCCTAACTCGTAGGCATAACTTTTTTTATTTTATTTTGATTTAATTAAGTTTTT
This sequence comes from Glycine soja, assembly GCF_004193775.1. NCBI lineage: Eukaryota > Viridiplantae > Streptophyta > Magnoliopsida > Fabales > Fabaceae > Glycine > Glycine soja. The sequence goes on from NC_041004.1 coordinate 33,286,867, forward strand.
CATGCCTAGAATATAGGTCATTTTCATATTACTACCTAATGTTCATTTTTTTCAATCAAGTACTTGAAAAAATGTTGAGTTTCATCTTATTATATGTCGTTAGTCGTCTTCCTTTAAGTGATAACGTGACAGACAGAGTATCATGTCATCATGTCTTGTCACGGGTATCTCATTGTCACATCATCACCTTCAATGACGTGGCTATATGTTTTAGTGATTCAGCATGATGACGTGACATTCTATTTGCCACCTTCATCACTTAACGAAAGACGACTAATTGCGGGTAGTAAAATAAAACTAAAAAAAAATTTAGGTAGATATTTGACAAAAAATAAATTTTTAGATAGTAATTTGAAAATGACCTATTTTTTCAGGTATGAAAAACTTATTAAATCCAATCTAAAAAACAATTTTTTAGTTAACAAATTATAAGAAAGAGTTTTATCAAAATAAATAATTTAATTTCAGATAAAATGATAAACAATAAATTTTATTACTTTATTGAAAATAAAAATAAAAATGATAATAGTAAATTTAAGTTGTGTTTAAAAGAAAGTCTTATAAGTCAATAAGAAAAAATCGTTTCTCAAGCACTTTTATTTGATCAAATATTTGTAAACTTGTTAAAAAAAAACTAAAAGTTAATTAAAATAACTTGATGAACATATATGTAATTTGTTTTTATATAGACTTAAGAAACTTTATCCTAGTTATTTTTTTAAGATAATTCCTCATTCAAAATAACAAATACATTAAATTAATAAGATATTTTTTATTGGTACGAATAAAAAAATACTATTTGAAATTTACAATAACTCACCTATCAATTTATCATGGTTAATCAACTAAATTAGATTGATAAGATAGTATTAAAGATGAAATTAAAGAGGTAAGATGCATACGTTTAATACTTGAACAAAGCTAAAAGAGAACCCAACAAGATCAAATGGTGAAATATATATTTTGGATCCAGAGAATAGTGAAGGAAGAGTGAGGGAAGGCATAACATGTTATATGTGTACATTGATCATAGATCGCAAAACAACAATTATATATGGTTTAAATAAGTTTTCATACCTGAAAAATATGTTATTTTCATATTACTACCAAAAAATTCATTTTTTCTCAAATACCTACCTAAAAAAAAATTAGTTTCATTTTACTACTTATCGTTGGTCATCTTTCGATGAGTGATGATATGGCAAACGGAGTGTCACGCCATTATGCCCAATCACTGACACGCCAGTGCGACGTCATTGAGGGTGATGACTAATGATGATGTCATCCTGACTAGGAGCGGATCGCTTGATACAGGCTACAGAGATTTGGATGACGCCACTTCCGAGGAGGGAAGATAAGTTAGGGTAGACACCACTTCCAGTGAAGGAAGATAAATCAGGGTAGACGCCACAAGAATTACCTTGATAAGTCTATGATTGGTTTAACAAGGAACCCAGAGAGAAGCTCTCACCAAATTTTATGAAAATGCCAAAAGTTTTTTTTATTGAAAACAAAAACCAATACTTATAGTATATCTGAAAAAAAAAAGATAAAAATAGACATGGGTCTTCTAAACAGTTTGGGCCAAAATTACAATAAATAAAAATAGAACATATTTGGTATGGGTCTTTAAATTAATTCGGACCTTCAGCAACAATTAATAGTCTTGGTAGTGTCTCTGCCTCTGGGCCTTCATCCTTCTCCACTTGGACCTTCATCCTTCTCCACTCGGGGGCTTCTTCCTTCTCCACTTGGGCCTTGCTAAGTATGTCTACTACCATTTGTTGGAGGGTATCCATTGATTGTTTGGTCTTACTCCTGGTCATAGGTCCCTATATTCGGGCAGTTTTAGGATTCTCATCATTCCATCCTTCTTGGAAAAAATTTGCCCTCAAATGTCCAAGATCATCACCGGGTTCAAGTACCTCTTCCTTCCTGTTCTTGTTGGCTTGTTTGGCATAACTTTCATTCTTCTTTGCAAATTGCACCTTCACTTGGTCATACAATCTTTTCACATACTCAACTTTGGCATGTGCATCCTTATGTTGAGTCTCTTGGGGATTGCTTTTGTAACCTGGCCTGTTAGGTAATGAAGCTCCTGAAAGGAGATCAACTTGATATTCTATGCCTCTTGAAAGTGGCAATTCATGAGGAATCTCATCTGGAAAAACATCTTTAAATTCCTGCAATAAGTGTTCAACACTAGGAGAAACAGAAACAGTTAACTCATTAGAAATATCAGTAGAAATTTTCTTTTTCCTATTCCTCTGTGGTGCCTCACTATTTTCTTTCTCTTGTTCTCTTTTTTCTCTCATTCTGATGTGGTCATCACACACATCTATAGGGAATAGAGGTTTAAGACTAATTCTCTGGTCTTGGTGCTGGAGAGAAATCTTATTGGTGAAGCCATCATGCATTGCTTTGGTGTCTTCTTCAATGTTGACCCTCACTAGTGTCATCTCCATCTCCTTGTAGTACTCCTCCACAATCAAACTTCCTTGGGACAACCTCTGGGGTTTCTGTCGCATGGTTCTACTGTAGCTAGTTGGAACATACCTCTTTCGCATAACCCTTCTCATCTCAGTCCATGTATCTATCTCCCGCTCTTCTTCTCTCTTCATCTCTCTTTGATTTTTATTCCACCAAACAAGGGCATAGTCTGAGAATGTAACTGCTGCTAACTTCACCTTCTTCTCTTCAGGATAATCATTGCAGGAGAATCCATGCTGAATCTTCATCTCCCAGTCAAGGTAGGCGTCTGGGTCACTCCTGCCTTTAAAAGAGGGTACATTGAGTTTTACTCCCTCAATTCTGTCTTGCCCCTCTATTCGGTTCGATCCATCATTGACCCTTCTATTGCCACCATAAGGTCTCCCAACATTTGGATTCATTTGGTGCTCTAGTCCTTCTATTCACTTGTAGAGCTCTTCATTGTTACGGTTTAACAAACGTTGCATTTGTGTAGTCATCGCGTCCAGTAATAAGCATTGAGATCCGTCCAGTTGATGATATACACCACCATTGTCACCAGCTCCTGCCATGATTAAGGAACAAAGAATTTTACAGTAATTTAAAAAAAAAAAAAGATTCAGGACCTCACCACACTCTACTCACTTGTTTCTCTCTTTGATGGTAGTTCACTCGTATTTGATGCTCTCAATATAGGCTTTTGTGTAATGTTTTCACTCTTACCTTTTACCACTCATTCCCTCTTAAGTTCCTGGATGAATCAAATTAGACACATAAGGTATATAATAGGAAAGACAGTTTAATTATCACAAACTGAGTAATAGATTTGATTTGGATAACAAATTAGATTTGATTTGATTTGGATAACAAATGAGATTTGATTTAATTTGGATAACAGATTAGACTTGATTTGGATTTAGATTTGATTTGGATAATAGATTAGATTTTATTTGGATAACAAATTAGATTTGATTTGATTTGGATAACAAATAGAATAAACAAAGAAGAAACAAAGAAGCTATTTAATCACAAAGAAGAAAAGAACAAAATTAACAAAGATAACAAGTAAACTTCAAATGGTCATAACTTTTGCTACGGTTGTCCGTTTGAAGCTCACTATATATCAAAATGCTCAGAACTCAGAGGAGAATCTAGATAAGGGGATTTGATCCACGATTTTCTTTCCAAAAAAACACCTCTAACTGCCTCAATTTCGTGTTCAAAGATCAAACACCCACTTTCTTTCTTCTTTTTTTCAAAATTTCTGCAACTTTTTTTTTGACACAAAGAAAGACACAAGAAACAAGAACAAGAACGTGACAAGAACAAGAACAAGAACACAACAAGACGCAAATAAGAACGAAACAAGATGTAAACAAGAACGCAAATAATAGAACAAGGACAAAAACACGAACCTGGACAGAATACAAAGAAAATGATTTGGATAGGATAGAACTTGTATCAACAGTCGAAGCTCTGATACCAGATGATGTGATCGTGACTAGGAGCGGATCACCTGATACAGACTACGTAGATTCGGATGTCGCCAATTCCGAGGAAGGAAGATAAGTCAGGGTAGACACCACTTCCAGTGAAGGAAGATAAGTCAGGGTAGATGCCACAAGAATTACCTTGATAAGTTTAAGATTGGTTCAACAAGGAACCCAGAGAGAAGCTCTCACCAAATTTTATGAAAATGCCAAAAGTTTTTTTATTGAAAACAAAAACCAATACTTATAGTGTATCTGAACAAAAAGATAAAAATAGACATGAGTCTTCTAAACAGTTTGAGCCAAAATTACAATAAATAAAAATTATTAATAAAAATAGAACATATTTGGTATGAGCCTTCAAATTAATCTGGGCCTTCAACAACAATTAATAATCTTGGTAGTGCCTCTGCCTTTGGGCCTTCATCCTTTTTCACTCAGGGGCTTCGTCCTTCTCCACTTGGGCCTTGTTAAGTATGTCTGCTACCATTTGTTGGAGGGTATCCATTGACTGTTTGGTCTTACTCCTGGTCATAGGTCCCTGTATCTAGGTAGTTTTAGGATTCTCATCATGATGTGACAATGAGATGTTCATGATAAGGCGTGATGACATGACACTTCATCTATCGCGTTATCACTTAATGAAAAGCGACTAACGGCAGGTAGTAAAATGAAACTGGAATTTTTTTCTGGTATTGAGTTGCAAAAAAATGAATATTAAGTAATAATCTAAAAATAATTTATATTTCATATATGAAAAACTTAATTAAGCCTTTTATTTTTAGCCTTTCAATGTGTTGCTTATTTTTTAATGTTATTGCATGCATATAAGATCTTAAAATGTTGATTTTCTTTATCTTATAAATGTATTGTCTAAGTCTTATTATTATTATTATTATTATTATTATTATTATTATAATAGTGAGTTTGTTGGGCATTCTCGTCAATTAACGCAATAGAAAGGATTAATAAGATAGTAACATGCAATCAAATTGAATTGTCAAAGCAAAAACTAGTGGATTGTAATCGAAAAAGTCTAGGATGTGAAGGTGGATTTGTAGAGTGAGCTTTTGAGTTCATCATCAACAATGGTGACATTGACATCAAAGAAGATTATCCCTACCAAGGTGTTGATGTTATAAGTGATCATAAAGTCAATTTTAACTTGATTATTTGATAAATTAACAAATGTTGGTAATAATTTCATTGTAATGCTTATATAATTTTTTTCTTCTTTATATAAAAATGCTCGAATTATTACAATTGATGATTATGATAGTCTTCATGCCTATGATGAGTTAGTCTTGTAAAAGGCACTAGCAAATCAGTTAGTGAGTGCTTGCATTGACGCAAACTTTAAGACATATACTTTAATAAATTTTTAAATCAATTTGACTTTAAAAGTAAAGTTAGCATTTAGCAATGCATTAGATCTAAACTAAATCTAATGAGCTGCAAGATACATTGAGAATTTTGATCAATTTTCAAATATAAATTACACTAACATTATTTCTTGTTTACTACCTTAAAAGAATGTACTCTATATGTCACAATTTTACTAGGGTATATTCAAAAGAGAATGTAAAACAATATTAGACCATTGTGTTATAGTTGTTGACTATGAAACAAAAGATGGACTTGACTATTGAATTGTAAAGAATTCATGGGGCACAAACTATAGGGAAAGGAATGTTATATAAGTATGGAACGTAATACAGGATGCAAATGTGGTAAGTGTGAAATTACAATCTGAGAATTCTATCCCATAAAGATACCAAGAACATGTTTAATACTATTTTTGTAAAGGAAACAACTCTTACAACTTTATTAAGTCAACTTTCAAATGTTTTATGTATTTGAGACACACTTGTTGATATGATTGTCATGATTTATACTTCGAGTTTTCTTTTGATTATTTTTATATCTTTGAATCCACTAACTAGGCAGTTTGTTTGGTTTCAGTCATTCTAAAATTTTCTGTCCAGGAAAATCTTCAAGATGCAACTTTTTTAAGCTCGAAGGCAAAATGATCTTAATATCACTATACCTTGACTATTGAATTGTAAAGAATTCATGGGGCACAAACTATAGGGAAAGGAATGTTATATAAGTATGGAACGTAATACAGGATGCAAATGTGGTAAGTGTGAAATTACAATCTGAGAATTCTATCCCATAAAGATACCAAGAACATGTTTAATACTATTTTTGTAAAGGAAACAACTCTTACAACTTTATTAAGTCAACTTTCAAATGTTTTATGTATTTGAGACACACTTGTTGATATGATTGTCATGATTTATACTTCGAGTTTTCTTTTGATTATTTTTATATCTTTGAATCCACTAACTAGGCAGTTTGTTTGGTTTCAGTCATTCTAAAATTTTCTGTCCAGGAAAATCTTCAAGATGCAACTTTTTTAAGCTCGAAGGCAAAATGATCTTAATATCACTATACCTTGACACACCTAACGATAGTTTGAGATGCTCAAGTACTGACAACTCCCCAAGCTTTCAAACTCCCCCAGTTCCTATACGTATGCTAAGTCGTCTTAGTTCTTTCAAATTTGCATGATATGATATTCTACCGGGAGTTTTTTCTAGAAGTACTTATTAGAAATCTCTTGAGCACTTGGAGACTAGTGAGCTTCTGAATCCCCTTTGGCATGTTTTCCAACAAGAAACACTAAGATAGAATCAGATGTGAGACATTTCATTGATGAAATATCATTAGGCAACGTTCTCAAATTGTGGTATATAAGCTTTGAGATCAAGAATATTACAAAAAAGTTCAAATCCTTTTTCTAGGCTCCAACCCATTGTGAGTGGAACTAAAAAAATATGTTTTTTTTTAACCAATTTTTCTTGTGTTTTTATTTATGAAAATGAGTTTTTATAATCATAGACATCAATGCAAAGTTTCAGTTGAATGATCTTTGATTAACAACTTTTGAAATGGCTAAAGTAATAAATACTTTTCCTTATTAAAACACGCTATTGGACAAATTTTAGGAATTTTGGAAAATAAATAATATAAAATATTTCTAAGGTTCATATAATTCCACAGAAAATCAAAGATGTTCCCCATAATTCATAGAGCAACCTTATGGTTCTAGTTTTTCCAAATATTGCACCCAAATTTTTTTTAAAAAATAAAAACAATGGCTAGGACATATGTGACAAACTTTGAAAATAAATATATTAAAAATAACTATAGTGCTAAAAAAATCCAAAAAAACTACCATTGGTTTGAGACATGGATTTCCTAGGAAACGGTCTGGTTTCATAAAGAAAGTCTACAAAAATATTTAAACAAAAGCCAGCACAATTGCATCCATATAAAGAAAAATGGACAAAAACCAAGCTAGAGAGTAAATTCATGAGAATTGAAGTAGCACTATCACCACACAAGCACATACACATCCTCTAGTTAATTGTGAAGAGAAACTACATTGAAACGCACTGTTTCACTTTAGGAGAGAAAAAATAATATAATAATACAATATAAAAAAACATAACCCCTCTCGATGGTTATTAAACTCTAGAGTTAACTCGCTAACTCTTACGAGTTTAACAAATCTACTTACCCTATGTGAGTTGACTCTTGAGTAAACTCTTTTTAGTAGATTCTGGGTAGACTTTATAAATTCTAAGTAAACTCGGTAAACTCTCGAGTTTACCACCGAGTCAACGAGTCAATAAGTTAAAAAAATTAGATCAAAGCGTATGTCATTTTGAGTTGTTTTTTGTCTGTTTAGTGTTTAACATACCTTCATTTAGTGTGTTATTATCAAATACAAAAATTTTAATCTTTAATAACATCAAACATGTGTTTTCTAATAACATCAAATCCTCAATAGGAATGATCTACCACTACTATAACATCTACAATGTATTATCTAGTAGTGATGCATTACTAGACTAGGTTATTTAAGTATTGTGAAATTTATGATTTACTATTTTACATAATTATATTGTTGAAATGTTTAATTGCTATGTTATTTATAGATATTTTTTTATATATGAAGTGAATTCTTACGAGTCTACGAGTTGAGTCCACAAGTCGAGTCTATGGAACTTTCACAGGTCTACGTAAACTCTCGAGTTTGATAACCTTGCCCCTCTCTCTCCCTTTTGTGTAACATTTGAGACCCTCCCCCCAACTCCTTCGTATTTCTTCTTCTTCTTTTTCTAACAGCGACACCCTAGCTTTCTCTGGTCCAATCCATCATCATCTTCCTCTCATTTTCTTACTTTCACCTCCCTAGATTCAAAATTTCTTACACCCATGAGGCATGTGATGTGAGTATAGAGGAACAATATTCATCTCCTTAAACATTTCTCTATTTGAGCTCTATAAGCTAAACCCATAACCCATTGAGGTAGATAAGTATTTTTATGGCATAGATTAGTTATAGGTTGTGTGAGAGAGATTGAAAAAAAAATTAAATAATAGGATTATTGTGGTTTCCTCAAAACCTTAGGCATGTTAAATTTGGAGATTTTCTCTAATTTCTTGTTCTTTTTATTTTGCTGCTTAGATCCTGGGGGGAAAACGGTGATTGATCCTCCTAACAACATTATAAGATATTGATTGTGTTCTCTTTGGTTGTGAGTAGTTAATCTACTTAGTGATACTCTTAAATTCTTTTAGGAAAAACAAGTAAATTTCAAAATATACTCTTTTTATGATCTTTGGTTTCTAGAATTACTTCAGAATGAAGTAAAATATTTATTTTCCTTGATTGAAATTTATTCTTTGACATTCTTCATAGTTTTGATAATGTATTTAAAAGGTGTAAATTGGTTTTCTCATTGTGAGTTTTGATTAATTTTTATTTGGTACAACAAATAGATAATATAGCATATGGGTCAAATACTCATAATACATATTTTCTTATTTGTTACAACAAAGAGAGTCAAATATTCATAATATTTATGTTTTTCATTTGTTACAACAAAAAGATAATGTAGCTTATGAATCTAATACTCATAATATATACGAAACATTATAACTACTACTTTCTCTTTGAGTGGACTATAGAGTAGCTTATCCAACTGGTGAGTTTCGCGATAAGATTCAATTTGCTTTATAGAAAACATTTGTTACCAACCACCAAATATTCATTTATTTTACTATAGAACAAACAAAAGAAAATAAAATTCATTTAAGTATATCATTTTTTCTTTTTTAATATTTTATAAAAAAAAAAGGACTATATATACTCCTAATATTGGTAAAACACAAACAAGAAAATACTACTTATTTTCCCTTAGTTAGTTTAAGAGAAAACTCTTCCTTGCTTGATTTTGGCTTCACTACTACCTACATCATGTCTTCATCTAGATTAAGATAGTGATATTACTAATCTAAGAGATTAGCATATGATGCCAATAGGGAATTCTTTAAACTGACATTTTTTAATTTATATTACAATTACTAATTACAAAATTTTTGTAATGTATTTTCAATGAACTGCTACTATCTTATATTAATTTTATCATGCATTTAAATTTCGTTGGCCTACTCAAAAAAAGATAATCATTTGAAAAATTTATCACTAATGGTAGAGAGGAAACAACTATTCACATGAAAATTTCAAATATGGCGTACCACAAGTTACTTGCCGGTGGTTTAAAAACAAAACACACCAATAATCATCATAATAGATATCCGTCACAACCTACCTTACGACGGGACGACAAAAGAAAATAGATAAAAAGCACGTTCATCTCTTAAGGAGAAAACGAGTGAAAGTCGCCACCAACGTTTATTCGAGGAAAACAATAGAAAAATCAAAAAGAGGTCTGTGAATTTTGAAAAGAAAGACTCAGGAGTTGTTTACGCATAGGGAAGGTATTAGCATCCAATGCGCCTGTCACGAAGAATGGCAGCCTTTAATCGAGTGTGCAATAAAAATAACATGACTTCAAAGTTAATTATTTTTCCAAGAGCGGTGAATTTATTTTCTTTTACTATATTATTTTTTATTTATTTAATATTTTTTTCAATCGACAAGGGTGTTGCCCTTGCTCCTACGTATCCTCAGGTGTAATGAGGAAAGTAGACCTACGTAGTTCTTTGAGTCTGAATGTTTGTGTGTTGAATTGATTATATGTTTTTTAAAGGATTTATTTTAATTGCAAACAAAGAGTCGTTAAGGCGTTGGACCTTGAAACGATCTCAAGTGATATTTGAGTAGAAAAGATTACATATATAATATCAAGAGGGATACATAAGGGTACAAAGATTACACCCGATCCTTAAGAAAAAAACTAACCGATCGTTGCACAGGCCACAAGGCTAACAACAGAAATGGCAAAGGAAATGATCCACGATCACAATTCTCTAGCACCTCGACTTTACTTTTCTTCTTCTCCTTTTCCTTCTGCGTTTTTCCTCTATTTTCTTCAGTTCTAGCCCCCCTCAACCTCTCCTCCTGCATGACTATTTATAGAAAAATCCATTTGGTGCAGGGGAAGCTCACCCAAGCGAGCTGCTTGCTTAGGCTTGAAGTCATCAGCTCGCCTAGGCTTGTTGCTTGCTTAAGGATGAAGCTTTTTCGTGGCCCAGGTGAGCTAGATGCTAGCCAGGGCGAGTTTAGGGTAAAAAAAACTCTAGGAAATGACCGTTTTCCCCTTCCTTGTGGCTTTTGTTTCTAGAACTGACAAGCAACCATCAAAATCCTGCGCGACCCCTTTGGCCTTGCGCTGTAACCGGTGCCAAACATCGTAATTCGATTAGCAATGATCAAAACATCATATCCGAATGATAAAACATTATACCCTGATGAAATTAGGGTCTGACAGTTGCCCCTCTTTACTTATCGTTTATTGAAAATAAAAGATAAGTAAAGATAATGACACTAATTTCATTCGAGTGATCGGACTATTCAAAACTGGATGCCAGAGAAACCAAAAAAAAAGTGAAACTGATAAAACAGAAGACATGTGAAGTCTTTGAAAGCATAAAAATAGAAGACATTTGAAGTCTTGAAAATCATAAAAGTAGAAGACATTGAAGTCTTGAGAGCATAAAACAAAAGCAAAAGATATTGAAGTCTTGAAAATCATAAAGGTAGGAGACATTGAAGTCTCGAAAGCATAAAACATAAGACATTGAAGTCTTGAAAGCATAAAACAAAAGACATTGAAGTCTTGAAAGCATAAAGACAGAAGACGTTGAAGTCTTAAAAGCATAAAACAAAAGACATTGAAGTCTTGAAAGCATAAAGACATAGGACATTTAGCCCTATGAAAACATAAAGGCAAAGGACGTTGAGTCCTATGGAAGATAAAGGCGAGGACATTGAGTCCTATGAAAGCATAAAGACAGAGGACGTTGAGTCCTGCGAAAAATAAAGACGAAGGATGTTGAGTCCTATGAAAACATAAGGCAAGGACGTTGAGTCCTATGGATACATGAAGACAGAGGACATTGAGTCCTATGAAAGCATAAAGATAGAGCACGTTGAGTTTTGCAAAAAAAGACAGAGGACGTTGAGTCCTATGAAAAATAAAGACAGAGGACGTTGAGTCCTATGAAAAATAAAGGCGAGGACGTTGAGTCCTATGAAAACATAAAGACAGAGGATGTTGAGCCCTACGACAAAATAAAGACATAGGATGTTGAGCCCTATGAAAAAATAAAGACAGAGGATGTTGAGTCCTATGAGAAGATAAGGCGAGGATGTTGAGTCCTATGGAAACATAAAGACAGAGGACGTTGATTCCTATGAAAGATAAAGGTGAGGACATTAATTCCTATGGAAACATAAAGGCGAGGACGTCGAGTCCTATAAAAAATAAAGACAGAGGATGTTAAGTCCTATGAAAAATAAAGGCGAGGACGTTGAGTCCTATGAAAACATAAAGACAGAGGATGTTGAGTCCTATGAAAAATGCCAATAGGTACTACTACCCAAGGGCTCAACCTTATAAGAAAGCAAGAGGTTGACTTTTTGAGAGGGCCTTTCATCATAAACTCAAAGGTAGGACATTGGATTTTGGAAATTGGTATATAAAGAGAAATCTATGCACTTATAGTCTGATATGAACATGAGTTTTGGAATGCAAGGGCATGCAACCTTCATCTTGAAATGCAGTAAATGTAGGATTTGTATCTAGCAATGCAAAAGATTTTGAATCATGAAAATTGTGAAATGCTCTTGACATTCTTTCCCCTTCTTTGTGATTTTGATTGATTTTTTTTTTGTGTGTGAAAAACATAGATTAACTATTTCTTTCTGAAAGACATGATAACTCATGCAACCTCATCCTATCTTTTGCAAATCTCTTTGGGGTCTCCCTCAGAGTGTATATTTGATTTAATCACTTGACAATTTTTAGGTGACGACAGTGGAGCTGTTTGACATTTAATCAATCAACTGAAATGTTGATCCTAGAGTTCGCCCCTTTCTTTTTGTTTAAAAATTTTGATTATTCTGCACAGCAAGAAAATATAAGGCTTTGGGATCGATCGTATGCACCATTAAAGGATGACAATGGATTGTTACACTTTGGTATATGACCAAGTGAAACTTTCTTGATTTAAGATCATAGAGTGATGCCAAGGGTCTGTCGATCCCGCTGAAACTTGATGACATGGGCTGATTCCAAAAGAATTTATATAATGAAGTCTACCCTTGGATTTGAAAGGAGCACTGAGGAGTTTGCATGAAAGGCTAACATCAGATATACCCTACTATCACAATTGTCTTTGGGCATCTCCATGAGCTCCTCAGGTGTCTTCTCAAACATTCAAGTACAAACCTCAGGTGTTTTCTTTTTAATCACAAACGTGTGTGGGTTCTATTCCAAAATCCAAACTCAAAAGCAAAATTAGTCATTCCTTGATCCACATGGACTTTATTGGGCTTGTGACGTGGTCAGGGGTAAAAGGGCTATGAAAGAAAAGGTCAAAGAGGCTCAAAGAGTGTTTAAGGGTTATATTGAGTAAGAACCTTGAGAGTCTTGCTTGTACTTTTATTCATTTCAACTTTTTGGGTTGGACTCTACTCTTTTTGTCTTATTCATTAATCTTTACTGTACTTTTGTGTCTTCCTTGTAAAATTGGGAGATCTTTTGTCTCTTTTTTTTTTACTCGCTTTTGGCATATTTGCTTTCTGCTTTTTTTTTTTTCTTAACATCATTGTTGCCCAACCTCATCTGGATTAAGATAGTGATATTACCAATCTAAGAGATTAGCACATGATGCTAATAGGAAATTCTTTAAACTGCCATTTTTTAATTTATATTACAATTACTAATTACAAAATGTTTGTAATGTATTTTCAATGAACTGCTACTATCTTATATTTAATTTTATCATGCATTTAAATGTCGTTGGCCTACTCAAAGGAAAATCATCATTTGAAAAATTTATCACTAATGGTAGAGAGGAAACAACTATTCACATGAAAATTTCAAATATGGAATACCACAGGTTACTTGTCGGTGGTTTAAAAACAAAACACACCAATAATCATCATAATAGATATATGTCGCAACCTACCTTACGATGGGACGGAAAAAGAAAATAGATAAAAAGCACATTCATCTCCTAAGGAGAAAACGAGTGGGAGTCACCACCAACGTTTATACGAGGAAAACGTTAGAAAAACTAAAAAGAGGTCTGCGAATTTTGAAAAGAAGGGTTCGGGAGTTGTTTATGCATATGGAAGGTATTAACACCCCACGCACCTGTCACGAAGAATAGCAGTCTTTAATCAAGTGTGCAATAAAAATAATGTGACTTCAAAGTTAATTATTTTTCCAAGAGCGGTGAATTTCTTTTCTTTTACTATATTATTTTTTATTTATTTAATATATTTTTTTAGTCGACAAGGGTGTTGTCCTTGCTCCTACATATTCTCAAGTGTAATAAGGAAATCAGACCTACGTAGTTCTTTGAGTCTGAATGTTTGTGTGTTGAATTGATTTCATGTTTTTTGAAGGATTTATTTTAATTGCAAATAAAGAGTCTTTAAGGCGTTAGACCTTGAAACAAAGTTTTAAATTTTGAAAAGCGAAAGGAGTCATTAAGGCGTTGGACCTTGAAACGATCTCAAGTGATATTTTAGTAGAAAATATTATATATATAATATCAAGAGGGATACATAAGCGTACAAAGATTACACCTGATCCTTAAGAAAAAAAACTAACCGATCGTTGCACAAGTCACAAGGCTAACAAGAGAAATGACGAAGGAAATGATCCACGATCACAATTATATAGCGCCTCGACTTTACTTTTCTTCTTCTCCTTTTCCTTTTGCATTTTTCTTCTATTTTCTTCAATTCAAGCCCCCTCAACCTCTCCCCCTACATGGCTATTTATAGAAAAAGCCATTTTGTACAAGGGAAGCTCACTCAGGCGAGTAGCTTGCTTAAGGCTGAAGCTTTTTCGTGGCCCAGGCGAGCTAGATGCTAGCCTGGGCGAGTTTAGGGTCAGAAAACTCTAAGAAATGATCGTTTTGCCCCTTCCTTGTGGCTTTTGTTTCTGGAACTGACAAACAATCATTAAAACCCTGCACGACCCCTTGACCTTGCGTTGTAACCGGTGTTGAACATCGTAATTTGATTAGCAATGATCAAAACATCATATTCGAATGATAAAACATTATACTCGGATGAAATTAGGGTCTGACAATATCTTTTGCAGAATTTGTTATCACCGCAATGTGAATAATTTTTCATTCTTATTCTTCAAAATACATTGTAAGGATGTAATTATGTTATAATAATGTTAAAAATTTGTAACAAACTATTGTTTTTGAACACAAATTATATTTTAGACTTCCGATAAATGATTTATTATGATGTGTTTTTTTATTTTAAGTATTGATAATTTTTAAAAAAAAATCATGTTACAACTAAAGATATTGGAAAAGATAGATTAACATATATAAAAAGTTAAGATGAGAGTATTCAAATGAATATAAATGTAAGGGAGGATCGGGACCTAAGCAATAGGTAATCTTACATATTTATAAAATTTTTTATATATAGAAAATATGAGATATGTTAAAAAATAAAAAATAGAATTTTTTAATTGAATAAATGATTTTTTATTCTCAATATAGTGATTTATTTCTATTTAATTTTGTTATCTTTATCCATCTAATGCATGCTCCTAGTTCATAGGATAGAAAAATTATTTTAAATGTTTTACTTTTTTTTAGTGGAAAAAAATATTTTACTATTCAATTGAATTTTGATTGGTATAATTCACTAAACATGCTATGAAAAAAATACAGCACCAATCCTTCAATTTCATAAAGGCTCACTAAGTTTTTAGTTTCTAATTTTTTTTAAAAAAATTGATTTTTAGTACCTAAATTTTGTTTGACTAATCAATGTTTCTTAATTTTTTCAATTAAAATTTTTAGTCCTTAAAATTTTAAAAATTTTAATTTTTAATCCCTGGACAAAATTTTGAACTCATTATTTTTATTTATTTAATGAGATTTCAAAGATTAAAAATCAATTTTTTTTTAAAAGATTAGGACTAAAAACGTTAATGGAAAAAATTAGAGAAACTATGACCAATCAAACAAAATTTTAGAGATTAAAAATTTTAATGAAAACCAATCAAACAAAAATTTAAGAAGTAAAATTCAAATTTTAAAAATGTTGAGTGACTAAAAAATTAACAAAATTATATGAAAATAATAACAATCAATAATAACCACATTGAAGGAAATTATCTCCTATTGATGGAAACGCACGTGCTTGAATGCTATTTTAATTTTTAAGTATATTTTTTTTATTTTTAATAGGATTATTTTTAATAGGAAGTCTGACCCACACACATAGCAGGCAGCGTCAAAGGTTGCCATGTGTGAATGGAGAAGCGCAACAAAATCTGAAGCCACTTTAATACGTCACCGTATTGCCTTCTTCTGCGGTCCACACGATTTCCATTCAAAAAAGCCTAATTTCCCTTTTCTGCATCATATTTTTCATTCTCCCACAACACAACACCTTTTCCTTTTCCCTTCCGTTGGTGCCATTCGTGCAGCACCGGATCCTCTCATTTCTCCGGCGATAACTCTCCCTTTTCCGGCGAATTCACCGCTTCCTCGATATGAATCCCGAGTAGTACGTTCAATTTCCCCCTTTTCGATCGCGTTAACAATTCCATTCATTTTCGCGATTGTCGTTCCTGTTTTTCAAAAGGGTGTCTGTGGATGTGCCCAATTTGTTCGGATTGGTTGTTTTCCGGGGGTGGGGGGTTCCATTTTTTCGTGTTTGTTAACCCTAGATTGGATCGAATTTTTCTGAAATATGATATGATCCGGTTATGTCTTTTTTTACAAAAAAAAATTGAAAGTGCTGTTTTTCGTAACAAATGCTAGATATGTATATGCATGTGATTTCAATGAATTGAAAAATTCAACATGGTGATTGGTGTCTCGCATGGTTGGTAGATTACCATGCCCCTTAAGCATGAGATCAGGGATTCAATCTCCTGGTTGTTAGATATGTATATGCATGTGATTCAAATGAATAAAAAAAATACCCACATAGTGATTGGTGTGGTATGATTTACAGATAATCATGTCCCTTAAGCATGTGATCAGAGATACGATCTTCATATCCAAGTGCATAGAAGATCATCATCTGTTGGGAAAGGTCATCCCTTAAAATGGATTTTTGTACCTTGAGGGATTAGATTAGTGTCTGGCTCTCGGTCAGGGATATCGTGGGCACCTGAAATGAAATGAATTGGGAAAATTATGATGCTTGTATTTCTAGTGATCGAAGACACCCATAAAATGGATTCATCATGCTTTGATTAATTTTAGCTATAGTTTCTTTATGGAGATCATCAGGCTATAACAATTTTCGAGGGTACTAATACTATTACCCATTAACAATTAGTGGATGATAATATTTTGTTCATAAACTCACGTGTGGGATTTGAAATGTGAATGCATCAATTTGTGTTTGTATTATTTTTTTTTAATTTTAATTGAAGGGAGCTAGTGGCAAATCATGGTCTTAATAGATGAGTTCAAGATTAATGAGTTTACGGTACTCTTCGCTGTCTTGTTTTGGGTATGATTGTGTGTGTCTGTGAAATGGCCGTAGTTGGTATTTGAGGCAAGATTCTAAGGCTGATTCCTGGTCTATTTTAAATGAGTAGCTTCATGTGATGTGGTTGTTTTGCAGTGACTATCTGTTCAAGCTCCTTCTGATTGGAGACTCTGGTGTTGGTAAATCATGTCTTCTTCTAAGATTTGCTGTAAGCTACCTACTGTTTCTTATTTCTTTGTTCTCACTTTTTTTGTTTTATTTTTATTTTCCTTGATTTACTCATTGGTCTTTTTGAGTGAAAGTGTGATGTACAGAAAATAGTCTTGTGTGGTTATCTAAAGTGTGTATCTAGTGTCATTATATGTGGTTATAATATTTTGGTGGTTCTAACCTGAATGCCTTATCTCTCCATGTTGATTCATCATGGAGATGGTACACTGCTGCTCAATACTGTTATTTAAAATTTTAGCTTTATGATAATTTCTATGTTGTGTTACAGGATGATTCATACATTGAGAGCTACATAAGCACCATCGGAGTTGATTTTGTGAGTACAGTGTGGCACATTTCTAACTTGAACTCATTTGAAATTGGATCTCAACTGATCATTTTGTGTCATTTTGTGTAGAAAATTCGCACTGTTGAGCAGGATGGGAAGACAATTAAACTACAGATTGTATGTATTGATTGACTTGATTTTGCCTTTTTATTTGCTAATGTTATACTTTCAGTAAGCTTGAGATATATGTTTTAATCTTTTGTAGGTCTATTTTGTTTTCCTTTGAGGTGTATGTTATTGTTCATTTCTATATTAACTTTTGAGAATTCTTTTTTTGAAGCTACTTTGTTCCTAGACAGTGAGATTGTGAGTCACTACAATTCTTGATTATATTGTCAAATCTTTCCTTACTTTGGTTTACAATCTGTTCTTTGTAGTGGGATACTGCTGGACAAGAACGATTTAGGACAATAACTAGTAGCTACTATCGTGGAGCACATGGAATCATTGTGGGTGATGATTTTCTTAGCATAAGATTTTAAACATAGAAGGTTTCCTGCCTTTGTGGGGATTTCAATTTCATTGCATTTTTCACTAATTGTTTCCTTTTGCAGATTGTTTATGACGTGACAGATGAAGATAGCTTCAATAATGTGAAGCAATGGCTCAGTGAAATTGACCGCTATGCCAGTGATAATGTTAACAAACTTTTGGTTGGAAACAAGAGTGATCTGACAGCAAATAGAGTTGTCTCATATGACACAGCTAAGGTATATAGCCTTGACATTCTGTTTATAGTTGCTGGAATGATAATGTTCATGCCCCAGAACCAGCACATCTCAACCCTCTTGCTTTTTTTTCCTATTGCAGGAATTCGCAGATCAAATTGGCATACCTTTCATGGAAACAAGTGCAAAAGATGCTACAAATGTGGAAGATGCTTTCATGGCCATGTCTGCTGCCATCAAGAATAGGTACCCCCATTCCTATTCATTTAGAAAAAAATCAGTTAAGCTTAAGATTGCTTGTTTCAGCTTTTTAAAAATAATGTTTTTATGATATAGTATAGCTTTTAGTTTTAGCTAGAGAAAAGCACTAAAACGTGTTTTCAGATCTTTTTTTTGAAGCACAGATATAGGAAACTACAATTTTGTAAAAATTATACTACACATGACTGATACAATGCATAAAATTGATAAATGATATAAACTAACATTCAAGTTTAAACACAAATCTTAAATCAACAGAGAATTGGCGTTTTAAAACTGAGTATGTCCTTGTAGACATAATAAAATGCTACTATGTTTTATCTAATGATTATTGTGGTATTCCCATCATCTTTACTGGTATCAAAGTTTGAAAACAAAGTATAGCATTTCAGTATTCTTTAATTGAAGTCTATATGATATTGTGAGTTTCTAATAAAGTACAAATGTCTAATTTTGTTCTCCTTTGTGCATTTTTTTCCTTTGATTGTTGATGTGAAAGGTAACATGAAATTCTTTAGAATAAATAACGATTCAACTTGCTCTCAAATAAATTCATAGAACTTCCATATAGCATTTTGTTAACACCTATGATGGCATTACCTGGTGAAGCAATTCTATCACATAGAAATATGTTGGTACACATACAAACAAATAAATATGCATGAATTATAATTAGTATGTAGCCTGAAGCTTTCCGAAGTTTCAATTAAATTTTAAAATTTGTGCTATATCCTTCCTCTAGTTGTATACCCTTAAGGTTGGCTATCAAATTGAACAATTACTCTTGTTGACTAATAAGTATGAATATCTAATTATCTATTGAACATTTTATTTTTCTTGTTCTGGAAAAACCTTATCTGATGGTAAGTAACTTCATCCTGTATGCAGAATGGCTAGTCAGCCTTCAGCAAACAATGCAAGGCCTCCAACAGTGCAGATCAGAGGGCAACCTGTTGGACAAAAAAGTGGTTGCTGCTCTTCCTAACCAGGTGGTGCTGCTTGGTCTACACTTACCTTTTGCATGTAAGGGGCATATGCTATTTCACTAAATAGTGGACCAGTGTCACGTAATCCAACCTGTGGTTTGGGAATTGGCCTAGATGATCCCATTCTTTACCATATACTTGAATGCTATGATTGTGCTTAGTACTTGTTAATGATAAAACTTTTATATTTCTGCTCATCTATTTTTACCACCATGGCCTAGTTTTAATTTTTTTTACTTGTTTGGTTTGAAACACGTGCCATCTTTTGTGATTGCTCCATGACTGTCACTGAACATTAGAGAACAAAAAGTTGTGAACAATGACTAATGGCAAACAATCATGGAGAACAAGGCATTGCATGGAGAATCTGTTTTCCTCGCCTGATTGAATAACAAACTTTATATGATAAGAACATATTAAATAAGCATTTATTTAATTGCAATTGACGAACTCCCTAAGTTTTATGGTAAAATTATAACAAGCTTTATATGATAAAAACATATAAATAAGTTTATCTACGTCTTCAAGCTTGCATTTAATTGATTTTGTTCGAGCAGTCTCTGATCATGTTAGACACTGATGTGTTTGGTTTAGAAGATACAAATAAAAGAGAAATTTTTTAATTAAAATACAGTGTAAAAAGGTGTGGGAGCGGCATAATATTTTCTCTATTTCTCTTCTCCTTAATTAAAAGTCTAAGGATTCTTTTGGTAGAGGTGGAAGATGGTAGAAAAGGAATGAAATAAACAGGAAGACTTACACTTTTATTTTTTCCTTTAATTTAAAATTTTCATCTTATTTCTTTTCACTCTCCAAAACATATACTAAAAGTTGATTTTGAAATAGATACTCAATTTCAAGCTTTCCTAATTACAATCATTGGCCTGATCTTATTTTTGGCGAATGTCATTGACTTAATATATGCTTATAACAAATATCATAATCATTGTCTTTCTCATTTATTATCTTTAGACCAAAACCGTTTCAAAAGATTCCAAAATAATCAGATTGATTTTGGCGACAGCCATGGGTCTTTTTTGCCGTTTTTAAATGGCAACAAGTCTTTCAACTACTAAATGATGGTCCTATGACACTAAAATCTTTTTTAAAAAAATCAATTAAATTTTTTTCCAAAAATAAACGATCCATAACCATAACATAAAAAAAATTGCTTAAAAATTCTACCAAAACACAAATCAATGATAGAAAGATGCTTAATAGTGAAAGGGGAGAGGGACCGAATGTACAAAAAGCAAGGAAAATAGAAGAGGATTTGAAGAGAGGAAAAATTATTAACTAGTCTAGTTCGTGGCAATTGCAAGGTCATTTAGGTAGTTGCTTCAGGTCTCCAAATTATTTAAGGCTTAAAATTTTGTATACTTTTTTTAAAAATATATATATTAATTATTAATTTGTATTATTATATGATATATTAAATATGATAAAAAAAATATTATATATTGATAGTGTAAAAAGTTTTATACAACCATTTAATTAGAATTCATCATATATGATAAATTTATTAACTTTTAAAATAATTATTTTAAAATAATTCAAACGATAATATGTGATTAAATGAGACTGTAAAATTATTATTTTATATTGTCAATACATATGTATTAAACTCATTATATTATTTTTATTTTTTAAATTGCATTAATTGAATAATTGAAAACTTCGAACGAATATGAATTGAGAAGAATGTTGTATTATTCTTGAATTATTTCAAATTCTACCAAGTATTATAATATCGTAGATCTAGATTTATTTTTAAAAATAAAGAATAGAGAAAAGAAATCCGTATTTTACTAAAATAATATTAGTTATTTTTTAAAAAATTATTCCTTTTCAAATATATACATTTCTTTTTAAAATATTTTTTGGTAATACTTATAATTATTTTTATTGTTAAAAGTTGTTTTTCAAAATTAAAACTACTCAAAATTTCTTTGATGTTAACTATTAAAAAGATAAAATAAATGTTTTTTTTTATGGTTTTACGTATTGATAGTAAAAATTTAGAAACACTTAACTATATAACTTTGAATAGTAATTTTGTAATCGATAAAAAAGAATGAGATTAAACAAATTATATTAAAGTAATCTTTAAATATACATGCCTAAATCCTTGGAACTTTTAAACACGGCCCTGAGCAGTCTTGAACCAGCATTTGATACATCATACATGATCTTAAACAATCTGTATATGACACAAGAGAAGAAAAGTCTACGTAGAAACTGATTTCATATGGGAACAAGGATTACAAAATGTCAAAATAAAAAAAATTACAAAATGTAGTGTACTCTTTTTTCTTCTTTTTTTTGTTATCTCTTGTTTTATTGAAAAATAGTGTGATAATAGACAGTAAACTTGAGATATTCGTTAAATGTAAATCAATGACTAATCTCTTAATATGTTTAGGATTCATTAAAAGGTCTAACCTCTTCTAGCCAATATCTTCTCATATGCACAAACCTTGGATGATTTTCTATTTGCACACCTGGGATCAAATACCTGATCTAATTCTTAAAATATAACCAAGGACTAATCTCTTAGCATGTTAATATTCATTTAAAAGATTAATCTCTCCCGGCCAATTTTTTTTTTCATATGCACAAACTTGGAATGATTTTTCTTTTGCTCGGACTTTGGATCAAATACCTAATCTAATTCTTAAAATACCACATCATTTAGTAATCATACCACACCACCTTAATAATCAATTGTACTTCAGTAAAACTATCTAATATTACTCGCGTCGTTTGAGGACAAATTAAAAAGATCAAAGACTGATTTTGAAAATGCTTATTTCATAAAATATTAAGGGTCTATGCATGAATTTTCTGCTACTATATTTCTTTTCATATTTGTTTTTGGTTTCAACTTTAAAGGATCACATTTCTATATATACAGATCAAGAAATACAAGACTCTTCCGTAATGAGTTTGTCTATAAATTGTGTATGTAATGATATATTTTCCCTTAAATATCCGTGGACAAAGAAAAATACTATAAATTAAGTTATCTTCCACCTCTTGATTTATAAATTTCAGTGGACATACTCGTCTCTTTCTGAGTTTTATAAAGGGACATCTCTTACGTCGTCATAAATAGACTTTTTTTCACATATCATTATTTTACTCTTTTTTTTTACACACTCTACCTTTACCTGTTCATGGAGCTGACATCTTCATCTTCAGCACTTTAAATTAGAAAACATCCAATGGGCCTTTTTGACAGAGAAGATTCAACTAAATTTAAGATAAAAATAGTAGAGTTTGACATTTTAAAATTTTGTTTAGAATTCTTTAGAATCAGGATTATAATTTCATGACAATTTTTTAAGATTACAAAATAATCAGTTTGAGTTATTTTCATTTGAGTAATGATATTCATACAACAAGTTTATAGCAATTGCCAGATCAGCAAAAAAAATTAAATGTTAATGAGAAAAAAAAAATTCCTCCCTTGTCAGGTCAGCAAAAAAAAATCAAACTCAAAAAGAAGAAAAATAATACAGCAACAAATAAAGATTAAATTTGATAGAAAATGAAAGAAAGAAAACATATTCCACCCCTCTGAATATTCTTTCTTTTTATTTTGAAAATTACATTTATCTCCCTTAAAAGATTCATATAAGCCGCAACTTAATTCATTTTCTCAGAATTGATAATTAGTTTAAAGTTATATTGTGAATAAAATAAAAATTAAGTGAAGTTTCAAAGTTGATAGTAAGCGTTTAAAATATCATTTATTTACTGAAGTTCCAAAAATCAATAATGTGAAGTTAAAACTAGTTTTCAAGGACCTTAGAAATTGAAGAAAAAATAACTATTATCAAGAGATTAATTCATAATTACTCACCATGACTAATAAACTTTTTTGTTTAGATAAAAATAGAGTAGAGTGTAGAATAATATAATCTCAGAGAGAGAAAAAAGTAAATCAATATATCTACTATCTTATTATTTAAGTAATTTTTGTCTAAAATTCTCTCTTCATCTTTGTTAAACAAATCAATAATAAGGGTATCTTAAATAAATAAATAAATAAAATCTTAAATAGGAATGGCAACCAACACATAACGTAAGAGTATAATTATAAATTCTTGTAATTTAAACATTATTTAAGAATAATTCATTTTATTTAGGAAAAATAAAATCCATCCTTAAGTATAAATTTGATTCGATTTTGTCTTCTAACATTTTCCGCTCAATTTAATTTTTTAACTTTTTTTTATCAAGTTAGTTCTTTTGTTATAATAGAGATTGTTTATATTCCCAAAACTAACTAAAAGTTAATTTATTAAATTATAAGTATTAAATAAAAATAAAATCAATTACTAAAAAATAATAAAATTATAAATTATTTAAAAAAATAAAAAAAAATGTGAAGATATATTAAGAATAAAAAAGAAAAAATATTAAAAAAACTAAAGCTGATCCTAATTCAAGTAGTACTCTTAAAAAACACTAAAAACTAAAAAAAGTTGTTAAAAAATTATTTATCAAACAATTAAATAAATTTTTCAAACAATTAAATAAATTTTTCAAATAATAAAAAATTAAAAACCAATTAAACTCTCTTGTCGTACAGTCTTAAGCCTCAAAATTTCATCACAAGTACATTATATAAAATAGTGAATCGAGTCATAACCTGACAAGAAAAACAAACATTTTAGGTGAAAGTCGCACATTATAACAATAATTGCTACTGAATTCCATGAATCGTGGAGATTTAGGGTGAAAGTCGCACATTATAACAATAACTGTTTTAAATTGATCTCAAAATAATCAAGAAAATCAACAATTTTGATATGTTAATCGAAACTTGGTGTTTAGAGGATAACGAAAATGATGAAATGTCAAATCAAAATTTCTTTGCCATTAAGAAACGCACAAAAATTGCTCGATCGACTTCAAAGGAGTCGAATTGCGTGAGGTGTATCTAGATAAGGAATCGACATTTAGTCCACGAGCCTTATAGATCAAGTTGCAAATATATTATTCATTTTCAACTTGAATTCTAGTTCTTTACAACAATGCCATTGAAATATTATATTACGGACCAGATTTCAAGAGGGGAGAAGTAACGATAGGTTCTTAGGACGAAAAGTCTCCATAAACAAAGGTTCGTTAGAGGACCAGAACCATAAAACAAATGGCAGAATTAAAGGCTTTCACATAGATTGAAAACTTGTTCTCAATCTGATCCATCTACTTTGGGAAAGTGAAATTGCGTGACATATAGGCTTACCTCGTAATACCAACACTCTTATAACAGTTATTTTGTTAAAATGGTGTCATTTGTATGACTCAACAAGACATGATCAAACTGGTGTCAAAAGAATATATTATAGTGTTCCCAAAGAGTGTTAAAAAGTGTAATCAGGCCTTTTCTTCTACTAATTTTTGCCGTGTTTTCAGGAGCTTCAGCTCAAGTTGGAAAGAGATTCATAAATTTCACTTCTTCAAAAGCCGGCAATGAATTTACAATGCCATTGAAATTTTATACTATTATGCACCCCCCTTAAGGGGTGCCAAATCACCATAGGTTTTTTGGAAGAAAAAACTTGTTCATATACCAAGGTTCAGTTGAGACTAGACCCATAATTGTTCTGACTAAGAACATAGAGGACATATATAACCCAAATTTCAAATCAAAACTGAGAATTCAATCTATAAATAAAACGAAACTCAACAACATTTGTCTTATCCGCCACCATATAACCCCCCCGGAATGTCCAACCATAGTAACAGAAAAACACAAGGAAAAGGCTACAACGTATGAAGAACAACCTAAATTTACATTTTAAGGCATAGAAGTCAAAATAATAACCCTTCTAATTCAGGAAATCCAATTACCAAAGTTTTTTTCCTGCTTTTAAGTCCAAATCCAAGAACCCAAAATTGACAAAAAAGGACAGGGAAATGTCAGAAGGGTTCAGGAAAACCTCACTTGCCACCCAAGGATGGGAAGTGCCCAGGATCCTCAATTGATGGAGCTGGAGCATTGCTGTATGCATTTCCACTGTAACCTCCTCTAGAACCACGGCCACGTCCCCGACCGCGCCCACCAGGGTAGTACCTTTCCCCTTCAGCTGGCTTCAGAAACTCAGTGATGTTGACAGACTGAGAATAAGAAAATTCCAATATAAGAAACAAAGTCAGGAGAATGAAATATAAAACCAGGGCACATGGAAACAAAACAGAATATGAACCTTTCATAACACAATGACAATTTGATTTCTGATTTTTGGTTCCTATAGTCCCAGGATCATATGAGGGGGTAGGTTAAAATCAGTTTAAATACAAAGTGAAAAAGAAGCACACTACATAACAGACTCAATTCATAGAAAAATGTCTCATTTAAATCTACAAGGTCAAACATAATCCAGAAGGATAACAGTCTTGAGGGAACCAATATCAATATCAAATATCAACATACAACACATTTAGGTAAAAATACACCAAACTAGAGAAATGACTTTAATTTCTACAATTAATGTAAAAACCAACTCCAGAGTGAAGGGGTTGTAAAGGAAGTAAACATTGTGTAGAACCTAAAAAACACTAAAAGCAAAAGCAATTGTAATAAATAATCATAGCATAACTTGAATTTCAAAACAAAAAACAACTGAGTTGGATAATGCCATATGAACCTCTTCACTGTAACAACTGACCAAACTGCCACAATAATCACAAGAAAAAGCAATTAGGATAGATTCAAAATCCAGATAAAGGCTAACCAGCATAGCATGTCCAGGTCATCATACTACACACAGAAATACTAAGGGTTGCTTCCAGTATAGAAAAGCTGAACAGCAATCTTAATGTTCCTTAACATCTTGCATCTTTTTATCATCACTTTCTGTCATCTGTTATCATCAAATATTACAGCATCCTCCAAATACCACAAATCACCAAAATAAGTACCAAGACTTTGCACCTCAATTTTGGTGTTTTGAAATGTGAAAGTTATATTAAATTAAATTTCTGGTCATTAGGCCACCAAAATGGTATAAGGTTAGACTAGAAGCAACTAATAACCTTTCAAATTACAAGTATCGGAGGCAGGTTATTTTCACACATTAGGAGAAGAAATTGGTCACTCATGGAGCTTAATACAACATAATTAAAGATAAACCTTTCAAATTACAAGTATCGGAGGCAGGTTATTTTCACACATTAGGAGAAGAAATTGGTCACTCATGGAGCTTAATACAACATAATTAAAGATAAAAATGTCACAAAGTCACACCTTCTTGGATTTCTCCTCCTTCTCCAAAGCATCTTTGCGCTTATCCTTGTCAGATCCCTGGAAAGAAAATTAAATATCATCAGGCATCATTAATATAATTAATATAAAAAAAGATTACAAATTAAGGGCAAAAGTGGGGCCAGAAATTCTCACCAATTTAATAAAGATCTCATCATTTTCTTTCTTGTTTGACAGTGGCTGCATGGATGCAAATTCCTTGATGTCCACCTTTCTTGCTTCAGTTTTTTGAGCCTGCAGGGCCTTCCTTTTCTCTTCCAGCACCTTCTCATACTCTTCCAGTGTCATCTCCTACAACACAGTTTAAATTCCGTTTAGCAATGGGTGAACAATAACATAGAGAATATAAATTTCAAACAAAACCCACTAAAAGCATGATGGAGCAAGAATAGTAAATGCAATTGAAGTCCCAAGTCCCTACATTTTCAAAAAATGTAAAGCAATGTTAAGGACCAAGAGAACAGTTCATCATCAAGAAAAAGACTGACAGATTCTTCCAAGTAAATAAAGCAGCCAACAAAATTCAGTGAGATGCAGTTAACAGACAATCAAAGCTTAATCTTAATGATCGATCATTAATTCACAAGACATCTTCTGTTTGTCTCCTGATCATGCACTGCAGAAAATCTAGAAGTTGCTGCAAGAGGTTCAAAATAAATGGGGAAAGCTATAATGAACTGGCCATCCACCTTGTCCTCAGGCTCCTTTTCTTCATTTTCATTAGCAGGACTGTCCTTGTTTCCTTCTGCTGCATCTTCCTCTCCTACAGGCTTCTCATCAGCAAGAACCTTTTCAGTTTCATTCACCACTTCCTCAGTCACCCTATGAAATTAACATCAAAAGGAACAAATAATTAATAACTGCCAATTAAAAACATGAGACTCTTGGATGAAAATTCTAATCTGAACTTCATTATTATTAAAATTAAGAATTAAAATTATGAATACAAACAATTACTTACTCAGCAATGTCATCATTCTGTGTACCCCAGTTACCACGTCCAGACCCTTCCCGTTTGAATTCATTTCTGCAAATGGAACCATTGATATTATATATACAAAAAATGGAACAATTGACATCATTATATATAGAAATTTCTGTTCAAGAAAGAAATATTAGTTATATTGTTACCCTCGTCCAGTCCCACTGTGGCGTTCAAATGCTCTTCTTGGACGTCCTTCATCACCAGCTTCACCATTGCTAAAACCTCCACGACGACCACGTCCACTGCCGCCACCACGGTAGGGCCCACGGGGTCCACCATAACCGCGCCTTTCTGAGGGATTCCCAGAATCTCCTTCAAAAGATCCTTGGTTAGCAGGGGCAGATGAGTTATCATCATTGGAAAAATCACGGCCAAAGCCACCGCCGCCACCACGGCCGCGTCCAAATCCTCTTCCACCTCCTCGGCCACCACCACGACCGCCATAAGAAGTTTCATTTTTAGCCTCCCTTACTATAAGACAAGAAAAAAAAATACATCAAAAAAGCAACACAAGGAATACCATCAAAGCAATGGACATTCAGGAATCAAGGTAGCAACAAAAACATGCCAAAAAACTCAACAAACAGTCAAACACTCTAAGTATAAATTATACTAATACTAATCATCTTTCAATTCTAGTTATGATGTACCACATTATAAATAATTTCATTTGAACAGATTTCTCGCGGAGGCATTTGTTTGAACTGCAACTTCTACCCAAAAACCTTAGATTAAAGCAATCGGAGACCTATTGCATGTTCCAAAAAGACAGACAACAAAAAACTAAAGGCTAAAGCATGCTCAACCACATATGAAAACAAAGAACTAGCATCATATTCACAATTATCTCTCATACGCTAGCAAAAAAACTAATAAAAAGTAAATATTCGTATAAACATTTGTTATATGAAATAGCTTTTTCATACCCAAAATACTAAAAGCATATGAGCCCATAACAACAAACTACCACCATCACGCAACAATTAACAACCAAAAATAACAAAAATCTTTTCTAAAGCAAATTTCACAAACCCCATCTCAACAAAAGCACCAAATTTCACAACATAGATAATTTAAATATGAAAAAACGCAAATTTTTAAAAAATAAATAAAAAAGGAACCAAACTAAAACCAAAACCCACGTCTTTTTTTAAAACAACAAGATCAATAAATACCTTAAACCCCATCACCAGAACAAAAACTTTTACGACCCAGATAAACATATACGAACAAAAAGCAAACTTTCGATTACAAATGAAAAAAAAACAGAATGAACAAAAAAAAACGAAGCCTTGAAAACTAACCAGCCTGAGAGGGAGGAAGCGGCTTCGATGGCAACTGGGCCGGCGCGCCGCTGCGAGCTCCGGGCTTGGCCTGGTCCTTCTTGGGTGGCGCGGTGGCCGCGGCTGCCGCGGCCTTCAGTTGCTCCGCCGCGATCAACTGTGAGGGGTCCTCGGCGTCGTCGCCCAACAAATCAAAGGGATTCGTAGTCGCCATTATTTCGAAACACAACAACAACAAGCCCTTCTCAGAAAGAAAAAAAAAAACCCAAACAACAAAAGAGAACAGCACCGCGCAGAAGAAAAAGGTTAACTCAGCGACGGTTCCATGGTTAATTATTATTGTTCAGATCGAAAGAGAAGGGAAATGAGAAGAAAAGAAAGAGAAGAGAGTGAGTGAAAGACAAAACCCTAGCCGCAGGGGAGAGACAGAGAGAGGGTGAGGCGAGAGTGACACTAACCTAATCTCTAATGTGCTCAATTTATTTGTGTTTTGGGACTTAGCTTTGCCTTGCCTTGGCAGTGTTTGCTTGCTTACAAAACCTCGTGCAATTCCCACACTTTTAATTTACTTTTTTTTTTTTTCTGAATACACTTTTAATTTACTACTATTGTTTATTTTTATTACTATTTGTCTATTCTTTTTTAAGTTTGAAATTAATTTTTAACCTTAAAGATGAATTTTTACGTCATTTTTTTAAAAATAAAAATATTAAATCAAAAATTAATTACAAAGACGCATGTATGTGTATTTCTATTTATAAGACCAAACTTTTTTAACTTACTTATTCTTTTATATAAGATTCAATTCATATTATTTCATATATTAATTATTTTTAAATTAAAATATCTCTAATTAAAAAAGAAAGATGTTATATTAAGATACATTTAGAAGAAAGATAAATATTAACGGCAATGGTATTTTTGAAAAATAATAAATTTAGGAAAAATTTATTGCAATCAACTAAATTAACTATTTTTTTTAATATTGGTGAATTAGGTAATTGAATCTTATAAATAGAAACAAAAGTATGACAAATTTACAAAAATTTACACACATTGTTCAATCAACTAGACTAAACTTCTTTTATAATATTAGTAAAATACTACCTTCAATTCTTATTATAAGGACCAATTAACTAATTTATCATAATTAAAACATTGATTAATTTAGTTGAGAGCATTAAATCATATGATTTTTTTGTGAAGTATGAATAAAAAATACAAGAGGAAAGAAAGTCTCAGACACCACAAAGGAGTCTTTCATAAGTTTCTCTATGATGGTGTGAAGAGAAGAGTCTCATCTTTACTTCAAAACACTTGAACACACATCCTAACCAGTCAAAGTATCTGTCTCACCATTAGAATTATGTGAATCATGTGACATACATGTAAGGGATAAAGTCCAACTGCTTCTCACTAACATTATTATTTTTAGAATCTTAGATGCATGTTTGTGCATGGGATACGTAGAATTTTGTCACAGATAGGTGGACATCTTTGTCTAGGTTTCAAAAACATGATTGACGAATCAAGGCTAAGTTTCTAAAATATTCTTGTATCTCTGTCTTCATGTTGACCAAGTCAAGGTGAGTGTCTGGAAAGAGTCAACTGAAGAGATAAGAGATATTGGTCATAGATGACATTAGAGTGTACAAGGTTTTTGACATGGGTAGGTAAGGAAACATATAGTCAACCAATATCCTAGGCTCTATTTGGACAAAGGTCAACCACCTTGAAGTAGGAATAACTAATATGCACATATGACACCCTACTACTAAGTGGGCCAATAACAAGCCAATTCAAAAATCAAATTGAACACTGGTCATCTCCTAGACATTGTTTTATGTTTGTTTGTGTGTTCAAATATGTCTTCTTTTTTTAGTCTCATCTATATTTTGTTTTATTTTTGTCCTTGTATTTTTTTTCATCCTATAAGTTTATTTTTTTCATCTTTGATTTTTTATAAGTTTCTTTTGTTCATTTTTAGTTTTCATGATGTCACTCTTCTTGAAATGGCATGTGATTGCATAATCATGATGTCATCTTTTGTTCGTCAACATTAACATTTTTAGTAAAGGTGACTTAGCAATAAGACTAAAAATGAAAAGAAAAAAAGGATGAACTTATAGGGATTGTTTTCATATTTAAGCCTCAAAAGAATATTGGTACCTTTCTTTAATAAACAATGATGATAAAGATATATACTTGTAATATTCACCTTATAGATAACATAAAATTGATAATATGGCTTATTAATAGGATTTTTTATTTTTTTACTACTAAAATGACTTCTAGAGTTACTTTTGTTGTCTTTTTTTTTTGTCATCATGTTATTATTGTGAAATATCTAGTAATTTTTTCAATAATTATTTTTTGTCAAAAAACTTGATTGGTTGTCTTAGTAAGGTTTTTCCTTTCAATCATATTTTTTTTAATTCATAAGACTCTTAAACCTTATTTAAGGAATTTGAACCTAATTTCACTTAACTCTTTTGATATGCATGTTATTATTTTTATTAATTGATTTTAATATTTATGCATCAATAGTTGAAAATAATTTTATATGGTCATCCAATCATAATTCATCATTGGTATGCTTAGTAGGACAATTATTATAAAAGTCAATAAACTTACCATTAATGATACTTTGTGATTGGAAGATATTATAAATTTCTTTTATACTATCAGTCATCTACCTTTTTCTCTTATTGATTTTCGTAAATATATTTAGATTTGCAAATAACTTATAATGTTTTCAGTTGTGAGTTTTGAATGAAAATTTAATTTAAAATGACTTAACAAATTTAATTAAAAAAACATCTGAGACAAAAAATGTGAATTTCATTTTTTTAGTAAAATAAAAACTAATGAAAATGAAATAATTAAAAATTAAAGGACTTGATTGTAATAACAAAAAATTAAATAGATTAAATTGGAATATAAAATATTGATGGCCAAAATTTATACATTACTTACATAGAAGGAGACCAAAAATAGAATTATGTACTTTTTTAAAAAAATAATATTATATTTAACAAACATGCCAATATATCATTGGTCTTACTAGAACTTTTGCAAGTATAGTGGGGGAAATGTGATTGGGAAAAAGACCTACTATAGATAGTCTATGAGGTTCCACAATAAATATTGGTCCTAACAAAACTCATAAATATTCTATAACAATGTCATTGTGACCCAAAATTATATATAACATACAAATAGTGCTTTATTTTAACATTTAAAATAAAATAAAAAACAAAGATGAGACATCAAAATTAAAAAATGAATAGAGAAAGTATTTTTTTTAATGAAATATTAAAAATATTTTTAGAAACAGTGTAATAAGGTTATGTTATTTAAAAAAACAACTAATTTTTTTTAGCTTTAGTGTTTTAATCTACACGATTAGTGTTTAGGGTTTTCTCTCTGTTTGTGGGAGTTTAAGGTTCCAACTATCATATTTCACTCATTTTTGGGATTTTGATGATGGAGATCAACATGAAGGATCTATCATTGGTTGAAAAAGAAGAGGATGGTTTAGCTTATGATGTAGAGAAGGACCCTGATGTTTCTTCCAATGTGGAACTTTGTCTTATGGGTCATTTTCTTGCTGATAAGGTGATAAGGGTGAGCCCCATGAAGGAAAGAATAATAGATATATGGTGGCCAGGGAAGGGAGCTTTAATTAGAGAGATCCCAAGGGTTTATTTGTGTTCCAGTTCTATGATAAAGGTTCTCAATGGTAGCCTGTGGAGTTTTGATAATCATCTTCTTATACCAAAAAGCATAAAACCAGGCAATGTCATTGACCAAATTCCATTATTTTATGTGAAGTCCACAGTCTTCCAGTGGGTTTCACAACACCAGTCATAGGGAAACATTTGAAAAATTTTATTGAGAGAATTTGTTGAGTATGATGAGAATAACAAGGTAGGGGTGTTCTGAATCTATATACGCATTAAGGTCAGAATGGATGTGCACATCTGTTAAGAAGGAGAAAAAAGTGAAAAGTCAGGAGGGAATAAAACAAAGTGACTTACAAGTATGAGAAGTTATGACTGTTTTGTTTCCTCTATGGTGTCTTGGGGCACACAGATCAATTCTTTGTAAAGCTGTTTGATCTGGAAAACAATGTTGGACATAAAGAATGGGGCCTTGATTTCAGGGTGAAGGTTAAGAAGGGTGAAGGAGGTTCACAATGGCTCTGGGAGGAGGGTAAAGATTGGAATTCAATTGAAATCAATCATACCAGATTCTCAAGAACAATGAACATAGTTACTAAAGATCTTAATTCAGAAAGATTTCTAGTATGGATAATATGGTAACCGAATAAAATCAAGGTGATAAAGCTAAAAAAGGAAAGAAAGGGCAAGGCAATATGGGAGGATCGTCTTTAATTATGCATGGATTATCCTCTACTCCAACAAATGAGAAGAATTTGAAAAAAGACGAAGAAGACCAAAATGAGAAAATGATAAGAAGAAGAGGTCTAAATACTGAAATCATGAGAAATGAAGTGCAAATGCTCAATACGAATACCAAACATTTTTTATTGGTAGGTCGTGGTTCCTAGGCCTGCCAGGAGTAATGAGTATCATCAATTGGAAATTGGAATGGTCAAGGCCTAGGTAACCTGCGCCCAGTTACTACCCTTAAAGACCTTGTTTGCACCCACAAAGCAAACTTGGTATTTTTGTCAAAGACTCTAGTTCATAAAAATAAAATTGATGAAATTTATAGAAGTATTAATTTTGATAGTTGCTTTCAGTTGATAGGGAAGGTAGAGGTAGGGGATTGGCAATTTTAGGAGGAAACTCCCTAATTTTAAGATCACATCTTTTTCTAATCACCATATTGATATAGAGAATGATGGGGAAAAAGAGGTATTGAATTTGACGGTATATTTTGTAATCATCGAAAGAAGTCATGGGACTATATTAGACATCTTGTTTCAACATCCAATCTTGCATGGTGCATAATAGGTGATTTTAATGACCCGTTAAATGAAGCAAATGAGTTTGGCATAATTGATCATCCTCAAAGGTTGTTCCAAGGGTTTAGGGAGGTGGTAATAAAGTGTCTTTCAATTTATCTTCCATTAGAAGGCTATCCATTTACATGGAGTAGGAGTTAGGGGACATTAAATATTGTAGAGGAGAGACTTGATCGAGCCTTAGTCACTGGCCCGTGGCTTGATAAATTTTCCCATGCATCATTAAACAATTGATGGCAGTAGCGTCAGATCACAACACTATTCATCTCACTGGGGAGATTTACACCTATGAGTCATGAACAATCATATAAGTGAATCTAACACCACACCTTAATCCAAAACCTTAGGCTTAGGTTTATGGCTCTTGTCTTCACTTATATATTGTTCAATTGTCTCATTCTTACAGTTGTGAGACTTCACCTCACACCTGTACTCTAATAATCTCCAAATTTTAAACACAAAGAAGAAGGTTGTGAAAAGACGCTTCAAATTTGAAAATACATTGTTGGGAGAAGTGAGTTAGAAAAGGTAGTCCAATTGGGGTGGTTGAAAGCTTCTTAGGAGAATCTGCCTTAGAAGCTTAGGACCTGTGCTAGAGAGTTAGAGTCTTGGGGGAAGTCTTTAGATCGCCAATTTAAAGGGGACATAAAAAATGAAAAAAAAAATGACCTTGACATATTACACTACTTGGATGATGCTGCCTTGGTTAATTTAATAAAGAACAAACAAGATCTTTTAGCGACGTTGTTGGTTAAAAAAGATAGTTATTGGCGTCATAGAGCCAAAATGCATTGGCTCCAAGAGAGGGGCATTAACACACACCTTTTCCATCAAATGGCGTATGTTCAAAGGAAAATAAATACCATAGAGAAGCTTCAGGACAAGGATGATCGAGAGATTAATGATCAACAATGTATTTGTCAGGTTGTTCATAACAACTTGTCAAATTTATTTAATTCATCAAATGGCACAAATCAGGAAGTAGTAGATGTCATACATCCATCAGTTATGGAGGAAAATAATTTGATGCTTGTTGCTCCTTTCACAAAAGAGAAATTTCACAAGGCATGCTTTCAAATGCATCCCGATAAATCACTGAGATCGATGGGTTGAACTTGACTTTTTACAGAAGATTCAAGGAACTATGAAGTGATGGTGTCAAGGATGCTTGTTGTTCTTGGTTAAATAATGGTGTTTTCCTTGAAGGGATAAATGATACCATTGTGATTTTGATCTCAAAAATTGATAACCCTATGAATATGAAAGATTTATGTTTGATAGCTTCGTCCAATGTAAATTACAAGATTCTATCCAAAGCCCTTGCTAATCGTTTGAAGAGGATTCTCCCCAACATTATTGCAAATGAACAATCGACATTTATTTTTGGTAGAACCATTATGCATAACATCCTCATTGCATCAGAGGTGGTTCGCCATCTTCATTGTAAAATGTGTGACGGAATAGGGGTTATGGCTTTGAAGCTAGATATTTGCAAGGCCTATCATCGTATAGACCAGGGGTATTTGTGCGATGTGATGTTAAAAATAGGATTTGCTTGCACTCAGGTGAACTAGTGATGTTACGCGTAGAGTGATATGTTATTTGGTTCAGGAAAATTTTAGGGCTTACCTTTGATGATTGGGTGGAGCAGAAAGGCAACATTCAAGTTTGTTACAGAGAAAATCTGGAAGAAAAATCATTCCATGAGTGAAATTCTTGTCTAAGGCAATTTTGAAGTGATGATAAAATTAGATCTTCAAGCGATTCCAACTTTTGTGATAAGTGTTTATCTCTTGCCAAAGTCCACTATTGATGAAATTTAATGTCTTCTTAACTCATATAGGTGGGGTGTTAAAGGAAAGGGAATTAAATGGATGAAATGGGAGAAACTTATTAGTAAAGGAGGGGAGGCATGGACTTTTGAAATCTACATGGCTTCAATCTGGCCATGCTTGGGAAACAAGGGTGAAAATTTATTTCTCACCCCAATGCTTTAGTATCAAGACTCTTCAAAGCTAAATACTTTCCTTAAGTTTTTTGGATGTGGACATTGGTCATAGTCCAGAGTTATATTTCGCAAAGCATTTGGAGAACTCGGGTGTTGATCAAGGAGGGAGTTAGATGACATATTGGTGATGACTCTCTTACAAACTTATGGCAAGAACCTTGGTTGGGGGAATTTAAATGATACAAGTTACGTCCTTTCCCTCACACTAGTGTTAATCATCTATTGATGAAGGATTTAATGGTCATTGGTGAGAAGGTACAAGACCCTTTCCTATTGAATGCTTTGTGTTCACAAGAAATGGTTACGAATGTAATTCAAACTCCTCTACTGGAGGAAGTCATGGAGGACGAGTTTGGAAATTCGATTTTAAAGGTTTGTACACTGTTAAATTTGCCTACAATCTTTATATGGAGCACTTTGTGAATAACGAGCAGTTCACTATACAAGGAAACTTGGAATCAATATGGAGTCTAAAGGTTCCTCACAAAGTTAAAAACACTTACATTATTCATCAAGAAGTGCGTCTGGATATGCTTACCCAAACAGACCCTAAATGATACTGAAATGTCCGAAAAGAACAAATTGTAACATATCTTCGAGGATTAAAAATAAAAATCCTAAGTTTTATTATATGAATGAAGAATATTACAAATGGATCGTACAATACACAGCTTCAGAAATTTACAGACTCAACTGGGCCACAGGAGAAACAAACGCACGGATAGAAACTCTTGTTAAATCAAGTGGGCCAAATTCGGACCAAAACAACAATCAAGAGGGCGCAAAAAATAAATACGGCCTAATTGGTCAACTTTTGGAGCCTAAAAAAAATATGGTCTATATCCTACGGGAAATAAATAATTTTACCAATCCTTAAAATCCTGGCAGAACAGTAAGGTCTGCTATTCCTTTAGGGAGTTCAGCAATTCCTTTTAGCAGAGCTAACCTGTTTACTCTGATCTTGTCATCGTCCTATTTTACACCAGAAAGAAAATTAGAGTAGTTCCAGTTAAAAACATTCCAATTATGGTTATCCAACTCAAACTGCAGATAATAGCATAAGACAAACTTTACAGCAAAAAGCACTACTAAACGATAAGTATAATAATAAGAGTAAAAACATAATTTTATAACCAAGAACAAAAATTCCTTATAAGACTAAATTTTGGAAGAAAAGCTCTGCAATATAAAGTCCTTTAGAGGACCAGTAATTCCAAGTCAATTTTATTCGTGGACTTATTTTATTTATCTATATATATCAGGCTTGTAATAGTCTTCTTCGATCAATTCCATGAAACACTACTACAAAAGTGCTTGTATTCAGAGTCAGCACAAATCTATTAACACCCAATATCTAATTATATAAGAGCAGTAAGATTAACAACATACCACCATTACAAAGACATTATTGAAGAAATCCTCAAGCGGCTGTATTAACTGACATGAAATTTCTACAAAATCATCGATGCCAAGACCTGTACAAAGAAAATTAAATATGATAATATAAATAAGGAAACTGGAAAAGGAAATTCAATGTTGTGTAAAAGGAAATTAATGATATTAACTAAAGTACTAAGTTAAAAAAAAAATACCAGGATTGACACTCTTTTTGACTGACAAAAATGTGCTCCATAAAACTCTCTCTTCATTTGTCACAAAAGCAGTCTCGTCCACCTAATCATGTAAGTTTAAGCATTAAGAGAACTGTAAAAAATAATAGACCTAGAAGGGAAAAGAAGTCATTCGTATATATAAACAATAATTAGATCAAATATAAAAATTCAAACAAATTAGTTGCTATGTTCTCATCATTGTCATTCAAACTACAAATTTCATCTCCAAAATACAGAGTAACAATCTTATACTTCCAGGATTAAGTTTAGGTCATCTTCCTCCGGCTTATCTTTCAGTTGAGTTATACTAGTATACTCCAGATTAAACCCTAACTAGGAGAAAATGCCAAATAAAATGGGAAAATAAAGAAAATCAAATGCACAAATTTATTATTCATTTTAGATATATTAATGAAATCCACAAGATAGACTAAAACACTGGTAGCATTACCACCCAAATTATTGCTGTGATTTATTTTATGCTATAATGAGTAAAGGCAACCAGTCTTAAATTTATTCATAAATGCTATGGCTTTTATGTTATGCATAACTCCTAGAATTGGTTAGTTTAAGATCTGACTGTAATTTTCCTCTATATACTTACAATAATTAAAATAAGAAAAAAATACCTCCATATGAAGTTCATCTTCTTTCCCACGGACAATTCTTGTTGGCCGGGAGTATGCTTCAACTACTTTAGGGAAAAGGTTCCCTTTAGATAATTCTTCCATCTGAATCAACCATTGTAAACAATCAGGAATATATAAAAACTTTTAAAAAGTAATAAAAATTGAAGAAGTTGATTTCCTTCATAGAGGAGTGTTATTTTTCAGTTTAGGCCAACAGCTGTACACCTAACTTACAGTTACAGGTTAGTTACCTACTTAGTTAAGCTATATTGGAAAGCTCCCTAAAGTAGCAAATGTTAACTTCAGCTGCTACATACAATATTGGATCATATTCATACTCGGACATTGTTTCTGAATAAATATTCTTTAGCGTAAATACGTCTCAGGGCATGAGTGTTGGCATGCCTTCATGTTCTCTCATTCGTGCTATATACACACACACACACACAAAGAGAGAGGGAGAGAAATTCTGTAAATGAGGTTTCCCATAATTAGGGAAAGAATATTATAAGATCTACAAGATATTCAGCCTATATCTCATAAAATCTCAAAATGTAGCAGAGAGATAGCATATTTTATTACTAAGTAACTACAAATGCATATTTCCATTTATCATAGAACCTCCATGAGGCAGTTAATCACGAAAAACAATTGGCAGTATACATCAATGATCAATGTCAAAGGAATATGGAGTAAAGTGAAAGAGGGATACTTACTTTATACGCTGATTTAGCTGCAAGACAGGGAAAATTTGCTCTTTCTACAAGGATCGATCGAACAAATTCTGCATTCACCCCCTTGTCAACCTGTTAAGAAATATAGCAGCATGGTGAAACTCACCTGATCACTCTTAGGATCAAAGTATAATATCATGTCATAAAAAACATTACAAAGCATTATTAAAATAGGATCAGAGCATAATAGTATATGCACAAATACAGCAAGATGTTTAGGGCACATGTTCTATAGGAAAATATATCATTGTTAAAATAGTTGGTGAGCAAAACATCAGGTATCCAATTATAATAGTGATACAGTTAGGATCCAACTGCAAGGCATGGATGGAACTTGAGTCCTGCATAGAAAGTAATGGATTCTGGTGCACTGGCTAGATTTTGTGGTATGATTCTCCCAAAGTTCTTATTAATTAGTATCTGAGCTATT
Organism: Glycine soja; assembly: GCF_004193775.1. Taxonomy (NCBI): domain Eukaryota; kingdom Viridiplantae; phylum Streptophyta; class Magnoliopsida; order Fabales; family Fabaceae; genus Glycine; species Glycine soja. Next base: position 33,326,293 of record NC_041004.1, read on the forward strand.
CACCATCTCTCTCATCTACAAACAAGCAACACAGATGTGGAGTATGGCTGGATGTTAGGATCCAATTGCGAGAAATGGGACTTCAGTCCTACATTAGAAATATGGGATTTTGGGGTGGGGTTTATAAGGCATTGAACTCGTCAACTACAATGACTAGCTTTTGTAGTGTGGTTCTCCCAAAGTTCTTATCAAGATGCATAAAAAAAGACAAATGAAAGAATATCTTAGTGATCACTCATTAAATTTCTGATCTGCAACAAAGATCCACTTCAAAATTGCCTATAATGGGTGCAAATGCCAATGATATATCTCTCCCTAACTCATACAATAGTCTAACCCCATATGCTCCAACAATTTGATAATTGTTAGAAATATCTGGTAATTAGTATATATGCGTAAAGTCCATGGTGTTCAAAATGAGAAGCAATTCAGGAGGTAAGTATGGCTTAGATTTTAGATTAAAAAAAAAGAGAGATTGTTTTCCTAAAAATAATCAAAATCGAACATTCTATCAAACCATTTATCCCCCCCTTCCCAACCATACCCTGTTTTGCTAACAAAGAACAATGTGTTAAACAGTTGAATTATATCTCAACTTTTTTATTTTTAAAATTTAATTTGGCTTAAAGTTGTCTTTAAAGAAACAAAGAAATATCTTTCAATTAAAAAGATGACAATATGAAAAGTATAATCGTCATCAAGAAAAGAACTAACTATTATGATCATAATACATACCAGAAATTGCTCTAATCTTCGTGTAACAAATTGATGCACCTAAAGAGGAAACTGAGATCATCAGATTTGAATCACAAGAAGCAAATGGAAATTTAAATTTATGAAAGACATTCATCTTACATCATCTATTACATGAGGATCTACTTTAATGGACTGGACATCTGCAGCAAGTTCTAGGGCCTTCTTAAAATCTAGATTTTTATTCTTTTCCACCAATAGTTGCACCTGGAGTATATAGTGCATCTCTTTGAGTACAAGCAATTGTCTTTCTAGAATTTAAACTTACGGAAAAAATTATAAAAGGAAATAGAAAAGAACATGAATGAAAATTAGACGGATGAAAAGTATGTCATCCTTACAAGACCATATGAAATTCTTCGAAGACCAAACGGGTCATTTGTGGAGCTAGGTTGACAACCAGCAGTAAATAAACCTAGCAGGCTATCTAATCTGCAGACAACTATCATATCTCGTTAGATGCGGAGCTATGTTGTCAAAATCAGTTGGGACAACATATTCTAGTATAACAATTTGCAGTATAAACTCATTTCATAGTGAAACAAAAGACAGCTCCATGATAGAAATAAGGAATTAAAGGAAAGGGGACTCCTGGAGGGATGCAATAGCATAGCTGATTCTTTTGGCAATAATGTCAAGACCAGGAAGAAGGAAAGTACTACGGTCAAAGCTGTTAGGATACATTAGAATAAATTAATTCTAGAATCTTTAGAATAGATAAGATTTTTACTGGTCTTATCCTTATATTTTCTATTTTATTTTTGAATTTGAATGCTAATCTGATTTGTTAGTAAATAGCTAACCAACTCTGCCTATAAACCTCAATCACTAAATCTGAATGATCGCTAAAATAAACAGGAAAAGATTATATTCGGAAATCAGTTTCACCTATCAGCAATTGCCAAAACTATGCCAGCATCACTTTTGGGAAGTATGTCCCCAGAAAATCTAGGAAGTGTGATCTCCAGCAAGGCCTCTGCAATCTGCAAAGAGTGACAAGGAAAAGAAAAATTATGTACAGATATTAAGTAGCTAGTAACCGAATAGGATGCAATGAAGTATTAAAGATTGCAAGGGCAAAACATGATTTTTTAGATTACCAAATAATAGCCAACCAAAAATTAAACAACCTGCTCTGAGTATCCATCTCTAAGGGCATAATGACGCCCCATAATTCCTGAAAGTGATGTAAATTCAGTGACAACTGCAGTGGCAAGATCAGACATAGCAAGTGAGGAAGCATCCCGGATAATTTGTTGCACATCTTCATTGATATCTAGGAGGCAACTTAGTTTAGTAACCATGTTTTCAACACGAGTCATCTTATCCAGCATGGTTCCAAGCTTCTCCTGTTTCATTCCACGTTATCAAAACAAACAAGATACCAGAGGTTAAGCACTGTATTTTCAACAACTTTCACATAGTATCATTATTAATTATCTAAGTTATCCATTATTTTCTTCTCAATATCGACAATGAACTTGTAAGAAATTATATGACCTGATTTAGAAGAAAATAAAAATAGTAATGGAAAATAAAATAAAAAATAGTAAATGATATATAGCTATTTGTTCAACTTTCCAATTAAGAGAGAAGAATCTTTAATATATTCTGGTTAGTAGGAGCTTTACATACAAGCACTTAGCTAAAAGTTTAATTTGCTACTTACATGAAAGAGAATGTTTTTCAGTTGCTTTCGGAATTCTGAAAACCTTTTACGAGTGTCCATCTCATAAAAGAACTTAGCATCTTCATAGCGAGCCCTGCAATTATAGTCAAAATGTTAATCTAATGTGGCTTCCCCGTAAAGTACGAACATAAGATGTGCACATTACATCGTGCAAATATGTTAATTTATTCTTAAGAATTGAATGAACAATAGCACTCTCCTTCTCTCCCTTTGTTGTAAAAGATCACTGGATCCAATGAGCACGACAGTTGAGGTTATATCCTATTATCTCTAATATTCATTTTGTCATATGTTGACTAAAAGTTGTTGAACGAGAGAGAATGAGTGAGATAGAGAGCGAGAGTGATAGAGAGAGAGAGTGAATGGACTACTGTTACGACCAGAGGGAGAGGTAGACATAGAGAAGAGGTGAGAAAGAGAGTGGATCCCAGACAGAGCTACGTCAAAACTAGGCTTGGACAACATCATTGGTACGACCATGCAAATTGGAGGGAGAGAGATGATATCACAACTTTCTATTTCACGAGGTTCCCCGAAGATACAACGGAGAAGGATCTTTGGGCTCAATTCAAAAAATGGGGGGATGTGAGGGAGATCTTCATCTCCAAACATAGGAACAAAGGTGGCAGGAGGTACGGCTTCGTGAGGTTCAAAGGGGTGTCTGACAAGCGCAGATTAGAAAGACAGCTAGACAACATCATTGTTGGAGGACTCAAGTTGTACGTGAATGTTCCAAAATATGGGAGAGGAAAGGAGAGGTATGAAGAGTCCAGAGTCAAACCCAGGACACAGGTGGATGACGACAACAAATAAGTGGCAGCAGCTCGAAAAATGGCACCACATTGAAGGGCAATTTCAATGCCATACGCAAAGGTGGTGGCCACTAGCACAATGAACTTAGGACAATGGAGGCACCCACAGACTAGAACTTTCAGACCTGATGGATGATACTCATCGGTCCAGCTTGAGATCCCGGCAGGGGAGAAGAAATGGTACACTGATGTATGGGTGGGCTGCGTGAAGAAATCGGGAATATCCGAAAGAGTCGAGGACGAACCCCCTTGGGAGGTGGGAACAAACGTGGTGCCAAAATACCTAGGGGATGATATGATACTCCTCCTAGGTCTCTCGGATACCAAAGCGGAAAAGCTCATCATCGAAGAAACCAGACATGGCTCATCCCCGTTTCATTCGTCGGAGAAATGGAATCCAACGATGAGATCGGGACACAGATTGCTCTGGGCTCAGTGTTGGGGCATCCCATCAGAAGCGTGGGATATTGGGCAAATTCATAAAATTGTGGCAGCAATAGGGGACTTGGTAGAGGTGGATGACAACGTTGAAAAGTTGCGAATGCTAGATAGGGCCAGGGTTCTTATCAGAATCCCATGGAGACCTATTTTCCAACATATGGTCGAAGTTCACATCAGCGGGGAGGTCCACAAAGTGCACATCATTGAAGAAAACTGGAGCGAAGCCGGAAGAAAGCGCATTTACCATTGTCGGAGCGCCATCGGTCGTCGGAAGAGATCGATTCTGACGACAACGATAACGGCACCCCGAAGTCGAAGATGAGCAGAGAACCTAGATTCCATTACTCGCCCAGAAGCTTTGCTGGTGAACGTATCGGCTAGATCGAGTCCCAGCAGCGCGCGACATTATCCAACGGTCCTCGAGACACTGAGGACCCAACGGGTAACGACTGCGTTAGCTGGGCACACTGCCCCAAATACGAAACATGCGCACCTGATATGGAAACTGGAAAAGTAACAGACCCTGTATCGCGGCCCGTGCTAGACCCAGAGGCACTTTTCGGTGAAGACGAAATCCTTAAAGCACAAAAACAGAAAAAACAGGGGAGTAGAGGCACGACTCCCATGGTACGTGGGTGCTTTGAAAGGGAAGGTGCTGACCCTGCCCACGGTCAAAATGGAGCTGACCACGAGTGCCTCAACGGGTCACAAATGCCAATTAATAAAGAGGCACGTGATATGGCAATGGTTGTTAATGGGCCCACAATTAATTTGGGCCTTACTAACCACACTACCGCTATTTTTTCACAAAATAACTGCAACAGCCCACAATATCACAAATTGGATAATGGAAGCACGTGGAAGGTGTATTCGAGAAACAGGGGGTGTAGAAAGCAGCAGGTCCATATAATAAGTGGAAATGAAAAATTAACAGAAGCAGTTAAAACTTTAAATAATCAGCAGCAGGCCTTCGTGGACATGGATACAACAATTACAGGCTTCGAAGGACGCAATACTCCCATGGACACATCACCCTTGCAACATGGAGTACAAAATAAAAATGTGGAGACATCACCAAACACTGATGGAGTCAGCATAGACCAGCAAAAGGAGGCAACATCTCAATAGGAGTTGGCAAAAGAAATGGGGGTGACATGTGACACAAATCAAGCTATAATCATTGATAGAATCAAAGCAATGGAGAACAGAGACAAGAAGGAGGCAGAGACACTGGGAAATAGGAATATTCTCTCATGAATATCGTATCCTACAATGTAAGAGGGCTAGGGAGGGGGGTGAAGTGGACAACAATCAGGAGGTTGGTCAAGAAACACCAAGAAGATATGCTATGCATTCAGGAGACTAAAAAGGAGCAAATAGACAAGACCATGTGTCAGGCTCTGTGGGGAGATCCAAAAGTTAGTTAGGAACTACAACCTGCAACAAATACAGCTGGAGGATTACTGTGCCTATGGAATGAACAAGCTTTCAAAGTGGAACGGAGGGTAAATGGATGGGGTTTCATTCTATTGGAAGGAATGTGGAGTCATGAGACTCAGAAAGTTTTTATAGTTAATATATATGCTCCATGTGATGTCTAGAGTAAGTGTGCTCTATGGGACTCTGTTAGGCAGCTGAAAAATCTAAGTCCTAATGGCCTTTGGTGTTTACTAGGAGATTTCAACAGCATCAGACATCCATCTGAAAGAGTGGATGTGTATCAGAGGGGGGAGGATGTCAACACTATTAGTGAGTTCAACGACTGGATAGCCGACATAGAAGTAGAAGAGATACCAAGTGTGGGGAGAAAATTCACATGATTTAGACCAAATAGGGCTGCTAAGAGCAAATTAAACAGATTTTTTATTTCTCACGAGTGGCTCACTAAATGGCCCGGATGCACCCAATTCATCTTGGATAGAAACTTGTCAAATTATTGTCCCATCCTACTTAGATCCAAAAATATTGATTGGGGGTCAAAACCTTTCAGGGTTCTTGACTGTTGGTTGAAAGACAAGTTATTTGAGAGTATAGTTAAGGAGTGCTGGACAAACACACAACCAAGGGGCTGGGGGGGGCTTTGCATTCAAAGAAAAAATCAAAAAATTTAAGGAGAGAATGAAGTTATGGAACATGGAGCAATTTGGTGATACACTCAAGAAGGTACAAGGGATTGAGGCCGATCTAAACAAGTTGGAAGACGCAAGCACTAATAGACAGTTGTCCTCCCAAGAACTGGTGATCCTCAAAAAGCTACAGGAAGAGTTGTGGTCAGCTGCCCAAGCCCATGAGTTCTTATTGAGATAGAAGGCGAGAGCAAGATGGATTAGAGAAGGGGATTACAATTCGCGCTATTTCCACTTGTTGATGAACTCTAACCACAAAAATAATGCAGTCAAAGGAGTATTTATTGAGGGTTCATGGGTAGAAGAACCGATAAGAGTGAAAGAGGAAGTCCGTAGGTTCTTCTTGAATAGATTCAGTGAACCTGAGCAGGGTAGACTAGATCTTAATGGAATCAGATTTCATGGCATTGGACAACAACAAAACGATATGCTGGTGGGGAGTTTTCATGAGGATGAAATAAGGGCGGCTGTATGGGATTGTGGAAGTGAGAAAAGCCTAGGATCGGAGGGATTAAATTTCAAGTTCATTAAACAATTTTGGAAGTTACTCAAACCATATATCATCCGGTTCCTTGATGAATTTCATGCCAACGGGATTTCCCCAAAGGGCTGCAATGCATCCTTTATCGCCCTAATTCCCAAGGTGAAAGATCCACAAAACCTTAATGAATACAGACCTATTTCACTAATAGACTGTGTGTATAAGATTGTGGCCAAGCTTCTAACAAGTAGATTGAAGAAGGTAATGCCAGACATAATAGATGAAAGACAGTCTGCAGTCATAGGTGGAAGACACTTGTTGCATAGTGTATTGATAGCCAATGAAGTGGTGGAGGAAGCAAAGAGGTGCCAAAAGTCATGTTTGGTGTTTAAAGTAGACTATGAAAGAGCATACAACTCCGTCTCGTGGGATTTCCTATCATACATGATGCGAAGATTGGGCTTCTGTCCCAAGTGGATTCATTGGATCGAGGGTTACCTTAGCTCAGCCTCGGTTTCTATATTGGTAAATGGTAGCCCCACAAACGAATTCATTCCACAAAGAGGCCTTAGACAAGGTGATCCCCTAGCGCCTCTATTGTTCAATATTATTGCGGAAGGCCTAACCGGTTTGATGAGAGAAGCATTGGATAAGAAGCTGTTTAGCAGTTTCCTAGTGAGGAAAAACAATAAGGCAGTCAACATCTTACAATACACTGATGACACCATATTTTTTGGTGAAGCTACAATGCAGAATGTTAAGACAATCAAAACCATTTTGAGGAGTTTTGAACTTGCATCAGGCTTAAAGATCAATTTGGGGCAATTGGGAAATCGGATCAATGGAGGTAGGAGGCTGCTGATTATGTCAATTGTAGCATGTTGTCCATGCCATTCATGTATCTGGGCATCCCCATTGGGGCAAACCCAAGACGTAGCAAGTTATGGGATCCTACGATTAGAAAATGCGAGAGAAAATTAGCCAGATGAAAACAAAGATACATATCCTTTGGAGGGAGAGTGATACTTATTCATGCAGTCCTAACATCAATTCTCATTTACTTTTTCTCATTTTTCAGGGTACCCACCAAAATAGTTGATAAGCTGGTCAGCATCCAACGTAGATTTCTATGGGGCGGTGCATCAGAGCAAAGGAAGATCGCATGGGTCAAATGGAAAACAGTGTGTCTACCAAAAGACAAAGGGGGCCTAGGTATAAAAGACATCAAGACCTTCAACACAACATTGCTAGGGAAGTGGCGATGGGACCTTTTTCAACAGCAAGGAGAATCGTGGGCCAGGATACTAGACTCTAAATATGGTGGATGGAGGACTCTAGATGAAGGAAGAAGAGGCAGCAACGAATCCTCATGGTGGAAGGACCTGGTGATAATTCACCAACAGCAGTCGAATAGTGTACTTAAAAAGGAAACAACATGGAGGGTGGGACGTGGTGATAAAATTAGGTTCTGGGAGGACTGCTGGATAGGCACTGATATACCATTAATGACAAAATATCCTAGATTGTATCAAATTTCATGCCAAAAACAGCAACTCATTCAGCAGATGGGGAGCAACACATGTGCAGGCTGGGAATGGAACTATAATTAGAGGAGACCTTTATTCGATAATGAAGTTGCAATGGCTGATGACTTTTTAAGGGAGATAGCATAGACAGCAATCCACCCTCATAGAGCAGATACTTGGGTTTGGAAACCTGACCCAAGTAGACACTATTCAACAAAAAGCGCGTATGATCTGCTATGGGGAGAATCAATGGGGGAAAACCAGGATGGTGTTTTGAGGAGCTATGGAAACTTAGGATCCCACCGAAATCATCAGTGTTTGCATGGAGGCTAATCAGAGATAGATTACCAACAAAGTTAAACTTGAGAAGGAGACAAGTGGTGGTAAATGACATGTTGTGCCCATTCTACAACAATAATGAGGATGATGCAACCCATTTATTCTTCAATTGCAGTAAAATCCTATTTTTATGGTGGGAGTCATTGTCTTGGATTAACTTAGTGGGCGCATTCTCGCAAAATCCTAGGGATCATTTTCTGCAGCATGAAAATGGGAATGTTGGTGGAATAAAATCCACAAACATGGACCATCTGTTAGCAAAGAAATAGGATAGTTTTTCAAAATTAAACCTTCAATGGAAGCAAAGTGTTGGATGATGCAGTACTCCTAATTTGGACATGGCTCAAATCTATGGAGAAAGATTTTGCACTACACTTTAACCAATGGTCCACTAATCTAAGAGAAGGTTTGAGTATTTAGGAAGGGATTGTAGGTGCTGGACATTTGTAATATTTTATAGTGGACTAGCTCAGTTCCTTGTAACAACCAAAGGAACCAGCTGTCTACCTAATCCTCATCATGTACTTTTAGTACCACTGGTACTCCTCATATATATAAATATATCTATTTTTGCTGAGCAAAAAAAAAATCATTTTGTCATAAACAGACTATTCTAGAAGCTTAAGTTGTTAGGTGAAAACACATGAAAGGTTTTATGTGACATCTATGGTGTGCCCTATCACAGTATCACACAACCCTTTACCTTGTCCTGACATTTAACTTATTAAATTTGGTAGTAAGAATGGAGAGTGGTAAGGACTTAACTATAGATGACGATGGCCACATTGTTATAGAGCTCCAATATCATGCCATAAACAAGCTATCCTAAGAGCTTAAGCTGTTAGGAGAAGACAAATGGATGGTTTTATATTACATCAATAACACATTTCTAATAAACAAAGAAAAAAGCAATATTGGGTAACTTTTGGTAAAGGCTTTACTCCAATTCCCATTTTCCCCAGGTATCAATACCTTGTTTCAAATATTGTCGTTGCTTGTTCTCATTTCTCACAATAAATGTTTGGAGTTCACAAAAGACATAAAACTATTCAAAGGTCAGCTAATAGCCTAAGCTTTTGGGTTGGTTGGTTCTTAACACGGGATTAGAGCCTTTGTGACCAAAGTAGTCATGAGTTTAATTCTTGTTGCTCCCATTCTTTTAAATGAAGTTAATTTCAGCACAAACTAGAGTGGGATTGTGTATTTTCTCATCCTCAAGCCTAAAGAGCACTGTGTTAGAAAGGCAAACCATTAATGCATCTTCAATTATAGCTTAAACATCAAGGAGAGTTTGTCCTTACCAGAAGCCATCAAGTATAACCAACAACTAATAAATGTTTGACAACACATCAAGGACACCAATACCCAAGAAGAAACTGGGTATCATAGCAACTCTCTTTCAATAAACTATATATGACACGATAAGAAGTTGAGATACGAATACCTGAGCACAGCTTCATTTCCTTTCCTCACTGTAGTCTCATCAATTGCTCCATTTGCAACCTGAGAAAATTACATATCATTTAACAAATAAAATTTCAAAGCATGCAGTTATTCTAGAAGACCAATTAATGTAAAGAACTTACAGCAACAAAATAAGGCAATAATTGTCCATTAGCATCACATACAGCAAAATACTTTTGATGCTTTTGCATAACCTGCAGGTATGGTGCACAATGGTTAGCTTCTATTTTCAATATTCTTCTAAACCTGGAGGCATTTATATATGTTTGATTTCATAATGACACCCAATCGGTACAATCAACTTTTATGTTGGTTTCTTATGACTTTATATTATTTCGTTACTAAATATATATATAATATTGCAAAAATACATCTCTAATTATCATTATTTCAACCACTGTTAGACCAATAAATCAGGAATCAGTAACTTCACATGTTAAATGATTGGTCTAGATTTAAAAGCAATATTATTTTCAGTTCCTAAATAAGTCCCTAATAGGGATAGTTTGCTTACAATTAATCACATTTGCAAATCCAAAACCCCCCTAAAGTCAATTTTTTTGTCTGGATTACTATTAATAGGATTCACAATAATGACATGCTACAAAATTGAAAAAGCAAAATGCGAAGTGCTCACCATAGTCAAAAGATCTTTTGGAAGATCTAAGAAGGTTTCCTTAAACTTTCCAAGCACGGGAAAAGGTGCCTCAACAAGATTTACAACCTATAATTAAATATAAATAAAAGGAAATTCTTAGAAATGCATATATGCAACAATGTTGAACAAAAGGAACAAAGAACTCTTACCTCGTCAAGCAAACCTTTTGGAATAAGAATTTGGCCATTTACACTTTCTGCTAATGCATTAGATTGCTCAAAAATAATTTTCTTACGGTCCTGCCAAAAGTACCGACCTAATTTTAGATATATTTGTAATTATATGCATGTATGTCTGAATTTTAATATTAACAAATTATCCATTTGTACCTCAACTGAAACATTGATTCCCACATTTTTTATTGAAACTGAATAAGATTCTGCACTTTCCACCTGCAATTAACAATATAGCAGGGCCTTTTTTGGTTAAAGAAAAAATGCGGGCACGTTTTCCTTCTTAGAAAAGGAAAGGGGAAAGAAAACAATAGAGAACAACGAAAAAAGAAAGTATGACATCTGTTACATCCACCACACAAGCACACACACAGCCTGAAAATGACAACCTAGAGATACTACACATACACAGAATCGGACCAACAGACATATGGACAGAGATTTCTCAAAGATATATGTTGTTTCAACCATGTATCAAATTAAAAAACCATAAAATAAAAGTGAGAAGGCTTAAAAAAAACAAGCTCAATTTGCAGTGTCAAAATAAATTGCTTCAGGCATGCACCTGGATAACAGCTGAAGAAGTATTACGAAGACCAAAGGACAAGTTTCCACTGCATAATATACAAACATGGTAATTGTTATTCTCAACCATCAGATAATAAAAAGGAAACTGATAAACCAAAAAGAACTTAATATAATTGGGTGTCAGCTAGGCCTTGGAATAAGTGGCCAAGATATTATTTCCCTAGTCTTATTCTTTGATCTGTTTTTTACTTTTGGCTGTTTAGTAAGAAATCTCATGCCTCACTCCCTCATGATATTCCTGTTTCAGGTAAGCCTTTTGTAAAATAAAAATAATTGAAATATTGAGGGACAGGAGGGAGGATAAGTGAGAAAAAAATAATAAAGTAATAATTAAGTAGCTGTGTCAACAACAGAAATAAGAACAATATTGCAATTAATAGCCTCTGATCAGTATCATGGAGATACAGAACTGAAAAAAAAAATGAAAGAAAAGTATGATTCTCTCCCTATCTCCCCAAGTATCCAAGAGACCTGGACTCTACCTACCAATTTCTACTCCAAAATCCAAGATTGATCTCTATTACTTTTCTTCCTGTTGGAAAGCTGCCGTGGCCTCTTTGGGCGTTGCCTTAATTTCAGCCTTAAGGGTGGTGGTTTAGTCCTACATCAACTCGAGATAGAGCTTGGCCAATCCTAACCTCACAAGCCGGTTTTATGGACTTGAGTTGAGCCCTAAGCCCAAATTCTAAGACTTCCTATTACTTATATTCAATAATATATCTTTTCTAATTCACTAACTGTTCAATTATGTTATGAACTTTATGTAATAATTATCATAAAAATTATTTGAGAATGAGAGAGAGATAGAGAGAGAAACAGAGAGTGGGAGGGAGAGAGACACAGAGAGAGTGTCAGAGATAGGCCATGTCTCAACTACCCTGGGAAGGGGTATGTGCAACACGGTGCGACAGCCATTGTGACAAGTTGAGGGAAGGGAAGGAGCAAAAAACTGGAGGGATGCACCAAACATCCTCTCGCATATCTCAACATCATTATCTTATCCAGCAGCTAGGGGTTGCATCAGTAGGAATATGGGAATGGCAGCTAGAGTGGAAAAGGTTATTTAGGGAAGCGGAGATAGATATAGTTGCAAAATTTATGAAGGACATCGAGGGTATGATAGTGCAACCTAATCAGCACGATAGGTGGGGTTGGAGGGTGGATCCAAGCGGGGTATACATAATGGGAACCGCATACAAAGTGCTAACTAGGCAATTATTAGGGGAAAATAATGACGAAGTATTAAAGGAATTATGGAAGCTCAAAATTCCAAGTGTCACATTTTGTTTGGAGACTGATTCAGGAGAGGCTACCAACAAAGGTTAATTTCAGAAGAAGGAATGTGGATTTGAATGATGTCTCTTGCCCTTTCTGTAGACCTAAGGAGGAGGATGCATCCCATTTGTTCTTCAATTGTGATAAAATATTGCCTTTATGGTGGGAATCATTGTCATGGTTAAATATAGTTGATGTTTCCCCGGAATAGCCTACAAATCATTTCCTTTAACATTCTCACGGATATCTCAAGGGTATTAGATCTTAGCGATGGAAAACGTGGTGGATTTCCTTAACTTGGTGCATATGGTTTCATAGGAACAGGATTGTTTTCTCAAATGAAGGATTCAACGGTCAAAAGATGATGGATGACGCCATTTTCTTCTGCTGGATATGGCTCAAAAATATGGAAAAAGGATTTGATATTCCTTTTCATTCATGGTCTAGCAATATAAAGGTTGGTTTTTGTAAACAAGGGGGGATTGTTCTACAGGTTACTTTTTGTGTAGGGATGTTTACACTAATCCAGACCGATGGAGGCTTAATTCTTGCAATAAGCTTGTATTAGGATTCCATAGGTCTTGACATAGTCTGGAAACAGTGTATATATATCAGTACCACTTGTACTAATCTTATTATTATAATACATATTAATTTTGCTGACAAAAAAAAAAACTAACTGTTCCAACCAGTCAACTCAGACTAACCAGTAAGCACCTCTTTAATTGGGGACCTGCCAACAGTTTAGTTTATAAAATCTCTTCAAGAGACATGGAAAAAGTTATAAGTAAGCATACTACTCATGAAGTTCTGATGAAACGGTGTCTATGACACAAAAAGCACAAAGTCCAGTATGAACACATGGTTTAGGAGAGGGCAAAGTAGAGAAAATATACAAAAAGAATAAATTACCTCGTCACCCCAGCAAACATAAATGGGACTACTACATCTCCATGCAGGGCCAAAATCCAACGGATAGGCCTGCTAAACATAACCTATATATAAAAGTATGGAAACATGTTAATTTTGTGTAACAAGTCATTTCCTTTACTCCAAAGCAAAACCACATGATACCATATATGATTTTCAATTATTTATAACTCCATGCAATGCAACAGAGGATAGTTGTTTTTCCCAATGTTTCCCCTAGGAGTCAGAAAGCTGGATTTCTGAAAGAGTCTTCCAAATAAAATTGAGAAACAATGATTGTATTCAGTTGGATTTTGGCCCTCAATTGAGAGTATATCAAAAATTGAGAGTATTCAGTGCTTTTTAATAATTGAAGAAACTTGAAACTTGAAACTTATATAGGGGGCTTTGGATTACCTCGTTATAGTAATTGAGAGTATTCAGTGCTTTTAAACTAAATACCCTTAGGGCGTTCATTAGCAACACCCTATTATTAGTATACAATTAGCTGTACTACAAATGTCAATAGCATGTACAAATCACTATGTTAGAAATATAATATAAAAAACATTCCCGTCTTTACCTAACAACTTAAGCTTTTGGGAGTGTCACTTGAATATGATATCAAAGCCTCTATAATCATGTGATTTATAGTTTGTTGCCCCCATTCTTCTATGTATTAAAAGTCAAAATTCATTACCCGCCACCAGGTATGATGGGCAATGGGCATGCACAGTGTCCATGTTTCAAGCACAAGGGGCTCTTGCATGTGTGGGAGTTAGATACAAGAGTTATCCATGTCTCTTCATTCACCCAACAATTTAAGCTTTTGGGAGAGTTAGTTTATGACAAAATCTATCTATCTTCTGATGTTTTATAATCATGCTGATAATGAGTCATGTTGCCTACAGATACCCACTTAAAAATCCAACATACCTGAGAATTCCAACGCATTGTCTTTGGAAATGAAATTTTAGCAATAGTAGCAGGCAAATCTTCAGACAAAACCTAATAAGAGTAGAACAAATCAGCAGCAATAAAATGTGTAAGAACTAAGGGACAGAGAAATAAATCCTAAATGACAAGGTGTAAGATTCACATCTCAAAAATCTTGTATCATATCATGAAACCTTGGTCAGAACTCAGAACTTGTCCTTGTGTCTATCTCAAGTGAATTAGCATGGAATTTCCTTTTATTGTATATTAGACGAGAAACAATTGGAATGATTAACCATATTTATGAATGATATAATATAAAAATGTGTACAGAAATTAGGTATGTTTTGCTAACTATTAGATATCATTAATAGTGTACTGTCTTTTGATAATTGGGACTTTAATAAAAATCAGTCTTCCAAGTTTGATATAGGTAACTAACTGGACATAAGCACAACTCGTTGGTCAAAACAGCTGGCGTTCTCCCCACTCCATTGTGTTTGTACTTCTCCAAAAGGCTGTCTTTAAGACTATTAAGTTCATAAAGAACTTTTTAGTGAAATCAAAAACTACAATATTACACTCTTATCTTAAGCCTCATTTCATATGATGAATAACTCACTTGATACTAGAACATTTATAAATCATATTATTAGAATATGTATTACTATATTGGCTTATTTATTTGGTCTAGGAATAAAAGATTTAAACATGTACCTTTTAAGAAAAAGACACCCACATTGCAATATTATACTTGTTTTAACAAAACATATAAACAAGCATAAAAAGGAAAGACGAGGAAATAAAGAATAAAAACCTCCAAAGCATGTCTTGAAGACTCCTTTATACGTGCATAAACATATTCCGTTTTCCCTGCAACAACAGGAAACTGCATTGAAGTACCTACTAAAGGACTTATGGTACAAAGGCATGTTTGAAAGAAAACTGATGAGTTACACATTAAATTGCAGTGCTTGAAAATCAAGTTGAAAGTTCAAATAGCAAAAATTTCCTTTCTATAAAGCAGCAGCTGAAAAATGTCAAGTGAATCTTTCTGTATAAAGATTTAATGAGAAGGACAAGGAGAAACAGAAATGCACCCACTCAACAAGTGTTCCGCTTCTGGATACTCACCATCAACCTTTCTGTATACCAGATCAAGTGGAACAGAGTATCTACGAGAAAAACCCTCAATGGCCTGACACAAAATAAAAAAATTTAGGCAGCATTTCTTGAACCTCAACATAAGATAAAAGAAAAGCTTCAAGCATAGTAAAACCTTTGTTGGATTTCCCTCATGATCAAATGCTTTTGAAACAGGAGGACCTCTAACTTCAACCTCCTTTTCTGCCTGTTTGGTGCAAAGATTTTCAACAGCAACCTATGAAATTCTCAACACGGAAAAGATATGATTACTGCCATTTCATATATGAACAATTCTAAAAATTGAATATCTTACAATGTATGTATTGCGATAACAACAAATAAATTTCAACTGTTGAATTTATGATTGTATCCATTAATCCAGCATAGGTACTACTGCCAATGCTTCATATAACATTTCTTTTACAGAAAACATAGACTATAAATGAGATAAAACTAACAGAGATAGGAACAAACAGAGGAGTTAAGGATAATGCAAAGCATCAAGAATTGCATATGAAAGATAAAGTTTATTCCCGCACCACTAATCTACGTGGGGTGCCAAAAGCTTGCACTTCACCATGGTTTAACATAGACTATAAATGAGATATAACTAACAGAGGAGATAAGGATAATGGAAAGCATCAAGAATTGCATATCAAAGATAAAGTTTATTCCCGCACCACTAATCTACGTGGGGTGCCAAAAGCTTGCACTTCACCATGGTTTAACCTTTGCCGTTCAAGCAGTTGCAGCAATAAATCTTTCAGCTATAATAACCAGCACAGTAGAATCAATATTGAACAATGAATGAGAATAATGATAGTAATTCACTAAAAATCATAATAGAAAATAACAATAAATATCTAGCAAATAGCTGAAAACAATTTATATCAGTTATACTTGCTTGCTTGCATCAACAACATCTTGAGGTGGCATCTCTTCAGTCCCAATTTCAAGAACAAATGCTCTTGAATGATCATGCACCTATAACCAGAGAAAAGCTGGATTTTACATAATATATAAATACATTTGTGGACAATAATCAATAAAGAAACTCGTACTCAAGCTAAATATTAACAAGATTTAGTTTCTCTATATATCATATCATTCTTACTGCCAATATTTTACATAAGAGAGGAATAGCTCATTGACTCTATTCATGTGTCTTCTCATTGGGATAAAGTATTTAGTCCTTTGATCCTTTTATGACGTTTATGCACAAATCCCTTCAATTCCTCATTCAGTCCTTGAAGACAGATAAATTCTTCTTGATAAACACTTGTGGAAATCCAAAGCCCCCTCCAAAGTCAAGTCTTTTATTTCAAAAAAGATTTTTTTTGTTTTGCTTCTAAATATTTGAACAACGATTCTGAATAGTTTTAATATTAATGACTCTTTCCCTCTCTAAACATTTGTAGGCTGCATAAGACTCTTTCCCGTGTGTAGTACACTCAGAATCTGTTCCTCAACAGTTCTCTCACATTGTTCTGCACCAGTTCATTTATGGAACTCATTATTTAGCATTTTTGGTGAACATTGGGTGTCCTTTGTGACTGGACCATTTATTCTGGATGATTACTTTCATGGTTTAAGTAGAAACAGAAAGCCTAAATCTGTGACAGTGAGCAATATATGCTTCAATTCAGTATTTTTGGCTGGAGGGGAACTTGTATTTTTTTAAGAGTTTTCTTTGGCACATCAATGGATTTGGGATTAGGCATTTGGCATTTATCTGCAGCAAGGTGACTTGACTGACCCACATATGCAAACTAACCTTCTCACATGCAGCCTCCAAAACTTCTTTTGGCAATACAAAATGATCAGGTTCAGAGATAAAACCAAGGGGAAAGTCAAGCATCTCTCTTGTCTTCAACCAAAGTTGTGCACACTGGCGAGCTAAACTGGAGAACCAAGATGAAGGAAAATATGAAATGCAGAGAATCAAGACAAAGAAGCGTAAGTGATAACAAAATATTGTAATAAACAGTATATATTGAAACCCTAAAACATACAAACATTTCCAAAGGAACACTAGACTCAAGTTAAGGTGTAACAGGAAGGGATACCCTAACTTGATGATTGTTATATTCCCTACTAAGTGTGTTTTAAACTAGTAAAGGATTAATTTTCAATTGTGACTATGACTTTATAAGACTATCAAAGTGATGCAAATACATAAAGTTCCTTCATTTATTCAAGTCACAAAGTCAGGCAACAAGCATTACCTACGCATGCGACCAAAATATCGAGCACGCTCTGTTACTCCAACAAAGCCTCTGGAGTCTAGGATATTAAAAGCATGAGATGTTTTCAGAAGCTGATCATACCTAGCATGTAGTAGTAAAACATACATCAGAAGCAGAGACAGAGAAGAAACAGAAATCATTTTGAATAGATAATAAGAGGAAAAAATCCAATAAATAGAATATTTAATTTAAATGTCATAAACATACGCAGGTATTGCAAGGCCAGAAGAAAGTAAGCTACGAGCTTCCTCCTCGAAAAAATCAAAATGTTTTTGAACGTGATCAACACTAGCATGCTCCAAGTAATATGCACTCATTTCCTTCCTGAAATAGGAAAAAAATATTATCACCATTAATCAACAACAAAGTCAATATTAATAAACCACAAATTAAGGACATTTGTATTCTTCCATTGTATATATAAGCAAAAATTTGTTGTTTTTCAGTAAAAAATAAAATAATTAAGACGAGGAATAAGAAACAGGAAGTGTAAGACAGTTCATTTGTTTTGTTCTGCTTTTCCAGTTATAATAATTAGTGGGGAACAACAAAATTGACATTAGATGCCCTAGGTCATTAATGCTGTTTTTCCCTTTTGGCCTCTAGTTATCACTTTTATTCTTCTCTTCTGCCATTTCCAAACTATAGGTCTCTTGAATTATGTTTTCAATTCTGTTTTACTTGCTTTCCAGTACTTTGGTTGTCTTGCAAGGATGTCTGTCCTTCACAGAACTCTCATTTCAAAACATGACCAATGTGTTCAGTTGTCTTTTTAACTTTCCTTGCAATCCCCTCTCAATCAAAGCCAAGATAATGGCCATCAAACCATAAGCATTTTTCCTTCATCAAAAAAGTTCTAGATGTGTTATGTTAGATTATATTAGATTTTCTGATGTATTAGTGACAGCTATAAAAGCTGTTTTTTGTTGTATCTACTCTGACAGAGTAGACTTTAGGTTTCCTCTTTTTAAAATCTTCTTTCTCTCTCTGTTATCAGTTTTATATATGTATATGAAGCTGCTGAGTGTAACTCAGACCCTTCAACAACGTAGTCCATCTTTCTTAACATGTCATAAAAGTAAATGTCAAATAGAATAAAACAAATAAAAAGGAAAGGTCTGCATTTTTTTATGATAACTCCAAAATATTTCACAACCAAAAAAATAAAATGAAGTGCAATTCAAAACCAGTAGTCAGAGTAATCAAGTACTCATTCTCCAAGAACAACTCTCCATATGTAATTCCATCAGAATATTTGATCTTCTTGAAGTGATCAACCCCCTGTCACCAAATTTATGAAACTTTAGAAATTATTTAATGGGTGACAGCGATTGATTGAAGAAAAAGAAAATTAGCCAATATACCTGCAGTAACATGAGGATACGCTCAAGGCCATAAGTAATTTCTACAGATACAGGTGATAACTGGAGACTTCCAGCCTGGAGGGAGAAAGAAAGGAGAACAATGAAGGTAAATGGAATATTTTATTTTATTTTTTCAATAAAAGAACAACATCCAAAGGTTGCATGATGAAAAATGACAATAACTAGAAAAATCTGTTTATTCCCCCTTTTTGGTAGACAGAGTCCCTGTGTCTGTTAAGCAGGATATGTCTTCTCTCCAATAAAGTTTCTTCTCCATTACAAAATAATGATAATAGTTCCCTCTGAGCAACAAAACATACCTGCTGAAAGTAGGTGAATTGTGTAATCTCCATCCCATCCATCCAGATTTCCCAGCCCAAACCCCAAGCACCAAGAACCTATATGCATTTTAATTTGCATATGGATGAGATTACAATCTTATAGGATTTAAAAGACAAAAAACAAAAAAAGCTTTAAATTGCATTTCAGTAAGCAGCATTAAAACTTTTATAAACCAAAACAACAAATATTACCGGACTCTCCCAGTTGTCTTCCACAAACCGTATATCATGTGCGGTAACATCAATACCTATCAAAGATATGCACTCCACAATTTCAGGTTCAGAGTTTTAAAATCCAAAAATAGATAAAATTAGAACTGCACAAAGTTCATACTGTTTTTCTCATTTTGAGTAGCTAATGAAACTAAACATCTTTCACCTTATTTGCTATGGTTAAAGGTATACCAGCAACTTGATTTCAAGGGGAGTAAGTGAGGCAGTGACACCTTTTCACCTTTCTTGTTTATACTGATGGTTGATGTTTTTGAGTCACTTGTTAATGAAAGGTTGTAAGCAAGATTTTAGTAGAGGTCAGTCATTAGCTAGATAGGAGAGACTGGATGTGTTAAATTCAAGAGTAAGTGCACTAAATTATGTATTTGTTAATGGAAAAAATCAGGGTTTAAGCCAAGAATTTCAGTACAAGACAGACAAAACAGGTTTTCCCCTTAATGAGGAGACTTCTCCTATATTCAGCAATTATTAAAACTACTCAATGAATAACCACCCCCAAACCCCATATACATAGAGCATCGCGTACTAATTGTCACATGGTCACACATACGTAATAATTCAGATCCATAAATGACTGCATAAAGACAGAAATAATACACATAAGTAATAATTCACATCCATAAGTACCCAAAGAGCTGCGCCTAAAAACAATTACTACACAAACACAAATAATTCAGGCCAGGTATGTCTAAACCTGCTTCTTATTTTATCTCACATAAACTTGCCACTAGTTTTAACGCTAATGGCGGGGTTCAGACCTCTTTAGTTCACGTGTCTAAGGTAATGATAACCAGACTGGTCCTCAAAAGAAAAGAAAAACAGAGAGGAGAGGCTTAACTTAAGTTTCTGATTTCCAAAGTTGAGCAGGGGATTAGTAATAGAACATACATTTACAGGTACAGATATATGTCAATATGTTAAAAAAAATATAACAATAACATGTAGATGTTAAGTATACAGGTAATGCTGGAAAACATTCAAATATATCTTTAACAGGATCCAGTTGCTTTATGACACATACATAATTCAATAAATGACAAGAAAGTTATACTTAATGAATTAAGATTTCTGTGAGATCTATGCTTGAGTAATATTCTAATAATTGCTAAAATATGTAAATGAATCGAGACTGAAATTCTTAACAGTCAATAAACATCAACAAATTCACCCTAACTCTCAAACCAATTATCCCTTCTAACCTAAGTCACAAACTCTTAAAACATAAATCCTAAAACCAAATAGAAGATCACCTTTAGTAATTAGCATGTACATTGAAGAGACCAAAGAGGCAAAGACAATACAAGCTTAAGAAATTGAAATAACTTGTAAAACATCAACCCAAAATCATAATAAATGATATGGAACAAATTGAAGCTTCTTAGTTTTCTTAACACAGTTTTCTTACTTCTTTTGTAAGATTCTTTTCCATTTTCATGCAATTTTTCTATTTGTATGCTTAAATGCTCGTAAATCAAAACAAAAATAGCAATTGAACAGAAGAATAAAATCTATTTCAGTTGAATCAGAGAATATCAGACTCAGTTAGTACCTAAAGCAGAGAGGCTGCGAATAAATAGATCCTGCGAATTTCCAGGATCAGGCTTCAATATCACCTGAGATCATAAAACAACCAAGAATTCAATGCTAAAAAACAAACACAAGTTATTCAAGAAAAAGCAATCTTATAACGTTAAATTCTGAATTTGATTATGTTAACAAACTTGACCTGAAATTGAGTGTGTCTTTGGAGCCTATTTGGGTTTTCTCCATATCGACTATCATCAGGGCGGATGCTAGGTTCCACATACCTAACATAAAAAAAATGCCATGAGTTTTGGATCCCAAACCCTCCTCACACTCTCCATTCATCATTAACAAGTAAAAATAACAAAAAATGAATAAATAAAAATATCAAGAACAAATAGCATCCACGCAACTCAAGTATGCTTACAACCAAAAGTTTTTCCTGAGAAAACAAATAGCCATCTCATCTTTTTAACAGCAATGGAACTCAGCAACCATTATCTCCACTGCTTCAGAGCGGACAAGCACCCTCTTAAGTTTTAATCTTTTTTTCATCGAGGTAAAGATAAATTCATTAAACCAAATTTTCAGTAAACTTCTTCAATTGAACGACATTCATATTTTCGAAAATCAATGCAATAACTTACATCTAAAACATACTTACGCGACATTCCATGGTTCAGGGCCAAGAACCCTTAAATATGTAAGAGGATTCATAGTCCCAGCTCCAACCTGCTCAATGTGGACACATTAAAAAAAATGTATCAGAGAAGATTCAATAACACAATTTAAGTTCAAAACTGAACCTTGTATCATGAAGTCAAACCTCCAGAAGCATGCAAGTAGTTTGTCTGTCCATTAAATCACAGACAAATTTTTATACTGTCAATCAATCGCAAATGCTCATGTAAGTCAAGTCAAGCCTGTTGAGTTATACACTAACTAGCTTAAAAGTCATAGCTAACATGATTTCTGATTAGTTAACCATGAAAAAAATCTTTATATTGATAGTGCATATCAATTAAACTCCTATAATTAATTGACAATAGTCTACGCATTGAATCACAGATTAGTTTTACCATAAAGTTGTTGACTTTTACGCTTACTAGCTTGAAATTCATACCGAACATGATTTCTTGTTCACTATAAAAGTTACTGTAAAACAGTCAAAGTATAGTGCATAGAAATTAATTCTAATAATTTATCAACAACAACAGCAATAAGTTTACAAGATAATTGAATTGAATGGATGATCGACAATGCAGCAAATTGATTAAATTACCTCTGTGTTGCTGCATTGCATTATGGAGCATCCAACGGAAGCCCAATATTCCTGCAATTACCAATACAAATAAAAAAAACATTTTTAAAAAAATTTTAAAATAAAGTGTTTTGGAGTGAGAGTAATGCAATTTGAGTGTTGCAAAGACCTGAAGGCGTTGAATTGCTTGCTGAAAAGTGAGAGTTGAGGAATTAATGGAACGAGTGTTGGAGTGGCTTGAAGAAGAAGAATAAGAAGAAGAGTGGCGTGAGAGTGAAGGTGAAGGAGAATGAGGAGAAGAGGGAGTGGTGGCGGCGGAGAGGGTGGTGGCGAAGTGGCGGTGGCGGTGGAGGAGGGAGTGTGAGGGGCGGAGGCGCGTGGCGGTGTGGGGTTTGAGAACGGAGATCACTAAGGGCAAGGCGAGGATTCCCATGATTCCGGCACGGTGGTTATTGGTTCTTCCACAAATGGGGGATAAGATAGGGTTTATAAAGTTTAGCCTTTTCATTTCATTCTCAGTTCAGTTTCTGCCAAAACACCAACTGGCTGTCGTTAGTTACTTACCACAGCAAAGGTCAAAAACAAAAGCTAAAAGCAGATTAGAAGAGGATGTGTCACGATAAATAAATATCTTTTAAAATAAAATAAGTAATTTGGATTATATTATTTGATTGCTTGAGCTTCTTGTATATGTTTTTTTTTTCGATTTATCATCTTTCATCTTTATTTTGAAATTGAGTTTTAATTTAAAAAACAATTATCAATAATTAAAAATATTTTTATATTATAATTTAAATTGTTTATTTTAATCCAATATCTATTTTTATATTTAAATGTTTGTGTATCATAAAAATTAATTAAAATATAATTTATATATTAAAACTTAATCATATTATTGTCAAAGTTCATATAATAAAATATATTTATTTAATAACCTGACTTTAGTTTCTTATTATTGTGAAAATTTAATTTTGGTTCGTATATTTTTTTCAACTTGTTAACTTGATGTCCAATATTTAATAAAATGCTAAGTTGACACGATCAATATTTTAATATGTTCAATAGTAAACATCAAGTTAAAGTTAATAGATAAAGTAAAATTTTACGATTAAAATAGTAAAGAATCTAGATTTGCACAAAAAATAAAGTGACTAGAATTAAATTTTAACAATAATAGGAAAATCAAAAGTATAATTGATTATATCTAAATAATTATGTAAAAAAAATAATGTATGTACATACACATGTGTATATGTGCACATGTGTGTTATATTTTCCAACAACATCAAACTTCTAGGTTCATCAACACAAGACAAATATACATGTCATATATGTTACATGACACTTGCCTATCTTGTACATGATTTGATGAATAATGAATAACACAGGTAAATTAATATAAAATTTTCTAAAATACCTAATATTAACCATCTTAATATATTTTATATCAAATTTAATGTATTTATCGAAATAAAGAAAAAAAAGGAAGAGATTAGAATAAAAAAAATGTTGTTTCATTTTCAAAATGATTATTTTGGTTAGTTATTATTTTTTGATATCATCGGAGAGATAAAAATATGAACATATTGTTGGGAATTTTCAATAAACCATATACAATACCAAATGAGCACCAAAACACATTACGTTAGATTATCAAGAGGTTTTAAGCAATACCTGGATCCATAGAGCTTGATTAACACGCAGCGGAATATGACAGTGGTCACGAACAATTGGTTTAATGACCTTCCTCAACCAAATCACCTTATTTTTTATGAGACCTTCGTTTTCTCTTCAGATGGGGAGAGGAGAAACTGTTTGTTGATTTGGTAGCCTTATGTTTTAAACCTATTAGGGTTCCCATTATCCCCTAATAGGTCAAACTGGTTTCCGCTCATTAAGCTCATATCAATTTTCCGGCAGTCTAATGGGCTCACTTAAATAGATCACTTTACATTGAACCCATTTAAATGTAAATAACTAATATAAATGTTATAATATAATATGTAGCCCATATTAATTAATTAGGAATTATAAAATTCCTAACAATCTCCCACTTGGGCTTCATATTAACCTTAGACATTTATATCACAAAATTCTTTAGGCGCGCAACCGTATGTTATTTACTTTTAGACTCCTTTTATACAATCTGGTCCATCTCATATAGCAACAGGAAACCACTGCAGTTTTCATCATAATTTAGCTTGACTAAGCCACAATGATCACCACTGTTACTCATACTCGATAACATTGATCAAATATGGATAAGCGGCATGGAAATTACATACAATGTGATCTTAATCATGTTTATTTCCAACTAGTCCAAACTTTATTCTTTATAGAGATCAATCCAAAATGCAATACAGACATTGCACACAAAATGAACTCAAAATAAACATCAACTTTATTTCTGCAGAAAATCCAAATAATACAAATATCTGGAAAACATAAGATATAAAACATAAACGGGACTCCCACTAAACTAAGGTACTATTAGGAACTACACCCATATGAGCAGTGTTCTCATGAAAAACTTTAGGTACCAAACCTTTAGTAAGTGGGTAAGCTAGCATGGAATCAGTCCCTATATGTTCTATACAAATCTATATTTTCTGGATTCTTTATTTAACAACCAAATACTTTATGTCAACAAACTTTTATTTGGTTGAATCCTTAATAAGACTGCTAAGATATTGTCTCAATAAACACCTGATGGCTACTTAATGTTGGCGACAACAAGCAAGCCAGTTACAATAATTTAGTAATCATAAATTCTAGTATAATGTCTCATAGCAAAATATTAACTCCACCAACATGGTCAAATGTGAATCCTTATGTGAAGTGATTGCTATTAAAACATTCTGAAATAATCGAAGTCAGAATACCCAATGATCTCTAAACTTCTAGACTTTCGATATGAAAATACGTAGTTTCTTGTTCTCTTCAATTAACACATAATGCGCTTTACTATTTCTAGTGTTACATACCAAGATTACTCATATATCACCTTAGGATTCCCACAAAATAATTTCAAACTCTAAATTTTACACATGCAGATTTGGGATTCACTTAATATGAGTAATTTAAACCATAGTAGTAACAACAACAACAACAATTAAAGAAGAGAACAACAAACATGCAATGCATAAATAATCTTTATGGTAAATTTCAAGACCCAAACAAGATACCTAGTGCACCATTAATCCTCAATCTTTGGATTGAAAAAGACTAACTGCAAGCGATACTCTCAATGCATTGATCAAACATTGGTGATAAGTCCTGTCAAACAAAGGTTATCTTTGGATACTCCATTGCTCACATGGAAAACTTATATGATGATTATTCCGATCAAATAATGATTGTCTTTGAACATTTCATTATTCACATGGAAAATCACACTATTTATAATCACCACATGTTTACTATTGCAAGCATGTAATTATTCTATCAAATTGTGTCTTCCTTTGGGCCGAGCACAATTCACATGAATAATTTCATGCAACATCCATGTAAATTCAATCAAATAAATTTACGCAACAGAGGTTACTTTGGCAACATGTTGTTTCAATTAATTTAACCAAAAATACAAGACAATTTAATACAATAAATGGGAGGTCTTAAAATTACATAATTTAACCAAAAGAATCCTTTAAAGATACTAGAGAAAAAAGTTTCTTTATAGTCAATGTCTTCCTTTTGAGAAAAGCCTTTAGCAACTAGACGAGCCTTATATCTCTCGATATTATCCTTTGAATCCTTCTTGATTTTAAATATCCATTTACAACCAATAGGTTTCACACGTTCAGGCAATTCGATTAGATTTCAAAATTCATTGTCACTCATAGACTTCATCTCATCCTTCATGGCATCAATCCAATTTTGAGAGTTAGAACTGTCCATAACTGTGCATAGCTTGACAGAAGTTGATTGGATCATCCTCTGTTAAACCAACACCATCCTTATGTTCTTGGAGAAATATAATATAATCATTTGAGATTGCATTTCTCCTCTCTCTAATGGATCTCCTTAGTGACACTTCTTGAGGTTGTTGAGGTTGCTCTAAAGGTATTTGAGGAAAAACCTCATTGTTTTCTTGTTCTGGAACAATGTCAACAGTTTGAACATTGTCTTCTATTGCTGGAGTTGTGTCTTGAATAGCAATAGGTACGAGGACTTGATCACTGTAAATAACAGGTTCTTCCTCAAAGACAACATTCCTTATGTTCTCTTCCTTCCCAAACTCAACTTTCTCAAGAAATCTCGCATTTCCCGTCTCGAAAAAGGATCTTAAGGTGGGATTGTAAAATTTATAGCCCCGAGAGCGTTCAGCATAGCCAACAAAATAGCAGCTAATTGTTCTTGAGTCCAGCTTTCTTTCATATGGCCTATAAGGCCGTGCCTCAGCTGGACAACCTCAAATGTGCAAATGTTTAATGCTTGGCCTTTTACCAGTCCAAAGTTCATAAGGGGTTTTATTAACTGCTTTACTTGACACCC
Source organism: Glycine soja (assembly GCF_004193775.1). Lineage (NCBI taxonomy): Eukaryota > Viridiplantae > Streptophyta > Magnoliopsida > Fabales > Fabaceae > Glycine > Glycine soja. The sequence goes on from NC_041004.1 coordinate 33,353,074, forward strand.
TATTAAGGATGTAAATTGCGGTCTTTAAGGCTTCTCCCCAAAGTGACTCTAGCAAAGAGGAATGACTAATCATACTTCTCACCATATCTTTAAGAGTTCAGTTTCTTCGTTCTGCTACACCATTCATGATGGGTTTGCCCGGCATAGTGTATTGCAGAACAATTCCACACTCTTTGAGGAACAGCGCAAAAGGTCCTGGACGTTGTTCTCCTGATCCATCATATTTGCCATAGTACTCACCACCACGGTCAGATTTGATAGCCTTAATTTTCTTTCCAAGTTGAAGTTCAACCTCAACCTTGAAAGTTTTAAAAATGTCTAGGGATTGGGATTTCTCATGTAACAAATATAGGTAACCGTATCTAGAGTAGTCATCTATGAACGTAATGAAATATTGTTGTCCATTCCAAGAAGTTTTAGGAAAAGGACCACAAATGTCTGTATGCACTAGTTCTAAGACGTCTTTAGCTCTTTCGGTACCTAATTTCCTTATGTTTGTTCGTTTTCCCTTTATGCATTCAATACAGACCTCAAAGTCTGATAAATCCAAAGGGTCAAGAATTTCATCCAACACAAGTCTCTGAATTCTTTATTTAGAGATATGGCCTAAACGCTTATGCCATAAGGTGGCTGAATTCTCATTCAATTTTCGTTTTGTACCATGTGAACTTATTTGCAGTATTTCATTATAGGAACTAACAACATCAAGCATGTAAATATTATCAATTAAAGAACCAGAACCAATCATATTTGAATTTTGGTAGAGACTAACTTTATTATTTCCAAATGAACAAGAAAATCCAAATTTGTCCAAACTAGAAATAGAAATCAAATTCCGTCTAAAAGACGGTACAACAAAAGTCTCAAATAAATCCAAATAAAATACAGTTTTTAACTGTAATCTAAAAGTTCCAATAGCTTCCACTGCAACCTTATTGCCATCACCCACAAAGATGAATCTTTCATCATCACTTGGTAGTCGGCTCCACAGGCAACCCTGCATAGTCATACTTATGTGAGTAGTAGCACCAGAATCTACCCACCAAGTATCTTTAGGTACAAAAACCAAATTAACTTCTGAACAAACTAGAGTAAGAAATTTACCTTTCTTCACATGCCATGCGGCATACTTGGGACACTCTTTCTTCATGTGTCCCGACTTCTTGCAGAAGTAACAGGTAAATTTCTCATCCTTATTTTGCTTCTTTTGCTGAGAAGTCCCTTCCGCAACACCCTTAGCCTTTTTCCTTTTCTTATTCTGAGGTCGAAGTCAAGTGAGCACTTTCAGTCCTATCTCTCTGCAGCCTCTCCTCCTCTTGCACACAGTGAGATATAAGCTCATTGAGGGACCATTTGTCCTTCTGAGTGTTATAGCTCACTTTGAATTGCCCAAAGTGTGCAGGAAGCGAGATCAAAACCAAGTGCACAAACAAGTCTTCACCAAGCTCTAACTTAAGTGACTTGAGTTTTGATGCGAGATTGGGCATCTCCATAATGTACTCCCTTATGTTTCCTTTGCCTTTATACTTCATGGAGATGAGTTTGGCCAAAAGGTTACTCGTCTCTGCCTTTTCATTTTTGGCAAAGTATTGCTCGATTTCCTCAAGGAATTTCTTTGCACTTTGACCCTCAGAAATAGAGCCCCGAAACGCCTCTGGAATAGAGCGCTTCATGATCATAAGGCACATTCGGTTGGACCGATCCCACTTCTCAATTTTTACCTCATTAGAGGTTTCCGGAGTGGAAATGGGTCGTTCCGTCCTCAATGCCAAGTCCAAATCCATACAACCAAGAACAATTTCTACGACTTCCTTCCAGACCTTAAAATTTGTCCCATTTAGCATTGGGATAGAATTCACTTGGGCAGTAACATTTGCAACACTGGTAATATTAACTAAACAGAGAACACAAAAAAAATGTTCACAGATAATCAAGCAAGTCATATAAAATATATATAACAAGACATGCAAATATTTCCCATAACAGATCCATCACAAGATACCTAGTACAACATTAATTATAGTCTTTGGACAGAGAAATTAATTTGTAATTGGTACTCTCAACGCAATGATCAAACATTGATAATTAGTTCTGACAAATAATAGTCTTTCTTTGGACCGACTATTATTCTCATGAAAAAAAAAACTTAATAATTGTCACATATTCATCATCGCAGGTATGTTATTATTTGGCCAAATTGCGTCTTCCTTTGGGCCGAACACAATTCGCATAAATAATTCCATACTAACATCCATGCAATTTAATTAAATCAATTTACACAATAGAGGTTATTTTGGCAACATAATGGTTCAATCAATTTAATTAAAATTACTAGACACACAATCAAATGGAAAGCATCTGTAATGGTTAAATTTGCACCCAATTGTGATAGCAGTAAATGTTTGAAAAACTACATCATGGTAAACTAATTACGCACCCGAAACAAACATATCACGATACTATCACAAATTTATACCAACCACATGAATAACATAAATTATCAGCCGATCATCGTTTCATAAAAAAAATTGTTGGCCCAAAAAAAATATATTTATGAAATTGTGTCACGTACTAAATGTCAATACCAGATACGTAGAACCTTTATCCCAAATAGAATAATATGTCAGCAGATGCAACACAAACAAAACAAAAAATTGTACAATCCTATAAATCAAATGTAGATGCCTTTTATTAATTCTAAAGAGGAGAAAAACTTTATGGCCATAACACATGAACTTAGGGGTTTTACAATTTTATTGATCAAAATAGTTTCTCCCCAAAATAAAATTAGGGTTCATATAACTAAAATGATCCAGATATAATACATATCAAATAGAGCTTTAAATCCCAATAATCTAACAGTAATGGTGGCTCTGATACCACTTGTTGGGAATTTTCAATAAACCATATACAATACCAAATGAGCACCAAAACACATTACGTCAGATTATCAAGAGGTTTTAAGGAATACCTGGATCCATAGAGCTTGATTAACACGCAACGGAATCTGACAGTGGTCACGAACAATTGGTTTAATGACCTTCCTCAACCAAATCACCTTATTCCTTATGGGACCTTCGTTTTCTCTTCAGATGGGGAGAGGAGAAACTGTTTGTTGATTTGGTATATTGGGAACCATAACCATGCCTTATGTTTTAAACCTATTAGGGTTCTCATTATCCCCTAATAGGCCAAACTGGTTTCCGCTCATTAAGCTCATATCAATTTTCTGGCAGTCAAATGGGCTCACTTAAATAGATCACTTTACATTGAACCCATTTAAATGTAAATAACTAATATAAATGTTATAATATAATATGTAGCCCATATTAATTAATTAGGAATTATAAAATTCCTAACACATATGTGTCTTTTAATACTTTGTATATAGAATAAAAAAGTTATCTCATGATTTCCTAAGTAACAGAAAATAGAAAATTTGTCTTGTCCTGCTTGATTTATGTTATCCTCTAATTCTTCTAACGAATGAAACAACAGACCCATAATATCTTTTGTTTTCTTTCTCTTCCAATACCAAAAAAATTCCTCTAATGAATAAGTGAGCTTTGAAATTATAATACACATAGAAAGAACAAAACTAAAATTGTTAGCTTCTTTTATTGCTTTTTTTTTATTTTTCAAGCTTTTTTTTAAAGTCATTGACAAATTGGAGAAAAACTTCCTCCAACATACTAGGAAATTAAGGCAATGACATTTATGAATATTTAATTCACTGATAATTTACCTGGAAAAAAAGTAAATCAAGCAGATAAAATTTGAATTAAAAACAAAACATGCTATACAAGATTCTCATCCAAAAATCCTGAATATCTAACATTTTGTCTTTCTTGACTTTGGTTTCTTTTTTATATGCCATGGAGTATGAGAGAAGAAAACCATCATCATTCACATTTTGGTGATGGATCAAGATGCTACAGACCCATCCACTGACATAGAAGAACATGTCAAAGTGAAGAAAGTTGTTAATTAATGAAATGAGATAAGGATTGTTTGTGTTGATAGTAAGAAAAAATACAACAATAACAATAGTGATTGTAGCTATGATGAATCCATTCAGGAGAATGTGTTGGCTTACAAAAGTATTTACTATTTTCAAAGGCATATGATATGTAAAAGCTAACTCTAGGGTTCAAACAAAGAGGGGTGTCCTAGGTTGGGTTGCCATGTGTGGTAGCATAAATAACTAGATGTCACCCACTTAGTGGAAAAACCCCCAAAGTGTTGTTTGAGGACTATATGTAGGCCAGATTAATCAAATCAAATAAAATATTTTAGTGCACTATTATTTCCATCTTTAAACTTATTTAATTACTTATTTTATTATTTGCTTTCAATTAATTAAATTGCTTTTAGGTTTGGATTTTGAATTAACTTCTTTGATCTTTATAATTCTTTGGAATTAAGAATTGAGAGAAAATGTTTTTTTTTTAAAAAAAAATTAATGACTATGCACTGACAATGCATAATATAATCACAGATTTTCATTTAAATTACTTTAAAATAACTATTTTAAAATTTAACAAGTTTATCATACATTTAATGGGTTATGATTGAATGATTGTACAAATTTTTTTAATTATCAATATATAACTTTTTTCTCTTAAAAAACTCAATTTATCATTCTCTTAATAAATTATTAAATTATTGACTCTCGATATGGACTCCCTATTAGTAGTGATTTTGGAATAACCCATTAAACATGTCACTTCTATTTATCTATATATACACATTTGAACCACTCTCTTTATATATATGTTTTTCACTTTTGATTGGAATATCATGCATGACATTTGGAATTAATTTTCTTGGAGTACTTCTTGCACTGACTTCAAAAATCATTCGCATAAACATAGAGATAAACAAAAAGAAAAAAAAGTGTTGAGTCATGAGTCTTCATCACCAAGCAAATTAACCAACACCAAATGAAAAAACGATCCACTATTGTCAATCAATGACATAAAGCTTGGCTGAAGATGATAGAGTTTGTAAGATCCAAATTAGTGTAAGCCATTGATAGGTACAGTATTTGGAGACAAATTCACTGCATGCAATATATATATATATATATATATATATATATATATATATATATATATATATATATATATATATATATTAAAAGTTATTTATATGGAAAATAGTAAAAATCAATGAATTGAAATGTTTTAAAAACACAATATACTAAAAATTAAATCATAAACATCTAAGCAAATTATAATCTTTTTAGAAAAGCACAATGCTAAAAATAAAATAATGAATTAAAAAACAAGAAAAGTATTTAAAAAATAATAATAATGTATTTACAATCAAAAATAAATTTAAAAATTAAAATACAAGTAATTATCTTATTTATATAAAATAGTAAATAAATTATTTAACCGAAATTGCATATAAAGATATTTTAATTATCTTTATTTATAATATTTTTATTATTGTCATTACCTTAATTAATATTTTTTGTTATTCACGTCAGTACTAAACTAACTTGAATTAATTATAAAGACGAAAAAAATACTAAAATATGTCAGGAATTAAAAAAAAAGTTTTTATAGAATAAAAAGAACAATATTTATAGGAACTTAAAAGTTCTTTCTTAAGAAAAAGAACCTAAAAGCTAAAACATACTACTATACTAGTATGTCATCGTAACACTTGCATGGCAGTATACTTTCATTAATTCATTTTTCTTATTAAAAAATAATTATGGTGTACAGATAGATACATTACTTGAGGCGAGTGGTGTAAGAAGACTTAGCAACAAGATGAACAAGAAATAAAGTCAACCAATAACAAGTCACGACAAAATGAACAAATAAAAAGTCACCACAAAGTTAACTAACAAAGGGGAGTAGGCTCCCTTTAGAGCACCATGCAACCCAGAAAACACACAAAATGGAGGCCATCACCATTTTAGTTATTCAAACCTATCATTTATGGTATTGCGATAATATGTAAAGGTTTTAATTCGTGTGGGCCTCAAGAGAAATTACATCCACAATACCAAAGTCTTGAAAATCTTCACAATTATATCGCAATCTTATCAATTGCATTCGTGTATTCTACAGTATATATTTTAATAGTATTTACAACTAAAATATAGTGTCGATTAATCAACTATTTGCGTTCAAAGTAACACAGTACACTTGAAATCTCTAAAACCTAAATAGAGAATTGAAATATGCTTTATTTTTCTTCAAGATCATGATTAACTTTTAACATGCGAAGATTTGACATATTCTATTTTGTAGATGAACCATACTTAACAAATATATTCATGTTCTTTTTAATTTCGCTTCTACCTCATTTTTTAAAAAGTATTTCTATCTATTTTTTGTCAGAAAAAATATATTATAATTTGTGTTATATATATTTTTTATTTTGATTTATTCAAAAACAAAAGATTGATATACAAGTATAAGACTCTAACCCGATAAATTAAAGTACACTTGCGATCTCTATTACCTAAGATTAAAATCCTTATTTATTCATTTTCATTATCATTTTTTTATCATAGCTATTATTTATCATAACTATCATTTTTTCTTCTCTCTACATATACCTCTGTTCTTTCCATTCATCCACCCAAAAATATAAGTGTTGGTGTCAATTACTCTATTGTGGATCAACAGTATTGTATACGACATGCATAGAGTGGAGAGCACGAAGATAACACTGAGCATTATACACCATTTTCCTATACAGCTATAGGCTATAAATAGCCAATGAAGCACATGGAGAAATAGGTAGGGACCATGAGAATGACAAGGCAATCATGAGGGATAATATAATATTCCCCAAAATCGTGCACATACAGTAGTTCCCATGATGAACCGATAAGACAAATGAGGTAGGTTTCAATTGTAACCATCAATTAACAAAACGAAACTATAAGGATTGCCTTTTTTTGGTTGTGTCACATCTTTATTAGTTTACTACAATAGCCATGTTTTATTTGAATAGCACATAAGAATTAATTTTATTCCACACAATTACATTAATATCATGAAAAATTATAAACAATTTGTATTGTTTCATCTTTATTATGAAAAATTAGATTTTAATTATTTATTTAGTTTTTATAATTTTATAAATTTTATATTTTAGTTCTTATACTTAAAATTCATCTCTTTTAATTCTTATAGGTACATATTATTTTTAATCCTTGTTAGGCTCTATAGTTTTAGATGATAAGGACTAAATTAGATTAAAAATGGATATTTAAGGACTAAGAGAGATTAAAATGGTATATATGTATAGAAACTAAAATGAATGATTTTTGAATATAGGAATAAAAAGATAAAGTCTGAATAATTATAGTTATTAAATGAATAATTAAACCAAAAATTAATTAAATATTTCTTATCATGAAACTAATCCAAACACACCATAGGAATGTGCCGAAAAAATAGGATAAATTCGGATGCAACACACTAGAGGTAAAGTTTGTTTCCTTTGTTTTGTAGGGTACGTTGTTACAATCTCTTTTTGTATTTGGTTTTGGGTATCTCTTATAGCCATATTTATCTAATATATTTATTATACTTGTCGATAAAAAAATTATAATAAATTTTAATTTTGTCAGATACTTTCTTACCAATATAATATTAGAGTAATGCAATATGAAAAAATTAAATTATACACTAACAATATAAAATAATTTTTATTATCATTCAATCATAAATTATCATATAAATAAATTAATAAATTTTATATTAATTATCTTAAAAGTTATAATAATAGTAACTTTTAATTGATTGATATTTATATTTGAATACATAACCATTTAATTTAAGAAATATTCTTTTAAAAAATAATAATCAGAAATTCACAATCAATGATAGTGCTCTAAGCTCTTATTGAAAAGCAATGAGTATTTTTTTTTTATCAGTAAAAAGGGATGAGTATGATCAAAGAATATAATTCCAAATCTGAAGTTATGAGTACAACCATCGATTAACAGAACGAAACTATAACGATCACTTTTTTACGTTGTATCGCATCTTATTGGTTTACTACATAAATTGATGAATGATCGATTTACTACACTATAGTCAAGTCGTATTGCCTATAGCCACATGCAAATGAACCTATTAGTTAAAAGAAGGAGATTGCATCGAAGAATACAGTAAATTCGTACGAAACTTTTACGTTTAGGCTTTTAGCCATATATAGTAAGCTTCAATATCTTAGTAAGTCGACGCCACACATATTATATTCATAGTTTGTGTTCACAATCACTATAAATACTTTGGACTGCTGGTCATTATGAAGACATCTGAAACACATACTTTTTTTGCTCATACCAATAATATTGGAGAAATGAAAAAGAAATTAAACATCATTGGTAATTAAGAATCAATGATAGTGCTCTTATTGAAAACGAATGAGTATGACCAAAGAATATAATTCCAAATCTGAAGTGGGTAGTACTGCACGCAACATAGAAATTAACTAAAAGCCACTCTCCAACAACCGTGGTTAAGTCGAATATAGGACAATGGAATGCTTATAACAAGCTCATAAACTCCCAAAATATTGGTTGAAATTAATTTATTAAGATTTAGGTTTAATTGCAAATTTTATTACTTAATTCTTATTTTATAAATTTTATTACTCTAAGTTTTTAATTTTTTTTGTATTATATTTTACCACCACTAAGATAAAGGATTTTGACTTTTAACATCATCGTTTATAATTATATTCAAAATAGAAAAGTGACTTCTTACCTCAATTATAATCATAAACGATGTAAGAAATTTATTTTCTACATTGATTATCACTACAATTGATATAAAAAATTTAGAAAAATATTTTTTTACATTGTTTTGTTATCAACATGATATTAAAATGCAAAAAATTGGATGGTAAAATTTGTGAAATATTAAAAGTTAAATGATAAAATTCGTGAAAAAAAACTTGAGTGATAAAATTTGTAAAATTATAAAATTTAAGTGGTAAAATTTGTGAAAATCAAACTTAAGTGGTAAAATTCATAAAATAACCTAAGATTTACAATCATATGCGAGAGATTCATTATAAAAAAGAAAAATAGGTTATGTACTTACAATGTAAATTAGTTTTACACCGTCGGTCAATAGTTTATCGTGTATAATAAGTTTATTGATTTTTATGATAAATATTTTAAAAGTCATATCAATAATGATTTGTGATTAATTTACCGTGTTATTGCATCATCATTAAACTCTTAATATTTTTTTAATAATTAAGACTAATAATAATTTTGTAATTTTTAAGAAAATCTAACAAATAATAAAAAATGTATTAAAAAATTATGTATGCTATTAACTTTTCTCTTAAGACAAAATGTGAGAATATTCGATTTTTGAGGTTGCACGCACCGTATGTAAATATTCCTCTTCGTCCGTATATGGAATATGCTACCATTAAACAATAATCGATTGCCTTGACGGTTCATCTTAATTTGTTGCACAAAAAGTATTTTAGTGGCATTGGTCACAACCTATTCAATTGTGCATTCCACTGAATCACTACTATCATGACACTGACCACACTCCTCACATCAATACCCAAAAAAGATTTTGCAAACAAATGTATACATATACGACGAAATGTGCCAAAATGCATGCGTTATTTTATTGGATGTACGTGTTCTCCCAAAGCACAAGAAATATGCTAAGTTAATCTAAATATCATGTCGTAGCTTCTTATTAGTTTATCAAAACTTATCTCTTTAATTTATAAGTTTCAAGTCCTAGTTTTCCCAACAATTTTAGTTTTCGTCTCTAGATCATTCACATCATGTGAATATAAGGTCCATTCTCTCCAACAATTTCATATTTTATATTTTATAGTTAAAAATTTACATTCTCACTTTTATGATGTGAAAGCTCAATAAAATCTTTCTAGATTCTGGCAGTCCAATGAGATAATTAAGAATCTAGGTTATGCAATTGACATTTGACGGAGATCTAGAATAGCAATTCTTTTTATTAGCAAAGTTTATTATGATAGTATAAAAGGCTATTTCTAGCCTTATATAAAAAAAATTATCTCTCAAAATCAAACTCAGATATCCAGGGACTTAGAAAAATTTACTCAATAAACTACTTAACTAATTGAGATGGATACCTCTGAAATCCCTATACAAAGTTGAGATGACACAAACTTAAATAACCTTACATGTTTCGAATGGTTGGAAATACACATTTACACAACATCAAGATCCACATAATTAATAAGCCACATAGAAATAACATTGTGTTAAACAATGGTATTAATTTGGATAGTATAAGTGTCTTGAAATTAATTAAAATCAAGGTCCTGGCAGCGGCTGCAATGTCATGCAAAGCAAAGCACTTCCACTACTCAGTGTATGATTGGTCACTCCTGCCACTGGTTTTTGTTTGAATGGAAAATCAGGATTTTTGTGGAGGGATAGACGAAGGTCGTAAGGGTGCATATTAACAGGGTTATGACACTACAAGCTAAGGAATAATCAAATGAGCAGCAACTTTTTTCAGTGATTATTAACTTGTTGGCAAATACAGATATTTGACAGCGACATTTAATTAAGATAAAAAATTTCTTTTCTCAATTAGACTAGTTTTGTGGGAAAAACTATTAAAAGCAATTGATAGATATTGGGAATTATGTCCTCTAGTTATGAGTTTCTGCTTAATTAAAAGCAAAACTGATCAAGTATTTTGGAACACGAATGGTTTTTGCGTTAAAATGATGTTGGTGCAACTTGGGTCAATGGTCCTAGAATTAAGATGGTTTTCTGGATATTTTGTATACCAGAGCAGCAATCAAGATTAACCCTTCAGCTATATGCGCAATCTCCTTAGTTGAAAACTATCTATGTTGGATTATACATATACCTACAGCCTGCTATATTCTAACAGAAAATCAATTCCTAGTACAACGACTTACCTTTATGATCAAATCCTAGATAACGACCCCCCATCAAATTTCGCTTGCTTAAAGTCGCCTCGTGAAAAACAATAGTAAATAATCATTGCGAAAGTAGACTTAGTATATTTTTTGGTACATATATAGTGTACACTTATATATATAAAAAATGAACATTAAAAGGACAAGTTAGTAAAATAAATATATTACCAGATGGATTTTACTAAAGGAGTATTATAATTTATAAACTCGTATATTATTCCCGGTCCCATATATATATTAAACTCCACCACCACCCTCCACTTTCTTTTGTTTCTCCATGTATATATAAATACCATGCAAATACCTAAAATTGCAATATAACCATAGTCACTAGCTATAATGAGGCTTGTTATTAGAATAGCTTCAATCCAACCACGTGCATCATCTTCAATTTCCCAACCCAACCCTACTTTTTCATCATCTGAATCAAATGCAAACTCACAATTCAACAAATCTTTGCTCTCATGGAACCGACTCAAGCCTCCCTCAACCAAATGCAACTTCCCCAAACTCCGCCACAAGTGGAAGCAATACCAAGGAATCAACCACTGGGAAGGCTTGCTGGATCCTCTTGACGATGACCTACGCTGGGAAATCCTAAGATATGGCCACTTTGTGGATGCTACATATAGCTCCTTTGACTTTGACCCTTCTTCTCTTACCTATGCCACATGTCTTTACTCGAAGAAATCGCTATTGAACAAGTGCGGGTTGGGAAACTATGGATACCGATTGACTAAATATCTACATGTCACGTGTGGGATTCACATGCCAACATGGATAAATAAATTTTTTAAACAAGCCTGTATCCGGTCCAACTGGATCGGATATGTGGCAATTTGCGACAACAAGAAAGAGATTACGCGTCTTGGCCGACGTGACATTGTAATTGCCTTCAGGGGAACGGTTACTTGTTTGGAGTGGTTAGAAAACCTACGCGCGACCTTGACACACTTGCCGGATCACGTGGTCGGAGAAAATGATGGTGTTGGTCCCATGGTTCAAAAAGGGTTTTTGAGCCTTTACACCTCCAAAAGCACCACACGTGCAAGTTTGCAAGAAATGGTAAGAGAAGAGATTGGAAGAGTTATTCAAAGATACACCAATGAACCACTTAGCTTAACCCTAACGGGTCACAGCCTTGGAGCCGCACTCGCAATCCTAAGCGCGTATGATATAACCACCACCTTCAAGAACGCACCAATGGTCACGGTTATATCTTTTGGTGGGCCCCGCGTGGGAAACGAGAGTTTTAGGAAGCAATTGGAACAAAATGGAATCAAGATACTAAGAATAGTAAACTCCGATGATGTTGTGACTAAGGTTCCGGGACTCGTGGTGAATTTAGATGATGTGGCGAGTAATGAAGATGTCCACATGGGAATTTGGTCAAGATGGTTGCACAAGTACATAGAAGACATGCAATTGGTGTATGCTGACATTGGGCAGGAGTTGAGGCTAAGTAGCAAGGAGTTTCCAAATCTTAACAAAGGAGATGTTGCCATGTGTCATGACCTCAAGACATACCTTCATTTAGTGAAAAATTTTGTAAGCTCCTCTTGCCCTTGCAAACACAAAAAATCCACTCCATTCAGCCACAAATTTGGATCATCTCCGGGTGCTAAATAATAAGATATGAATATTGACATATGAAAAAATATACAAGAGAAGAAAACTGTAATTAGTGTGAACTACGCATATGACTACTCTTCTCTTATATATTTTTGTTTAGTAAAATTATATTTTATACAAGAGAGAATTCAAATCTATCATTTATCCATATATAACCTTAGGTCTTTAACTCTTTAATATACAACTTGATTAGGGGTGTTGTTAGGTGCACCTAGAACTATTGTTGGTGCACCCAACATTTTACATGAATGGGCAAAAATGTTTCTGGCTTAAATTTAAAAACAAATAACGCGCACCCATTGTTACGCTTCTTCTTCTTTGCTGTTGGTTTCCTTCGTCGCTCTCCTCCACACTTCTTCTTCTCCTCCTTTCAATGCCATTGACGACCTACATTTTGGTGCTGCTCCACCGTTGAGGTAAGTTTCTTCTTTCTCCCCGTTAATGACATTTGCTTTCCTGGTTTTCGTTTGGTTGCCGATGTAGGTTAGAGGATTCAGTTTAGTGATACAGACGTAGTTCATCCGTATTAGGAAGATTAGGAATAGGAATTAGGTTTCTTCATACGAATGTACTTCATCCGTATTTGTTACTGATTTCGTAACGTTCATACGGATGAAGTTCATCCGTATGACCCATACGAATGTACTTCATCCGTATGACTACTACATTCGTATGAAGGTTTTAATTTTTTTTTTGGAAATTTTTTTATTTTTTTGAATAATTGATTTGTATTTGTTTGTTTTGTATTAAAAATAGGTATGTTGTGTGTTTATTAAAAAAATATGTATGATTGCATGGTGGTATGAAATAAATTTTAAACTTTAATAGTAAATAATAGGTATTTTTTTTGTTTTTTATGTTTAATATATTTGAATGAAAATAGTGATATGTTATTTAATTATGTATTTTGTGTTTTTAATATGTACTCATATATGGTGGTATGTTATTGGTAGTTTTACAATTTGTAGATGTTTAGGGTTTAGTTTAGGGCTTAGTGTTTAGTTTAGGGCTTAGGGTGTAGGTGTTAGTGTGGTTGGATTAGGGTTTATCTGCTAGGGCTGAGGATTTAGGGTTATGTAGGTTTATTGTTATTTGAATGTAAATATTGAATTTGACAAAAAAATACATGTGCGTCATGATTTGCAGATCATGGTTAGAACCAGAGGTTTAGGTCGTGTCCTAGATAGGGTTATAGGCAAAGTCCTGGGAGAGAGGATCATCATGATTCAGATGATGTTCCCCAGCGGTGAAGGCCTATAGCATCCGCACGTAGGCAACGGGAAGCTACCCCTGTTGCTGAGGATGCTCCTGATATGACTGAGGACGTACCTACACCTGGTGCAGAAGCTGCTGATGGTGGTGAGGGATTTGCTGTTGATGATGCTCAGGGATTCCCAGGTGGGTCACGTGACCCATCAGTGCTGACTGAGTATGGTGACCATGTTGCACTTAGCATATGGAATGGAGAGGTATTTTAAAATTTTAAGTAAAGTTTTTTGTTAAGTATTTGTTATTATTGAAATTTTGAGATAATTTAATTTATTATTTTATGTTATTTCGAATCATTTATACTTCAATTCAGGAACTCCCTGAATTGAAGTTATCCTCCCATGGAAGGAAAATTGAGAAATTTGGGAGGCTCGCTCCAGAAATTGAAAGGCTAGTCGCTGCCACAGGATTAACTCCTTCGATCACATGTTCAGTAGACACTGACGATCGAGGAGTTATATCCGCTTTTGTCGAGAGGTGGCACAAGGAAACTAGCAGTTTCCATCTCCCTGTAGGAGAGCTTAATTACCATCACACTGGATGATGTGGCGTCACTACTTCATCTTCCAATCATAGGCGCCTTCGATAGCTTCGAGCCTCTGCATGTGGACGAAGCGGTGTTGATGTTGGTGAAGTTGCTAGAAGTCTCGGGTGAGGAAGCTAGAGCTGAGGCTGCACAATGTCATGGGGCATACGTACGCCTATCGTGGCTACGAGATATTTATCATAGGAGATGTGAGGCCCGACATTGGACTGTTGCAGCTCGTGTGTATCTCCTACACTTTTTAGGTTGCACTCTTTTTGCTAACAAGAGTGCAACACATGTTCATGTAGTATTTTTAGACACTTTCCGAGACTTGACTCAGAGTGGAAGCTATGCATGGGGAGCTGCGCCCTAGTGCATATGTATGATCATTTAAATGATGCTTGTAAGAGCGGCGGTTGACAGCTTACTGGTTACATCACTTTATTACAGGTAAATTTTATGTTTTTAATATGTTAAATTGGATTATGATTTAAATATGTGTTTAATATGTTTATTTGGCATTTCTTTTATGTTGATGTAATGTGTGTAGTGTTGGATATATGAGCAGTTTCCCACTATTCATGAAAGCGTGACTGATCCAAAGTATGATGAGATGTCACCACGTGCCTGTCGGTGGCTTACTACGAAGGCTTATTCGAAGGGATTCCCAGCATTGACGTACCAGACACGTATAAATGCACTGACAATCCTTGATGTATGTTGGATGCCTTATGGTGAGCATCGAGGAGTTAGGGTGTTTGGCCTCATTTCATGCTTTTAGGGTGAGCTTAGATGGGGTCTCGTTGTGGTCACACATCGACCAGAGAGAGTGGTGCGACAATTTGGATAGTTCAGACCATTCCTTCACTGCCTATGGGTGCCAGCTTGTCATTTGAAGATATTGACAACAAGTGGATGCATTACTTGGACCATCTAGCAGCAGGGGGACAAATTTGTCTTGTGCCTGGCCAGTGTGCACCATATTACATGGACTGGTTCTTCAGGATCTCTCATCTGTTCATCACACCCATACAGGCAGCTGATCCACCCAAACATCCACTTGTCCCACAGCATGACACATACGTGGAGTCAGATATCCCTGAGGTCCCAATGGCACCAGAAGCTGGACCTTCACATGCACCTTCTGATGCAGAGCAACCTAGACATGCAGTGGTAAGATGACTTGCTTTAATGTTTTATTAAATGTTATTTATTTCAATTACTGTAATTGTATATGGGTTTTTTTGAATGTGATAGGATGCGTGCCAAGCGATCGCAAAAAGGTTGGAGCGTTTGCTCAACCTAAGGATAGTCACTACAGGCACAGAGATACATGAGGTCATGGAAGACTACATCAGGATCGCTAGGGGTATCACAGTAGATGGAAATGCTTATGTTAGGGCGCGACGAAGACGACGCACGGATCAATCATAAATGATGTTTATAATTATGTTGTATTTGACAACATTTTTGTTTTCCCTAACATTTTGTATTTATTACATTATTTTGGTTATAACTTTTATTTTATGTTTATTCTAGTTGTGTGTGTCTTCTTTTTAAGTTTAAGCATGGTTAAATATTGATTTTTTTTATTATTGATCTAAAATTTATGTAACTTAACGTAATTTTTAGCACGATCATGTTTAATCATTTATGTGAAAGAAAAGTTGTTACATGTTTGAATTCAAAGTAACAAAAGAACTATTAGTATTATTATTATTATTATTTGGAATAGAATGGTCACAAATACAACAAAAGGGTTTGTTCACTGATTCATTTCTCTTTTGGTTGACCAATTTTGATATCAAGCTTCCAATGAATACCAAATTTGTTGATTTAGGTGAACCATGAACATAAAATAATAATCATACGGTTTCATTCGCTAATGGACACTAATTCCAACATTACATTAACTTCAACAGTGGAAAGAAATAAAATTTGCATGAAAAACTACAATTAAGTAATACTAATTTTGCATTGAATCATGTTGCGACCGAGACACGTCGTCTTCCATTTCCATTACCTATTTACTAAAAACAACTAAAATTTCTATTGGCCCAAATTGTTTCCAGTAGTTAGACTGTACTAAGACCTTTAGCACGTCATTGTTAGTTTTCAGCTCAATAATTTCAAATTTGATAATTTTATCTGAATACTCATAGTGGCTTGGTTGTCGAAAAAACAATCGCCTTACTGTTTGTGATTCATGAATGGGGGAATCCGATGAGGTGCAACTTGCTTGGTCAAATCCTTCAGTTTATTCATGGTACATCCGGAAGGAATGTAAAACTTTTTGGGATTTTTTCCTGTGAACGAGTAACTGGCAAACTCATGTTAGCGTGGTATGTTCCACCTCCCGTTGTAATATAGCAGGGCATCATGAGTAGGGGTCATAGTGGCTTCAAGTAAGTTTAATATACCATCTGGTGTTCTACCAATGGTGCATAATAACTCAATCGGACCAACATACGAAAATTGATGATTACACATTAACATTGTGTTAACATCATCATCATTTTTCAGTTGCATACATTGAAAGAGAAATTGGTTACCTGTATCTGTGAATGGCTACCGGTAGTAAATTTTATCCAAATATTGTTTGTCGGTAGTAAATTTCATCCAAATTGTTTACCTGTATCTGTGATCTTTGGTTTCTGTTCATCGGTTTCTTTGGTGCACCTTTAGTGTTGACCTTTGACAGAGGATGACACATAGAGTTTTAATCAGGTATGCAATTTCTCGAAGTTTACTCTTGAGAGTTACTTTACCATAAACATCAAGTTCCTCAAATCTTTTAGATATGGTTTCCATCTCTTCCTTTATGGGCACTTGAGACTCAGATAACCCTTGGTATGAAAAACTAAGTCGTCTCCAAAACATATGGATTAAATCTAGTGGGATGCTACCAAGAGCATACTTAGATAGCTCACATGCACAAGGAAGACAATGCATGGTTCTCATGACACAACCACAAGAAGAAGGATTCTTGCCAGCATAATGTACACGCTCAAACTCAACATCAATATAATTTAAAGCATATCTTGAAACCATTCCAAGAAGCTTCTTGTATAAGGTTTTTTTATAAACATGTCCAACCACACACGTACTTGTTTTAAATGATGCTTTAATTTTAGTGTTCTGCAGCGTGATCATGTTGTTCATGGCATCCCAAACACTACACAGGTCTCTAAGGCTATTATGTAATACTCTTTTTAAATCCCAATGAGCAGATTCAACCATACATTTCAAATACACAAAAAACAATAAACAATAAACATAATACAATAATTAAATTCCATGAATTCATTAACCTTACTAGAAAAAGTTAAACATTTTAATACCTGTTTGTTGTTGTGTTGCCTAAGTGTATCACCTTATTCATGCAGGCTGTAACAAATTTTTCCTTGTGGGAGATTATCCATGTTTTGTTAACATAGTCAACAAACATTGGCTAAGGTGAACAAGCAATTTCAAACTTCTTAAGGCATTCATGGAACTGCTGTTCGGAAGGACAATCAACCAGACTTCCCCAAGCATCCATGACATACTACCAAGCATTTTTTTGACCAATTAGGGATTTACATTTGGCCTTGACATTCTTGTCGATGTGAAACCTGCACAACAAGTTTGTACACTCAAGGAACACAGTTTTCACTGCATTCATCAATGTTAGGTCTGTCAGCCACAATAACTACAGTGAGACCATCACGTCTTAAGAATAGACCTCGAAACCATTCTAAAGCCCATACCACATTATTAACACGTTCACCCTCCAGATATGCAAATCCAGCAGAGAATGTCATCCCCGTTGGTGTCACTCCAACAAAGTCAAGTAGTGGGAGTCTGTACTTGTTTGTTTTGTAGGTACTGTTTATCAAAAACACCAAATGACATGCATTGCGTAACTTCACTGCATCAGGGTGACACCAAAATATATCACGTATCACGTCTTCATCCTTTAATCTATGCCAATGAATATATTGATCCAATTCAAGAAGCTTCATTAGATGTTGCATTTGAGTATCACTTCCTCTAATGGAAGAACGATATGCACTTCTTGTATTGTATATTTGTTTAATTGTTGTACAACTATTGACATTGTGCTCCTTCAACATTAGCAGAATGTTTCTTGGTTTCACCATTGACTTGGTCATATCAACAATAATTGTCTTCTTATCCTTAATCAATCGCCCAACGTATGGATGTCCAAATAATGACTTGGCCAATTCATGATTATGAATCCCAGACATCAACTTCACCATCCATCCTTGCCCTCCAATCACTGGTTTCCCACGAAGCTTGAAGGGACACCCATATTTCCTACTCCCAGTATCTCTTCTAACAAAATCTTTCTTCCTACACCTATACCGACCACTCCTTTCACAACCAATTAACACAAATGAACTCCTTCCTCTACTAGTCTGTGTGTCAGACCTCATAATTACTACAACAAATCCATTTTCATGAGCAAATGATCGAGCCCACTACAAAACATCATCTCGGGTACCAAACACCTACAACACAACCCAAACAATTTAAGTTTTCTACAACACATACATTTTTATCAAATCACTCACAATAATGAACATTAATACCTGAGAAGTATTAAACGCATCTGAACAATCAACATGTGGTTCATTCACGCCACATTCTTGTTCATTTTGATAATCCATATCAACTTCTTCAGACATTATACTGTCATAAATCCATTGATCTTCGTCCATCTTAAAAACAAATCAAAAATTTAGACATCATACACAAGTCTACATAATCTTTTAATGCACACCATATTATCGAAACTAAAATTCATAGTCATATATATCAATAAACAAAAACTCTATATTAGTCCCTCCCTATACTTTATATTTTAATTCCATTTTAGTCCTTACCATCAAAATTTGATAAATATCATCAAAATAAATTAACTACATATATATTACCAAGTAATACAAATAAATTTATAATTTATAACTAATTTGAACCTAAATAATTAAATTATATACTTATACTATATATAATTTGTAATAACTAAATAATTCATAATTTGACAAAAAATTTACACTATAGGGACTAAAAAAACACTATCAAACTATAGGGATCAAACCACTAATTTAACATATTAATAATTTAAATAAATAAAACTTTAGCCAATTCAAATAAAATAAATAAATAACCCATACGGATGTATGAAGTACATCCGTAAGTACCAACTAAAGCATACGGATGTAGTTTATCCGTATAAACCATACAGACGAACTACATCCATATGCTTTACTTCATACTTACGAATATACTTCATCCGTATACATCTTACAGATGAAGTTCATCCGTATTCGAAAAAAAATCAAATCCATTGGACCACTAGTTAGCCAGAAAAGCCAGAAAAATGTGTACCTCCGACGAAATCAAACCAATAACTGCAACAATCACCAACCGGTAACACTTTCACCTCCACCGAACCGCTACCTCTCTCAACAATTGAAAACCACCACGAACGGGAGAAATCGGAGCACAAAATGATAAAAGCCTAAAGCTTAAAACAACACAAACACCAACTTAAAAAAGAAAAATGAGGTAGGGGCATTTTTGCCATTAACAAAATATGTTGGGTGCACCAGCAATAGTGCTGGATGTACCTAGCAACACCCCTTGATTAGTCTTGAGTGATTGGGTTGGATTTGGTTCTGTTGAGTGGGAAAATTGAAACTTGATACTGAAACGATGAATAGGGGTTTCAGATTCAATTTTACTTAACAATCCAACCCTACTTATAATTTTGTGTCAGGTTAATCAAGTTAACTGGTCAATGTGATTATATATACACTTGTATAAGTCTGACAAGTTGTACAAATGTAAAACATAGAAAGCTGATTGCAAAGATTATATTGTATAAAAAATATATGGAGAATAGTTCCTTTATCAATTTAATGTTTTAATCATTTATTTTTGGTAGCATATTTGTTTTAAAAAAATACATATATGGGGAATAAAATATGATAATGCATAAATTAATTAGATTTTATGCAGATGCAGAATTTTTTTTTACTGATTTTTTTTTGTTAACGAGTAACGACTCATACTAGTTAAAATTGAAAGATTTTATTAACTTTCTATATACATATGCAATTGGTTATGCATTAGTTTTTTTTGTTATCATTCAACAAAATATTCTCAAAAGTATTGTTATAAATATATATTTTATAGGTAAAAATATTGAACTAATTATTTTATTGAATAGTAATATGATTTCATGATTAGATTATTGGGCAAATTGACCCGAGGGGGTTAGTTTTACAAACTAATTCCCCAAGTGGGTCTGTTTTGAAACAAATTCCCGCGGGGGTCTCTTCCCCCACTTAAATCGCCATGCATGCTAGCGAAACATGGCTGGGCGCGACACGTGGCGGTTTCGCCATTGCCACTTGCGAAACAGTGGTAGAGTTTATTTCACCAGTCAAACTGGCGATACGTAGGCATGCAGAGGTGCAGGAGGGTAGGTGCAGCAGGGCCATGCGGGTTTCGCCAATACCACTGGCGAAACATGCATGTTTCCCCATTATTTAAGCCTTACTTGGTACCAGCCTTGGTGCATTTGTGCATTAAAATTTTTTTTGCCTTCCCTGTTTTGCTAAAGGTGGGAGCGGATCTTCCATTTAAATATCAGCTTGTGGCGAAACCGCTTGTGGTGGTGGCGAAACATGTAATGTATTTTTTGTGTTGTTGTTATTTAATTTTTTTTCGTATTATAGAGATGTATGGTATATTTATTTTGCATTATTATTATGTATGATAGCAATGACTAAATATCTAACGAGAAGTGTACTGTAAATATTGAAAGTGGTAGTGATGAAATGATGAAAAGACTTTCATGTAATTGTTTGTATATCTACATGAAATAATGAACTGTGGTCACTCGTGATAATGTGTGTGTATATATATATATATATATATATATATATATATATATATATATATATATATATATATATAGTGTTAGATATTGAGGAAAGAATTATGTACATGACTAAATTTAATTATTTCTTCTGTTGTATGCTTTTTTTATAAATATAATTTTGATGTACACGTATGTTGTGTTGTTACTTTTGTTACATAATTGCTTTGTGAGTAAATTGTGTTATTATTTGTTTAGTTTGTTTGAATGTATTTTAATTTATTTTGTAATATATATTTATGGTGTCATTAATAATTTTTAGATATATTTAATTTAATTTTTATAAATATACTTAATTTTATTATATTGTGTACAAATATTTTATAAAATATTTTGTCAATTATTGTATTATATTTAATTTGCAGTATAAATGAAATCTTGTTCATCATCTTTATCAAATATAAAAATATGTTTCACAACATATTTGAAATGGGGAAGAAGATAAAGAATTACACATTAGACGAGTTGTTCCCACGTATCAAGGTCAAGAAGAAATACTAGACGAAATTATTCCTCTACTTTAGCAATCTGGTTTTTACTGAATTATGAAAATGAGATATTCAAAAATAAATGCGGCATTAATTAGCGCCTTGATAAAAAGATGGAAGCCAGAAACACATACTTTTCACATGAGATGCGGAGCACTATTACTCCTCAAGAGGTCTCTGTTTTATTAGGTCTCCTTGTGGATGGGCTAACCCAATTAAGGTTTGTTGGACCAATTAATGGTGACCTATCCACAAGGAGACCTAATAAAATAGAGACATCTTGAACTTCAAGGTAGTATGATTAAATTAAGTTGGTTGGTTCACCATTTTCCAGAGACATCTTGACCCATTCATTAGAGGTGTCTTATATGTTGACAAAGGCAGTAGCAAAGTTTCGCTAAGGTACTTGCAATTTTTACGGGACTTTAGAGAGTGCAACACGTATACATGAGGACCTGCCGTACTTGCTTATTTATAGAGTGAGATGTGCAGCGCCACTGATTATAAAATTAAATCAATTGGAGGTATGTGCATCTTAATACAAATGTGGGCATGAGAACGATGTACAACTTTGGCTCCAAAGAGGACTCCTCCCCTAATAGAAAATAAACCACTTGGGCACATGTTAATCGTTTAAAAAATTAGATTTCATTTCAAAATAATTAATAATGTAACGTATATTAATTTATAATTTTTTTAGGTGGCTGCGACGTGTAAATCAACATATCGACAATGATGATTTGATAGTTTTTTGTCACAAATTAGATATTATGAAACGACATGAGGTAAGAACATGTTAATGTATTGGTTAAATAATAAATAATATGTCATATTTCACTGAAAATAAACAACATTGGAATTATATGCAGTTTGTGTGGGAGCCTTACACAACAAATGTTATGTCAGTGTTGTCTTCAATTTGTTTAGTTGGAAGGGTAGTGTGGTGCGCGGTGGTGCCACTAATTTGTTTCCAAGTTATTGAGTGGCACCACCTGATAGAGTGTTGAGACAATTTGAAATGCAACAACCAATTCCAGGGTGTCCTTCGCAACCCTTGAATATTCATGGCATAATATTGAAAGGAAAACATGATGAAAATTGGGGGCAACTGTTAGGCCCAATGTTCAATCAATGGAACAATCGAGCTAATTTTTGGATCGATGGTTATCCTCGACAAGAAGGCCTACTGAGCTTTAACTCTGACTATATGGTCTGGTATAGGCGAAAAAAGAAGATGTTTGTTGACCCTAAAAATGTAAACACAATTACATTGGTATTTTTTTTGTTTTTTGAATATTTAAGTTCAAATTATTTATGAAATTTTAGTCCATTAATTTGAACACCTAATAATTGCAGGCTGAAGTTGCAAAGACATTACAGTGCATGGTGTCTCCACAAGGGAGAAATACATGGACAATGGATGATCTAGTGCCGTATGTGGAGAAAATAACCATTTTCTCTGAAGAGCAAGAGAGAATCACTGAACCTATGTCACATGGTCCAGCAACAAAACATCAATTTTGCAGCACAAGAGTTTCATATTCTCTCGTCAAGTGTTGAAACTCAAGGCATAGCCAGATGAAGGGAAGCTGTTGAAGCGGAACCATATTTGTACCCACAGATGGTAGAGCGTGGCCATGGAATGTATTATACACCACCAACATTTTCTCAGTATCCGACACAGATGTATCAGTATCCATTCGAAGGTCATCAAAGTGATACTTCTGCAAGCGAACATTCAATAGGTGGTGTTGCGGAAACATATCCCAATTTTTCATGGCCTACTATGACCCCTTCACAACAACATGATGCTCCAATTCCAACACCTAATGCCCCATTAGGTACTCAATGGAATGTACCCGGAGCAATACCTGATATGGATAACTTATTAGGTGTTGATTTATGTCACCAATTTTCTGTTGAGGTTGATCACGTTGAAGCGGGGAGACATCGGGGCAGAAGAAGTCCTGATAGACAAGTACGAAGATGGGAACGCCCATGCGACACATCCTCACGTCATCACGGACATCATAACGATTGATTTTCATGTCTCTGTTTAAATATCTTGTTGTATGTTTTTCATTTAAAGTTGAGACTTATATTATTGCTTATGTTATGAAGGTTTACTAATGGATGCAGTTTATGTTGCACACAAAAATATAATAATAAATAATTTTAAAAACAAACTGATCATGGATAGCTACGATTTCATTGAAGAACACAAACTAAATACCTAAATCAATTAATTTAACAACTTCCATGTTCAGATTGCATTGGACATCGACGCCTGTTGTGTCCTTTTGTTCCACATCTACTACATTTTTGTCAGTGCTCAGATGGTTCGAGCCAATCCATCTCATTCCTTATGCTTGTTGATTTTGGCCGACCTTTGGCACAAATTGTAGTTGGATCAGTGATAAGTGTTCATGAGTCATCAAAAGGAGGAATTGTCACTTCATTGCCACCATTGTGCGGAGTAAGCTTTTAAAATGTGCTCATTTATGTAAACAACATCTACATATTGGAACTAGTTCATGCTCACGTAACCACAAGCAGCAATAATGTGTGAACATGGATAGTGAAGTGCAGAATACTTTCCGCATTGACAATAATGGTCATTCAAGTTAACTGTCCACTTTTGTCCGTCACGTTGCGTTATAGGATTGAAGGTCTCCTCTACTTCAAACCTTGTCGAGTGGATATCATAGACGCAGACAATGTGCGAACAAGCTTGTTCTTGATTTTTTCGAAGTTCTTTAACAACCTTAGAAAAATATACTTGTCCTTCATTTAATTGTCTTTGGGCTTGCCGACCATGATCAACAAAGTACTTTCGACATCTACTATATGTTGATTTCACCAACGCTGTTATGGGTATTTTGCGACAATCCTTCAATACCTTATTTACACATTCTGAGAGGTTGGTTGTTATGTGACCATATCTACGTCCTTCTTTATCATAAGCAATGGTCTATTTTTCCTTTGAAATGCGATCAATCCATGTTGCTATGCTTAGACTTAATTGACGAAATTTTTCTAAATTTTGATCAAATGTATGCTTGCAAGGAGTGTAGCCTGCATAAAATTAGTTAGCAACAACAATTTTAAGTATATATGATACTTAA
This sequence comes from Glycine soja, assembly GCF_004193775.1. Taxonomy (NCBI): domain Eukaryota; kingdom Viridiplantae; phylum Streptophyta; class Magnoliopsida; order Fabales; family Fabaceae; genus Glycine; species Glycine soja. Next base: position 33,378,022 of record NC_041004.1, read on the forward strand.
ATTAACTTCATATTATAAATTAAATCTTACCCAATTTCTTCAACATTTCTTTTTGTTTGGCATTTTTGAATTTGCGATTGAAATTGCTTGCTATGTGTCGGACGCAGTAAACATGATAACTGTGGGGAGGTTTCCAACCAAGTGCTTCGTTAACAACAACAGACTTTATACTCGCGTGACGATCAGATATGAGACAAATACTATTTTTATTTGTCATGTGTTCACGCAAGTGTGCCAAAAACCATGACCACGCTGGTAATGTTTCACCTTCAACTACGGCGAATGCTAGAGGAAGAACACCACCATTTTCATCTTGTGATGTGGCCATTAAGAGGGTCCCACAATATTTCCCATATAAATATGTGCCGTCAACTTGTATGATTGGCTTACAATAATTAAAAGCCTTTTTACATTGACCGAAAGTCCAAAATACTCTATGAAACTGACGGTGTTCGTGACTCACCATATTCCCAACAATAAAATCGTTATGCAGTATTTGAAAATAGGACCCAAGAGAATAATTTTGCATGTGTTTTAGCTACGATGAAAGTTTCGCATATGACTCTTCCCAATCGCCATATTCAGTTGCAATCACTTTTTTTTTTCCATTCATGCTTTTTTGTACGAAACCTTATAGGCAAATTGACTGTTTATCCTTTTTTGAATCAAAGAAACTTTTATTGATGGATCTTCTCTAATCATGTGTGTTAATAAAATAAAATAATTTAAATAACAAGTAGCGAAAAACTAGGATAATATGAACATTAAAAACGTACCTACTACACAAGTGACAATTAAATCTGAATCAAGCTTGTCATGATCTTGTGTCACACTCATATTCAGACATGTGCGTGGTCCACCCCATTGTGTTACTTTCCATGAATCAGTTTTTTTTAGATAAAATTTTCGTCATATAAAAAGGGTAAGGACACTCTGCGCTTTTATTCGGGCAACAAATGATATATTTGTGTGATTTGATTTCAACAAATTTAAAACTTTGATGCACCTTCATAACATATTGTTTTAGTGCATTTTTTACCGCATCTTTACTATCAAAATCCATACCAACATATAATTCTTGCCCAACATTAAAACTCGATGACATCTCCAAACCGCAAATGTCCTCCTCATCAGGATGATTCCAATTGACATTATTATAATGCAAAACATCATTCCAAAATGGATTTTGAATTCCTTCTACACCTAATAGTTACAAAAATAAAATTCAGGTCAATATCACAATAATATTTATTTACCATTAAATACAATTGTCATAAAATGATAAATGTATTAGCCTATTTTTTTTTAATAAAATATACCTTCTCTTGGGTGAACAATTGTAATGGGTTGAATCATGTGGGTGACTTCATCATCTGTATCAGATATACCATCAACACTATCATCTTCATCTAAAGAGTCTTCAACGTATGAGTTAGACACAAGATAATCATCATCATCATCTAAAGCACTTACATTTCTTGGCAGTTTCGACTCATTATTAGATAAATTATTAACATAATTTACAGAATGAAACGTAGAACCACCACCAACATCTTTTTCTATGTACAATTCTATAGCTGACATTTGTTCATGTTGTTGAAAACTTTCGATCATAGTTTCAACATCTTCGTCATCACAAATTTGCAACGCAACATATTTTCCTGAAACTAAAAATCTACAACTTATAGAAGAAATAAATTCATTATTTTCTAACTTTATCTTATCTCCAATTTTTTTTTCAAAGCATTGAAACTTATTCCACGTTTAATCTGAACCGCTTTTTTACTGCCTTCAAATATTACACTATCATTCTCTTCATATACCCTTCCATTGAAATATAAGACTGTTATAATCGAATTCATCATATACCAAAATATACCTACAAAAACAATATTATAAATAATTAATCATAACAACAATAACTTCAAAATAAAATAATCTAATTATAAAAAAAATACTATTTCAGTTAAATTTGAGATTAAAAATTCATTCTAAAAAAAATTATTACTTAAAACAAAATTTGTGATGCGAGAGGATTTGAGAAAGTTGAAAAACTTGAAGAGGCTTTGAAGGTAGAAAAACTAGAAAAATAAAGAAGCCAAGAAATTTTTTCTTCAGAAATGCACCAAGCATGTACCAACGAAGGCTTTTAAATAGAGGGGATGGGAAACATGCATGTTTCGCCAGTGGTAATGGCGAAACATACATGGCTCTGTTTCGCCAGTAGTGCTTGCAAAACCTGCTGCACTACACCTGCTGCTTCTGCACCCTACGCTTGAACTCTGCACACCTACCTGAGCTATGTATTGTCGATCAAACGGGCGAAATCCAACACCCACCTGTTCCGCCAGTGTTAGTGGCGAAATTGCCACGTGTCCGCGTACCACGTATGTCGCCAGCATGCATGGCAGAAACCTTTGTTGGAAGAGACCTCCTCCGTCATTTGTTTCAAAACAGACCCACCTGGGGAATTAGTTTGTAAAACTAACCCCCTGGGGTCAATTTGCCTAGATTATTGCTTTTCTTGTATAATAACTTTTCTTCTTAGAGTTTGATAGTTTGAGAGAAAGAGGGGTGATATGTGTCAATCAACAAATTTTATTCGTATACATTCTTATAAATTATAATTTGATATGATGCTTTTTTTCAACAAAATTTTTTTATTAAGAGAGAGGATATAAAGTATAAGGGGTACCCAACCTATAATTATAATTTGATGCTTGCTTTAGGCCCTATATGAATTTCTTAACCTAGATCCTTCATACAACAAGTGTTAGGACAATGGTACATTAATTTTGATGAAGTTGTTACTTTCATGCATAGTTGTAAAAATCAAATTGGTTTGATCGGTTGGACCGATTAGGCTGAAAACTGGTGGCATGACCGATCCGGTTAAACTATTGGATAAAAAATGCAGTCAATTCGAATCAATCCAATTTGATTCGATCGAATTTGATCAAAACTAGTGACCTAAACTGGATTAATCCGTTTTGATCCGGTCAATCAATTTTTTTAAGAAAAATATATTGATCTTGATATGATTTATCATTTATGTGTTTTATATATTTTCATCGTATTTGTTCAGTTGCCCATGACTATTTAACAACTTTTGTACTTAACCATAGAAAATAACAAGAGTGTTTCCTTAGGAATTTAATAATAACACCAACAAAATAATTTATAGTAATAAGTGATTATGTAATATTGGAATACAGACTATGAATTGATCACATTTTGCTAGTTATATTATATATTTTTAATATATATACACATATAGGATTGATTCGACCTGTCTGACCTACTAATTCAATGCCTCGGTTAGGTCAGTGTTTATAACACTACTTTCATGGATTTTTACTATGTTCAACAAAACTAATTGAAAAACTAGTTTAAAATTGAAAAATAACTTATTAATTTGTAAGTGTACGATAAAATTATCTAATAAGTAGCTGAACATATAAAAAGACAAAAATGAATATACTTATATGATATTTTTATATAAATTGTAATTTTATTTTGTGAATAAAAATATTTTTTGAGGTGTTATAGTTTTAATTTTTCAATTAATTTTTTATATATAGATAAATTATTTTCATCATATTTTTAGTTTTAATGATTACATTTATTTCATATTAAGTATTCTACGATTAATCTTATATTATATCTTAAAATACTTTTAATCAAATTTAAAATAAAGTAAAAAAATATACTTAAATAGATATTATATTTTTATTATGTTAATTAATGTAATAGTTAAAATAAATTTTTAAATATAAAATTATTCAAAAAATAATAATAAAAATAAATCTAAAACATTTATCATTGTCAATTTTCATGAAATATAATTTCGAAATAATAAATTAATTATAAATAGTGAAACAGTTAAAATAAATAGTGTAATATAAAAAAATAATAATACAATAGTTAGAATAATAAAATTATGTTTTATTGTTTATATATAAAAAAAAAAGATAATAAAGAAATTCAATAGTACAACGCACGTTAACAAGACCAATTAAGTCAAGCTACCATGGCCTAACATAACAGCCATTATATGTGCATGCCCGAATAGGCAATTGTGACAAGTCTACCTATAATAAATGTATGATTACATTTAAGGAGCATTTCATTGGTCGAATGATGTCACTGAATATAATTCCATCCCCAATAATCTACTAAAGATACTTTCATCAATTATTGGCTCAAAAGGACTGTCACTAGAAAACCATGAGATACAAGATTGAAAGACAAAACACCCACAACTTGAACAAGGGAGAGAGCATAGTGCTTCAGACTGCAGTTGCATGCAGATTCATTCTGCAAGAACTGAAACATGAGGCTTAAAATCAACTATGCTCAATGCTCATTCCACGAATTGAATATACTTTACACTCTGAAGGCTTGCATTTGTGTAGCATGCAGATTGCATAACTACTTAAAAGTAGCATTCATAACTTCATATTGAAAATTTCGTGATTAAGAAAACACTATCACGAAAAAAGGCAGTATGTCAAGTCAAAACTTGCTCACGGAATCAAAAAAGGAAAAACAAAAAACACAGCAAATTGCGCAAGGAAGCACCATGTGCTTGTCTTCGCTTCTTCTGCTTCTCCAACACCCCTTTAACAGAAATGGGGCACACGAGAGGCACCTATTTCTGTCTTTTTCTACTATCTATACTTTACTTCGCAACTTTTAAACATTGATGTGATAATAAGACCTATAGCAGTGAAAGACATCACTTCTATGGCTTATTGCTAGGATTATCTCTTCTTACCCACTGCTGTTGGGCTGGTTTTCTTGGATTTCTTGCGGTTGAACTAGAGTGGTTATCACTTCTTGCTTTCTGTCTCCTTGCTCCAAAATTCCTCTGCCTGCTAGAACTAGGTATGCTGCTGTTGGATGTCCCACCTGCATGTTTTTCTGGCACAACTGCAGGTGGATCTTTTTGTTGCGGCTCATCAGATTCCTTGGTTGGTGTGGAGCTGGGCATTGCTACTGGTTGTGGAAGATACATACCGGGCAATATTACCATCTCTTTTTTGGGTTCAATCAAACCACTGTTCTCCTTCTGTAAATTTAAGATGGCTTCATATTTCTGTCTCCTATTGATCTCATCCTCTGATTGAAGGAGCTTTTCCTCTTCGTTGAGTTCTTCATTATCTGAACTCTGAAATCCAATGGAAAACAAGGACAAATATCAAGATCAACATAAAAGGAACTAATGTTCAAAACATGATTATCATCATTCAACCAATTTTTTGGAAGTAATATCAAGTTTGAAGTGTTGACACAATCCATCAAAATGTTGACTCTATAAGGCCACAAATGAAATTGACTCATGGTTTTACGACCTCTTTATCTATAACTTATAAATGGTGGACAAAACTTTACTGCTACTTTACAAGAGTAAAATTTACTAGGGACCTTATTCACATGCATCTAACAGTCTACCACAAACAGTGACTCAGTTGGAATATGTATTTCTTAATTTTTAAATTATTCTATTCCACAGCCTAAATATCAGATTCAACACATCTAACAGAGTCTACCACAAACAGTGATTCATTTGGAATATATATTTCTTAATTTTTAAATTATTCTATTCCACAGCCTAAATATCAGATTCAACACATCTAACAGTCTACCACAAATACATTCTTGAAATGCATATATAATATCGATTACTGAAAACTATCTATGATTGAGAATAGGATGGTAGTGAAAATCTCAATGAAAATGAGCATTTCACAACTATGAGAAACATGTTTGCTGACTGGTAAGATTGGCTGCTTGTGTGCCTCATGCTGCTAGGGAAACAGCAGCCAGCAAGCACATAGGAAATTTCCAATGGAAACTAGTGTGGAATGTGAACCAACTGAATGTGGAGAGAGTTGACATAAACACTAACTAGTATGATGGGTGCCTATAAAGCAGGTTGAAATAGCTTATGCAGGAGACTTCCATCTTTGAAAAAGTAAATAGGTTCTCACTGGTTCAAGTACATTTCTTTTGAACATTGCATTTAATGCTACAAATGGAATTGAGGTTGTCAATGAAATGTCAGAAGCTTAAAATATAATCCACATTTTCTTTTCACATATCTCCCTACTCTGAGAAATTACAATTGTGAGTATGAATAGAATTAAGTTGAGCCCATCATATGTTAATATAAACTTCCAAATCATATTTCTTAACCATTAAATTGTCATCAGGTTCTCTACAATAAAGGAAAATATTATTTACTGCAAGCAGCAAGGACAACATTATCAGATTGCAAGTATTATCCCAAAGGCAATTCATTCAAGTTTCAACTAGGCCAATCATCCGACTCCAGATCATTGTAGACAAACAAATACAAACCAATAATGAAATTCCCACATGCAGCCCATGCTGTAAAAGTGAAGCAAATAACTTACCAATTGGGAAGAATATGAACCAACTAGAGCAAGCACATGGTCCAAATCCTTGGCAAGAAAAGGCTTGCGACAGACTGGGCAGTTTCCAACACTCTCTTCCGTTTTCTTAGGATTATCTAACAATAAAAAACATAAATTCCTTACGCATATACTATACTATGAATTTTCACGGTATTTATTAGGAATGCATTAAAGCAGGACAAAAAAGGTAAGTATTCCACAAAAGGAAAATAGAATAGATGCTACCATGCTAGCTAAATACTGTCACGAAATCTCACATCACCTGTCTCAGTTCTCGGGATCCAACTTATATATTTGTTGGGCAACTTAACTTAGTGTCAATTGGTTTTAAGATAAAATCTAACAAATACAACCTTAAAGCCATGAGTAAAGAAGCTGAGTCATTTGAATCAAAACGGAATGTTTTAAAAAAATATTTATAAAAAAAAAACTAAAAAAAAACTTGCCCATTAAAGTAGGATAGGTAACCCAAAGCCAAATTTATGCCAGAGACTTTCTATGCTTTCTTTGTACAAAAGAATAATTTCACATTGAAATCTACGAGGAAACTAATGTTAAATTTTCAGCCTGTCAGTGAGACTTCTCTTCTGAAGAGATAGTTGCAAATGATTATTGAGAAACAATATCAAGTAATTCTTATGGGTTCCTATCCATTTACCAAGATCCTGAATGACAAAATTTAAACCGGTATTTACTCTAATTGAAATAATGTTCATCAAACCCAATATGAATCTGAAAATTATTAATCTACTTTAGCAGCCTTAGCTCTCCAAACTTCTATGCTTCGATCATACAAAAGAACGTCATATAGAAAACTATGTTTAAAATTGTCAAAAATACCTTTCCAATTATCCATACCTTGGTTACGATGTGCAGCTGCACTATCTGTATTAGAAGAGTCTACTTTGTTAGAATTTTGAAGCCATTTCCACCATCTAATGATACATTCACTGCCAGTTATAGACAATTTACAATTAGATCTGAAGATCTAATGCTAAACCATGAAAAAATTATACTCATAGAACTTGTAAAAAATCCAATTAATTTGTAAGAACTGAAGGATAAAAATTCAGAAATATCAACTTAATAGAAGCCCACCTGTGAAAGCAATGAAAGCAAGACATTAACTTCATAAAAGGCAAGGTTCCACTTTCCTGATCTTCTGGGACCAATGGGAATAAACACAACGGACAATCACCATCAGGATGATTCATAGATGAAAGTTTCTCTGCAGCTTCCTTCAAATACATTTCAATATTCAATAATCAATTATCAATCATTGTTGAATGAAAATCTATATGTGATGTGATACATTTATTTGCATGCTCCAAAATTTTCATATTATCCAAAGCTAGGTTAGAAACTATAAAGCAACAAATTAAAGTGTTATCAACAAAACACAAGAGTGAAAGATTACATGAAGTGACTTTTAATGAATGAGTCTGCAGTCCCCAATGTTTTGAAAACCGGACCAGCTGGTTCAACTAGGAACCGGTCTGGACACTCCAAAAAACCGGGGCATTCCAGAACCGGTCAAAATCGATGTTGAACCGGTTATTTTTAAAAAAAATTAAAGAAAATGTTTTTTATTTAATTTAAAATATTTTTAACATAAATAAAAATACATACTTAAATATTTCACATGAGTATCAATTATTTTGTCAACTATTATTAGTTTTATCTAATGAAACATATAATTTAGTCATTTATATTAATTTATAATTTTTTAGATCCTAATTTATAATAATTCTATATTAGTTTATCACTTAAAATATTATATAATATTAAAAAATATAAAACCAATTCAACAACGATTAAACCATTGAACCTTGTACTAGTGTCTTCACTTGTGCGGTTTTAAAAACCTTGGCAGTCCCACACAATTAAGACAAATAAAGTAGCTTCTAGCTTACTTGACTAGCTTAAAAGCTTTTTTGATCGAAATAGAGTTGTTTGATAAAGAGCTTACTTCACTAGCTTATAACACTTTTTCACCACTTTGAATAGAATTTGAGCTTATAAGCTCCTAGCTTGATTTTTTTTACCAATTTTTATCCTTACTGTTTTATGAGATTTCCTCATTTACCCTTATTATCTTCAAAAGCCCTTTAACATTCTTTCTCTCTCACTCACATCAAATATCATTTTTTTCATAATATAGAATTATCAAAACTATAATGAGATGTCCATTTATATTATCTCATTTCATTTAATAAAAATATTTTATAATGAGAATAAAATTAACACACACACACACACACACACATATATATATATGAAAATAAATAAAATATGAAAAGTGATAATTATTTGAAAATTTATATAGTTACCAAATTTAGTGTTATGACCAAATAATAAAATATGTTCTTTTATTTCATGTCACATTTATCAAATAATTCAACAGCTAATTTTTACCAAACATTTTTTATTTCAATCAGCTTGCTTTTTAGCTTTAAGCTTCCAAACTTGTTAACTTTTCAACCTTCAGCTTACTTTACAGCTTTTAGCTAGCTTATCCACTAGTTTTTCCAAACGCAACTTTTGTCTTCTAAAGTCCTTAGGTAACCAAATACTACAGGATGAAGAAATAGATGAATGCTGTAATCTAAACATATATTTTATTTAATTAGTGATCTACCAAGGAACTCGACGGGACTCTATTCATTTACAATATTATTCACATGTAATTATAGGCGGATAGACCTCATACAACTAAAGTATACTCCGAGGAAGCAAGGTCTGAAGCAGCTGATGCTTTCTAAGGCATGATGAGGAAATCAAGGGAGATATTCACTATGGGAATCTGAACTCTGAAGCATAACAGAATGTTTGTGACAGAATGGGCCTCAGGTGGTTTCAGGTGGAGTAGAGGCAAGAGGGAGGGTAAGCTCGAACTGGAACTAAGTGGGTCACTTGAGCAGAAGGAAGCATGTCCCTCAAAGCAGTTGGGGATTATGGAGACCCTTGCTGGCCAGTAGCATGCATAATTCAAGGCAGGCTTGGGCCCAATTTCTACAGTAGCACAGTAGCAGTACAGCTAGGTTTGCTTCCTGAAGCTTCTTAAGCACCAGCCTAACTACCTCATTCCTGGGCCTAGTTCTTCTGTACCACAGATTTGGCCTTGTCATCAAATCTTAATCTTCCTATAAATCTGAACTATTGGCCCAAGAAACCAAAAACACTGACTCTGAGTCCTATCACTTTATGTTAAACTATGCAGATTTTCACCCTGCTTTTCTAAACTTTCTGCATTTGTTCTTAGTCTGATTAATTTAAAGCACTTAGATTCAAGAGTCTTCCTCAATATCACTGGCTTGAGTGCATATGAATTCATTTACTGGGATAAATATCACATGACTAAAATAGTTTGGGGAAATAGACCTTATTTTAAATAGATCTTTTCAGCTCAACTAGGACCAAAGTGAAAATGTAATCAAAGTAGATGCTATAGATTTTACTAACTAAATGATTACAAGATTATCCACAAACAAGGGGCATACATGTATGAAGTAAAACCATCAACATTACTGTTTCAAAATGTGCAGCTAGATCAATGATGCAATTGTTACCTCACATAGAGCTACAAGCATTAAACAAGGGGAGAGCTCATAGGCTTTACTCTGTATGCAATTTAATAGATACTTCTTTCTTTGTTCATCCAGACCCTTGCAATCCACAAGATCAACAGAAGGTGGTTCTTTTGGATACTATAACAAGAAAGAGACAAAAGTCAGTTTCCTATGTTACTTTATTTTAAGGCAGACAACTAGCCTTTTCCTTTTTAAAAAAGAAAAAAAAAAAGTTCATTGAAACAATTAGAGTTAAGAGGATAAGAGATCAAACAACAAATAGTAGAATAAAGAAAAACATCAACAAAGTAAATCTTCCCAATCCCTCAACAGATACCTATAAGGGAAACCCCTTTTAAAAGACCAGGTGCAAGTGCTTTAAGAAAACCAAAGCTCAAATTCAAACTCTGTACATATAGATAAAGTGCATATAATACCCCAATTAACTGTATTTGAAAGCACCTGCTAACTTATATAACATATACAGAAAAATGTACCTGTGAGCTTGCTTGTATCTCCAGAACAGCTTCCACAAACTGAAAACAAAATTAACATAAACAACTAACAATCAAAAACAGCAAACAAAATTAACATAAACTGCTAGCAATCAAACACTTGTTCCAGTGGCAGAATCACACGTCTGAAATCAACAACAGATCAAGCAGTAAAGTAACTTTAACTCAACACCAACAATCACACACTTGGATTTAATTTAAATACACTTACAGTGTAAATGATTTTTACACCGTCATCCAATCATAGACTATCACGTACAATAAGATTATTGATTGTTGCAATAACTACTCTAAAAGTCAGTGATTTCTAACTAGTTAACAGCGTAAAATCTTTAACTGAAAGGGCATAAAAAGTAATCCTAAACGGTTTTTTTTAAAAAAAAAAATAGTAAATACAATAGAGCAAACCCCCCATTTCAATCACTGAGATCATAAGTTCCAGTCATTTTAGTCCTTAATTTACAATTAAGTTATTCATTTTTGTCATTTTCATTCTACTGCCTTTCCCCCCACCCCCACACATAAAAAAACTAAAGAGAGAATTCTATAAAGCTTCAGCACTTATAATTTCAGAGATTAGGATGGAGGTATACTCAAATCTATTAATAACAAATATTCACACCCTTTGTGCACGAGAAATTATTTCATGGTCTGGGACAGGTGTCCTTGATCCTGACCAAATTTCATGTAACATTTTTTTTATCCACAAATGTTAGTTTGTTAAAATTTTAGTTTTTGTTAATAGAGAGAATCAAAGCCGCAACCTTTCCTCTCTTTCCTTCTTTCTTAACCATCCAACTCATCTTATATCTCCAAATTTCATGTAACATGTAGTCGAATTTTTCAATTTAGGATTAAAAGAACTCAATTATGTGTTACATGGAGATTGGCCCCATTGTGCACCACTGCTAAACCTTCCAGCTTATTAAATTCATACAGCTCCATATAATAACACTGCATCTTGGAGTAATTTTTGAAGGGTTGGTGAAAATGTGAAATAAAGGGAAAAAATGGGTGATAGTAAAATTGAAGGGAAAAGAATGAAACCTGTTGGGATGAAACATCAGCGGTTCTGGGTTTGAGAGAGATGTGGAAATGGGGAGGGAATGAACGGAGAAGGACGCAATCGGTTCCATACACGGCTTCCACTGCTTCAACTTCAGCCACCACTTCTTCTTCTTCTTCCTCGTTCCCCATTCTCTCTTTTTTTTCCCTTTTTGGGTGTAGATTATGAGAGAAGGTTCGAATTTGGGATTTTTACGAACCAAAAGTTTGAATTTTCTTTTTTGCTGACAGATGAAAATTGAAAAGTTTGATTTGATCACCTTATATTTTATTGGAGGGTTTTTTTGTGGTTTTTTTTTTTTGGTATACTATTCTATTTAGACAAATTTATATTTATATGAATCAAAACATTTTTGTGTAATTAAAAATTATATCAATGTAAGATTAATATAATTTAAAATTATTTAATATTTTTTTAATATATATTGAAATGGATTGATGTAACTTGGGTTTTTTAAATATATAAAATAAAAACTCATTTATTATATGTTTGCAATTATTTAATTTTAATCAAATTTGACATAAACAATTAAAATAATATATAATTATAGGATAGTAAAATTTATATATTATATAATTTTTTATGATATAGTAATTAATATAATTAATCTAATATAACTATAATAAAAGAGTAGTCCATGGAAAATCCTATTTTGACCCTGCTTAATTTGTTGACATGTGGCTAATTTTTTGGTTTTATGGTCTTTTCGCTCCTCCATTTTCCCTCTATTGTTGGACGAAGCCACATGTCGTTCCTTGCAATCCCGTCGTGTCATTTCAGCGTTCACATTGCAATCGCAAACAGTGGCGATGGGAGAGAGAGAGAGAGAGCGAGTGGCATGGTGGCACTTGCACTGTGCAACATGTCTATTCCTGCTTGCTTCTTGTGCTCTCCACGGAGTTGTCATTTCGAAGATGTAGACCAGGACCAAAAAAAAAGGCTGCCTCTATTTCTCTAAGGTAAGTAGAAAGCCCGATTCTTTTTTGTGTTAGGGGTTTATCGTTTACCTCTTGCTTCTTCAGTTTTCGCTACTTCATGGTTTTGCAAGGTCACCCACGAAGAAGCATCCAGTTGGTAAGGCTTTTTTTGGTTTGCTGTTATGCATGTTTCCTTCCTTACTAATTGTCTTCGCTTTCTTTGTTTCCCGTACTCAAACTTCTCCACCGACATTCACTTATCTTTGTCTACACCATAAACATCAGAGAGCTGACCTTGCGTGCCTAATACGATACTCTTTTCCTATTCAATGTTCTCTTCTTCATTATTTTGTTGGTTTTGATTGTTCCCAATTAAAGCAGTCCGACCTTGAGGATAGAAGTTTTTGTTCAAACTTTTTTTACATGTTATTCAACATTGAGGATGTGCTTCATACTGTTTATAGTGTTTATTCTGCATTTCTGCTTGATCCATCTGGCTTTTTTAGTACCCATTAATGGGTGTCTGTGATATTTTGCTTATATACTTACCGAGCAGAATTAGCTTCTCTCTTGACTTGGTTCCATTGGCTATTGCTTAATGTTTTTCACCTTTCTGCCTAACAATTTAATTGTGTTAGTTTTCATTTAGTGAGTCCCGATGAATAAAAAAATCATTTCATTTTTCCCGTTCTTAATAAAGGTGAGGAAAGCCATTTGTTCTTTAATCTCTGTTTTACTTCTTTCTTACAATCATTATTGTTGCTTTTTTGCGGGCTCATTGTGTTAATTGTTATCATATTATCATCCTCAGGCACGAAAGCCCATCTGTTTAGAAAAGGATCCTCATTCTATCTCTTTTGTACTGGAGATTATATATTTTTGCCTACATTTTTACGTAGAATCATGGCTCGCATTCCAGACAAGATACAGGACATAAATGGATCTAAAGAAACCCTTAAACTTGCTGTCAGGATAACTGATCTTTGGTTTCTTGGAACGCCAGACAAGTCTGAACAAGCTGAGATGATTATAGTGGACTCCCATGTATTATTATTATGTTGTGTTTGGGGGGGGGGGGGGGGGCGGTTGTCTTTGGTCCATTATTTTCCATGCTAACAATTTGTTACATGCTTTGCCATGACCAAGGTGATGAAATTCATGCGGTTTGTAAGCAACACAACCTAAAGTCTTGGAAGTCGATTTTGAAAGAAAATTGTACTTATGTGATGCACAATTTTAAAGTCATCAAGAAGGATGGTCAATATAGAGTTTGTGACCACCCATATAAATTAGTATTTATTGGAGTAATTGTTCTTAGACAAACTCATTTGGACAATGTTCCTTTTAAAAAAAATACAATTTTACTCAATTTGCCAATATCATTGCTGGCCACTTTCAACTTGGTTTGTTGGTTGGTAAGTTCAGCTATAATTCAGCCCCTAATTTTAAAAAACTTTGTTCCAAACATTGCAACCATCTTTATATAACATGCTTTCATTTTTTATCTTTCATCAGACATTATTGGTGTTGTTGATGAGGTGGTCTTCCGTCAGGTTTCATCAAAGAGTACAAGGGTTGTTTTTAAATTGAAGGACTTGAGGTTATGTTGTCCAATTTTTTCCTTCATTTTTTAATTCTGGGTTCTATGTTATACACTTAACTGCCAATGTATTTATGTTTACAAACTGCATGGCATATGGTTGCCTCATATATTTTTATCGGCTTTGTAATCTTATGTCCATCATGGATTATATGGTAATACTCTGAGTCTCATTTGTTTATAATAGTGGCCAATTGCTATCTTGCACTCTCTGGTAAGATTATTGCTTGCAGTTCTTAGAGTACTTAAATGAGTGTCAAAGTTAGGGCCCAATAATTGCCCTGTTGACCCATGCTAGAATTAAAGAAGCCCAAGGTATAGTCTTGTGGAATTAGTCCATTATTCTGCTTCTTAAATGCCATCTTATGTTCCTGTTTTTGGCATTTGTAGGATCGTACCCACCAACCATAAGTAACTCTTTGAAGGCTTCAAAGTTACTTATTAATCAACCCGTGCTCGAAATTCAAGAATTCAAACAAAGGTATTTTGCTTTGAGCTAACCTTAGTTTGATTATTTTTACCTAGCCTTTCATATTAATTCTACATGTCCAGGCTTACTGAATTAGGCATTGAGGTCCATTCAGTTATGACACCTCACGGTCAAGGCAGCTCACAACTTTCAGGTTCTAGCCAATTGTCACCAAAGGATGCATTTTTTTTATAAGGCCGAGCCAAAGAGCATTTCTAAGATTAACAACATTTCAAAAGTAACTGGTCTTATTTATGTTTTGCATTGATTTAACACATCAACCAGTTATTGATCAATCCAATTACTATGTTGTTTTGACCAGGAAATTGTTTGTGTTACCGTGGGCACCATTACCGGAATTGTTATGGAAAATCATTCATAGTATTATCTAGCTTGCATCCAATGTCACAAAAAAACTGATATAGACACCACTCCCTTCACATGCGCATGTGGCAAATATAATCAGCAAGTTGTGCTGAAGACATTTGGAGCCTTTTTTTACTTTGTATTAGCTTAATTTACACATTAATTTTACGTTATTATTTATGTTGCCAGGTATATACTTGAGGTGATGGTTAACCACAAGGAGTAATGCACGAAATTCCTTTTCTGGGACCGTGAATGCACTGACTTAATTGGGCAATCAGCTGACGAAGTCAATAGGTTATAAATAGCAGTAAGTCTCTACATGGTCAAACGTCAAGTTTGAATCTTTTAAAAATGGAATTTTTTTACTTACTGTCCAACCTGAGAGCAGATAGTCAATGCACTAACTTATATGCTTTATGCAAGGATGGTGATGTTGATTTGAATACTTCACCAGAAGTACTTGATTAGCTCCTAGGTTATGTGCTTGCGTTTAAAGTCAAGGTTCAGCCAAAGTTCAGGAATGTTGTTGTTCTAAAATACTCAACTGACTTAAATTTGATTAACACTATAATAGACTTACTGCCCGATGCTGAGGTACTATTTTGTAAACTATATTCCAGCACTTATTGGGATACACATATATTATGCCTATGCTCATTTCATTTTTTGGGTTCCCAAATTGTTCCTGTATATGTCATGCAGACATCTTCCAAGACCCATATTCCACTCCCTGATTCCAATGATCCTCCCTACCATGAATCTGTGAGTTGAAAATATAATGTTCCACTTTTAATATCATATTTGTTGTTGCTATCCCATTTTCCAACTTCACCAATGTCAAGTTTGAATTCAACTCAATAGTTGCTCTATCTTTTATGCAGCAATCCCTGTCTGCAACAGTAGATCACGATCCACTTCTCGAAGTCCCCCTTACACCAACAAAGCGATAGACATCCCAGGGATGTGACGATGAAGCATTGAGTTCTTAGATTTCACCTGCTCAACTTTCATCTAACAAATTAGCAAAACATGCTAAAATTGAATAAATGTGGTTACTTGCAAGTTGTACATACACTCTCTAAGGAGCCTCTTTTTGTGTAGTAGTACACTCTCTAAGGAACCTTTTTTTTCTGTAGTATGGTTGGCTAACGTTCATTATACATTACCATATTTTGTCTGTGTCAATGTGGGATATATGGATTACTTCTTATTCTGCATCTCATTTTCTATGTGTCTGTTCTGCAATATCAATTCTATTTTGAATGGGCTCTCAAGTTAATTATAGAAGCTCATTACCAAATTGTGTTGGATTTTAATCATTTTAGTTGTTGCCATCTTCAAATCTGTGTGAAATTCGGTTAAACTTAATTGATTGGTCACCTTATAATTGAAAAACATCAAAAGCCAAAAAAATCCCCACAGCTCCCCGAAAGATACCCTTATATGTTTTCATATATATTTTATTCGTTTAATGATAAGCAACCAAAAAAAAATTAACCGTGGCAACAGAATCGGGCACATAAATTCAGCAATGTTATGTTTTTACGAAAACAAAAATTGAACTGGATAAATTTGATGATGCCTATTTTAGTTAATCCAACTTTGATAAATGGCAAATTTTATATTTCTAAAATCCATAAAGTCTAATAACAAAGTTTGGAAAATAATTAATTGGGAAAAAAATAGAAACTGCATGTTTCTAGATTGACAGCCTACTCCTGCGATACGCAACATCTTTTATATCAGCTTTTCTGTCAATGTCAGCAACCCCATGCCTATACATGCATGTGTCACTACGAAAAAAGTATGGTGCATTTAACCAGCTGTCCATTTTCAACTGTAGCTCTTGTTGCCCATGCAGCCCTTTTTTACCGTAGCTTCTCTTGCCTATGCAATTGCCTCATATCATTTTCCCTTTCCCTTATCTTCCAACCTTTTGTTCCATGCTTTTCAAATCATCATCTCCCACTCCATTCCAACAACCATCATCTGTTAAACTTTAAACATGCACCTGCAGCAACAGTACACATTATCACCATGGATAACCATGAATATACAAATAAGTCAAATGCAACAAATGCTAAAATGAAGAGAAAACGTATCATGCAGCAAAAACGCCATACTCGGGTTCAGTTCCCGGTACAACCAACTATACACCCTGCTCCACTAAACCAACTATATTTAGATGTGGATCTATGCTCAACTAACCTTCATATTAATGGAATCACAAGTGTGCATCATTTGGCTCTAGCCGCAGAAGATCAGAGTAAGAAATTCAATATACCATTCAGAATGAATAATGAGCTTACATTACCTAATTACTATCTTTCAAATTTTTGACCCTCCACTGAGATCTTTGTTCTATAAATTTATTTGTACAAAGGCAACCAAATTGGAACTTGCATGCCATTAAGAACCAGATTCACACCCACTCCACCTTATTTCCATACTATATTATTATAACCAAAACATCGAAATTATGTATAGCTAACAAAATATCATCACTAACTATATTTCAATTATGCTTATATATTCCATTTAACTTTAATTTATCCCTATTTCTAAGTGATTTTTTCTGATTAATCAGAGGATATCAATTCTGATTCAACACAAGGTACTACTAAAAATTTTCTCAAATCCAATTGTTTTCACTGCATTATCATGTAATAAGTACATCTAACTACAATTTTCATAGAATCAGATTCTATTGCTTTTGTTGGGGATAAACATTGTCACATCACAGTTAATGACCCTGCTATTAACACACAAGGTAATAATTTTGACTCTAACCATTTGTTGCCAACTTTACAAAAATTAGTTGCTTCACCTTCGGTGACTTCAATTTTCGATACCCCTTTTTATTTATCATCTAACGAATAACATCTTCTGGAAATGGTAGCAATTCTTAGCATCATATTGGGGTATCTCATTAAACAATTTCAGGGTATTTTGAACTTGGTGATCAACTCATGCAATGTAGACATTGTAATGCAAACATGTGGTATAATGAAAGAATATCAAAACATAAGAATAATTCAAGCCGAAGGTTCAACTTATGTTGTGGTGATGGTAAAGTTGAACTCCCATTATTACAAAATCCCCCCAAACATCTCCAGCATCTTTTGTTTGATCATAATGCAGCTAATAGTAAGAATTATCAACGACATACACGGACATATAACATGATGTTTGTCTTTACTTCCGCTTGTATTAAGCTAGACAAATCAATTAATGATTCAAGAGGACCTCCTACAATTATAATTCAAGGCCAACCATGTCACAGGATAGGCAGCCTATTACCAATGTCTGGAAAAGAACCTAAATTTGCATAATTATATATCTTTGACATAGATAATGAAGTGCAAAATAGAATTAATGTCATCAAGTATTGATTCTTTAATTCTTATTTTTATAAATTCACATCATTTAAGACTAATGATGGTGTATTCTTCCTTTTTTCCATTAATGTTGTCTAAATTAGGCATTTTGATGTCCCATTTTACAGCCAACATGCTGAAATTGAAGCACACATCGTTTCAAGTTTGAGTCAAATGCTAGATGAACACAACACTCATGCAAAAAGTTTTAGGATGACGAGAGATAGATTGACACATAGTGAAGTACATAATATCAGACTGAGATTGATTGCTATCCGTGAAAAAGATGGTCGCATATATAATGTGCCTACTGTTTCAAAAGTTGTTGCACTTATTGCAGGTGATGTTGATACACATTCAAGAAGAGATATTATTCTTAAGACTCAGAGTGGCCAATTACAAAGGATTGATGAATTGCATTCTAGCTATCTAGGTTTCAATAGCCTCTATTGTTTCCTTATGGCGAAGATGGATATAGACCTGACATACTTCATCGTGCTACATCAACTGGCCAAAAAAGAAAGAGGAATCATCTTACAATGAGAGAGTGTTTTGCTTTCAGACTACAATGTAGGTCAAATGAAGCACAAACTTTGTTGCACTCTAGGAAACTGTTCCAGCAATTTATCGTTGAAGGGTATCCTATGGTTGAATCAGAAAGACTTTCCTTCATCAGAAACAACCAAAAAAACATAGAGTTGACAAGTTTTCCAGCTTGCAATAGTCATTGGATGTTGGTTCCACCAAAGGCTTACATAAAGGTAAAAGGGTCATTTTAACTTCAATATTTGTTGAAAGCCGACGATACATGGATCAACTTTACTTTGATGGTATGGCCATATGCAACCATGTTGATTTCCCAAATCTTTTTATTACTTTAACCTGTAATCCAAATTGGCCTGAAATTCGTAGATTACTAACACCACTAAATTTGAAAGCAATTGACAGACCAGACATTTGAAAGAATCATCTACTAGGAAAAGTGGTTGCATGTAAGTTCTTCCAAATTATTTTCAATCTTGCTTACATGTTACAATTTCTCTACTTTTATCAAACCAATCAATTGGTTATTTTTTTTTCTACTCATCTGACATCAGGTCTCAATATTTATATGCAACTTTTGATACTTACCACATGAAGGAAACTAATCACTTTAATACCTGTCTATTAATATTATCTTTTTTTAGATGTCAAATATGTATACAACATAATTTCAAAAGCGAGGACTTCCTCATGTTCATTTATTGTTATTTTTACACCCCGACAATAAATATCCATCTTCAAATGATATTGATCAAATTATATCAACAGAGATACCTTCACAAGAAGATGACTTAGAACTATATACATTAGTACAAAACCATATGGTTCATGGCCCATGTGGAATTCTGCGAAGAGAATCTCCATGCATGAAAGAAGGCAAGTGCAGTCGTTTCAATCCTAAAATTTTTTAGTCCCATACTCTTTTAGATGTAGATGGTTATTCGGTCTATCGTAGAACAAACAATGGTCAAACAATTTCCAAAAATGGTGTTATAATTGATAACAAATATATTGTACCTTACAATCCAAAATTATTGAGAAAATATCAAGCACATATCAATATTGAATGGTGTGACCAAAACACATCCATCAAATATTTATTCAAGTATATAAACAAAGGATATGATAGAGTCACTGCTGTTATAGTTCACGATGAGAATGATGCAACCTTCCATGCTGCAACCCATCATGATGAGATCAAAGAATATCTAGATTGCAGGTATGCTTAATTTGTAATATCTAATTGATCTCACCAATATTGTTTTAATTGATGGATGTCTTCATAGCAGATACATTTCTCCCTGTGAAGCTACTTGGAGAATTTTTGGTTTTCCAATTCATGGCAGGAAGCCTATTGTTGAAAGATTACATTTCCATCTTCCAAGACAACATACTATTCTTTACCAAGACCATGATGATATTGACGATGTACTATCTAAGCCAAGCATATCTGATTCAAAGTTTATTTCTTGGATGAACACTAATCAAAGCTTTCTTGAAGGAAGAAATCTTACTTATGCTGAATTTGTTTCTAAGTTCGTCTATGATCAGAAAAAAAGGTCCTGGCAACTTAGGAAAAAAGGATATACTATTGGGAGGCTACTATGGGTTCCACCAACGACAGGAGAATTGTTTTATTTAAGAAAGATGCTTACTATTTACAAAGGCCCAACCTCATTTAAGGATATAAGAACAGTTGCTAATGTTCAATATCCTACATATAGAGAAGCATGCTTTGCCATGGGTTTTTTACAAGATGATAAAGAATTTGTCGAAGCAATCAAAGAAGTAAGAGACTGGGGCACAACACATTATTTGAGAAAGCTATTTGCTTTAATGCTTTTAACAAGTACTATGAACAAACTTGAAAAATTTTGGGAACAAACTTGACATTGGTTAGCTGATGACATTGAATATCATCTAAGAAAAACAACAGCCAATACAAGTCAGTTCAATCATATTTTTATATCAATTCTCATCTATAATAATCATGATTTAACAAAATAATTCTTACCTATTAGAGATACATCTTAATGATGACCATTTGAAAATTTTGGCATTGCTTGAAATTGAACAACTGTTGCAAGCCAATCAAAAGTCACTTAGAGACTATCCTTCATTTCTATTCCCTGAAGAAGGAAATTGGCCAAATCGTCTAGACAATAGTCTGATATTATTAGAGCTGAACTTCAATATTGATGAGGTCAGATCAGAATTTCTGTAGCTTTTTTCTAGAATGACAGGTAATGTACCTAACCATATGTAATCCCTATATCTGACCAAAAAACATTTAATACGCTACCTACAACATATAGAAAGCAAAAAAGAATTACATACTACATTACCTTACCTTTTAAATTTTCAATTTTTATATCTAATTTCTAATTTCTGTTTGTTTCTAAGATTACATTTTACTATTTATCAAATTTAGTTTACATTTCATTGATTCTTCTTTTAGCACTCATAAAATACATATCTATAACTACATAACAACAAGCATTAATTTACAAGAAAATTATTCAAGTTGTCAACAAGGATGAAGGTGGCATGTTTTTTCGATATGGATATGGAGGTACAAGAAAAACATTCATTTGGAAAACACTGGCGAGTTCATTAAGAGCAGACAACAAAATTGTTATTATGGTTACTTTTAGCGGCATAACTTCTCTATTGTTGCCTGGAGGCAGAACTGCACACTCCAAATTCAAGATCCCTTTTCCAATTTTTGAAGACTCAACATGTAATATACACCAAGGAAGTCAACTAGCTGAATTATTAAATGAACATATGTATTTTTGAAGACTCAAACATGTAATATACAACAACAAATACTTCTTCGCTGATGGGTTAAAGCACTTCAGAAGAGAATTAAACATTCACAAAGACATCACCATTACTTACATTGCTTCCGACAAAAATTGGATCTTCAACCTTCACTTCATGCCACCCCTAGAATATCAAACATGCGGAAGACCTCCAGTAACCAAAAGAACATATGTATGGACTGTGGAACTGACTCACTCTATGATCGCTGCCCCTTATCCACTGGTAAAACTCCATTTTATAATCAAACTCTCTTATTTCAATTATCGTTAAATCGTATTACTCATTTACATTTCTAATCTAGGTACTCCCACCCTCTACTCTACCCTATGTTGATGCCTCCGCTCAACATATGACCATCCTCACAAATCATGACCATCCTCTTCAATGGAATGTTACCGTCAACGATCCTGGCATTGGTCAACATTGCATTGCCCGCCCTTGGTATGAATTTTTGGCAAATAATGACTTCAGCCCTGGAGATGAAATATCATTTTACTTTAGGACTTATCATAAAGTATGGAAATTGATTATCAGAAAACAACAACAATGGGATGATAGAGACTCTGATTAGAATTTATTGGCAAAATGTTATCTTTCCATTCATCACCCTTGCTTTACATTTGGTTATTGTTTCTTTAATTTACAAACAACGTTTGCTATGCTTTTCTCATCTTAAATCTTATGCTCCAATTTTATAATCCCTATATCTGACCAAAAAACATTTAATACGCTACCTACAACATATAGAAAGCAAAAAAGAATTACATACTACATTACCTTACCTTTTAAATTTTCAATTTTTATATCTAATTTCTAATTTCTGTTTGTTTCTAAGATTACATTTTACTATTTATCAAATTTAGTTTACATTTCATTGATTCTTCTTTTAGCACTCATAAAATACATATCTATAACTACATAACAACAAGCATTAATTTACAAGCAAATTATTCAAGTTGTCAACAAGGATGAAGGTGGCATGTTTTTTCGATATGGATATGGAGGTACAAGAAAAACATTCATTTGGAAAACACTGGCGAGTTCATTAAGAGCAGACAACAAAATTGTTATTATGGTTACTTTTAGCGGCATAACTTCTCTATTGTTGCCTGGAGGCAGAACTGCACACTCCAAATTCAAGATCCCTTTTCCAATTTTTGAAGACTCAACATGTAATATACACCAAGGAAGTCAACTAGCTGAATTATTAAATGAACATATGTATTTTTGAAGACTCAAACATGTAATATACAACAACAAATACTTCTTCGCTGATGGGTTAAAGCACTTCAGAAGAGAATTAAACATTCACAAAGACATCACCATTACTTACATTGCTTCCGACAAAAATTGGATCTTCAACCTTCACTTCATGCCACCCCTAGAATATCAAACATGCGGAAGACCTCCAGTAACCAAAAGAACATATGTATGGACTGTGGAACTGACTCACTCTATGATCGCTGCCCCTTATCCACTGGTAAAACTCCATTTTATAATCAAACTCTCTTATTTCAATTATCGTTAAATCGTATTACTCATTTACATTTCTAATCTAGGTACTCCCACCCTCTACTCTACCCTATGTTGATGCCTCCGCTCAACATATGACCATCCTCACAAATCATGACCATCCTCTTCAATGGAATGTTACCGTCAACGATCCTGGCATTGGTCAACATTGCATTGCCCGCCCTTGGTATGAATTTTTGGCAAATAATGACTTCAGCCCTGGAGATGAAATATCATTTTACTTTAGGACTTATCATAAAGTATGGAAATTGATTATCAGAAAACAACAACAATGGGATGATAGAGACTCTGATTAGAATTTATTGGCAAAATGTTATCTTTCCATTCATCACCCTTGCTTTACATTTGGTTATTGTTTCTTTAATTTACAAACAACGTTTGCTATGCTTTTCTCATCTTAAATCTTATGCTCCAATTTTATTGTAATTGTGCTGTTATTTCTTTGTGGACATACTGCATGTTATAATTGCTGCGTTCATCCCTATATTTGCTATTTTTCCAGCCATTCAATAAAAACTTTCTAAAATTGCTAAAGCAAAAATAACAACCCGTGCGTATGCACGGGTGAATGACTAGTGGGAGTATAATTTGAATAGACATGTGTCATATAGAAAATAGTATGTATATTTAAGTCCTTAAATCAAATACAAGAGGTGGATTGTTTTATTGACGAAGAGTATGGTGGGAAGGTTGATTGTAAGTTGCACGTGGGGTCTTGTACCATGCACAAGAACAAAGTTCGTTAGACGTGGGTTGTTAGATTTGTGTGGCTGAGATGAAGGTAAGTACACAGGTTTCATGGTACACCTGATTGTACTATTTGTCTGCCTAGATTTTGATAGTATATTTAAAAGCATATTTATCACACTCTTTTTATCGATTGGGTTGACTCTCGAGAATCAGACATCTTAGATTTGAGTCATTTGTTGATTAGTCTCGCATATGATTTAGTGCGCCCTTGTTCAACTTGGCATAAACCTCTCTCAATTGGCAACTTAATGACCTGGTTGACTCAATGGGTCGTATATTTTTTTTATTTTATTAGTTTTTTTAGTCTATATAGTTTAATTTTAATTATCTTTTATAGTTACGAATTATTTGCTAATATTTTTGTAGTTAATTGTAATTGATAATATTACATAAGAACTAAAAAAGAATTAAAATATAAAGTACACAGACTAAAAAGATCACTTGCAAACTATATGGACTAAAAATGAATTAAAATGTAAATTATAAGAACTAAAAAAATAACTTTCAAACTACAAGGACTAAAAGGTAATTAAAATGTAAATTATAGGAACTAAAAAAAGTCACTTTAAAACTATAAGAATTAAAAAGTATAAATGATAAAATTATAAGGACCAAATGAGTAATTAAACATTTTTGTTTTTTTACACAGTTGAACAATATCACCTATATTAGAAAAATAAATTTATATCTTACACTTTTTTTTTATAGATTTGCTTTTATTTTTTTAACCAAAAATAACCATATCTTGAAAATTAAGATGATAAAAGGTGTTATCATTTTTAATTTTTCATTGACTAATTTTTGTGTGTATTTGATTGTGTTTGTCATTGTACAATAATAATATATATTTTAAATTCTAACTTAAGGTTATTTATATATACTGAACTCTAAAACAAATATGTTACGTGTTCAAAATTTTAAATAAGGTGATAACCATGCTTCTAAATATGTAGAAAATTTTATTAAACTTTAAATCTAAAGTTACGAGTTTATATGTAATTAAATTATTTATTTATTTCTAATATAGACTGAGTCATGTTGATCAACTGATAACGTGAATTGACCCTTAATCTAATAACTCAATATTCCAACGGGTCAATGTCTAATCTCAGTCTAATAAAACTATTTAAAAAGAGTGAAGTTTTTGTTTACCTTTATTCTCTTTTTATCTCTTATAATATTTTGGGTAAATAGTCATTTTTGTCCCTAAATATGTAATTCGTTGACAAATGCATCCCTGAAAGATGAAAATACAAAATTTAGTGTAAAAAATGTGACAAATATATTCAACCGTTAACTTTCATCCATCACCGTTAATAAAATAACATACGTGACACAAAGAGATAAATTTGTCACTAAAATGATTGTCAACGTGGTCATCTCTAATTTCCAGCATAGGGACATATTTGTTATATAATATTTTGTTGAATTTTCGTCTCCTCGCTCTATTAACAAATGCGTCCCTGAAAGATGAAAATATAAAATTTAGTTCCCAAAAATGTAAAAAGTGCGAAAAATATATTCAAACGTTAATTGTAGATTGTGACTGATTATTATAATTTGAAAAGATTTATAATGATTGCGACAATTTTTTTCTAACAAACTCGTAAATTAATTTGAGTCTAAAAGAAAAAAGAATACTCGTTTGATAAACTATAAATATTTTTTTTACACTCTCATGCTTGATGAAAGGTTAAAGTAAAAAAATGATTATTGTAAAACATTATAGTTAAATTAGATCCATGAATAATTTTTAGGAAAAATTATAATTGCAATTACACTTTTAATTTGTAAAAAACACTCACCTCCTTTGGAATGATTTTTTTAAGGTTGATTTTTTAAATGATAATTCAATAAAAACTAATTATGTATGGTTTTAAAAAAAATTAAAAAATCAACAAACTTTTATTATAATTTGTAATTTTTTGTCATTGGATATACTAATAGACATTCATATTTTATTATGAAAAATTTATTAAAAAACAGTTAAAGAAAAGTAATAACAAGTTCTTATTATTTTCTGTGTTAATAGCATTTATTCAAGAATTAACAACCAAATGATTGATTTTTTTTTTGTAGTTGAAGAAAAGTAGGAAGAATTTGCCAAAGTAATAAAAATTTACTTCAATTGGTAATATTTTATGCACGTATCAATCGTTGATGAAACTTAAAAATTATATAACTGAACAAACACTTATCGGTGTGATATAGTTTTCCCAAAATTTTGTCGCAATCATTATAAATTTTTCAAAATTATAATAATTAGTCACAATCTATTATTAACGTCCGAATATATTTGTCCCACTTTTTACACTTTTAGGGAAACTAAATTTTACATTTTCATCTTTTAGGGACACATACTATTTTACACTTTTTATATAACTGAAACAGACAATTACTTAGGCTATTTTATTAATGGTGGAAAGATGAAACGTCAAAAAAATATTATATGATAAATATGCCCCTATGCTAACAACTAGAGATGATCACGTTGACGATCATTTTAGTGACAAATTCGTCCCTCTGTGTCACGTAGACTATTTTATTAACAGTGACGGATGAAAGTTAATGGCTAGATATATTTGTTGCATTTTTTTACAGCTTTGGAGACTAAATTTTGTATTTTCATCTTTCAGAGACGCATTTGTCAGTGAATTACACATTCAGGGATAAAAGTGACTATGTACCCTAATATTTTACATTCATTTAAAGAAAAAATATTTTATGGGAACAAAACATATTTTTTATGGTGGCAAAAAACAAATGTTATTATATATATTCATGTAAAAAAATTGTTATGAGAACAATTGCTCCACATCCAACAAGGTGGATCCGCCATTGTGTAACGTAACCCATCAAGTATCATGTGTGTACAAGAAACAAAATCCTAGAGCTTTGTTCATGTGCAACTACATTGGGTGAAGAAACCATGGCATCTTTAACAACTATATAAATTAAGAATGGGTAAATAATCATTTTTGTCATTGGATGTGTAATTCCCTGACAAATGTTTCCCCCTAAAAGATGAAAATACAAAATTTAATCCCCGAAAGTGTAAAAAGTGCGACAAATATATTCGACCGTTAACTTTCGTTCGTCCTCGTTAATAAAATAGCCTACGTGACACAAATGAATTAATTTTTCACTGAAATGATTGTCAACGTGACCATCTCTAATTGCCAACATAGGGACATATTTGTCACATAATATTTTTTTGACTTTTCGTCTTCCTAGGGAATATGAATGGGTAAATAGCCACTTTTGTCCCTGAATTTGTAATTTGCTGACAAATGTATCCTTAAAAGATGAAAATACAAAATTTAGTCCCTGAAAGTGTAAAAAGTACAACAAATATATATGACCGTTAACTTTAGTACGTCACTGTTAATAAAATAGTCAAGATTCGAAAAAGTGAAATATGAGATATATTTATCTTTTAGAGTAATTTGGAAAAATTTGCAATGATTGACACACTGTTACAATATTTTATTTGATAAACTGGTACAATGCTTATTATGGGATATATATTACATGCAGTGAATTTGTCTCCAAATATTGTACCTATCAATGGCTTACAGTAATTTGGATCTTACAAACTATCATCTTCGGCCAAGTTTTATGTCATTGATTGACAATAATGGATCATTTTTCCATTTGGTGTTGGTTAATTTGCTTGGTGTTGAAGACTCATGACTCAACACTTTTTTTTTTCTTTTTGTTTAGCTCTATGTTCGTGTGAATGATTTTTGAAGTCAATGCAAGAAGTACTCCAAGAAAATTAATTCCAAATGTCATGCATGATATTCCAATGAAAAGTGAAAAACATATATATAGAGAGAGTGGTTCGAATGTGTATATGTAGATAAATAGAGGTGACATGTTTGGTGGGTTAATCCAAAATCACTCACTCACTAATAGGGAGTCCATATCAAGAGTCAATGATTAGTGATGAGTTGTTCACGCTTTGGTTGGTGTATGCATGGTTCATCTTAGTGTTATGTTAATCAAGAGGCTGCAATAATTTATTAAGAGAATGATAAATTCAGTTTTTTAAGAGAAAAAAGTTATACATTGATAATATAAAAAGTTTTAAACGATCATCCCATCACAACCCATCAAATATATGATAAATTTATTGACTTTTAAAATAATTATTTCAAAATAATTTAAACGAAGATTTTTTATTATATTATACACTGTCAGTGCATAGTCATTAAATTTTAAAAAAAAAACATTTTTATTCTAACTCGTAATGCTGAAGAATTATAGAGATGAAAGAAGTTAATTCAAGATCCAAACCCAAAAGCAATTAAATTAATTGAAAGCAAATAATAAAATAAGTAATTAAATAAGTTTAAGAATAAAAATAATAGTGCACTAAAATATTTTATTTGATTTGATTAATTTGGCCTACATCTAGTCCTCAAACAACACTTGGGGATTTTTCCACTAAGTTGGTGACATCTAGTTATTTATGCCACCACACATGGCAACCCAACCTAGGACACCCCTCTTTGAACCCTAGAGTTAGTTTCTAAATATCATATGCCTTTGAAAATTGTAAATACTTTTGTAAGCCGACACATTCTCATGAATGGGTTCATCATAGCTACAATCACTGTTGTTATTGTTGTGTTTTTTCTTATTATCAACACAAACAATTCTTATCTGATTTCATTAATTAACAACTTTCTTAACTTTGACATGTTCTTCTATGTCACTGGATGGGTCTGTAGCATCTTGATCCATCACCAAAATGCGAATGATGATGTTTTTCTTCTCTCATACTCCATGGCATATAAAAAAGAAACCAAAGGTCAAAAAAGACAAAATGTTAGATATTGAGAATTTTTGGATGAGAGTCTTGTATAGCATGTTCTGTTTCTAATTCAAATTTTATCTGCCGACTTACTTTTTTTTCTAGGTAAATTATCAGTGAATTAAATATTCACAAATGTCATTGCCTTAATTTCCTAGTATATTGGAGGAATTTTTTCTCCAATTTGTCAATGACTTTAAAAAGAGCTTGAACAATAAGAAAAAACGTTATCTAGTAAGCTAACAATTTTGGTTTTGTTCTTTCTATGTGTAGTATAATGTCAAGCTCACTTATTCATTAGAGGAATGTTTTTGGTATTGGAAGAGAGAGAAAACAAAAGATATTACGGGTCTCTTTCATTCATTAGAAGAATTAGAGGATAACATAAATCAAGCAGGACAAGACAAATTCTCTAATTTTTGTTACTCAGAAAATCATGGGATAACTTTTTATCCTAAAGTAGTCACTCACCCGTGCATACACACGAGTAGTTATTTTTGATTTAGCAATTTTATAAAGTTTTTATTGAATGGCAGGAAAAAATAGCAAATATAGGAATGAACACACCAATTATAACATGCAATATGTCCACAAAGAAACAACAAAATAATTACAATAAAATTGGAGCATAAGATTTAAGATGATAAAAGCATAGTAAACGTTGTTTGTAAATTAAAGAAACAATAACCAAATGTAAAGCAAGGGTGATGAATGGAAAGATAACATTTTTCCAATAAATTCTAATCAGAGTCTGTATCATCCCATTGTTGTTGTTTTCTGATACTCAATTCCCATACTTTATGATAAGTCCTAAAGTAAAACGATATTTCATCTCCAGGGCTGAAGTCATTATTTGCCAAAAATTCATACCAAGGGTGGGCAATGCATTGTTGACCAATGCCAGGATTGTTGACGGTAACGTTCCATTGAAGAGGATGGCCATGATCTGTAAGGATGGTCATATGTTGAGCGGAGGCATCAACATAGGGTAGAGCAGAGAGTGGGAGTACCTAGATTAAAAATGTAAATGAGTAATACGATTTAACGATAATTGAAATAAGAGAGTTTAATTATAAAATGGAGTTTCACCAGTGGATAAGGGGCAGAGATCATAGAGTGAGTCAGCTCCATAATCCATACATAAGTTCTTTTGGTTGTTGGAGGTCTTCCGCATGCTTGATGTTCTAGGGATGGCATGAAGTGTAGGTTGAAGATCCAATTTTTGTCGGAAGCAATGTAAGTAATGGTGATGCCTTCGTGAATGTTTAACTCTCTTCTAAAGTGCTTTAACCCATCAGTGAAGAAGTACTTGTTGCGGCATTTAATGACCTTGATTTGATAACTGCATCCATTGTATGCGAAATGGACAGATGGGGGATAGTGAGGTGCCCATTGTTAGTGGTAAAATGAGGGTATTTCAATGACGTTCTGCAAGAATAAGATTAAAAATGATTAATGATGTAAGGTGAATGAGTCAAGAAGCAGAATGAAAATTGTTTTTATTTTAATGTAGACTAACTTACCCTGTCATTATGGAACACAGTGACAAATTGGTATGTGATGGTTGATCGCATGAATCTAGGCATTATCTGTATATGGATATTGTATGATGGGAAAGCTTAGTGTATAAATTTGTCGGGAATCATAAGAGTATTTTTATTTTTAAAAAATAGATGTAGTATATGAATGTGATGGTAAAGGATCAATGATGTTTTTTACTCAGAGTAGAGAGTAACGAAAAAGAATATGGAAAATATATACGACAAAAAGGTGTAACAAAAGAATGGACTATGAAGAGAATGGGGTAGTAGGATAGTTAAAAGAAATGTGAGCTTGGCTGGGATTCACAGAAAGATCAGACAACAAAAGAATAAGGTACGAATGGACTTACAATGGTGGAACCTATGGAGGATTGCAAACTCACGTCGATAATGGCGGTAATGGGGAGTGTATTGAATACTGAAGATGAAGTTTTGTGCAAAAAGCAGATTTTTGGCGTGTCCAGAACGATTGAGGAAGCGGATATTGAAATGATGATGAGTGGCGTTTCCTAAGCGTTGTAAGTGATGGTTGTTGGAGTGGCTCGAGAAGGGTGCAACATTGATTGTGCAGTGTGAAGCGTGTAACGTAAGTGAAGAGGTATGTGTGTGAATTAATGCATGCGATAGGTGAATGAATGTGAAGGTTGAAAGGCAGATATGATGTGCAGACGTAAGGAAATGAAGAGACTGTTGTTTAAGTTATAATTAAAGTGTTGAACCAACACAAGCCAATCCAAATGGGCCTGCTGGATCAAATTTTCAACTTGCATATTCTTGCGTTTTGTTTTTTTTAAAGCAATTTTTTTTTGGGCAATTTTCTTGTTAATCCTATCGGTGAACATATATAATCCGTCAGTGATTGACCCATTATACCTGACAATAATCCAAAGCCCATGTTTATAAAACATTAATATTTAAAACTAAGAGAACAAAATGATGGTTGTGTTGCATCATTAACTTAATACTCAATATTTAATAATGAAGAAAAAAAATCTAATTTTCACCTTGGAAAAATTTCCTTTAGCAGTAAAACCAACAAAGAAACAACTCCCGGTTGAAGCTTGTGCAAAAATAATTAGTTAAAAGTTTACAAATGTTTCTGTTTTAAGTTGAATTTTCTTAAGTTAGAGTAATTGATATGGGGTTTAATTTTAGATTATATTACTATAAATGATGGGTTAGTTTATAAATAATCAGCATGTAATATTTTTTTTACTTTTGGGGACAATCAGGAAAAATTTTAAAGTACAAAATTAGTTTGGAAATTAGTGTCTTGTGTTAGAAGAAAACATTTTTATATATTGCTAACCTGATTATATGAGAGTCGATTACCGAAGCTGAGGTGAACTGGGGAAAATTCCTCACTACTGCGTCTTGTAGGAGTCTGGTCCGTGTATCAGTTCTAGTAAGGTTTATGGGCTAAGGAAGAACTAAGGGACTTTTGGATATGTTTAATTCCACATATACTTGTATAGTAAAAAGGAGGTGGTTTTAAAATATTTGGTGAGACTTATAGACTAACATCATTTGAAATGTAGCTGCATATAATAGTGTAAATGAATTAGTGATAAATATAGCATAATGTGGAATGATAATTGTTAGTGTATATATATTATATTTACCTTGTTAGATTTTTGAAAACCACATTGGTGGTAGAGGTCAATCTTTTTTTGTCTTTATCATGTATTATAACTTTTAATCAATTTTTTGATTTGACTCTTGATATTGCAACATATAATTGGCCATGGCTAAACACTGGTTTATGTAAGTAAAGTCCAACAGTGGATAGTGATTGCCCTTGAGACTTATTAATTGTCATTACATAAGAGAGCATTATTCGAAACTGTCTCCTTAAAAGCTTAAAAGGCCATGGCGATTGAGAAGGGGACATTGACATTCTGGGAATATAAACATTTTGGCCTATATTTTTTCCAGAAATTATCTCAACTGCAATGACATGGTTAGCTAGCCTTGTAACAATTAATCTAGTGCCATTACAAAGTCCTTGAGTTTGATCTAAGTTTCTTAACAGCATAACGGGTGATCCAATCTTAAGTTTAATGACTGGGCATGCCAGATGTTGTCAATGAATTGAGAAATTCAGTAGTTGATGAGCTGAAATGACAACTTTCTACGATTTCTGATTTGTCTACTGAGTCAGAACTTAAATATTCCATATGTTCACCTATGATCATGTTAGAAATTAGTAAATGAAGTAAATAATAAATATAAATTAAATCAATAGGACGATGGAACATAGCTGGTAATTTTGCATAATGGCAAATCAAGTGTTAATCAAACTAACAAATATTCAGAGACAATTTACATTTAAGTAAGTGAAGTCAAATTAATTAGGTTAAAATTAAGGAAATTTTGTAAGCAATGTTGTGATTATCTGGAATCAATGACAGCATGTAATCATTGACTTGTTGGACTGTTTCATTTGTTGAAGCTAAAATAGCTCTAGATTGGAAGAAGTCAGCATGTAATCATTGACTTGTTTGATTGTTGTGGTGTTGGCATAAATCTGGAAATGCAGAATTAACTATAGCATGGATTGGATCATCATATTCTATTATTAGTATATCTTGTGGGATTTCCACTGTAGCATAACCATCATTTGGATGTCCGATAATTCCATCTCCAATGTCTAAAATCCACTATGCAAATGTGGCAATTTCTTCCTTATATGCTGGTTATATGTTGCTTTGTAAGTGCATATTTTTGAAAGAATTAATACCTGGCAATAATTCCATAGATAAGAAGAATTTATTGTTGCATGAACAATGTCGGAGCGGCTGCCTCTAGGAATGACTGGTAGGATTTGCCGAAAATCTCCACCTAACACAATGAGCTTACCTCCAAAGATCTGATTTGAACTTGATTTGCCTTTAATAATATCTCTTAAAGTTTTATCAAGTGCTTCAAAACAAAATTTGTGAGTCATGGGTGCTTCATCCCAGATGATTAAACTTGTTTCATTAAATAATTCAGCTAGTTGACTTCCTTAGTGTATATTACACGTTGAGTCTTCAAAAATTGGAACAGGGATCTTGAATTTGGAGTGTGCAGTTCTGCCTCTAGGCAACAATAGAGAAGCTATGCCGCTAGAAGCAACCATAATAACAATTTTGTTGTTTGCTCTTAATGAACTTGCCAGTGTTTTCCAAATGAATGTTTTTCCGGTACCTCTATATCCGTATAGGAAAAACATGCCACCTTCATCCTTGTTGACAGCTTGAATAATTTGCTTGTAAATTGATGCTTGTAGATCTGTAGTTATAGATACGTATTTATGAGTGCTAAAAGAAGAATCAATGAAATGTAAACTGAATTTGATAAATATTAGAATGTAATCTTAGAAACAAACGAAATTTAGAAATTAGATATAAAAATTGAAAATTTAAAAGGTAAGGTAATGTAGCCAAGTGTGTAATTGTTTTTTTGTTATCTATATGTTGTAAGTATTGTATTAAATATTTTTTGGTCAGATATAGGGTTTACATATGGTTAGGTACATTACCTGTCATTTTAGAAAAAAAGATGTAGAAATTCTGATCTGACCTCATCAGTATTGAAGTTTAGCTCTGATAATATTAGACTACTGTCTAGACGGTTTGGCCAATTTCCTTCTTCAGGGAATGGAAATGAAGGATAGTCTCTAAGTGACTTTTGATTGGTTTGCAATAGTTGTTCAATTTCAAGCAATACCAAATATTTCAAATGGTCATCATTAAGATGTATCTCTAACAGGCAAGAAGTATTCTGTTAAATCATGATTATTATAGATGAGAATTGATATAAAAATATGATTGAACTGACCTGTATTGGCTGTTGTCTTTCTTAGATGATATTCAATGTCATTAGCTAACCAATGCCAAGTTTGTTTCCAAACTTCTTCAGGTTTGTTCATAGTACTTGTTAAAAGCATTAAAACAAATAGCTTTCTCAAATAATGTGTTGTGCCCCAATCTTTTGCTTCTTTGATTGCTTCGACAAATTCTCTACCATCTTGTAAAAAACCCATGGCAAAGCATGCTTCTCTATATGTAGGATATTGAACATTAGCAACTATTCTTATATCCTGAGATGAGGTTGGGCCTTTGCAAACAGTAAGCATCATTCTTAAATAAAATAATTCTCTTGTAGTTGGTGGAACCCATAATAGCCTCCCAGTAGTGTATCCTTTTTTCCTAAGTTGCCAGGATCTTTTTTTCTAATTATAGACGAACTTAGAAGCAAATTCAACATAAGTAAGATTTCTTCCTTCAGGAAAGTGATGTAGCTCCATGTGGAGCTTGTAGGCCTTGGATCTTCTTCATCAATGGAGTCCTTTGCTTCTTGAAGATTAATGGCAGTGGAATGGAGATGGAAGAATGATGATTGGAGACACCACTTCAAGGAGAAGATGAGTCAAGAAGAAGTTCATCACCATAGGAAGCCATGGATAAGAGCTTGAAGGTAGGAGAAAATGAGTGGAGGGAGAAGGAGCATGAAATTTTGTACCTCAAAAGAGGTCTGAACTTTGAAGTGTAATTCTCAAATAATCAAAGTTGAAAAAAATGCACACACATGACCTTTATTTATAGCCTAAGTGTCACACAAAATTGGAGGGAAATTTGAATTTCAATTCAAATTTCACTTGGATTTGAAATTGAATTTGTGGAGCCAAAATTTCACTAATTATGATTAGTGAATTTTAGTTATGGTTCAGCCCACTAATCCAAGATCAAGTCCAAGATTCTCCACTAAGTGTGCTTAGGTATCATGAGGCATGTAAAACATGAAGGACATGCACAAAGTGTAACTATATGATGTGGCAGTAGGATGTAGCAAGCAAATGCTCACTTCCCCTTCTAAAATTTAATTGGATTGGGCTTCTCCCAATTCAATTAAATTTATTTTCCAACACACACATCAAATATTCACTTAATGCATGTGAAATTACAAAACTATCCCTAATACAAAAACTAGTCTAGGTGCCCTAAAATACAAGGGCTAAAAAATCCTACATTTCTAGGGTACCCTACCTACATTATAGAGCCCTAAATACAAGGCCCAAAAATAATGAAACCTTAATCTAATATGTACAAAGATAAGTGGGCTCATACTTAGCCCATGGGTCCGAAATCTACCCTAAGGCTCATGAGAACCCTAGGGTCTTCTCTTGCATCTCTGGCCCAATCAACTTGGAGTCTTCTATCCAATGCCCTTGCAGGGTAGGATTGCATCAGAAAGCTCCGATTAGTGTTCATCCAAGAAATAAACTTTGAATTAGAGATGCTTGGCTTAGATAGGACATCCTTAATATCATCATGGTCTTGGTAAAGAACAATATGTTGTCTTGGAAGATGGAAATGTAATCTTTCAACAGCAGGCTTTCTGGCATGAATTGGAAAACCAAAGATTCTCCAAGTAGCTTCACAGGGAGAAATGTATCTTCCATGAAGACATCCATCAATTAAAACAATATTGGTGAGATCAATTAGATATTACAAATTAAGGATACCTGTAATCTAGATATTCTTTGATCTCATCACGATGGGTCGCAACATGGTAGGTTGCATCATTCTCATCATGAACTATAACAACAGTGACTCTATCATACCCTTTGTTTATATACTTGAATAAATATTTGATAGATGTGCTTTGGTTACACCATTCAATATTGATATGTGCTTGGTATTTTCTCAGTAATGTTGGATTGTAAGGGACAATATATATGTTATCAATTATAACACCATTTTTTGAAATTGTTTGACCATTGTCTCTTCTACGATAGACCGGACAACCATCTACATCTAAAAGAGTATGGGGCTAAAATATTTTAGGATAGAAACGACTGCACTTGCCTTCTTTCATGCATGGAGATTCTCTTCGCAGAATTTCGCATGGGCCATGAACCATATAGTTTTGTACTAATGTATATAGTTCTGGGTCATCTTCTTGTGAATGTATCTCTGCTGATATAATTTGATCAATATCATCTAAAGATGAATATTTATTGTCGGGGGTGTAAAAATAGCAATAAATGAACATGAGGAAGTCCTAGTTTTTGAAATTCTATTGTATGCATATCTGGCATCCCAAAAAAGAAAATATTAATAGACAGGTATTAAAGTGATTGGTTTCCTTCATGTGGTAAGTATCAAAAGTTGCATATAAATATTAAGACCTGATGTCAGATGAGTAGCAAAAAAAAAAAACCAATTGATTGGTTTAATAAAAATAGAGAAATTGTAACATGTAAGCAGGATTGAAAATAATTTGGAAGAACTTACATGCAACCACATTTCCTAGTAGATGATTCTTTGTTAGGTCTGAAAACATTTGTTTGAACTTCAATTTAAAAACTCGAGAGAAAATGTTTGGTCTGTCAGTTGCTTTCAAATTTAATGGTGTTAGTAATCTATGAATTTTAGGCCAATTTGGATTACAGGTTAAAGTAATAGAAAGATTTGGGAAACCAACATGGCTGCATATGGCCATACCATCAAAGTAAAGTTGATCCATGTATCATGGGCTTCCAACAAACATTGAAGGTAAAATGACCCTTTTACCTTTATGTAAGCCTTTGGTGGTACTAGCATCCAATGACTGTTGCAAGTTGCAAAACTTGTCAACTCTAAGTTTTTTTTGGTTGTTTCTGATGAAGGAAAGTCTTTCTGATTCAACCATAGTATACCCTTCAACGACAAATTGCTGGAACAGTTTCCTAGAGTGCAACAAAGTTTGTGCTTCATTTGACCTGCATTGTAGTCTGAAAGCAAACCACTCTCTCATTGTAAGATGATTCCTCTTTCTTTTTTTGCCAGTTGATGTAGCACGATGAAGCATGCCAGTTCTATATCCATCTTCGCCATAAGGAAACAATAGAGGCTATTGCAAACCTAGATAGCTAGAATGCAATTCATCAATCCTTTGTAATTGGTCACTCTGAGTCTCAAGAATAATATCTCTTCTTGAATGTGTATCAACATCACCTGCAATAAGTGCAACAACTTTTGAAATAGTAGGCACATTATATATGGGACCATCTTTTTCACAGTTAGCAATCAATCTCAGTCTGATATTATGTACTTCACTATGTTTCAATCTATCTCTCGCCATCCTAAAAATTTTTGCATGAGTGTTGTGTTCATCTAGCATTTGACTCAAACTTGAAACGATGTGTGCTTCAATTTTAACATGTTGGCTGTAAAATGGGACATCAAAATTCCTAATTTAGACAACATTAATGGAAAAAAGGAAGAATACACCATCATTAGTCTTAAATGATGTGAATTTATAAAAATAAGAATTAAAGAATCAATACCTGATGACATTAATTCTATTTTGCACTTCATTATCTGTGTCAAAGATATATAATTGTGCAAATTTAGGTTCTTTTCCAGGCATTGGTAATAGGTTGCCTATCCTGTGACATGGTTGGCTTGAATTCTATTTGTAAGAGGTCCTCTTGAATCATTAATTGATTTTTCTAGCTTAATACCAGTGGAAGTAAAGGCAAACATCATGTTATATGTCCGTGTATGTTGTTGATAATTCTTACTGTCAGCTGCATTATGATCAAGCAAAAGATGCTGGAGATGCTTGGGGGGATTTTGTAATAATGGGAGTTCAACTTTACCATCTCCACAACATAAGTTGAAACTTGGGCTTGAACTATTCTTATGTTGTGATATTCTTTCATTATAACACATGTTTGCATTATAGTGTTTACATTGCATGAGTTGATCACCAAGTTCAAAATACCCTGAAATTGTTTAATGAGATACCCCAATATGATGCTAAGAATTGCTACCATTTCCAGAAGAAGATGTTATTCGTTAAATGATAAATAAAAAGTGGTATCGAAAATTGAAATCACCGAAGGTGAAGCAGCTAATTTTAGTAAAGTTGGCAACAATTGGTTAGAGTTAGAATTGTTACCTTGTGTGATAATAGTAGGGTCATTAACTGTGATGTGACAATGTTCATCCCCAACAAAAGCAATAGAATCTGATTGTATGAAAATTGTAGTTAGATGTACTTATTATATGATAATGCAGTGAAAACAATTGGATTTGAGAAGTTTTGTAGTAGTACCTTGTGTTGAATCAGAATTGATATCCTCCAATGAATCTAAAAAAATCACTTAGAAACAAGGATAAATTAAAGTTAAATGGAATATATAAGCATAAATGAAATATAGTTAGTTTTGATATTTTGTTAGCTATACATAATTTTGATGTTTTGGTTATAATAATATAGTATGGAAATAAGGTGGAGTGGGTGTGAATCTAGTTCTTAATAGCATGCAAGTTCTAGTTTAGTTGCGTTTGTACAAATAAATTTATAGAACAAAGATCTCAGTGGAGGGTCAAAAATTTGAAAGATAGTAATTAGGTAATGTAAGCTCATTATTCATTCTGAATGATATATTGAATTCCTTACTTTGATATTCTGTGGCTGGAGCCAAATAATACACACTTGTGTTTTCATTAATATGAAGGTTAGTTGAGCATAGATCCACATCTGAATATAGTTGGTTTTGTGGAGCAGGGTGTATAGTTGGCTGTATAGGGAACTGAACTTGAGTATTGCATTTTTGCTGCATGATACGTTTTCTCTTTATTCTGTCTTTTGTTGAATTTGACTTGTTTGTATATTCATGGTTATCCATGGTGTTAATGTGTATTGTTACTGTAGCTGCGTGTTTAAAGTTTAACAAATGATGGTTGTTGGAATGGAGTGGGAGATGATGATTTGAAAACAATGGAACAAAAGGTTGGAAGATAAGGGAAAGGGCAAATGATATGAGGCAATTGAGGCAAGAGAAGCTACGGTAGAAAAGGGATGCATGGGCAACAGGAGCTACAGTTGAAAATGGACAGTTGGTTAAATGCACCATACTTTTTTTGTAGTGACACATGCATGTATAGGGATGGGGTTGCTGACATTGACAGAAAAGCTAATATGAAAGATGTTGCGTATCGCAGGAGTAGGTTGTCAATCTAGAAACATGCAGTTTCTATTATTTTTCCCAATTAATTATTTTCCATACTTTGTTATTAGACTTTATTAGACTTTGCGCATGTGAAGGGAGTGGTGTCTATATCAGTTTTTTTGTGACATTGGATGCAAGCGGGATAACAGTATGAATGATTTTCCATAACAATTCTGGTAATGGTGGCCACGGTAACACAAACAATTTCCTGGTCAAAACAATTTCCTGATGTGTTGAATCAATGCAAAACATAAATAAGACCAATACTTCTGAAATATTGTTAATATCAGAAATGCTCTTTGGCTCAGCCTTATAAAAAAATGAATCATTTGATGACAATTGGCTAGAACCTGAAAGCTGTGAGCTGCCTTTCCCACGAGGTGTCATAACTGAGTGGACCTCAATTCCTAATTTAGTAAGCCTAGACATATAGAATTAACATGAAAGGCTAGGTAAAAATAATCAAACTAAGGTAACCTCAGAGCAATATACCTTTGTTTGAATTCTTCAATTTCGGGCATTGGTTGATTAATAGGGAACTTTGAAGTTACTTATGGTTGGTGGGTACGATCCTACAAATGCCAAAAACAGGAACATAAGATGGCATTTAAGAAGCAGAATAATGGACTAATTCCACAAGACTATACCCTGGGCTTCTTTAATTCTAGCATGGGTCAACAGGGCAATTATTGGGCCCTAACTTTGACACTCATTTAAGTACTCTAAGAACTGCAAGCAATAATCTTACCAGAGAGTGCAAGATAGCAATTGGCCACTATTATAAACAAATGAGACTCAGAGTATTACCATATAATCCATGATGGACATAAGATTACAAAGCCGATAAAAATATATGAGGCAACCATATGCCATGCAGTTTGTAAACATAAATACATTGGCAGTTAAGTGTATAACATAGAACCCAGAATTAAAAAATGAAGGAAAAAATTGGACAACATAACCTCAAGTCCTTCAATTTAAAAACAACCCTTGTACTCTTTGATGAAACCTGACGGAAGACCACCTCATCAACAACACCAATAATGTCTGATGAAAGATAAAAAATGAAAGCATGTTATATAAAGATGGTTGCAATGTTTAGAACAAAGTTTTTTAAAATTAGGGGCTGAATTATAGATGAACTTACCAACCAACAAACCAAGTTGAAAGTGGCCAGCAATGATATTGGCAAATTGAGTAAAATTGTATTTTTTTAAAGGAACATCGTCCAAATGAGTTTGTCTAAGAACAGTTACTCCAGTAAATACTAATTTATATGGGTGGTCACAAACTCTATATTGACCATCATTCTTGATGACTTTAAAATTATGCATCACATAAGTACAATTTTCTTTCAAAATCGACTTCCAAGACTTCAGTTGGTCTCACTTACAAACCGCATGAATTTCATCACCCAGGTCATGGCAAAGCATGTAAGAAATTGTTAGCATGGAAAATAATGGATCAAAGACACCCCCCCCCCCAAATAAAACACAAGATAATAATGATACATGAGAGTCCACTATAATCATCTCAGCTTGTTCAAACTTGTCTGGCGTTCCAAGAAACCCAAGATCAGTTATCCTGACAGCAAGTTTAAGGGTTTCTTTAGATCTATTTATGTCTTGTATCTTGTCTGGAATGCGAGCCATGATTCTACGTAAAAATGTAGGCAAAAATATATAATCTCCAGTACAAAAGAGATAGAATGAGGATCCTTTTCTAAACATATGGGCTTTCGTGCCTGAGGATGATAATATGATAATAACTAACACAATGAATGTCGGTGGAGAAGTTTAAGTACTGGAAACAAAGAAAGCAAAGACAATTACTAAGGAAGCAAACATGCATAACAACAAACAAAAAAAAAAACCTTGCTTGCTGGATGCTTCTTCGTGGGTGACCTTGCAAAACCATGAAGCAATGAAAACTGAAGAAGCAAGAGGTAAATGATGAACCCCTAACACAAAAGAAGAATCAGGTTTTCTGCTTACCTCAGAGGGCCATAGTCTACATGCTAGACAGGACAATTCGATGGAGACAAGATGAAGCAGGCGTGCCGCAGAGTGCAAGCGCCACCATTACGTCCACACTAAGATGACAGGAGCGGACTGGACAGGAAGACATGTGGCCTTGGCCAAGAGAAAAAAATGGAATTAAAAATGGAGGGGCGAAAAGACGATAAGCCCAACAAATGTGCCACGTGTCAACAGTTTAGGCATGGGCAAAAAAGGATTGTCCATGGATGATAAGCCCAACAAGTCTATACCTGGCAACATAAATAATAACATAAAATTAATGTGTAAATTAAGCTAATGAAAAGTTAAAAAAGGCTCCAAATGACCTCAGCACAACTTGCTGATTATATTTGCCACATGTTGTCAAAGGAATTGGAGTACGTATTCATTTATCCATTCTTTAAAGAGAAATAAGATGACACCACATAGAGCTGAAGATTTAGTATTTTTTCATAGCAACTTACGACTTCTCTCAAGGAATACTCCACAATATCATCAAGAGGAAACTAAAATGTGGGATGTAGCTGGAGATGATTTTGGATCACTTGATGATTATGGTATTCTTGAAATTGCTAGTTTGTCTTTAGATGAACCAGAGTTAGAGGGTGTCTTTTTCAATGATGATTGCTAGTTTGTGGAATTCTTGAAGACTTGAAGTTGCTAATTCATCATCTTGCTTTATAATTTTTTTTTGTAAAGAAACAAAGTGTACAAATTGTATAATGAGGTCTCTTAGTATTTTTTGAGAGACTCATTATCATAGGAAACGTTCTTTTGAGATGATGATGAATATATAAATCTTGATTTTCAATTTAGATCTTTTATGCATATCGCTCATATTTAATTTTATGTAATTTTATTTTATTTAATTATATATATATATATATATATATATATATAGCTATGTCCGTGTCCTATATTTTCGACATTACAGGTGTCCACGTGTCCGTGTCTATGTCGTGTCCGATGTCCGTGTCAGTGTCGGTGCTTCAAAGCTCATTTATAGTCTATGTTAAACCATGGTGAAGTGCAAGCTTTTGGCACCCCACGTAGATTAGTGGTGCAGGAATAAACTTTATCTTTCATATGCAATTCTTGATGCTTTGCATTATCCTTAAGTCCTCTGTTAGTTTTATCTCATTTATAGTCTATGTTTTCTGTAAAAGAAATGCTATATGAAGCATTTGCCATAGTTCCTATGCATGATTAATGGATAGAATCATAAATTCAACAGTTGAAATTTATTTGTTGTTATTGCAATACATACATTATAAAATATTCAATTTTTAGAATTGTTCATATATGAAATGGCAGTAATCATATCTTTTCCATGTTGAGAATTTCATAGGTTGCTGTTGAAAATCTTTGCACCAAACTGTTGGACCTTGTGGCCTTAATAACTTACGAAGGGGTGAATTAATTTTCCACTAACAAACTTTTAACCCCCTTCTAAAAGAGATAGGCTCAGAATGCAGAAGAAGCAACAATCAATTTAATAATGTTCTTTAAACATGCAAGACACAATTGATTGCAACAAAATAAATAAGATAAGGGAAGAAAGAATGCAAACACAGTTTTATACTGGTTCGACAAATTTCGTGCCTACGTCCAGTACTCAAGCAACCCACTTGAGATTTTCCACTCTCTTTGTAAAACTCCTTTTACAAAGTCTGAACCACATAGGGACAACCATTCCCTTGTGTTCAGGAATCCTTACAACTTAATAGACCCTCGGTCCCTTAAACAATCTCTTTGAATGAGAAGAAAGAAAGAAGAATTCTCTCTTGAATAGAAGGATATTACAATTGATGTCCATGGATGAACTCTTAATGAATTTGCAGGTGTTT
This sequence comes from Glycine soja, assembly GCF_004193775.1. NCBI lineage: Eukaryota > Viridiplantae > Streptophyta > Magnoliopsida > Fabales > Fabaceae > Glycine > Glycine soja. The sequence continues at coordinate 33,421,210 of NC_041004.1, forward strand.
GCCTAAGAGTTTCTTTTGAGAGAGCATTTGACAATGAAGTTCTCTTGGAATCTCTCTCATTTTCTTTTGAGAGGATAAGACATTCTGGACCAACAAAACTCTTCCAATTTTGTCCCAAGTCACACATATATATAGGCCTTTGATGGCCATTCAAAATCCAAATGATAAGATGTGACTATTGGCGATATTCCTTGTAAATCCTCTCCACTAATCGATTACAGCATTAGTGTAATCGATTACATAGTTATTTTTCTTGAACAGCTGTGACTCTTCATTTAAAATTTGAATTCCCAACATTCAGAGTCTCTAGTAATCGATTACACACTTTCAAATCATTGGTAATCAATTACACGTATTGGTAATCGATTACATGTGCCTTGGATGACTTGAAACCTTTCGTTTTGAGGCAAGGCTTGATCTTGAAGAAATCTTGAATCAAAGCTTTGTTTGTTGAAACAATCTTGTATTAATCTTGAAGCAAATGACCCTTGTTTGATTCTTCTTTTGACATCATCAAAATCATGTATACATACATTCACATTCTCCTCCTTTTTGATGATGACAAACATGTGATTTCTTCTCGACACCATCAAAGCTTGCATGATTTACACAAACAAGCAGAAAAGGAGGTTGAAGTTCGTGGTCCTCTTGTTCCAAAAGCAATTGATCATGAAGGAAATCCAACAAAGGTTTTACTACGCTTGAAGCTTTTCTTTTATCCTATGTTGAGGTTCAAGAAACGTTGCCTAAATTTTTTTATTTTGTGTCAGGCCATTGAGGGCTTTTCTCGTAGATACTCTGTTCCACTTGATTTGGTATACAGACTGGTTAATGGTGAGTATCCAGAAGCGGAACACTTGTTGAGTGGGTGCATTTGTGTTTCTTCTTGTCCTTCTCATTAAATCTTTATATAGAAAGATTGACTTGACATTTTTCAGCTGCTACTTTATAGAAAGGAAATTTTTGCTATTTGAACTTTCAACTTGATTTTCAAGCACTGCAATTTAATGTGTAACTCTTCAGTTTTCTTTCAAATATGCCTTTGTACCATAAGTCCTTTAGTAGGTACTTCAATGCAGTTTCCTGATGTTGCAGGGAAAATGGAATATGTTTATGCACATATAAAGGAGTCTTCAAGACATGCTTTGGAGGTTTTTATTCTTTATTTCCTCGTGTTTCCTTTTTATGCTTGTTTATATATTTAGTTAAAACAAGTATAATATTGCAATGTGAGTGTATTTTTCTTAAAAGGTACATGTTTAAATCTTTTAATCCTAGACCAAATAAATAAGCCAATATAGTAATACATATTCTAATAATATGATTTATAAATATTCTAGTATCAAGTGAGATATTCATCATATGAAATGAGGCTTAAGATGAGATTGCAATATTGTAGTTTTTGATTTCACTAAAAAATTATTTATGAACTTAATAGTCTTAAGACAACCTTTTGGAGAAGTACAAACATAATGGAGTGCAGAGAAGGCCAGCTGTTTTGATGAATGAGTTGTGCTTATGTCTGGTTAGTTACCTAATCAAACTTTATCAAACATGGAAGACTGATTTTTATTAAAGTCCCATTTATCAAAAGACAGTACACTATTTATGATATCTAATTGTTAGCAAAACATACCTAATTTTTGTACACAATAAAAGGAAATTCCATGCTAATTCACTTGAGATAGACACAAGGACAAGTTCTAACTTCTGATTGTGACACCCTCTACCCCACACATATATATACTAATAATAAAAGAAATAAGAAATCAAAATTAATTAAAAGTTTTTAAAACACATTTAAATAAAAGCCTTTCAAAAGGGTAAAAAGGCTCACATTTACTTTCCTCGCATCATAATAAAACTTGTCTGAACAAATAATAAAATCATCTCGGCTCAAACAAGGTCGTCTAAGGCTTCATGCAATTAATATAGAAACCTATACCCCAATGTCACATCCTATCAGCGCATTGTGTTCTCGTGTCCTCTAGCATAAGGTTTTCCATAGCCATTCACCTAACCATCTGCTCCCACGAACACAAAGTTTGAGATCATCACAGGATCCAAAAACAAATAACACACTGGGAGTGAGTTATCACATTCCTAACTAATATAGAAACGAGAAAACTAGATATACATGTCATATAAATAGGATACAACTTACTTAAACATAGCTCACGTAATTCCACCACTTTGTCATTTAAATTCATTTTTCAATCACCAATCACATTACACATGAATCACACACTCTGGTCAAGACATAATAACACTCATCAATTTCATAATAAACAATTAGCAAGCATATGCAACAACTATACTAAGACTCAAGCCTATGTGTAATGTGGTACCATGTCAGTGAAAAACCACCCTGGGGTGCTTAGGAGTACATAACAAGTCACACCACACAATGAGTATGTCATGTCACTCTCACTAAGTAAAATCATAAGGTGACCAATCAGGGTCACTCCATTTTGCGAGAATGCTCCAATCATATGGGATCAACATAGGCTTAAAGGAGCACTCAAACCGAGTGTCTTTACCCCCAAGACCTAGATTCTGAAGAATCTATTAGGGTCTCACCTTCCTGATTTAGGTCCAACCCCTAAAACAATTTTTGCACGCAGACACTGCTCATGAATTATACAATTCCCATGACATCACACTCGTGTTTCAAACACGTTTAACACATTGCGCTACAATTTAACACTGGTTCCTAACTAGGAAACCTACATTTTTCCTTTAACACTGCGCATAAAGACTTTTCTCAAGGTAAACACTGATCGGGTTATTGTATAATTCACAGCTCACAAGTACTGTCACATCAAGTGTTAAACACACTTATTCACAACCAAGTCTCATGTCCATAATTTAACATCTCATAATGTCACAATCCACCATCACATGTTTATGTGTATCTCACAAATTTACACATGTTCAACTTTGTACTTATACTCGATTTCAACAACAATATTATAAGCAGACATTGCTCAAGAATTCTACAATACCCATGACCTCAGATTCGTGTTTCAAACATGTTTAACACATTGTGCTGCAATTTAACACTGGTTCTTAAATAAGAATCCTACATCTTCCTTTTAACACTGCGCATAAATATTTTTCTCAAGATAAATACTGGTCTGGATATTGTATAATTCACAGCTCACGACATAAGTATTGTCACATCAAGTGTTAACCAGACACTTATTCACAATCAAATCTTATGTCCATAATTTAATATCTCACACTGCCACAATCCACCATCACATGTTTATATGTATTTCACAAATTAACACATGTCCAACTTTACATAGACTTGATCTCAACAACAATATTATAGTCTCATTATGATAATTTACTACGCCTCATAACTCATACACATCACACAGTAATAATATTTGCATGACACAAAACATAGGCAAATTGACCTCAGGCGGTTTCTTTTAGAAACTAATTCCCTAGCAGGGTTTGTTCTAAAAGTTATTCTCGGGGGGGGGGGGGGGGAGGAAGGGTCTGTTCCTATAAGCATTTCGCCATCCAAACTGGCGAAACAGCGTGAACATGAGTATAGCTTAGGGACTCGCCATCCAGACTGGTGAAACATATGCAACTTAGGGTTGCAGGCTACGTAGGGGAAGGGTGCAGCTATGACGATGATGCAGTAGGACTCGCCATCCAAGCTGGCGAAACAGGTGCAGCTTAGGGACTCGCCATGCAATGGGTAGGGGCCTGTTTCGCTGAAGGTGGGAGCAAAATCCTCCATTTAATTTCAGCCCCCACCATTTCCCCCTCCCCTTTATATAACACCTTCCATGGTGGTAAAACGCTGGTGGTGGCGAAAAACTGGTGAAACGCTAGTGGTGGTGGCGAAACACTTCTAGTATCGGTAATATGTATTTTCTATGTTGTTGTTATTTAATTTTTTTTGTTATTATAGAGGTGTATGATATATTTATTTTGCATTATTATGTATGATAGTTGTGAAGACTTTTTTATCTATATTACCAATGGCCAAATAACTAACGATAAAGTCCATTGTAAATATTGAAAGTGGCAGTGATGAAATCATGAAAAGGCTTTCATGCAATTCTTTGTACATGTACATGCAATATATTCACGAAAACATGAACTGTGGTCACTCTTGAGAATATATATATATATATATATATATATATATATATATATATATATATATATATATATATATATATATATATATATATATATATATATATATATATATATTGAGAGAGAGAGAGAGAGTGTTAGAGATTGAGGAAAGAATTGTGCATAATTGCTGCGTGACTAAATTTATTTATATCTTCTGTTGTATGTATGCATTTTTTATAAATATAATTTTGAAGTATTTTTTTATACATGTATGTTGTGTTGTTGTTATTTTTGTTACATATATATTTTGGTATTAGTTTATTATTAATATGTTAATATTATAAAAGTATTTATGCTAAGTTATTATTCTGTTTATATATATATATATATATATATATATATATATATATATATATATATATATATATATATATATATATATATATATATATATATATATATTCTGTTATTTGTTTATTAATTTTGTGCATATATTGAATTTAGCTTTTATAATGTTTACTGTGTTATTATTAGTTTAGCTTTTGTGCATGTATTTCAATTTATTTTGTATAATATATTTATCGTGTCATTAATATTTTTTTATATATTTAACTTATTTTTTATAAATGTACTTAATTTTATTATATTATGTACAAATATTTTATAAATTTTTTTGTCACTTATTGTATTATATTTTATTTTGCAGTATTAATGACATCATCTTCATCAAATATAAAAATTAAATCTGGTCCGGTTGACGAAGACGTGTTATGGATACAAGATATGCATGTTTCACAACATATTTGGAATGAGGAAGAAGATAGAAAATTACACATTAGACTAGACGAGTTGTCTCCACGTATCAAGGTCAAGAACAAATACCAGAAGAAATTATTCCTCTACTTCGGCAATCTGGTTTTTACTAGATTATGAAAATGGGATCTTTAAAAATAAATGCAGCATTAATTAGCGCCTTGTTAGAAAGATGGAGGCCGGAAACACATACATTTCACATGAGAAGCAGAGAGTGCACTATTACTCTTCAAGATGTATTTGTTTTATTAGGTCTCTGTATGGATGGGTCACCATTAATTGGTCCAACAAACCTTATATGGGCTGATTTATGTGGAGAATTGTTAGGGGTTAGACCAGAAGAAGGTGAACTTCAAGGTACTTTGATTAAATTAAGTTAGCTGGCTCAGCATTTTCCAGAAGTAAATAACCATGACGGCAACTTACAACAAGTAGAAATGTTTACACGTGCATGGATCCTAAGATTCATTGGAGGTGTTTTATTTGTTGACAAAGGTAGTAGCAAAGTTTCGCTAAGGTACCTGTAATTTTTACGGGACTTTAGAGAGTGCAGCACGTATGCATGGGGAGTTGTCGTACTTACTTATTTATATAGAGAGATGTACAGTGCCATCAATTATAAAATTAAATCAATTGGAGGTATGTGCGTCTTAATACAAATGTGGGGCATGGGGACGATGTACAAGTTTGGCTCCAAAGAGGACTCCTCCACTAATAGAAAATAAACTAGTTGGACACAAGTTACTCGTTTAAAAAATTAGATTTCATTTCAAAATAATTAATAATGTAACTTATATTAATTTATAATTTTTTTAGGTGGCTGCGACGGGGAAATCAACATATCGGCAATGATGATTTGATACTTTTTTGTCACAAATTAGATATTATGAAACGACATGAGGTAATAACATTTAAATGTATTGCTTAAATAATAAATAATATGTCATATTTCACTTAAAATAAACAACATTGGGATTATATGCAGTTTGTGTGGGAGCCTTACACAGCAAATGTTATGTCAGTGTTGCCTCCAATTTGTTTAGTTGGAAGTGTAGCGTGGTGCACGATGGTATCACTAATTTGTTTCCAAGTTATTGAATGTCACCAACCTGATATAGTGTTGAGACAATTTGGAATGCAACAACCAATTCCATGGTGTCCTTCGCAACCCTTGAATATTCATGGCATAACATTGAAAGAAAAACATGATGAAAATTTGGGGCAACTGTTAGGCCTAATGATCAATCAATGGAACAATCGAGCTGATTTTAGGATCGATGGTTATCCTCGACAAGAAGGTCTACTGAGCTTTAACTACGATTATATGGTCTGGTATAGGCGAAAAACGAAGATGTTTGTTGACCCTAAAAATGCAAACACAGCTACATTGGTATTTTTTTTGTTTTTTGAATATTTAAGTTCAAATTATTTATGAAATTTTAGTCCATTAATTTGAACACCTAATAATTGCAGGCTGAAGTTGCAGAGACATTACAGTACATGGTGTCTCCACAAGGGAGAAATACATGGACAGTGGATGATCTAGTGTCGTATGTGGAGAAAATAACCATTTTATCTGAAGAGCAAGAGAGAATCACTGAACCTGTGTCACATGGTCCAGCAATAGAACATCAATTTGCAACACAAGAGTTTCATATTCTCCCGTCAAGTGTTGAAACTCAAGGCATAGCCAGACGAAGGGAGGTTGTTGAAGCAGAATCATATTTGTACCCACAGATGGTAGAGCGTGGTCATGGAATGTATTACACACCACCAACATTTTCTCAGTATCCGACACAAATGTATCAGTATCCATTCGAAGGTCATCAAAGTGATACTTCTGCAAGCGAACATTCATTAGGTGGTGTTGCGAAAATATATCCAAATTTTTCATGGCCTACTATGACCCCTTCACAACAACATGATGCTCCAATTCCAACACCTAATGCCCCATTAGGTACTCAATGGAATGTACCCAAAGCAATACCTGATATGGATAACTTATTAGGTGTCTTTTTGTTCCACATCTACTACATTTTTGTCGGTGCTCAGATGGTTCAAGTCAATCCATCTCATTCCTTATCCTTGTTGATTTTGGCCGACCTTTGGCACGAATTGTAGTTGGATCTGGGATAAATGTCCATGAGTCATCAAAAGGAGGAATTGCCGCTTCATTCCCAAGAGGTCACCATTGTGCGGAGTAAGCTTTTAAGATGTGCTCATTTGTGTAAACAACATCTACATATTAGAAGTAGTTCATGCTCACGTAATCACAAGTAGCAATAATGTGTGAACATGGATAGTGAAGTGCAAAATACTTTCTGCATTGACCATAATGGTCATTCAAGTTAACTGCCCACTTTTGTCCGCCATGTTGCGTTATAGGATTAAAGGTCTCCTCTACTTCAAACCTTGTCGAGTGGATATCATAGACGCGGACGATGTGCGAATAAGCTTGTTCTTGATTTTTTCAAAGTTCTTTAACAACCTTAGAACAATATACTTGTCTTTCATTTAATTGTCTTTGAGCTTGCCGACCATGATCAACAAAGTACTTTTGACACCTATTATATGTTGATTTCACCAATGTTGTTATGGGTATGTTGCGACAATCCTTCAATACCTTATTTACACATTCTGAGAGGTTGGTTGTCATGTGACCATATCTACGTCCTTCTTTATCATAAGCCATGATCCATTTTTCCTTTGAAATGCGATCAATCCATGTTGCTATGCCTGGACTCAATTGACGAAATTTTTCTAAATTTTGATCAAATGTATGCTTGCAAGGAGTGTAGCCTGCATAAAATTAGTTAGCAACAACAATTTTAAGTACATATGATACTTCAATTAACATCATATTATAAATGAAATCTTACCCAATTTCTTCAACATTTCTTTTTGTTTGGCATTGTTGAATTTTCGATTGAAATTGCTTGCTATGTGTCGGAGCAGTAAACATGATAACTGTGGGGAGGTTGCCAACCAAGTGCTTCGTTAGCAACAATAGACTTTATACTCGCGTGACGATCAAATCTGAGACAAATACCATTTTTATTTGTCACGTGTTCATGCAAGTGTGCCAAAAACCATGACCACGTTGTTAACGTTTCACCTTCGACTATGGCGAATGCTAGAGGAAGAACACCACCATTTCCATCTTGTGATATGGCCATTAACAGGGTCCCACAGTATTTCCCGTATAAATGTGTGCCGTCAACTTGTATGATTGACTTACAATAATTAAAAGCCTCTTTACATTGATCGAAAGTCCAAAATACTCTATGAGACTGACAGTGTTCACGACTCACCCTATTCCCAACAATAAAATCATCATGTAGTATTTGAAAATAGGATCCAGGAGAATTATTTTGCATGTGTTTTAGTCACGATGAAAGTTTCGCATATGACTCTTCCCAATCGTCATACTCAATCGCAATTGCTTTTTTTTCGCCAGCCATGCTTTTTTGTACGAAACTTTATAGGCAAATTCACTGTTTATCCTTTCTTGAATCAAAGAAACTTTTATTGATGGATCTTTTCTAATCATACCTGTTAATAAAATAAAAAATTTTAAATAACAAAAAATGCAAAAGTAGGATAATATGAACATTAAAAATGTACCTACTACATAAGTGGCAATTAAATTTGAATCAAGCTTGTCATGATCTTGTGTCACACTCATATTCAGACATATGTGTGATCCACTCCTTTGTGTCACTTTCCATGAATCAGTTTTTTTAGATAAAATTGCCCTCATATAAAAAAGGTAAGGACACTTTGTGCTTTTATTCGGGCAACAAACAATATATTTGTGAGATTTGGTTTCAAGAACTTTAAAACTTTGATGCACCTTCATAACATATTGTTTCAGTGCATTTTTTACCGCATCTTTACTATCAAAATCCATACCAATATATATAATTCTTGCCCAACATTAATACTCGATGCATCTCCAAACAGCAAATGTCATGCTCATCAGGATGACTCCAATTGATATTGTTATAATGCAAATCATCATTCCAAAATGGATTTTGAATTCCTTCTACACCTAATAGTTAAAAAAAAAATTCAGGTCAATATCACAAAAATATTTATTTACCATTAAATACAATTGTTATAAAATGATTAATGTATTCCATTATTTTTTATTTAATTAAATATACCTTCTCTTGGGTGAACAATTGTAACTGGTTCAATCATGTGGGTGACTTCATCATCTGTATTAGATATACCATCAACATTATCATCTTCATCTAAAGACTCTTCAACGTATTAATTAGACACAAGATAATCATCATCATCATCATCTAAATTGCTTACATTTCATGGTGGTTCTGACTCATTATTAGATAAACTATTTCCACATGATGTAACAGAATTTGCAGAATGAAACGTAGAACCACCAGCAACATCCTTTTCTATGTACAATTCTATAACTGACATTTGTTCCTGTTGTTGAAAACTTTCGATCATAGTTTCAACATCTTCGTCATCGCAAATTTGCAACGCAACATATTTTCTTGAAACTAAAAATCTACAACTTATAGAAGAAATAATTTCATTATTTTCTAACTTTACCTTATCTCCATTTTTTTTTTCAAAGCATTAAAACTTATTCCACGTTTAGTCTGAACCGTTTTTTTTACTGCCTTCAAATATTACACCATCATTCTCTTCATATACCCTGCCATTGAAATATAAGACTGTTATAACCGAATTCATCATATACCAAAATATACCTACAAAAAAAATATTATAAATAATTAATCATAACAAAAATAACTTCAAAATAAAATAATCTAATTATAAAAAATACTACTTCAGTTAAACTTGAGATTAAAACTTAATTCTAAAAAAATTATTACTTCAAACAAAATTTGTGAATGATGCGAGGATTCACAAAGTTGAAAAACTTGAAGGCAGAAATGTATTTTGAAGGTAGAAAAAGTTGAAAATTTTTTAACGTAGACAAATTTTGAAGGCAAAAATGGACCGGTGAAGAGTGTTGTATAAAGGGAAGGGGGAGAGGGGTGGGTTGTTCCTATTTTGCCAGTGAAAATGGCAAAAGCTGCACTTGCACCACCTGTTTCGCCAATGAGGATGGTGAAATCCACTGCACAAAGCTGCCTATGCTACACCTATTTCGCCAGTGAGGATGGCGAAATCCACTGCACCCTACGTTGCACTCTGCACCACTTGACCTACACCTATTTCGCAGTTCCTCTTGGCGAAATATGCACCTATTTCGCTGTTCCTCTTGGTGAAATATGTGTTTCGCCATTCCCCTCAGCAAAACGCTCACACAAAACAGACCCCATTCGCAATATGTTTCAAAACAGACCCTAATTGGGAATTAGTTTCTAAAAGAAACCCCCTGAGGTCAATTTGCCACAAAACATACATATATAGTAAATCAAACTACATTATTTTCAATCAAAAGAGTTTTTACAACAATTAACTTAAGATTCCATCGAAAGAAATTACTACTAGACATTAACCTTACAACTTTCTTTAATTTATTATTTTAGTATTACAATATATATATATATATATATATATATATATATATATATATATATATATATATATATACACGCATACACACATAACATGTTGATCATCATCGTGGGAAAATACAAAACAAGATAATGATTTGTATAAAATAAGCCATTAAAAAGAATATTATTTAGAGTATAATTCACGTTAATAAAAAGAACTCAATTTTTAGGGTTAACACTTAACACAAAAACACATCAATTTAACAATAATTTCTGATTGGAACATCAATTGGTTTGTCAAACATATATAATTCACAGTTATAATTATAAAGATAGAATCAAAATTTACAGAAATACCCAAAAATCCATTCCAATTGATACTCTAAGGATCCCTACACATGCTTTCACTACTCATCAATTGTGAATAACTCATCTCTTACCTCTAAGCGGACTCATGTGTGTATTCTGACAGCAATAGCGGCATCTCTAGCATGAGATTTCTCAAGCTTTTGCTCTGATTGTTCTAATAGGGTTTCCAAACATTAGAGAGAAGGAGAAGAGATTGAAACCTCCATTTTTTAGTGTCTTCATGCGAAGCACTTTTCTCTCTCTGTGAACATAATTTCTCAAATTCCAAACGATGAAGGTGTGAAAAAATTGAACTGGGAACCTAGTGCTTAAATTTCACGATGATCCAACGGTTAACGAGTTTGGGATTATAGTTTTATTGGACAGGTTTTTGGTCTTTGTGGGAAAAGAGAAAGTTACGATGCATAGGGCATTTCTCTTACCTTCAACATTTTTTTGCAAGTTCCAATGGTGAGAATTATCAGAAATGAGTTTCGAATCTGGTGCTTAAATTTCATGGCAATCCAACGGTTACCGAGTCCGAGATCGTCATTTTACTAAGATAGGTTTGAGTGTATGCGGGAAACGAGAGAGTTTTGCGAGAGGAAAAAAGAAAACAGAATTGATAAGAAGAGGAGGCGTAAAGTTTATGATCAATCTCAAAACTGACCTAACATGTCTCTATTTATAGCTAGGATACTCTTAACCTATTATTTACTATATTTATTTATTTTTATTATTTTATAAAAAAAGAACTCTATTTTATTCCTATCAAATGAATAAATCAAATATTTTTTTCTTCTCCAAATCATTATTTTAATATAGTTATTTCTTCTTATTTATTTAATTATAAAAACCCTATCATTTTTTTAAACTCTATTTATTTTAAATGAAAAACCTTTTTAATTTATTATAAAAATGGGATATTACATTGACCAAGGTTTCATGATATGATACAAGATTTTTGAGATGTGAATCTTACACCTTGTCATTTAGGATTTATTTCTCTGTCCCTTAGTTCTTACACACTTTATTGGAAAAATGCTATTGCTGCTGATTTGTTCTACTCTTATTAGGTTTTATTTGAAGATTTGCTTGCTACTATTGCTAAAATTTCATTTGCAAAGATAATGCGTTGGAATTCTCAGGTATGTTGGATTTTTAAGTGGGTATCTGTAGGCGACATGACTCTTTATCAGCATGATTATAAAACATTTGAAGATACATAGCTTTTGTCGTAAACTAACTCTCCCAAAAGCTTAAATTGTTGGGTGAACTGAAGGGACATGGATATCTCTTGTATCTAACTCCCACACATGCAAGAGCCCCTTGTGCTTGAAACATGGACACTATGCATGCCCATTGCCCATCATACCTGGTGGCAGGTACTGAATTTTGACTTTTAATACATAGAAGAATGGGGGCAACAAACTATAAATCACATGACTATAGAGGCTTTGATATCATATACAAACGACACTCCCAAAAACTTAAGTTATTAGGTAAATATGGGAATGTTTTTTATATTATATTTCTAACATAGTGATTTGTACATGCTATTGACACTTGTAGTATAGCTAATTGTATACTAATAATAGGGTGTTGCTAATGAACACCTTAAGGATATTTAGTTAAAAAGCACTAAATACTCTCAATTACTATAATGAACAAGTATTAAATAATTTGTGTATTCAAAGGGAGTGAATGCTTTCACCTGTTTGGATGAAGGGAAACTGAATACAATCATTGTTTCTCAATTTTATTTGGAAGACTCTTTCAAAAATCCAGCTTTCTGACTCCTAGGGGAAACATTGGGAAAAACAACTATCCTCTGTTGCATTGCATGAAGTTATAAATAATTGAAAATCATATATGGTATCATGTGGTTTTGTTTTGGAGTAAAGGAAATAACTTGTTACATAAAATTAACATGTTTCCATACTTTTAATATATAGGTTGTGTTTAGCAGGCCTATCCATTGGATTTTGGCCCTGCATGGAGATGTAGTTCCATTTATGTTTGCTGGGGGTGACGAGGTAATTTATTCTTTTTGTATATTTTCTCTACTTTGCCCTCTCCTAACCCACGTGTTCATACTGGACTTTGTGCTTTTTGTGTCATAGACACCATTTCATCATATGCTTACCTATAACTTTTTCCATGTCCCTTGAAGAGATTTTATAAACTAAAAATTGTTGATAGGTCTCCAATTAAAGAGGTGTTTACTGGTTAGTTTGAGTTGACAGGTTGGAACAATTAGTTTTTTTTTTGTCCGTAAAATTAATATGTATTATAATAATAAGATTAGTACAAGTGGTACTGATATATATACACTGTTTCCAGACTATGTCAAGACCTATGGAATCCTAATACAAGCTTAATGCAAGAATTAAGCCTCCATATGTCTGGATTAGTGTAAACATCCCTACACAAAAAGTAACCTATAGAACAATCACCCCTTGTTTACAAAAACCAACCTTTATATTGCTAGCCCACGAATGAAAAGGAATATCAAATCCTTTTTCCATATTTTTTAGCCATATCCAGCAGAAGAAAATGGCGTCATCCATCATCTTTTGACCGTTGAATCCTTCATTTGAGAAAACAATCTTGTTCCTCTGAAACCATATGCACCAAGTTAAGGAAATCTACCACCTTTTCCATTACTGAGATCTAATACCCTTGAGATATCCGTGAGAATGCTAAAGGAAATGATTTGTAGGCTATTCCAGGGAAACATCAACTATATTTAACCAAGACAATGATTCTCACCATAAAGGCAATATTTTATAACAGTTGAAGAACAGATGGGATGCATCCTCCTCCTTAGGTCTACAGAAAGGGCAAGAGACATCATTCAAATCCACATTCCTTCTTCTGAAATTAACCTTTGTTGGTAGCCTCTCCCGAATCAGTCTCCAAACAAAATGTAACACTTTACTTGGAATTTTGAGCTTCCATAATTCCTTAAATACTTCATCATTATTTTCCCATGATAATTGCCTAGTTAGCACTTTGTATATGCTTCCCATTGTGTATACCTTGCTTGGATCCACCCTCCAACCCCACCTATCATGCTGATTAGGTTGCACTATCACACCCTCGATGTCCTCCATATATTTTGCAACTATGTCTATCTCCGCTTCCCTAAATAACCTTTTCCATTCTAGTTGCCATTCCCATACTCATACTGATGCAACCCCCAGCTGCTGGATAAGATAATGATGTTGTTGAGATATGCTATATATGCATGGATATTTTTATACCAGTGAGATCCCACCAGCCAGCCATCTATCTTCCCAAAACTTCACCTTTGACCCACATCCAATTTTCCATTCTATACCACTTGTGCACCAACTCTTTTCCTTAAATGCATTGTAGACATGACTTAAATCCCGCCACCATATTGAATCTGTATTATTCCTTGATTCATCCAAACTTCTCCAACTCCCATATTTGGAATCCAATACTTTCACCTACAATTCTCCCTGATGGTGGAATAGGTTCCATTTCCATTTTCCAAGTAAAGCCTGGTTCAAATTTACTATGTCCTACACACCCAATCTACCTTTCTCCTTTGGAAGACAGATTGTCTACCATTCTACCCAGGCAATCTTCTGTTGGTCTGAACTTCCCCCCCAAGAACCATCACTGCAACGTCACCAGCTTGTCGGCCACCTTCTTCGGAACCCTACAAAAAGAAAAAAAGAAAATAGGAATTGAATTTAAGACTGACTTTATGATAGTCACCCTTCCTCCAAAAGATAAGTGTCTTTGATTCTATTTTGGTAATTTTCTCACATCTCTGGACTATAGGATCCCATGTCACACTACGCCTTGGGTTTGCCCCAATAGGGATACCCAAATATGAAATTGGTATGAACAATAATTTACAACTGAGATAATTTGTCGCGTTTTGTATCCAAAGGTGAGACATCCAATTGCCCCAAATTTGTTTTTGGCAAAATTTATCTTGAATCTTGATACTAACTCAAAGCTCCTCTGCATGACCTTGGTTGCTTTTACATTCTCCAGCGATGCTTTCCCAAAGAAAATCGTGTCAGCAGCGTACTGTAGTAAGCTAATATCCAACCCATCCCTCCCTACTTTAATCCCTTCAAATAGCTTCTTTTCCTGAGCTTCTTTCATCAATCCAATTAACCACTCAGCTACAATGTTGAACAAGAATGGAGCCAGTGGGTCTCCTTCCCTGAGACCTCCTTGAGGAAAAAACTCATCTGTGGGGATTCCATTTACCAGTATTGATATTGAGGTTGACTTTAAGCAGCCCTCAATCCACTTAATCCATTTGGTGCAGAACCCCATCCGATTCATCATATAGGAAAGAAAATCCCAACACACAGAGTCATATGCCTTTTCATAGTCTACTTTGAACACCAGGTAGCTTTTATTGCATCTCTTTGCTTCTTCCACAACTTCATTAGCTATAACTGCGCTATGTAGTAACTGCCTGCCCTCCATAAAAGCAGATTGGCATTCGTCTATGATATAAGGCAGCACCTTCTTAAGTCTTCTAGATAGCACTTTTGCCATAGTTTTGTGACTACAACCTATTAAAGAGATAGGTCTGTAGTCATTAAGGATCATGTATCTTAGGGATCAATGCCAAAAAATACACATTGCTTCCTCTGGGAAAAACTTTATTAGCATGAAATTTGTCCAAAAATTGAAGCACATCTCATTTTAGGATATCCCAGAACTTTTTGATAAATTTAAAGTTTAATTTGTTGTGTCCAG
This sequence comes from Glycine soja, assembly GCF_004193775.1. Lineage (NCBI taxonomy): Eukaryota > Viridiplantae > Streptophyta > Magnoliopsida > Fabales > Fabaceae > Glycine > Glycine soja. The sequence continues at coordinate 33,436,737 of NC_041004.1, forward strand.
AGATTTTCTCACTACTTCAATCCCAGATTGTTGCCCTCACTTCCTCCTCTTCAATTCGTGTCACCAACATATCATTATGTTGTTGATCAATGGACTTGAATTTGATCCCATCTAGCCTCGGTCTTTCGAATTCAAGTTCCTCAAATCTTTTTTTTGAAGAAAAGTCTGGTTTCCTCTTTGACTCTGCTTGGCTCATGTATCCAACACCCACCAACATACACTCCTCTAAGCATCTAGTAACATCGCTTCCAATTTACATCCAAGTGGAAATATCTAGAATTGTCGTCCCCTTCCTTAATCCATCTTGATCTTGCCTTTTGTCCGGCAATGGATTCAAATGAGCTCGCTGCCCACCACAAGTTCTCTTGTAATTGCTTTCTCAATTTGTCCTCTTGCTCATTCAGCTGCCTACTATCTCCTTCTTTTTCCAGTTTATTAAGCTCTAACTCCACTTTCTTCAATTTCTCTTGAGCATCTCCTAATTGATTTATATTCCATTCTTTTAGTCTCTGCTTTAGTTTCTTGAGTTTTTCTTTCAGGACATATCCCCCCCAGCTAGTTACAGAATTTTCCATCCAGTAGTCTTGTACTACCTTCTTGAATGATTTATCTCAAGCCAGCAATCAAGAAACCGAAATGGCTTTGGTTCCCAATCAACAATAGAGGATCGTAGCAAGTTGGGCAATGATTAGAAAAATTACAGTCCAATATTTCTTGAATATTGTCTTGCCATTTGGAAAACCACTCAACCGAGACAAGAATCCTATCAATTTGCTTTTTGCTGCCCCTTTTGTTTTGTACCAAGTAAATTTTTTCCCCACACTAGGTACTTCCTCAACCTCAAAGTCAGCAATCCAATCATTAAATTCCTTCAAGCTACCCCCACTTTGTATCCTTTGACACACTCCAACTCTTTCTGATGGACTTCTGATGCAATTGAAATCTCCTAAAATACAACATAAGCCCCCATTGTTTGCAGCTCTAAGTTGTCTAACTTCATCTCATACAATTCTTTTGGAAGCTTTATCACATGGTGAGTAACTATTAATTATAGTCACTTTTCCAACATCACCGGCCCATTTTCCTTCCAAATATATAAAGCCAGTGCCCTTCACCTTCATCTCCATTTTAAAAGTTTCATCACTCCTAATACACAATAATCCCCAGTATTATTAATTGTTGGCTGCATTTCCCATCTGACTTCAGTATCTCCCCACAAAGCTTGAGATAAAGTCTTGTCTATCATTTCCTTCTCAATCTCCTGTAGACATAGCATATCTACTTGTTCTTTCCTCACCAGTTTTTTGATTGAAGCCTATTTTAAACCCCTCACCAACCCCCTTATATTGTAGGTCACAATTTTCATCAAACACCAACATCGCTTCCCTTCCTCTGATTTATACCCTTGTATTTTCCCTCCATGTTGACTATTTTAGATATCATTGTTCCCTCCTGTTTGCTGAAATTTACTCCCATGTTTTGTCATTTCCCAATTGCTTGCTGCCTCTTTTACCAATTCACAGCTTCTGGGTGTTGAAACTGAGTTTGTTGATGTTGTGCCCTGTATTCTCTTGGAATTTCCTTCCCACTTGACAACCTCCTTCAGTCCATTACCTGCATTTTTTTTAGGAGATGCTGCCTGGGTGTAATTTATTATGTTGTTACTTATTTCATTTTTTTTGTTTGCTATCTATTTGTGATTTTTGTCCCTTGTGCAAGTGTAATTTATCAATGGGCTCCATTTGTTTATTGCACCCCTTATTTCTTATGTACACCTTCCATTTGTGACTGGGCCCATTCAGTTTGGGGCCCAAATCATTGAGCTCCTTTTTTTCCCATCATTTAACTTTACACTGGGACCCATACATGGGTTTTCTTTTTCCGGCTCCCGTGTTGACTCCTGTTTCTCCCTATGCATTTCCTTTAATTCAAAATGTGTCTGCTAGTGTGTGTCCCTTTCTTCCCTTTTCTTGTCGATTTTGTTGATCTTTTCTCCCTCCTCATCAGAAAGCATAGTACCTGCCTCCCCTACATGGTGAATTTATGCTGCTAGGCTTTGCTTCCTAATATCCTCCATGTCCCCATCGTACTGGTTTGCAGTCTCAACCACCTTTTGTATATTTCCTCACCTAACCCACACTGAGTGGGGCCACCATTTAGTGAGTACGTGCTCCTGTCAACGATGTTGACCGTTGTTGCAGAGTCTAGGTAATAGCTAGTGGGGCAAAAGCTGCAACCCAAAGTTCCTTACAAGTTTGTCTCCCTCGACGTCTGATTCGTGTTGGTTCCCAGATGCTCACTGTTCGCCTAAGCTTCTTCTGACTAAATATCCAACCCAACCTCGCTCCCTTCTGAAGATATTTCTTCATAAGATTCTCCATAATCCCCTATGTTACAGTTGTTCTTAAATTTAGAAGGAATAATATTTTATTTTCTCATATAGAATTATGAGGTCATTGGACCAATATGTACATAAGTCTACTGATTATTTTAGGAAATACGGACAACTAATTCTAGGGAGACAAATCCCATAATTATGGGATTTATTCTAAATACATAATCCTAGTATTAATAGCAATATATAGCTGTGATAAAGAATATAAATACAATCAAGGATAAAATATAAACTTTCCTAAAATACACTAAGTAACACGATTTTGATAGTTTTGATTATGATAACCATAACATACCTCCTCTACAATCTTTACCACATAAGCAACTCCATTAATGAATGTTGTTATTGTGTGGTTGATCATAGGAAGCCATGGTGTTCTTATAAGGACTCGTACCCTATTCAGTCTCTATAGGTCTTCTATGTCGTCATCCACATCCACCACCTCACCAATACCATTCACAATCTTTGTGATGTTTTCCTCATCCCATGAGTGTAGCAGAATCCCCCAACACATCACCCATGCTTGATTGGGATGGTGCTGCTGCACTCCTGTAATCACTAGCACTGTTCTGCTAACTCATTTCCTTTATCTTTGTCTCTCTTTTTCACCTTCGCTATGGCTGCCTCCTCTTTTGGCTGGTGTTTCTTGTTGATTGTCTCTATCGGATTTTGTTCCCTTTCATGCTTCGGTAAGTTCACGTAAAGCTTTAAACCTTCCAGAACCAGATTGCCTAGTTGTCTTTTTAGTTTCTTTGCATTATCCACCCCTTTGAATCTCACAAACTTGTATCTACGACCACTTCTATTTCGGTTCCTTACAATGTAGACCTCCCTAAAGCCTCCCCACTTGTTGAACTCAATCCATAGTTCCTTTTCACCCATGTTTTCTGGGAACCTTGTGAAGTAGAGCGAGATGATGTCTAGTGCATCCTTCTAGTTTTTTGCTCCTTCCCTTCCCCCAACTGGTCACAATGGCCATCACACCGTGTTGCACATGCCCCTTCCCAAGGTAGTTGAGACATGGCCTATCTCTCACACTCTCTCTGTGTCTCTCTCCCTCCCACTCTTTGTTTCTCTCTCTATCTCACTCTCATTCTCAAATTATTTTTATGATAATTATTACATAAAGTTCATAACATAATTGAACAGTTAGTTAATTAGAAAATATATATTATTGAATATAAGTAATAGGAACTCTTAGAATTTGGGCTTAGGGCTTAACTCAAGTCCATAAAACCGACTTGTGAGGTTAGGATTGACCAAGCTCTATTTAAGCTATATCTTGAGTTGATGTAGGACTAAACCACCACCCTTAAGGCTGAAATTAAGGCAACCCGAAAGAGGCCACGGCAGCTTTCCAACAGGAAGAAAAGTAATAGAGATCAATCTTGGATTTTGGAGTAGAAATTGGTAGGTAGAGTCCAGGTCTCTTGGATACTTTGGGAGATAGGGAGAGAATCATACTTTTCTTTCATTCTTTTTTTCAGTTCTGTATCTCCATGATACTGATCACAGGCTATTAATTGCAATATTGTTCTTATTTCTGTTGTTGACAGAGCTACTTAATTATTACTATTATTTTTTTCTCACTTATCCTCCCTCCTGTCCCTCAATATTTTAATTATTTTTATTTTACAAAAGAAGGCTTACCTGAAACAGGAATATCATGAGGGAGTGAGGCATGAGATTTCTTACTAAACAGCCAAAAGTAAAAAACAGATCAAAGAATAAGACTAGGTAAATAATATCTTGGCCACTTATTCCAAGGCCTAGCTGACACCCAATTATATTAAGTTCTTTTTGGTTTATCAGTTTCCTTTTTATTATCTGATGGTTGAGAATAACAATTACCATGTTTGTATATTATGCAGTGGAAACTCGTCCTTTGGTCTTCTTAATACTTCTTCAGCTGTTATCCAGGTGCATGCCTGAAGCAATTTATTTTGACACTGCAAATTGAGCTTTTTTTTTTTAAGCCTTCTCACTTTTATTTTATGGTTTTTTAATTTGATACATGGTTGAAACAACATATATCTTTGAGAAATCTCTGTCCATATGTCTGTTGGTCCGATTCTGTGTATGTGTAGTATCTCTAGGTTGTCATTTTCAGGCTATGTGTGTGTGCTTGTGTGGTGGATGTAACAGATGTCATACTTTCTTTTTTCGTTGTTCTCTATTGTTTTTTTTCCCCTTTCCTTTTCTAAGAAGGAAAACGTGCCCGCATTTCTTCTTTAACCAAAAAAGACCCTGCTATATTGTTAATTGCAGGTGGAAACTGCAAAATCTTATTCAATTTCAATGAAAAATGTGGTAATCAATGTTTCAGTTGAGGTACAAATGGATAATTTGTTAATATTAAAATTCAGACATACATGCATATAATTACAAATATATCTAAAATTAGGTCGGTACTTTTGGCAGGACCGTAAGAAAATTATTTTTGAGCAATCTAATGCATTAGCAGAAAGTGTAAATGGCCAAATTCTTATTCCAAAAGGTTTGCTTGACGAGGTAAGAGTTCTTTGTTCCTTTTGTTTAACATTGTTGCATATATGCATTTCTAAGAATTTCCTTTTATTTATATTTAATTATAGGTTGTAAATCTTGTTGAGGCACCTTTTCCCGTGCTTGGAAAGTTTAAGGAAACCTTCTTAGATCTTCTAAAAGATCTTTTGACTATGGTGAGCACTTCACATTTTGCTTTTTCAATTTTGTAGCATGTCATTATTGTGAATCCTATTAATAGTAATCCAGACAAAAAAATTGACTTTAGGGGGGTTTTGGCTTTGCAAATGTGATTAATTGTAAGCAAACTATCCCTATTAGGGACTTATTTAGGAACTGAAAATAATATTGCTTTTAAAGCTAGACCAATCACTTAACATGTGAAGTTACTGATTCCTGATTTATTGGTCTAACAGTGGTTGAAATAATGATAATTAGAGATGTATTTTTTCAATATTATATATATATATATATATATATATATATATATATATATATTTAATAACGAAATAATATAAAGTTGTAAGCAACCAATATAAAAGTTGATTGTACTGGTTGGGTGGGTCATTATGAAATGAAACATATATAAATGCCTCCAGGTTTAGAAGAATATTGAAAATAGAAGCTAACCATTGTGCATCATACCTGCAGGTTATGCAAAAGCATCAAAAGTATTTTGCTGTATGTGATGCTAATGGACAATTATTGCCTTATTTTGTTGCTGTAAGTTCTTTACATTAATTGGTCTTCTAGAATAACTGCATGCTTTGAAATTTTATTTGTTAAATGACATGTAATTTTCTCAGGTTGCAAATGGAGCAATTGATGAGACTACAGTGAGGAAAGGAAATGAAGCTGTGCTCTGGTATTCTTATCTCAACTTCTTATCGTGTCATATATAGTTTATTGAAAGAGAGTTGCTATGATACCCAGGCTCTTCTTTGGTATTGGTGTCCTTGATGAGTTGTGAAACATTTATTAGTTGTTGGTTATACTTGATGGCTTCTGGAAACTCTCCTTGATGTTTAAGCTATAATTGAAGATACATTAATGGTTTGCCTTTCTAACACAGTGCTCTTTAGGCTTGAGGATGAGAAAATACACAATCCCACTCTAGTTTATGCTGAAATTAACTTCATTTAGAAGAATGGGAGCAACAAGAATTAAACTCATGATTACTTGGTCACAAAGGCTCTAATCCCGTGTTAAGAACCAACCAACCCAAAAGCTTAGGCTATTAGCTGACCTTTGAATAGTTTTATGTCTTTTGTGAACTCCAAACATTTATTGAGAGAAATGAGAACAAGCAACAACAATATTTGAAACAAGGTATTGATACCTGGGGAAAATGGGAATTGGAGTAAAGCCTTTACCAAAAGTTACCCAATATTGCTTTTTTCTTTGTTTATTAGAAATGTGTTATTGATGTAATATAAAACCATCCATTTGTCTTCTCCTAACAGCTTAAGCTCTTAGGATAGTTGGTTTATGGCATGATATTGGAGCTCTATAACAATATGGCCATCTTCATCTATAGTTATGTCCTTACCACCCTCCATGCTTACTACCAAATTTAATAAGTTAAATGCAGCACAAGGTAAAGGGTTGTGTGATACTGTGATAGGGCACACCAGAGATGTCACATAAAACCTTTCATGTGTTTTCACCTGACAACTTAAGCTTCTAGAATAGTCTGTTTATGACAAAATGAATATTAGAGATAATAGGATATAACCTCAACTGTCGTGCTAATTGGATCCAGTGATCTTTTACAACAAAGGGAGGGAAGGAGAGTGCTATTGTTTATTCAATTCTTAAGAATAAATTAACATATTTGCACAATGTAATGTGCACATCTTATGTTTGTACTTTACGGGGAAGCCACATTAAATTAACATTTTGACTATAATTGCAGGGCTCGCTATGAAGATGCTAAGTTCTTTTATGAGATGGACACTTGTAAAAGGTTTTCAGAATTCCGAAAGCAACTGAAAAACATTCTCTTTCATGTAAGTTGCAAATTAAACTTTTAGCTAAGTGCTTGTATGTAAAGCTGCTGCTAACCAGAATGTATAAAAGATTCTTCTCTCTTAATTGGAAAGTTGAACAAATAGCTATTTATCATTTACTATTTTTTATTTTTATTTTCCATTAGTATTTTTATTTTCTTCTAAATCAGGTCATATAATTTCTTACAAGTTCATTGTTGATATTGAGAAGAAAATAAGGGATAACTTAGATAATTTAGATAATGATACTATGTGAAAGTTGTTGAAAATACAGTGCTTAACCTCTGGTATCTTGTTTGTTTTGATAACGTGGAATGAAACAGGAGAAGCTTGGAACCATGCTGGATAAGATGACTCGTGTTGAAAACATGGTTACTAAACTAAGTTGCCTCCTAGATATCAATGAAGATGTGCAACAAATTATCCGGGATGCTTCCTCACTTGCTATGTCTGTTCTTGCCACTGCAGTTGTCACTGAATTTACATCACTTTCAGGAATTATGGGGCGTCATTATGCCCTTAGAGATGGATACTCAGACCAGGTTGTTTAATTTTTGGTTGGCTATTATTTGATAATCTAAAAAATCATGTTTTGCCCTTGCAATCTTTAATACTTCATTGCATCCTATTCGGTTACTAGCTACTTAATATCTGTACATAATTTTTCTTTTCCTTGTCGCTTTTTGCAGATTGCAGAGGCCTTGCTTGAGATCACACTTCCTAGATTTTCTGGGGACATACTTCCCAAAAGTGATGCTGACATAGTTTTGGCAATTGCTGATAGGTGAAACTGATTTCAGAATATAAATCTTTTCCTGTTTATTTTAGTGATCATTCAGATTTAGTGATTGAGGTTTATAGGCAGAGTTGGTTAGCTATTTACTAACCAATCAGATTAGCATTCAAATTCAAAAATAAAATAGAAAATATAAGGTTAAGACCAGTAAAAATCTCATCTATTCTAAAGATTATAGAATTAATTTATTCTAATGTTTCCTAACAGCTTTGACCGTAGTATTTTCCTTCTTCCTGGTCTTGACATTATTGCCAAAAGAATCAGCTATGCTATTGCATCCCTCCAGGAGTCCCCTTTCCTTTAATTCCTTATTTCTATCATGGAGCTGTCTTTCGTTTCACTACGAAATGAGTTTATACTGCAAATTGTTATACTAGAATATGTCCCAACTGATTTTGACAACATAGCTCTGCATCTAACGAGATATGATAGTTGTCTGCAGATTAGATAGCCTGCTAGGTTTATTTACTGCTGGTTGTCAACCTAGCTCCACAAATGACCCGTTTGGTCTACGAAGAATTTCATATGGTCTTGTAAGGATGACATACTTTTCATCTGTCTAATTTTTGTTCATGTTCTTTTCTATTTCCTTTTGTAATTTTTTCCTTAAGTTTAAATTCTAGAAAGACAATTGCTTGCACTCAAAGAGATGCACTATATACTCCATGTGCAACTATTGGTGGAAAAGAATAAAAATCTAGATTTTAAGAAGGCCCTAGAACTTGCTGCAGATGCCCAGTCCATTAAAGTAGATCCTCATGTAACAGATGATGTAAGATGAATGTCTTTCATAAATTTAAATTTCCATTAAAGTAGATCCTCATGTAATAGATGATGCAGATGTCCAGTTCGATTTTGATTATTTTTAGGAAAACAATTTCTTTTTGTTTATCTAAAACCTAAGCCATACTTACCTCCTGAATTGCTTATCATTTTGAACACCATTGACTTTACACATATATACTAATTACCAGATATTTCTAACATGTATCAAATTGTTGGAGCATATGGGGTTAGACTATTGTATGAGTTAGGGAGAGATATGTCATTAGCATTTGCACCCATTATAGGCAATTTTAAAGTGTATCTTTGTTGCAGATCAGAAATTTAATAAGTGATCACTAAGATATTCTTTCATTTGTCTTTTTTTATGCATCTGATAAGAACTTTGGGAGAACCACACTACAAAAGCTAGTCATTGTAGTTGACGAGTTCAATGCCTTATAAACCCCACCCCAAAATCCCACATTTCTAATGTAGGACTGAAGTCCCATTTCTCGCAATTGGATCCTAACATCCAGCCAAACTCCACATCCGCGTTGCTTGTTTTTAGATGAGAGACATGGTGAATAGCTCAGATACTAATTAATAAGAACTTTGGGAGAATCATACCACAAAATCTAGCCAGAGCACCAGAATCCATTACTTTCTATGCAGGACTCGACTTCCATCCATGCCTTGCAGTTGGATCCTAACTGTATCACTACTATAATTGGATACCTGATGTTTTGCTCACCAACTATTTTAACAATGATATATTTTCCTATAGAACATGTGCCCTAAACATCTTGCTGTATTTGTGCATATACTATTATACTCTGATCCTATTTTAATAATGCTTTGTAATGTTTTTTATGACATGATATTATACTTTGATCCTAAGAGTGGTCAGGTGAGTTTCACCATGCTGCTATATTTTTTTAACAGGTTGACAAGGGGGTGAATGCAGAATTTGTTCGATCGATCCTTGTAGAAAGAGCAAATTTTCCCTGTCTTGCAGCAAAATCAGCGTATAAAGTAAGTATTCCTCTTTCACTTTACTCCATATTCCTTTGACATTGATCATTGATGTATACTGCTAATTGTTTTTCGTGATTAACTACATCATGGAGGTTCTATGATAAATGGAAATATGTATTTGTAGTTACTTAGTAATAAAATATGCTATCTCTCAGCTACATTTTGAGATTTTGAGATTTAGGCTGAATATCTTGTAGATCTTATAATATTCTTTCCCTAATTATAGGAAACCTCATTTACAGAATTTCTCTCCCTCTCTCTTTGTATGTATGTGTGTGTATATAGCACGAATGAGAGAACATGAAGGCATGCCAACACTCATGCCCTGAGATGTATTTACGCTAAAGAATATTTATTCAGAAACAATGTCCGAGTATGAATATGATCCAATATCGTATGTAGCAGCTGAAGTTAACATTTGCTACTTTAGGGAGCTTTCCAATATAGCTTAGCTAAGTAGGTAACTAACCTGTAACTGTAAGTTAGGTGTACAGCTGTCGGCCTAAACTGAAAAATAACATTCCTCTATGAAGGAAATCAACTTATTCAATTTTTATTACTTTTTAAAAGTTTTTATATATTCCTGATTGTTTACAATGGTTGATTCAGATGGAAGAATTATCTAAAGGAACCTTTTCCTAAAGTTGTTGAAGCATACTCCTGGCCAACAAGAATTGTCCGTGGGAAAGAAGATGAACTTCATATGGAGGTATTTTTTTCTTATTTTAATTATTGTAAGTATATAGAGGAAAATTACAGTCAAATCTTAAACTAACCAATTTTAGGAGTTATGCATAACATAAAAGCCACAACATTTATGAATAAATTTAAGAATGGTTGCCTTTACTCATTATAGCATAAAATAAATCACAGCAATAATTTGGGTGGTAATGCTACCAGTGTTTTAATCTATCTTGTGGATTTCATTAATATATCTAAAATGAATAATAAGTTTGTGCATTTGATTGTCTTTATTTTCCCATTTTATTTGGCTTTTTCTCCTAGTTAAGGTTTAATCTAGACATACTAGTATAACTCAACTGAAAGATAAGCAGGAGGCAGATGACCTAAACTTAATCCTGGAAGTATAAGATTGTTACTCTTTATTTTGGAGATGAAATTTGTAGTTTGAATGACAATGATGAGAACATAGCAACTAATTTGTTTGAATTTTTATATTTGATCTAATTATTGTTTATATATACGAATGACTTCTTTTCACTTCTAGGTCTATTAGTTTTGACATTTCTCTTAATGCTTAAACTTACATGATTAGGTGGACGAGACTGCTTTTGTGACAAATGAAGAGAGTGTTTTATGCGGCACATTTTTGTCAGTCAAAAAGAGTATCAATCCTGGTACTTTTTCTTTAACTTGGTACTTTAGCTAATATCATTAATTTCCTTTTACACGACATTGGATTTCCTTTTCCAGTTTCCTTATTTATATTATCATATTTAATTTTCTTTGTACAGGTTTTGGCATCGATGATTTTGCAGAAATTTCATGTCAGTTAATACAGCCGCTTGAGGATTTCTTCAATAATGTCTTTGTAATGGTGGTATGTTGTTAATCTTACTGCTCTTATATAATTAGATAATGGGTGTTAATATATTTGTGCTGACTCTGAATACAAGCACTTTAGTAGTAGTGTTTCATGGAATTGAAGGAAGAAGACTATTACAAGCCTGATATATATAGATAAATAAAATAAGTCCACGAATAAAATTGACTCGGAATTACTGGTCGTCTAAAGGACTTTATATTGCAGAGATTTTCTTCCAAAATTTAGTCTTATAAGGAATTTTTGTTCTTGGTTATAAAATTATGTTTTTACTCTTATTATTGTTATCGTTTAGTAGTGCTTTTTGCTGTAAAGTTTGTCTTATGCTATTATCTGCAGTTTGAGTTGGATAACCATAATTGGAATGTTTTTAACTGGAACTACTCTAATTTTCTTTCTGGTGTAAAATAGGACGATGACAAGATCAGAGTAAACAGGTTAGCTCTGCTAAAAGGAATTGTTGAACTCCCTAAAGGAATAGCAGACCTTACTGTTCTGCCAGGATTTTAAGGATTGGTAAAATTATTTATTTCCATAGGATATAGACCATATTTTTTTTAGGCTCCAAAAGTTTTGACCAATTAGGCCATATTTATTTTTTTCGCCCTCTTGATTGTTGTTTGGGTGATGCTAGGTGCACCAGTGTTATTGCTTGTGCACCTAGTAATTTTAATTAATTCCGTAAATGTTCTTGTGCTTTCTTCTTCCTTTTTAAGTTGGTTTCAAAGGTTTTTTCATTTACGCTTCCATGCTTTGTTCTTCGCTTTCTCCCTTTTGTGTTGGTTTTTCATTGTTGAGAGAGGTACTGCTTCGGTCGAGGTGAAAGTGTTACAGGTCGGTGGTGATTATTACAGTGGTTGGTTCGTTGTTGGAGGTACACTAGGTACGCACTGTTGCTGGGTGAGTGAGTTGATTAGTTGGACACTCATACGCTGGGCGATTGACTAAGGATGAAAAGATAATTATTGCTGATATGACAAAGTCAATGGTTAAACCAAGAAACATTTTGTTAACGTTGAAAGAACACAATGTCAATAGTTGTACAACAATCAAACAAATATACATACAATGCAAGAAGTGCATAACGTTCTTCCATTAGAGAAAATGATACTGAAATGTAACATTTAATGAAGCTTCTTGAACGGTATCAATATATTCATTGGCATAGATTAATGGATGAAGATGTGGTACGTGATATCTTTCAGTGCCACCCTGATGCTGTGGTATGGGCTTTAAAACGGTTTCAAGGTTTATTTCTAAGACGTGATGCCCTCCCTAGAGTTATTGTGATTGACAGAGACCTATCATTGAAGAATGCAGTGAAAACTATATTCCCTGAGTGTACAGACTTGTTGTGTAGGTTTCACATCGACAAGAATGTCAAGGCAAAATGTAAATCTCTAATTGGTCAAAAAAATGCTTGGGAGTATATGATGGATGCCTGAGGAAGTTTGGTTGATTGTCCTTCGGAACATCAGTTTGATGATTGCCTTAAGAAGTTTGAAATTGCTTGTTCACCTTGGTCAATGTTTGTTGACTATGTTAATGAAACATGAATAATCCCCCACAAGAAAAAAATTGTTACAACCTGGAAGAATGAGGTGATGCACTTAGGAAACACAACAACAAACAAGTATGAAAATGTTCAAGTTTTTGTATTAGGGTTGATGAATTGATGAATTTTAATTATTGTATTTGTTTATTTTTTTATGTATTTCAAATGTAGGGTTGAATCTGTTCATTGAGCTTTAAAAAGAGTATTACATAATAGCCTTGGAGACTTATGTAGTGTTTGGGATTCCATAAATAACATGATCATGTTGCAACACACTAAAATTAAAGCATCCTTTGAAACAAGTACACATGTGGTTGGACATGTTTTTAAAGTTACCTTATACAAGAGGCTTCTTGGCATGGTTTCAAGGTATGCTTTAAATTAGATTGTTGCTGAGTTTGAGTGTGTACATTATGCTGGCAAGAATCCTTCTTCTTGGCATGGGCCGCTGCTATTGCTGGTGCCACTAGGACCTCAGGGATATGTGGCTCCACATATGGAACATCCTGCGTCACAGGTGGATGTCTAGCCAGATCAGCAGGTTGTGCCGATGTCATGAATGGATGAGAAATCATGAGGAATCATTCCATGTAATCTGATGCACATTGTCCTGACACAACACATATCTTCCCTGCTACTGCAAGATAGTCAAAGTAATGCATCCACCTATCGTCAATATCTTCAAATGATAACATGAAACCTATAGTCTATGGAGGAATGGTATGAACGTATCCAAGTTGCGCACCACCCTCTTTGGTCGGTGTCTGACCACAATGGGACCCCATCGTAGATGACCTGAAAAGCATGAAATCAAATCAAACTCTTGCACTCCGTGGTGCTCACCGTAAGGCATCCAGCAAACATCAGGAATTGTGAATCCATCTAGATGTTTCTAGTACATCAATGCAGGTAATGACTTCAAAGAAGTCTTCGTAGCAATCCACCGGCAGGCACGTGGTGAGATCTCATCATAGTCTGGATCAGTCAAACACTCAGCAACAGAGGAAAAATGCCCATATATCCAACACTACAAAGATTAGATCAAAATAAAACAAATGTCAAATGAACATATTAAAAACATAGTCCAAATTAACATATTAAAAACATATTAATTTCCTGTAATAGAGTGATGTAACTAACAAGCTGTCGGTCGCCGCTCTTACTAGCATCATTCAAATGATCATACATATGCACTAGGGCGGAAGTTCCCCATGCATAGCTTCCACTCTGACTTAAGTCTCAGAAAGCGTCAAAAAAATAACATGAACATGTGTTGCACTCTTGTTAGCAAAAAGAGTGCAACCTAACAAATGCAGCAAATAGGCACGAGCTGCAACAGTCAATGTCCGGCCTCACATCTACTCTGATATATATCTTGTAGCTATGATAGGCGTACGTATGCCTCATGACATTATGTTGTCTCATCTCTAGCTTCCTCTCTGGAGACTTCAAGTAACTCCATCAACATCAAGATTGCTTCGTCGACATGCAGAGGCTCGAAGCTGTGGAATGTGCCTATAATTGGAAGATGAAGTAGAGACGCCACATCATCCAGGGTGATGGTCAGATCTCCAACAGGAAGATGGAAATTGCTAGTTTCCTTATGCCACCTCTTCACAAAAGGGGATATAAGTCCCTGATCGCCAGTGTCTACTGAACATGTGATCAAAGGACTTAATTATGTGGCAGCGACTAGCCTTTCAATTTTTGGAGCAGGTCTCCCAAATTTCTGAACCTTCTTTCCATGGGAGGATAACTTCAATTCAGGATATTCTTGCAAAAAACAAATAAATGATTCAACAACTTATAAAAATAATAATTAAAATTATGACAAATTTAAATAATAACAAATACTTAACAAATAAGTTTAACTAAAAAATTTAAATACCTCTTCATTCCATACGATGACTACAACATGGTCACCATAGTCAGTCAGCACCGATGGGTCACGCGGCCCACCTGGAAATCCCTCAACATCATCAACAGTTTCTTCAGCATCATCAACGTCTTCATGTTATATAAAGGTTCTTTAGTTATGGTAAGATTTAATCATATCTTTATCTCCATAACTCTTAAAATAAGATATGATTAGGTAAGATATAAGAGAATTATGATAGGATATGATTAGATTAGATCCCTTAATACCTGAACCATAAGATTAAAATATTAATGGTAACAGAAATATTATTTATTCTCTGGATCGGGTCAGACCATTGGGGCTCGGCCCAACGAAGCTCAAATGGTACACGTCCAGTAAACCAAGATATTGGGCTCGATAATGTATAAATTGAATAATGTAATAAATTAAATTAAATGAGTATAAGTAAATCATGAACTATAATAAAGCTATAAGTATCACAGATATTTGCCAGCTTTTTGCAATTTGAAATAGTTACTGCTGAATATGAAGTCTCAGTCTTATTAGATTGATTTTAGACATCACCAATATGTTATATGTGACATTTCTTCATAATTTGCTTCTCTTTTCCATAGAGCATCCTTCACATTTAATGTCATGCTTATAATTATTTTTCTTTATACTCCTCTATGAGTCTTTCATATCTTCTCATAAAGCGCACACACATCTTGCTTAATCTCCAATTAATCTCCACTTGTAGTTGACTATTTGTGGTTATGGCTATAATAAGCATCCATTTATGATTGAAGTAATTTTAAAAGGATTGAAGAGTACTGCAAGTATTTTAAGCATGGGGATTTTGACTAATGCTATTTTGAGTTAAAAAGTTATGGTTGCATCCCATCTTTAATTACATGGAAAGGTTCATTAAGGTGTTTTGTCATTAATATTTTAAAAGCATTGAATAGTTGACATTTATCAACATGTGGATTTGATTGGGGCAGGAAAACTCCTTTAGGCAAGACCCATAAGTTAATATTAGGATCATGCTACTTGCCTCATCACGATAAAGAAGAAAATTAAACTAAGCAGATCAAACTCAAGTAAATGATTCATAAAAAACAACTCAAATTACACTCACAATCCCTGACTTTTTTCAAATTACACGTAACATTAACTTTTTTTTATTCCTATTCACTAATCCCTTTTATATTTGAAAATATTACACTGACATTTTCTTATATTATACTTGCATTCCCTAAAACAGAGATTACTATAATGGTTAAAAAAATAGGGAATGTCGATGTAATTTTATGAAATCTCATGGATCGTTAGTGTAATTATTAAAAAAAATTAGACTGATGGCATATCAAACTCAAAAACTTAAGTGTGAGTAGGCAATAGAAAATTAAAGGGATAAAAAGAGCTTGCATGGTGTTTGGTAGTTCCTTCTTTATTGTTTGTTTTTATCTCCACCTCCTATAATGATAGAATCTTGATTTCAAGTGCTTGATGTGGTCTGTATGCAGGCAAAATTTGCTTAACACTTAAAGCATTTCTCATACTAGGATCGAAGAAGGCATTTGATTTTAGTGTTTCTTTGCCGCTAAAGAAGAAAAAATAGAAAGGTTACTTAAGCTGCTAAAGGTAGTTTAGTGGAGTGTGGAGCAAAAGTAGTTTGTTAAATGCTTTATGTTTAAAATTTAGCTTGTGCATTAGTTGTACACTTGTACTTAAAAAGAAAAAGAAGGAAGGTGGATAGGAGTAAGACAAATCATACCGTATCAATAACATCCACCTTAATTAGCTTTAGCTTCTAGTTTGTACAATTTCTGATCTTGAATTTATAGCTAGTATTAAAAGAGTCGTTAGAACCAATAGATATGAAGAATGGTCATACCTCAGCAGAAAGAGACATGATTTCTACTAGAAAATATTTATGATAATAGTTGTAGTCTAGATTGTATCTTTTACATTTTATTATTTCATGAACATTTAAATCACTTAAACATTGTTATTGTTGGAAAATATATTAATGCCTTCGCAAAATTATTTACACCCCCCAACCGAGGGTGTTGCTAGGTGCACCCAACATTTTTCATTAATGCCCAAAATGCCCCTAGTTTGTTGTTCCTTTTTAAGTTACTTTTTCGGTTTTTTTATGCGCTAATGGTTTTGTGCTTCCCTTTCTCCCTTTCGTGTTGGTTTTCCATTGTTGAGAGAGGTAGTGGTTTGGTGGAGGTGAAAGTGTTACTAGTCGGTGATTGTTGCGGTTGTTGGTTCGTTTTCGTCGGAGGTACACCAGGTACACTTTTTTGGCTAAGTGGTGATCCGTAAGCCAATTTTTCACATATGGATCAACTTGATCCGTATGATTTATACGGATGAAGTTGATCCGTAAGTACGAAGTTCATCCGTATAAAGCATACGGATCAACTTCATCCGTATGGTTTATACAGATGAAGTTCATCCGTATAAACCATACGGATGAAGTTGATCCGTATGTTTTATACAGATGAACTTCATTCGTATAAACCATATGGATCAACTTCATCCGTATTGGTTTTTTGATTTTTTTTAATTCCTTAAAGTTATATTTTTTTTAATTGTTAATATGTTAAAGAGTGAATAGGCAATTTAGTCCCTAAGATTGTAACCAGTTTGCATATTAGTCCCTGACTTAAATTTTAATTCAAAATAGTCCCTAACTTTACCTCCGTTATGCAAATAAGTCCCTACTGTTAAAATCTAATTTCCTCCGTTAATCAAATGTCTATTTGGCAAACCTCAGTCCACGTAAGCATCCCAATGTGGCATGTTTGAGTCCAAGTCAGCAATCCTATGTGGCAAGGCAAGGACTGAATTGAAAAATTAGGTTAAAAAGAAATCAAAAATGAAGTAAACGCATTTTCCCTTTCACTGTCTTACTGCTTGTAGGGTTTTTTAACTGTTTGCAGTTTGCTCTTCCCTCCCCTGCATTCTCTTTGTCGGTGATTGTGAGTGTTCGCGCTTGGCAATCAAGTTGGTGGTTTTTTTGCATTCATTTTGTTTGCATTGTTTTGGTGGTTTCATTTGGGGTTTTATATGTTCAAGGGGTTTCATTTGCATTGTCTTCGCTCTTCGTAGGGAGGTTTATGGTCTTTTATTATTTTCGTTTATGATGCTTTGTTTTTATAGATGACATTGTATGTTGTTGTGTGATGTGCCTATGTTTGAGTTTGAGTTAGGTTTTTTATTTCCTAATATATGACAATGTTTGTGGTTTCTGATTGTGTAGAATGAATGACAATATAACTTTAATATTGCACCATGGAGGAAGATTCACTCCACGTGCCAGTGATGGAAAGGTTGAAAATATAGGCGGAGAATTTGACGTTTGGGAGGATATATCTGCAGATTGCCTGAATGCATTTATCTTATATGATCTGGTGAAAGCTTGTAAGAAGAATAACAATATAGGAGAATGTTTTTGGTTGATTGATAAGGACTAGATTTTAATCATAGGTTAAGGAGTTGTACAACTGATGGAGATATATTACACTTAGTTAGGGATGCTTTTGAAAATGAGAATGAGATAAATGTTTATTTTCATCATGAAGTAGATCCAATTTTAGAAGAAGTCCCACAGATGTTGTACTTGGAATGTGATCCAATTCCAGAAGCTGTTGAGAATGAGGATGATTTAGATGATGTACCTGTTGTTGGCCATGAGGAAGCTAAGTTTTAATTCATTTGTACTTGGTCCGACATGGTTACTATAATTAATTAATATGATTAATTTTTACTTGATCACCATTGATGCAGATGTTGGTGCTGGTGAGCATGTTGGTGCTGGAGAGCAGAGAGATGGTGGTGAGCAGAGGGATGCTGATGCTAGTGAGCAGAGAGATGGTGGTGAGCAGAGGGATACTGATGCTGGTGAGTAGAGGGATGCTGGTGAGCAGAGAGATGCTGGTGAGCGGAGGGATGTTGATGCTGGTGAGCAGAGAGATGGTGGTGGTGAAGAGAGAGATGTTGCTGATAGTGAGGAGGAAAAGGAAGTTGACAATGATGAGTGGTTTACAAATTTCTCTTGTATGATGAATGAAGTTGAAGCTGAAGTTGAGACAGATGGTTATCATTCAGAGGAGCTTAATATCCCCATTAGTAGTGATGATGAAGATGAGGATGTTGAAGTTTATCCTCAATATAGTCAAAGTAGTGGAGTTGGTGAACAGAAGTTGGAATTAGGGATGAAGTTTGGTACTCTATATGAATTTAAATCTGCCTTGAGGGAGTATAGCATATTGATGGGCAGGGAGTTCAAGTGGAAGAAGAATGATAAACAGAGGGCTAGAGCAAAATGCAAGAAGACATTTTGTGATTGGGAAATCTACTGTGCAAAGAATGAAGTTAGAAACTCTTTTCAGATAAAGACATTTAAGCATAACCATAATTGCTGCAGAGAAGTGAACAACAAACAAGCAAATAGACAGTGGGTGGTCAGTAAACTTGAGGGCAAACTCAGAATGTAGCCAACCCTTAAATGTGTTGAAGCTTTGGAATATTTCAAGCAAGAGTTTGGAGTGCACATTGAAGTTACAAAGATATGGAGAGCCATGAAAGAAGCAAAGCAACTAGTGGAAGGGAATGAGAGGAAACAATATGCCATAGTATTTGATTATGCACATGAATTGTTGAGGAGCAATCCTGGATCAACAGTTAAGATCAACACAGTGCCAAGTCCAGAAGGTCCACCACAATTTCAGAGGCTATATATTTGTCTTGCTGGCGGTAAAAAGAGGTTTGTTGCTGGATGTAGACTATGCATAGGTCTAGACGGATGTTTCCTAAAAAGTGCATTTGAAGGAAACTTGCTCTCTGCTGTTGGGCTTGATGGCAATAACCACATCTTTGTTATTGCTTATGTTGTTGTGGACATTGAGAACAAAGACAATTGAAAATGGTTTTTAACTTTGTTGCACGAAGATCTTGGGGATTACATACATAATGGGTGGAATTTCATGTCGGACATGCAAAAGGTATGACATGGTGTGATTTGCAATTTTTATCATAAGTTAGGTATTTAATTGAAGTTAATGACATAAGTTAGGGACTAGTCCAGAAGTATTTACTACTTTGCTGCAATTTTTCAGGTACTTATTTCAGCTTTACAGGAAGTCATGTCTGGTGCACCTCATAGATTCTGTGTCTTGCATCTTTGGAAAAATTTTACAAAGCAATGGAAAAGCAAGGAACTTAAAGGAATTGTGTGGCAATGTGCAAAATCCACTAGTGTTGCTGAGTTTGAAGGCCATATGGCCCATTTGAATACAATCAACTACCAGGCTTGTGAGTATTTGAATAAATGGCGCAAACAAGCATGGACAAAAGCCCACTTCAGTACAATATCCAAGGTGGACAATATATGCAACAACACTTGTGAGGTATTCAATTCCAGAATTCTGCATTACAGATGCAAGCCTATTATCACAATGCTTGAAGAAATTAGAAGTTATATCATGAGAACCATGGCTGCCCGCAAGGTTAAACTTTCTGGAAAGCCTGGACCATTATGTCCAGTGAAGTATAAAAGACTAGAAAAAGAAATTCATTTTGATCAATGGACTCCCATTTGGTGTGGTGATAACATGGGCCTGAGGTATGAGGTCCACATGTGAGGGAATAAGGTTGAGGTCAATTTAGCTGAATGCACATGCACTTGTGGAGTATGACAACTAACAGGTTGTGTTCTTTATAGTTTTTTTTTTTCATTCCTAACCTACATGTGTGCTGATTTTACAACTTTGATGTAGGGATGCCATGCCGACATGTCATTGCAACAATAATTCACAAAGGAGGGAAGCCTGAGGACATGTGTGTCATGAGTGGCTGTCAATAGAAGCTTATAATAAGACATACCAGCATTTTATTGAACCAGTCCAAGGACCACAATATTGGGGCCCAGACGCAGTATACACACCCTGTTCCACCACATAAAAGGGTCCAGAGAGGAAGGCCAAAGAAAAATAGAAGGAGATCTGTAGATGAGGACAATGTCACAGGACATAGGCTAAAGAGGAAATTGGTTGAGTTTACATGTGGAAGGTGTGGCCAAACCAATCATAACATTAGAAGCTGTAAAAACATTGGAGTTCCTGTTAGGCCAAAGAAATATGTTGCACCATCAACTTCAAATGAGGATGACCACCTATTATCTCAAGATGAACAAGCTTTGAATGAGGGTGAAGAAGCTGCTGCTCATGTTCAACAAGATCCGATGGAGATTAATTTATCTCAACCTCATTTGTCACAAGATAGTGACATGGAGTTGATGGTAAATATTTGTCACAACAAAGTAGTTTTATCTCAACCTAATTTGTTGCAGCACTCCATTTTTATATATTACAATTATTCATGTTTGGCATTTGCATGTAGGTCCCTGCAACTATTGTTCCACCAATAGCAAGGAATAAGCTAACCATAACAAGAGCAAAACAAAGAAAGGTTACTGATAAAGATGATGCAGTATAAAGAAAACTGAATATCCATTTTTTGTTGCATTTTGAAGGTTGTCGAGTTTGAAGGTTGCTGATGAAGAAAACTGAAGAAGCATTTTTTGTTGCATTTTGATATTAGGATGTGTAGTTGTATATTTTGAAAGCTTCACTGGCATGTGAAATGATGTAAACATTATGGCCTACTGAACAATTGCTTCTAACTACCATGCTTTGGGATGTCAAACATTATGTGAAATTGATTTAATGTCATGTTTCTTCTCTTTCTTTTATAAATTATACACTGTGTTGGATTTGGAGTTGGAGTAGGACCACCTAGTTTAGTGCTACTTCAATAAATTCAGAAGGTTATACAACAACAAATTATATTTAATAAACTGCAAATTTCAGCAACAAATTTCACCAACAGATTATATTTAATTGAAATGGGTAATTGGCAGTAGCAACAAATTACTTCCTACTACAAATTCTTCAGCAAAACAACAATTACAATATCAAAAGATGTTATTACACATTTTACCTAAAATACATTCCCCCTAAAACTAACATTACAATTAAAAATGAAAAACCTAACAACACAATGTTTGTTAAATTTCTCATTTTCTTCTGCAAAGCTTCAATTTGTAGCCTCAAATCAACCACTACCATTGTTTCTCTTGAGACAGAAGACGAATTAGAAAGTTGGTTTTCTTCTTCAACCCATTGAAAAAATTGACAGTTATTTGGGTTTTTTTGGGGTAATGCACAAGTATAGAATAGCCTTCCTGGGTTCCTCCTTGTTCTTGCAGTTCGAATAGCTGCACGTCATCCATGGTGGCATTGCCGAATGAAACTACCAGAAAATGCACAACAACTGCCACTTGCAGACATGGAGAAATCAAGTGAACAAGAAGCAGCGACTGAGCCTCAGAGGAGAAGAAGAAGAAGCGACTCAGCTTGGGAAACCAGCAGTTTCGTAAACCCTAATTTATTTGGGGAAGAAGAAGAAGCAACCTTGCGTGAGAGAGAATTTATAGATGCAGACCTCAGTGCCACGTTGGACAATCTACGTGGCACTGAATTGCCACCTATGCACCTCACTAACGCCGTCACCTGAGAATTTAACGACAAGGACTATTTTGCAAAACTTATGTAAAGTTAGGGACTATTTTGAGTTAAAATTTAAGTCAGGGACTAATATGCAAACTGGTTACAATCTCAGGGACTAAATTACCTATTCATTTTATGTTAAATTACTCATTTGGTCCCTATAGTTTCATGATTCATATCTTTTTAGTCTCTATAGTTTGATAGTGATTTTTTTAGTCCATATAGTTTATATTTTATTACAAATTATGAATTATATATTTATTACAAATTATATATAGTATTAGTATATAATTTAATTATTTATCTACAAATTAGTTATAAATTATCACTAATTTTTTATTACAAATTTTCTTATGATAAATTAGTTACAAATTATTTGGTAATATTTATGTATTTAATTTTTATTGATAATATTAATCAAATTTTGATGATAAGGACTAAAATGGAATTAAAATATAAAGTATAGGGACTGATATAAGATTTTTATTTATTTGTAGTTTGTATAATTATGTAGAGTTTTGTATGATGTGGAAATTTTTGATTTGTTGTTAAGATAGACGAAGATCAATAGATGTATGATGGTATAATGTCTAAAGAAGTTGATATGGATGATCAAAATAAACAAGAATGTGGTGTGAATGAAAAACATGTTGATTATTTGGAAGCGTTCAATACTTCTCAGGTAATAATGTTCATTATTGTGAGTGATTTGATAAAATGAATGTGTTGTAGAAGACTAAAATTGTCTAGGTTGCGTTGTAGGTGTTTGGTACTCGAAATGATGTTTTGCAGTGGGCTCGATCAGTTGCTCATGAAAACGGATTTGTTGCAGTCATTATGAGGTCTGACACACAGATTGGTAGTAAAGGAAGGACTTCACTTGTGTTAACTGGTTGTGAAAGGAGTAGTCAGCGTAGGTGTAAGAAGAAAGATTTTGTTAGAAGAGATACTGAGAGTAGAAAATGTGGGTGTCCCTTCAAGCTTCGTGGGAAACCAGTGATTAGAGGGCAAGGTTGGATGGTGAAGTTGATGTGTGGGATTCATAATCATGAATTGGCCAAGTCATTAGTTGGATATCTATACATTGGGCGATTGACTAAGGATGAAAAGACAATTATTGCTGATATGACCAAGTCAATGGTGAAACCAAGAAACATTCTGTTAACATTGAAGGAGCACAATGTCAATAGTTGTACAACAATCAAACAAATATGCAATGCAAGAAGTGCATACCGTTCTTCCATTAGAGGAAGTGATACTGAAATGCAACATCTAATAAAGTTTCTTGAACGGAATCAATATATTCATTGGCATAGATTAAAGGATGAAGACGCGGTACGTGATATATTTTGGTGTCACCCTGATGCAGTGAAGTTATGCAATGCATGTAATATTGTGTTTTTGATAGACAGTACCTACAAAACAAATAGATACAGACTCCCACTATTTGACTTTGTTGGTGTGACACCAACGGGGATGACATTCGTTGTTGGTTTTGCATATCTGGAGGGTGAATGTGTTAATAATGTGGTATGAGCTTTAGAACGGTTTCGAGGTATATTTCTAAGACGTGATGGCCTCCTTGTAGTTATTGTGACTGACAAAGACCTAGCATTGATGAATGCAGTGGAAACTGTGTTCCCTGAGTGTACAAACTTGTTATGCAGGTTTCACATCGACAAGAATGTCAAGGCAAAATGTAAATCCCTAATTGGTCAAAAAAATGCTTGGGAGTATGTCATGGATGCCTGGGGAAGTCTGGTTGATTGTCCTTCCGAACAATAGTTTCATGAATGCCTTAAGAAGTTTAAAATTGCTTGTTCACTTTGGCCAATGTTTGTTTACTATGTTAACGAAACATGGATAATCTCCCACAAGAAAAAATTTGTTATAGCCTGGAAAAATTAAACACAAATAAGAATACGACTACATAACCCTAAACCCTTGCAACTAAACCCTACACCAAGCCCCCACATCCATAGACCTTACCCCATGAGCACTAAGCCTTAAACCCTAGCCACTACCCTTAAACCCTAAACCCTAAACATCTACAAATTGTAAAACTACCAATAACATACGACCATATATGACTACCTAATTAAAACACAAAACACATAATTAAATAACATGAATATTTTCATTCAAATAAATTAAACATAAATAAGAATATGACTACATAACCCTAACCATAAACCCTTGCAGCTAAACCCTACACCAAGCCCCCACATCCCTAAACCCTAGCCCATGAGCACTAAGCCCTAAACCCTAGCCACTACCCCTAAACTCTAAACCCTAAACATCTACAAAATGTAAAACTACCAATAACATACGACCATATATGAGTACATAATAAAAACACAAAATGCATAATTAAATAACATATCACTATTTTCATTCAAATATATTAAACATAAAAAACTAAAAAAATTCAATTATTTACTATTAAACTTTAAAAGTATTTCATACCACCATGCAATCATACATATTATTTTTATAAACACAAAAGATACCTATTTTTAATACAAAACAAATAAATACAAATCATATTTAAAAACATTTTTCAAAACATAAATAAAATTTTTTGCAAAAAAAAAAAAAATTAAAACCTTCATACGGATGAAGTTCATCCGTATGAGTCATATGAATGAAGTTACACTTACGGATCAACTTCATCCGTATGAACGTCACGGATTAATTAACACTTACGGATGAACTTCATCCGTACCAATACAAAAAAGGAAATGCAAACAATGCATTAGCGGAGACGCAAAGCTTACCTCAACGGTGGAAGACCAAAGTGCAGCAAAAGTCATCAGTGCCTCGAATCACCAAATGCGACGCGAACGGCGAACGGAGGAAGAAGAAGCTCGATCAGCAGCGGGAGGAGGAGAAGAACCAGGAAAAGGCGCTGCAGAAGGAAGAAGAAGCATACGAAAAGAGACCCCTGGTGCGCCACTTTTAAATTTTAAGTGAAGGATATTTTTGTCATTTCATTTACAATGCTAGGTACACTAACAATACTGTTGGGTGCACCTAGCAACACCTCCCACTCTAGCAACCTTATAATAATGACCCAATCACCCAAAAATGTGGCAATTGTCTCCCAACATGATATAAATGACAACCATATCAGCATGCAGCATTGCCGGACACATGTATCAATTCCAAACAATTACTAGCTAGTAGAATCGGTCAAACGACAAGTGGACCTAAAATAAATTTTAAGAGAATTTTTAAATGAAAGAATATAAATTTTAAGAGAATTTTTAAATGAAAGAATAATATATTGGACTTTTTTCTAATAAATGTGGCCTTTTTGTTTTATAAAACCTAAAAGTAAATATTTTTTTATTGGTAGGTCTAAAGTTTGAATTTTAGTTGTTTTATCTTTGGTCCAACTTACTAACTAGACAATTCTGGTGCTGCTGGAATCCCTACATGATCCACTTCAACTACACTCTACACCTGTGCATTGTTTGTAGACAAAGTCCTCAAGCTAAGAGCCGGGTTCTGTGACCATTCATTAAACGGAATTGCAAATCCTCCCTTTTCTAGACCAACAATATGTAGTGAAACCGCATGAAAGGAATGGAAAGGAATTGAAGAACCACAAGTTTTAAATCAAAATGTCGACTTCTTATTACTCTCTTCCTCAAGAGCGTGCATGCCAACAATCTTAGTATAATAATTCAACAAAAGTCTAATGAGCAAAATGCGCTGATATTTTTGCTACATTGTTTATGTTGAGTTGAAAGAAACGATGAAATAAGAATTTCAGTCCATAAAATCAAATTCTAGTTTATGCTAAAAATTTAACAGGCAACACTTAGTCTTTTTTCTTCTGACTTTTGCTTCCATCGGCATCCTTAATTGGTTTCTTGGGATGGTTGAAGGGGTATGATTATAATAGCGTCCAGAACTTATTCTCCGGAATTTTAACAGATTCCAAAAACTAATATCCAGAAAGAGGGTATTTCTGGAAAGAAAATAAAAGGGAGGTACGTTTCTAAAGAATGGAGATATAAAGTTCAATTGTCTTCAGCAGATGTTTTTTGGGTCTTGTGGGCTTCGGCTGAGAAAGAAAATCAAACTTGCCAATTAGCAACAATAAACCCTAAGCCTTTTCTAATGATCGATAAATAAAAAAATTCTAAGCCTTTTCGTGACTCGTGTTGCCCCACTATTGAAGAGTGTGGCTTTCTTGGGAAATTTAAGATAATTGATGGGAAAAAAAGAAATAAATGATTTTGTGTTTTGATTTTTTATATGTGGAATAAGTCTTAATTTTACAACGAAGTTGAAATATTTCAAGTCTCCCAAAGAAAAGGTAGAAGATTCAAGTTCAAATCACTACACCCAAGTGTCCCAACTAGAAAATATAACTATGACTATCTCTGCAGAAATAAAAACACTACTCTAGTTTTGCAAATTTTTAAGTACGAAAATAAGTCGTTACCCCTCTAATCACACAAAAGCATGCTTTGGTTAAATAGAAATTTTCTTAAATACTTAGTCAGAAAACACTAGTACAATCCATTGCCAGATTGTTTTGTATTTTGATAGCTAAAACGAGCTCTTTTCAACTTGGAACAAAAAACCCTTCCCTACATTCATCCAGAAATTATGAATTAAAATTTCCAAGTTTTATTTATTACCTCAGAACCTCACTCAACCTTCCAGAAACTTTATTAAAAGAAATTGATCTAATTATCATCTCTTCTTTTTGTCTCTTTGACCAAGAAGAAGCCAAAAATTAACAACAAAAAGGCAAATTAAAAAAAGGGAAGAAAAACAAAAAAGAAAAAGAGATTAACCTATCTTCCAAGTTTAATGCAAGACTAATTAATTGGTTAAATCACTTTGTGACAACATAGCCGCTAAGAAAAGCTCCCCTGTGGACCAAATGCCATCTAAGAAAGGAATCATGAAAGAGGCCACCTTTGAATGTCTTGCCACTTTTCCTAATTTCAATACCTCAAACCCCTCACTTTTCAAACCCCTAATTTGCCAACTTTTCCAAAAGCAAGGAACAACAAAGTGCAAACCCCACATGAAAAAAAAGGATCATAGGGCTATTCATTTTTGGAAAATGTGGACAATGGAGTTTTTCCAGTTTTCAGTGATAAAATATTAAGCTAATCATTTTCATCACTAAGTTGAGGATTGCCTTCATGGGATCGGAGTCCCTTGGTTTCTTGAACAAGAACTTTGTCACTCCCCCCCATAATCCAATTCTTATTTTGGCCATATAATATGCACCACAAAAACTTCCTACTAATGATGCTTAGCATCATTCACCTATATTTCTCCACTTTACCCAGTTTTTGAATTATTACCAATATCTCTCTTTCCAATATGTATTGATCTTGACTAAGCATGCCATAATTATAATTCATTGGATTCGTCTTTTCCAAATCTGTTTTTGTAGGTGCTAACATAGGGAGGTAAGGAAATATTGGATTTGAATTAACTAAACTTAGCAATATTCTAGTATATATATTATAATTATATTATATGAAACTCAAGTTTCATTAGAGAATAAAACGGTATTGTTTATTGTCCATCACTGTTTCTTAGAAGTGGATCGGAATATTGATCAAATGGAATTTTTATATGTTATTAATTATTATAAGATAAGGATTCCGAATTTTGATTTGCTTATTTTGGTTGTTTTTTACATGATTAGATGATGTGAAAAATGTCGCCTAAGACAAATTTTACCAAAATTGCTATCTCTAATAAATCTTTTACTATAATAGTATAATTAATAGTATAATCCTCAAAGCAATTGTTTCCAAGGGAAATACTAAAATCACTTAAAAGTTAGGCCTTTGTTAATTAAGGTTTAAGATGTCACGCAAACTTATCAAGTACAATGATCAACACAGTGATTGTCGATATAATCCTATGGAAAAAACACTTTAGTGCATGAAGACTAAATAATATCAAGAATTTAGAAGAGAAAAAGAAATGTGCATTAATTTGGCATGAGTAGTACTGTCCTATAGGAAAATGTTTGTGCATTTTGTTGGAATCTTATTCATAGTTGTATGCTGGGAAGAAGTCAAGTCAGTAATTAGAAGACAGCAATATGTTTTAAAGTTTTGTCCTTACATGGAAAAGAATAATTTGAAACTATGTTTTTTTTTTTTTTTGTTTCAGAAAGAAAGAAAGAAAAAATTGCTTGTTGAAAATACTTTCTTTAAAACTGGTTTAAAAAAATAATAACTCTATTTTTTCAGATTTTAAAACCAAAAAAAATTAATAAGACCATCTTTTATAAGTTATTTTGATTGTCTACTTTCAGTTTT
Organism: Glycine soja; assembly: GCF_004193775.1. Lineage (NCBI taxonomy): Eukaryota > Viridiplantae > Streptophyta > Magnoliopsida > Fabales > Fabaceae > Glycine > Glycine soja. The sequence continues at coordinate 33,465,116 of NC_041004.1, forward strand.
TTATTGTTTATGTTATTTCTTTTATTATTTCATTTTCTTTCCTCACTCCTACTATCTAAAAATTATTTTATAAAAGTTTTTAAAATTTAATAAAAGAAGTATAAGTGATTACTCAGTATAAATATATATGAAAGAGACATTATTAATTAATTCGTTCATTTTACAAGTGTATACGTATATATTAATATTAATATAGAGAATGTTTAACACTTTGACTAGCCTGTCTTGGTGTTAGTTTCTTCATCAAGTATGGAATAAGTGTGCGTATTAGGGTATTCATGTTTTTTTTCCATATCTAAAGTTAACTAAATTATAAGTTTTAGAATTTAGATTTGACATATTTTTAAAATGAGTTTTGATTAATATTCAGGCCATTCCAACTTGAACCGATGTCTTATTTTTTTAAGAAAAAAAATTGAACTGCTTTTTTAATAATTATGCATCAATAATAAATTTTCATGACTTAATAGATAATATTTTACATAATATTACATTTATTTTTATAATATTTTATTTTAAAATATATTATAAAACATATATTAATTTTATGATTAATACATAATTTCATGATTAAGTTTATAAATTATTAAGATTGATATATTATATTTACAAATTGAGTTAGTTTGATCTTATCTCGTATATTATTAAATTCTAATCAAATTAAATTTCAACCTGAATTAAATAATATTATATCAAAATCTTGATATAATAAATTTTAAAATAAATTAATCTATCCCAACCAAGTGTTACAAGTACCTTAATGTCCATGTTATGATTCATTTTTTATTCATAATAATAAGCTCGTGCCATAGTAGTTAATTTTATTATGAGTATGCTTTATATGTTAATTCAAACTAAATTCTATTTATTTTAAATATTACTTTTTTATTAATTTGATTCATTGAAAGAGCATAAAATATATTTAAATTTATATAATTAAATCATTACAAATAAAAAATATTTGTCCTATGTAGTTATAGGATTTTTATATAGCCTGTAGTTATAGGGATAAAAACACAAAACCATGTGAATCTCTTTTCATAAATTTAACTGTTTTAAAATTAAAAAAAACTTATAAAATGAGAAAATAAAAACATATCTATTATTAATTTAAATTAAAATACTCCATAATTAATCTTAACTATTTTTTTCTTAAAACACTATTTTTTTTATTAAATGAATACTTGATACATTTTTTATTTCTCACTTTACTCGTTTACTTGATTAAAAGCAATCAAATCATGTTCCATATAAATTCAATTTAAAACGGATAATTACCCGTAATGATTGATTATGTGTATGTTTGGTTTTACATTAAGAAAATGAATTCTTGATTTATAATAATTCTGGATATATTTTTATATGTTAGGTTTTAATGTTAGGAAAATAATTCAGCTGGATTTAAAATTGATCATTCTAAGTGAAAGTAATTTTAAATAATTTTTAGGTTTAATTTAAAATTTTATATCAAATTTTACCCTTAACTTAATTTTATAATAAAAAATTTTAACTTAAACAAAATCAATTTTTTCAAACATTCATTCAAATATATTATGTAAGAATTTGGCATAAATCCATAATTTTTTTACTTTCCAATAAAAAATTTATCTGAAACAATTACCCGAAACAATCAGAAAAATCAACATCGAACATTTCTCCAGTCTCCACAAATAGAAATCTGCATCAATTATCACACGTTCTCGATCACAGTGTCCATGAAAATCTCTCCTTTATCATCGCAGATTTTAGCAAATTCGCAGTAATCCGCATGATTCAAATTTTGTTAATATGGTGTAGTATTATTGGTAGATAATAATCATATATGCTCTTTATAATCAAGATTTTAATCTTCAAATTCGTAAAAATATTTATTGAAATGCATCAATCCGTTCAATAAATATAAAAAAAAAAAAAACTAGACTAGATATCTAATTGGCCAGACACAAGAAAAATAAAATCTGTCTTTTAACATCATTATTATCTACCTGAATACCTGATCATATATGTGTATAAGTTGCTTAATTTCCAGTGTTACAAGGATGGGAACGCCAATGTCATTCCTCAGGCAACGGCAACGGCATGCACGAGAAGTCACTGTTACACATCAAAATTGGAGGTTGCAACATGCTTCTTCTACGTAGGCATGATTGACAATGCCTGATTTTGGCAACATCTTAATTTTGATTAATTTGTTTTAATCCAGATTTCAAATTCCTCAAAAAGGGTTTTTAATTTAATGATTTCAAATTAATGAAACAATGGAAACATATGAAAAAAAAAAAGTTGCTCTCTCTGTTAAAAATAAGTGTTTTTTAAAAAAAAACCATTTCAATCTAACTGTCATATTAACTTTTTAATATAATATTAATTATTTTTTTTATTAATATTAAATATCACTTTTTTTACCCGTAACTACTTGATAACCCGTGCACATGCACACGTCGTGTTGGTTGTGTGTAAGCATGTTTGAAAAAGATTTTTATGAAAAATTATTGATTCAAAAGTAAATAATAGATTATATGAGGGAAAAAATGAATCTTTTATAGCATAACTAAATAATATAAAAAAAACATTGAAAAATGGTGAGGTCAATTTAGAATCAATTTGAAAGATCCTGATCGGTCTAATTACGCCTAATCTATGCTTAATAAAATTCTGAACTCTCCCATTTAATATGGAGGTGGTGATTGATGAAGATTATATCCAAAACTTCTTAGCTGTAAGGACAGAAGTAATCACTAAATATATGGTTGTATATTGTGTCCAAATTATAAGACGTTATGGCCCTTGGTTTTAGTTGTATAGCATATATAAATTTGGCAATCAAATGTTGTTGGCATATTGAAGCTAACTTTGAATCTCTATAATATAATAAAATATTAACTACTAATTTAGAATAGCAACAAAATTAATATCAAAGTTTTGTATGTATAAATATAGGACAGATAGTAAATGATATTATGGACGGAAAATACTTCCAAATAAGATATCCAGATGATTTGGAACTCTTCTATCTTCCTCCAAAGAAACACTAATTGATCTAGCATGTTAATCATTTTCACAGGGATAACAATTGAGAATCACTATTAAAAAAATGTTGATTTGTCTTATAAAGGAATGGATTGATATATATAAATATATATGCATTTTACCCTACTATGTACTACTTTCAAAGGTTTAAATCTTAAGAGCAAAGTTGTATGAATCAAGATAGCTATGGTCTCAACCTTGCAAGAATTGGATTCTTCTAATAAAACGTTATAACGAAACAATCTCATTCCCAGTTAGACATGTTAAAATAAGGGATACTATATCTAAATTGCTTTAATTTAAACACATATGTAGTGCAATCTATTTTGAATTGAAAAAACATGACAAATGCAGCTAAACACAACCTTTTGGTGGTGTAAGAGAATTGTCCTAATATTCACAGTAACATAGGAAGCTAGGCTTGCAATTAGGCACTTCTAAACACAAATAGTAATTGGAACTTAGTAATTGATTACTAACTTATATATATTTGTAAGCATAAATCAGTCAAATATTAGATTAAATCGAAGAATACATAATGTTCTTAAGACTAAGTCTGGCTCAAAGTAAACATAAACATGGCAATAAGATAGAGATTATTGTATTCTTCAATTAAGTAATTTTAAAGATTATCATGTATAAAAAAATCATTGAATGTAGCTGCTACAATTAACAAAAGAAGTTGTATGTAGCTCTCAATTGCTTCCTTTGTAAACTTCTACACTATACAACATATTTGGCCTACAAATAAGAATAATAAGTTATATGAATAAAATAGTAGTAATTAGTCAAATTGAGAATGGCAATTTAAAATGAATAGGTAAGGACATTATCCAATAATTCAAAAATATAGTAAACTAAAAAAAAGAACTTACAACAAAAAAAAAATGAATGAGATGAAATTAAATAAATGCATTTTTCAATGTCAAGGAATAAGTGGAACGAAATATGAAATCTGCAAAAATAGAAATAGGTCAATTGATTGAGAAATTATCATATTTGCATTATTAGGAAAATTAACATTCTTGTAGCTAGTGAAACTATATAAATAAATGTGCAATTGAATTTTTTTTAATAGACACACACATGTTATAAATTTTGGAAAACTTCTTTGAAGACTACATTGGTAGTTGTCTTCAATGGTTTATTGTCCCTATCATGTATTAATATCTTTAAACCACGTTTACTTTTAACTCGAGAAACTACTACATACAATTGACCATGACTAAAAATAATGGCCTAGTTAAGTATAATCCTACACTTTCCAATGATTGACCTTGTGATTTATTGATTGTCATGTCATATGAGACCATGATAGGGAATTGTCTTTGAATGAGTTTAAACGGCCGTGAAGATTGGGATGGAGAAATGGGCATTCTAGGAATGTAGATAATGTTCCCAATTGTGTTTTCAGACATGACTCTTGCTTCAATCTCATGATTTGCTAGTTATGTGACCACTAACCAAGTTCCCTTGCACAATCCTTCAAACTGATCTAAATTCCTTAACAACATTATTGGGGTTCCAACCTTTAGTTTGATCTTATGATTAGGAAGGTTAGATGTTCTAAGAGAATTTAGAAATTCACTTGTAAGTCCCTCAAATATTTGGCTTTCAATTGTTTCTGACTTATCAATTGAATCTGAACTTGGATATTCTCTTTCATCACCTAAAATGAAATGAAACCAATAAAAGTTAGTTATTCATTCAATTGAAGGAACAATTTAGAGTTAATTAATATTCTATAATTAATTAAGAAATTCGAACTAATACCTGGTAGTAGTAACAACACATAGTCATTAATTTGGTCAGCAATTCCAATGGTTGATGCTAGGATAGCTCTTGATTGCAAGAACTGCACATTGTTATATTGGTCCATCAAATAAGGATATGTGCTTTGAATAATGGCATTGATAGGATCATCGAAATTAGTAATCAAAAAGTCTTTTGGAATATCAATGGAAGCATAACCATCATTTGGTTATGCCATTTGACCATTTCCACTGTCTAGTATTCATTATGCAAACTGATTAAGTTCAGATGCAAATGTGTTGTCCAAGTTGTTGAGTAAACACATATTTTTTGTTAGAGCTAACACTTGACAATGATCCCATAGGTGTGATGCATTAATGGTTGCATGGACAATATAGAAACAACTTCCCCTTGCAATGATTGGTAAAATTTGCCTTAAGTCTCCACAAAAAACAATGACTTTTTCCACCAAAAATTGAACTATTGTCTGTAACATTGTGTTTTCGTAATTTATTGTTCAAGTGTTTTAATTAAATTGTAAGAGTAATTAAATTTATATTTGAGTGCCTAAAATTAATTAATGATCGATGTGATGGTGTTTTGCTTATGTTTGTATGTGTTTAGTGAGTTTTTGGTGAGTTTGAGCCTGGAGAAAGATGAGCTCGTGGTGGTTAATGAAAGAAGTATGAGTTTAGCAAATACTTAAGTGTAGGAAGGAAAAACCTTTTCAGGCCTATATCTCCTTAAAACCCTCATTTGTGCTAAAACTCTCTCTCTGTCGACACACTTCTCTTCACAATTATCTCTTCTCCAAGAAACCACGACTAGAGAACTTTGAACTTTGGTATTGTGCAAAAAGAAAACTATTTTCTCCTTCCTTTAGTGGTTGTTGACTGGCCCTGAGATAATCTCCCATTTTTCCTCTCTTTGAGTTCATTTTCGTTTTTCCTAAAGCAACCATGAACTATGGAAAAACTTGGTTTTAAGCGGGTTGTTCTATTTTTGGTCTGCTTTGGGGTTGAGTTGATGCTGGTATGATGTGGGATCAAAGGAAAGTTCCTCACTTGGACCCAAACCTTACTCCTTTTTTCCTTTCTTCTTCAAAGAGTCATCATCTTGGGTTTATGTAGGTAAGGGAAGCTTTATCCTTTTCTATGTTTAGGTTGTTGTGAATTGGTTTTAAGGCTGCTAGAAAATGAATCAAGTTGTTAAAAATGAAAGATTGAGCATTTGAGGTTGAGTTTTAAAATTTGGGTTGTTGTTTATTTGATGAATATTGATTAAAGGTTCCTATTTGTGAAGTGTTTTGATGTCGTTTATGTATTTGGAATTGATGGGAAAGAGTTTAAGTTTATTTTGAGATGATTTGTAAGCAATAGGAGGCAATTCTATAGAAAATTTAAAATTTTGAAAAATTCGCGTCTAGTGTCACATCCACCGTCTAATGAAAATTTTTGCGTCCAATGACCATTTTCATGTCCAGTGTCTTGTGTCGCATCTTGCGTCTAGTGTCCAGTGATCATTTTGAGTCTAGTGATCAGTGTTAAGTCCACTGACCATTTTGAGTCTGATGATCAATTTCGAGTTCAGTGACCATTTTGAGTCCAATGATCAATTTTGAGTTCAATGATCAATTTTGAGTCCAGTGACCGTTTTGAGTATGGTGAGCCATTTTGAGTCCAATGACCAGTTTTGAGTCTAGTGGTTAGTTTTGAGTCCAATGACCCGTTTTGATGTGAATGTGATTAATGATTGTTTTCTTTGTATAAATTAACTATTTTGAGATCTTAATGAATTTATAATGATATGCGATGTGGTTAAGATAATGTTATTTTATTATTAGAGTTGACTTTATGTTGAGATCATGAAATTCACATTCATATGAGTTTTTGGTGAGTTGTTTACAAGAATTCAAGGTGTTGGAATGTCTTGTTATACTTATTGAACTATAGGTGGGTTCATGAGTGTGATGAATCTATGATGTTACAACCTCTTATGATGTTGAGATTGGTGAATGAATTTGTGATGACATATGATATTGATTTGAATAATCATAACATACATACATTGATAAATGACATGGAATGTGAGTAGATACGTAAGTTGGGGGGTGCTAAGAAGGTTTTCACCCTAGTGCTGGAGGTTGTCATGGTGGCTAACACCGAATGGGCCTATAAAATGGATAGGTGGGCAAATCCCTAGACAGGTTAAGGTATTTGCAAGCCTTACCGAGGTAAGCCACTATCCACGCTCATCACACTTCTTCTGTAGGGTTAATTCAAGTATCCTCAAATGGTCAGATCATAGAATGCGACTATGTTAAGGGATGCACTTAGGTTAATCGCTCAAAATGGGGAATCTTTCGGGAGTAAAAGAGTCAGCATGACATGACATGATATGACAGTTAAGCATGTGCATTGATAATTATGGCTTGAGAATGATGTGTTACTTGAGGAGATGTATTAATACACAACTGTTGGAAAATGGAGGACTTATGTATCTTTTAAACATATTGATCTTATATTTCTTTTATATGTTGTTTTCTTTTAAAATGAGTTTATCCTTGCATTTTCTATTGAACTGTGATGATCGTGTCATTTGATACGGGAGTAGATTATGATGTAGCTTTTAAGGAGCATGTCACTCGTGGTTGATGTGGATTTGATGGTGGACTTAGGGGTGAGATTTGATCCTTTGTCATTTATTTATGTTTTGTCTTGGTGTGGACTAACTTAGGGTTTATATATCTTAATGGATCTATGTTGTATTTATTCTATGAATTAGACCCTTGAGTTTTGTTTGAAGATTTGCTTAAGATGTTTGACGATGTAGTACCTTGGGGCACACGTACCTATATGTTTTACAACTCGATGACCTTTTATGACACACTTGTATTCATGAAAAAAAGTTACATGTATTTTCATTAAACTTATTTAAGAGTTTTAAAGGGACTAAAGATGAATATTTTTGCATTAAAGCCTTAGTGTTTCATGTAATGACGTTTGGGGTCGTTACATTTATGGTAACAGAGCCGGTTGTGTCTTTTGGGAACAAATCTATGGGGACTAGGTTTGTTGTGCCTTCTATTGTGTAGTTTTGGTTTTTGTTTTGTTACAGAAACATTTTCCCAAGAGTTGAGTATGATATTTTGGGGGTTCCAATTGTGTATTGGATATCTAGCTTGAGTTAGAAAATCTTTTGTTTGTGTTATTTAGTCCACTAGAAGTGGCTGCAATGTGATTGTGAAACTGATCGCCTCAAAAATTGTGTTTGGGCACTGAAGGTGGGAGGCGATGTTGTATGATAAACTTATTGAGAATAAGTCTTTATCTTTCTTTTTTGTGCCATGAAATCATTTTCATGAGAGAATGATTGTTGGTTGTTGAACCATATTTGGTTGATTATTTAAGGAGATCATTAGTATGTTGTTTATCGTGTGTTGAGTACAATTATTTCAAGAGGATAATAATTGTAGTTGATGAGTATGTTTGTGTGATCTAATTAGGATCCCTAATCATCTTGCACCGTTAGAGATTCATAGTGAGATATGGGTTGTCACAGTTATTAGGGTGAAAACCCCAAGCCTGTGATGTATCGATCATATGGGTTGCGATAGATGAAGATGTGAGTGAGGTTGAGATTTCCTAGACTAAGGATTTATCTCCAATTGAATATGATGAGGCTAGTAATCCTTAGGCCAGTACTATGTGCTTAATGAGGTTTCCTTTTTATGACTTGTGATATTTTATGATATCTTCATTGTTATTTCCCTATGCTTCTTCAATGTTTTAACAAGCTTGATGTAGTTTGAAGTTGGTTTGCTTTTGAAAATGAAGATGGCATTTTACTGTTTTGTCCAAAGTGGTTTTACAAAGGTTTAGGATGTATAAAGTCTCATTTTCTATAAAAGTCTCATTTTCTATACATGTAGTTGTGTCTCCCCATATAAACATGTTTTATTTTAGTTGACGTTATTTAAAGTGATTCCTTCTTTGAGAATGAAGATATTTCTTTTAACCTTATGTATTCAAATTGTTTTAAAAAGGTTTGGTGTTTAAACTTGTTATCTGATTATGTTATCGTGTTTTCCCTCAACGGTAGATTTTGTCTTCAAAAACAGGTTGTTTTTATTATTTCAATTGCAATGTCTTCCATTGGGTTTTCTTATCCTTTCATGCAGAGCAAACAACCTCTTTCCATGTATGATTTATCTTGTACAACCCTATGTGTTCGAAAATCATTTGTGAATTTGCTACCTTATGGTTTTCTTGTTCTCTTTATGCTACCTATAATCACTTGTTGATTTAGGAGTTAGTTGTGATGCTTGTGGTGTTTTCCTATAAAATCTTTTAGAACTTAATTCTAAAGGTGGAGGAGTGTTTAGTGATTTCCTAATTTGGATAAAAAGTTTCACCACTTCCTCATTGGTGGAAATTAGTTTTAAAATGATTAATCCTTTGCATACATTTCTTTAGTTTTGGAATTTCATTTTCTATAATACGATATTGATTTCAAAGTTGTTCTTAGAAACAACTTTCTCAAGTAGTAACTTGAATCCCAATCTTTGGCCTCTTTTATCGAGAAATCCCATTACAAAGCATGCTTCTCTGAATGTAGTATGTTGGATATTGTGCATGGTTTTAATATCTTCATAGCAACATGGTCCTTTTGAGACAATTAACATCATTCTCAAATAGAAAAACTCACCAGTACTCGGAGGAACCCAAATGCGGTGTCCAATTGTGTGACCTTTTTTTATGGTTTCCAGTATCTATCTTTCTTAACATAGACAAATCTTGACACAAATTAAGCATATGTTAGATTTTTTCCTTTGAGGTAGATCGTATTTGCATACATCCAAGATGTAAACATTGGTTCAGTAACACTTGTCTTGGAAAGCACATCATCAATGTGGTCATGATCTTTAGAATATACAAATTGTTCTACAAGAAGGTGGAAAAACAATCTTTCGACTGCTAGTTTCCTATCGTGTATTGGGAAGGAAAAAATTCTCCAACATGCTTCACATGGAGAGATGTATTTGATATGAAGTATTTTAGATGATAATTGTTAGTTACCTTAAGTTGGAATTATGATAAAACAATAACATCCTTTAAAAGAAAAAAAATTGTCGTATTTAGCAATAATGAGTTGCAAGGGATAAATATATCTGCAATCAAGATATTGTTTAATCTCATCAGTTGGTTGAGTATTACTTACTCCTTGTTGGTCATTTGGAACAATCACAACTGTAATCTTATCATATTCTTTGTGAATGTACTTGAATAGGTACTTTATAGAAGTACTTTGGTTACACCATTCCATATTAATGTGTGTATGGTGTAACATCCCATTTTTTCATAAATAAATTTAAAAAGTTTTTTAGTAAAAATAATAAAAATAAATAAATAGAGTAAATAATTGATCGTAAATGATCCTAGCTATAAAGAGTAACATGCTAGGTTTTTCAGACTAACTCCTCAGTCTCCTTTGCCTCTCATTTTCGTTTTTCCCTTTTTCCTCTCAAAACCCTTTCTTTTTCCCGCAGCTCACTAAATCTGTTTCAGAAAAACGACGATCTCGGACTCATTCATCGTTGGATCGTCATGAAATTTAAACACCAGGTTCACAACCCAATTCCGAGCATTCTAACCGTTGGAAATTTCCAAATCATATCTGATCTTATAGGAAAACCCTTCGCATTGTAGCCTTTTAATTTCCCGCAGAAACCCAAAAATGTCTCGGTAAAACTATGATCCTGGTTTCGTTAACAGTTGGATTTTCATGAAATTTGGATATGTTGTTTGAAATTCAATTTCGCACACTATCACCGTTGGGATTTGAGAGATAATATTCGTGGAGAGAGAAAAAGAAATCGCATGAAGACAATACAAGTGGAGGTTTCAATCTCTTCTCCGTCTCTCTGACGTTTGGGAATTTTATCGGAGAAGTCGGAGGAATAACTGAAGGAATCTCAAGGAACCGCTAGAGATGCTGTTATCGCTGGCTGAAGACACGTGAGTCCGCTCAGAGGTAAGGGATGAGTTATTCACAATTGGGGATTAGTGAGAACATGTGTAAGGATCTTTAGAGATATCAATTGGAATGAGTTTTGGGGTGTTTTTGCAATTTTCATTTTATCCTTATAATTATTACAGTGAATTATATATGTTTGACAGACCAATTGTTGTGAAATTGATATGCTATTGTGTTGAGCGTGAACCCTATAAATCGAGCATTTTTCTAATTAATATGAATTGATGAAATAAAGTAAGGAAAAATTTAGAGAGAGATATTGATTTTGTATTTTCTCTTTTTCTTGCTTTTTTTTAGGTTTTTATATATAATTTAAAAAATTAATATCATAATTGAAATTGACCAAAGTGTTCATATAATTATTTAGAATTTGTGCATTGAAAGCTTACTTTGATAATTGTGATTCAATATGATGTATGCTAGCTTATATATATAGAGGTAGTTATTTATATTAATAATTTATGTAAATAATATTGTAGAGTGTTATAGTATGATTCCAAAAATTATTAAGTGTTGGAGTTTGAGAATATTATGGTTAAATTTGATGAACATGTGTGTGTTGTACCTTATGAATATCATTAGGAATGTTATGAGATGGTTGATGTGATGTTAAAGTGTGGACATGATATTCGATTGTGAATAAGTGGATGTGTTTAACACTTGATGTTACATTAATTATATTGTGAGCTATGAATTATACAATAACACGACCAGTGTTTATGCGCAGTGTTAAAGAGAAAGTGTAGATTCCTAGTTAGGAACCAGTGTTAAATTGTAGCGCAATTGTGTTAAACATGTTTGAAACATGAGTGTGAGGTCGTGGTATTGTATAATTCATGAGCAGTGTTTATAAATGAAATATGTGATGAATTATGGAATAATATGTTGCCTTGAGATTATAATATTGTTATTGAGATTGAGTAAAAGTGTAAAGTAGAACATGTGTTGAATTGTGAGATACGTAAAAACATGTGATGGTAGATTGTGATATTATGAGATGTGAAATTGTGAATGAGTTTTGGTTGTAAATAAGTGTGTGATTAACTCTTGATGTGACATTATTTGTGTTGTAAGTTGTGAATTGTATAATAACCCGACCAGTGTTATCTTGAGAAAAGTGTAAATGCGCAGTGTTAAAGAGAAAGTGTAGGTTTCCTATTTAGGAACCAGTGCTAAAGAGAAAGTGCAGGTTTCCTATTTAGGAACCAGTGTTAAATTGTAGCGCAATATGTTGTACGTGTTTAACACACGAGTGTGAGGTCATGGGTATTGTATAATTCACGAGCAATGTCTGTGTGCTAAAATGATTTTAGGGGTTGGACCTGAATCAGGAGGGAAATGCCCTGACGGACTCTTCAAAGTGTAGGCTTTGGGGGTCACCGGGTTTGAGTGCTCCTTTAAGCCTATGTTGATCCCATATGGTTGGAGCATTCTCGCAAAACATCGTGACCCTGACTGGTCTCCCTATGATCTTACTTAGTGAGAGTGACCTGACAAACCCATTGTGTGGTGTGTCTTGTTATGTACTCCTAAGCGCCCCAGGGTGGTTTTTCACTGACATGGTACCACATTGCATATAGGCTTGAGTCTTAGCATAACTATCTCATGCGCTTGCTAATTGTTTATTATGAAATTGATGTGTTATTATGTCTTGATCAGAGCGTGTGATTCTTGTGTAATGTGATTGATGATTGAAAAGTGAATTTTGAATGACAAAGTGGTGGAATTACGTGTAACTAAGTTTTATTTGGTTTACATGATATGTATATCTAGCTGTCTTGTTTCTCTATTAGTTAGGAATGTGATAACTCACTCCTCGTGTGTTGTTTGTGTTTGGATCCTGTGATGATCTTGAACTTTGTGTTCAGGGGAGCAGATGACTAGGTGAATTACTTTAAGGAACCATGTGCTGAAGGACGTCGGGACACAACACTCTGATAGGATGTGACATTGGGGTATAGGGTTTTATAGACGACCTTGTTTGAGCCGAAGTGAATTTATTATTTATTTAGAAAAGTTTTATGATGATGTTAGAAAGGTGAATGTGAGCCTGCTACCCTCTTGAAAGGCTTGTATTTAAATATGTTTTAAAAACTTGAATTAAGTTTAATTTTTTTAACTATTTCTTTTATTATTATTAGTACATATATGTGTGGGGTAGAGGGTGTCACATATGGTACTTCTTTAATAACATCGGATTGTACGAGACTACGCTAATCAATGATGACACCATTCTTAACAATGATATGACCATTGTCTCTTCTCCAATAGATAAGATATCCATTTTGATCAACAATTGTATAGTTTGGGAACTTTTTAGGATAATACCTAGAACACTTTCTAGCTTTCATGTATGGTGAAGATGTATTAGCTACACTGCATCGATAATGGATCATGTGAGTTTGTACTAAATGGTACAATTCATTGTCTTCATCCTAACAGAGTATTTCTGCTGAAATTATCTTGTCAATATCATTCGGGGAAGGGTAATTTTTTATGAGTGCAAAAAAAAAGTGTGCATGTGGCAATCCTCAATTTTGGAATTCAATTATGTACATATATGAAAAGGAAACCACAAATATTGATGTTAGTGATAGTTACATAAAAGTGTTCCCAATACTTGCAACAGAAAATTATGATCTATATATTTTGCATTAAAAAATATACAACAATAATAAATAGAGAAAAATAGATACGTATACCTGGATGTTCATTCTTGAAATAACAAAATCTTTCTTCAATAGTGTGAAGACTCTACGTGTATCCAAATCGCGACCAATATCTGCTATCATTGATGAGTGAAACTCTAAAGAGCAAACACTCTTTCTACTTTTCAAGTCTAAAAACTAGATTTGAAATTTTCTTGTTTGTCTCGTACACTTTACTCTCAGGTATATATTTCTATTTATAATGTTAAAGAGATATAAATTTAGGCCTTTTTAAAAAAAAAATAGATTTTATTTAAAATAATTTCATATCTCTTTATCTTTATATTTAAAAATAAAAAATCATCTCATATTTTCTTATCTTAAAAAGCTTCCTGATATAAGGTAAAAATAATTTTCAAATAATCACTTGGCTAATTATGATAACTAATTGCATGATCCGATCCTAATATGTAGCAATAAAATCTTACTTTTATTTTATGAAAAACTTTCACATTTATAAAATAATACTATTTGTTCATATTAAATTCTCTAATTTAATTATCAAATAAATTATCTTCTTTTGCAAAGATTGAAACACTCGTTTACGTGTGACTCTATAGGTTCAATATTAAACCGATACTAAATTAACCATAATTAATTTACTAATCAAGGTAGGTGTCTAGCAACACTTATTTTCAGATAACATGAAGTACCATCTTTTACCTTCAAGAATCAATAAAAGAATAATGTAATATTTTCTTTCATCATTTATCATTCAAGGTTAACTCTAAAGTATAATATTATTGTCAAACTCAAATAAGTTAACACATTATATTTAATCAATGAATGACTTAAGAAATTTTTTTCTTATTTCATTCAATTGCCCTGACCAAGGTCTTAATTCTATCATAGAGCTGAAACTCATTGTCTACACTTGATGGATTCCTTCTTTATTATAATTAATTTTTCAAGTATTTAATCTTATCCCATATTCATTCAACTAGTGCCCTAAGACATTAGGTACTCGAAATTAAAATATAATAAATAACTTATTAATTACTATGATAATTTCAGGTCAAAGGAAACTATTATATTTCTTCTTGAAAACTTCCTATTGATATATCAAGGTAATATTAACTATTAGAAATTCTCAATTGAGTTAGTTCAATGATGAAATTCACATATATATCATCTATATATGCAATTTAATAAATGAGATTTATTAATCTTTATCCAATAAAGACCATTACATATGTATTGATCTATCCATATTATTGATGTTCTATTCACAAAAATATTTTGATTAAAAACAATTTAGATTAAAATTGTAAAGGACTTGTTTCTCATTATCATAATCTCTATTATGATAGCAAGTCTCTAATTTTAATCAAGGAATTGTCAAATTAACAATTTAATAAAACAATAAATATGATAATAAAATAAAGAATTTTTTTTACGAAAATTGATAGCATGATGGATTGAATCTTAGGCATACATATTTATCCCCAATAATCTCCCAGTTGTGCTAAAGTCAATCACTCATGTATTACATTACTAATTCTAACTTATGCTCATCAAATTACTTTAGTTTTTAATTTTGAGTCTTCATAAATGAGGCACAATCTTTAGTTCTTCTTAAGCACTTAAGAATGGTATTACCCACTTTCAATGCTCTCCACCAAGACTTTCTTGATATCAACTTGTTACACATAGTGCATAAATGATATTAGAACATGCAAAAATCATGTCCTATATAATAGCTCCCACTATTCCAGCATATGATATCTAGTTATGTATTCTCTCTCTTCATGAGTTTTAGGACAATCCTCCCTACTAAGAGTAACTCCAATTCCTATTGGCAAATAGGAACTTTTGGAGTTTCCATGTTATACCTCTTTAGGATGGTATCAATGTACCTAGATTGAGAGACACCAAGCAACCTTCTAAATCTATCTCAATAAATCTTTATTTTTAAAATATTGTTTCTCCTAAATATTTCATTGATAATATATTAGTAGTCAAATCTTTCTTCATTATATTGTGTATTATTTTATATGTCATCTACATATAAATGTAATGCTCCCAGTAACCTTTTGTACTCACAAAGTTCTTCTTCATAGCTAACAAGATTAAACAATTCAATTATCTTGTTAAAATGAATGCTCCAAATTCTAGACACTTCTTTCAATCCATAAATGTATTGTTGAAACTTGTAGACTTTATTAAGGAAACATATTTTAGCTCACCATTAAGGAAAGCCGTTTTCCACATCCATTTTTCATATTTCATGATCATAGTATGTTGTTATAGCAAGAAGAATCTAAATTGATATGAGCATTGCCACGAGAGAAAAAGTTATGTCATAATCTATATTTTCCTTTTGATGATATTTATTGGCAACTAGACAAGCTTTGTAGGTCTCGACCTTCCAATTTACTCCAATCCTTTTCTTGTAAACCCATTTACAACCAATTGGTTTTATATCCTTTGAAGTTAGTCCATACTTTGTTGATCTTCATTGATTCCATTTTAGATTCAATAGCTTCTTGTCATTTCTTACAATCCAAGCTTCGCATAGCCTCTTCATAGCTTCTTGGATCATCATCATCATGATAAATCTCATTTGATTTTTCATCTAGGACTATCAAGTTTAATCTATCAGGTGCACAGTGCACTCGAGTAGATTCTCTAGAAGGCTCATGCATTGGGTTCATAGATTGTTGAATTGGCTTTAAGATTGATTCATTGACCTGATCTTGAATTATAGTTGGCTCTTGAACCACAATTGTTGGAGTTGATGACCTTTGTGGTAACTTTAGAACATTAAAGAAAGGTATCTCGATTTCCATCTCATAGTCCAGAGTTGTTTCATTGGTTAATTGAGTTTCATCAAACTCAATTTCTTTACCAAAATAAATCTTTTAAGTACTGAAATGTTTGCAAATGAATTTTAGGGGGACTAAATATGTTATGGATTATTGAAATTGCAAGTGTATTTATGGACACTTAAATCGCACGATATGTTTGGTGTAAAGAAATGAAATGAGTGTGAAAGTGAAAAGAGATTAAATGAGATGAAAGATTTGAATTGAAATAGAGTTTAGATGTGTCAGATTTACATCAATTTTAATTTTTTTTTATCTCAAATACACCAAAGAAGAAAGTAACCAAACACTACCTTAGGTTTAAATCACACAAGTATGTTTGGTTAATTTAAAAGAATAAAATGTGTGTAAAAGTGAAAAGAGATAAAACATTTGAACTAAAGTAGAGTGTGGAAGTGCGAGATTCACATCAATTTTTAAAATTGAAAAGAAAAATTATAAATTGACAATGTAAAAAGTTTTACAAATCATTCAATCACAACCCATTGTAAATTTATTGACTTTTAGAATAATTATTTTAAAGTAATTCAAACGATAATTTATAATTAGATAACCATGTAAAATAATGTTATCATGTTATTTTCTAAACATTAAACTCTTTAAAATTTTCAACTCAAATACACCAAAGATAAAAGTAACTAAACATCTAATGGCAATTGTTGATAGGAGTACTTTGTTTTACCCAAATCAATGCATGTTGGATGTAATATATTTGTACCTACCTATAAATTGATGGTAACTTGGTTTCGCATAAAGTGAAAAATAAAATACTTAAAATGTAAAAATAATAATGGTGAATTTAGTTCCTGAATTTGTATCTGATCGTCATTTTAATTTTTATTTTTTTATAGAAAAACTTAAATAAGTTTTTGAACAAAAGTTAATTTTGAAGACTTAAATGAAATCTTAAAAAACTTAAGGGATGTATTTGAGTTTTTATTAGTTTTATGAACTAAAATGTTAAGGAGATACAAATTTAGTAACTATCAAATTAGTCATTTACTTATGTTAAAGATATTTAATAAATTTCACTCATAATTTTATATTTAATAATAAATTTTAATTAACAATAAAAACTATAGAACACAAATTTAATTTTTTTATCCATTTAAAATTTTTATTTTTCAAACACTGTTAGTATTAAATATTTTTATATTGATAACTAATACTTTTAATTTTTTTTTGATCATGATATTAGTACAAAGTAACTCATGTTAAAAATGGTGACGAATCTTCATCGGAGACCATAAACGTACATAAGGTAGATATTCTCCTCATAATACTTTTGAAATAATTATTATAAAAAATAATAATTTCTTCATCATACATGATTATGATTGAATGCTAGTTTAGACTATAAAAAATATCTTTATAGGGTGAATGTTTTCTAATTGAATTCATGCAATAATGCTGTAAACATTTGTTTGATGGATAATTTTTTAGTCTCGAGAATATGAAAATAAAAAAAATTATCTCACATTTGTAACAAGATAATAAAATAATAAATTCTAAATATATTTTATTCCTAGAAAAATCATAATCAAGTTCAATCAATATTTAACCCGAAGAAAGAGATATGTTTTAATTATTTTCAGGCATATAAATACGTGCCCAACCATTTTTAGTAATCAAACAAACACATTTTTTTTATAAAATAGTTGAGAATAACATTCTCATGTTAAAAAATTATGTGTGAAACAAACATTACCTTATAATATTTTGTTTTGTTTGATGCACACCACAGCATGAAGCTATATATGATTATGGTTAAAAGAAAATTTGCCTAATCTCATTATCCTAACAAATAGTATATATGGTAAGACTATCCAATTTACTATATCTAGACAGAAGAATGGAAGTAGATTGATATCTAAAGTCTAAACAGAGGAATGTAAATACAAGGATAAAAGAAATGGAATGAATATTGTTGTGAAGTGGCAACACCAAAATAGGGCATAGGCCATGGGACCAGTGTTCCCTCGAGTCTCTGATTGGTCCCTATTCAGTTCAGTTTGGTTTTGTTTTTGTTAATTATTATTGACTGCAAAATCTGGTGCATTGGCAGTGCACGGAGACCACCATGCAGGCGCATGCCTTCTTGCAGTTCAATGTCTCCCGCGTCATCGTACGGTCACTAATTGTCTATTTCCAAGGATGTTTATTTCTTTACCCCATGCATATGAAACCATGCTGTATGCTATGGCACGAAGAAATTATTGAATGATGAAAAATTATTATGGTCTTAGTTAATTTTTTTTATATATAAAAAGTAATTAGGTTTTGTCATTTTCTTATAAATTAATAAACTCTACTATATGTCATGAATCTCACGATCAAATAAAGATGATTGAGACTAATGAATCAGAATTATGCAATAAATCTTCATATTGTTGGTTAGTATCACATCTTGGATCATAGGATATTTATTTGTTTCGTGTTTAGTTTAGCGTTTTGAATACTACTGGTCATATATATATATATATATATAAAACGGATTATTAAGATCAAAGAAAATGATGTTTCCATTTAATATTATCATAAATTTTACTTTTTATTCTAAAATTACTCTTATGTTTATAAGTGATTATTATATTTAATGTCGGTAATCATAATTGAATGAGTGATCCTAGAAAATAAAGTTAAAAATATAAAAAAATTAACTTGAAGTTTAAAAATTAATTATTGTTTTTTATAATTAAGATCAACGATAAACATAATTTATTTTTATATATATAAGATCGAATGTAATATTATTTTCTATTTTTTGGGTGAGATTTTTAAAAGTTAACATTTATAATTTTTACATCTAAACATGATTATTCTATTCTTAACGCGTTTCCAAACATGCTAAGGA
The DNA here is from genome assembly GCF_004193775.1 of Glycine soja. Lineage (NCBI taxonomy): Eukaryota > Viridiplantae > Streptophyta > Magnoliopsida > Fabales > Fabaceae > Glycine > Glycine soja. The sequence continues at coordinate 33,484,321 of NC_041004.1, forward strand.
CCAATTAGGATGGATTGATTCTTGGTCTGGTGGTAAATTTTTATTAGAATATCTGGTTAATGCATTTTTATATTCTTTTGTCATTGTTCACTGTTTAAATCTTGAATCGTAGCCGGATATTCATGAGTAACGTGTTTGGTTTCATATTTTGAATGTGATTTTCAAAAACTAATAATACTTATAATTTTCATATTTTAATTAATATGATTTTCTACTATATCATTTTTTTAGCCTAGAGCGACCTTCAAATATTCAAATATATATATATATATATATATATATATATATATATATATAACTTTTTTATATTAATTATATGCATAATTGATGTAAAATATGTTATATTTATATTTGTTATATGCATCAATATATAGTGATGTAAAAAATCATAATTGTAAGTTCAAATACAATCGAGTCTTGTTTTAGGCCAAAATAAATTTTAATTTTATGAGAGTAAAAAATATATTAAAAATTTTACAGGTATAAAAAATTATATATTTCTAATTTTATAAAAACTGAAAACATATTTTAACCAAACCAAATATATCATAGTTCTCTTCATATTTAGACAACTTCTTCATTCTAGTACACTGTCACCTTAATCCATTATTATCTTAAACATCAAAATTCAAGTGAAATTCAAAGAAATATGAGATACATAAAAATAAAGGTTAGTTGAAAGAAATGTTGCAATATCTTGAATTAATGTAAAAATTATTAGGAATTAGAGAGGAATCACCAAACACGTTTCAGAAGACAGACAGAAAAAGTTGCTTATGTTTCTAATGTGAATAATGAATTTATAAAATTTGAAAAAAAGGAAATTAAATTAATCTAGAATACAATGTATGGATTTTTAGGTGATTTATATGATTTCAAAAATCTTGATAATTAGTACAATTAGGGATGAAAATGAGATGGCTTATGATAAATTTTATAAAGCTTAAGTCTAACTAATTATCAAATTCAAGGCGTAAGTTTAATGCATTTACTAAATACAAGTCATTTTTAATGTGATTTAAAAACTTACTACGTAATAAGAACACTTAAACAGATTAATAACTAATTAATGATTAAAAACAGGTTAATAACCCTACTTATAATTAAAGTCTTACTGAAAAAGTTATTGAACAAATAATAATTTTTCTTTTTAAAAATAAAACCAAACACACTTCTAGAAGTTAAAACGTGATATGAATGAACCCGTTAGGTAGATTTTTTTCATAGCCTTCAATTAAATAACCCGTTGGGTATATTTTAAACACTATTTAAAAAATGATTTAATTTATAGGAGGAGAGGACCTGCAATTCTGCAAAATGACTTTGTAGGGTTACGCATGACTCCTGCATATGGTTGCATCGGGTGTTAGTCTGGTAGACTTTGGGAGCTTTTGATAAAATTCAAAAGAAAATAAAATGATATATATATATATATATATATATATATATATATATATATATATATATATATATATATATATATATATATATATATATAGGGCGTCTTATATAAAGGAGCAGAAAGATATTTTCCAAAGACGAAAGTCAAGAAAGCTATTTGTCAACAGTAAAATATTAAATTAACTATTAAAATTATAATTTTAGGCCATTTTAATTTCTTCAATTAAAAAATAATTAGTTTTTAAAATTCAAAAGTGTTAATTGGTGACTAATTAGTAGGAATCCAGCAAAATAACAGTATAAATTTGACTCCTTAATTTTTTTTAGCTGTATTTGACTTCTTAATTTAATTCTTGATTCCTGATAAAAATAAACTTGACTTTTGATATCTTTCAAGTTATAATGGTACTTTTTTTGTTATAGTTAACATGGTACTTAATTAACTTTGTTATGCATTAGTAAATTTAGTTTCTAATGCTAAGAACTAAATTAATTAACCTGTAATTATCAAAGTTAAGAATGAAATTGAGTATCTTTGTTAATTTATAGACTAAACTGACTACAGTTTTCAATTAAAAAAAAGAAAGAAAAAAACTGACTAAATTCAAGGATAAAATTGGGAACTAAAAGTTATTTCAATTCCTAAATTAGATCTATAAATTTGATTTCAACCTTTTTCAAACAATTAGTCATTTTTTAATTTTTATCCTATTGATTTTTTTTTAATAAAACTTTATTAGCAGAACCTAGAAACTTCTAGAAAAATTAATACAAACAAAGTTAGCTATTAATTAACGCATTAGAAATAAATACAGGCGCTACATCAAAAGCAGGAACGAAACACTGGAAAAACTGCACAAATTTTACTAAGGCATCACCAGCCTCTTTGGTGAGATCAAATCTCTTATCCTTTATACTGGTGAATGCTATAAATAACTTTGCTGTCAAAATTAAACAGTCCCACAACTTAACTGATATTGAAGGGTAGTTGTCAAGTGTAGAGATTAATTTGATCATAATTACTATCTTTTAACAAATTAGGTTGATTTAGTAATTTTAAAATTAAATTGATGGATAGTGTAAATGTTAGTGACTAAATTAATGGCATTTACTAAAGTCGATAAATATTTTTTTTTATTTTTACAATATTAAAAACTAATTTGGTGGGGGACTTAGGCCTCTCCCATTAAAAAAAAAAGAAAAAAAAACCCAATTTAATCAGTAATGGAAAAAATTAACTCATTTTGGGTGCCTTAATTATAGCATTTAACTTAATAAATAAATGGGAATCATTTATCAAATTATATTTTAATGATTTAATTTTTTTTTCTATGACGACAAAAGTAATAAGACTAACCCTCCTACGTAAAGATCATCAATGTGAAATTTTCTTTCCCAAAAAAATATTTTTCATGTGTACAATTAAAAAATAAAACTCCTATCATCAGAATTAACAAACTCAGTCATATACAACTTATATTAAACGTATTGGTTATTTAATTTTGTTAATGACTTAATTATATTGGGATGGAATGAAATTGGTTGGAAAAAATATTTTTCAGAAATATAATATTCTTTATTTTTATATAAATTTTGTTAACCATTATTCTGAAAATAAATGATAAGGAATTAAAAGTAATTTTCTTTAATATTCTAAGCATATATTTACTGTTAAGAAGTGGACCAAGCTGGTATTTGAAAATAATGGGTCCGAATGACAAATCAGAATCCACTTCCCGGCTGAAGGATATTCTAATTCCAGTTCACCACAAGAAACAAAAAGAAACTCACGCGCGGACGAGTAGAGTAAAACCACGCGCCATTTGAGAAATCCAAAAGCAGATCAAGGAAAACGGCTTGACGTGATGACAGAGAGAGAGAAACACACTCTCCTCTTTCTGCTTTAAAATGAAGTGTGACTTAAAGAACCAAGGGTCCCACTCTCATTTTTTCTTTCTCTAATCTCTATTTTGTTTTCCCAAAGCAACAACCCAACATGTGAGAAGAAAACAAAAACATATGATGTTTAAAGAATAATATTAAAAATATAATAAAAGCGAGTACAAAAACCATATTTTTAGTATTTATTAAAAACTATTAAATACGTAATACTTACAAAAATATTATAATTTTTAATAATAATAAAATTTAAAAATATATTATTTGTATAATGACTAATATAATATAACAATTAAGGAAAATAAATATAAGATGTAATAAATAATACTTGAAGAGAGAATTTTTTTTTTTAGTATTTGACTATAGTATAATCACTTAATATGGAATTATTTTAATTTAATTAGATATCTCAAATTTTTTAAGTATATAATTACATTAAATACTTATAAAAAAATTTGTCAATCATATTCTAATAAATGACACATGTGATTTTTAAAAAAGTATTATTATATAAAATATTAAATGAATTATTGTATGAAACACATTAAACATTAATAGGGATTCAAACCTTTATTAAGCTTTGAGGGACTAGTCTTTTTTCTTCTGTTACACCTAACCCTGGTAATAAATTTATCATATTTTTAAGAATTAAAATTAGTATAATTAATCAAAAATAAAATAAGAAAAATAAATATTTATTTTTATCCTTGATGTAAATAAACGAATTTTTGTTCTCCGTTTCCAAGCTATATATCCTCGTTTAATTATGATAATTGAAACTTTGATGAATAATTATTTGATTTTTCAATTATTTTTTTCTTCTTCCTAGTCTATTAATAATAAAAATGAATTCTTTCAATGTATAAAAAAAAAATTCCAATAGCTCTTGCTACTTTAACCTCCCCGACCACGATTTTTATATATATTTTTTTCTAAATATTCAACTTCAAAATAATAAATTGTATTCGTACTAGATATTAAAAATCGAAAATATGAGATAATGAAATAATAAGATAATGATAAATTAGTATTCAACAATAAAAAATTTGAATTTAATCTTTAAACGTATACAACTTGCCATAGATTAATCCCTTGGACAATTTGATGATAAATTGTTTGGTGAATTTTTTAATATCAAACTAATTCTTAGAAAATATTATTTATTATTAAATTAATTTTTAAAATTTGCAACTTAATAATAAAATAATTTAAAAAATTTAATAATAAAATCAATTTATCTCATATTTTTATATTCAAATATTAAATTTAAATTTTCTATCCTCGCAGATCAATTTATTGGTCTCACACCTTGAAATAACAAAATGGGTATTTACTCGATAAAAAAGAAAAAAAGCAAAAGCATGTTACAATAACTATCACCACCAACAGCAACACTTTAGTGAGAGAGAGAATTCTTCCTCCGTTTACCGTTCTTCCAGTTTGAGAGAGAGAGAGAGAGAGGGTGAGTTGGTGTGTGGTTTGTGGAAATAGGAAGAGGGTGTTTTTTTGTTGTTGTTGCTTTGAAGTAGTGGGAACAAAGAGAAACAAACCCCATTATATCATTGCCACACTTTTCTCTCCATTTCAATACTATTGCTGGGTTTGCATTTTGTCCCTTTTGCTCCTTATTATCACTTTGTTTCTTCTTCTTTTCTCTTCTCTTTTTGTTTTATGGACCGTTGATCCCTCTTTTCTCTCAAAACATTGCCGAACAACTCTTGGATTCATGTGGGTTTTATCATTTCTCAAGCAATGATAAATGCAACAAAATATTTGGTTTTTGTGGATTTTCCTTTTTCTGTGAATAGTACCCTTTTTTCTTTTCAAATTGGTTTTGATTTTGCATTTGGAGTCAGTGTTTTGATGCTTCAGGTAACTAAGTAGCTTCCTGATCTGTGCTAGGCTCCCATTAGTGATTTCCAAATTGGGGTGGTGTTTTGTTGTTAAGGGTTTGCAATATTGAGGTTTTTTCAAGTAATATTATTATTTTTTTGGTTTTAAGCACCAACAAGGTCAATTGTATTCCACAGTTCCACTACCAATTTCATTATTTTTGCTCTGAGTAGCTTTTTCTTGTTGATGATGTGGATTCAAGCAATTGCTGTTGGCTTTTCTGTATTTAGCATTTCTTTGTTGATTTGATTTGGTGTGGTGGTTGTGTTTTTTAGCGACTCAAATAGAGCAAAATAGTAGGACTACTTGATTTTGTCATTGTTTCATTTTATGTTCTTCACTTGGTGGTTGGTTTAAGAGTTGTCTTGGTTATGTTCATCATCTTGTTTGTTGGTAAGTAGTTATTTATTGAAATTCAAGTTATAGAATAAATGAAGCTGCTGTTGAATGAACTTGTGGTTTTACTTGCAGGGACTTTTTAACTGGAAATCTTTTGTGTGATGCTATGTCGTATTGAGACATGGAGAGGGTTGCAGAGCCAAAGGTACTCCCTCGAACCTTGCCTATCCTGGTTGAGGTATCGAACTCACGCACAGCTGCTGCAAGAGAGTCCGGTCAGAGACTAAATCGCCAGGAAGTTTCGGGTGTCGGTGGGATTTCACTGAGAGAAGTGAATCAATTGTCCAGAACAAGGGATGTGCATGTTCCTATTACACATATGGCCTCCATCAGAGAAGTGGCTCAGTTGACGAATGCACGGATATATTTGGTGCAAGAAGATACAGGATTCGATGCTCGATCCTCTGAAGAATCCCTCACCTTTGAGCCTACTATGACATGGAAAGGAAATGGCTCTTCACCAGAAGAAGCTGAAGAATTTGTGCCCGATATTGAGACATTGAAGGGGAGCAGTGATTCATTTGAGGATGGTGGTTCGAGTTTATTTGCTGGTGCTAGTCATCCCCCTGAACCTGTTGATACAGATCTCATGAGAACGGTTTTTGTACCGATAGGTCAAAACAAATCCGAGGCTGGATGCTTAATTAAGAACTTGCCCACAAAGGGCCCTTTCCTGGAGGATCTCTCGATTCGTGTTCCTGCAAAGAAACCAAGTCCAGCTGTTCTTTCCCCTGAAGAAAGTCTGGTTGAAGAACTAAATGGCATAGGGAACTTATCATTTTTAGGTCCTCGAACATTGCAGAGTACTGAGAACTCTCTCCTCCCTCCAGATGCTGAGGAAAAAGAATGTGTTTGGGATGCTTCTTTGCCTCCTAGTGGCAATGTCAGTCCACTTAGTAGTATTGATAGTATCGGTGTTGTCACTGCGATGAGCATTGTTAATAGTTGTGCTAGTACGTATCGGAGTGATGCAATGACCAGTGATGGCATGCTTAGTTTAGACAGGAACTGTGACAGTAATAAAGGTAGTGTAAGGGGGGATTCACTAGAGAGTGCTAAAACTAGTGTTAGTCGGCCAAGTGATAGCAGTGGCCTCAGCGATGACAGCAACTGGAGCAACATTACTGGTAGTGCCAATAAACCTCACAAAGGAAATGATCCTAGGTGGAAGGCTATCCTTGCCATCCGGTTACGGGATGGGATTTTGGGCATGAGTCATTTTAGGTTACTCAAACGACTAGGATGCGGCGATATTGGAAGTGTCTATCTCTCAGAGCTGAGTGGAACTCGGTGTTATTTTGCAATGAAAGTTATGGATAAGGCATCCCTAGCAAGCAGAAAGAAGCTGACTAGAGTACAGACAGAGAGGGAGATATTGCAGTTGCTGGACCATCCATTTCTACCGACTTTGTATACACATTTTGAGACTGACCGATTCTCGTGTTTGGTAATGGAATATTGTCCAGGTGGTGATCTGCACACTTTAAGGCAGCGGCAACCTGGGAAACATTTTTCAGAATATGCTGCACGGTATGCTTTGTATTTACATAATTGCTTTCCTTTACCTAAGCTTTTTGTTAATTACTTTCCATCATGTATTTGTGTGTTTATGTGCATGAATTCAAATGTCAATGATATAATGTGATTACCTTTTGCTTTTCATGAAGCTTTATCTAAACTAGAGAAATGTTAATTTTTGTTACATTTGGAGAGTTTTTGAAAAACATGAACAATTTCTTCAAAACAAAGGGGGAATTAAGGATTTGTAATTAATCTTCTTTTTACTTCCTTCTTATTTATTTATTTTGCTCATACATTGAGGTGCAAACTTATTCAGAATCTTCAATGCTTGATTGTGTATTTCACTAATTCATGGCTTTATCTCTCCCTTCTCTACAAGTTAACTATCAATTCTGTTATTTCTAAATCTCTTTTGAAACTTGAAAGCTGTATAAATTTAAACTTATTGCAGGCTTGAGTTATGCTAGTACTTCCTCTACCTTCAAAACGCAAACCACTTCTTATTGTGCCCATCATTTGAACAAGAATATTTCAGAAAGCACATTTGATTTGTACTTCATTTCATTCAACCTTGTTAAGTGATTCATGCATGATATTCATCAGCAAATGATGTGATAAATATGTGTCTTTCTAGTATTGTTAGATGGACCTGCCAACCACTTTGGGAACTATCTAACAAGTATCTTGCAGAAGTGGCCACTCTTATAAGAGTATTTCTGTTTGTGTAGTATTTTTATACAGACTGATGTGTGTCTTCTTGCTTTAAGACTAAACATAATATTGAGGGGATTAGCCTTACAATTTTTTGTTTCCCATATACAAAAAAACTGGTGCATGATCTTCTTGTTCTCCATAACATGCCTTTGCACTTGAATACATTATTATTTGGCACTCTCAATCATCATAATGATTTATGTTGTCATTTTCTCTACATATAGCTTTTATGCTGCGGAGGTCCTGCTTGCTCTTGAATATCTTCACATGCTTGGAGTTGTGTATAGAGACCTCAAACCTGAAAATGTGTTGGTCCGAGATGATGGTCACATAATGCTATCAGATTTTGATCTTTCCCTCAGATGTGCTGTGTCACCTACTCTTATTAGAACTTCCTATGATGGTGACCCTTCAAAACGGGCAGGTGGTGCATTCTGTGTTCAACCTGCATGTATTGAGCCATCATCAATGTGCATCCAACCTGCATGTTTTATTCCCCGGTTATTTCCTCAGAAAAACAAGAAGTCACGGAAGCCAAGAGCTGATCCTGGGTTGCCATCCAGCACACTTCCAGAGCTTGTTGCTGAGCCTACTCAAGCTCGATCTATGTCCTTTGTTGGCACTCATGAGTACCTTGCCCCAGAAATTATCAAGGGTGAAGGTCATGGAAGTGCAGTTGATTGGTGGACATTCGGAATTTTCTTGCATGAGCTATTATATGGTAAGACCCCTTTCAAAGGGTCAGGAAATCGCGCTACACTTTTCAATGTAGTTGGTCAGCAACTCAGGTTTCCCGAATCACCGGCGACCAGTTATGCCAGCAGGGATCTGATCCGTGGGTTGCTCGTGAAGGAGCCACAGCATCGTCTTGGGGTTAAAAGGGGAGCAACTGAGATCAAGCAGCATCCCTTCTTTGAAGGTGTGAACTGGGCATTGATTAGGTGCAGCACACCGCCAGAAGTGCCGAGACCGATGGAAAATGAAGTACCAGCAGGGAAGGTTGTGGGACCAGTTGATCCTGTTGGGGTTGGCAGCACTAGTAAGAGGATAGCAGGTACTGACAACATGAAGTCTGGGGGTAAATATCTGGACTTTGAGTTCTTTTAGTTTGGACTCCTCAATCTGTTTTTTATTATTGTATTTGCCATTCTCAGTCAGTTTCATGGGTGCTGCCCATCATTACAATGTTATTTCAGCTTACCTGTGCCTTTTAGTAGAAGTCCATTTCAGTTGGAAATATGATACCTCAACTTTAGATTAGGTTTTTCTCCTTGTCGGATCCGGTATTTCATTTGGATAATCCATAATGTAGTGTTTCTATACAGAATTTAAATACTTCTCATGAAAATTATAATCTTTCTACATTTTTGGGCTAGATTTCTGATGTTATCAGGTGCAGATGGCATTGTTGTGTGATGTTCTTTCATTCTGCTTATGATTATCTTGGAGTTAAAATAGAATGCTCATAGAACAATGATAAGGAATATTCACAATCGGTTTCAGGGCCTGTTTGAAAAGAAGAGGTTGCTGGTTCCATTTCTTGATTTCCATCTCACCTGAATTAATATTCATTCAACATTTTTAGAATTACTGCATTAGGTAAGATAAATTAGATTTCACATCATGAATAAAATAAGGAAGTACTCTAAATTGAGTTTTGCTTTGTTGAGGAAAGTAATGCAAATGATATCTTTCAAAACTCTACTTCAGCGCAATTATGAGAAGTCTGCTGAAATCTAGTGAGTTAAATAGGGTTAAGAAGCTACCCTGATTCATTCCTTTTGTTTATTTGGGAAAGCCTGGATTATTATGCTTTGCAAGAGTAGATTTTTCTGTTGAATCTTTGGTCTGATGGAAATCCACACGAATTATGGCATTTCCTATGGTTATGTTAGTATAAGATATCTTGCACATTTTGTGAAATTTGATATAAATTATGTATTAAGACTTTCACTTTGAAAGGAGATAATGTCTTAATCACACTAACAAAACTTATGGTAACATTCCTTTTTTCAGTTAATCTTTCCCAGAAAGTATTATTTTAACCTAAAATTGTTTTACTGCAATTTTCACCCCTTACAATTTATTGTATTTTTGTGAAAAACCAACCTTGAATCTAAGATGCCCTTTTTTTCCTATCTATTTTCCCCATTTGTAAGACTCAACAAATACAAGATAAAAAGTTTGAAATCATTGAATTGATGTTAAAATGAAAAGGGCAGGAGCAATTCACAAAAGCAAAATGAGGACCACATTTAACATAGCAGGCTTTTCATTTTAATTATACAATCACTACTTTTCATGGTTTTTCCTTTGGTCCCCCCTCTACAACATTTGTGCTGCATGTGTTATAGATTCTCTGCGTGGAGATGAAAGGAGACTTGTCAATATAATGTAGTCATTTGTAGGCTTGTCACAATTTGCTTGCGTCCCGTTATTTCTCTCTATGGTCCTTTCATGAAAACATAGATGTTTCTGAAAGCTGCAACAGGGACTAGTTGATGACAATGACATACCATGCCAAACCTGGACTAGAGTCAAGGTATGTTTGAATGGAGTAGAAGAAAAGGATAAAAAGAAGATATTTTTTTCATTTTTAAAATTGAGAAAATTATGGCAAGTCACCAACCAACCACTTCTACAAACTCAAATGAACTTTTCTAAACTTTAATAGCTTGCTTATCCTTAAAGGGTTATATTGTTGGCCATAATGCCATATTTTGCCATACATATAATTAATTACGATATGACAGGATCAGTAAAATTCATGATACATTATTTGGACTTTAGGTCAACTTATTTAGTTCATAGTATTTTTAAAATCCCCTATTTAATTGGTACTTGCAATCAATGCCTGCTTGGTTCAGGAAAGTAGTAGGGTACGTAGTTACCAAATTGAAGAATGAAATCCAAATCCATAGAAGAGAAGTTCCCAAATTGTATATCCATACACACTTTCTCGTCCTATCCTCTAGCAGAACTAAACTATCTTTCAATGTCAGTAGCCTAAGATACTTTTAAGATTATGCTAGGATAAACTTCTGTCTAATCACTTCAACGAGAAAAAAATAAAATAATTTTTTCAAAAATTAAAAATTAGCTTGTACATAAGTTAAAAATTATCTTTGAGAGAAATTAATATAAGAGAGCTTTTATAAATTAATTTATGTGTAAGCTAATTTTAATTTATTAAAAAGTTCATTTCATTTACTTGTATTTCTTCTCTTAAAAATGCTTTTAAAGAAGTTTATGCAAACAAGTTCTAATTTTTAATAAATAATATAATTAGAAAATAGTACTTATCAATCATGGGAACTTGGGACAGCTCTTACTTGAATCCACCCATTCGTTTTATGTCATATTGCATCAAATTCTGAAAGAAGTATCTCAAACAATTAAAAAGAAACGACAGAATCAACACGAGAGTATTTGAGTTTATGGAGATGCTAGGAGCACCCAATATTTTCTGAAAATGTCAGAAATGTCCCTTCCCCTATCTTTTTCTTTAAAAAGCTGGGTGCACAGTGATTTCCGCTACGAAGCTTTTTTTTCTTGCGTTTCTCTCTTCTGTGCGATATTTTCTTGCGCTAGGTGAGCTTTTGGTGAAGGTGAAGGGGCTGGTGTTCATTGTTGTGGTGGTTTGTTCGACGTCGTAAGGCAAACGAGGTACGTGGTACGCATTTCTGCATCTCTGATGGGTGTTTGTGAATGGGCTGATCCGTAGAGCATACGGATCAAGTTGATCCGTAAGACTGGTACGGATCAAGTTGACCTGTATGTTATTGTTAAGAATACGGATCAACTTGATCCGTATAAGCCTTACAGATCAAGTTGATCCGCAAGGCTTATACGGATCATGTTAATTTGTAAGGTTTATACGGATTTTGAATTTGTAAAATTTATTTAATTTTATAATTATTTAAATTATTACTTTGTTTGTATTGTCATAATTAAAAATAATTTAATTGTTTATACGTTTAATTGATTTTCATTGTATGTAGAATGACATAGGGTTTTTGCATTTTACTAATAATGAGTTGTTGTGATTGATAATAAAATATTATGTATAGTTTTGTATGTTATGTCTAGTTCGTTAGGTGTTGTATGTCTGTGTTGAAATTTATGATTTATTGTTAAGATAGACGAAGATCAGTGGATGTATGAAAGTATAATGTCTGAAGAAGTTGATATGGATTATCAAAATGAAGAAGAATGTGGTGTGAATGAACCACATGTTGATTGTTCGAATGCGTTTAATACTTCTCAGGTAATAATGTTCATGATTGTGAGTGATTTAATAAAATGAATATGTTGTAGAAAACTAAAATTATCTGGATTGCTTTGTAGGTGTTTGACAGTCGAGAGGATGTTTTGTGGTGGGCTCGATTCGTCGCTCATGAAAACGGATTTGTGACAGTGATTATAAGGTCTGACACAAACACTGGTAGTAGAGGAAGGACTTCGTTTGTGTTAATTGGTTGTGAAAGGAGTGACGAATATAGGTGTAGGAAGAAAGAATTTGTTAGAAGAGATACTGGGACTAGGAAATGTGGCTGTCCTTTCAAGCTTCGTGGCAAGCCAGTGGTTGGAGGACAAGGCTGGATGGTGAAGTTGATGTGCGGGATTCATAATCATGAATTGGCCAAGTCATTAGTTGGACATCCATATGCTGGGCGATTGACTAAAGCTGAAAAGACACTTATTGTTGATATGACGAAGTCAATGGTGAAACAAAGAAGCATTCTGCTAACTCTGAAGGAGCATAATGTCAATAGTTGTACGACCATCAAACAAATATACAATGCAAGAAGTGCATACCGTTCTTCCATAAGAGGAAGTGATATTGAAATGCAACATCTAATGAAACTTCTTGAATGAGATCAGTATATTCATTGACACAGATTAAAGGATGAAGACGTGGTTCGTGATATCTTTTAGTGTCACCCTAATGTAGTGAAGTTAGTCAATGCATGTAATTTGGTGTTTTGATAGACAATACCTACAAAACAAACAGGTTTAGACTCCCACTGCTTGATTTTGTTGGGGTGACACCAACTGGGAAGACATTCTCTGCCGATTTTGCATATATGGAGGGTGAACGTCTTAATAATGTGATTTGGGCTTTAGAACGCTTCTGAGGTATATTGTTAAGACGTGATGTCCTCCCTGGAGTTATTGTGACTGACAGAGACCTAACATTGATGAATGCAATGAAAACTGTATTTCCTGAGTGTACAAATTTGTTGTGCAACTTTCACATAAACAAGAATGTGAAGGGCAAATGTAAATAATTAATTGGTCAAAGAAATGCTTGGGAGTATGTCATGGATGCCTGAGGAACTCTTGTTGATTGTCCTTCAGAGCAGTAGTTTGATGAGTGCCTGAAGAAGTTTGAAATGGTTTGTTCACTTTGGCCAATGTTTGTTGACTATGTCAAGGAAACATGGATAATCTCACACAAGGAAAAATTTGTTTATGCCTGGATGAATAAGGTGATGCACTTAGGAAACACAACAACAAACAGGTATGAAATTGTTCAATTATTTCTATTAACGTTGATGAATTGATGGAATTTTATTGTTGTATATGTTTATTGTTATTTGTGTATTTGAAATGTAGGGTTGAATCTACTCACTGGGCTTTAAAAAGAGTGTTACAGAATAGCCTTGGAGACTTATGCAGTGTCTGGGATGCCATGAACAACATGATGACGCTACAACACACGGAAATTAAAGCATCATTTGAAACAAGTACACATGTCGTTGGACATGTCTTCAAAAAAACCTTATACAGAGAGGCTTCTTGGAATGATTTCAAGGTATGCTTTAAATCAGATTGCTGCTGAATTTGAGCGTGTTCACTATGCTGGCAAGAATCCTTCCACTTGTGGTTGTGTCATGAGAAGCACGCACGGTCTTCCTTGTGCTTGTGAGCTATCCAAATATGTTGATGGTTGCATCCCACTAGATTCAATCCATATGTTCTGGAGGAGACTTAGTTTTTCAGACCAAGGGTTATCTAAGCTCGAAGTGAGCATCAAGGAAGAAATGGAAATAATATCCAAAAGATTTGAAGAACTTGATGTTTGTGGTAAGTTTACTCTGAAGACTAAACTTCGAGAAATTGCATACCTTGATCAAAATTTGATGTGTCCTCCTCCAACAAAGGTTAACACAAAAGGTGCACCGAAGAAACGATAAACAGAAACCCAAGGTCAACAAAGCGCGATCCATCTTACTGGGAGTATGTAGATGCTTTTCATTCTGTGCAAAATAGCAATTCGTCAGTGAGGCGTAGTGCATCATCTTCTGAGCATCCCAATCCAAGAACGATCATGCCTATGTTGGACCAATTTTTGCCATTTATCCACGACTTCATTCATAACATTGTTGATGTCAAAACTGATGGAAACTATGGATATCAGTTGGTTGCCAGTTTATTAGGTATGGGTGAAAACTCTTGGTCGTTGGTCCGCACCCATCTCCTTAAAGAACATGGGAAATTCTCAGATGAGTATATGAAGCTCTTTGGTGACAAGGAAAGATTTGAGGAATTAAGGATGTCAATACTTGTTGATGGGTTAACCAAGGTATGTAATTTATGTTTTTGATTTTTAAGACTTAACTTTAAAATTAAGTTTGACGTGTATATTTGTTTCATTCAGGTGACTATGGATAAGTGGATGGATATAATCGACATGGGATATGTCATTGCATCAAGGTATAATGCAATCCTTGTATCCTTGTCTCAACAACAAAGCATGACATTCTTTTCTCTTAGAAATCAACCGCCATCAGATTCTTCAGTGCATCGCATAATTTGTATCAGTCACGTGTATGACAATCATTTTGTTCAGGTACATTCTAGATATAAAGTGTTTTTTTTTTTTTATTTATGCAATGAGTTTTGTACGATTGAGTTAATATTTTTTTTGTATGTACAACAGGTTTATTTAAAAGACCGTTGTCCTTTACCGCCTGTAGCATTGTTATGGTCTAGCAGTTGTCATCCTCAGGCGAAGCAGTGACCAACTCCATATATTAGTAGAATGCAACATTACAAAAGCTTCATGATGTTCAAAAGAGACTATGTTGACATAAATGATGATTGAACATGTACCTTTTAATCACTGATCTTTGTGAATTTGAATCTCACATTAGAGTTATGTGTCTTTGTATATTTGTTCCGTTAACAAAAAAATTATTACTTAATTCTTGCTTTAAGAAAAAAATTAATCGGTGCTACTAAAATAAAGTACGCATGTATGATAAATCGTTGTCTGAGTTGACAATACATTGTGAAATGCATGCGTGTTAACATAAAGCATGACAGGACACTGTAAGACTTGACTACAAATTCAAATCTGCTGCAAGATAAAGCATGTCACGTCATTGGTGTAGTTGACAACACAGACAGAAACCATGTGCACGCGTATATATTTATTTTAAAAAACTGAAGCAATGATACTGAAAGTCATCTATATATATGACACAGTCGAACACGGTAAAAAATCACACATTCTATCCTAACCCAACTCTTAGAACAAAGTATGGTATTCTTGGGAGAAACAAGCAGTCAAACAATTGTGAACTCCACATTAGATTTTATTTTTCCAAATGGATCCATTGTTCACAATGATAGTGGTGTTTATTTTCAAACTTCCACTCCAGCACCCATTCGAGTACCTAACGCTTGTGATTTTCAAACATTACAAACCAGAATACACAATACCCTTCAACTAATCGACAAACAATATTTAGATGAAATTTACTACCGGCAGTCATTCACAGATACAGGTAACCATCTTCACTTTCAATGTATGCAACTGAAAAATGATGATGATGTTAACACAATGTTAATGTGTAATAATCAATTTTCATGTGTTGGTCCGATTGAGTTATTATGCACCATTGGTAGAACACCATATGGTATATTAAACTTACTTGAAGCTAGTATGACCCCTACTCATGATGCCCTGTTGTATTACAATGTGAGGTGAAACATGTCACACCAAAATGAGTTTGTTGGTTACTCGTTCACGGGAAAAAATCCCAAAAAGTTTGACATTCCTTCTAAATGTACCATGAATGAACTGAAGGATTTGATCAAGCAAGTTGCGCCTCATGGGATTCCCTCTTATGGTATTCATGAAACACAAACGGTAATGCGATTGTTTTTTCGACAACCAAGTCACTATGAGTATTCAGATAAAATTATCAAATTCAAAATTATTGAACTGAAAACCAACGACGACGTGCTGAAGGTGTTAGTGCAGTCTAACTACTGGAAAAAATTCGGGCCAATAAAAATTTTAGTTGTTTTTAGTAAACAAGTAATGAAAATGGAAGACGACGTGTCCTTGTCTCAAAATTAGCATGACTTAGTTGTAGTATTTGATGCAAATTTTATTTCTTTCCACTATGTTGAAGTTAATGAATGTTTCAATTCGTGTCCATTACCGTATGATGATTATTTAATGTTATTGGTTTACCTAAATCAACAAATTCGTTAAATTAAAATGATAACAATGGGACACGAAAATAAATTTGTTGGTAAATAATAGTTTATAATAAAAAAACAAAGATTAAATAAAAAATAAAAAACAAAGAGCCAAATTATAGAAATTAAAATGATATTTGAGCCTCAAAAAAATTATTAATATATTTTATGAGCATCAACTAAATGTATTTATACTCATAAAAAAGTATAAAAAATAAAACAGTTTTTTCTATAAAATTAGCTCGTGTTAAAACTTAAAATCAAAGTATATATTCTCATCCTAACAAGTTGAATTTCACGAGTCAACTCCAACAAATTATAATACTGGTATTTTTAATTATTTTTTGTTTAAAAACTTTAAGTCGTTAAATTGGTTTTGACCAAACTATCGATTTTTAATCCTCTAAATTTTGACTGTGGAATTGGATCTTTTGGATTTTCAAAAGTATTTGGATATCACATTAAAGGACACAATTAATTTAAAAGTTAACACTAATATCATAAACAAATATTATCAACCAAAATAACTATAAATATACAAAATGTTCAGTAAAAAAACAAACATGTTTTCAAATACAAGAAAAGTATATACATCATCCAAATATGATAATATCAAATGTGTAAATAAACTATGACTGATTTTTGCGCCGCCTACGTCGAGACCTCACATACACAATGCCGTCTTCTGTGACATCCTTAACAATCCTGAGGCATTGTTCGATGACCTCATGCGTCGATGTGCCTGACGTGACTATCCCTAGGTTGAGATGACGCTCCAACCTCTCAACGATCGCATGGTAAGCCTCCTGTTAAATAGAAAACAAACAAATTAGACAAATTAGTATTAAAATAATTGACGTAAATGACATTTCATACATCTAACCAAATAGTAACACTTACCACTACATATTTTGGCTCGTCCACATTAGACCTGACAGGTGTCGATGCTGCTGCTGGCTCCGGGACCTGAGGGATATGTGGCTCTGGCACCTGAGGGATATGGGGGATATGTTTGGGCTGCGTCGTAGGTGCATCTCGTGGAGGATTTGATGTCTGTGCCACAGTCATGAATGGATGAGAAATGACGAAGAACCAGCTGATGTAGTCGGGCACACACTGACTTGGCACAATACACATGTCACCTGCTGGCGCAAAATGGTCTGAGTAGTGCATCCACCTGTCGTCTATCTCATCAAATGACACCCATGAATCGACAGGCGGAGCAGGAATACTCTGGACGTATCCGAACTAGCGCATGACCCTCTCTGGTCGGCATCTGACAGCAACGGGCCCCCAGCGGAGCTGACCGGAAAAGCATGAAATCAAATGTAGCTCCCGTACCGGTTGGTGCTCCCCATATGGCAACCAGCAGATATCAGGAATCGTAAGTCAATTCAGGCGCTGCCTATACGTCTCTATAGATATGCTCTTCACAGTCTTCTTCGTAGCAATCCACCGACATGCACGTGGTGACACCTCGTCATAGTCCGGATCAGCGTTACACTCCGCAACTGACAAAAAGTGCTCATATATCCAACACTACAAAGGTTACATGAAAATCATACAAATTTCAAATGAACGTATAAAATACCCTAATTAAAACATTGTTGTAATTAACTTATGAAAAACATGTTAATTACCTATAACAGGGTGATGCAACCAGCAAGCTGTCGGCTGGTGCTGATGCAAGCATCATTCAGGTGATCGTACATATGCACCAGGGCAGCAGCTCCCCACGCATACCTCCTAGTCTGACTTAGGTCACGCAGAGCGTCTAAGAAGACAACATGAACATGAGTTGCACTCTTGTTAGCAAAAAGAGTGCAACCCAAAAGATGAAGAAGATAGGCATGAGCTGCAGTTGTCCAATGTCCGGCCTGACATCTACGCTGATATGTATCTCGTACCTAAGATAGGCGTACGTATGGTTCATGACAATGTCTTGTCTCAGCCTTGGCTGCCTCTGGTGTGACCATTAGTAAGTCAACCAACATCAGCACCGCCTCGTCGACGTGCAGAGGCTGGAAGGTATGGAAGTCGCCAACAATGGGCACATGAATAAGAGACGCCACGTCGTCTAGTGTGATGGTAACCTCCCCCACAGGAAGATGGAAACTACTATCTCCTGGTGCCACCTCTCCACAAATGATGATATAAGTCCCTGATCGTCCGTGTCTACTGAACATGCAATCAAAGGACTTAGTCCTGTCCCAGCAACTAGCCCCTCAATGGCAGGGACAGGCCTACCTAATTTCTGCACCTTCCTCCCATGGGAGGATAAATTCAATTCAGGACGCTCTTGAATTGAAGTATAAAGGAACAGACAATTCATTAACATAATATTTTAAAGGAACACAAATTTCATTTCAATAATAACATACACTTAACAAATAACTTAAATTGAAAATTATAAATACCTTTCCCGTCCATACGCTGGCTGCAACATGCTCAGCATACTCGGTAAGCAAGGATAGGTTGGTCGATCCACTTGGAAATCCCTCAGGCTCATTTGCAGCAGCCTCTGCATCGGTGTCTGCACTAGTGTCTGCATCTACCATCGGCTCATCGGTAGCTACGACAGGCTCAGCCACAGGTACCACAGGCGAGTCCGTAGGTACCACTGACTCATCATCGACAATAGTGACAGATACTCGTTGCCTGTGTGTTGATGCGATAGGCCTTCGTCGCTGGGGAGCATCATCAGAATCATCACGATCCTCTCTCCCCCGACCTCTGCCAATAACCCTACCTAAGGCACGACCTAAGCCTCTAGTCCTAACCATGATCTACAAATGTCTACCACAAATTCCATCACTGCTTTCATTGACTCAAAGTCATGCAAGTTCTAAGGATGTTTAAGTGATGTTGAAGGATTTTAATGATTTCATTGGTGTAACATTGATTTCATTGACTCAAAGTCATGCAAGTTCTAAGGATTTCATTGAATCAGAATTTTGGTGTAACACTTATTATGAAGCAATCAACGATATAACTGACTGAGACTATTATGGTCACTTCAAGTTTCTGATGTTTAAGTGTCATTGGCTTATTTATGTCTACTATTTTCAACAATTGGTGGGGTTATGATAGAGTTCTTAAGATCAAACAACAAAAAAAGAAAACAAAAATGTTTTGTCAGCTACTAAATTCAGATTTGACAACATTTATCCTTTTTTTCCAAAGACAACTTGAGGATAAGTCATGAACGAAGCTAAAACTTAAAAGGCTAAAACACAGTAAACAACAACTGTATCTCTTCTCCAAAGTGAAGAAAAGCCTCATAAGCATGTCAAAATTTTGGCCTATTTAATTTAAAGATGAAAGAGGAACACCTGAAGTGGAAGTAGCTGTTATTGTTGAAACAAATGGGCACCAACTTCAAAGCTAGAGCCAAACTGCCTAAATTTTAACTTATCATTAATTTTAATCTTATCCAGTATTAGTATCTTAGTCCACTGAAGTCAAAACTAATACAAACTAAACAAATTACAAACCAATATCAACATGTTCATCATCAAACAATCCAAACAGTACAATACAAACCAAACAATGCTAGGAGTCAAATGTAGCATAATCAAAATTCAAAGCAATATCAACATCACAAAATTACAGCATAATATGAAACTTAGTTCATTATTCATTCATATTCTACTTGAGCCTAAAACCCGAGAAACTAACCCTAAACTCTAATAAAAATCATATTTCATCAATTTAAACTTGTTTTTCTTTCTTTTTTAATTAAAATAGGGTCATGTGGATCAACTTGATCCGCATGAAGCTTCAAAGAATCCTACCAATTGTGGATCACCTACAACCTACGCGGATCATCTACATCCCTACCCTATCACTACTGCGGATCAAGTATAACGCAAATGTAGATAAGCTAAATGCATACGTGGATCAACTACCCTAAGCACTACACAAAGCCACCAACAATGGAAACGCAAATGACAACGCGAGAGAAGAGTGCTTACCTCGACAATGCCAACACACTAAAGAAAAAGAAGAAGAAACCAACGTACGCGCTGTGAAGGGAGAAGAGGACGCTGCACAATGGAGCTGTTGAAGACCAAAACCAAGCTCAAGAATGAAGGCTAATGTTGGGTGCACACGGTTTAACACCCCTCTTCCCTCTCAGTTTAACACCCCACTTTTTCTTCTCCAAATCTTACATAAACTAGTTTATGTAAAATGTTACTTTATAGAAACAAATTACAAAAATATAGGCTGGTGATGCAAAGTGTAAAAAGCGGGGGTGGGGGTGGGGTGGTGGGAATAACATACCCTCTCTTCTCACCTTGCACATACCATCAAAGCTATACTTACAATTCATATGTTGGCCTCAAATAAGTTTGTCCATAAGAACTTATGGATAAAGAATATAAAAAGAAAAAAATAAAATAATTTTAAGTTAAAGTTAGTTTTTTTTAGAGAAGTTAAAATAATTTAGTTTATTAAAAAAATGATTTAGCTTATGCGTAAAGTATTCTTAGTCTATACGAGACACTTATTTCATTTTTTTCTTATTTTATTCTTGTGATTATGAAGAAAGCTTATACAAATAATGAAATAATGTACTAGGATGCTATGCGGACTAGAAGGATATGCTATTTTCAAAAGTTGCCATGGCATCGCGTGGATAAAATTTCCCATAAACTATTATAGGAGAAGAAAATAAGAAAGTAGAATTAATTCAACTTCTTATATAAATAAACTAAAATATATTTATATACTCAACTTTTGTAGTTTTTCTTTTTTATTTAACTTCAAAAGTTAAGGTGCATAAAGTTGATTTTAGTATATGGAGAAACTCAATACATTTTATTTTCTTCTCTTCTAAACGCTTATACAAAAATTAACCAAACAGAAACCATCCAACAACTTAAAATCTTTTTGAAAAATTGAAATAAGATTCCCTATGATTAAGTCTATCTCAAGTATTTTTTAGTTACACCAATTATTGCACTTTTTAGTAATTTTTTCTTAGATATTTTTATCTAGATTGATGGTTATTTTCATATAGATCATAACTATAAAATATTAAATTAATCTAAAATTATTTAGTACTTTGTTGTATAATATAAACTTTAAAATATATAAAAATAAGGCCTTTTGATTATATACTTATATATAAAGTTATAATTCAATAATCGATAAAAATCATGTCCCATTAAGTTATTGGTGGTGTAAGAATTCATTATAATATATAACATATGAAGTGCGAGTTTTAGAGTTGACAAGTTAGACGTATAAAAAAAGAGTTGACAAGTTAACAGCTGTGGAATTGAATTGACATGTTACCATGTAATTTTTTTAGTTTTAGGTCATCTTATCTATTTCTAATTTCTCATGTAGTTCTACATTCCTTATTTTAATGTTTCTAAAGGTACAATGAAATCTTAACTTTCCTTTACTAATACACGCTATAAGTAATTATATAATAATAAGTTTAGTTACAAAAATTAGTGATCTCAAATTCAAATGATAAACGTAGGTATAATAAATAAATATTAAAAAAAAAGTTTAGTGCTTATAATAGTTCTACAATACTCAAGCTAAATTGTCTCTCAATACTTGTGATCTATACAAAATCTATTAGATACTGTTTTATGATGTCAAAATTTCCACTTAACTACAATTTTTTACGTAAATCTAACAATTTTAAAAAGAAGCTTACCTCATACCACAACTAAAAATATGCTTTTCTGGCAATTGTATATTTGTATCTCACATCTTCCTTTCTTATTGCTTTGTATACTCTAATGAAATATTACTACATGTTTAATTACCTATTTAAAAATTATATAAATTCTACCAATTATGACACCCGTGCGTTGCCCAGATGCATATCTTATTTGAGTAATTTATAACTTATAAGAGTATAATTTGAAGTAGCTTGATGTCTTCAATTTCTCAGACGCATTTAATCTGACAGTAGATTTTGATATTCCTGTAAAACTATATCAGAAAGCATTCCGGATTTTTGGAAGC
This sequence comes from Glycine soja, assembly GCF_004193775.1. Taxonomy (NCBI): domain Eukaryota; kingdom Viridiplantae; phylum Streptophyta; class Magnoliopsida; order Fabales; family Fabaceae; genus Glycine; species Glycine soja. Next base: position 33,506,638 of record NC_041004.1, read on the forward strand.
AAAAACACCATCTTAATTACAGAACACTTTAAATTAAGATAGACATGACTTCACTGGACCAAAAAGCAAAATGAGCAAATTTATTCATACCGAAAATTTCCATCCTCTGATACAAACAAAAAAATTTGCTTGTGCAAAAAAGAGACAATCCCCTTTTCCATAATAATAATAAAAAGATTGATAAAACCACAAAATTCTTCATATTTACATTTCAAAGTAAACCAAACAGTTAATTAATGTGAGCAGCAAGAGCCAGCACCAAAAAAAGAGCCAACTCTTATGCTATACTTCAATTCCCAAGCATAACAAATGAATGACCTACTTGATGACATTTTTTTTAATTTGCCGGTAGGAATCGAAGACAGATACCAGGGGATTTAAACAACTCACGCATCATACTCAACTAACTGAGCTAGTCCCCTGAGCTAAACCCCTTTAGTTACTTGATGGCATATGAACGGCTACATACTGACTCAAGAGCCTCAGTGAACAAAGTAGAAAAACTGGTCAATGCCTGAAACACTCCAGGCAAGCCTGTCTGTAGATTGTTGAGTGTCATGGCTCTAGTCACCTCAACAGCCTTTGAATGCCTCACCATTTCATCTTCGACGCGCCTTTGGTGCGCTGCTAGTTCCATTTTTTTTTCAGCAAGAGGGTCTCTTGCATCCAAGCCTTGTCCATTACCAGGCCCTGACTCAGGAGGGGTAATACCTACCATAGAATAGGAGCTGTAAAACTTCCTTTCTATGCTTCTCAGAGATGAAGATTTTTTCTCAAGTTCCTTGGAAGAATTCTCAGTTCTCCTCTTAATCTTGAGCTCTTCAGATTGCTTGACAGATATCACATGGACAACATTGATGAAGCTTTTGATTGCTTCGGAAGCAACTGTGTCCGGAACACGGTCAAGGGCTAGTTTCCATTCATCACAGAAAGAAAACACACCAGATGGTTCACTGCTGCTGTTGTTGTCATTGTTGACTGGAATAAGGTTCAACTTGAGCCAGCCATGTAGAGACAGGATGAAGTCACGTTGAAACTTTATGAGGCGGCAGAAACTGGAGTGCCAAGCTGACACAGCTGATTCAAGATCACGAGTTGCCTGCTTGTGTGATTCAGATGTTGAGTGACCTTTGGATGATTGGTTCACAAGGCCACGGACTTGCTGCACAATGTTGCTTTGAATTTCATGGTACTGATGCATTGACTTCCACATGTATAAGATTCTACATTTCATATATCGCAAACATGAGAGAACAGTCTGTGAACAGAGACAACCCCCATCTTTAATTCAGACCAAACTATTTGGTAAATAATGGTTCTATATGTATAGAGTTGATATCATATGTTTTACAAATTACAACATTTTAGCCGAGTTCTCAACAGTCACTGATTTTTTCTTTTTATGGAAGACAGCATTTTTAAATAACTGTATTAAGATGTTTTCTTCACATTAAACATGTGTAGAGATGAGCAGGATATAACATCACAGACACAAGTGACAACAACCAATAAGAATTGTAACTAAATGATCCAATTGAACCAAGATTCTTTACCAAGAATAATGCTACCATGTTTGCTTGCAATTTGCATCCTCCAATTTCATATAGCATTGCAAAATTGACCTAACTAATGATTTGGAACAATAAAGCAAACAATTATCGTTTGACTATCTTTATTGTTAGATACTTTTAGATATATTAGTTAAGGGTAATTTAGTCATTCTGCTATATATATATATATATATATATATATATATATATATATATATATATATATATATATATATATATATATATATATATATATATATATATATATTACTCTTTTGTGCTTTGCGTATTGCACAGACTTGACTCTTGTTAATCAGTTAATGTTATGCACAGACTTGACTCTTCTCTATGTTAATAATTATAACCCCTCACAACCTGTCAAATAGTTTATTAACGGTTAACAATCATGAGGGCTTTACCATAATACAATAGTTATCTTAACATACCTAACCCTATCAGTAAATTCTATTTACCTATATGATGCCTGAAATGTTAAAAAGACACAAGATTTTGGCAGGTGCAATAGTGGGCCAAGATGTGTTTACAGTTGCTAGGCAGTAATTAGAGAGTCTGGTACAAAGGAGCGGCGCATGCACTCATGCAGAGACTCAGAGCTGATGGAGCAAGTGTCGTATTATAGCAGTAAGACATAATGCTTCAACCACCAGTCCACCACACCCTAGATTATCTGTGTTCTGTGATCCAAATTAGCGTGTTTTACATTACATGAGTTGTGCATCATACTCCTCTCTGAATAATTGAATGAATACCCTCTATGAAGAAACTATTTGAATAGTAGAAGAAACAGAATTCAGGTGGTTCTCAATTGAAGTTCTTCCAGAACTCCTTGCTTTCATCCGGGTTGTTATAGCTCAGAATTTCTCGCTTTCCACCATGTAGATTATTCTTATACACAAAATTAGGAGTAAGAATCTTATATGCAAGCCACATCATGATTCAAAGTTATGGCTACACAGCATGTTGCAGCACATAATTTAAGGTGCTTTTGATCATGAAGTCTCAAATGTAACGCTTAATTCACATGTGACACACTTACACACATAGCAGACAAGACAAAGACTAGGTATAAGTTGCCAAAGAGAAATGTTAGTAATGCCCTCTCCAAACACACTCTTTACTATTGGCTATTACTATAATTTATCAAGAATAACAAAATTATGTACATGCCACTCCTAATTTAAATAAGCTTCACTTATAATAATTTTGTAAATTGCACTTTAATAAATTTTAACCGAGAGTATGTTATGTTACTCGTGCTCCTCATTGACAAAAGGCTCCTTATTTATTCTTTTTATAATTCAAAAAGTTTTGGGTGCCCAATGTAGTATTCAAGTTCATTCATTTACGGCAGTACAAAAGCCAATTCAATGTGCTACCATACGCCTTAATTGCCTTGGTTGAATGTGGAACACCTTATCTCCTAGTCCTTGGTCTAAATTGAAAGTGTGATTATTAGTATTTTGAAAGGGAGGGAGGCTTGAACTGTCCTCTCATACTTTGAGCATTTAGTAAAAACAGTAAAATAATTGCATAATGAACAGACATACCCATGACAGAGCTCAACAAGCTGAGGAACAAGATCAGAGTCCCTAAGGCCATTAATGGCAGCTGAGGTGGTAGACACGGCTTGAGATGTGACAACAATTAATGACTGCAACCTTGTTATGGAGGCCTTGGTCTTATCTAGCTTTGCTTCATCACCCCCTTTGCATTCTTGACTTTGCAGTGCTGATAATTTATTTTCATGCTCAATCTTCACACCTTCTCTAGCCTAAATATGCAAGGACTTTATTTTAGTATGCATCAACACACAGCGGCTCCAAAATTACGTGATTTTAGCCAAATAAATGCAACATAACCACCTGACTTCAGTTTGGTAAAAAGACAGCCTGAGCTAGACACTACATTGATGAAAACTCCAAGCATCCATAATCCATATTCTATACATTACCTTTTCTATCCATTTTTGGGCAAGCAATTTATATATACTAGTATAAGTGTATAACAGAAACTCTTTGCCCTTTCATATCCTATCAGCAGAATGGACAACCAATAATTTATCACAACTGAATGTGAACAATGAATCGCACGTGGGACAAAAATTGAAGACACTGACATGGACAACAATGAATCACCTTAGGCCTTTATTTTTTCTTTTCCTTTATATTTGATATGTTAAGGTTAAAATACACTTTTTATTCCTCATTTCAATTTTTTTTTCAGTTTGATTTTTTAAGTTAAGAAAAATTCATTTTAATTCCTTAAAATGTATATGCTATATATAGATGAAGTCAATTCTTCTATCAATTTACTACATCTAACATGATGAACTTGATAATTCGTGCCAAATTGTGACAAATGTTACATTAGGTAAAATGTACAATAAATTGACTAAAACATCAATTTAGTATAATAAATACATCATAAAGAAGACAAGTAAATTTTTTTAACTTAACGAACCATATGAAAACAAAAAAACAAAATAACAAATCAAGTGTGTATTTTTTGTAATTATAAAAATTTAATGTTTTTAATTTCCAAACCATGAAAAAAACCTAACCCACTTCTAGACTTCTAATCTACTTATCATTTTCGGACTTTTTCCTTCTTGCATGCAGTAAACAGTTTGTCTTTGTCCCCAGGAGACCATAGGCATATCATATGAGATAGGGGTCTTTTTGTCATTTGACAGACACGATAAACAATGCACGAAATTAGTCAAATTCACCGAAAGTGCCTCGTCCGAATTCATCAAAACACTAATTATCCAAAGTACAAAGGGTCCCCCCTACACCCCGTACGAGCGTATTTTGGTCAATTCACCAGCAAGAAAAATAACAAAGGACAAGTCTTTTGTGTCAACATCAAAATTTCATTCAATAAAGAAAATAATTATAATTACGAGATGACGTAAATACCCTGAAAATTACCTTCACTTCCTGATACAGCTTCTTCTCCCAAGCTAAAAGCCGTTCCAAAGTAGCACACAGACTCTTCGAACCTCCCGGTCCGTCCAACGAACCGGCGTCGAACCGGTACTTAACCACCAACGGCGGTTTAGAGGTCCAACTCGAACTCAGGTTGCTCAGTATACTATTTGAATGGTAAAGTGTTTCTGCATTCAAAAACCAACACTTTCATTGTTTATTTCTACATAAAAAAATATTATTATCTCATGTGTGTCATATTTAATTTAATTATTTATATATTTATTTATTATATATGAATATTTTTAAATACTCTCCAAAAATGAAAAGGATAATTTTTTGTGGTTTAATTTTTTTTCTTCAAAAAAAAATATCAAATTCTTGTTAAATTAGTTTAAGAAGAAGGTTAGTCACATATTTTCTAATAATTTTTTAATACAATCTATATATTTTAAAACAACGGAATCAAGATCGAAACTCATTTTAAAAAAAAATTACAAAATTCTGTGATTTTTAATAAATATAAGTTAATATTAAAAATGTATTTTTTTAAAAATATTATCAATATTTCTCTTAATTTAATTAAAACTTTTTTTACACAAAATTTAACCCATTTTGGACATAGCTATTATTATCTTCGTCGTGAAAAAACCAGCAAAGACAAAAACAAGTATCCAATTCTCACAAAAAAAAAAAACAGAAAAAAAATAGTTTATAAGATTCTCTTTTTTGTGTAAAAAAAGAAACTAAAATATGATTAAAATGAATTTAGTTTAAAAATTTCCCGCACTTTCCGAATAACCAAAGAACCCGAAAAGAAAAAACCTTACTCCTCAATTGCTTGAAACTCCGATCAAGGTGCGCTTTGCTAACTTCGAGCATCTCCGATAACTGATCTCCGGCCATCGCAGCCTTCTCAAAATTCTCCCTAACCGCTTCCACTATCTCCTTCAAATCCCTATGCCTCACGGCAACCTTAGCCGCCTCCGCCACGTCATCATCAACCTTCTCATCCTTCTTCTCCGGAGCATCGCCGCCGGCGTCAGATTCCGCCTTCGCCGGCGATCTATTTTTGGCGATCCCTTCCTCCTCCTCCGACGACGAACTCGAGGAACTGTAACGGTCCTCCCACTCGCTGCATAGAACCTCCTCACGCTCCGTCTGAACCGGTTCACGTAAGTATCCGTATTCCGATTCCGATTCCAAAACTTCACGTTCCGCGTTTTGTTGCTGTGAAATTGAATCAACGTTAGTAATGTTTTCGATTTTGCGTATACGTTGAACTTTTGAACCGAACGGATTATAGGTCGATTCAGATTCCGATTCCGACGTTTCGAGATTCGGCGTTTCCGATTTGTGATTTTTTTGGCGGAAGTAATCGGAGCCTGGAGGAGACGGGGGAGGATAGAAATTCTCCCAATTCCAAACCGAAGAGGCTTGCGAAGTAGGCGTGGTGGATTGAACTTGTTGCGCCCTGGGGAAGAAATTCGAATACTCGCTTCGCGGCGAGGAACAGAGGCTCGATTCGGAGAGGATGTGAGGGAGTTTCGGCGTAGGCTTGCGGCGACGCGCGGCGGCGGAAGGAGGAGGAGGATGTGGTGGTTTCGAAGTAGGTGCGGTGGCGAAGAAGTTTGAATACTCGCTTCCAGGCGTGGAACAGAGGCTCGATTCAGAGAGTATATGAGGAAGCTTCGATGGCGGTTTTCGGCGGCGCGTGACGTCGGAGGTTATTATGCGAGGGAGTTTGGGGCTTGTTGCGGCGGCGGAAGGAGGAGGAGGATGCGTTTGGGGATTATCGGCGGCGGCGGTGGTAGTGGTTTTGAGGATGACGGCGGGAGTGTCGTCGGAGACGGCGAGGGGTTCGCCGGCGGCGAAGGTGTAGAGAGCGGAGCCGGTGAGGCGGAGGCAGCGGCAGTAGTCAGAGTGCGCCGCCGCAAGGTGGTGGCGCGCGTAAACGGCATCTTTCATGAAACGACGCCGTTCCTTGCAGCGCCTCACGGTTTCCTCGTTGTCGAGTTTCGACGCCGTGCAACCCATTTTTGGCTTGTATACCGTATACTATACTCGAATAGATAGAAAATAATTATTAACATAAAAATAAAGGCATTAAAATGTGTTGTTTTCTGAATTGGAGAACAACTGTGGTGTTGGTGGTGGGTTTAATGGAGGCGAGGTGTGAATGGGTTTTGGAGTGAAAGAAGAAGAAGCAGTGGGAGGTGTAATAAGAGTTTTGATGTGGCGGTGATGTCCATTTCTTAATTTCTTGTTTTTCTACTTTGTGTCTTTCATTTTTTTTTTCTTGGTGTGTGATAGCTGTTGTTTTGTTTGTATCTAAAGGGTTTTTATTAAAGACTTAGAACACTGTTTTTCTGTGGGGTTTTGGACCTTTTGGTCCTATGAAAGTAAACACTCTACCTCATGATATTATCGTTTGTGGGATCATTGGCCATTTTCCTTTTTTAATCTTCTACAAGGAAAATAGTGATATTGAATATTAACAATTATACTCATATCTGTATATTATAGTATATCTATATCTTTTAATTTAATTATTTTTTTTCTCTTTTAGCTAGTTACACACTTAACTAGATTTTTTATTACATTTTTAGTTTTTCTTTTTATCTTCTTATGTCTCATTGTTATATACATTTCATGAATATATAATGAATATTTTTGTATTAAATGAGAGTGTTTTTTGTTTTTGTTATGGGGAGTAACTCTTATCTGTTATTGGATCTTAACTCTTGGTTCATCATTAGCAGAAGAAATAAATTCTGATTAATATGGAATCTGAAAAAGAAGAGAAATCTGATCAAGAATTAATTTTGTTAAAGATCAAATTTAAATAATATTTGAAATGATTTAATGTTACCTTTAACACATTAATTATTTATATCCAATTATATTTGATAAGAGTGTGACAAGAGGATTAAGATCAAATATGAGAGTTAAGAGTAGAGAATCTAACACCTAAGTGTTATAAGTATATTGCAGGATAAATGATTATTTTGGTTAAATTTGAATTTTTATTTTGTCTGGAAGTAACCAAAATGATCACCATATATTATATGTAATCTTTGTTCATTTAATCGTACTTTATGAAGAGCTATGAGGAAAGATTGTGCAATTTTGTATGTTTACCTTTTCTTTCCCTCATTAAACTTTTTTTGTCCGCTTCTTTGGATTGAAAGATTTTGCTTTATTGATTGCATGCTTTATAGTATATCTTTTTTCCAACATCTTAAAAGTTAAAACAACCAAATTATAGTATTTTGCTCGCCATCAAAGTGAAAAACCATTGCTGGTAGAATAGGTAACCGTTTGATAATGATTTTCATAAATTTTGCTTTAGATATGATTGTCACCTATTATATAAATAACGATTTTTTTTTATCAAATTTGTGAAATTAGTTGAAATTTTAACATTATTTATTAGTTTAGACAACAATTTTTTGTGTTATGCCTTATTATATTCAATAGTTTTGTTCATTTTTTTATACCAAATATTCAATAGTTTTGTTAGTATTGCCTAAGATCGACGACACTCTTATAAATGATATACATTAAGAAAAAACTATCATGAAATTCAAAGAAACTGCTAAATAACAATATGTGGTCCACTGTACACCTCAAGAGAACAAAGTGCCATGTACTATTGAATACTTTCAAGCATTTTCAAGAAATTGGGGAGGAAAGATCAACCCTTCATTGAGTGCATTTTGAAAAACTAAATGAGGAAGAGAACATCTTTTTATGTCAACCTTTCGGGGAAGAGGAAATCAAGGAGGCCATATGAGATTGTGGTAGTGATAAGAGCCCGGGATCGGATGACATGAATTTTCATTTGATTAAAAAATGTTGGAACACGATGAGAAATGAATTTGTGGATATGATGAAGGATTTTTGGGCAAATCAAATCATTTCGACGGGTGCAAATGCTTCTTTCATTGTGTTGCTACCTAAAAAGGATAATCCGCTTGGGTTGGAGGAGTATAGATTCATTTCTTTGATTTGTTGTTTGTATAAAGTAATTTCAAAGGTCCTAGCTAAAAGGTTGGGGAAGAAGTTGGGAAAAATAATTAACGTGAGACAAAGTGTTTTTGTGGGAGGACGATTTATGCTTGATGGTGTGTTAGTAGACAATGAAGTGGTAGATGAAGCAAAGAGGTGGAAGAAGGATTGTTTGATTTTTAAAGTTAACTTTGAGAAAGCCTATGATTCAATTTCTTGGGATTTCATGTACTATATGATGGGGAGGTTAGGGTTTAGTGAGAAGTGGGTGAGATGGATAAAATGGAATATTGAATCGACAACAATTTCAATCTTAGTCAATGGAAGTCCTATGGATGAGTTTAAAGCACAAAAAGGACTATGAAAAGGAGATCCTATTGCACCATTCTTGTTCTTATTGGTAGTGGAAGGGCTAAGCAGGTTGATGAGGCAAGCAAGGAGATAAAATGTTTTCAATGGGTACTTGGTAGGGGAGCAAAACGTTGAAATTTCTCTTTTGTTTAGATTCTTTGAGCTTGCTTCAGATTTGAAGGTGAACTTCTTTAAAAGTAAGGTGGTGGGGATTGGGGTGGATGAAGCTTCCATGAGGAGATATGCAAAAGTACTTAATTGTGAAATCATGAAGACACGTTTCATCTATTTAGGCATTCCGATTGGCGCAAATCATAGGAGAGCCTCTACATGGGAGCCTATTGTTCAAAAGTTCAAAAACAAGTGGTCAACGTGGAAGCAAAGAACACTATCCATTGGTGGAAGGGTCATGCTCATAAATTTCGTACTTTTTTCCTTACCTTTATTTTTCCTTTCCTTTTTGAAAATTCCAACTCGTGTTGTAAATGAACAAGTTAATGAACTTGTTCATTTACAATGTGAGTTTTTGTGGGGAGGGGAGGAGGGAAGGAGGAAAATAACTTGGGTAGGTTGGGAGGATATTTGTTTGCCAAAGGAAAAAGGAGGTTTGGGTGTAAAAAACATTAGGTTATTTAACGTTGCTCTTTTAAGGAAATGGAAATGGAGGGTATATAGTGATCATAATTGCCTTTGGCAACAAGTATTATGTTCTAAATATAGCCAAGGTAATTTGTTTCTTGCTAAGAGGAAATCTAGGAAGGATTCTTTGTGGTGGAGGGACTTTGTAGGGGCCTGCGGAGAAGAGATATATGACCAATGGTTTGACAAAAATGTATATCGGAGGGTGGGTGATGGAAGGTTAATCCAATTTTGGAAGCAACCATGGGTGGGAAATTACAGGCTTGAGGATAAGTATGGGAGGGTGTTTATGAACTTGAACCAAAAGTGAGGTGATAGGGGATATGGGGTTGTGGGTTGGTGGTAGTTGGGAGTGGAATTTTCATTGGAGGAGTGATATGAATCTTCATGTCCTCATCAAGGAGGCAATGGTTCCAATAGGAATTACCCATGTTCACTAGTTTCATGAACAAATGGAAAGGGGCGTGTTTGGTGGCGAATAGGCAAGATTCATTGGTGTGGAAATTAGCCTTAACAGGGTGTTACTCTGTTAGGGATGTGTATTTGTTTCTAATTGGAAATACAAATCCTGTTGATGTCCGTTTCTATAGGTGATTTTGGAAGCTTGCCATCCCCCTCAATGTTGCTGCTATCTTCGTGTGGAAACTGTTAATGGACAGATTACCCACTAGGAAAAATCTGCAATGTAGGAACATCTTGTTGAAAAGCAACACTAGTTTTGTTCATTCTGCTCAAGGGAAGAGGAGGATTCACATGTCTGTTTGCTTATCAAATTTGGCAAAACTGTTACAAATGCATTGGGATTCAAATTGCTCAACATAGGGATTCCAAAGAACATTTCTTTATGCATAACTGTTTTTGGCTCGGGAGGAATAGTTATTGAGTGGAGAGCAGTTTGGTGTGCAGTGGCTTGGTCCATTTGGTGTCACATAAATAAAATTGTCTTTGAAGGAGAACAAATGGATTTTGATGCAATGGTGGAATTAATATGGTTTCGAGCATGGTTTTCAGCGAAAGTAAAGAACTTTTTCCTACTCTTTTTATGATTGGTACGTGAATCCTAGTTATTGTATCCAAACTCTGGCTTCTTGATGTTGGCTTGGTAATTGTTACAGCTTGCAGGATAAAATCATTTATGTTATATAGCTTGTATGTAATTTCGGGTTAGCATTAAGTAGCTGGAGGGTTTGGATTCGATGGGATAGCTATTGGGTACACGTGTTCTATTTATTAAGAACGAATTATATTATAGTCTGATGGGTGGGGGAGAATATGTGGGATTAAAATTGTTTAGTGATAACATATTATTGTAATATAACTTAGGTATCCCTAATACCCAGTAATGATTATATAAAAATCACTTTTTTGGTTGTTGAAAACAAAAAGTGCCATGTACTATTACCTTTTTTTAAAAGAAAAACTTTGTATTAAATGCTATATGTAGTTATGTACACTGAATAATAACTACAAATTGACTTGTAAAAGATAAAAACTCATAAAAGTTACATTATTCTATTACACAGTTTTTAACTTTTTTTTTATTCACTGCAATAATTTCAAAAAAGTTACACGATTATCTCTCTGTAACCTTTACTGGTTATTTTCAATATCTAAGTGTGTCCTTTGAAATATTCTTTAAGGTGTAATTAATTTGACTAACCCTTCCAACGTATACAAAGATAATTTATATCACTATCATATGATTGCCACCACATATAAACACCTTTTTTTTTGTAATTTTTTTTTCTAATTGGACCACACCACGATACAACAAAAAGATGCATGGCTTATTGTTCCATTCTGCTCAGCCTCCACAGCCCTATACATGATTAATTGTTTGGATTCAGTAGGATTTTTGTGGAACTTTCTGATCCCACATTACATCCCGAAATGGTTAAATATGAGGACAAAGATTTCGATTTAAAGAAAATGACATTTTATCTAAAAGAAAAAGAAAGAAAAGGACATTTTAAAGTTCCATATAGTATTAGATTTTTGTTTTCCATTTCTTTCTCCACTTTCTCTCTCTTTTAGTCCTTCTTTTGGAGATATTATAGAACATGATGTCTACCAATGTACATCTACAGTGGCCATGGGCAGCCAAAATAAGGGACAGTGAGTATATGGCCAATAAATTTAGAAATGATGATTATATAATCTGTGCTTCATTTTATTAATTATATTTGAGAGTAGTAATGTTTGACAGATTCAAATAAAAAAAAGTATTGTTTGACAGAATAACTGATCATAAACTCTATAATTTAAATTTTATGAACAATCTTAAAGCTTATAAATATAAACTACTTGCTGAAAACTAAAAACATGCAAGTTAACTTATTTTTTTAAATTATAAATCTTTAATAAAATTAGTCATTGGTGTAATTGATCAATGTAAAAAGTAAAATATATGACATAATAAGACATATATAATTTCTATTTTTGTATTTGACATGCCAAAAAAAATAAATGGCAAGCAAGAGAGAAAGGTGAAGTTTTATTAGCTACACATGCCTACATGCATGAAGATTCCCACAATAAATATGAAACCTTTTGAAGGTTATAAAAAGAAAGAGGGAGGGTTGAAAGACCAAAGAAAGAAAACCAATGAAAGTGTATTTACACCTATCTCGATGTTTCCTCCCTAAAATCTTCTTGTTCCCAACATGCACACTCTCTTCTTCATATTTTTGTTTTGTACGTAATTTCCAAAATATTTAATTAAAAGGAAGAAAAAAAAAGTTATATTAACTTTGGACTTGTGCCGATAATATTTTTTTTTTGTCAGCAAAATAAAACCTCATATATTAAACTTGTGCCGTTAATATATATATATGTTAACGGCCGTGTGAAAGAATTTCCCTCCTTAGCTTTGGACTTTCCAATTGAAACCAAACCCCACAAACATCAATGGTCACCTGGAGTATCCGACTCTTCACAGAAGGGTAGGGTCTCGCGTTTCGATCAAAATGTTCTTTACAACCTTCATTTTATTGGGCACTTTCCGTATATCTCACCCTTGAAATTTTTCAGTGTGTTTCAAGAGTATGTACTCATTTCATTAAAATCATGGCAATTTGATCGACATTGCTCTTTATCCTTCACATTTTCGTTCCTCTTATATTCCTCATAAATATCGTTAAAACGTATCAAAGTCAATGAGTACATGCAGTTTATATTACAAAGGAGATTGTGAAGATTTTAAGTACATACACCTAACTAAAATTCATTATCTTAATATGTTTTAAAATATTTATACTCATATATATTTATAATTTATAATATACTAAAATTGAGACGCGAGTTATAACACTGTAAAATTAGTGAATTTTTATTTTAGCCTATATAACTTTGTTTTTCGTTCATTCCTAAAAAAGTTGAAAATATATTTTTTATCACTGTTTCTTTGTGTCACTCGTTAATGGCTTATGTATTTAGCAGAAGGTCAACTGACATCCCAAATAACGTCTTAGTGCCTATGATATAATGTTAACATGTGACATGTTAAAAGAATTTTTCTAAATTCGTAGAATAAATGTTATTTATATATCTACCTTAAATGAACTTTAGGGATAAAACTTAGTGATTTTAAATTTTAGAGAGATTAAAATAAAAAATATATTTTAAAGGAATCAAAACTAAAATTAGCTTATTTTATAGGGACTAAAATTAATAATTTCAAATTTTAGAAGGATGAGAAATACATATTTTTTTATAAGGATCAAAATAAAAACATGTTTATTTTATAGGACTAAGGCTTCTCTCTCATATGGTTAGAGGACCGTTACAACTCTCTCTGCCACATGCTTGTAAATGAGGAGGCCATACCTCTCGGTATAAGAGTCCTCTACTCCAAAGAATACTTGGCCTAGCTTCAATTAATGAGGAAATATTCCCACCATCTAAATAGCTTTGAATGTATTCTATGCCCTACAAAAATGGGAATCTCTCTACATTTAATCAATGTGCACATATTTATCCTTCTCAGCCTGGTGAAAAATAAGACCCCTTAGCTACTTGCCATCAATATATGCATGGCCACGGTTAGTGGTTGTTAGTGACAGTTATAACATTTTATCTCTCATATGTAGTAGTTTTTCTTTTCACTCTAATGAGTTCATTTTCATTCTTACATAATTAACTTTTATAAGATATATATTAGTTCGATTAGCAAAAAATACATAAATTAAAAAATAATTATTTAAATAGGAGCTACGATATAGTATTTTATAAGTAACCTTGTACATCCACCCCCAAAATAAAAATAAAAAAAGAACCCCACAACAATATTAACTTATTTTCTTCAAGGGCCGGGGTATCTCTTAAAATGAAAATCCTGGAATGGGCAACAGTTTTTAGTTGCCCTATACATAGAGCCCCTAACCTACAACCATGCCAAGGCACACAAACACACTCAACGATCTCACCAAATTCGTGGCTACGCATACCTATATATTCACATGCAGTGAGATGAAAACAACAAGGACCGAAACAAATATAAAAAAAGAAAAGTAAAACATATACACTATGCTAGACCTTTTTTATTAGGCCAAGAATACAAGACACAAGTAGGTTCAACACTGCACCTCACCACTACAAGAAAGTGACTTGATATTGACAAGATTTTACCGATAATTATATAAAATCATCAGTGTGTTACATTTACGAAAACTATAACTGTTTTTTTAGGGTAAACTACAACTGTTAGTAAATGTCGTTTATGAAAGTTAATTATTTAAGTAGCGTAACAAAAATACCAACGACAGCCATTTTTTGGTAAACCGGAGGTGTGTTGCGTACATACACATCATTATCCTCACCATGGGATGATCTTCATCTTGATTTGATTTTTTTTTTTTTTTTTGTGTGTGTGTGTGTGACTCTAGACCACAAGTATTTTGCATAGAAGGCAATTTTGCTCTAGCTTGTAGGATATTGCATGACAAATTTAAAATCTCCTAAAATTTAACACAAATGTATATTTAGAAAACAAATTCGAAACTATCGATTAAATTAAAACAATTACGAACTAGTTGATTTATGCTTTAGATAAATGATAATAGGTTTGGTAACGAGGAAGATTAGATGCTTCAGATAATTGATAATACTTGTGCTCTGGATATATAGGGTCGATTAACAGATTTCTACACATGCGAACACGGTTACTTTGATTTATGCTATGTTATTGCATAAATTAAATTAATCATGTGGGGGTTTCTTTCCTTTGTTTTGTAGGGCTATTAGGATCTCTTTTTGTATTTGGTTTTGGGTATCTCTTATACCCATCCTTATCTAATATATATAATTATTTTGCCGATAAAGAAAAAAAAGTTAGTACCCTCAGGCTAAAATTAGGTTGACCAGCAAATTCCAATAATTAAGGATAGTCAACCTATCATCTTTCTTGCCAGTAGGAGAAAGCATTTGTTAGCTTAGTTGTTTTTTTAAAATTGTTTTTTCAGTTTAAATTACATGATATTATTAACTATATCCATGATATATTCAGGTTTGTGCCATGCAAATATAAGGTGTTCCTGGCCATGATAGCAATATCTAGTCCTAGTTTTAGGAATTGTATCTGTCTTGGGAAGAGATCCTTTGATGCATTGGAATACTAGTTCATCACCTTCTGATGAATTAATATATTAATTTAGTTAACTTTTTTATTATAGCTTTTTACTATGTATATATACATCGATTTATATCTCAATTTAATTTTTGAGTTATTGTCATTTAACAGCTGTTAAATATTTAGTTAACTTTTTTTATAACTTTTTTACTATGTATATATACATCGATTTATATCTCAATTTAATTTTTGAGTTAATGTCATTTAACAGCTGTAGCTAACTGATAAAGAATAGAACTAACTTATATTACAGAAAAAACAATCATGAATAATCAATTGCATTGGGTGGTAATGTTGAAGAATCTGATGTTATTCTTTCCCCCACTTCTTTTTGAAGACCAGGAATAATATTGCTTTCTAATTTTTCATAATCATGCTGTCTTTTCACTTTTTTCCCCACTACTTGTGACTGCCTAATCATAAACCTAACACGTAACACCTCCCATTGTTTTTCAAAGAAAGGAAACAATATATGATTTATAAATCTCGTTTTCTCAACCACTAGCTAGAATCAATCATTAAACAGATGTTGGGTTAAGCTTTTAATTTTCTGAAAAATAATTACTAGTATTTACTTTTGGAAAGCTCTTACGTACAAAACTAAACTATCTATAATTTTCCAAAATAAACTAAATAAAATATACATGCATTAATACAAAATTGAAATACTCAGGAGATACAATACTTTAGGTTTTCGAATAAGCTCACTGCTGTAAAATGAAGCTCCCAAGACTTTCTTAAACGCTGTAAACTATGAATTCTTCCTAGTTTGGGGTGTTACTGAGCCACTAGGGCACCAGGCAAGGCAATAACTAAAAAGCTGATATCAAAGTCGAGTTGTGTTGTGGTGGGACATTAATATCCAAAGAAAATGATACATCTGCTTACTTCTAAAATGGCAGACAGGGGTCCAAGATTTTTAGTAGGATTATTAAAATATCCAACCATCATTTTTTCCTCTGTTGGGTCCATTCATTCACTTGAGTGATGAAAATATTTTTTGGGGAACTTAATTTGTCAAGAATATATGCTGAGAACAGACCATGATCTTTTCCATTCAAACCACACTCCGTGATTAAGAGTTTGGCTTAATTAGCTGAATAAAGTGTATGAGTTGTATAGATTTATTATTTTGTTTAATTTTTATGAATAAAAAAAATGCACACTCTACATGAATTTCTCGTAATTTCTCACGAATACATTATGCTTTCATTACCTTTTTAGTCCTGTTTCTACCTGTTTTTTGTTTTTAATAATGCATAAATGTTTTTAAGGAAGATGAAGAAACGATTAGCACATAATATATTAAAAGGAATCTTTCTACAATGCATAATATATTTAACTTTTCTTAAATAACTATGCATACAAAACTTCTCTATGATGTCTATCTTAAACTTAATTTTCTGAGTGAGTGAACATTGTATCTATGTTGCTTGGATACAAATTGGAATAATTAGAATTTCAACAAAAGGGAAGGTCTGTGTTAGGAATTTTTTGTATGATGAAGTGAAAGTATAAGTTTTGAAATAGTAATTAGACTTTGTTCAAGTCATCTCCCAAATGATTACTGTTTATTCAAACAATTATAATTAAAAGATTAAGGTTTTTTTAAAAGTATTTTTTTCAAAGGTTTGTTGTGAGCAATTTAGAAAACAATGAACATGAGAACAAATAATTAAAGAACTAATTTGAGGATAAGAGTAATGTAAATAGAGTGGCAAGAAAATGATCACTGTATTGTTGTGAGAATTGAGAGGTTTGAACAATTAAAGTTGGACTTGATTTTTCCTTTATTTCAATATAATAAACATAATGAATCTAATTATTCATGCAATTTATGCCTAATTCACATATATATTCTAACCCTAATGTCTTAGGTAAAATAGCCTAAATTATTTAGATTAATTCCCAATGTCTTGACAAATTAATTTAAATAATCAACGTTATCGATTAAGAATTAATGAGGCCTAATTGGTATTGACCTATGTTTAGCGACAATCTCAATTAGGCACTCTTCTCGGTTTCAAGAACAAAAAGAGTGTCTATCAATTAAACTAATAGTTTCTATGATATCAAGCAATAAATGATAAATCTAGAACAAACATTAAGAATAAAAGAAGAATAACAAAAGCAGGAATAATTTTATTAAAAGAAGAATTACATGAAATTAGGTTCAGTCCTTCTAACCTTGACAGATGAGAAGATTAGTTGCCTATAACGTGAATACAATGACTAACAGAAATCAATCTAAAAGCCTAGGAATGATACTCTCTATCTCACATAACTGCTTCAATTTGTGCCAAGATCCCTTTCTTTATTCACACACCAGGATTTTATAAAGTGTTATGGGCTTGGGCTTGACACAACTCCCTCGCTTAAGCATGGGTAATGTCTCACTTAAGCGAGACCTTCTAATTCCGTTCAAGGCATTTTTTGACTCTCCCCGCTTAACCGTGAATAGTATCTCATTTAAACAAGATCTTCTAATTTCTTTTAAGACATCTTTTGACTCTCCTTGCTTAAGTGCACAATAAGCCGTGCTTAAGCAAGTAGATCTCCACTTGTAATTTTTGACTTAATTTACTGCAAAAACTTCGCAAAAGCATCAAGAAATCCTAAAAACTAAAAAACAACAATCCTAAATGATAATTCCTAATATATCCTAATTTTTAGTTAAAACAAGACTCAATGTATAAAAAATGCTAGATAATCACCTCAAATCATATGTGAAATTAAAGCATATTTGACAATTATCAGTCTGTTAAAAAAATAGTTACCAAATTTAAGCAACAGATCAATCTCAAGAGTGCATTTTCTTTTATAATTTTGGTTCTACTTTCCTTGGTTCTAGTTTTGTATGATAGTTTGGAGGGTTTGACACATAGCAACCAAAATCCTTTCTCATTTCTAAAATTAATATGTTTGTTTAAAAATGTCAAACTCTATTCTATTTCCCTCAAGTCTAGGTTCAACCCGTCTTCTTATTATATATAGGTAAATATTAATTAGTGTCCAAAGGACATTAATTAAAGAATTAAAAATAAAAATATCTTCATTGGAAGACATAAAATTATGTTTCTTATGATACTTTTTTATATTTTCTTTAATTTTTACAATAAAGATTATTTTTTAATTTCTTAATCAATGCTCTTAAGACATTGATTAGAAAGATACCCTTATATATAATTGGCTTAATTGTAAAATTCATCCCCCTATCTTGCATTAGACTAAAAAATTGACCAATAGTTTCTTAAAAAATAACTTAAAAATACTTTAGGAGGGACTAGAACTATGATCTTTGAAATAAAAAAGATACTTTTTTACTACTACACCCAAATGCTCATTTGAATATTTGATGAAAAATATAGTATTAATATAAGTTTTATGTGAAAATGGTTCAAAATTCAAATTTATTATTTTTTAATTTATTATATTTTAATAATCTTATATATCATCTTTTAAAATATAATATATAAGATTAAATTTTATTTTCACATAAATTAGAATATGTATACTTATATAAACTTTATTTTATATTTTATAATCTTATGTATTTTTATCATACTATTCAAAATTTATTTTATATAGTATTTTTTATTTATATTTAATTTATTTAATTAGATATTATTTTTTTAAAAAATTATATTATATAGTAAGATACATAATTAAATAAAATGACAGTATTTTCTATTTTTTAAAATATTTATGTATGCAATTTATTGATATTATTTTTTTTATCTATATTATAATAAATAACAGGAATATCTTAATATAGATAAAAAAATGTTGTAATTAAATCACAAGTATTATTTAAAAAGATCAATATAATATATAAAATAAAAATAAAATTTATATAAATATACATATCGTAATCTTATATATTATATTTTAAAGGATAATATATAAGATTATAAAAATATAATAAATTAAAAAATAATAAAATTTGAATTTTAAACTATTTTCACATAAAACTTATATTAATACTATATTTTACATCAAATATTTAAATGAACATTTAAATGTAATGATAAAATAGTATGTTTCTTAAGTTCTTATTTTTTAAAATGTTTAACATTTAACTTAATTAAGTCTATATAATTAATAGGAGTTTTACTTAATTAAGTTGTTTTAAATTTAATTGAATGAAATTCCACGTTCCAATACACGGTTACAAAAAAGGTCAATATTTTTACTTTTCGGCTCAGAGTGCCTTGAGAGGCCCATAACCTCCTTTTGCATCTTTCAAAGTTCAAAGTTCAAAGTTCAAAACAAACAGGCATTTAGTGTAAATACGTACGAATAGTCAAATAAAACTTCATAGAATTTAGTTTTCAAATTAAAGCATCAAGATGCGAAAATCCAAGCAACCAAACTCCACGTTTTATAGTACTACCAATCTTACTCTCTTTTAATTCACCATCTTAAAAAAGAAGGAAAACAGTTCAATAAAATAAAGTGATGGATTGGTATTACACCACTATAGTACAAAAAAAAAATTATTGTGAGCATGCTAATTAATGGATAACGAGAAAGAGATTGAGACCACAATGACGTCTACACTCCATTGAATCCTCTTGAGAGGCAAGGTAGTAACTAACACAACATTGTGAACTGATGCTAATGACCGGTTTCGTTTGTTTTGTTATTTCCTTCTTTTTGTTGTTAAGAAATGGTAAAAGGTTTTGTTCACAAAAAGAGAACAACCCCACCCAACTTTCCATTCTCTTATCTGCCATCATCTCCGTATAACCTTTGATGCAATGATAAGGCTTCAAACCACTATTTATGGAGGTAAGACTGCATTTGCATGCGTCTACTCACTTTGGATCTCATCAAAGAAATATAATATAGTTATTTTGTTTATATAATATTTTTTATAACATTATTTTTCTTCTTTTTCGTAGCTATCACTCTCCTTGTCGTAAAAATATAATTGCAATATAATTTTTTATAAAACTATAATTGTTCCAATTACATGTCAAAATATGAACAAATTTTAGTCTAAAAGATTCTTTATATAGAGTCCAAAATTAATATAATTAATTATAAGGGATGCCTATCTCCCCAATGGGTCAATAATTCTGCTTAACAGAGAAAGGAAACAAAAAGTGCCAGGGAATGGATAAGGAAAAGCCTGTAGCATAAAGAAACCGTGTTGAAAAGCAAATAACTAGGTATCCTATTTTCCAACTTCCACATGTGCAATGTCCCCACAAATGCCAAGTGTATTAGTTTGTCGGGGTTTTGTCATTTGTGGGAGCCACTATTTTTTCTTTGCAAAACAGCTAGCTGAAGAAGGGTGCGGTTGTATTTTTTATTTTATGCAGCAAACATGACATGAAGGGGGAGTCTAATATAGTCTATGCATAGAAGTAATAGTTAATCTATTTGACTGAATTCTCATTAAAAAAGTAACATTAATAATGACAATGTGGCATAGCTAGTCTAGGGAATTTTACATACCTTGAAAAAACTACATTGGTTGTTTCTAAGTATATTTTATCAAAGGTGTGACTTAACTATTTTTCATTTCTTTTAAGTAATCGTGTGTCTCTTCATTCAATAACTCTTTCGTAAGAACTAGCTAGCAGTTCTCTTTTACCTAAGCATCCCAGGTGTACATGTTCATCACGAGTGCTTCACATATTAACAGTAGTAATAAGGATTTTGGAAAGAGAAAATTTAAATACACTGTATTATATGCATGCATGGGAGTGTATCTCCATGCTTCTTAAGGAATGAAGCACACTTGTTAGAAAAGCCAAAATTCCTAAATAGATCCTGCATCATAAAAGAAAACGAAAAGCGATTAATACTTACTAATATTGTCCCCCAAAACTGCTGTGTTACATTAAAAAATAACTAAAATATGTCTGTAATTTCTCAAATTTTAGAGAAATTTAATTTTAGTCTCCAAATTTAAAATTGATATTTTTAGTCCTGTAATTTGAAAAATAAAAAAACTTATTTTAGATCTACTCAAATGATCTATGCATAAACGCCACCCACATGACTACTTTTTTTTTTTTAATAAAAAAAAACATGTAATAGGATGTTTGGTAATAAGAATGTAAAATCAAAATCAGTTGTCATGTAAAAAACTCATAATTCATTAGTCATGTAAGGAAAATCTCTAATGATATTTGGGTGGAGGCTAGGGACTAAATGGTTTATTCTCCATCAATTTAACTGTGTTCCAAAACTTATATAATAAACTGACTCCTTATGCTTCCACGTGATATATGGTATTTTAGTATTTATTTCCCACATTACAAATAATCCAAACAGTGACTAATAGGTTCATAATAAAAACTCTGGACGACAAGAACAACAGTTGTCGGGCATCAGCAATTTTATACATTGAAATTTCTTCATTTGCTCCTCACTGTTAGGTTGAATGGTTCTTCATTGAAATGTGTACTTGAAAATCCAAAATGCATGGAACTAGTTTGAAGCATGAGAATTTAGACAACAAATGAAAAAACAAGAAAATACAAAGGAAACATAAAAAGTAACTACAAAGAATAACTAAGTTTAATTGGTACGCACATCAATTGATTAATATTAAGGAATGCGTCTAGCACTTTGTGTTTCTGCTCATCCGACAAGCTGGAGAATCTGTAGGTTTAGGATGGATTTGTTTAACTAAAAAAAAAACTAAAAAAATAAGTACTTATGATATAAGTGCTTTTTTAAGAAGCATATAGAATTTATTTCTTAAAATAAACAAAAACCTATTTTTCTAAGCAAAAACAATTTAGATAAACATACTAAAAAACATAAAACAAATTATTTTAATAAATAAATTTAAATAAACTCACTCTTAGGTATTATTCCTCCAATGAATCATCCTTAATATTATTTTCAAAATAATTATTATAAAAAAGAATAAACTTACAATACATTAAGATTTGTGATGAAATGATATAATTATATTGTTAATACTTATACTAATAAAAAATTATTGTTATTACATATGTTAATTTCTTTCTCTCTAATTTGTTAATACCTGTGGTCCAGGGAACCCACCAAGTGGCATCCAGGTGGGCAATTTACATCTGGCTGCAACAAGGTATACTCTTCTTTAATACCATAACTGTTTGCACATCAATGAAAGAGTGACTAAATTTAATTATGTTACAATAACAGTTTCATGTATACAGCATCATATACAAAGTGATTTCGAAAAAGGGATTCTAGAAATTGGAAGCATATGGTTGTAAGATGTTAAAGAATCCAAAGTTTTTTTTATAATTAAAGATAAGATTATCTATTAACTCAACAGCACAAGAAGTGATGATTGGAGTACAAGTGTGACTAGACGTTCCACATCGAGTACAAGTAGAAAAGTTGAATATCATATAAGTGAGAAAAATACTCATAAACTTGAGTTTAACCTTGCGTTTGGATTAGAAATTTCAAAATTTCAAAGAATTTGAAATGTTTAGAATTTGAATTTCTTTAATTTTAATTTTCTTCATTTTTCAAATGCTTTGTTTGGATAAATCAATTCAAATTTATTCCATTTTAAATTCTTTGTTTGGATAGGACAATTCAATTTCCTCCATATGTAAAATTTCAATTTTATATTTTAAATAGATGAAATTTTAATATTAAACTTTATAGAAAATAAACACAATCTAATTTTGAAATATTAATTAAAAAATATTTTCAATTTTTAATCTAGGATTGTTTTGCCTTATCACAACCAGAGATGTTTTTAAATCGACATTAACCAATGCTATTTTTTGGTCGACATCAAATAGGACTTTTTTTGTCAAAGTATGCCAGAAATATTTGTCAGCTAACGTCAGCTGGGACTATTTTTTGGCTAACGTTGGTTGAGTCTATTTTTTAGCCAATGTTGGTTAGATTTTTTCTTACCAACGTCAGCTAGGGGGTTTTTTGGCCGACACCGACTAAGGTCTTTTCGAATGACATTGACTAAGACTATTTTTAGCCAACGTCGGCCTAAAAAATCCTAGCAGGCGTTGACAAAAAAATCTACCCAATATCGGCTAAAAAATAGCTTGGTCGATGCCGACCAATAGAACCTACCCGATGTCGGCCGAAAAACATCATTGGTCAACATTGGCTGAAAAATCTCTAGTCGAAGTTGGCTAAAAAAATTGCCTTGATCAATGTCGGACAAAAAACCCTATCAAACATCGACTATAAAATAGTATTGGCTGATGTTGGCTAAAAAATAGCTCTGACCGATGTCGACCAAAAAAACTCTAGTGTATATCGACTGTAAGAACCTAGTCGATGTTGACTAAAAATAGTCATGCCCGGTGTTGGTCAAAAATACCTAGCTGGTGTTAGTAGAAAAAACCCTAGTCCACATCAACAAAAAAACCTAGCTAACGTGGTTAAGAAATAGCTCTGGCTAATGTCAGTCAGAAAACCCTAGTCGATGTCAACAAAAAAATCCTAACCGACGTCGGCTAAGAAAATCTAGTTAACATCAGTCAAAACACCCTAGTTAACATCGGCTAAAAAATAACCTTAACCGATATTGGCTAAAAATAACTTTGGCTGGAAAAACCTAACTGACGTCAACTGAAAAACCCTAACAGGTGTTTACTCAAAAGTTAGTCATAACCGATGTCAGTAGAAAAAATCTAGCCAACGTTGGTAAAAAAAATCATTGGTCAACATCAACTGAAAAAACCTGGATGACAACGGCAAAAAAAAAATCCTTGACTGACATTAGCAAAAATTTCCCTGAGTGACGTCAATGAGAAAATAACCCTAACTAACATCACCTAAAAAAAATCTTAGCCGATATTGGCAAAAAATAGCTTTGATTGACATTATAAAAAAATTCTGATGGAAAAAACCTCGACCAACATCAGTGAAAAACAACTTATATCGATATCGGTCGTAAAAACTTTGATCACCCGTAGTCGTGAGTGTTGAGCGAAAAAGAGTCGCGAGCAAGAACGTGAGTTAGAGTGAGCATCTCCGAAAAAAAATTCAAATTCTATATTTTTTGAGAGAATTTGAAATTCCACTATTTTAGTCAATTAAAATGATTCATAAAAATATCATAGATTAAATCTCATTTCAAATACTCTATCCAAACAAGTTATTTTATCATGAATTATTTTAAATTCCTTGAAAAAATGAATTCCCGTGTTAAATTTCTTCATCCAAACACAGGATTAAGATTTTGAGTTAAAGTGTGATATCAAGTTTTTTTTATGTGGTTGCTCATGACTCATTGATGTAAATCTCCCATGGATAATAATGATTATACTCTTGGATAATAATATCAAAATATGTAAATTATTTTTTTAAAAAAATATGATCATTTTTATTAATACAGTATTCAAGTTAGGATTAAAATATAATGTCCTAAACAAATAATTAACGAGGAATAATCACATCATAAAAAAATAGCGGTAATCAAGTAAAAGCATCTTTAACAAATAATAGTAGTAAAGTGTCAACATAAAAAATCATAGTGATTGTTATTCCTGGTTTAATTGTGGTGCCCATGTTTTTTAATTGGGGGATGGTAAAAGAAGTCCTAGGTCTGTGAAATATTAAATATATCCAAAATTGTATACCCTATTGTACAAAAGAAAAAAATGATTATTGAGAACCATAAGGCAAAGGGCAATCTCAAACAATAAATATCTAATCATGTGTCCACGTGATAGAACTTAGAAGCAAATGAAGATATGTGTGTTCCATGTTATTAGCATATAATCAGGTACATCGTTAACATAATATAGGATACATAAACAATGCGGCAATTCACGTTACCTGCCACACATCATAAACAGTGTTAAGTAGAGATCCAATGGGATCTCAACATGTTCGATCATATATATATTCTGAGGAAAGAAGCACTGTGGGAAGATACCCAGCATGATTAAAATTAAATATGAATGTATAAACTAATTTCAAGTTAAGAATAACATGACATCCAGAATAAGAATTTCAGAAGTTGTTCATATAATTCACATCAATAGGCAAACGAGACAAGGATTGCTTAACCAAGGGTCAACCAAATAACTTAGAAATCTATCATATGATATGACTACAAACCCAAAGAGGCAAACAAATAAAGCCCCACCTCTTCAAGGACCCAAACAAAGAAACTTTAACCAAATCTGATGAAATGAACTGCCCTTCAGCTATGCCATTCACAGTGAACATGAAGTTATATAAAACCACACATACATACTAAGTTACAAACTTAGCCAACATAGCCCATGAAACCATGAAGTTTGCCTTACCAAAATCTAAACCAATTATGTTCAAACTGTTCCAGTTATTCATATGAGCAATTGATTGAGTCAGGGTGAAAACCATGGCCTAGAATTTAATCAAGGATCAATGACATCACAATATGAGGAAATAAACTTGGCCTGAAAGCCAGAGGGAGAGACTGAATAAATAAAAATTAGGAATCATATCTTTTAATTTTAATCCTGCAAGCTGCTAAAGGCAGTCAATGAAAGCACACTTAACTACCACAACATGTAATAACATTCTGTTACAATCTATAACAGTTAGAATGGCAAGGAGCAATAATTACTTCTACATGATGTGCTAATAACTTGTTTTTCAACATTGATTTTTACAATAAATTAAACTGTTGTTAAAAACCAATTTCAACATCCATTTTTTAAAAACCAATGTTTATAACTTCAACTTATTTCCAAAAATGTCACGACATTCTGGTTGACATCGTTTGGTATAAAATCAATACTAATTGTCTTTTTTGTAGTATGGTCATCATGAAGAAAACTGAAAAATTATGAGTCATATATCAATATCTCCCTCGACTAAAATCACTACTAGAAAATAAGCATTTTACGACGCACATTCTAAGACGGTTATCTGCGACCATCTTAGAATGTGAAGCGGTGGCAAACTTGTAATTAAGTTGCGGAAATTTGCTTTCTACGACATACATACTAAGACGGTCATTAATAACCGGCTTAGAATGTGCGTGGTTGACATTTTCGTAATTCTTGGCAAAATAACAACGATGGGTTTCCGTCAAAATCGCCTTCACTGCATTTAGTCATAATTAGGTTTAATTTGCACATACACCATCCCGTAGCTATTGAACTCATGCTCTCTACTAATAAGCTTTGTACCTCGTAGTTCCCGACGTGAAAATACCCCACCTTTGTATGCCTCGCGTTCGTAGTTCTCGGCCTCATCTACTCTGCCTTCATCTCCCACCTCTCCCCCCCCCACGCGCTGCCACCTCCTCTTCTCTGTCGCCTCCTCCTCCACCTCCTGGCCCCGCCGTCTCCCCTACATCAACCTCTGGTACTCCCCCACCACCACCCACCCCCTCGCATTCCTCGACAAAACACCACCCAACGTCACCTCGACGATTCCTCGCCGTCGTTGGTGATCTCCGACGACACCTCCTCCTTCCCCTACACGTTCCGCGACGGGCTGTGGTCCGCGATCCGTGTGCCATGGATCGCAACGAGACGGGCGTGCGGTGGTTCGCGTTCGGCGACAATGACACTGTGTTCTTCATCGATAAGAGAGTTTCTTTTTTTTTTATATAACCTAATTTTTATTTATGAGATAAATTTCAGATTGTGGCTGCGGGTGCTAAGTTCAATTTGAGAAGAGGAAATGGTTCTTCTCATAATGTTGTCAATGGCTATAGCAGTGATGGAGATCTCTGCAGAATTAACAAGAGTGGGTGTTTTTCATCAGCGGTAGAGGTGGATAGAGATGCTTCTTGTGTTTCATTCACCACTGTCAACATTCTGGCTCTGATTTACAAATGGATTGATCCACAGGTGTTGTGTTCTTTTCCCTTGGTTTTTTTATGTTCATGGAATTTATAGTGGTCTCAAATGTGTGATTTGGAGGGTTTCACTCTGAAATCTGAATTTGTTGTGTTGTTGTTGTGAACAAAACCAAGGCCTACGAGAAAGTGACTTCAGATCATTCTGGTTGGATAGGAATAACAGGATTCTTGATTGCTTGCTTTCCGAATCATCTTCCATTATGTGCCTTCAGGTAGCAATTTCTCTCCTTTCTCTTTGGTAGGCATTGTCTCTTGTGAAAAACAAAAACATTTTTCTTTGGTAGGCATTGGCTCATAAACTCATTTATTATGCAAGTCTGCTGACTGCCATACGTAAAGAATGTCTAAGAGTTATGGATTATAAAGAGTTGCTTTTTAACGATTGTGGTAATCGTGTTGCTCAGTTGTTACATGTTCAGTCAGTTACCCCCTTTGTACAAAACCCAAAAGGCAGTGTTCCCCAAGAGTTTCTGATTGTGAACAGCCACTTGTTATTTCCTCATGATTCAAGTATGTGCATAGTGAGATTGAATGAGGTATGTGAATCCCCAACAATTTAATCTTTTTTGTCTGATTTATTGATGATTGTTATAGGCTTCTAGCCAACTTGCTTGCAATCTTAATTAAACTAGACTTATTTTTTGTCTTCTTGTAGGTTTACCAAATATTGCAATATGTGGAATTGTATCAGAGAGAAAATAGGCTCAAATCCATGCCTATTATACTCTGTGGGTGAGTTTATTGTTTGATTTTCCTACGATGTAATGTTAGTGTTTTATTTTAAATTACTGTGTGATGGTACTATTTTTTTATTTTAAATTTCTCTCTTTAATTGAGTGGCTTAAGAAAAATGTTTGACTCGTGGTTACAGGATCTGGAAAATACAGATTACTATTGTCCAGATTGCAGGGGAAAATTCAATGGTAAATTACCAGCATCATAAACATACAAGTCAAATATCGAGTATGTAGTAATTGTTTGTTGCGTCCTTTTTCTTGTATTTTACAGAATTTAATTTTATTTAGAGTCTTATTATGTGATATTTTTTTGAGACAGATCAATAGAGGAAAAAACATACAGATTGTGATTGCCTTTTCTTGCAGAGTCATGTGCAAGTGTGGCTCTTGTGGTACAAGAAAGAAGACACTTAATGAATGGGAAAAACATACAGGTAGCAGAATGAATAAGTAATTAAGGTAATTAGAATAAGTATATTTTTTAATTTGAAATAATTAAAGTCATTATTAGTATATGTTTTAATTAAGGTAATTAAGATTATTTTAAATATAATAATTAAGGTAATTAGAATAAGTATATTTTCTAATTTGAAATAATTAAAGTCATTATTAGTATATGTTTTAATTAAGGTAATTAAGATTATTTTAAATATAGTAATTAAGGTAATTAGAATAAGTATATTTTCTAATTTGAAATAATTATAGTCATTATTAGTATATGTTTTAATTAAGGTAATTAAGATTATTTTAAATATAGTAATTAAGGTAATTTGAATAATTATATATTCTGATTTGAAATAATTAAATTAATTATTAGGTTTTATGTTTTCGAAAATGTCATTGTATTTTTGCTTTTATTGTGAAACATTAGAACTAGATTTATTTCAAATGAGACTTGATTAACGAGAAAATATTAGAACTGGATTTTTTGCAGAACAAGGGGATGAAACTTGGAAGAAGCCCGTTTTGGATTAGGCCTCATTGCATTGGGTCTGGAAGGATCTCTTAATGAGATTTGCTTGTGATGCTTGGTATGCTGCTATTTCAATCTCTGTTTTAAACCTATTAAATAGCCTTTGTAACCTGTATATTGCTTACATGTTTCAAGCTTCACTTTTATAAATATATGCAAATACGAACAAATTAAATGATATAGTTTATCTTTTTTTTCTGAATATATATAATTAGTTATTTTGTTTATATGATTTATGTTTTAAGAAATGAGTACATTGTTGCTTGATGAAAATATAACATGGCCTGTATTATAAATCTATTTTTATATTGTAAATTAATTTGAATTTTAATCAGTAAGTGAGAGTATTATATTTAAATAAGAGTGTTTTTAATATATATATATATATATATATATATATATATATATATATATATATATATATATATATATATATTTGTTACTAAGGATATCCCTTAGTTGTATATTTGAATCTTCATACAATTCACTAAATAAAGACCACTTAAGTAAAAAAAAAAACACATAATGATATTACTCTTCTTTAACTTTGGTTGGTTCAAAATGACACTTTTATTTTAAAAAGTATTGTGATACAAAAACAATTAGTAGAATATATTTTATGGTTAATGTGAACTCACGAATGTTATATTGATAATTTTGTTTGAAAGTCTATAGGAGGTAATCAAATGTCAAAAACAATTAGTAAATATATATCAAAACTAAATTACCAAAAACACCATTTTCTTTTCTCTTTCTTTATCTTGCTAGTTAAATTGTGGCATGTGAATGAATAAAATAAAATAAATAAAAATAATGAGGAGAAATTAAGAGTATTGTTTCTAACCATATATCAGTTTTAATAACACATAAAAGGCATAAGAATATTGAAATATGAAATATCATATATGTGTATCTGAGTATCAATATTGCAGTTACATTATAATTTATACTTCAAATTTTAAGATGTTTTCCATATCCCTTTTTTATTATTATTTTTTGTTATATCACACTTGTTTTCACTATTATTTTTATCTTACACCTTTTTACATAAATGTACATTTTGTATTAATGGACTTGAAATGTCTCTACTTTTTTCCTGGTGAATATAATTTTTTTTTGACAATTGGTCTGGAATTATAGGTTCTACTGATTTTAGATTTCATGTATAAATTTAATAGACTTGTATTAATGGATTTTAAAATCATGTATTGTATTGAATGCTCATCTTGTTTGTTCTTTGATAATTAGCCTAGAATTAGCCTTGTTCTATTTATTTTACTTTCAATGTAGTTTGGTTAATTCTAGAATGAGCTTCATTGTTGTTTACGTGGAGACCAACCAAAAAAATACAAATAACAAAAAAATAATTTTGAACACATACTAAGACGGTTATTTGAATAACCGTCTTAGTATATTTGACATACTACATCGGTTATTCTTTAACCGTCTTAGATTGTCAATACATTTTAAGACGGTTATTGAATAACCGTCGTAGAAAGTCCATTATGAAGAAGACTTTTTAAGATGGTTTCTGTAACAACCGTCTTAGATTTGAAGAACTTTCTAAGACGGTTATATGGATAACGGTCATAAAAAGTATAACAAACAAAGACAATCATCAAAATCGTTGTAGTTTTTTTTTTGCTTTTTACGACACTTGTTTTTACGACGGTTCAAAACCGTCATAAAAAGGACGATTTAACCGACTTAGAAAGTAATAATTCTAGTAATGAATAAGTTCAATATCTTACAAAGTTTGGATAATATGGAGCGACATGCAAAGGCCCGTGAAGTTAATGATCCCATCCTTATCTATAATTTTCCAAATAGGTCCATAGCTACACAAATATCAAATATGCTATATTAGAAATAGCTATACAAATAAATAATTAACTGTTATATGAGAGAAAGTTTAAAATTTTTACCTTTTCTAAATGTTATTAAAGTTATATAGTATTTAATTTTCTCTTTTGCACAATCCATCTCCTCATATATGAAACCCATGACGAATTTTACATCTGAATCCACCTATCGAAGGATCACCATAAGAGGAGAAGCAACTTTGAGGCATATAGTTATATTCTTCCAAAACTGACTATCTAAAACCACATTTTCAATCTACTTTTCTCCCCTCCCTTCCGTGAAGTTCTAAACTTGTGTGTTTTTCACTCTTATGAGCTAAACATGCTCATTATTGATGCTTTCAATTCATGAAGAGAAGTTAAAGTCAAATAAAATGTGGAAAATCTAGTCATACTAGGCCTAATAAGGTCTCTTCTTTTGTGAACATCTTCAACAAGCTAAAAAACATTGTTCTACCATAAATGTAAATGGTGATCCTTCTTCCCTTCTTTATATATAGTAACTTGATGAACCTTCAAATGCTTTACAAAGGTGATGCTTGAATCTAAAAATTCCCCATACAAAGTCTTAGAGCAATAGTTACATTTAATTTTTTTACCATTGCCCAAAACCTATTGATCGTGTTTCCAACTAATATTTGTCTTATTTCCTGGTGCATTTTTACTTCTAGGTCCTGGCAATAGAGGAGGCAGCTAGATTGGCATCACCTGAATTTGATCTAGTTCCATTTCCTAACATTATGAAAATTTAGCAACTCAACATCACACAAGAAATAAAAATAATTAACAAATAAAATCCCAATTCCCAACAACCAAATAGGACCCAATTAACAACAAAGAAGCATCAAAAGGTTCGAACAACCAACAACAACCAATCAACAACTAGCACATTATCACATTTAGTAACAAAAAAATGCCTTCAATTGAGAATGGGAAGGTACAATAAGAATGATCAAAGCTTACCTTGAACAACAATCACAACACTTTCTCTGACACTCATTCAATCAATGTTTGTTATTGGTTGGAAAAAGTGTAGCTGGCATTCTTTGCTAAGAGGATAATTACAATCTTTTTACCTCTTGCTTATAAGAAACCTATTTGCTATCACAACAAAATAGAAC
Organism: Glycine soja; assembly: GCF_004193775.1. NCBI lineage: Eukaryota > Viridiplantae > Streptophyta > Magnoliopsida > Fabales > Fabaceae > Glycine > Glycine soja. The sequence continues at coordinate 33,538,256 of NC_041004.1, forward strand.
ACAAATATACCAAATATAATCAGAATATATGCCTTTTCACATCCTTAAACTCATAATTTAACAGAGTCCAAAGAAAAATTTAAAAATGTTAAGGAAGAAATACCTCTCCTCAAAAGCTTCAACAATATCAGGAATAGACTCAAGATTTTCTGGAGGTTCCCAAGTGTTGGTTGTCCCAGGCCACCCATTCATTTGGTGATATGCAAAAAAACTAGTAAGAAAAGATACATCTTTATAAAAAATTTCACATTAGGCCCTTTTCTGTTTGAGTAATGATATCCATACATCCACATCCTCTTTCAACCCATTTGCACCCATTTTCTTTGAATCTCTCGTTATTTTTTACAACATCATTTGTCACATCCTTATCTTTCATCAGAACCCAGTCCAGAAAATAAGAACAAAATACAAATGAGAAAAAGGGGTTAACTCACCATTTGATTAAGTATTGCACTTGACCCTGTCATTTGCAACAATTTAAATCCACATTGTCATAAAGGAGAACCCAAAAAACAAAAAACACGTCTGGCCAAAGAAGAAGAACATGAGAAACAACAAAGTACTATCCCACTATCAGAGGTTAATTACATGAATCACACAACATCAATCAAAAATTGGGTAGCCCGTAAGAGCAAAACAAAAACTAAGAAAATCCTCATTAGAAATAAAACTAGACTAAAAACATTACTAAAACAATTCCTCATTTCAGATAACATGATTAAAAAACACAAACATAACACAACAAGGAAAAAACATAACCCTCAATCACCAAAGAATAAGAAAAGAAGCAACAAAAAGTCTATGGGGGAGGAAGAGAAATTTTTACCTTGCGCACCCTCTTATAAGGTATAGCTTCAACTTCAAAGAAATTTTCACCAAGAACAACACCTTGTTGTCCTCCTTGAGCCCCAACAACAACACCATCGCCAGCAACATTTTCTTCTTCATCTTGCTCTTCCTCAATGCCATCATCTTCTTCTACTACTTTATCACCCTCCACATGTTCCTCTTCTTAACTTTTCCACAACTGGGTACCCTTGTTCCCCTCAAATTTTTTAACTTTGATACCCCCACCATCTCCACCACACAAATCAACACCATCAGAAGGAATAGAAGCACCACCATCACCAACACCACCACTCGAAGCCTCCAAGGAAGCCTTTCTCTTCCCCCCACTACCCTTCATTGCAACTATTGAATATTTTAGTATTTATCTATGTTTGGTAGCTTAGTTGGTAAGCTTTATTCAAAAGGCAGCAGTGAATTGTCACTGTCAATAGTCCTTCTCTTTCTCTTGTATCTTGTATATATGTATCATTTTGAAATCAATAAAAGTTAAGTGCGAATAGTGAGTTTTTACCCTCAACTCACCTCAGTCTTCAAGTTGGCATCAGAGCGGGTTCTGTCCGCCGTCGGCCGCCATCATCTCCATTCGTTTTCTCTGGCAAGACCAGGGTTAGGATCGCCTCGAAAAATGCAACCCACCCCTGGAAGTCGCACCGCCAAAGGAGCTCCCACATGCCGCCTTTGTCTCGTGCGATTTTCTTCATGTGAAGCCCACGCGCCACCGCGCTGCCGTCGAAAGCTGATCCGTTTGGTCCCGTCAGCTTCGTCGTCAGTCCCTGAGCACGTTTCAGGCCTCACCTCTCGCTTTCGGTAAGCTTTTCCCTTCGACCCTTGTGTGTTCTCCCTTTTTTGTGTTAGGGTTTGCTATTTGGATCTGAAATGGCCTCCTCTGGACCTGTTTTCTTCTTTTCCGGGACTCCAATCATCACCATTGCAAAGCTTAACTGGAAGAATTACCTTTCGTAGTCTGCTTCCGTGGAGTTGTGGTTTCTTGGTCAAGGGCACCATGACCACTTGGAGAAAGCTTCTGATTCTGTTCCAGACGATAAAAAACCTGAATGGGAGAAGTTTGACTATCAACTTTGCGCTGTGTTATGGCAATCAGTTGAGCCAGATATTTTGGAGATCCTTCGATCATTTAAATCGTGTCGTTCTTTTTGGAAGAAAGCTCGGGAAATCTTTGCTAATGATATCCAAAGCTTGTTTGATGCAACCATGAAGGTTACAACCCTCAAGCAAACCAGCCATGATATGATCGCTCACGTAGGTAAGGCTTTGGCTGTCGTAGAAGAGCTGAGAAAGTTCCTTGTAGTTGATTCATTGGAAGAAGTGAACATGAAACTTGACAAGTTCTACATGGTCCTCATTCTGAAGAGCTTACATTCAGACTTTGATCATGTGCGTGATCAAGTACTTACTGGGGACCAGGTTCCATCAATGGATTCCCTCATCACTAGACTTCTCCGCGTGCCTCATTTATTGAAGGATGAGAATCCTACTGATGGTGTGGAGACGTCAGCCATGGTTGTGTCTCGAGGTAGAGGAGACAGCCACAACAGTAGAGGAAGTCGCAGTGGAAGGGGTGGACGTTCTCGTTGTACCTATTGCAAGAGGATGGGTCACACCCAAGAGAATTGTTATTCGTTGCATAGGTTTCTCAACAAGGTTGCACAGGTCTCTAGATCAGAGAAAGCAGAGTCTAGATTCTATGATGAGGAGTATCAGGAGTATTTGAAGCTTAAATCCGAGAAACCCAGCAACCAAGCTCAATCCTCATCTGTACCATATTTTTCAATAGCATGTATCTCTCAATCCATTGAAGGTCCTAGTCCTTGGATACTCGAATCAGGTGCCTCTGATCATATTTCTGGTAGTAAGTCCTCCTTTTCATCCTTTTCCTTTCCAAAAATTCCTCACCTTGTTACTGTAGCTAATGGCTCCAAGGTTGCGTCTCAAGGAAGTGGTCAAGTTTCATTGTCTCCCTCTTTGAAATTAAATTTTGTGTTATTCATTCCTCAGTGTCCCTATAATCTAATCTCATTAAGTCAGTTAACTTGTTCGTTAAATTGTTCAGTAACCTTTACTACTAATTCTTTTGTTATTCAGGAACATGGGATGGGGCGACTGATTCGAGAAGAACATGAATCACGAGGACTTTACTACTTGGAATCTAGTCCACCTGGGTCTTGTTTTGCAATCTCAAAACCCAAACTTTTGCATGATCGTCTAGGTCACCCAAGTTTATCAAAATTGAAGATGATGGTTCCTAGTCTTAAGAATCTTCGAATCTTAGATTGTGAGTCTTGTCAACTAGGAAAACATGTCAGATCATCATTTCCTCAAACTGTACAAAGATGTAACTTGACTTTCTCTACCATTCATTCTGATATTTGGAGACCAAGTCGTGTTACATCTTTTGGTTTTCGATATTTTGTAACCTTCATTGATGAATTCTTCAGATGTACTTGGGTTTATTTAATGAAAGATAGATCCGAACTTTTGCCTATATTCATATCATTATACAATGAGATTGAGAATCAATTTGGAAAAACAATTAAAATTTTCAGAAGTGATAATGCTAAAGAGTATTTCTCTCGTGATCTTTCTTCTTTTTTGTCTTCCAAAGGTATTCTACATCAGTCCATATGTCCTCACACACCACAACAAAATGGTATAGCAGAAAGGAAGAATCGTCATCTTCTTGAAACTGCACGTTCCCTAATGCTAAATTCTAATGTTCCTACACATCATTGGGGAGATGTGGTGCTTACTGCTTGTTTCCTAATTAATAGGATGCCCTCTTCTTCTCTTGAAAATCAAATCCTTCACTCAATTGTCTTTCCTCATGATCCACTATTTCATGTTTCTCCTAAAGTGTTTGGTTGTACCTGTTTTGTCCATGATTTGTCTCCTAGTTTAGACAAACTTTCTGCTAGGTCAATCAAATGTGTCTTCTTGGGTTATTCTCGTTTTCAAAAAGGTTACAAGTGTTACTCTCCAACCATGAGACGATACTACATGTCTGCAGATGTAACCATTTTTGAAGACACACCCTTCTTCTCACCCTCCGTAGATCATACTTCGTCTCTCCAGGAAGTTCTTCCTATTCGTCTTCCTTGTCCTCTAGGTAACTCAGACCAAAATGTCAGTGTTGTCCCATCTTCCCCACCAAATTCACCTGAAGTTGCCTCTCCACCTTTGATTACAGATCAACACAGGACAAGGTAGATTGGATCTCTGGTACCTGAAGTCTTTCCTCGTGATCCTCATTCTTCTTCAACCAGTCCTCAACTCATGGATCCTTCCTCTCCTTCCACTTCTTCTCATCATTCTGACTCACATTGGCCCATTTCCATCAAGAAAGGTACTCGCTCTACTCGTAATCCTCATCCTATTTATAATTTCTTAAGTTACCACCATTTGTCTCCTTCATATGGTTCCTTTGTTTTTTCATTGTTTTCCCTTACTATTCCTTCCACTATCCATGAGGCACTTGATCATCATGGCTGGCGACATGCAATGATTGATGAAATGCAGGCTCTTGAAAATAATGGTACTTGGGAGCTCGTTCCTCTTCCTCCTGGCAAGACAACTGTGGGTTGTAGATGGGTCTATACTGTTAAAGTTGGGCCCTATGGTAAGGTTGATCGGCTTAAGGCTCGCTTGGTAGCTAAAGGCTATACACAGGTATATGGCCTTGATTACTGTGATACTTTCTCTCCTGTAGCCAAAATCACCACTGTTCGTCTGTTTCTTGCTATGGCTGCCATCCGTCACTAGCCCCTCCATCAGCTTGATATTAAAAATGCATTTCTCCACGGTGATCTTGAGGAGGATATTTATATGGAGCAACCTCCTGGGTTGGTTGCTCAGGGGGAGTATGGCCTTGTGTGTAAGCTTCACCGATCTCTCTATGGGTTGAAGCAATCTCCTCGAGCTTGGTTTGGTAAATTTAGTCATGTTGTTCAACTTTTTGGACTAAAACAAAGTGAAGCTGATCACTTTGTTTTTTACTGTCATACATCTCTTGGAAAATGTGTTTATCTAATGGTTTATGTTGATGACATAGTGATTACAGGGAATGATCGCCCAACTAAAAGAGCACTTATTCAGTCATTTTCAGACCAAAGATCTGGGATATTTGAAGTATTTCCTTGGTATTGAAGTGGCTCAATCAGGAGATGGTGTTGTGATCTCTCAAAGGAAGTATGCTCTTGATATTTTAGAAGAAATAGGTATGCAGAATTGTAGACCTATTGAAAGCCCTATGGATCCAAATCTGAAGCTCATGGCAGATCAAAGTGAAGTTTATGCTGACCCTAAGAGATATAGGAGGCTTATGGGAAAACTCTTTTACCTCACCATTACTAGACCTGATATCTCCTTTGCTATGGGAGTGGTTAGTCAATTTATGGAGAATCTTCATTTGGATAATTGGAATGCTGTCATGAATATTCTTAGATATGTTAAGAGAGTCCTGGACAAGGGTTGTTGTATGAAGACAAAGGTAATACGTAACTATCGGGATATTGTGATGCTGATTGGGCTGGCTGTCCCATGGATAGGAAGTCTACATTAGGCTATTGTGTCTTCATTGGAGGAAATCTTATTTCTTGAAAAAGCAAGAAACAAATTGTTGTCGCTCGGTCCAGTGCAAAAAGCTGAATATCGATCTATGACTATGGTTACTTGTGAACTCATGTGGATTAAACAATTTCTGCAAGAATTGAGGTTTTGTAAAGAGTTGCAAATGAAGTTGTATGTGATAATCAGGCTGCTCTTCATTTTGCCTCAAACTCAGTCTTTCATGAAAGGACTAAGCACACAGAGATTGATTGTCATTTCATTCGAGAGAAGCTTCTGTCCAAGGAGATTGTCACTGAGTTCATTGATTCTAATGATCAGCCAGCAGATATTTTGACTAAGTCCTTAAGAGGATCCAAAATTCAGACTATATGTTCCAAGCTTGGTGCATATGATTTATATGCTCCCGCTTGAGGGGGAGTGTTGAATATTTTAGTATTTATCTATGTTTGGTAGCTTAGTTGGTAAGTTTTATTCAGAAGGTAGCAATGAATTGTCACTGTCAATAGTCCTTCTCTCTCTCTCTCTCTTGTATCTTCTATATATGTATCATTTTGAAATCAATAAAAGTTAAGTGAGAAAGAGTGAGTTTTTACCCTCAACTCACCTCAGTCTTTAAGTGCAACAACAACAACAATGCAACAAAAAATTGAAAAGGAACAACCTTAATATTCAACAATTTTCATATTGTGTTGTAAATACATATTTAAATGAAAACACATATATTTAATGTATTAAAAATATTAAAAGACAAATGTTAACGTATTTCTTTAGAACATTAGTTAACAAGAAATATTTTTATTAGAATGCGCTAAATTGTGTGTTTTGTATGACTTGTTTTACACTCTCTTATAACTTTTACAATAAATATTTTTTTTAATTTCTTAAAAATGTCCTTAACATACTAGTGAGATCCATATTAAAAATATGTGACTATTAAATGCAGTCTTTTAATTTGTGTAATAAATAAGATATTAAATGAAAAAAATATTTAATGTAGTAAAAAATTTGACCATTAAATATATACACTTAATGACGAAAGAGAAGCTGTAACGCAACACTTAATGTGATATCCTGAATAATTTTATTCTATTCAAACTAAACAATAGGGTCTAAGTGAGTTGATTGAACAGAATATGTGTATGTAGTAAATCTTTTAGTATCATGTTTAATTCCTCCAGATAAAAGAAATTCAAGCCGAATAAAATGAATAAAAAAACATCTAATAAAAATGAATAAGAAAAAATTTCATATTTTTTGTATTTACCAAATAAAAACATTTTTAAAAATAAAGAAATTATAAGAGAATTTAAAAATTATTATATATGTTTTTCTTATAAATAAAGTATGTTTTTCTAATCTCTTTAAAATTTTCTAAATTCGGTTTTCGTCCTTCAAAAATTTATTTTCCTTTTCTGTTCCTCTGATTTAGAAAAACTCAAGTTTTGATTCTCAAAGTGCATTTTTTTTTTACATTTAATACTGTGATTATATGATGTTTATAATCGTTTTCAGAATCAAAAGTGGATTATATTTTAATAAAAAAAAGACTAAAAAAGTTCGAAAGACTAATATTAAGTATAGAAAATTTTAGAAGTATCAAAAATAATTTTTTCTTTTTTTTTCTACGTATTTATCTTAGATATAATAATATATTTTAAACAGATTATTTTATTATCAATTAAAATTTATTATTATATGAGAGATGCTTTAGAGAGATAGAGAAACTTTATATGTAAAGGTTATTTTAAAATTATTTATATAAAAAAGTCAGATGTCCTTTTAATAATTTTCTTATTGTTTTGTAAATAAAGCATTAAATGAAACATATATAAATGCATTGAAAATATTAAAGGTATATAATTATTAAATTAATACATAGACTTTCATTTTGTGTAATAAATAAAGTATTAAATGAAAAATACATATTTAACGTACTAAAATATAAGATATATTTTTAATATTAATACACAGACTAAATGCCTAAAAGAGTTGTTGTAACGTAATAAGCAACATGAAATTCTTAATATATAGTCTTATTGAACACAAAGTAAATAGGGTCCTCTGGGCCGTTTGGAATAAAAAAGTAAATAAAATGAATAAAAAACATTCAATACTTTTTTCTATTTGACGATAAAAAAACATTTAATTATAAGAAGTTTTAAGAAAATATAGAATTATTATATATAATTTTTTATTTATAATTTTGTTCGCTCTTTATAAAATTTGTAAATTCAATTTTAACCCTTAAAAACTTGTCATTTTGCGTATTTCTAATTTAGGAAAACACCACATTTAGGTCTCAAAGTGCACTTTTTGGTTGTTTATAACTATCGACAAGTTATTAGTTTTTAGTTTTTTATTAATTGAAAAATTTATTTAACTATTCAGTAAATAATTTTTTTTTTGGTAATTTTTAATATTTTTTAAAACTTTAGTTTCTACCTTATAACTTTTTATATTTTATATTCTTTTTTATATATCTTTACAAAATTATTCAATTTATTCTTATATCTTTTTTAAACAGAACATGAATTTAATATTTTAACCATTGTGCTGTTAATTTTTATACATTTTATTACATTACACTATTTATTTTATTCATTATACTATTTATAAATGTTAGATTTAATTTTTTTCTATTATTTTTTTTAATAATTTTATATTTGACGATTTCATTTAACTATTAGGCTAATTAAAATAATATAAGTATAATTTCTGTTTAGTTACAAGTTTTCTTTTACTTTATTTTAAACTTGATTAAAAATATTTTAAGATATAGTAATAAGATTACTAATTGAATATTTAATATGAAATATTTGAAACTAAAAATTAATGAATTTTTTTTATCTATAAATAAAAAATTACAAGAGTTTAAAATTAATTTAAAAAGTAAAATCATAACAGCTCAAAATATTTTTTTTTTCATAAAAAATTGGATTTTATATAAAAATATCATATAGATATATCCATTTTTGTCATTTTAGATTTTAACCATGGTGTTGTGAAAAAATTGAAACAGTTAGTTATACTTTATCTTCACCATGAAAATAATTGATTATTTCTCACCTAGAATCTCTTCACCACTATTAATAAGTTGTTAGTTTAATTGCTTTCAACTACCAACTTTCAATTTTTAATTTTTAACTAACTTTTCATTTAGTTTTATCAATCATAACCTAAATGATAATTATAATAATTTGATATCAAAAGTGAATAATTTTCAAATTGAAAAGATCAAAATAGGACTAAATTTTTTTAAAAGACTAAAATCAAATTTACAAAATTTAGAGAATCAAAAGTATCAGGTAAAAAATATTGAATGTAATATCACATTATCATTATGTTTTTAATGAATAAACGTTTCTTTTCCTTTTAATTATTATATGCGTTAAATACTAATTAGCATTAAATTTTTTTTTTTAACCATTGATCACATTTTATTTTTTATTTCAAATATGGAGAAATAAATAAGAAGGTGATGAAAATAATTTTTAATATATTAAATATAATAGACTAATAGTATTAAAATGTAAGACCAAACATGAGAATCTTATAATAATAAATATATAAATACGGATTCTGTTTAAATATTTTTTATTTTTTATAATGATATGGATGTATCCACGTTAAAAAAAGACATGGATATATCTAAATAATTAATATAGTTCTCGGTTTGAGACTTAGTCATACTTAAAATTCATTCTCACTTCATAGGAGTGAATTTTGCACGAGTGTTGTTAACTGAGTTAAACTCATTCAGTTCAATAATTAATACTCTTTCTGGTCTCAAATATAAAATAAAAAGCAAGTTCAGGCTTCACCACTAGTAAAAAAAAGGTCTTCTACATCGGTTCTAATGGCCTTTCTACATCGGTTATGATGCGTGGTGGTAACACAGTGTCGTTGAATATCGACATCGGTTGGAGGACCGTCTTTGAAGGGCGACCTTTCTACATCGGTTGTGTAGCTCAACCGATGTAAAATGTGAGCTTTCTACATCGATTCTAAGGTTGAAACCGATGTTGAATGATAGGATTTCTACATCGGTTATCAGTCAACCGATGTAGAATGGGTAATAATGGCAAGGTTTCTACATCGGTTATAAGTCAATCGATGTAGAATTTGAAGGATTTCTACATCGTTTACTACTGAACCGATATAGAATGGGTAGGAATGACAAGGTTTCTACATCGGTTATAAGTCAATCGATGTAGAATTTGAAGGGTTTCTACATCGTTTATCACTCAACCGATGTAGAATAATGAATTTTTTTTTATTTTTGCGAAATTTATAATTTTCCCTTCAAATATTGATGTGATGTTAAAGTGCATGATTGTGGTTTACTAAATGTAAAAATACACATATTTGAGCCAGTAATAGAAAAATCACAAACTACGTGCTAATTTAACTTAATAGAGCTAATTGCTATCTTAAATTGTATTAGTATTTAACTACTATATATATATAATTATATATTGTGCATTCTTCCTGATATTTCAACTTTTCAAGTCAGTGCTAATTTAAAAATTAAAATTCTATACTAGGAAATAATAGCCACATACGTTATCTAACTTTCAAACCAAACTATTGTATGAATAAATTTATTAACCTAAAAATCCAGCATCTTCACATAATAAATTAAACTACCAAATCACCAATAGTCTTCAAACACTAGTTAACAAGAACTTACTAGCAAGGGGTCTAGCTCACTCAAATAATACCATTAACTAATGACGTAACAATTATAATTCATTGACTAACCATAAGAAAAAATTGACAGGACATAATCGCGTGTTTTGTTTTTGGTAACCTGTTCTTTAAATCCCATCATGCAAGCGTAAATAATGAGGATTCCCTACCCATGTTCACGTTAAAAGAAAAGCCCAATTGAGGCATTATCTCAAATGGACAAAATATTTTTTTTTGGAAATAAAGACAGATGTTGATTGAAGCTCAAATACAAGGAAGGACAACCCAAAGAAATGAAATGAAGAAAAAATTGAATATTAAATCATGTCATGCCATGGATATCAATCAATTATGACCATGACATCAAATTCAGTAACAATAACTGAAAGGGCACCTGTCATCATCTTCATCAAATTCAGTATCAGAATCCGCTGATGTAATGGTCACATCGGGCTTCAGTTGTGCAGACTGGAGCAAAGGAGGCATCACAAAACCCATATATGGGAGAAAATCCTGCCCAAGGCACTTGCAAAGCCGTGCCCATGCCTGAAAGCATGGCATCCAAGTGAAAATTTGAGATTTGTAAGAATTTTAACTAAACGACAAAATAAATATATATTTCCAAGTTGATGCTTGTAAAAAGACCATACTTGTAACATGTAACTTGCAGTTGGATCATCAGCATCCAGTTGAGATTGTTGCAGTGACATCAAGACATCCATGACCTAGTAAAGGAAAAAATGAAAACTATACATTAGCACACTGAAAGTAAACAATGAGTAAAGGACAGAAAATATAAAAATTACTACTTCCAGCAATACATATGAATTTAAAAAGAAACACAAGAAACAACACTTTGAACTAAATTAAAATCCACCTGTTTGGCATCATCCCTGAACTTCTCCTTTCCAACAACCATTCCTACCAAACTAATGCACTCCATTGCTTTGGCTCGAAGCATATGATTAGATTTATCATTTGCGTTCGCCAAAATAGCTTTTAAGTATGGCATCACAACATCATAATACTTCTGAAATTGCACCTGTTAACATGGCATTTCATGTATTAAGTATAAAACTTAAAAGCATTGTCATTACTATGGAGAATATTGGCTACATAAAGCACCTCTGAAGAATCTGCAACATATGCTAAGGCTGTCAAAGCCCCTTCTTCAACCATTTGCTTCCCATTCTAGAACATGGGCAACAAAAGAAAATATAACTACATATTTAAACACTAATCATAGGAAATGCATAAAATAGGAAGCATGCATGTCAAAATATTTATTATTGAGTAATTATAAAGCACTTCACAACAATGGATTGAACAAAATGATGCACCCTACTCTCAAGTCCAGAAAGAGCATTTAGAGAATGTTTTAACTTACAAATTGAACATTTAGAGAATGTTTCACAGAACTAAAAGTTAATTAAAGGTTTATAAGCTAGTCAAATCTTATAAGTTATAAACTAAGAACCCTTTAAAATATAAGCATTAATGTGGGCTGTAGCCACCAGAAATGGATCAATGATCCATGTTGAATTTTCACCCTTCATGCATGTTTAATTTTTATATAATTATCATATAACAATTTTGTGAGACCATATTAAAATTTATGTTTTCTTTTTTAAGAAAAATTGTATATATTTAAATAAGACCACACACATATTATCAATTGACTAGTGGCCACACTACCAGACAATTTAGATAGAATAGTTCATTAATTCACTAATTTAGTACCTTAATAGCTCCCAGTTCTTTGGCTTGACTTGGGTCTGTAGGGTAACCTGATGAGACTATGCTTTTAAAATATGCAGATGGTGACCTGGGTTCCACTTTGAACCTCTTGCAGAATGGGACCCAATGTTTTGCAAAGTTTGAAGCCTTTAGCAGAGCATAGAACGTGATTTGCGATCCAGCATCACCAGAGAGATACACACTCAATTTTTCAGTTGGATAATCATAAGCCATAACAGATAGCACTGTGTTAATCACCATCATTGCTGGCTCAATATCTGGATCTGCTGTGCACACAAATATGTCCACTCTTGGCAACTTTTTCTCATATCTGTTCAGAAACACATTTTTTTCCAATTATGTATCACTTTGGAACTTTTTCATACGATCATACCCATCTATTACCCCTAATAAATGTTACAAGGCATGAAAGCTAAAATAGAAAATAAGACTAATATAATACAAGCATAATATATGGTTTATAACAAGAAATGTGTCAAAAAAATGGAAAATAAATATGTTTTAATCCCTGTACTTTGAAAACAATTTGTTTTAATTCTTATATTTTATCATTCAACATTTTGATCTCTAAACTTTTAAAAATCAGTATTTCTAATACTTAAGACACACGCTACATAAGAAATGTTGTTAATAATATATGTCCTAAGGGACTAAAAGTACTTTATTTTTAAAAGTTTAATAACCAAAAGGTTAAATGATGAAATATAAGGACTAAAAGCAAGAATTTTAGGAACTAAAAACAATTTTGTTTTAATAGTTTTTTATAACATCTTCCAACAAAACTTTCTTCATAAATAAGTGTAACTTAAGGATTTGGCTATTTGTACTAATTAATCAAGCTTTGTTAGTTCATACATCTTGGCTTCTTTTATCATAAGATAAATCTCATGTTGATGTTACTAATAAAGAGTGAGTCTAGAGTATTTAGTGACCAACATAGAATCTCACCCCTCATAATAGCCAGAAATATTTAAAGAAAAAATGTGGGGGAAAAAAGTGATAGGAAATAAAAATATACAGTAAGTAGGTAGCAGTACCTTTGAGAGAGTCTGTCTTTGAAGGGTTGTCTGAACACAAGGTTCCATCTAAGGGCTTGAGTAAGGACCCAGTAAAAGCCAAAACACAGCTTTGAAGCAAGCATACCAAGCCATGCCCAGTTTCCATCTTCACCCTTTGTTATGTGGCTAAATCTGTAATGCCATATAAAGCATATGGTCACAAATAATGAGATAGCAAAGGACCTGTAGATGAACCTTCCTCTGCACCTTCTTGTCTCAAACAATGGGGAGTACTCAACCCTCCCCATAATAACTATGCTAATTATGTGTGTCTTGTTCTACACAATTTGGTTTTTTTGCTATTAGTTGCATTGGTATTTGTAGCCAATACTAAGGCATTATTGGCATTTGAAAGTTTGTATTTAATTGACTTATTTTCCATTGAGTTAGCGTGCCTTTTTTTAAAAGGATATTGCTGCATAATTTGGTGGTAATAGAATATAATAAGAGTTCCATTATAATAGAATATAATAAGGCAAGGAAAGCCAATGATACACCTGCTACCTGCTGGTAATAGAATATAATACCATCATTATTGTTTAATAAGAGTTCCATTAAGAATATTTAAATCCATTCCCCACCTAACCCCATTTAATTTTATATTGATATTGAATTGATTGAAATTAAGCTTATAAGTTACGAACTATTTTTCACTTATCCTAGAAAGTTTATTTAAACTTAATTAAATTGAAAATAAATTATAAACAAATATTAAAGTAACTATTTTAATAAGTTCTCTATCAAACACCTGCCAAATATACTTATATATCTCATAAGATAACTCTAAAAAATTATGATTACATTAAAAAATCTATTTTTTCTTTAAAAAAAATATTTTATACATACGAATGTAGTGTGTGACTGTAAATTAAAGATATGCAAGTTTTATTTCTTTTTATCATCAAATATTAATTTCTTAATTTGGTTAAAAATTACTATTGATATACATTAAAATTAATCTATAAATTTTTGGCATGTCTAAAAATTAAAATTTTTAAATACGTGTACTTTAATTATCATTAAAATTAATCTATAAATTTATTTTACACATTTTTTATAACTATTATATTTTCATTATATGAGATAACTAATATCAAATAAAATTAATATTTTTTTAAGAAATTATCAAACAAATTAGTTATAATACAGCTTTATTCCATAAAAAAATGTTATTAACTACAACAGTTTTTTTAATGGAAAATAATATTTGTTGTGCAGCTGATGGTGATATTAGTTCCGTCAAGATGACCAGGACATGCGTACTTGAGATAATGCCATTCAAATACATATAATAATTAATTTTTCAATAAGTGAACCTTATTTTTTTATTTAGTAGTACTCTTATTATCAATGCAGTAAAATTCAATTTCAACCAATAATAAAAACAGTTGGAAAAAAATATAAACATGTTAATAGCATTAATCCTCAAGATCACAGAAAGTGAATATGGATCTTGATTAGTAATGTAGATAAACAAATGACTTGTGTCTGGATCCTAAAACAGAATGTTAAGAATGATTTAGTCAAGTTAAAACTACCAACCAAGTAAGGCTAGCTCTACCTGGAATTGGCACATACCATAAAGATTAAAGAGTGCAAATTAATACAATATAGGATTACTAGTGCCAAATCAATATGTGCATCCCAAATCCAAACCAATATAGGATTGCTGCTTATAGACAGATTTGTCATCCCATTCCCGAAACACAATACAATAAAAAAGAATAGCAAAACAAAAGAAAAATAAAAGTTTAACATGGAGAAAAGGTGTTAAAGAAAAAATTTACCTTAGTTTGTCATCTACAAAATCCATTTTAGTTCCAATGACATTCATATGGGCCTTTGGATCAATCAATATATTAACACCCTTATCCTCAAGCAACTCATCAAACTTCCCTTTTTCACCTGTCAAAGCAACAAGAATCTAAGATCAAAAAGTCATAACTCATAATGCAATCACACATCCATCTCGAGCTCACCGCAATTGAAAGGAATAATCAGTACAGAAAAATAGTAAATTCCCAATAGGATTAAACTCTAAAGGTCAATGAGATTTTTATATGAGAATAGATTAGCACCAAAGGTCAATTTTGAGGTATGCCTATTTACAACCAAGCCACTACACCCTTTTCTAACAAAGCTAAATCCCACTCCCTACTCAACCTCCTATTTAAGCGATACCCGTCTTTCCATACTCTCTAACTAGTAACTAACTGCTAATATTTGGGAATCTCTAGGAGCCAAAATATGTAATATTTTGCCATTGAGCATAAGTTGTACTGTGCTGAATAATTTTACAGTTTACAATATATAATTGCGACACAAATCTCACTCATTTTAACCATATTTCCCGCTAAGATATCAAGAAATAAAAATATGGGTACAATGAAAGCATTTTATTGGAGAGCTTATTAAAACAAATCCCAATCTCTATCCACCCCTTCATTATAAAATATAAATCTACGTAGTCATTCTTAGGTGAGATGAATTCTAAGACCTACAGTCTTTCTCAATAAGCCCCAAGTGGCTTCTCCTACGTTATGTATTTCACATTTTATTTCTAAATTTTATTTCTTTCATATATTATTGCTTAAATTTAGTCAAATCGAAATTTTACTCCAAGTTTAGATTTTGGCATCAAATTAGAAGACATTGAGACGGTATTTCTTGATTCAAACAATTTACTTCCAAATTTTCGTCTTTAATTTTAAAAATGTTATGTCTTTAATTTGTTAGTTGTTTCTTTCAAATTTGAGAAAGGGAATAATCTTGTGAGCCTCTATCCTCTTATAATGATAATTCCATGTCAACATAAGTAAATTATCATCTGCAGTGATGTAATATATATAAAAACATCATAAAACCTACCTATTTGTAGTGATGAAAGTTTAGAATTGAAGTCTTCAGTTACAGCTGGTGCAGATGGTGTGATGGTAAAGAAGATGATGATTAGCCATTCAAAAATAATTTCTTGAAGCATTGGAACTAAATCAAGCTGTATTTTGTTTATATCATCATGTAACAAGTGGACCCGCATGAAAAAAATTCCACAGCATCTGTGTCATACATACAAGATATTATTAATCTACATCTACAAAAAGGTAATAACATTTTGCTAACAAATACAACTGCCTATATGCTTTGAGAACTTGATCTACAGGAAAGGTCAACATGGTACCAAATCATGGCTGACCAAGTACTTATAGAATACAATCCTTGAACTCAATCCTATAACTTACCATACAGACAAGGCATCGACAACAATAATGGCATTCTTCAACTGGCCAGTCATAAGTACCAATATCCTGTAGTACTAGTTCTCTAAGCTGCATCAACATTTAAGATTCACGTGTCACCAACCAAGTACCCAAATGTTCTTCTCATTAAATGCACCAATTATACATAATTGATTGTCTAGTTTCATTCTCATTCGAGATAAGTTAGAATTTTGTTAATAAATAAAAATGATTTCAACTATTAAGACAAAATACAAGGCCAATGAAAAACTGAAAGACATCATATAAGTCCAGCAAGAATTCAAAGACTTCACTAGATATGCCAGAAATACTAATATACAAATTCAAAGACTCTGTTGCGGCGCCTTTGTGTTTGCCGCAGACACAAACAAGTGCTGCTATGCATCTCTAACCAAATAAGTGCTGCAGACACAGCACAAATAAGTTTTTATATACAAAATTTAAGATCTTTACTCTTGTTTTCAAATAGCATATGCACAGGGTAGCTAGCCTGATTGCTCATGTAAAGCAAAAAGAGGAACATATAATTAATCTAACCTTACGCTCACGAACAACCTTGGCGGCCTTGTCCATTCCTTCCTCAAGGAGCCTGAGATCTTCCATGCCCAGCTCATTCAGACAATCTCCCATTCTCTACCTAAGCCATGAACAAACACCAGCAGTAAACAAATTAAATAAAACATGTGCATGTGCATATATATATATATATATATATATATATATATATATATATATATATATATATATATATATATATATATATCAAGAATAAAACATTACCAAAGAGATCGATCGAAGTGATGAAAGATATATATACCTAAACTCCTTACGAAGATTCCTATTCACCTCTTTCAGTTTCTTCAAATTCTCTTGCATATTCTGGGGGACAAATCAACCAATTAAAATAAAATATATTATCAATTACAACTTCCAAAGCAGCAGGCAGAAGTAAATCTGAAGAAAAGAAAAGAGAGAACCTCGTAATGAGAGTTCCAAATATCAACTCCCAGAGTCATCTGGTATTGATCGAAGAATTGCTTTGTTCTTGAAAAAAGAAAAAAGACATAAGAGAGAAGATAGGTAGGTAGGGTTTGTTGGATGAGATAGAGAATAAAAAAAACGTACGATTGCTCGATCTTGTGGAGTTTTCCAGTGCTGGAGAACATAATAATAGAAACCTTGGCATCGTAGAGAACGGTGAGCTCATTGGCCTTCTTGGTGGTGTTCTCTATCCTCTTGATCTGGATCTTTCCTCTAGCCATAGCTAATAGCTAGCAGCTTCTTCACTTGCTCGATCTGGGGCAGCAATTTCAATTAATGAGGGAAAGATGAGGTGCGTTTGCATTGCCGCAAATGGGAGGCCTCTTTGCCAAATTAGCGAAAGCTATTGCACGCTTTTTCATAAACATCTTGTGCTCTTTCTCGTTTCATCGTCAACACCAGCACCCATGTGCACTGTGGGGACCCTTACGAGAAAGAGAAGAGAGAGTATGAGAGTGAGAGTATGAGAGGGTCAGGTGAGTGGAGGCAGGAAGGTTCAAGAATTAGGGTTCGCGAAAGGAGAAGGAGGAGGACGCATTTTGCTTTTTTTTGTTTCTCAATTACGACGGGTTTTTATTAAGACCCGCAGTGAATTTAATTACATATAACATTCTAAGGCGGTTTTCAATGACCGTCTTAGAATGTGTGTCGTAAAATACTCTAAAACTTACAATAATTACAAAAATGCCACCGTACTATTTTTTAAGGCGGTTTCTGTACAACTGTCGTAGGATACGTGTTGTAAAAAGCTATTTTTACAGTAGTGCACACTAACTAAAAATTAGTTAATGACATTTAATTGCATCAATTTCAATTAAAAAGTAATTATTTTCCTAATTTCTTCTTCATTGGAACTTGATATCAATGATAAGAAAAAGTCATTGGAACTAGCACCTCAAATGAAGTGTATTTTAGAGATAGCAACATCAAATAAGGTAAAGTTAGTTGAATTTTTCTTATATCCACTACTACTAAAATTGTTTACTACAATGCGCCAACAATGACAGTTGGCGGAAACCGTCGTAGAAGACAAAGTGATGATAGTATTGTAATTAAGTTCATTGACAATGAAGACGATTTTCAAATAACCGTTTTTAAATTGTAAGTTTAAGTACAATTATTTGAAAAATCATTATAATTGAACATGAGTACAAAGACGGTTTTACAAAATTGTCTTTGAATGGTACAGGGCAACATAATAAGCACAAATGTTTGGTGTTCTCTCGTGTTCTCCTTAAAATAAATTCCTTATCCTCTCTTTCTCTCTTTCTCTATCTTCATCTTTCTTCCACACAAACACATCTCGTAGTCTTGCTTGGTGCATGTTAATGGCATCTCAGATCTAACAGTGCTTCGATGGTTTTCAAACATATCTTGTAGTCTTGTGGTTCAAATTAGTTTCTTGAGTTCTGACTCGAGGGTTAGGGTTTTGATGGTGGACGGGTGACGGAAGGGAACCGCATCTCCATGTGGTGTGTCCATTTGACACGATGGCCGCGGAAGGCGTCGTGGATGGTGTGGTTTAGTGCAACAATGAAGAAGATGGGGTTAATTGGTGGCATGTAGCGGTAGGGGCATGGTTTGCCACATTGAGGTAAAGGTGTGGGTGGTAGTAAAGACCGTTGAGTTCGACCCATGGGATAAGTTGAAAGATTTGAGAAAAAAGCTTGTACTTAAGCAAGCCAGTGGGATAATTTTAATAGCACTTGATGAAGTAAGTGCATCCTCTAGATAAATCTTTGTTTTAGTTTCTTTTCCCATGACACAAATTTTGTCTGAGTTTGAGGATATTTTCTACTGCACGTGTTCATCCTTTTTAAGATACTTTTCTTTATTTTTTCACTTTTTTTCAATAATATTTGTGATTGTATAATATTCATGGAAGTGATGTGGCCTACTGTCTTGTTGATCATGCATTTGCTATTGTGACATCCAATTTTGCTTTCATTTATGTGGACAAATGAAAGGTTTTTGTTGAGGTCAGTTTGAGTAATGCCTATCTCATTAGCTATGAATGTATTCCAGACCAGGTTATCGAAAGACAATTTAAATTGTGTATATGGTGCCAGAAACATGATAGAAATTATGTATTAGTTTGGTTCATGATCTATTTATCCTGATATTGGGAGGGTATAATTTGGAGCCATAAATTAAAAGTCATTGAAATTTGTGTTTTGTTTCAGGTACAAGTTCATATATTGGAGAATGAAATTGAAATTCAAGAGTATACAACCGTAAGCTCTAATGCAACATTGCTTGCAACTAATGAGCTTGATGTTGTATCTCCTACAAGGCTGCTTTAGCTGAAACAGAGGCTAGAAAATTCCCAATGAACTTGATAAAAGTGTAAATGGTGAACATCAACCAGTAGAAAATAATATATATCTTTGAATTTTCCCCATTTTAATGACTTGAAACTTGGCTTATTTTTTTATTACTCCAATACTTTTAGAAGTTAGTGGAGTTGGATGGGTTAAAAAAGGCACATATTTGGGATGGTGCAGCAGTCGTGCAATATCTTGTCTGGCTAGATAAGAAGGTTTCTTCTTAATTTTGAGTTGTCCTCATCTTAACATCCTTATTAAATATACCTCTAGGAAAGTTAGGAAAAGGTTGGCAAGTTGGTTTTAATTGTCAACAGGGGGAAATCGTGACAATGAGATGAAATTCCCTCTATAAAGCTTTTGTAAATTAACATATACTTTATCAGAATGTTGTCAAGGTGAAGTTATTTTAACCTTTGTTAAGTAACGTGACATGATGATTTTAAAGATTACTATTAAATTTTGAGTATGGGCATATCTTTCATAGAAATTAGCTCCTTATGATCAGTAAAAAGCTTAATCATATAGTGTGTGTTAGACAAATGGTCTCAATAACTTAAGAGGGGAGGGGTGAATTAAGTTTCAAAATTCCCACTAACAAACTTTTAACCCCCTTTTTAAAAGATAGGCTTAGAATGCAAAAGAAGAACAAGAAGCAATCAATTTAACAATGTTCCTTTAAACATGCAAGGAAAAATTGATTGCAATAAAATAAACGAGACAAAGGAAGAGAGAAATGCAAACTTAATTTATACTGGTTCGGCCACTTCCCGTGCCTATGTCCAGTCCTCAAGCAACCCACTTGAGATTTTTTGCTATCTTTGTAAAAGTCCTTTTTACAACTTTTGAACACCCAAGGAATCCCTTTCCCTTGTGTTCAGGAAACTCACAATTCAAGAGACAACCAATCTCTTGATTACAATTGACTTTCTGAGAAGAACAAAAAGATTTCTCTCTTTTAGAGTCGATAATTCAATTTGATGTTCCTGGGTGAACTCTTAATAGATTTGCAAGTGTTTTCCCAAGAGTTGTTGAGAGAGCATTTGACAATCAAGTTCTCTTGAAATATCTCTCTCTTGCTTTTTGAAATCAGACACACATATATATAGGCCCTTCGTGCCTTTTCAAAATGGTTTGAAGAGATGTGTCTTTTCAAAAAGTTTTTTCTGAATTTTTTCACTGGTAATCGATTACAGGTTTCTGGTAATCGATTACACAGTTATATTTTGAAGGATCATGACTTTTGAATTTGAATTTCAAGAGTTCCGTTGCTGGTAATTGATTACAAATATCTGGTAATCGATTACAGGTTCAAAATTCAAATTCAAAACCCTTTTTAACAGCTATTTTTCAAACTTTTCTTTTGGTAATTGATTACACTGCCTATTAATCGATTACCAAAGCCTTGGATGTCTTGAAAACACTTTGTTTTGAGGCAAGGCTATATCTTGAGTTAATCTTGAAGCAAGACTTTGTTTGTTGAAGCAAACTTGTATTAATCTTGAAGTAATGCTTATCCTTTGAAGAAACCTTTTTTTATTCTTCTTTGGCATCATCAAAATCATGTATTCATACATTCACATTCTCCCCCTTTTTGATGATGACACTCATTATCAAGCAAATTCTTTTTGACATCATCAAAACCTACATGATTTACAGTCTCCCCCTTTTTGATGATGACAACCATTTGTAGGTTAGGAGCAACAACAACAACAAAAAGTATCTATCTGTATAGTTTACTCCCCCTTGATTTTGCAATAATTGCTTATATGAGACAGTTGAAGATTTCATATATAAAAAGTTGTCTCATAAAGAATAGATAATTTCTCTTACTATTTTATCTTTTATCTATCTCTCCCCCTTTGTCAACATCAAAAACAAATCATGAGCAGAGAGGAGAAAACCATTCAGCAATTTATAATGAATTAAAAGAGTAGAGAATGCCATACCATACAAGTATCATTTCATGGCCTAAAAGAAAATGTTACCACTTGTTGCAATATATGAGAGTCAAGTGATACCAAAAGGCATTAAAACAAACTATTTTGCACCTACAAAAAAAATACATATCCAGTATAAAACAATCAAAATATATAATAAAAAAACAATCATCAAAAGTTATCAATAATCAATATAACCTTCAAACACAATCATCAAACACAATCATAACTCTCAAACACAATCATCATAGACAATCAAAAACTCAATCAAAAAACTCAATCAAAAGCAATCGTAAAAAACAATCAAAACTCAATAAAAAACAATCATCAAAAGTAATCATCAAACAAAATCAACATAACTATCAATTATAATCATCAAGGACAATCAAAACTCAAGCAGAAAACAAGCATCAAAACTCAATCAAAAGTTAACAATCATAGGCAAAAATAATCAAAAGTAATCAATCAAAGACAAGTGACCTTTTGATATCATTTGATACCACTTGTTGGGCTTGTTGATCAAGTGGTCTTTGTTTGTTGTCTCCATAGATCACATATTCACTATCTTTGGGAGAAATATGAATGATCTTTGATGCATTTCCCGCCATGTGTTTAGAGCAATTGCTATCAATGTATCAACTTTGCTCTTCTCCACTTTCATAGTATTTCAACATGAGACCCAGATTTATGATTTTATTTTCTAAATCACTTGAAGAATTTATGCCATTATCTTCCCAAGTGATGTATGTTTTCTTTTCTTTGAGATTCCTCTTGTCATATTTTTCCATTCTTCTTTTAAATACAGGACAATCAAATCTCATGTGCCCAGGTTGATCGCATTCATAACATTTTGGGGCTAAGGAGGAATCTTCTCCTTTCTTCTTTAGATTGATGTTTGATTTATTTTGTTTCTCAGAAATTTATTGAATCTCTTCACAAAACATCTAAAATCATCATCTTCTTCTATTTCAGTCAAGTCCTCTTTGTCACTTTCTTCTTGAATAAAAGATGATGAGGCTATGAGTGCTATTCTTTTCCTCTTTTTTATCATTCTCTTCATGTTGATGAAGTCTCATAAGTTCCATTTCATGTTCTTGAAGTTTACCAAAGAGAGTGGCAAGAGACATATTTGTGAGATCTCTTGAATCTATAATTACTGCTACTTTTGGTTGCCATTGTCTGCTTAAACATCTCATCACTTTGTTAATGAGATCTTCATTAGGAAATATTTTTCCCAATGATGCAAGATGATTAACCATATGAGTAAATCTCTTCTGCATATCTTGTATGGTCTTATATTGATACATTCTAAAATAGTTCATATTCATGTGTGAGAGTATTTATTCTAGATCTCTTGACATCAATTGTACCTTCATGGGTTACTTGTAATGTATCCCACATTTCTTTTGCATTTTTACAATTTGAGGCTCTAAAATATTCATCCATGCCTAATGCAGAAGTGATTATATTTTTGGCTTTTAAATTGTATTGAACCTTTCTTCTTTCATCATCATCCCATTCTTCTCTAGGTTTTTCTATAATTGCATTTCTCACTACCATTGTAGGAATGAAGGGACCAAATTCAATGGCTTCCCATATATTTAAATCAATGGCTTCAATAAAGATCTGCATTTGGGTTTTCCAATAGTGATAACCCTCGCCATTGAAAACAAGAGGCCTATTAATAGAATTTACCTCAGGAAATGGAAAGTTAGATGAAGCCATATCTATTCCTGAAGTTTTTAAACTTTAGACAAGAATCCTGCTCTGATACCACTTGTTAGACAAGTGACCTCAATAACTTAAGAGGGGAGGGCTGAATTAAGTTTCAAAATTCCCACTAACAAACTTTTAATCCCCATTTTAAAAGATAGGCTTAGAATGCAGAAGAAGAACAAGAAGCAATCAATTTAATAATGTTCTTTTAAACGTGCAAGGAAAAATTGATTGCAATAAAATAAACGAGATAAGGGAAGAGAGAAATGCAAACTTGATTTATACTGGTTTGGCCACTTCCCATGCCTACGTCCAGTCCTCAAGCAACCCACTTGAGATTTTCCACTATCTTTGTAAATATCCTTTTTACAACTTTTGAACACCCAAGGGATCTCTTTCCCTTGTGTTCAGGAAACTCAATTCAAGAGACAACCAGTCTCTTGATTACAATTGACTTTCTGAGAAGAACAAAAAGATTTCTCTCTTTTAGAGTGGATAATACAATTTGAAGTTCCTGGATGAACTCTTAATAGATTTGCAAGTGTTTTCCCAAGAGTTGTTGAGAGAGCATTTGACAATCAAGTTCTCTTGAAATATCTCTCTCTTGCTTTTTGAAATCAGACACACATATATATAGGCCCTTCATGCCTTTTCAAAATGGTTTGAAGAGATGTGTCTTTTCAAAAAGTTTTTTCTGAATTTTTTCACTGGTAATCGATTACAGGTTTCTGGTAATCGATTACACAGTTATATTTTGAAGGGTCATGACTTTTGAATTTAAATTTCAAGAGTTCCGTTGCTGGTAATTGATTACAAACATCTGGTAATCGATTACAAGTTCAAATTCAAATTCAAAATCCTTTTTAACAGCTATTTTTCAAACTTGTCTTCTGGTAATCGATTACACTGCCTATCAATCGATTACCAAAGCCTTGGATGTCTTGGAAACACTTTGTTTTGAGGCAAGGCTTGATCTTGAGTTAATCTTGAAGTAAGACTTTGTTTGTTGAAGCAACCTTGTATTAATCTTGAAGTAATGCTTATCCTTTGAAGAAACCTTGTTTGATTTTTCTTTGACATCATCAAAATCATGTATTCATACATTCACAGTGTGTTTATATTATTTTTTTTCAAACATTGGCACACAATCTTTGAAATTGACTGAGGTGATTGTAAGTGACCAACTTGAAGGTTTTTGAGCATCAAAAGAGGTAGAGCTAACTGAACAATTAAGTATATATTTGGATAAGCTTTTCGTAGAAATGTTTTCCCTTAAGAAAAATAAGTGGTGGTTCCAAAAGTTAATTGATGAAAACTCTGTTATGATGAGTAAAGTTCAATGGATAGTTTCTTTTCTTCATGCATTATATTTTTATCCTTGTTCATTAAATCATATTGTGGCCATATGGTGGTAGAATTGAATATATTTCATGCATTTTAAGGTTGATATTAGCTAAGTAACAAATTAAGAAATAAGCATATAGTTTGTAATATTTGTACCTTTCATGTCATTATTCAAAGCATGAAATATAGAATGATTCATGTTAGAATATGTGGATAATATTTTAGGATATTATTAGTGTATATTAAAATATTTTAGAGTACTAGAAGACCTCTTGTGAATGGTTTTCATAATTCATAATTTTTTTCCATATTTGATTATAATTAGAATTATAAATAGGGGTTAATACTCTAGCTTTTATTTAATTATATATTTATTATTATAAAATTACATATCATGGTGAGTTGCTATGTATACAATTTCTTGAACATTTAAATCTTGTATTTATTATTATAAAACAAACAATGCAATTTTAAATTTTTGTCAATTTTTTTAAAAAAAGATATTCTAAAATGACTCTATAGAAAATCGTCTTAAAAAATGTGACATTCTAAGATGATTTTTGACTGAAAATCGTCTTAGAATCTACAAAATCGAAGATGGTTTTCAACAAAAACCATCTTAGAAATGTGACATTCTAAGACGATTTTTTTATTGAAAACTATCTTAGAATGCGACATATAAATACGGTTGGAAAACTGTCATGGAAAGTGTTTCCACAAAGACAACTTCTAAGATGATTTGGGAACTATCGTAAAAATGTGCTCCAGAGATGATGTTAAATACTTTTTTCTAGTAGTGATTTGAGACCAAGAAAAATGTTTTTTTCTTCTTCTTATACTTGAGACAGGAGAGAGTATTTGTTTATGCCATATAATTTTTTTATGGAAATTTTTTAATTAATTAGAACATTATTGTTAAGTACAATGATATATTGAAAAAAATTGTTAAATAAATATTTCCTTGATTATTATTTGAATTTTGAAAATATCAAAGAAATATTAAATAGTTTTACTAACATCTTTGCCATTAAATATAATAATTTAATGAGATTCAAAAGTGGAGAAAATATTGATAAGAGAGTTAAAGAATAATTTAATCATAATATAGTTTGATAATTAAGACTATTTACATGGAAAAAAATATAGTAGGAGTTATTTATCAACTAAATATATATTTTTGTAAAAGAAGATTTTTCTATTTAGATGGATGTCTCATAATAGCACTATATTGGTTTTTTTTTTTCTCGTAAAATACTACTGAAATATTATTTTTTAGTTTACAAAAATACATATTTTTTTTTATAATTAAGGTGATTATATGAATAATATATTTTGATTTGAAATAATTAAGATAATTATGATTGATATATGTGTGTGATTATTTTAAATAAGATAAATATTTATGACCATAATATTTGAATCAAGCGATTTGAATGTCAAAAGGAAAAGTCCAATGGCTAGCCAAATATGATTCAACTAACTTTGTTCCAACATGATTTCAAGATTTGAATCAAGCGATTTGAATATCAAAAGGAAAAATTTGCCTATGGACTAGATATCTAAAGGAGTTGATGGAAGGTGAGAGGGAATATGAAAAAACTCAGAAAAAGATAAAGAAAACGAAATTTAAACTGAAAGCAATAAAGTTAGCTAAGAAAATAACTTGGAAAAAAAATAATTTATGTACTTACCAAAATCCGAAGTAGGGACACGTCAGGGTGAACGTGGCTAAAGTGGGCTCCTGGACTTTGCATATTTGAAAGTGACCTTTGTTAAGGGGGGACCTGCAAAACAAATTACTCCAATGCTCAAGTAAGTATATGTTTTAGGAGAGTAAGCATGTATATGCGTATGTGAGCATGTATGCGTGAGTGTAAGCGTAAGCTCAAGTGAGTGTTGAGAGAGTACAAGGGAACCTGATACTTATAGGATTGAGTAGGTGTTGTGGGTCCTTATTTGTAGGGAATGCTACAGCCCCAGCAGATAATTACCAATAGATTATAAATAAAGTTAGAGATAATATGCAGCTTAAAGATAAAAGCTAGAGGATAATTGTACCTTATAGATAATGTGTGACTTTGTAGATAATTAACTACCTGCCAAGAGATAGAAGGGTTGCAATATATTCAAATAATAAAAGGTTAGAGATAACCTGTCAGTTAGGGAGCCTGACTGCTAAGGGTCAGACATTCGTGCTCCAGTGCTAAGGTTGACATGAAGGGTTGACACATGACTCGGAGTGTCACATAGGATGCCATGTGTATTTTATGGACCCTAGATAGTACATAATCCCCCTAAGCTCTAAGTCGGCTTGTGGGCGAAATAGGTTTTCTAGTGTTGAAGGACATTGTCTGATGCCTGAGGTAGTAGCCTTGACAAGTAGGAAGGTGATGAGTTTGTCAAGCCCCCAAGCACGGATGAGTGTTATTCGATGTCGGGTGTGGTAACCTCGACAGGTGTGAGAATTGTAGGTCTATAAAGCTTGTCAAGCCCTTGAGCCTGGACAAGTGTTGTTCGGGCTGTTGTTGTTAAGTTATTCAGGGTGGACATGCTTTTGGTTTTGCAGGCGAGGTCTATCGTGTCAGGTGAGGGAAGTTTCTGAATTTTCCAACTCTGCCATTTTCTGATCGTTAGAGAGTGCATTGAAGACACCATTTTTGCTCTTGCTAGTTACCAAAGAGTCATGCCTCCACTTTAAATGGAGTGGAAGTTTGATTTGTGATCAACATCACTTCAAATTTCTACATTCTTTCTCTTAAAATCTCTTCGCTTTCGTGCTTTTCTTCTTGTGATCCTCTTTCTTCTTCATTCCTTTTCTTTAAGGTATTCCTTCTTTGACAATGTCTTCCTTCCTTTTCGATTCTGCTATTGGCCTAGGTGGTAGCAATTTCGAGGGTTCGATTCAGCAACCCCTAATGGATCAGGAGGTCATTTTCAATGGCGGTCCCTCCTCAGAGAATACTCGCTATGGTGCCTTCGACAGTGAATCCTCTTCCTCAGGAAGGTTGACGGCTTCACATCATATTGGGGGGAGGCATCTCTTGCACCATACTAAGTGGGTGAGGGACGATGTTCTGAATTATATGTCTTCCCTCACCTTTGCGACAACTGTCGCTGCTCTGCAATGTCAGGTGAAACTGAAAAGTCCCGAGGACTCCTGCAAGATAGTCGTACATGCTTGTGGGAACGATGATTTCCCTTTCTTGAGGGCAGCGTCGGGTAGTTTTCCCTTTTTCTTCATGTATAGGTGTGTGTTTGAGGTCATGGGTCTCTTTTTCCCTTTGAAAATCTTCCAATATGCTCTGCTTGAGCACGTAAATGTGGCCTCTTCTCAGCTCCACCCTAACAGTTGGGCCATGGTGAGGGCCTTTGGGATTTTGTGCCTCTTCTTCAACATCGGCCTAGTGTGTCAGTCTTCCTATTTTTCTTCCAGATGAAGCTGATGAGCAAGATTGGTTGGGTTTCCTTGAATAACGTGTCCAAGAAGTTGTTTGAGTTTGACTCAAACATCTTTCATCGCTTCAAAGACCATTTCTTCAAGGTCCTCGGTACGGGCGTCATGGCTGATGGTTTTCCATTGATGTTCAACAAGGACGGGGAGTCCCGCTTCCCATTCTATTGGTAGGCTGATCCCACCAGGTTCAAGTCTTTTGACAAGGACCTGTTGACCTTTATGGAGAAGGTCGACAAGGTCGTCTTGGAGCAGCTGTTGGCCTCACTGGACGCGCGGGCCATTTTGTCTCTTCCTTCGGGGAGCGATCCCCTTGCTGCCTTGGATGGTAAAGTGTCTTACTTTGTCCTTTTTTGTATCTGAGGTAGGTGTCGGCCTAACTAAGACTTGTGGTGTTGTTGTTGCTTGTTTTTCAGGTATCCTAGGTGACTTCACTTAGATGCCACTCGTGAAGTAGGTCAAACCTGTTGGTGGGACCATGTCACCATCTGTTGTTGCTCCTGCTGTTGGAGAAAGCGGTCAACCTGTTGCTGAGGTTAGCCCTACTGTTGAGGTCGTCCCCAATGTCCCTTCCTCTGTGTTGGCTAAGAGGAAGCGTGATGAAAACACTGGGGTTAAAGGCCATAAAAAGTCAAGGGCGTCTTCCAGCCTTCGTTCCCTAAGGCAAGTTGCAGGGCTAACGCCCGATTTGGGTTACCCTTCAAGTTTGCAAGATGTGTCTCCGGCTCCATCGACCATCGAGGCTCCTACTTATGTTGTTGTTGTTTTTGTTACTCTTGCTTCTCCACCTCCCCCTATTATGCTTGTCCAAGAGGTTGCCCCCGTTGTTGCTTAAGTTAGTGCTGCGGCCATTTTGGGCGATCCTGTTGTGGCGCCTCCTCCACCGTCGCTGCACCCTTGCTGAATGCTGGTGTGGTGGCCACCAATGCTTTTATGTTGACATCTCTTTCTTCTTCGACTCCAATGGTCCCTTCTTCCACAGTATTTTCGTCGGCTTCCACCTCCTCACATCCTCATGTTTCCTTGGATCACATCTGCACCTCCAATGATGTTGATTACCACGAACAAATTTTTGGCCGTGAACAATTTTTTGGCGCTGTTGTCGAGGATCTTCTTTCCATTTAGAAAGTAGAGTTCAATTTATAGACATTTATTCTTTATTCTTTGATTGATTTTGTGAATAGTTAGTCGGAATTTATATTTCTCTTGATTTGGTTAACTGCTGCTCTGTTTAGTGCTTCTTGTATGTGAGGTAACTCTTCTGTAGGTGATTTAGCTCCATTAGATTTGGAGATAGAAGCCACTTGCAAGAGGAACAACAAAGAAAGAAGGAGAAATTTTTTTCAGGAAAGGACAACACAACTAAGTTTGGAGGAAGCTCAATCATCTAAGTCATCTTAGATCTTTCCAGAGTTAAGAGAATTTGAAGTAGGTGCATCTGAAGTTCCAATTATGGCTGAAGATCAACCACGGAGGGTTACTCTTGAGGACTATTCTAGCTCCACTGTGCCGTAATTCTTCATAAGCATTGCGCGGCCGAAAGTTTAAGCCCATAACATCACATATCCTAATTCCTTGATACAGCTGATTCAAGGAAATTTGTTTCATGGTTTGCCTAATGAAGACCCTTATGCACACTTGGCTACATATATTGAGATATGCAACACAGTGAAAATTGCCAGTGTGCCTGAGGATGCAATAAGGCTGAGTTTGTTTTCATTCTCCTTGTTTGGAGAAGCTAAGAGGTGGTTGCACTCATTTAAAGGAAATAGTTTGAAGACTTGGGATGAAGTGGTAGAGAAATTTTTGAAGAAATATTTTCCTGAGTCTAAGACAGCTGAAGGCAAGGCACCTATCTCCTCATTCCATCAATTTCTTGATGAATCTTTGAGTGAAGCACTTGAAAGATTCTATAGCTTGCTACGAAAAACATTATCTGAGCCAATTCAGCTAAATATCTTTATAGATGGTTTAAGACCATAGTCCAAGCAATTATTGGATGCTTCTGCTGGAGGGAAAATCAAATTGAAGACCCCTGAAGAAGCTATGGAGTTTATAGAAAACATGACTGCAAGTGATCATGCTATTTTGTGTGATCGGACTCATATTCCTACAAAGAGAAGTCTGCTAGAGCTTTCCTCACAAGATGCATTGTTGGTACAAAACAAGTTGCTAGCTAAATAGCTGGAGGTTGTAGCATATGTGGAGGAGCTCATGAATCTGGTTTTTGTATACCTCTTGAAAAGGTTGCACAAGAAGTGAAATACATGGGAAACTAGCACAGACGAGGTTTTAATGTAGGAGGATTCGCAGGTTTTCAGCAAGGTTCCAATTTTAATCAGAATCTAGGGCAGTGGAGATCTCACCCTGGAAACCAGTTCAATAATGACCAAGGTGGACCATCCAACAGGCCTCAAAATCAAGGGCCTAGCCTTTATGAAAGAACAACCAAGCTGGAGGAGGCTTTGGCTCAGTTCATGCAGGTTACTATGTCCAATCATAAGAGCACAAAGTCTGCCATAAAGAACCTGGAGATTCAAGTAGGACAACTAGCCAAGCAAATAGCTGAGAATTCTTCTGGAAGTTTTGGAGCTAATACTAAAAAGAATCCTAAGGAAGAATGCAAATCTATCATGACTAGAGGCAAGAAGGTAATCATGATTGAAGGTGAAGGGAGGAATGTGGATGATCATGAGCTAGTAGTTGAAGAAGAAAAAGAGGAAGAAGAAGATCAGTTGAGAGAGAACAAAATAAATGTTGGTGAGAAAGAAATAAGAGAAAAGAAAGAAGAAAAAGAAAAAAATGAAGAAAAGAGAGAAAAAGAGGAAGAAAAGAAGACAAAGAGTGAGCTAGCCCGAGAAAGAAAGAAAGAGGTTGTTCCATGCTTAGGGAAGGAAGTGCCATATCCTTTGGTACCATCCAAGAAAGACAAGGAATGACATTTTGCTCATTTTCTTGATATCTTCAAGAAATTGGAGATAACTATCCCTTTTGGAGAAGCCTTATAGAAAATGTCACTCTATTCAAAGTTTCTGAAGGATATGCTAACCAAGAAGAGCAAATATATCCACAGTGATAATATTGTGGCGGAAGGAAACTATAGTGTTATGATTCAAAGAATTCCTCCACCTAAATACAAGGATCCAGAGAGTGTCACAATCCCTTGCTCTATTGGTGCAGTGTTAGTTGGAAAAGCTCTCATTGATTTGGGGGCTAGCATAAATTTGATGCCTCTCTCGATGTGCAGAAGAATTGGAAAGTTGGAAATTATGCCAACAAGAATGACATTGCAGTTGACAGATTGTTCTATCACAAGGCCTTATGGCGTGATTGAAGATGTTTTGGTCAAGGTGCAACACTTTACCTTCCCTGCGGATTTTGTTGTCATGGACATTGAAGAGGATGCTAAGATCCCTCTAATTTTGGGTCATCCCTTCATGTTAACCGCCAATTGTGTGGTGGATATGGGGAAAGGTAAAATGGAAATGGGTGTAGATGATCAGAAGATCAAATTCTATTTGTTTGATGCAAAAAAGCACTTACTTGATCGGAACATCTGTTCTAAGATGGAGGAAATTAAGAATGGGATGGTTTTGGTGGCCAGAGCCAAGCTTGCTCCAGACCCATGAGATAACATCCGTCAAGCTAGTGACGTTAAAGAATCGCTTGCTGGGAGGCAACCCGGTTCTTTTTCTTTATTTTCATTAATCATTGCATATAGCTAGGTTTCAACTTGTTTGTGATTGCTAGAGTAAGTCATCAACATGTTTTGTATGATACATGAGGTTGTTAAAGCTTCTTTGAAGCTGTGGATGAGGAATAACTTAGAAAGTTTTTCAGTCATCCACTCGCTTAGCGCGCCTTGTGTGCTAAGCGAATCATCATGCATGCGTTGAGCGAGTAACCACCCATGCTAAGCACAACAACCCTTACCAATTGGCTGAAAGGGCCTCGTTAAGCGAGACCGTTGCGCTAAGCCCAAAAACCTCTCTGGAATTGCATTTAATGGAATTGGGCTAAGCGAGTCATCTCACTAAGCGCGCATCATAGTCTCGCTAAGCGCATCTATACGCTAAACACAATTTCCTCTCTGCCTGGACCCTCATGTTAATTGGGCCCAACGGGTCATACCCGCTAAGCCCAAATTCCTCTCGGGTTTGGAATTGCGCTAAGAAAGACCATCTTGCTAAGTGCGCCCCACTACTTCATCATGAGGCATTAATTCGCTAAGTCGGTACATGTCCCGCGAAGCGAAAGTTGTAGACCAATCAGAGATACAGATCTCGCTAAGCGCGTACTCTTCGCGCTAAGCCCAAATCCTTCTCGGGTTTTCTAATTTTCGAATTGGGTTGAGCAAGCCTGTCCCTCTATGTGCGTGAATTTAAAATCTAAAAACTCAAACGTCACTAACTACTTGCTTAGCAAGTCACTCGCGCTAAGCGCGACAATCAAAACTGCAAAAAATAAGCATTACTCCCTTAGGTAGTTTCTTTTTGTGCAAATTATAACTTCTCATCTCATTATTGGCATTTCTGCAATCAGGCAGTGTGCTTTCGTGCTTCTCTACTTCTTTGCCCTCATCTCCACTCACTCTACTCAGCAATCCAAGTAAGTGCATTTCACTTAACCTTTTAATTTCTGTTTTTCAACTATAGGGTAGAAGCCATGTTTGGTTCTCTGAAAGCTTTGATTTTGTGTTGATTCTGATGCTGTTTGGTTAGTTATTAGAATGCATGTTGTTAGGGCTTTTACTCTGCGTATAATGTAGGTTGTTTTGGTGTGAATTGCTTAGGTTTTTTAGGCCTAATAAGGGCTGCAAAGCCCCAAATTTTCTGGAATTTTCGATGTACTTGCTAAGCGAGCCTGCTCGCTAAGCGAGTTCATCAATATGTGATGAATTTCTGGGATTTCTGATGAACTCGCTATGCCGGCCCTATCCTGCTAAGCGTGTTCATCATTTTTTTTGAATTTATGCATTTCTGTATGAACTCGCTAAGCCACTGCACTTCAGCTTAGCGAGCGTTTAAATTTTCAGTTTTTATTTCTGAGTTCATATGAACCCGCTAAGCCGGCATGTCACGCTTAGCGAGTTAGTTTGCTTGGGTCAGAGTCTAAGAGGCTGTTGATCTTCTATTGGTGGCTAAGCGAGGCAGTCTCACTAAGCCACCATACCTCTAATAATTGAATAAGCATGGGCTAAGCGAGTCAGTCTCGTTAAGCCCAAAGCAATTGTATTTTCTGAATTTTTGTTCATGCGCTAAGCCAGCCATGCTCGCTAAGTGCAATTTCTTCTCTGTTTTTGTATTAGGCTTAGCGAGTCTGCTCGCTAAACCAATTATGTTCCAATGGTCAAGTTGGGCTAAGCGCCTACTGGCGCTAAGCCTATGTAGTGTGTCACGCTAAGCGAGTCAGTCTCGCTAAGTGCAATTAGCTCTCTGTTAGAGAATAAGGCTTAGCGAGCCATGCTCACTTAGCCATTATGTTGTGATAGCTAAGCGAGTGTGTCTCGCTTAGCCAAAGTCTTTGTTTTTATGTTGTCGCGCTAAGCGTGTGCTGTTATTTTCATAAGGCACGCTAAGCAAGTTAGTCTCGCTAAACACCCAGTCTGTTTTTCTATTTTATTTTTCTGCTTTCAGTTTGAAATAAAACCTGTCCAATTCAATTCCTGTGATTCTTTTTTATTCAGATGGCCTCCAAGAAGATGAAATTTACCGCCTCCAGACCCAGGGAGCCCTATGACACCACTAGAGTCATATCTGAGGGCATCTGGGAGAGATATGCACAGAATGTTCACTCCCAGAACATTCTTATGGAGAGGAACATCATCCTATATGTCACAGAGTACGATGAGTTCCGTCGCGAGCTCGATAGGCGGAGCTGGCATAAAGCCTTGACCATGCAGCTCGACGGTCACATTGATGTGGCCCTGGTCAAGGAGTTTTATGCCAATATCTATGACCCTGAAGATAAATCCCCTAGGCAGGTTCGAGTGCGGGGGAAGTTGATAAAGTTTGATGCTGAGTCCCTGAACTCATTCTTGGAGACCCCAGTGATCTTGGAGCTTGGGGAGCACTACACCACATACTCCCGATTCTGTCATTCGTGCCCAAACCCTCAGGAGTTCGCCGCCAGACTCTGTATTCTAGGGTGCGGTTTTGTTCTTAATACTGAAGGGGCACCCTGGAAGCTCCTGAGGAAGGACCTCACCACTCTGGCCAAGACTTGGACTGTGCTCTCATACTCCAACCTTGCCCCCACATCTCACACGTCCGATCTTAATATGGACAGGGCGAGGTTGGTATACGGATTGGTAATGAAGATGGATATGGACTTGGGCTCGCTCATTTCTGGCTAGATCTCTCAGATAGCCTAGTCCAACTCCTCTTGCCTTGGCTTTCCTGCACTCATCACAGCCTTGTGCGTAGCTAGAGGAGTCATATATGATTCTCTTACATTTGAGTCCTTGTGCCTTGCCATTAATTTGGCGTATATCCGGAAAATTGTTGGAACCCGGATGATCCTTCGATCATATTTTCGGGGACCCGCAAGGCTCGGGCTCGAAGACCTGAGGCTTCTACTTCTGCTCCTTCCTCCTCAGCTCCAGCTTCTTCTGGTCCATCCACCACCACCAGCATCAGTCCCAACACCTTCTGACACCTCTGCTCAGAGCGCAAAGTTATTAGTGTCGTTACTGCAGTATCCACGACTTGGCTCAGCATCGGCCCATCATGAGTATGGAGGCTTTTATGGCCCAAGTGGCCTGGCCAGGAGTCCAGCCTTCTCCTTTGGGGGAAGGTGAGGCTCCTACAGCCTAGGAGCCACAGCTAGAGGCACAGCCATAGTCGGAGGTGGCACCTAAGGCCACTCCACAGACTTCACCTGCTGCCACACCATTAGTGGAGGTTTTCGAGGATGAGGATGGCATCGAGGGCACTCAGTATGTAGTTTATTTGGCAGCTGCGCTGAGCACTTGGGATCCCTGGCCCACTACATCTCAGGATATTCCTCAGCCAGCCCAGGATGCTCCTTCCTCACCTCAAGATGATCATACACCGACGCAGGATGAGTGATGACAGGATCATGATTTATTTTTCTGCTTTTTAGATATAGTTTTTACATTTCAGTTTTAGTTTAGTTATTTACTTATTCAGCAAAAAATTTTAGTTTTTAAAAACAGTTTACATTTATATTTATGCAGTGGTTGTTTTGGTTTGAAATTTGGTGTTTGTGAATGATTTTGGTTTGATCAATTGCATGAATTGAGTGAATTGCGATGTTAGATCACGTGCTTTAAACAAGTATGCGGTAATTAGAAGAAAAAAACATGAATTAGGAACACGTGAGTGAAATTGTTAGTTTGTTTGATAGATAAATTGTGAAGGTAATCATTAGCCATAACCTGGTGAGTTGTGTCAACCTTAATTGCGAGAAAATGACTAGCATTGAGTACCAATTTTTGCGTGAATCTCTGAATACTAAATGAATGCATGAATTTGGAAATGATGAAGGCCGTGATTGATTGAATTAGCCACTTAGCCAAATAGCT
The DNA here is from genome assembly GCF_004193775.1 of Glycine soja. Lineage (NCBI taxonomy): Eukaryota > Viridiplantae > Streptophyta > Magnoliopsida > Fabales > Fabaceae > Glycine > Glycine soja. The sequence continues at coordinate 33,573,813 of NC_041004.1, forward strand.
TACCTTGTTTATGAATGATGAATCGCTTGCACCCATTTTGAGCTTGAATATGATTGATTGAGTTGAACCCTGAGCCTGTTGAATTATAATCTTCATCTACCTTTGCTTAGGTTGTAGGAGAGCATCATGGTTCAAAGCAAATTTGTCCCAAATTTGGGGGAAGATGTTGGGTGATGGTAATTATGGTGAGACAAATAATAGCCATACAATAATTGTGTCAAGAAGTAGTAAACAAAGACTGCTAAAATAAAAAAAAATGGAAATAAAAAAAAGAGAGAAATTTCAAGAATAAAAGTTTGTGTGTGCTGTTACTTAAGCTAAGTGCCTTAAATGTTGGTGGCAAGTCAATAGAAGCTGGGAATAAAAAGAAAAGAGTTGATCTAAGGATGAATGCTCTCCTAGAACCTAAGTTCTTGCGTCCTAGAAAAACCATGAATTGTTTGCAGCCCAGCCTCATTACAAGCCAAGAAAGTCCTTCAAATTCAAGTTATGTGTTTGTGATTGTATGTCATGAGATGAAATTCAAAAGTTGAGACTTGTGTTGGTTGTTGAATTGAATAATTACCTTAAACATTTGTACTTGAGAGAAACAATGATCGTGAGGTATTGGCTTGATGAACCTTCCTTGATATCTGTCTTGCTTGCTAGCTTATTTCACTTGTGTTACTTAATAAGCATGTTCATATCTTTGAAAGTCTGCATATTCTTGCAAAAAGCTGTTGGTTGAAGCATTGTGTGCCACTTATGTCATGTGATTGAATGTTTTGGAATAAACACATCTTTTGATTAACCACTGTGAATTTTGTCACTTGAGGACAAGTAAACTGTTATTTCTTTGCTTGAGGACAAGCAAAACTGTTAATTTGGGGGAGTTTGTTAGTCGTCATTTACGACTAACTTTTGGATTGAATAGTTCTATGACATTAGCATTTTTCCCTTAAATTTATGGTTCTTTTTATAGGATTTGTACATATTTTCATGTTCAGTTTGATTTTTCTCAGCAGATACTCCCATTTTTTTGAATTAATGTGAATCAACTTTAGTTTCAGGCCAAATGAATAAAAGGTCTAGCAGTTGGTGTCTCGCTAAGCGAAGCATATGCGCTTAGTGAGTGACATCCACTAAGCGGGACACTCAGCCTGCTTAGCACGTGGGGAAACCCTAGAAAAGGATTTGTCTCAGATGCCCACGGCCAACGAGTCATTTGTCCCTTCTCGCGCTCAGCGCACCCAGCTCGCTAAGCGAGAATTCACTAACGCACACTTAGCGAGTAAATCGGGCTAAGCGAGCCTTCAGAATATGAAACATCCAAGAGTCTTTAAAACACTGAAGTTGGCATAAAATAAAGGGAGACATCAGAGAGGACACTAGAGGAAAAGAAGAGACACACCCAGAGAGACGAAAAACAGAGCAAAGCTCCAGCCTTCAAGAGAGTTTAGGTTTTAGGAGTGATTTTAGGGTTCTAGGGGTGGAGGAGACATCTTCATCGATTTGTAACCTTAGTTTTTCTTCAAAAATATATCCTTTGTGCTGAAAGTTACTAACTTCAATGGAAGGCTAAACCTATTGTTGGGGATTTCTGCTGAACATTTGATGTAATATTCTCTCAATATTTATTTAAAGTTATTTTTATGTGTTCATTGCTTCTATCTGCACTTATTTCTTGCATGCTTGTGGCTTGATAACTCATTTGTATGTAAAGTTAGGATTTTTAGTATTAGGAAGTGTTTTAAAACCTTAGAACTTGATAGAGCAGGCTAGAGAATTGTATGTCTGGGGATAGAGTGCAGTGATTTAGTTTATATTATGTTGTAATCTTAATGCAACTCGTTTAAACTAAGTTTGTTGAGGGATCAAGGATGAAGTTTAAATAGAGTTAGGCCTATTCACTCGGGGGATCTTGGTTTGGGTAGTTGCTTCAGCATAAGAACACTAGAATAACTTTAAATAGAGAAAAATGCTTAGTAACATCAAAGTAGATTTAGTAGAATGACCCAACGCTTTTACTTGACTGTTTTCACCTCTCGCTTTTAGACATTTTAAATTTGTAGTTAATTAGAACTGTAGACAAAAACTATTCTTAATATTTACTGGCTTTAAACAAATGCTTGCTCATTTGAACGCATATTTTCTAAATGAAACAAGTTCCCTGTGATTTGATACTCGGTTCTTACCATTTTATATTACTTGTGCGACTCGGTGTACTTGCCGATTAGCATCGCTGACCAGTGGAACAAGTTTTCAGTGAACAAGTTTTTGGCGCCGTTGCCGGGGAACTTCTTTCCATTTAGAAAGTAGAGTTCAGTTTGTAGACATTTATTCTTTATTCTTTTATAGATTTTGTGAATAGTTAGTCAAAATTTATATTTCTCTTGATTTGGTTAACTGCTGCTCTGTATAGTGCTTCATGATGATAAGTGTGGAATCTTTGACAGTGTAGGAAGCAAGACCTTGGCAATGTAGAGGTAGGACCGTGGTGGTCTTTTGAAATAGAAAAGTAGATGGCATAAAATCATCTCAGGTTTGATTTAAACCTAGTTAAAGGTCTTGTCACCCATATGGTGGCTCTTCCTTTTGCTTTGTAGAGCTTTTCCTCTAATGATTGTGAGGAGTGGTTTTGAGCTGCACCTGATTAAAGGTCTTGTCAACCAACCCGATGATAGGTTGTTTTGACCTACGAAGTTTCTCCCCTGATGGTAATGAGGAGTAAGTATGACTGCCACTTGGTTGAAGGTCTTGCCAGCTAGTCTGGTGGTAGTTCATCTTGTGGAACCTGGACCTTTGACGATGGTCGTCGTAGTTGCTGCGAGTAAGCAAACCAAAGGAGCACCTTGGGTTTTGTAGGAGTGCGTACCAAGAGGGACCTTGGGTTTTTGTACCAAGGGTGGACCTTGGGTTTCTGTATCGGGGGTGGACCTCGGGTTTGCAATGTTCTTGTAGACTTGTCGTCCTGCATAGATAAAAGTTAGGAATAGGGAATATTGTCAAGGGTAGACCTTGCGTACCTTGAGTTCTTGTGGAAATGGAACTTAGCAAAAGTGAGGCTGACCAAGGGTAGACCTAGGATTTAACAAGCCTGTAGAGTTGTGCCAAGGTTTACAAGAGGCAGACCTTGGGTTTGGCGAACTTGTTAGACTATCCAAGGGTGGACCTTGGGACTGCCAAGTTTGGTGTGCATAGCGCACATGCTCTTACATTAGAGTTGTTCACAGGTATAGGTCACCCACGAACTCAAACTGATCCGAACAATTTGGGTTGGGTCATTTATGTTCTTGGGTTAAAATCGAATCGAACCGATCAAAACCATTCATGTACAGGTTGAATCACAAGTTTAGATTTATAGATCCGTTGACTTGTTGACTCGATCCGTGAACTCGTAATTAAAATATAAATTTTATTATTATTATTATTATTATATATATATATATATATATATATATATATATATATATATATATATTAAAAACAAAAAAAATAATTTGACAATCAAGGAAGGTGTGGTAATGTATTATTTCCTTTAATGGTTTTAATAAAATCGTAACAATTTAATTAGTTGGGGGATATATCCACATCGTCACCACAAGAAGCCAAGAACACGTTGTGATAAATGTGTTTTTATATAATTAAAATTTATGGTAAATAACTTATATTGTGATACAAGATTAATTTTAACAATTGATAAATTTTTTTAAAAATTATTCAAATTAAACTTTAAAAAAATGGAAAGGATAGAAAGAGATAATAAAAAAATCCATAGAAAAATGTTAGTTGAAGATTTTTTTAAATAAAAATACTTTCGTTAAAAAATAACTCATAAAATTGGTCTAATTATTATCCTATTTTTTCTTTATATATAACAAGAACTAATTTTAAAAGATTTTCTTGTGTTGGGATAAAGATTTTCTTAATACAGGAGGTATTGCCACCAAGAATTTCTTGTGTTGGGAAAAAAAGAGCCAAGAACTAATTATTATCCTATTTTAAAATATTTTCTTGAGGTGCCCGACCATTTTGGTGCTGGCTAGCTGTTAACTCATTGACAAGTGCACTAATTTGTCTCAAGCAGTAAAGTAAAATGAAAGTCCAAGTATCGAGTCCACTTGTACTTGCTTTGATGAATACCCAATTTGTAAGCAGGGGATAAAGAATTGCAATGCATAGAAGGAAGAAAGAAATTGAAATTAAAAGGGCAACAACAATAAAATAAACAAGATTAAATACAAAAGATAACTTCAGAATTTAAATATGTGGGGACCCTAGCATGCTTAACTTCCCTTGATGCAATGTTAATGCTTTTCTGTATTTAATGCTTTCCCAATTTCCACCCACATCTTCTAAGACACTCAACCCTAATCTCTCACGATGAATAGCCTAATCTATCTATTCTCTCTCCCAAATCCCTTTGCAACGATAGAATAGTAAATTGCATGAAGTATAGAGATGTATGCAGAGAAAAAACAAAGTCATTCTATCCTTAGTAATAAATTGTTTAGATGCCTTTTCCCAGTTCTTTAGAAATTATCATTTCTCAATGTATAACCCCTAAAATAAATGCATGGATGATCAAACCATACAATAAAAATTAAGAGCAGAAAAGGAACAATAGAAACATAAATTGCATTAATAGATAGTAAAAGTAGTTACATTACAAGGGTGTTGGCTACTAGGCTCCCAACAGAGAAGGTTTTAGCCTCTCATTGTCATGAGAGGCTTTACACTTTAGAGGCTAATGTGGATAGAAGAAGAGGGATGGATAGAGGAGAGAAGGGGATAAGGGACATAGAAAAAGGGTTTCCCCTATTTGAGATACTCAAGCTTAGGATGTATTCATTAGAGAGCTTTGAGTCTCGGTGTGTCGATGTGTATTTCTCCTTTGCTTCCTACTCCTTTTATAGGCTTAAGGTAGCTTAATTTTCATGCGACCTCGCACTTAGCGCGGGCTTTCATGCTAAGCGCATCTTTGGGCTTCTTCGTGGGCCTTCTTCACGCTAAGTATGAGCTAGCCGCTAAGCGAGGAGACGCGTTGGGCCTATCTTGTGCACTAAGCGTGTTGTACCAATCTTTAACTTTTCTTCAAGGCTTTTTCTTCCAATTTTTGCATCAATTTTCTTCCAAAGCACTTGAAATCTTATCCTTTTAACTTCTACTAATAAAAAATTGCAAAGATATTAATTTCTTCATTATTTCATTAAAAACATTAGTAAAGTAAAGAAATTGTAATCATTCTTAGCCAAAATTGACTATCAAATTAACTCAAATTTTGCAGTTATCACCAGCTTAGAGAACAAGTATGCTCTAGTGTTGTTCTCCCTAGGTATGTAGTACATTTCGAAGCATTCAAAATTGTCAATGAGAGTCTTTGCGACGTGATAGTACTTGAGCAACACTATTTCCTTGGTCTGGTACCTGTTGGCAACCTATCCTTGGACAAGTTGCGAGTCTGTGTAGAATCGTAGCTTCTTGGGCCGACTTTTGTTGCTACTTTTAGACTTGCAATGAACATCTCGTACTCTACCTAATTGTTTGAGGCTTTGAAGTTGAGACTGAGGGCTTGCTCTAGAGTGACATGGTCAGGGCATTTGAGGATGATTCCTGCCCCACTTCCCTTTACATTGGACGCATTGTCTATGTAGAGGTTCGACTAGTCAGGGGTGGTTTTTTTGTTTCCAGTGAATTCTGCCAGAAAGTCAACCTTGAATTGTGTCTTCGTGTGGCCGCAAGGTTCATAATGATGGTCAAATTCTAAAAGTTTGATGGACCATGCCACCATCCTCCCTGTGAGTTCAGGCTTTCGCCAAACCTGTTTTATGGGATAGTTCATCTTCTACTAACTGGTGACTCTGAAAGTATGACTTGAGGTGTCAAGCTGAGGTAATGAGTGCTAGCGCCACATTTTCTATCATTTGGTAGTGCTTCTCGGCATCATGGAGTATGTGGCTGACAAAGTAGATGGAAAGCTAGTGTTTCCCCTCCTCTGGTATGAAGGTTGAGCTAACGACTTCGTCAGCTACTAAGAGATACAAGAGTAGAGGTACTCCTGGCCTGGGTCAGCTCAAGACTGGTGGTGCGACAATGGTCTTCTTGAAAGCTAGGAATGCTTGTTCGCAGGTCTTGTCCCATAAGAATGACTTAGTTTTTTTGAGAAGTTTGTAAAATGGCTTCACCTTTTCGGCGAGCTTTAGGAGGAACATGGACAGGGATGCTAGCCTATCATTTAGTTTTCGAACTTGTTGGACGTTGGTCAGGCTGCACATCTCTAGTATGGCAGTGCATTTGTTAAGGTTGGCTTCAATTCCTCGATGAGTGATCATGAATCCTAGGAACTTGCATCCGCCGACCCCAAAAGTACATTTTTCCGTGTTGAGGCACATGTTGTATTTGTGGAGTTCACTGAAGACCTCTTCTAGGTTTGCCAGGTGTTGGGCTATGCCTTGAGACTCGACGACCGTGTCGTCCACATATACCTTGACGTTTCGTTAGATATGTTGTTTAAAGATTTGATCCATTAGTCATTGGTGTCTAGCATTTGCGTTTTTAAGGCCAAAGGGCATGGCCCTATAGTAGAAGTTGGCATCTTCAGTGATGAATTCCATTTTCTCCTCGTTTGGAGCGTGCATTCGAATCTGGTTGTACCCAGAGTAGGTGTCCAAGAAGCTTAGTACTTGGAACCCAGACACTCCATCAACTAGCATGTCGATGTTGGGTAGAGGGTATGCATCTTTGGGACACACCCTAGTCAAATCAGTTTAGTCTGTGCATATTTGTTGATGGATTGGCAAGTGCACCAATTTGTCCCAAGTAGTAAAGTTAAAATGGAAGTTCGAGTATCGTATCCATATGGACTTTGTTTGTACTTAGGTAGATGAATATTTAATTAAGAAAAAGATTTGGAAAAGGTAGTAGAAAATAGTAAATTAAATTGCTGAAAATTAAATCAAACAAGAAAAAGAATTAAACATGAATTTAAATTAATTAATTAAAGACAGAAAAGATGAGAAAATCCAATAATATTGTAGAAGAAAATTTAGAAGATGAGAATGTTGGGAACTTAGCCTACCAGAGCTACTCTTTGATGTAATGTTAATGATTTTTCTCTATTTATAATTATTTCAATTTACACCTACATCTACTAGTATATTCTAACTTTGGCCCCCCGCACGAAAGAACCTAATTTATCTATTTTCTCTCCCAAATCCCTTTGTAGAGCTAAAATAGTAAATTGCATTAAAAACAAAGATGTATAACAGGCTAAACAAATATCAACATATCCCTAGTGATGACTTTATTTAGATACTCTTTCCTAGTTCTATTAGAAAATAATGTTTTCCAACGTTACCCCTAAAACTTACCATGCAAATGGGTGATCAAGCCACAAGTAATAATATTAAGCACAAAAAAGAATAATGCAAATGTAATATTATAAATGGATAGGAAGAGAAATTACATCAAGAGTAGTTGGCTGTCAAGTTCCCAACAAAGGGGGTTTAACCTCTCATTGTCATGGAGACTTTACAACTGCAATAAGGAATATTTAGTAAATGGGGAAAAGATAAGAAAGGGAATGGAGGGAAGGAATGACTCCCATTGCGTGCTGTTCCTTCTTCTAGCCTTTTCCTTCTATAAGGAATTGTATTTTGTTGGAATTTTTGTGTCTTCTTCTTCTTCTTCTTCTTCTTCTCTTTCTTCTTTTATAAGTGCAAATTAGCGAGTTTCTGAATTAGTCTGATTTCGTTAACTAGTCAGTCTTTCCTTAATTAGTCTTATTTCCTTAATTATTCTGCTTTCCTGCTTTACTCAATTAGTCTTTTTCCCTCAATTAGCCATTCTTTCCTCAATTTGTGTTCTTTCCTTAATTAGCCCATTTTTCCTCAATTAGCTTGCTTTCCTTAATTATTCTTGCATTTCTAGGCTTTATTTTACTGACTAAGCTTCATAAATCCATCACTTTTAATATTCTCTGCACAACAACTTAAATGATGTTAATTTAATAATTATTTGCTCAAAAAGGAAAAATTAGAAGAGAAAAATTACAAATTCCTCTATCTTTTAACCCCAAAACATACTCATAATTAGCTGATATCAATATTCGTCATTTGTCATTGGCCTTTTTGGCCATGACGATGTTGGCGAGCTAGGTGGAATACCTGACTTCTCTAATGAAGTTTGCTTTAAAGAGCTTGTCCACTTCTTCTTTGACCGCCTTGCGTCTTTCTTCTCTCACCTTCCTTTTTTTTCAATGATATTGATCTGACCTGGGGACAGATGATGAGCTTGTGGAAAATATGCTGGGATGGATTCTCAGCATGTTAGATGGCTGCCAAGCAAAAATGTTCGTATTCCTATGTAGGACCTCAGCTATGCGTCTATGCTAATGGCTGGTGAGGTCCTTGCTGAGTTGCATACACTGCCCAGGTTCGGGTCTGAACTGCAGCTTGACGAGCTCTTCAATAGGCTTTGGGCCTCTATTTGAAGTGTTGTCGCGTAGATCTACATCGAATTCTTCATCTAGGCTTGCTTGGTAGACAGTCAGGGCTCAGACTGGAGACCCTTCGTCCACGCTCATGAGCTGAGTAGCACCATTCGCTGTGGGTGAGGTTTGATAGGTTCCTTGGTGGGAAGATAAGGTGCCACCTTCAGGCTTTCTGCGTAGCACTGTCATGTTTGTTTTTTATTGGCCTTGATAGTCATGATCTCCCCTGTCAAGGTGGGGAACTTCATCTTCAGATGTGGCGTAGAGATGATGCCTCCAGGCTCGTTAAGTGTTTTGCTACCAATCAAAGCAAAATACGATGTATTTGCATCAACAAGTAAATACCTTATTGTGAAGATCCTGGAGAGCTGGCCTTGACTGAAAGTGGTCATTAGGTCAACATAGCCTTTGGTCTCTACTCGCTCCCCTGCAAAGCCGAGGAGTGGACCAGCATGAGACTGGATAGTGTCTAGAGAGACTTCAAGTCTTTGGAATGTCTTCTAGTATAAGATGTCAATGGAGCTGCCCTGGTCGATGAGGACCATGGACACTATGAAGTTAGCGATTATGATGAAGATAACCATGGGATCGTCTTGGTTGATGAGGTTGATACCCCTAAAGTCTCTACTAGTGAAAGTGATAGGAGAAAGACTTCATGGTGATGGTAGGTTGACATAGTTGATGTCGGCGTCCCGGATGGCATGATGGTGACACTTGTGGGATTGACTCTACTGTCCTCTATAGGAGAATCCGCCCGCGATGGTGTTGATTACACCTCTGATTTGCTGGGCAGGCTCCTATTCTTGTGGAGGTTGTCAACTGCGTCTTGGCTAGTTGTGTCTATGTCTTCCTTGATCTTCCATTCAGTTTCTTCTTCTGTTTGCGTTATGATTCCTATGGTGCTCCTCTTGGTCTCGCTCCTGCTTGGTAGTCGTTTGGCCCCTTAAAAGACTAGGCTAGATACCCAGCCTGTATGAGCTCTTACATTTTGTCTTTTAGGGCCCGACAGTCATCTGTGTTGTGACCGATATCGTGATGGTATCTGCTGAATTTGGCTGTGTCTGACCCCGACTTGGGAAGTTTCCTCGAAGGTAGCTTAATGGGTACCTCCAAGTTGAAAGCCTCCTTAAGGATTATAGTGCGATTGGCCATCAAGGATGCGTAATGCTCATACCTGGGCCCTTTTGGGAGAGGCTGACGCTTGTTTGACTTGTGCCTCTTGTCTGACTTGTGTGAGTTGACCTTGGTGCTTCCTTCTCGCTTGTCGTGCTTATGTCCGATTTGTCAAACTTCATTCCTGAACCTGAACATTTCTCCCACAGACTGTCTGCAAAATTGTCAGGCCATAGGGCGAGGAGCATAGAGTGCAGTGCTACCTCTGGGTTGAAGTTTTGGATCTGAATGGCAATGCATCCAAATTTGTCCATGAATTTCTGAAGAAATTCATCATCTGCTTGCTGCAAATTGGCTAGTGCAGCCAATGTCATGCGATGTGACCGATTGGTTGCATATTGTGCACTGAAGCACTCGACAAGAGTGTCAAAGCTATTGATGGACGTTGGAGGAAGTCTATCGTACCAGGTCAATGTTTCCCTTTTGAGGGACATTAGAAAGACACGACACATGATTGCATCGTCATTGGTGTACAGATTTTCCTGAGTGAGAAAGGCATCCAGATGTTCATCTGGATCAGTGGTGCCATCATACCGCTCTAGGTTGAGTAGTTTTCAACCTAAGGGTATGTCAGCTTCCATGATGCAGTCGAAAAGAGGTGTCGACGATAAATCTGCCTTGTTGGACGATGTATGTAGGAGAGACTTGGATCATCTTGAGTGTTGACTGTGCGTCGGGGGTGTAATTCCCCTTGGGTGCGCTCAGGCAATATGTTGGCCGAGTGCTCATCACTGTGAGGGTGTCTTGCACAAGCCTCGAGCTGATTATGGTGAGCCTTCATCTTTCTCAACTCTTCCTTATGGCATCGTTCCATTTCCGCAATACGTTTTTGGAGTTGCTGGAAGGTGTTAGTATCTAGCATGGTTGCTGGAGGAGGGTTGGAGCCTTCACAAAAAGGGTCTCGCGTCTAAGGCCAGACCAAGTGCTAAACATTGGTAGGAAAGAGAGGCCACATGGTATATTTTACCGCACCCACAGTGGGCGCCAAATGTACTTACCAAATTCCAAAGCACGGACACGTTAGGGTGGACATGGCTAAAGTGGGCTCCTAGACTTCGCATGTTGGCTTTGAGAGTGACCTTTATTAAGAGGATAAGAAGGGGGACTTGCAAAACAAAGGACTCTGATGCTCATGTAAGTACATGAGTTAGAAATAATATGTAGCTTAAAGATAAAAGCTAGTAGATAATTGTATCTTATAGATAATATGTGACTTTGTAGATAATTAATTACCAGCCAAGAGATAAAAAGGTTGTAATATATTCAAATAATAAGAGGCTAAAAATAATCTGTCAGTAAGGGAGCCCGACTGCTAAGGGTCAGATGTCTGTGCTCTTGTGTCAGGGTTGATATGGAGGGTTGACACGTGTCTCGAAGCATCACGTAGGATGCCACATGTATTTTGTGGACCCTGGACAATACAATTTCATTGATTAATTAATTTAGGATCCTTTCAAAAGTTTTTGAAACGCATGTTTATATTAAAAGATATCTAAAATAACTCACTAAGATTGTGTTTTATAACGTTTTGCCACTCTTGACTAAGATCATGTTGAAGAATGCCTATTTCAGCTAAAGTCGCATGCTGCCACCTTCAACGCATGTTCCATCTTCTGCTCCTAGCTATTTTCCAAACACAACTATTAGATTCTGCTGAAAATACTATTCTAACTATTTCCCTCGTGCTTCCTTGTTTTTCAGATCCAGTTTGGATGCACGCTTCATTTGTATTCGATTGATCCTCGACTCCATAAATCTCTACAACTTAGTTGAATTTGAATCAGGCAAAATTAACTGAACTTATAGGATTGTTACAATAATATAAGGTACTTATGCGTTCACATTTGAAAGAATGATATATTTAATGGGATAAGAGAATTTATGTTTCATTTTCTCCATGTACAAAGTTCTCTTAGGTCATTGCAGTTACACAATTAGTTTTTGATCGAATGAGTTGAAGGTACATGTGGTCTCTTAACCAAGACAAAAAATACTATTAATTAACTTAGACTAACTATATTTATATTATAATATATATTTTTATTACATTAAAAGGAATGTTTTCTTTATTAGACAAAAGTTATACCGATAAAGACAAATCTAACACCCTTAACGTGTAACATTTTCTTTTGGGAGTGATATATATATCAAGCATCCAAATATTTGTATTGTTTAATTACTACACAAAACTATATTTTTTTAACAACAAACTTTATCTATACGAATAGTTGTTTTAAATAGAAAATAAATTATTTTTATACAAGAAAATAAAGTATTTAAAGATAGAATCCCAACATCTATTATCGCCCCTAAAAAAAAAAGAAATTAATTAATGCATGATAACTTACAAAAACGTGAATTTAAATAAATGTCTAAAAGCAATATATACTAAAAAACCAGGAAAAAAAAGCCATTTCTTATGACTGTGTTTGTTAACAGTAAAAGTCAAACATGGCGTTATATTTCAAAGTCAATTATGGTCGGGTGACAAAAAAATGTTTACTCACAAAATCCTTTCATTGACTGGTCATCCGAGCATGTGACTAAAGATAAATTTACTTATTGCACGAATGCAAGTAATAATTTTATAATGATTTTGAACATGCATGTTTCATGCCTCAGGATTCATACGAAAGAAATAACAACTATATATATATATATATATATATATATATATATATATATATATATATATATATATATATATAAAAGAATGAAATGATAAATGTAGATTATATAATTAAATATAAATAGTTAAGATTGACTTAATGTTATGTAAGCATTTAAAAAATCATATAAATTTTTTAAAAAGTCATGTCATTAAATCTTAAGATAAAAGACTCATATCATTTCGTTAAAAATAAGATCTAGAATCAATATAAGATAGAATATAATCATAAACATGATAACTAACATAAAATTTAGATGTTCTAACAAGCTCATTTGCAACTCAATTGACATTTCTTTTGATTAAACGTATCTATTACTAGAAATAAAGTATTTTATGACGCTTGAACAACAACAGTTCTAGTACAACTATCATAAATACTTTCAAAACAACGGTTTTATGTAAAACCGTCATAAACACTTTCAAAATGACGATGATTTTGGTCAAAACTGTCACAAATAGGTCACTTTTAAAGACGGGTTTGGATAACTGTTGTTGTATTCAATGTAAATTAATTAAAAAGCCCAAGCGTCGCATCCACTCAAGTGCATTCCTCCTAGGGTTTTTTAATTCTAAATCTTCCTTCCTTCTATGACCAAACCATGTCGCTCGAGCCAAATGTCGAAACTGAGATTCGCCGCAACTATTAGAAGGTCACCGTCAACGCCGATGAAGGCCACTGGAGAAGAGAGGTCACCAGTCTTCCTTGACTGCGACCCCACCTCTTCTCTCTCTAAGCTAAGGGTGTCGTCTCCAACTCCGATGAGGTCGTGGCAACAACAACGACTACACTATCAAGCACAAAGTCGATGACGGCTTCGACGCTTTCACAACTTCTAAGGTTTGGACCTTGGTGACGACATTTTTGAAGAAGTCGAAGACAAAATCATCGAAGCGAAAGGGACCAAAGTGTTGTGTTCCGTCTTGGCTTCGAAGCCAAAGTGGCTCGGTCTCCGTTCCGCGTCGCTTCCAACAAACCTCTCTCGCAATCTACATTTAGGTAATTTATTTGTTTATTATTGATTTCAAATTTCACTGTTGAATAATTCCAATTGGAATGAATAAGAATAACTTTGATTGTGGATTGTGGATGAGTTTAGTTTCAGTGCAGTTATTGATTTCAAATTCCACTGTTGAATGATTCCAATTGGAATGAATAAGAATGGCTTTGATTGTGGATTGTGGATGAGTTTAGTTATTGGTCCTAGAATTATTTTTTTTTCTTTTTCGTGTTTTATACTTTTATTTTATTCAATCTGTGATATGAGCATATAAGTCAGTGTCTATTCTCTCTACTATATGGCAAGTAGTTCGGTGATGGATATTACATTGATTGTAAGAACTGTCAAACCATCCTGGTTACCAATTTGTAGCTTGTTTTGTAAACAGAATGTATTTGATTATAAGACTATTTCTTATTTTATCTACTGCATGTATCTAAGCAGCAAAATCATTGCAATGGATGTGGAATTAGCAGGTATATGAATTGCTAATTAGTCAAGTTAACTTGTCTCAAATATCTTAAAGTGACACTTTCCTTGTGTCGGTTCTTTATATAGTTTGACTATTTTGTGTACTTTACTTTCTTAGATTGACTGTATTTTATATATTTTAATGAATACTAAATATCAAGGTTTTAAAATGATTTAGCTTTCATGATTTCTTTGCATGGGTTGTTGCTACTCAACTCAGCTGAAAAATAGTCACCCTTGCGTGGAAGGAGCAATGCATCATGATTGCCCCATTTGTTTTGAGGTAACATTATACAAATTTCGTATTTCAACACTATGACTATTACCAATTTGTTGAGTTGCTAAAATTGACCCAAGTGCACCAAATTTGGTGATTACAGTATTTGTTTGACGTGCTGGCATTTAAAAAAAATACATTCTAAGACGGTTTCCAAAGAACCGTCTTAGAAACATCATATTCTAAGACAGTTTTGACGATGAAAACCGTCTTAGAAATCTTCCAAACTAACATAGTCAGATAATTGTCTTAGTAAGACTTTCCACGAAGGTGACTTCAAAGACGGTTCTGGAATCGTCGTTGAATGTGTTTTGGAACCGACGTTGAAAGTCTTTATTCTAGTAGTGATCATGACATTGTGAAAAGAACAAAGCAACTGCTTCTTTACACTTAGATGCTCTGACCCCAAATTTAGAAGATGTGGGCTTCAATTGTTGAAATAATCAACAAGATACTTGTAGTCTACTTCAACAATAACCTAATTCAAATTTAGCTCTTTTAACCAAGTTAACACATGAAATAATGATGTTGCCTTAACCTCATATGCAAATGAAATACATAGTTTAAAGCTATTAATGACTTAATGAAATGACCTTCACTGTTTCTAATACAAGCTCCATGGTTTTAAATTACGATCGTGATCACGGTTGCTGTTACGCTACGATGAGTTAGAAAATCTTTATATTAAAAAAATGCGACTAATGAGACCGCAACTACGATGTGGTGAGTCAAAATACCTTGACATTTGTGATCATAATTGCGATAGCGAAATGCTATTTAAAATCATGGCAAGCTCAAAAGACATGGATATTAGATTTTTTGGTTATGGCAGCATCAACATTGCACTTTAGAAAACAATCTGTTGGTTTGGTCCATCTCGAATCTTCTTGTTGATTTGAAACCATAGTAAGATTAAGGTCCACGAACTAGCTTTCACTGCATGATATGCTCTTGAGCCAATAGTTGATAGATTACAAAAGACACTTTTCCACATTCTCCACAAACACCACCATATAATTAAGATAGTGACAAACTCAACTTGCTCTGGTGAAGGCAAAAATTGCAAGATACTAAATAAGGAATCAATGAAACTTTCTTAATTGATGAATAGAATTCCAGGTTAGATAGAGAGCAAAAATGAAACTAAGAATTACTTTAAATTTTGTTGACACACACACACACACACACACACACACACTTTCGTTTTTTAGTGTCCTAAATAGTAAGGAATGCATAAACTTAATGACAATACATGAGTATGAGAAATGCTTCTGAAAGCAACATGTACCATAACAAAGAACAAAAACTAGATAAAGAAAAGGAAAGCAAAATAAACTTGGCAATGTAAATATAAACACAGTGAAAATGTCTCCATAATGCATAAATGTTTTTCTAGACACACAGTGCATAAATGTTGTTACAATCGTAAATATATATTGGCAACTTGTAGTTTATTATATTAATTAACTTGAGTTTTGATATTTATTCAATAGGCATATTTTTTTCTTATAGAAAAAATGAATTTTATTAATATGGTATTTATTCAGCGTTTTATACCACCTTCTCATGCAAACAAATGTCATTAATCTAGTTCAAAGCTCAATTATTATTATTAACTCACAAAAATACTTAAACTCCGATCCCTCGGGTAGAAAGAATCTAAGCCTCTTGACTAAACTATTAACCCCTTGACTAATCTACTCAAATGAATTGCTTTAAGAACAAGAGTTAAAAGATGACTAATAAACTTTGCTCCATCCCTAGACACAAAACCCATTAGGTGTTCCTCTACATTTATAAATTCAAAAGCTTTTCCCAGTGACAATTCAAACCCTAACATCAAGAAAAGGATGATCAAGTCAAAGCAAGCATTAATGCATAGAAGAGAATACTTAATGATGAAAAATAAACATAGATTAATAACTATAATGTCTACATAAAAAGATGGGTTCAACTACATCAACCCCCAAAGTGGATAAACCTAACTACATGACTACAAGAAGAAAATAGATGAAAAAGATGATGAGAAATTGTATGGATGCCATGAAGGATAAGGGAGAGCTTCTCCCATCCTTGGGGATCATCAATTTTAGGTATGAGCAATGAAGGAAGTATTAGTACCTCTTGTGAAGTTTCTGGAAGCATAGAAGTCATCAAGAAATGAGATGATGTCTCCCATCAAAGTGCTCCAAAATTCTTTTATGAACTTGAGATTAAATCCATCCAATTCCAAACTCTTGGAGCTTCCACAATCCTAAATAACTTCCTTGATTTCCTCTTCAAATCTACCAATCAACATTGCATTTCCTAAATAACTTCCTTGATTTCCTCTTCAAACCTACCAATCAACATTGCAGATGTGACCACTGGAATTTTTTTTTGAAATTGACACCATCTAGCCTGGGCCTCTCCCGATCTTCTTCATCAAATCTATCTTTAAAAAAATTTCACGCTTCCTCTTTCACTTCAACTAGATCTTCCTTTCACCTTCCCCTCCTGCCTGCCTCCCACCCCACCCACACATCTACACCTCTAATAATATTTTTGCTTCTTTTTCAATTTACCACAATATGATAAAATTTGGAATTACAATCTACATCTTTAAGCCATTTTGAGTCTTGATTTTTGCTTGAATAAGGATTCATTAAGGAATATCAACACTACCACCACCACCAACACTTTCATCTTCATCTTCTTCTTCTTCCTCTCCCTTAGTGCCATCATTTTCTTTTTCTCCTTCGTTACCCTCCATATGAGATTCTTCCTCTTCACTTTTCTGCAACTAAGTACCCTTATTCCCCTCAAAGTTTTGAACTTTGACTCCACCACCATCTCCAACACCCAAATCAGCACCATCGGAAGGAACAAAAGAACCGACAACAACAACATGATTGAAAGCCTTTGAGGTGACCTTTCTCTTCCCACCACCACACTTCATTGTAATAACAATGCAATAAAAATTGAAAAGGAACAACCTTGCAACTGTGACCTTTTACATCTCTCGCTTTGTTTTTGTAAATACAAAATTAAATGAAACATATATATTTAATGTATAAAAAATATGTAACTATTAAATACATAGACTTTCATTTTATGTTATTAGTAAGGTATTAAATGAAAACAATATTTGACGATTAAATACATAAACCGAATGACAAAAGAGTTGTTGTAACGCACTGCTTCCAAATTTAAATATAAGTACAAAAAAATGTTTCATGCTAACTAAAAAAGTTGATTAAGATTTTTTGCTCTCATCTCAATTAAAAAATAAGTTGTTTTCCTAAACCCCCATGGATTGGAATTTGATACCAAGAAAAAAAAAATATTGGAATTAAAACCCCTATTAAATAAAGGATATATTTGAGATAGACTCAATAAATGAAGTATAATTAGTTAAAATTTGTTTAGATTTAAATCCAAAACCAAAGCATCTTTTTTTGCTTATATAAAAAAAGTCATATGTCCTTTTAATAATTTTCTTATTGTTTCATATATAATGTATTAAAAATATTAAAAGTATATAAGTATTAAATACAAAGACTTTCGTTTTGTTTTAAATAAAATATTAAATGAAAAAAATATATTTAGCACTTTCTTTTTGAAGGAATATATATTTATTTATTTTTTTGAACAAAATTATTTAACATATAAAAAATATTTTAATATTAAATATATAGACTAAATGTCAAAAGAGCTGTTGTAACGAAATAAGCAGTGTCAAATTCTTATTAGAGTTATTCAACTCAAAATAAATAAAATGAATAAAACCATTCAATTTTTCTATTTAACAATTAAAAAAACATTGAAAATAAGTTATAAGAAAATATAGAATAATTGTATATTAGTTTTTAAGGATAAAAATGTTTTTGGTCTTTGTCAAATTTCTAAATTCAATTTTAGTCTTTAATTTTTATTTACCCTTATGTGTCCTTCTAATTTATAAAAACCCCACTTTAGTTATCAAAATTCATTTTTTTTTATTTGTTTATAATAATCAAAAGTGAATAATTTCAAAATTAAAAAGATCAAAATAGGATTGAAAGCAAAGTTAGAATATTTTAGTGGACCAAAAGTGTATGGTAAAAAGTATTAAATGTATTACATTAAATGCTTTTAATTATTTAACCATAAAACATTAAATCATTTTTATTTTTTTAATACACAAATGTTTCTTTTTCTTCTAATTGTTATATCCTTTAAATTAGCATGAAAAATATAATTTTACCATTTATCACATTTTATTTTTATATTTTAAATATAAAGAAATAATTTTCATAGAGTTGACATAGTGGTATAAGATGTGGCTGCATTCATATGTGAGGAATAATCTATTTAGTAAGATAACTCGTGTTTGATGTATTTCGTGTATAAAATTCGTCTGCAGATACGCACTGTAAACGGAATTAATCTTTAATCTAACCGATTAAGGGACATTTGTGATTTCTGACTCAAGACAAAAAAAAATGAAAAAATAAATAAGGAATTAAGAATATATTAATTTTACTATTTTCTAATTGTTTACTATTATAATAATAATAAAAAAAATAAAAATAATAATAATAATAAAGTAAGATCAAATAAGGAATCTCAAGAAACATAGTAAACATTCAAAATTGGTCATGGAACTAAAATACAAATATATAAAAGTGAGAAACCAAATGTCTGAATTAAAAAATAAAGGAACTAAAATCATGAATTTTTTAAAAATAGAGAAAAATACCTCAATTAAAAAAAATAAGAAAACTAAAATCACATATTTAAGAAAATAAAGGAACAAAAATTATAATTTCACCAAATAATAAACAGACAAATATAGATTTTGTTTAAATAGTTTTCCTTGTTATAAAGATAGGGATATATCTAAATAATGAATATTTTTTATGCCTTACAGTTATTTGAATTGAAATATAAATATAAAATTTTTGTATGGAAATATTTTAATGAGTTGGAACATTATTGGTAAGTACGTACAATGATATATTAGAAAACAAAATCGTTAAATAAATATCTCCTTGTTAAATAAAAGAAATATTAATTAATTTTTCTAACATCATTTCATCTAAATACAATAATTTAATATTCACGCAAAAAAAAAATCACCAAGTTCGAATTACAATTTATACAAATAAGAATCCCCCAACAAAATACAATAATTTAATGAGATTGAAAAGTGAAGAAAATATTAATAAAAGAGAGAATAATTTAATGACTTTGTAATTAAGACTATTTACATCGATACAAGAATATAGTAGGAGTTATATCAACTATCAATCATATATTTTTATGAAAGAAGATTTTGCTTTTTAGGCAAATGCCTAAGAGTTATAAAAAATAAAATCTTGAATAATTATTGCAAATAACAAACCTAATTTAGATTCAATAAAACTTAATTTATACACAAATTTGACCTTGACAAATACTTAATAAAATCAAAACATGACTTAAGTTGCTTAACAACAAACACTAACAACATTCATACTTCATGAGATATAGAAGTACTTAACAAAATGAGAACGTATAATAATGAATAATGTTGAGACTATCAATCGTTGGACGCTCTTTCTTCACTATTACTGTCCTAATGGACTTAGTGTGATGAAAATTTGTGTCTCTAGTTCCTCAATAATAAATGCTTTTTCAATGTTGGTTGATTTGGTTTTTGCATAAAAGTTGGTTTAGGGAGTAAATTGGCATTCAATGTTTTTAACGCTTTATTCTTACCTATTATTGTTTCAGCTCGAATTATTTTTCAGTATTTGTTTTTACCAAAATTCTTATATTATTGTATTTTGTCACATATATGTTTCAATTTGTTCTTTCTATTTATTGTGTATTTTTTTTGTTATCATGTTATTGGGTATTTGAATTTGAAATTTTAACATTTATGTTGACCTATTATTATCATCATTCCAATTATTTTATTCATTAATTTTATACTTAAAAAATTCTTAGATGTATTGTAATGATGTAATCTATCACATTTGTTATATCTTTTGATTTATTATTTTCATTTATTGTGTATTTGACTTTTAATTTTAACATTTATTTTATTTTTCTTCTAGTTTGAATTATATGTTTCATTATCTTTTTCTAAAATTCTTATATTATTTTAATATGTCCCCTAATATGTGTTATTTACGTCAGTTTCTTGCAATTCTAATTAAATTAATTGATTTTTCATGTGGTGTCATTATTGTGATGTTTGGGGATTTTTCAATTAACTTTATATCACATTTTTTCATTATTTTATAGTAATATAATTTACAGGACTCATTTGTTATATAAAGGGTTAATACTTAATTTGATTTCTTAGTTTATTTTAAGTATTTAATTAAGTGCCTTAGTTTTTTTTAGTATACAATTGGGTCATTTTATTTTCTAATTTTACCCAATTGGGTTATTTTTGTCAAATTTTTATGTATAGTCCAATTCAATAAGACGTATTTTCATAACTTTAATTATTTTTTTAAACTTGTTTTGACTTATCTTATTAGGTTACTCTTTTAATTTTATCACTAAAGTTTTACCGACACCTAGGGGTGGAAATAGGCCAGGTCAGGCTTTAAAAAGCCTGAGCCTAGCCTACGATTAATTTTTGAAGCCTGAGTCTGACCTATAGCCTATCAAAGACTTTTATTTTGGCTTGGCCTGACCTTTTTAAAAGCCTAGCCTGGCCTGGTAGCCTATTTAAAAACCTATTTAAAAATATTCTTCACATTAAATCTTTAATATTCCTAATTGTTTTTACCAAAAAAAAAAAATAACACACCTTCTATAATAGGCTAAACAAGGCCTTAATATATAATTTGCCTTAATTTTTAATCTAACGTTAATTTAGTTGGTAGTCCTAAAAATATATTAATAATATAAACAAAAATCACCAAATGATATAAAATAATCTAAAACAAAAGAAAACCTCATACTTGAGGTAGTATCATCCAAGTCTATCAAACCAACATATTAATTATTACAACCAAAAAATAAAGTCTACATCTCCATTCTATTTGAACAGTACTGATACATAAAATATCTACCAATAAAATTAATAGTAACGTAATTTCATCATTAGCTCCTCCATATTCACCATAAGATAGGATATGATTTTTGTATATGAACGTAATAGGATATGATATGATATGATTTTTGTATAGGAACGTAATAAGATATGATAGGATATGATTTTTGTATAGGAACGTAATATGATATGATTTTTATTTGCTCTAGGATACAGGAACGTAATAAAAGAAAAAGGAAACCTATTAGAAATAGAAAAAGTAACTGTTGACAGAAATAAGAAAACTAATAAAAATAATGAGAAATATAAAGGAACACATGACTCACACCTTGCAATTAAAATTTTACTTAATTATAGGAATGAAATCTGCTAATTTTTTTAAAAAATAATATTAATTATACCCAAAAAAATAATATATATATATATATATATATATATATATATATAGGCCGGTCTATCAGACTTATAAGACTTTTTAATAAGCCTAAGTCTGACCTATTTAATTTAATAGGCTTTTAAAAAAGTCTGAGTCTAACATTTTACTTAAATAGGCCAGATCATGCCAGACTTTATGTAGGCCAAGTCGTAGGCCCATGTAGACCGACCTAGCCTATTCTCACCCCTACATACACCTCTTCATGAACATCTATGACAATTATGAGTCTAGATTTGACGTTTCTTATGCTTTACAAAGGACATTCAACCTCCAAAGAATATCCCACCCAGGTGGTGTTGGTAGTAGCAAGATATTGATTGTTAAGAAAAAATATCTAATTGTAGTGACTATAACCGATGATAAATAAAGTTTTAGGCAGTGACTTTAATTGGTAAGAAATAATGTTTTTTGGTAGCAACAATAGTTTTTAAGACATGTAAAATATAAAATATGACAATAACTATAATAACTTCTACAAATGACTTATGGCAGCAACATATATGTGAAAATGACAATAATAATTATCGTTGTTAAAACATATGTAATGCCAGTGACATTACTTGCAAAAACTTTTAACAAAGAATTTTTAGGCAGTAACCTCAAACAATAATTTTTCGTTGTCAAAAGTTGTTTTTGTAACGGATGCAATGCGAGTAAACTTTTTTCTTGTATAATAGCATTTATTTTTCTTATTGGTATCATTAAAATCCACCAATTTCCATTTTGGGTTATTTCTAATTGAATCTAGAATAACTTAAAGGCTAAAATTTGCATTTAGAATAACCTAAAGGCTAAAATTTGCATTTAGATTCAATCTTTGATAACTTTTTTTGGCAAGTTTTAGTAAGAGATAACCTCCAATTTACGGGAGCTCACACGTGAAAATAATGAAAAGGAAAACAAAGTAATGATTGAAAATTGGGGTGAAAAGTCTAATCCGTGTGAAATATGTTTATTTTAAAACAGTATTTGTCAAACATGGCCAAATTATAATGATAAAAGTAGAATCAATTTTGTAAAATATTCAAAAGTACCGTGTAGTGTGGTCAAAACCACATTTAGTAATATTTTACATACATAAAACAATGACAGTAATCCTTTCACTGAAGCAAGGGAAGTAAAGCATTTGGCGTGTGTTTGTTGGAGAATATTTGGCGTTGAAAAGGTCGGAACAACTAAAAACAAATTAATAGGTTTGAAGCTTTTTCAACTAATTTATTGAATGAATATTTATAAACGTGGAACAACCAATAGAATTATAAAATAAGACAAATCAATATCTTGTGTGGTACATATGAAGCATGTGTTTAGGTTAAACGTGGTCTAATTAGTTTTTTTTAAAAAGAGTGAGTCAATGAAAATATCTGATAACAAATTTGTCTTGTCAGATATTGTGATGACATGTAGCCAGAAATTAAATTTATGAAAGAATTTTATGTTTTGATGTGCAAAAAATTATTGCACTCGTGTATGGATAATTGATTTATTTGTTTTGAATGTGACTAATGCATCAAACAGAAAGCAATATCTATAGGTTGTGAAATAATAACTATTAAGATTGGTGAGATATTTCATTCTATTTTCCTTTATAGAATGGTTAGATTTATATTTAAACAATATATCTCGAAGCTAGGTCTTTTATAATGCATTCCAACTTCCGAGCAATATCAAAATATGCTACTTATTTGAAGGATTAACTATATATCTATGTAAACACAATAACTATTTATTAAGGTACATTCTGCACAAAAAATATAATGTAAATTTAAATTTTATTTTTATGGAAAAAATTGACATATCTATTTTACTTTTAGTTACATTACATGCAACATAATATCATTTAACAAATTGAGATACTTTGATTAGAAAAGTTTTAATATATCCATATATATCTTTCAATTTATTCTTAGCTTCTGGAATTTGTATTGCAAGCTTGTCTGTATCATTCCCATTGATAGTCATAGCTTTAGATTCATAATCATTTTCCTCATTCCTTTCAATATTTTGTTTTGAACCATTTGCAGACTTGTTAGCATTACTGGCCGGTGTGGCTTTTCCAAGATTGCTGCCTTCAGCACCACCACAAAACAACGCAGTTTGAGGGAAGTCGGGAATATCAGGAAGGCTATGATCATTAAGAGGAGGAGAAGAGTGTGTATGCTTGCACTTTTTGTGTTGAGTATCATGCACCATATGCTTGCGTTTCCGCTTACGATGTTTTCTTGACATCAAGCTTTAAAACCACAAAAAAAAAAAAAGAATGTGAGACAATTTTCTCAATCTAGACATATAAATCCAACTAGTTTCAAAAAAGAGGAATCCTAACAACACTCTTTCCACACTTTTTTTCTAACACTCTGTATGTGATTGGTTAAAAGAAATTGTCTTAGTATTCCTTCGTAACAGTCTTTTGTATCTCTTTCTTATGAGCAACCTATTCACAATCACAACAAAATATATCACAAATACAAAATATAATCATAATATATTCATTTTCACATCCTTAAACTCATAATTTAATAGAGTCCAAAGAAAAATGTAAAAATTTGATGGAGAGAAAGGAAATACCTCTCCTCAAAAGCTTCAACAATATCAGGAATATACTCTAGATTTTCTGGAGGCTCCCAAGTGTTGGTTGTCTCAGGCCACCCATTCCTTTGGTGATAAACAAATGAACTAGTCAGCAATATATATAAAAAAATTGCACACTAGACCCTTTTCCCTTTGAGTAATCATATCCATACATTCCCGCTATCTATCAACCCATTTATACTCCATTTTCTTTCAATCTCTCCTTATTTTTCATAACATCATTTGTCACATCCTTATCTTTCATCACAACCCAGCCAAGAAATTAAATAAGAACAAAAGACAAATGAGCAAAAAGGGTTACTCACCATTTGATTAAGTATTGAACTTGACCCTGTCATTTACAACATTTTAAATCAACATTGTCGTAAAGGAGAACCCAAAAAACAAAAAACAAGTCAGGCCAAAAAAGAAGATTGTCAGCAACAACAAAATACTATTCCACTATCAGAGATGGATTACGTAAACCACATGACATCAATCCAGAAAATCTATACCCCATAAGAGCAAAAAAAAACTAGAAAAAAATCTCCACTACAAATAAAACTAGACCAAAAACATTACTAATAAAAATCCCCATTACAAATAAATTAATTAAAAAAAACCATACAGACACAACACAAAATAAGGAAAAAAAAACATAACCCTCAATCACCAAAGAAGAATATATAAGAAGAAAAAACAATAACAAAGCATGAGAGGTTGGCTACATGAAAAGGTACCCTCATTAGACCCAAAAAAAACTAGAAAAAAATCCCATTATAGATAAAACTAGACCAAAAAAACTCAGAAAAAACCCATTCAAATAAAAAAAAAAACAACACAACACAAAACAAAATAAGGAAAAACATAATCCTTAACCACCAAAGAATGAGAAGAAGAACACAACAAAGCCTATGAAATCGGCTACATGAATAGGTACCCCCATTAGACCAAAATAATAACTAGAAGAAAAAAATCCCCATTACAGATAAAGGTAGGTAAAAAAAAACTAAAAAAAAAACTCATTATAAGGAGAAAAAGAAGCAAACCCAGAATGACCAAAGAAGAGAAAAATAGAGAACTTTTTACCTTGCGCACCCTCTTACGACGTATAGCTTCAACTTCAAAGAAATTTTCACCAAGAACAACAACACCTTGTTGTCCTCTTTGAGCCCCAGCAGCAGTACCACTACAAGCAACATTTTCTTCATCTTCTTTCTCTCCCTCAGGGCCATCATCTTCTTCTTCACCTTCATTACTCTTCACATGGGATTTTTCCTCTTCTTCACTTTTCCGCAATCGAGTACCCTTGATCCCCTCAAAATTTTGAACTTTGACACCCCCACCATCTCCACCACCCAAATCAACACCACCACCAACAACAACAACGTTCAGAGCCTCAAAGTTAGCCTTTTTCATCCCACCACCACCCTTCATTGCAACAACACAACAAAAATTGAAAAGGAACAACCTTATATTTATTAATTTTCTTGTTGTTTTGTAATTAATAATGCATTAAATAAAAATACATATATTTAATGTATTAAAAAATCAAAAACATGTAATTATTAAATACATTGACTTTCATTTGTGTTATAAATAAGATATTAAATGAAAAAATTGTATTTAAAGCAGTAAAAAAAATATCATTAAATAGATACACTAAAGGACTGAATGACAAAATTTGATTGTCCTTTATTGTTCCTCTAATTTATAAAAACTGAAGTTTTGATTCTCAAAGTGCATTTGTTGACATTTTATACTTATTAAATGATAATCATAGGCATAAAATATGTTTGGGGTTGATGAGAAATTTGAAAAGTATTAATTGTGTTTTTATAAATTATTTCATATTAATTTGATCTTTCACTACTACAAAAAACAGTTTTAACATCGGCTTATTAATATCGGTTTTGTCCAAAACCGATGTTAAGTTAAACGCGGTGGCATATTTGTAAATAAAGTATCCTTCTTAACATCGGTTTTTCCAAAAAATCGATGTTAATGCATAAACATTAATATCGGTTTTTTAAAAACCGATGTTAACTAATGATGTTAACATCGGTTTTTGGAAAACCGATGTTAACGTATGAAATGTTAACATCGGTTTTCCAAAAAACCGATGTTAATATAAACTTTTTTGTAATTATTTATATATTTAAAAAAATCATATATTGTGTTATTAATTATATTTTAATTAAAAAATAAAAAAATTAATAAATTCAAAAGGTAAGCATTTAAAAATTAAACTAAATTTTTAAAATGAATTTTGTAATTTTAATTTTATTATTTCATGATTATCATTTAAATATAACACACATTTATATAAATTATTTGATATTAGTTAATTTGAAAATGTAAAAAAACTGTTTTTAATAATAGAATTTAACTTTTATAGAATTTTTATAGAATGTTGGTAAAAATAATTATATCATAAAAAAATTAAAATCTTTTATTAATATATTTTTATTTAATTATTATAAAAATAAAAAATTAGTTTTTTTCTACGAAGTCAGCGTCAGCGTCATTAATATTTTGAGAAATCACCTATTACGGTTTTATTTTTCTGCAAAAATAAAGTCAAATACTGTTTATTAAGATATGTAGTAATAATTATATAATACATATTTATTCACTGACGCACAAGACTATAAAATTACCATTTTTTTTGGAATTTAATTAGATTAGAAATTGACTCCCTCCAAAAATAAAAGGGCTTAAATACAAAATACATGGGTTCAAAATTATAATCAAGGTAAAGGATTCTTGTCAAGCTAAAGGATAAAAATACCTCAATAATTTAAAGAGTAAATTACTCTTTGAAAAAGTACATAGATTTTTACTTTCATACATTTACTCTTTAAATCAACAAGTACTTAATGTTGGAGATAAATTTGTAATTTCAAATCGTTATAATATTATTTAGATTTAGAAGATATTATTTTAGTTTTATGATTTGTTTAGATTTTAAAGATATTATTTAATTTTTAAATTAGATATTTTTTTTTTCATTTAAAATTTAGAATGTTAGGTCATGTGGAGGGAAGGTAAGGTTTGTAAGTTTATCCAATTTATTTTAAAAACTTATTGTGAAAAGATTGTGTCTAGGTTCAAATCATGTAGATATATAGGATGAAAGATTAAATCACGTTGAATAAAATAAATAATGTTTAGGTGTTGATTTTTTTTTTATTATTATTATGTCTTCTTTCTCATGTTGTGCTCAATAAAATAGATGTGTGTTTTTCTCCATCGCTTACACTAAATACAATCTTTGACAAAAAAAAAATATACTCCCCCAGCAAAAAAAAGCTCTCACTAGTCATTTTTGCTACTTGAAGAACTACTAGAAAACATTAATATTACTAGGAAAGACGAAAAATCATCTAAAAAAATAATCCCAAACATATACACACATCAAATAAATTCCATACTTTAGAGTTATTATTTGTTATAGTTGAATATAATAATATACACAAATGTAAACTCCTCTCTACATTATAAAAGTGCTATATAAAAAATAGTAATTTGTAAATAGTTAAATTAAATGTTAATTATATTTTGCAATTTTTTATAGTATGTATACATTTACCAATAATAAATGTGATTTCCTTATTTGGTATATATTTTTACTTGGACTTCTCTATCTTTTTACTTTTTTTATCATGTAATTTCTATGCAAACCACTCACTACTCTCATTTACGATTGTCGTAAACAAATTTTAAATTGATTCCTTAACCACGATATTTTCCTAAAGAAACCAAAATGCAGACAAACATCCATTTTAACTAACAAACTAACACTAAAATACACATCAATAAATAACAAACAATTCTTATAATATATCAAATTTAACGTTTTATTTTAAAAAAATGAAAAAGTTTACTAGTGTTTTATGGAGCACCATGAGAAGAAGCAAGGTAGCGAGTGGCTCTCTACTCTTCACTCGATGCTTCAAAATTATAATCAAAACCAACACTCATCAATGTCAGCGCCAACAACGATGTACCACACAACATGCACAAGCATCGAGTTGAGTAGAGTAAATATTCTCAGACTTGCTATGCTTAAAAGATAAGCTTGACACAACAAATAGAGATGAAAATAAAATTACTCTCAGTGAATGTGTACGTATTCACCACAAATTGCTAATTGTATATTACTCTCCATCCCACTCCCCTACCCGTCTTGCTACATATATGTTTATAATTATTAATAATGTAGTTATATATAATTTTATTATTATATATTATATTTAATTATTAATTACATAATTATGTAATTATTTCATATTTTTTTATAATTATTAAAATATAAATGAATTATTTCAATAGTTAAATAAATAATTATAGTTATAATACTAATTACAATAAAATTAAAAATTATATATTTAACCAAAAATATAATTTAACTCTTAAATATGTTTGTATTATTTATTTTTTATTAAATTAAATATATTGATTAAATTAAAATGTCATTAATAACTTAATCTATAATTTATTTAAAGTATATGAAAAAATAATTTCTTTTAAAAAATGGGAAATGTGTTTCCCGCAAGTTTCTTTGAATCCAATAAAAAAAAGTCAAAACGTGGTCGTTTTTCAGTGTGTGAGCTTTATTTTTCAGAGTGTGAGTGGTAAAATGCGTTTTTGTGAACTCAAAATTCCCAAAAGCAAAGAACACAGCGCCAACTCAAAATTCCCAAAAGCAAAGAACACAGCACCACGAAGAACACAGCGCCACAAAGTGGTAAAGTGTTGGTTTTGTGAACACAGCGCCATTTTACTTAATTTATTTTTTTTCTTCTATAAAATAGATCCAACTTATATTTAACTTTAGTTTTTCTTTCTTTTATCTTTAGGATCGAACAGGATATAAAAACTCTTTTGCTGGTTTTGGAGGCTTTGGCACCTTTAGACCTCTCTGGATGGATTGCTAGTGTAGGTGAGTTTCCATTCTGCTACTTGAGGATTATGTAGGTTCATCATTGATATTTATATGTGGTGAATGATGATTTTTCTATAGACTCTGTGAGAAAAATGCCTCAAGTTAGGGTTTGCGTTTTTATGCTGATTTTATTGACTCTGTGAGGAAGAAAATAATATATTAAAAAAATGGTACTATGAGATTTATATCTTTTATATTTTATTTTGATCTAAAAGTTTATCTTGTATTTTATTTTTTTTCTCTGATTCTCTTATGTAAATCAAACACACCTAAATGGACCATTTATATTTATTTATTTATTTATTCACATTTTGATATGGCATAACGCATGTACATGGAATTAATTTATAGCATTTACTAAACCAAGCACTATCCATGGCGATGGTGGGTCTCATAAATCATAGCGCTTAAAAGGGGAGGCTGGCTATAAAAAATATCTGGTTATAAAAAATCATTCCCGGCTCTGCACTTTGACCTTGCTTCTGCACTTTGTTAGGTGGCCTTGACTTTGACCTTGCTTCTGCACTTTGTTATTATTGCTATTTGGCCTGCCACTGCTTACCTGCTTTTGTTAGGGGCCTGCTGGCCAGTAAAATGCATGACACAACTAAGGCTATTGTCACCAATCTCATTTCCTTGATAGAAAAATATGGCTTTGTTCTTAATGGGGCTAGAGCTTACTACACTAACAGGAGGTACTCCACTCCACTCGTCTTGTGCCTGTTATGCTATGCCATTTGCCAAAACATTCATTTTTATGTCAGAATAATAATACCTCTAACTAATATACTACTCCCTCAACACTTATATATAAGAAAAAAGTATTTTTTCATGTTCAACTTAAATAAATAAATCTAATTAATTCTAATTTTATCTTTAATAATTCTTTTTATTTGTGATAATAAATTTCAATTAAAGATATTTTTAAAAATAACCTTATTTTTTATTAGAGATTAAAAAAATTAAATGATGTCAACTAACTTTCTCAATTAGTATGAAATTAATTATTTTTCTTATAATATGAGTTTAGAGGGAGTAGTGTACTAGTAACATGTAACTTTTGTCCTATAATAAATAAGTATTGCCTGACTTTGGTGTTTTTGTGTGCTTATGATTTAGTTGCATGCCCTTTCATACAACGTTATTAATGCCATTTATTGAATTAGACTTTACGAATATCAATTTTTTATTTATTTTATAATTTACTAATTTTTTTATTTTAAAACAACTTAATAAATTGCTTGATTTCACTCTCGTCATCATACCTTTGATATCATGCCACATTCTCATTCATATCAGCACTCTGTTCCTTGTGAAATAAAACTATAAAAGGAAGTTATTATAAATAATTATTGTTCTTATAAACTGAAATGGTGACTATAAGCTTTACTATGATTTTATAGCCAGCCTCCCCTTTTAAGCGCATTATCATCCTATGTCATCTTTACATCACATACATATCACTAGTGGAGCTCCCATCTACACTACAGAGCAAATAGTCACTCCGTGAGAAAAATGCCTCAAGTTAGACATATAGTAGCATCATATGATTCACATCCCTTCTCTTCTCTATGTAACTTGTAATGGACTCAACATTTTCGTGAAACTTCCGTATATTGAATTACTAAGTGAGTAAAGATAAATTTACACTCAAAATAATATTTACCAAACATGTACTAAATATCAAGCTACAAAAACTTATATATTTGAATTACTAAGCTTCTTATTATTAAATTTTTTATCCTACATAAAATACAATTATTTAATGCTAATAAAAATTTACTGTTCTGAGGCTTATATTTTTTTTAAGATTACATTTTTCTTGTCATTTGGTTTTTCAATTTAGGTACCTATTATGTTTTATTTCATGACAATTTCCATAGTTGTCATGATGCAGGGAATATGAGCCTGTACTTTTTCTAAATCATCAATCACTTATTTAGTCTGCTTGAAATGATTGCATGAAGCATGGAGGGACCTAGTTAGGTAATCTCACCCCAGCACTTCGCACTATGGTAGGGATCTTATTGAGCATGAATGGATATTCTAATGTGTCATGTGAACAATGTATATATCTATTTTTCATCATTAATTAAGTGAGATATAATCTAAATTTATATAAAAAAATTAAAAGTAAATGCAAAACATTCATGTGAGAAAATAGATGAAAAGGTCAAGTCTTGTATAAAGCATATTCATTTTATACAAAAGCACAAGACGACAAAAGTACAATGCAAAACAGCGGGGTCACCCTAAGGGCTGAATCTCAACACTTTGCAACTGTACATGATGACAATCCCTGTGTAGCTTCAATCCCTTACTTTGGCTTCATTGATGAAATATGGGAGCTTAACTATGTCAAATTTACTGTTTGTGTTTTCAAATGTAAGTGGGTTGACAGCAACACCGGTGTGCGGACTGATGATGTAGGATTTACGTTGGTAGACCTAAAGAAACTAGCTTACCAGAATGACCCTTTCATCATGGCAGAACAAACTAAGCAAGTATTTTATGTGCAAGACCCTTATGATGAAAGGGGGTTTGTGGTTCTACACGGGAAAACAATTGGTGTTAATGTAGAAGATGATGATTCATACATGGACACTTATGTTAATCCTTTGTCTACACAAATGACTTCTAACAGCATCGGAGAAGAAGAAGCTGACGACGTTCATGCTAATTGTAATGATCATGATGAAGGAGAATTAATTAACATTATCTAACATAATTTTCTAATATAGTATTTCATTTCGGTACATTCATTTACATAACTCATACAGTGTTTTTTGATAATATTAACTAACTCAATTTTTTCTCTTTAAAGGACCATGGCTACTCCACCTGCCTCGCCTCCTCCTCCTGCAGGCGCATCAGCGTCTCCATCTACGTTGAAGCGGACACGCAAGGCGACACGACTACGATCATTGGCCACTAGACCACCTGGGGCAGAAAGACCTGTGGTCAACGTCGATCCTGCTACCGGCAAGGCCGACGGTTCCCACAAGAACAAATTAAGAACATATTTGGGGATTGTCGCTCATGATAAGGTCAACGTGACATATGACACCTGGAAGGAAGTCCCTACTGCTCAGAAGGATTTGATATGGGAGGATATTTAGGTATCTGAGTTTTCTTCGTTGATTTTCTTTAATAGTCTAAATTTGTTATTTACTTACAATAAAACCTAATTTATTGTTTGTCAGGCGGAATTTGAAATCCCTGAATCTTCTGACAGTAGGACAAAGAAGAAAATTCGTCAAATTGTCGGCGAGCGCTGGAGGCAGTTTAAATCTGACATGACTAGGAAATGAGCACTTGCAGCCGACAAGGATGGTGCGGACGACATTGTCTGTGAAAAATATGGCATTAGCAAGGAGAAATGGACCCAGTTTTGTCAGACCCACAGAGACGCCTCATGAGAGGTATGTACTTTGTCATTTTAGTTGTTTTCCACAACAAAATCACTTCTTATAATTTATTGTAATAATCATTTTCATTAATGTTAAACTTTTGTAAGATGTGCGAAAAAAGGCACATGCCTCCCAGAAGCAAAACACTGCCCCCCACGTATTGTCTCGTGGGGGTTATGAATATTTAGAAGAAAAGATCATGGCTGAGAACACAGAAAAGAATGGAAGAAGCTGCCCAGTCTGGAAGCACTGAGGGCATCATTGACTTTCCATCTCCCATCAGATGCCACGTGAAATGGAAGATGGCTTGCACGAAGAAAACTGGACAGATGACGTCTGAGGCAGCAAAGGAAATAGCTGACAGGATTGTAAGTCATTTTTTATTAATAATTGTAATTATCTTTGTGTATTCTGTGAATTCCTTGGACAAATATGTGTTCGGTACATGATTCTTTGGACGAGCAAGCGTCACAGGGATCGTTCGTCCCCCATGGACGTCAAGATATCCTAACTGCTGCCATTGGGCGACCAGAGCACCCTGGCCGTGTTCGTGCTGTTGGAGCCGGTGTCACCATAAAGCAATACTTTGGACCGGCTTCACGAACGTCCCGCAGTTCTTCCTCCATGTCTCCTGAAGACCTAGAACAACTGACCCAACAAATCAGAGACCAACTGGAGGAGTCAATCACAGAAAAAGTGACTTGAAACATGATGGCATCCTTCAACCAGATGTAGTCCCAGTTTCAGTCTAAGATGCAATCACAGGGACTTGCACTACTTCCAGAGTCAGAGGTTGGTCCCTCAAGTCCTCGTGTCAGCACAAAGGAGAGTTGTGTTGCTTCCTCAGGGAACGATCCAGGGACGGGTCACTCAGACAAATGCGGGCTATACATTGAAGAAAATCCTTCCCGCCTGGTTGCCCTAGGAAGACTTTATGAGGGATCCACAACAGTTCACAACATCCCTTTGTTACATGGCCAAGTCAAGGTTGGTGTTGAGGAGGTTAAAGATGCAGAGACTCTCGTTCCTGTACCCACTGACGAGGTTACCTTAGTGGGGCAGACACTTAACACCTTCCTTGCTTGGCCAACATATCTTGTGAAGCGTTTATCAAAACAGGTATTTTACTCTGATTATATGTTTATTTTTTTCAATTAATTTGTTCACTGTAATCAAAACTTGCTAATTAACTATGTTTTATCAACAGGCAGCAGCTGTGCCTCTAGCAAAACCTCCAGAAAGCCCGGATAAAGAGGTCGATGACCCCCTGTACCTGATGACATTGAGCATCCCACAACTGTTTTTGAAGCCTCTCCAGGTTATGTGGGATATTATCATATTCGGGGTGTTTAATCAAAACTTTCCATTGTATATAAAGCACGAAGATCTCTCTGAAATTGCACACGGTGGTCAATGTCTCAGCATATCTGTTATACAGTTGTGGATTCTGTAAGCCATTTTAGATTACTATTAATTACCAAAGTAATTGTTTTAAATTTATACATAATTAACTTTTACTTAACAACACAGCCATCTGACTGAGACAAGTGTGCGAGCGGGGAATTTTGATGTGTATGGATTCCTCGAGCCACAGTCCATTCAGAGATCTGGGCAATCACAATTTGAATCCGAAAGTTATATCAAGAGTTGGATACAGAGTTCAAAACGAGATGTTTACCTTGGAGTATACCTGAATGGGTAAGTCAAACACAATAATTGAATTTAAATAATTTATACTATTACAATAACTCATATTCGTCTCTACTGCAGCGGACACTGGCAAATGGTCGTCATTTTGCCTACGAGATTTTGTTCTTTACATAACAGGCCAGACAACTACCTTAAGGGAATAATTAACAGGTCAGTATTGTTTTCAATACATTTTCATTGGCATAACTCAACAACATCAATATTTTAATGTTCCTCATATTCAACACTAGTGCTTTGAAAGGACTTGATGATGCTCCACAACCGAAATCCAAAGCTGCTGCTAGGTGGATTGTTGTTAAGGTACGTGATTTAAATAAAAGTTCTACTTATATATATTTTATGTGTGTGTACACTAATTGTAGTTAACGTTTAATTAATATCCAAATTTCATTATGTATTTAGTGTAATAGACAAAAAGGAATCACTGAATGTGGCTACTACGTGATGCACTGGATGTCCACGATAATCTTAGGATCTTTCAGGAATAATTGGGAGACGGTAATTTTTTATTTCAAACAAAGTTGGTTTTCTTATAATTGTTATTACATTATTAATTTATTTTTTTATTTGATCATGCAGTATTTTAATGAAGTTAGACCATTGGAAGCAGAGAGATTCAAGGCGCTACGCATCCAGTGGGCACAATATTATCTAAAAGTTAGAAATCAAATATAGGATGCTAGACAACTATGTAACTTTAGGTTACTTAATTAGTTTACATACTTTGCATTACATTTTTTATAATTGTTGTTTCATCTTAACATTGAATAACCTTTGTTGATAGCTAGTTTTTTGCTAAAACCTATTTGAAAACAGAATGCAAATGATATATGT
Organism: Glycine soja; assembly: GCF_004193775.1. NCBI lineage: Eukaryota > Viridiplantae > Streptophyta > Magnoliopsida > Fabales > Fabaceae > Glycine > Glycine soja. The sequence goes on from NC_041004.1 coordinate 33,608,797, forward strand.
TGTGTGCTGTGTGGTTTGATTTTAAATTTACAGGTTAAATTTTGGTTTTTTTTTTGTAAAAACAGAGACATTATTTAAAAAAAAATTCTTGAAAACAACATCGGTTTTTTTTTTTTTTTTTTTATAAAAAACCGATGTTAACGTTAGTCAAAATTGGTTTTTTGAAAAAACCGATGTTAATTGTCAACAGTAACACATTCGTTAACATCGATATTTTTTTATAAAAAACCGATGTTAACGTTAGTTAAAATTGGTTTTTTGAAAAACCGATGTTAATTGTCAACAGTAACACATTCGTTAACATCGATTTTTTTTTTTTATAAAAAACCGATGTTAATTGTCAATAGTAACACATTCGTTAACATCGATTTTTTTTATAAAAAACCGATGTTAACTGTCAATAGGAACACATTCGTTAACATTGATTTTTTACAGTAAACCGATGTTAACTGTCAATAATAACACATTCGTTAACATCAGTTTTTTGAAAAAATCGATGTTAATTATCAATAGTGGCACATTCGTTAACATCGGTTTTTTCAAACAATCGATGTTAACTGTCAACATTAACAAATTCGTTAAGATCGGTTTTTTTTTTATAGAAAACCGATGTTAACTAACCTTAACATCGATTTTTTAAAAAACTGATGTTAAATGTCAATAGTAACACATTTGTTAACATCGGTTTTTTACAAACAACCGATGTTAACTGTCAACATTAACAAATTCGTTAACATCGGTTTTTTTACACGTTAACATCGGTTTTCTGTAAAAAAACCGATGTTAACTGTCAATAGTAACACATTCGTTAGCATCAGTTTTTTTACAGTTAACATCGGTTTTTTTTACAGAAAACCGATGTTAACTGTCAACACTAACACATTCGTTAACATCGATTTTTTGTAAAAACCGATGTTAACTTTCAACATTAATATACATTTTTTGGGTGTAATTCATATTAGCAACATCGGTTATTTATATAACCGATGTTGGTAATTTTACGTTAACATCGGTTTTTAAAAACCGATGTTAACGATAATACTATCAACGTCGATACTTTCAACATCAGTTCAAAAATCGATGTTGAAAGTCATAAATAACCGATGTAGAAAGTATATTTTCTAATAGTGTTTGACAAAATAAAAATACTTTAGTTAGTCTTAAGTGATAATTTTGTTAAAGGTAATTTGACGTGTCTAACAAACTTATACATGTAATTTAATAATAAATGAATTAAATAATTTGTGGTGGTTAAAATCCTTTAAAATGAATTAAACAATTTATGGTGACTAAATAATCTCAAAAATTATAATTTTTTGTCATTTCATGTGTGATTTTCTTGCACTTCTGATTATATAATAGAGGGGAAGATGAAACAAAAGTGGGTTCCGGTGTATTTTGAGTGTAATTGAGAAGGTATTAAGAAAAAACAATTAAGTCTATTAACCATTTTAGGAAATCATCTAACAAGTTACCATCGAAGATCAACAAAAATATGTTTCACTTTTACAAGAATCAAATTAATACTTTTTAAATTTTATAGGAATTTCAAACATATTTTATCCTAATAATAATCATTTTTTTTATCGTCAAATGTTAACCGTTAATGTTTATTAATGAAGGGATTTGAACATGTGACTCATATTCCTTTTTTTTCTCCCTTTACCATTAGACCAACCTTATACCTTTATGATAATTATAATCGTGCTGAGGATCAAAATGCATTAATTATTTTTAAATTAATTAGAAAATACTAAAAAAATTTGAAAGACTAATATTAAATATAGAAAATATTAGAAGTATAAATATACATTTTACTTTTTACACGCATTCATCTTAGATATAATAATATATTTTTAACAGATTATTTTATTATCAATTAAAATTTATTAAGATTTCTAAGATCACATGAGAGATGTTTTTAGAGAGAGAGACTTATATGGAAAAGAAAAATTTAAAATTAAAACATATTCTCTTGTTTGAGGATAAAGTGTTTCTCTCCACACGTGATTTTGATCAAATTTATAATTTTATGGTAAATTTTTTCCTTGACAAAAGAGAAAGCTACCATCTGGATATGATCGAGAACTACCCTAAATAAATATTTAATTTATGGTGTCCACCTTCACTTCCAAAGTTACATCTTATTAGTTTACTCTTTTCTTCTGGCTTTCCTCAAATGATGAAGCAACATCAGCAAATTATCACATTAATATGAAAAAATAGAATCAAATTAAAATACACGTTTATCATATGTGATTAATTATACAGATCGATCTCTTGACTTCAAGAATGTGAGTAATTAAATAACATTAAATCCTTCCATCAATTTGTTATATATTCTTCATTATTTTCATTGTCATGAGATACAACTATTCATATTACAAAGAAAAAGGAAAAAAAAAATACTATGACAAACTATCCTCACACTTCTGCAATGCCATAAGAATGGCAAGATAGTAGTAATACATTTCATATATATATATATATATATATATATATATATATATATATATATATATATATATATATTCCCTTTTATTATTGCCACCTCGTGTCTATTGAAAACTGCCACATATTTGAATCATATATCCAGCTCCAAATCTGTCAAGGAGCTATCTTTACTCCGCTTTATGGCTACCGTGGATGACAAAGGACACTATAAAGAAACATCCGACAAATGTTTCAATGTTTCTTTAGCGTAACCTTAATTGGCTCATGATCCGAGCCAATTAAATGAGGAAAATTCAGCTTAGCTTTTGAGCCCCGCATCTTAAATGCAGCTCGATCATAAGCTAAAGCTGCATCCTCAGCGGTTTCGTAGGTTCCAAGCCACACTCTCACACCATTCCTCTTAGTGTCCCTAATCTCCGCCGCATACTTCCCCCACGGCCTCCTCCGCACGCCTCGGTAGCTCAACCCCTTCTTTGGAGGCGTGCGAGTGCCACGCGCGGCTGTAGTTTTACTATTTTGACCCTCATTTTCCATTTTCACAGCTACACTAACATTACTCACCTCATTTCCATTGGCGGGGAACCATCCGGTGGCAGCAGCATCACGCAAAGCACCGTAGATGACCATGTCATTGGTGTCGTTCTCCTTCAACGGCAGCTCCGCCCAATTCTCTGTCAAGAAAATGTTCCGGAAGCTAGAACTCCGGCAGAACGCTGCTATGGACGGCACCGATGCAGAAACGTCCTGAAACGGCGTCGTTACGGGTATCTCAAAGTGATCAAGAGCATTCACATTGGTGTTTAAAGCATGAGAGCTCATTGCTCCGTACAAGTTTGATGTTTCGTTGCTTTCGTAGGTTGTGTGGTTTGTGACTTGTGAATGTGGTGACTATGTTTGTGTTTGCTTTATATATATAAGAAAAAAGTTAGATGGAGAAAAGGACTAGTATAAAATTCGATTCAATTGTGGCATTGATTTATAGTGGTTCCATGAACGTTCCTAATTTCCCATGTGCAATAAGGTTTGTCTCACGTGGTAAAATATACACTTTTTAATTTGAAAACACAAAAAAAGTACGTTGATGATTGTCTCCACTTTCCATTTTTATTCCATTATCAAATTTCTATTAATATAGCATTGGTCAAGGTTGAAACTTGAAAGTGACGATAGGTAAGGTGACAAAATGAATAAAAAAAGAGAGTAAAACGGTCAAACATTGGTAAGGGCAGTAGGCAAAAAGTATCAATTAATAAATTGCACGTGTGCACTATTCTTCCAAATGAGGATTAGGAAATACTCCCTCCGGTGTAAATTATAAATAAAATAAAAGACATATTTCACGTTTATTAAAGAATTCTTTATTTCTGTTAAAATTGTGAGTCTCAATTAAAAATAAAAAAATTTAAATTATTTTTATTAGAACTTGATACCAAGTATATAAAAAGTTGTTGAACTTATTAAATAATAAAACATGTTTTAGAAATAATTTTATTAAATAAGTCATAAGTGATTGATATTTATTTATATTTGAGATAAAGAAAAGGAGATATTTATTGCTTATATTTAAGATAAGATAGGAGGGGTATACTTTTTTATACATATTTTGTTTTTAATTAAAATTTATTAAAAATTATAAAATAAAAAATAAATTCATTTAATAAAAAGTTAAATCTATACAAATTTATGATTTTTTTTAAAGTCAGTCAACAATTAAAAATAAATCTATTACTAACTTTTATCATTCTTAATTAATAACTGGTTTCCACATCTCACCTCCGTCTCTTTCATTAGATAATGATCGGTGATTATAGAAGTTTGGACACAGCTTGGGGAGAAAACAGATTAAGTTACCAGAGGCTTCTTTTGGTGTACGTTAAAAGACAAAAGTATAATATATATTGATAATAAAAAGAGCTTGGTGTTCATAGTTCATACATGAAAGTTATACAAGATTTACATTCTTTTGGTGTTCCTAGTTCATACATGAAAGCTATACTTTATGCATTTTAAGCTTGGTCTGCTTTTCAAAACAAGATCTGAACATAACTGATATATATCTCTAACATATTTTTAAGGTGAAGAATCCTTTAAAATTTAAGAGTTTATTTTATAGTTAGATCTTTCGATTAGGCCAAAAGATCTATCTAAATAATAGATTTAAATTCCTTTGCAAATTAACAAGTCGGTTTAAGCCTTGAAACACTGGCTGATCTTTGTTGTAACGTAGGGGGCCATGCCCCCCCCCCCCCCCCCTATATATATATATATATATATATATATATATATTATTCTAATTGATTTTAATAAGATTTTTTCTAATATTTTTAATTATTCTTTACAGTTATTTGTTTCTTAATTATTAAGAATTTTAAGTAAGTGAACGGACACTAAAAAAACATATTAACTGAAATTAATTTTATTATTATTACTATTATAAACAATTTTCTTAAGTATTAATAATAATTTTCATACATTAACTTTTTCTTATTCTTATGGGTTTTTCAAGCAATTTTTTTTTACGAATTTTGTAATTTTTTATGCAAAGATTTGTAATGACTTTGGCAAAAACGTAATTATTAATTTCCTTAAACTCTTTGAAAAGTCTTTATAATTTTTTATTGTGTATTCTAGTATAATTTCGTTTTGTATAAAAAATTAATGCCTGTAATTTGCAGTTTCACAAAAATAAGTTAAAGATTATTTCTCTACTGCTTTATTCAATAGCTGTGACTAGATTAAAAATCATAAAAAAATTGAAGTGTTTTTATAATAAACTCGAAAATTTTTATTTTAATGTCATAAATATAAATAACATTTGAATAGTATCGTTAAAGGCTTAAAATCACTTGTGACAACAAAAATGCTTAAAATCACTTATAAGAAAATGATGTCATCAAAATTATTTTATTTAATTATACATTATAATTATAATTACTTTGACCTTCCAAATATTGTTTTTCAAACTCCGCCACTGCCTTGAAATATTCTTTGAACTTAATTTATTTAGTAAATAAGTTGGTTATGTCTATTGATATAAATTGTCCTTATTTAGATGGATAATTTATCTTTCAGCAGTAAATCATGTTAAAGAAAGTTTGTATATATATGAGTTTACATATATATATATATATATATATATATATATATATATATATATATATATATATATATATATATATATATATGAGTTTAATGTAAGAAATAATTATGTTCGCCACATGTACTTCTGGTACACCATATGCTGCCACATTTTTCACAATTTTCAAGTGTTGCACTTGCACTAATCTAGCTATGTGCCGTCACTTGAACAAGCACTACACACATATATAAATAAAAAATAAAAAAATTGTCAAGAAAAAAGGAAAAAACACAAACAGAAAAAAAAAAACAAAAGAATAAGCCCCGTCAAGTATGAAAGAAAGTGAGATCCACAATTATGTTGAACAAAATTAAATGAAAGCTAAAAACTAGTTAAAAGCTAAAAAAACTAACTTATTAAATTATAAGTGTTTAATAAAATTAATTATTAAAGTAATTAAAAAATATAAAATAATTGAAAAATTAGAAATTATAAGTTAGGATTTTAAGAAATGCGTTTTAAAAAATGAGAAATTATTAAGAAGTTGTTAAAGAAAGTTTATTTATCAAATATTTAAATGAGTGTTTTAGTTAATAAAAAAAGTTAAAAATTAACTGAGATGTATTATAGATCATAGCTTATGTAGCGAATGTAACAAAAATTATGTTAAATTAGTAAAATAATAAGATGTTTTTACTTTCTTTTTTTAATAAGTTACCAAAATCAATAATTAGTACATAAGTTTTTATTAGTATTTTAGTCTAGAAATTGCATATGGTAAATATTTGTTTTATATGATTAAAATTTATTATAAAAATACTTCTAAATATATAAATCATATAATTAAAATTTATGACTGATCAAGCTCGTAGTACAATTCATAAATAAATATTTTTAAATTTATAAATTAATTTTAAATTTATAATAATAATTTATATCGTGATATAATATTAATAATCTTTTTTTAAAATATTGGAATTTAAGTTTGCAATAAAGATATTGAAAAAATAGACTAAAAGAGATAAAACAAATTAAGAAAAAATCTTTAAAAAAATTTATCAAAGAAATTAAGCTCCTAATTAAGAAAAAAAACGACAGCTAAAAATACTCTCATTCAAAATATTCTAATTTATATAGAGAGAGGAATTATGTAAGGTATGGCGAATGAGAATTCTTAAATCCATAGGAGCTCCTGTGATGTGAGGTTTCATTTCTAGCATATTTATGACAGATCAAACTCGTGGAAGAAATCAGGAAGACATGAGTAAATAAGAAAAGGAAATAATTTCACATAATAATTGTATACAATTTTACTGAAGACAGTTTATTGACATGCATAGCATAACCTAAGAAAAATCAAGAGTTTTGTAGAAAATGTGAAACACCGTTGTTTTCATAACTAATATGGAAACAGTTTCAATCCTACGTGTACTGTTGGCATGTACTAAATTTATCATAACTAGTAAAATATTCTGAAGTCACCCTATCGAATCCACATCAACTTTGTATTTAAATTAATACAAATTCAATTCACAAGTAAGAGATAATAAATTTAAAATAAAAGATAATAGAAGATAAAAAAATAGATTTAAATTAAAAGAAGATGAAGATTAAAAATAAAAGATAAAAAAGAAAAAAATTAAAGATTAAGATAAAGATAAAAAATAAGATAAGGAAAAGAAAAGATAAGATGATTAAAAGATAGGTTATCATAACATAGTAATGTTGTTGGGACCTAGCATGTCCTCTTTGTCTAAAATGTATGATTTTATGATTTTTCTTGTTGAATTTTTATTTGTGAGTACTTCTCCCATTATTGTGTTTTCTCCTCACTCTTCTCTTCATCTTTTTCTTTTGAGTCATGCTATTCTAAAAGGTTTTCCTCCTGAGCTTCAATCTCTACAAAGTTTTTCTTCTCTTCTGGCCATAAATTTAGTCACTTCTTCTGCTAGCTTACCAACTTGAATTTCTAGACTTTTAAATGTTCATTGAGTAGATTCAGTGACTTCCTTGTATTGCATCAACAAATTATCCAGATTAAAAGTTCTTTCTTCTTCATATTGGTTGTAGGGTTGTAACTCTTGCTCCCACTGATAATTTTCCATGGAGTAGCTCTTGCCAACTTGAATTTCCTGGTTTTGCATTGAGTTTTGATTGCCTGTAGAGGTAGCATGGTATGACGTGTATTTCGTGAACACACTTTCAAGAGTAGGAGTTCTTTCTTCTTCATATTGATTGTAAAGGTGTAACTCCTGTCCCCACCAAGAATCACAATTTATCGGTGGTGGGTGATTGACCCTTGATCATGTGTTCTTAAGATACTCAGTCCACCTCTTATAAATATCTTCCATCTTTAAAATATCTCCCATGGATCAAATTCTTATGAGGTTTCACCCTACAAGCATAGACTCACAAGAAAAATGTTGTTTTTTTTTTGTCTTTTTAGAAAAAAGAAAAAAAAAGAGAAAAATAATTGCTTTAAAATTGCAATATGCAAATAATCAAGTACGAAAAACAAAGTCCCCGACAACTGCGCCAAAAACTTTTTAACTCGTTGGCAAGTGTACCAAATTTGTCACAAGTAGTAAAGTACTTGGAAGTCCGAGTATCGAATCCACAGAGACTTTGTTTGTACTTAGATTAATGTAAATCCAATTCACAAGCAAGAGATAATAAATTTAAAATAAAAGATATAGAAAGATAAAAAAATAAAAGATTTAAATTAAAAGATGATAAAGACTAAAAATAGAAGATAAAAAAGATAGGATAAGAAAAGTAAAAGATAGGAAAATTAAAGATTAAGATAAAGATAAAAAAAATAAGATAAGAAAAAGAAAAGATAAGATGATTAGAAGATAAGTTATCATAATGTGGTAATGTTGTTGGGACCTAACATGCCCTTTTTGCCTAGGATATATGATTTTATGATTTTTCTTTATCAATTTAGCTGATTTTATCCTACTCACATTTATTCATTTACTTGCCCCTGATTCCTCACGATGACAAGCCTATTTTATTTATCCATCTCCTAAATCCCTTTGAAAATATTCAACAAATAAAATGCATGAAGTCTGAATTCTTGATGTTTACAAAAATGCATGGGTATAAAATTATCATTCTATGTCTAGCATTGACTTTCTTATGAAATCTTTTCTTTTTGTTCTATTAAATGTTATCCTCTTCCGAGCATCTAACCCCTAAAACTGATGCATGCATACTTTCTTTAAATCTTATTTATAAGTTACCCTATTCCGAGCACCTAACCCCTGAAAGGATGAAAAGATGAATAATGCATGAAAGATAAACAGAAAAGACAATAGGATAGAAAACACCTGGTATTTCATTGACAAATAGTGAAGAGTACATCATACATCGCTATGGCTTTTAGGCCTACCAGGTCCTAACTAGGGGTTTAGCCACTCATGACCATGAGGACTTTACAATGAGAAGGGGTGAAAGAAAGAAAATGAGTAAATGATTTCCCGAGGGGATTCTGTAGTGGTGCCCTTTTTCCCTTGGCCCGAGTCTCTATTTATAGCTACCGAAGTGGACTTGGGCCTTCGTATGCTCGCTTAGCGTGCCCTACCTCGCTTAGCATGCGCTTAGCGAGCTCCTACCGCTTAGCGTGTGTTGTTCTGGCATTGCGCACTTACCAGTTTTTATATCTGCAGCCAGGATTTAACAAAACATCAATTCTTAAAAAATTAACACAAATAATTGCTAAATAAATATTTTTTTAAAGGAAATTTTACTTAATTTTCTATTATCAAAGTACAATTATTTAGCAGTTATCAAAATTCCCCAAATTAAAACTTTGCTTGTCCCCAAGAAAATCAAAATAAAAGCAGGCTCTGAATTCTTCAACACTGTAAATGGTTGCATTTTCTCAGATTCTTTCAACTGGTCCTTTCTATATTTGTCATGATCTCACAATGAAAGCACAAACAACATCGAGATGAAAATAGTTAGTATTGAAAATCAATCAAGTTTGGCTTGCCTCACTTTTCTCACAAGGTTAGTGTTTCTCTCTGGGCACAAGTGTCTGGGGTGAGGTGAGTGTCTAAGAGTTCTACGACCTGCAATTAAGATTCCCAAATTTTGCACTTCATCTCAGTTAAAGTTATTCTTACTTACATTTGGTGGATCACTAAAGACTTTTATTGGCTAGTAACGGGGCCTGGCTAAACAAGAAATCATGATTTTTCTGGGATTTCAAAAATTAAGGTTATAAGAGAGCATTCATCCTAGAAAACTTATACTTAGCCCAGGCTTTATTTGTTTTTCAGCCTCAACACTTATGCAATCTATTTTTCTTATTTTCAACCTTAGTACTTATGGCACCTCTTCTTTTCTGCCCTTATTTTTATTTTATTTTTTGGAAAAAGACTTTTGGCTTACAAGCTTTTTTTTTTGGGTGCCTTATTAAGTGCTACTTTTACATTCCCAAGACCATCTTCATTCTATCCATCCCCCAAATTAGGAGGTTATTATGACTAAAACCCTTATGCTCTCTTAGAACCCTAAAACAAGGTTAGAGATATCACCATTAGGCTCAGGGGTTTTATTTAAAAAAAAAGTAATTACTAATTTTGGCTCAACAAGGGTGTAAGGGATAAATTTCATCACAGGTTGGCTTTTTAGCTGAGTGGCTAAAATAAAAAGAAACATGGCCTTGATCATATCCACCTCATGTAAATAATCTAACTCCTGTCCCCACCAAGAATTTTTCATGGAGTAGAGATGACAGTTGTCATTGAAATGCTCTCCTCCACAAAAATCACAATCACAATCTATCGGTGGTGGGTGATTGACCCTTGATCATCTATTGTCAAGATACTCAGTCCATCTCTTATAAATATCTTCCATCTTTAAAATATCTCCCATGGATCAAATTCTTATGAGGTTTCACCATGCAAGCATAGAGTCACAAGAAAAAGGTTGTTTTTTTTTGTTTTTTTTTAGAAAAAAGAAAAAAAAAAGTGAAAACTAATTGCTTTAAAATTGGAATATGCAAATAATCAAGTACGAAAAATAAAGTCTTCGGCAACAGCGCCAAAAACTTGTTAACTCGTTGGCAAGTGTACCAAATTTGTCACAAGTAGTAAATTACTCGAAAGTCCGAGTGTCGAATCTACAGAAATTTTGTTTGTACTTAGATTAATGCAAATCCAAGTAACAAGCAAGAGATAATAAATTTAAAATAAAAGATAAAAGAAAGATAATAGAAGATAAAAAAAATATATAAATTAAAAGATGATAAAAATTAAAAATAGAAGATAAAAAAAGATAGGATAAGAAAAGTAAAAGATAGGAAAATTAAAGATTAAGATAAAGATAAAAAAAAATAAGATAAGGAAAAGAAAAAATAAGATGATTAAAAGATAAGTTATCATAATGTGGTAATATTGTTGGGACCTAGCATGCCCTCTTTGTCTAGGATGTATGATTTTATAATTTTTCTTTATCAATTTAGATGATTTTATCCTACCCGCATCTATTCATTTGCTTGCCCCTAGATTCCTTACGATGACAAACTTATTTTATTTATTTATCTATCTCTCAAATCCCTTTGAAAAGATTCAACAAATAAAATGAAGTCTGAATTTTCGATGTTTGCAAAAATGCATGGGCATAAAATTATCATTCTATATCTAGCATTGACTTTCTTATGAAATCTTTTCCTTTTTTTTTATATTAGAAGTTACCTTCTTCCGAGCATCTAACCCCTAAAACTGATGCATGCATACTTTCTTTAAATTTTATTCAGAAGTTACCCTCTTCCGAGCACCTAACCCCTAAAAGAATGAAAAGATGAATAATGCATGAAAGATAAATAGAAAAGACAATAGGATAAAAAAAACACGGGTGAAAGAAAGAGAAGGAGTAAATGATTTCCCCTAGAGGGGATTCTATAGTGGTGCCGTTTTTCCCTTGACCTGACTCTCTATTTATAATTGCTGAAGTGGACTTGAGTCTTCATATGTTCGCTTAGCGAGCTCCTATCGCTTAGCACATGTTGTTCTGGCATTGCGCGCTAAGTGCGACTGCTAATTGTCGGTGCGCTTAGTGCGAGTTGCACATTTTGAGCGCGACATTGGACTGAGCCTTTCTGATTCCTTCTTTTCTTTGTTATTTTTCCACCTTTTTTGTTTTTTGCCACTCCTGTTTTTATATCTACAGCCAGGATTTAACAAAACATCAATTCTTAACAAATTAACATAAATAACTGTTAAATAATTATTTTTTAAAATGAAATTTTACTTAATTTTCTATCATCAAAATACAATTATTTAGTCGTTATCATGTACAATCATCAGAATGCTATCATTCTGTTTAAAAGACATGATGAGCAATGGCTACAGCCAAGAATTTTGAGTCTCTTTTTTGAAATCACACAGACAAAGGAAACATAAATTGAATTGGGCGGAGATATAATTAAGGTTGACATGGTGGTTTGTTAAACTGAAATTTTTAACAAAACTATGAAACTAATATTTCACAATAAATAAAACAAAAACATAAACTGAATTGGGTATCTTTCTTTGTTGTCACTGCAATTGTTGGTGCTACAACCAAAGTGGCAATAAGGTTTTGGCTAACAATAGTGAATGTATCATCTGATGAAGTAATAAAACTCATCACGGTTAATATCGCCATCGACGTTGATATTACAGCTCTGCAAATTGTTATATGAATCACACTTGGTTCCAATAGGCCAATAATGATAGTATAAAGGGAAAAAATAAATTCAATAATGTAGCTGAAGTAAACGAAAATTTCTGCATGATCTTCTTTACCCCTAAGTAAAGATAATCATCACTTATCAGTATGCAGATGATGCAACCTTACTCAACAACACTGACAGGATTTTTTTTTAAAGCAAAAGTGGTTCTCCCAAAGCAGCACAACCCGAAATATATTAAAATAGAAAGAGCCACAAAACAAAGAAAACATGCTGGGGCAAAACTAAATCCATGACAAAGGATCTTACTATTTCTCCCCAAAGTTTTAAATTGGGCTGCGGTTACGGGTGCGTTAAGGTAATTGTTATTATAGGTATAGCGGATCTTGGGATGCGGATTGTAGTAGCTGCGGCATGAATGCGTCATGGCTTAGTCCAAAATTATATTAAAATGTTTTGCGTGATTATATAAAATCTATAATACCTATAATTAATCATTTAATTTGATTCTAAACTATTTTAAATTAATTCAAAATAATTCTGATTTTAAATTTCTTTTAAACCTTAATTAATGTTATTGAGCCAAATTAATTCCTTCCATTTCTCATCTAATTAATATTTTTTTTTCAGTCAATAATAATTCCCACTAAATTGTCTCCCAATTAAATTGATTTCCTATTCACTCAATTAATTAATTAAATTTTGCAAGCATTTTTTTTAACCTACTCCCTGCTCTCAAGTCTCAACTCAAGTGATCCAAATAGGCAAATAAACAATCTCCCACTCATATTTTCAATTTTAATTTTAACTTCCCACTTCTTTTTTCCAGTCAGCAAATTCCCACCCTAACTTTCCACTGTCCCTTATTATCTTAACTTTGTTTTTTTTTATCTTAAATCTATTATCACTAAGAACGTTTATAATACATAATTGTTTAAATGAATTGTTTATTTAAAATTTGCAAGTCTTACGATATTACATAAATTTAAAATCTTTTAAAAAAATTTACTCTAATTCATTTATTTCAATGGTATAATTATTACTCAATTTTAAACAATTCATAAAATATTCTTATGGAAGATGCTCTAACAATTTTGATTACCCCTCTTTTCTCCCGTTCAGACAAGTAGAAAACAATTTTTATTCTTCCTTCTTCAATTTTACCTGTGGTCTCTCTGTCTTCACCTTTCTCCTTCACGAACTTTAGATTTTTCTTCCTCTTCAATCTTGTGACTTCCATTCTTAAATATACACAACATCATCTAAGGAGAAAGGGGTTTCGAAAGTTACGTATGTATTTAATTTGTTCATTGTTGGGATTCTTTTGGTTTAATTTTCAAATGGGATTCTTGGGTGAAAATCTTGTCTTGACTGAAACGGGATTCTTGTAGCGCTGGTTGCGGCCGCAATGACTGCATCACCGTTTTGTTGTAGCATTTTCTGCGATTTTTAACCCCACCATGATTTTGTTATGTAACGGTATCCTTAGGCTTTGATACCATTAGTTAGGAATACATAATTGGTTCAATATAATGTTTTTATTCAATATTAACATTACTCTAACACAAACATGCATGCAAAAATACAGAACAGGTAATCAGAAACATATCATAAATGAACTCAGAGTGTCAGTAAAATTAACATAAGGTAAATTACACTTAATGATCATCAATAACAATAATGTTCATATTTTCAATATGTTTTATAAATGTCTTGGACGGTAATCCCTTTGTCAAAGGGTTAGCTACCATAAGGTTTGTGTTAATATATTCTATTGACACTCTTTGTTTTTGAACTTCTTTCACGGTAAAGTACTTCAATTCCATATGCTTAGCACCCTTAGAATACTTGTCGTTCTTAGAGAAAAATACTGTTGTGGAGTTATCACACTACATTTTCAGCGGCCTAGCAATACTGTCAACAATTCTAAGCCCTGAAATAAAGTTTCGCAACCAATTAGCATGAATTGTAGCCTCAAAACATGCCATAAATTTAGCTTTCAGGGTAGATGCAACAACAACTGATACACACATAATTGCTTCCATTTGTTTTCGTTCCATATCATTTATAGGACATTGTGTAAGACTAAATTTGTCTCATTTCTAAATTAGAACATGTGATGTTGAACACGTTTTCATCCTGAATCTCTCTTGTACTTTATTGATATATGCCTTCTTAGATAAACCTAACAATCCTTGTGATTTATTACGAAATATTTCTATTCCTATCACATAGCTTACATCACCCATATCTTTCACTTCAAAGTTGCTAGAGAGAAATTTCTTAATCTTACGAAGAAGACCAGGATCATTAGTAGCAAGCAATATATATCATCAACATACAAAATTAGAAAAATAGCCTTACTCCCACTAACTTTCAGATATATACATTGATCAACAGTATTTCCCTTAAATCCAAAGAAAATAATGGTATCATTAAACTTCAAATACCATTGACGGGAAGCTTGCTTAAGACTGTATATTGATTTCCTTAATTTACACACCATGTGTTCCTTTCTTTCAACTGAGAACCCCATTGGTTGGTCCATATAAACATTCTCCTTTAAATCTCCATTAAAAAAGGCAGTTTTCACATCCATCTGATGTAGCTCCAAGTCATAATGGACAACTAATGTCATGATAATCCTGAAAGAATTCTTTCATGAGACCGGTGAAAACGTCTCTTTATAATGAATGTCATCTTTTTTAGTAAATCCCTTGGCAACAAGTCTAGCCTTGTAACATTCAAGGTTGTCATGAAAGTCACATTTAGTCTTGAAGACCTACTTGAAATCAACTCTCTTACAACCCTATGGTAATTCTACAAGGTCCCAAACACCATTATGTTCCATGTAATTTATCTCTTCTTTCATGGCATTTAACCATTTCTCAAAATTATCACAACTTACAGCTTGTGAAAACAAAACTGGATCATTATCATTAATGCTTAAGTCTGTTTCTGTTTCATGTAGGTATATCACATAGTCATTCGAAATAGCTGGTCTCCTTTTTCTTTAAGACCTCCTTAATGCTATTTCTTGTGGTTCTTTCATAAAAGTTTCATTATGTATCATGGACTCATTATTGTGTCACTCTTTTTCATTATTATTTTGAACAACAACTAAATGAACAATCACCTTACTGCGAGAGGCACAAGCTAAAGGGACTTGCACTCAACTTCTTTAATTTTCACATCTCGTGGAACTGTACTCCCACTGATTTCACAATTTTTAATGAACCTTGCATTTCCAATTTTGACAATTCTAATACTATGATTAGGACAATAAAACATATACCTTTTTGACTTTTCTGGATAACCAATAAAATATCCACTGATTGTTCTTGCATCCATTTTTCTTTCTTACGGATTATAAATCCTCATTTCTGCCTGGCAATCCCAAACAAGCAAGTGCCTTATACTAGGTGTCCTATTCGTCCACAGTTCAGAAGGTGTCTTTGGAACTGTCTTACTAGGAACCCTATTCAACAAATACATGACTGTTTTCAAGGCATACATCCACAAAGATACGGGTAAAGTTGAATTGCTTAACATACTCCTAACCATATCCATTGTTCTATTACGCCTTTCTGATACACCATTTTGTTGTGATGTACCAGACATTGTGTATTGCGCACAAATGCCACATTTCTAAAGAAGTTTAAGACATGGACCTGGGTGTTGTCCAGTTTCATCGAATCTTCCGTAATACTCACCACCTTTATCAAATCTAATAACTTTCACCTTTCTATCTAATTGGCTTTCTACTTCATTCAAGTAAATTTCTAAGACATCCACTGCCTGAGATTTTTCATGCAGTAAGTAGACATAATCGTAACGTGAATAGTCACAGTAAAGGTGATAAAGTCCTTTCCAAAAGAATTAACATCAAAAGGTCCACAAATATCAGTATGCATAATTTCAAGAAGCTGAGTGCTTCTTGTGGCTCCTTTCTTTGTATCTTTTGTTTGTTTTCATTTAATACAATTCACATAAATATTTAGATACGTAAAATCTAAATCAGAAAGAATTTCATTCTTTATTAATCTTTTCATCCTTTCTCTAGAAATGTGACCTAAACATTTATGCCACAAGAAAACATATCGTTCATTCACTAAATTACGTTTAGTGCCAACATTATGATGCATAGTTAAAATGGTTTAAGCATACAAACCATCTAATTTCAATTTGTATAAACCATCACAAAGAACACTTGTACCAATGAGATGATTATGCTTAAATAAACTGAAACATCCATTACCAAAATTAAAAGAGTATACAGTAACATCAAGTTTAAATATTGAAACTAAATTCCTAGATAAACTAGGTGCATAAAGAGTTTCCAGTAAATCTAAATGATGCTTAGTGTTAAGTTTTAAACGATAAGTCTCGACTGCTTCCACTAGAGCTTTCACTCTATTCCCTATGAAGACGAATTTCTCATTTGGGCTTATGGTTTGGATTGTAAGGAATCCCTGCATAGTGTTAGAAACATGAGTCGTATATCCAAAATCAATCCACCATGAATTATGAAAAACTTCAGTTAAGTTTGATTCAAGACATATATGAGCATTAAGCTCACCTTTCCTTTTGAATCAAGACTTACACTTTAGGCAATCCTTCTGGAAATGTCCTGATTTCCCACAAAATTGACAATTATTGCCCTTTGATACCTTCTTCTGGATTTGCAAAGAGTCGCCATTGATCTTTAATGACCCTTTGCCTTTATCATGCTTCTTCATAAAATTTGTTTTCAGCTCCTTGATTCCCTTGGTGGCTAACATAATGGACTGAAAGACTTCCTTGATTCTTAAGCCATATTTCTTCCTGAACTAACATATTGTGCAATTCATGCACATTCCATTTATCTTTCATGGTATTATAGCTCATTTGGAACAGGCCATACTCAGGCGTAATGAGTTTAAAATAAATTGAACAAGGAAGTTCTCATTCACAACCATTCCCAAGGTCTTGAGTCTTGCTGCAATATTTGTCATCTCAATGACTTGTTCATGCATAGTACGCGAACCGTCAAACTTCATGATGGTCAGCATATTAATTAATGTCCTAGAAAGAGACTTATCAGCTGTTTGAGACCGCTCTCCCACTAATCCCATAAACTTTTCAACACTTTCGATTTTAGGGAAAACTTAGTACTGTCTACAACAGTCATTCTCATCAACATTAGGTTGAGTCTGTTAAATTTTTCTCAAGCTTTATAATGGACTTTCTCTTCATAATAAAATTTATATAAGTATTTTGAGACATAAAACACATGTCATACATATGATTCGCTCAGATAACAGTCAATGTATATTGATGCTCTCCTTTGGGTGATACACCAACACACAACATACAAACATGATGATGCTAATAAAATTCTTAACATTATTTAACAATTAAATATGCACCAATTAGTAGTACTTATTTCATTTGGGTATATAAATAAAATTAATGATACACATAAATCGCCTACAATTATATTCATTAATTATAAGAACAACTAATCAACCTTTAGGCGATCCATAAATGTCTTATAACAATGAATTTCAATGTACCCATAAACCAATAATCATATAATTTAGCATCCATTATTCTATGAATAATTGAAATAATAATTAATTTAGAATTAAATAACCTTATAGACTTGGCCACTTTGGTGACTAATAAATCTATCATACACTTAATTTCAAACAAATATATGTCCCGCACATACTTATTGCTATTAACAATTCATAGCCATTTTATTAATTTTATTCCAGGCCATAAAATAATATTCACATTTATTTGTCTTTTGCATTCAAACACATTCAAGCAAATATGTAGCATATATATATATATATATATATATATATATATATATATATATATATATATATATATATTGTTACCTGCAATTTCAAAGTATTCACGTTAATTTAATTGTAGGACATAAACTTTCAATCCTTTAATCACGTTTAATAATAATATTTGAAAAAAATGAGCAAGTGTGATTGAGAATAACAAAATGTGGGTTGCAAATAGCAATTTCAAAAGGATTCCTTCAACCCTGCCAGGAGTGTACATGTTGAGTTAAATTAGATAGCACAAAAAATTGGAAATAAAAACTGGCAGTCACGATAATGGCTTTTTTCCACATTTATGAATATATGTTAAAGGAAAAAACCAACACCAGCAATTATCATCAAATCAAATTAGATAGCACAAAAAGATGAATCTAAATTTTTTCTCCAAATTTAATATGTACAGTCCATAGCGCCAATCACGTACAAACATCACAAGTCTTTCTCTATTGAACACAATCAAAATAATATAATTTTACGCATTCATACTTGTGATTTGAAGGCCAATTTAATTAATACTCATTTCAATATAAAATTTCATAGCTGCAGTAGAAAAAAAAAATCCCTAAATTTTATAATTAGGGTTCATGCATAATTGGGAGAAAATAAAGCATTTTTAAAGAATCATAAATTTCATAACACATGTTTTGATACCACATGTAAAATTTTTTAAGGGTTTCCTAGATTAACAATTATAGGAAACCAACACGATCTTGAAACCTATGATTCTTACAAATGATAAATGAATA
This sequence comes from Glycine soja, assembly GCF_004193775.1. Taxonomy (NCBI): domain Eukaryota; kingdom Viridiplantae; phylum Streptophyta; class Magnoliopsida; order Fabales; family Fabaceae; genus Glycine; species Glycine soja. The sequence goes on from NC_041004.1 coordinate 33,627,601, forward strand.
ATACGTATTGATTTCTTGACAGAGGAGAAAAATAAGATTTCACTCCCTTGGACTATTCTTTCTGTCTCTTTACGTTTGTGATGACTAGAGATTAGAGAGAACACTTTTTTGTCAGGAAGGGGACCTCGTTTTACGTTATGAACCCCTTTTATAATCATTATTTCCATCAAGTAACAGTTATTTTTAGAAACTTATACTATTTAACTTAATTACAATTTAGTCCTTAATTATTAATTATTTATTTATTAGTCCCTACATAAGTCACATGTTTTTCACATGAGACATTAATTCTAACAAAATGATAATCCATGTTGACTACGGGTAACAAAATAATTACGCGCAACTAAAGTAAGAGATGAGAAAAGAGTATCTATAATCACAGTGAGAAAAAAAAAGAATTTTACTAAATGAAAGAAATTACAACTACCAAAAGAATCTCATACGAAAAACTATTTTCTCTATTAATTTTTCTTAAAGATCTATTGGATTCCTAAAAATTTATGATATTGCACAAATCAATATTTTGGAATGTGAACAAAGTTCCTTTTATGGCTTTGGAGTGCAAGCCGAATGCAAAACTCACCAACGTGGAACTTTGTCCACACACCAAAAATATCATTCCAAAAATTATAAGCACTTTGAAAATGTTTGAAAATTAACATCAACTTTCAAGATATTCTCTTTGTAACATTTTAGTCAATGTTTTGTGATCTATTACTATGCTATCCCATCCATAGTTGACTTTTTAATATAGTATTAAAATTTATGAACTTATTTGGGATAGAAAACTCGCCTCTTCATCAAACACAGTTAGAACAAAATATTAACTTGATGAAGAAAGCAAGAATATATAAACGACCCAAATCAAAATACCAATTTTTGAACAAATCATAGAATAGATATTACATATTTATTATTTTTTGCCTATTTGTTACTCTTTTACATAGTTTGGTTATCTGTGTTGACTATTTATAAATCCTTCTAAACACATTTTCCCCACTTCCTTACCATTCTCAGAGCTGCCCCTCAAAAAATCTCCGCATCCTTTCATATATATAGAAGAATCCTTAATTAATTAAGTTTAAAGTTATCGATATATAGTTGTAGTCGCTAGTCACCGATTTTAGCAAATTAAAATCTTGTCCCTTATTGAGGATAATAACTGTTTCTTTCAACACGTGATTTTGATTAATTTATTATGATTAATTTTGCTCCCTGAGTAAAGAGGAAGTAACCCTCTTTATTAGAGCATCTGATTGTAGAATGATAACCACAAATAAATATTTAATTTATGGTGTCCACACCCACCCTCACTACATACGAATGTTCAAATAATAAAGAGTATGCATTACGTAATCTTATTAGTTTTCTCTTTTCTTCTGGCTTTCTTCAAATTATGAAGCAACACCAGCAAATTATGTCATTAATATGAAAATATAGTAGAATCAAAATACACGTTTATCATATGTGAATGATTATGCGGATCTATTGACTTCTGTCTTTCTTCAAATGCATCATCATTATCATCATTAATTGGAGGGGAACAATGAACTTAAAGTATTGATTAAGTTTTAAAAAAACGAAACTTGTGAAAATTCTTTGGTGTTTTACAAAAGAGCCAAACACCAAAATTATAATAATTAACAAAAGGAAAATTAAGACTATCACAAATTATCATCACACTTCTACAATCCCATAACAATGGGGAGACATACATTAACACATTTCATATAAACATTAATTCTCTATTATTATTGCCACCTACTGTCCATAGAAAAACTGCAACATGTTTGAATCATTCAGCTCCAAATATGTGGAAGAGCCATTCTTACTCCGCTTTGGAGCCACCTCCAATGATGACAAGGAAACATCCAATTAACATTTTTTTAAGTTAACCCTAATTGGCTCGATATGATAATCCAAGTCAATTAAATGAGAAAAATTCAGCTTTGTTTTCGAGCCGTGAATTTTGAACGCGACTCGATCATAAGACAAAGCTGCATTTTCAACAGTTTTGTAGGTTCCAAGGCCCACTCTCACACTTATCTCTCTACTGCATACTTTTCCCACAGCCTCCTCCTTAGGCCCCGATAGCTCAACCCCCTCCTAGGAGGCGCGTGAGTGCCACGCGCAATTGAATTGTCACTATTTTGACTCTTAGTTTCCATTTTCACAGTTATCCCTACGTTGCTCACCCCATTGGCATTAGCGGGGAGCCATCCGGTGGTGGCAGCCTCATGCAAAACACCGTAGATAACCATGTCTTCCACGTTATCCTCCTTCAACGGCAGCTCTGCCCAGTTCTCCACCAAGAAAACATTCCGAAAGCTGGAGTTCCATCCAAACATTGCCGTTGTTGGCGGCACCAACGCGGAAGCATCGTTAAACGACGTCGTTATAGGGAGCTCAATGTCATCAAGGGTATTCATGTTGATGTTTAAAGCATGAGGGTTCATTATTTCGTACAAGTTTGATTTTTTTTTTTTTTTTACTTTCGTAGGTTCTCTTGTTTGTGACTTGTGAGTGTCGTGTCTATGTTTTTATAAGGAAAAAGGTAGACATAGTGAAGATGCAAAATAACACTGGTATATTCACACTACTGCAAAAATACTATTTAACGACGATTAAATAGGACTTTCAACAATGATTATAGACCGTCGTTGTAGCCAACATCATTGAAAATAAAACACCATTAACGACGGTTCTAAAAAATACCGTCGTTAAAAAAGCGAGTTTTCTAACGGTTCTTATGTAACACATTGCAGATGTTTTTTTATGTTTCTACCGAAAAAGAAAAAGGCAAATCAAGGATTACAAATATTAATCATTGACAACTGACAATACTAAGAAAATGACAAATGCTATGTTACCAGCCAGTGTATTAGAAAACAATTAAATTACCTAAATCTTTGCACTCGTTTATTAGGTTGAACTGTTAAAGTAACTACTAAGCAATAGATTCAAACCCCTCAATCCTCATTCACCCAAAACAGGCATAATACTAGAATCAATAATCAAATAACAAAGCCTGCAAATTTCACACTTCTATAGCATGCCACATTGCATTTTGTTAGTATTTATATGCGTACTATAAATTATTTAGTGTATTATAATATTTAAAATAGCCGCACTGTTTCCTGCTATAGCATCTTCAAATTAAGATGAATGCTACATACCACTATTTGAGATGAGTAACTATGATGTAAAGTATTTTTTTTTAATTCATGTTAACATATATAGGTGGTATATATCTTGAATTTTTAAGAACCCTTCCTCTCCATACCTATTTGATATTACCCATGTTTCAAGTATTCAAGCTTTCATAGGAAATAATCCTTCCTCTCCATACCTATTTAATATTACCCATTCAAATCCATTAACTATATGAAACAAATTACAACCATAGTTCTTGTAATATAAAAATTTATGTTTCAAGTGAAGGGGAATATTAAATAATATCCAGTACCATGAATTCACAATAATAATTCAGATTTCAGCGAATTATAAAATCATCACAGAACTAACCTTAGAGTAGTTCTTTGGAGCAAACAACGTTTTTGAAGATATTAACTAAACATGTGGATCTTTTTTCATTGATAACACATTTCCTGTTTTTTAGTGCACGAAGCCTGGAAGTCCTTGAGAAGCCATTGTAATGAATAATAATAATGATACTAATAATTAAGCCCCAAATCTAAGAAACACACATCCAAAGTAAAGCTAAATAAGAAAGAGTGTTACAAAAAGCAAAAATTCACAATCACTTCAAAGAGACATTTGTGTAATATAAAGCTCATTCGAATGCATAAAAAGAAAAAATAAGCAGCAATATAACACCTCATAGCACGCATTAACAACAAACAAATTAAACCAAAAATAAAAAACCTGCGCAAGTTTGCATCATTTCCATTCAACTAAAAAACTATGACCAAAATTCGAAATAAAAATTCAAAATTTAACGCATAGAGAAGCTCAAACATACCTTCGCCATAGGTACTAAACCTTTTCATAATCGCTCGCACTGTCTCGAGGTTGTCCACGCTGTCATCGTCATTGTCGGACACGGAAGCCAGCGGCAAAATAACGAACAAAGGCTGGTAGAGGCTCCGCACTCTCTTGAGACACTCGAGGTTGTCTCGGTTGTCGTCGGAGTCAGTGGCAGTGGGAATGGTCGAGTCTCTGGCGTGGAGGAGCGGGTCCCAATCATTTTTCAGTATTAAAATCATTTTTCAGTGAACAAACACTATTAATTTCCTCCCAATCATTCCACATCAGGTCAAAACACAACGAATCATCGCATCTAAGTCGCCATTTGCGAAATCAAGGATTACCTTGGACAAGAACTATAAACATCGAGGATTACCTTGGACACGTATGCGGTGTTTTGGAGGGGAAAATGGAAGGTAGGGGGACGAGACTAAAGCAGAATGAAGGGCACAATAGACCTAGCCTGCGACAGACAAGGATCTCACGCGGAATATATCAAGAGCGGTGGCCATAATTAAAAATGACTTGCATCAAAGACAGTTTTTATAAAATTGCTTTTGTAACGTTAATGTTAGAATATATGATAATATATTCTGATTTTATATAGTTGTTATATCTATTAGATTTATCTTTAGTCATATCTTTAGCTATTAGGTTTATCTTTAGTTTTATAGTTGTTATATCTATTAGATTTATCTTTAGCCATATCTTTAGCTTGTAATCTTGTATATAAGCGAATGGTGCTTAATGAATTATTCAAGGAAACAATTTCTTTCATGGTATAAGATTGCTTAGGGAAAGATTTTTGAACCTTCCTCAGCCTTCTGCACACAGGCCCTAGCGCCATTCAGCCCCTTTCTTCTTCTTCTCTCCTTATTCTCGATCACCATATCTGACTCAAAATCTACCTTTCACCCTGCTCTTGTTGTATCCAACATCAAGAATCATGTCCCAATCATTATTGAGATGGAAAATGTCCAATATGCGACATGGGTTGAACTTTTCAAAATTCACGCACGATCCCATAGAGTAATTGATCATATAATTCCTCTATAGGATGGCAAGCAGAAGGTGCCACCAACGAAGGAGGAGACAGAACTCTGGTTGATACTAGACGCCACTGTTCTACAATGGATTTATGCCACCATTTCTCATGATCTTTTACATACTATTCTTGAACCCGACACCACAGCAATGGAGGCTTGGAATAGGTTGTGTGATATATTCCAAGATAACAAACACTTTCGTGCCGTTACACTTAAGTATGATTTCATCCACACAACCATGGAGGCTTTTTCAAGTGTCTTTGCTTACTGTCAACATCTCAAGTCACTGTCAGATCAACTCAAGAACGTTGGCTTTCCGGTCGATAACAGCAGGTTGGTTCTACAATTGGTGTCCGGTCTCACTAAACCCTACAAGGGAGTGGCCACACTCATTTGTCAAAGTGATCCCTTGCCTTAGTTTTATCAAGCATGGTCGATGCTTGTTCTCAAAGAATCCGGCCTCAAAAAGGCGGCTCAAACCTCGTCCTCCACCATGGTGGCTCATGACTCGGATGAATCTCAAGAGATGTCTGATCATTCATTAGCACGCCGCACAAATAATGGTGGAAAACGGTATTCAAACTGTGGCAATTCTAGAAAGAATCGCAACAACATTGGTGGGCGTGATAACTCAGGCGTTGGCAAGGGAGGCTCTGGTGCCGGGGGTAAAGGTGGCGGTGGCAGCAATTGCGGGGGTGGACAACAGTAGCCCCAGAACAACCTTTGGCCTGCAGGACAGTAATGGCCTTGGCCATGGATGTAGTGGGTTGCTCTACCTTGTCCGTACCCAGCTGCTCCATGGGTCAGGCCTAATTATCAGCAACCTCCGCGCCAACAACCCGATATTCTTGGGTCCAGACCTCAGCAGGAAAACACAACGACAACTCCTACTCCAACAGACATCGAGGCTGCAATGCACACCCTCGATATTACTTCTCCTGACCCAAATTGGTATATGGACATCGGTGCCACCTCTCATATCACGTCCACCTCAGGTAATCTCATGTCTTATTTTAATATGAGCAATCATCGTGGTATCACTGTTGGTAATAGACAATCAATTTCTATTCGTGGTTATGGTCAAACTAACTTGCCTTCCACACATCCTCCTTTAGCCTTGAAAAATGTCCTTCATGCTCCTAAACTAATCAAAAACTTAGTGTCGGTTAGAAAATTTACCATTGATAACTCTATGACTGTTGAATTTGATCCCTTTGGGTTTTCTGTGAAGGATTTTTAGACAGAGATGTCTCTAATGAAGTGTGAGAGTCGGGGCACACTTTATCCTATCACCGAGTCCACCACTCCAGCCACTTCTTCCTCTACTTTTGCTGCCTTAGCTCCTTCTCTTTGGCATGAGCGGTTAGGACACCTGGGAGTATCTATCTTGCATTCTCTTAGGAAAAATAAATTTATTGAATGTAATCAAATTAGAGATTCTCGTATTTGTCATTCATGTTCTCTTGGAAAACATATTAAGTTACCTTTTGTTTTGTCACATTCTCATACTCTTATGCCATTTGATATTGTTCACACTGATCTTTGGACATTACTTGTTTTGAGTTCCTCAGGGCACTGATATTATATCCTGTTGTTAGATGATTAGTCTAAATTTTTGTGGACTTTTCCTTTTTCAAACAAATCAAATGCTTATTCCACATTCATAAATTTTAGAACTTTCATCCGAACTCAATTCGAACAGGAAGTAAAGAATATACAATGTGATAATGGTAAAGAGTTTGATAATAAGCCTTTTTGGGATTTTTGTAAAGTGAATGGTATTTCTTTTTTATTGTCTTGTCTTCATACTTCTTCTCAAAATGGGAAAGCCGAAAGGACAATTCGTACAATTAACAATATTGTTCGTACGTCACTTGCCCATGCATCATTACCTCTTTCCTTTTGGCATCATGCCTTACAAATGGTGACTTACCTTCTCAATATTCTTCCTCATAAGTTATTGAACTATAAATCTCCTCTTAGGGTTCTTTATCATAAGGATCCGACCTATTCTCATCTTTGGGTTTTTGGATGTTTATGTTATCCTCTATTTCCTTCAACTACCATAAATAAACTTCAACCCCGCTCTACTCCATGTGTTTTTTTGGGATATCCTTTGAATCACCGTGGTTATAAATGCTATGACTTATCTTCTGGGAAAATAATTATAAGTCGTCATGTCATTTTCAATGAGACACAATTTCCATTTGCTAAATTACATATTCCTCATATTCAGACTTATGATTTCTTAGATGATGGCCCAAACCTATACGTGGTCCACCATTTAGTGTCTCAATCCACTACTCCTAATGCTTAAACTCCTGGTCTAGTTCCATTCAGGCCCAACTCCCCTAATCTTGCAACCGGCCCAACCATTGAGCCAAAGAAGAATATTTTTAATTGTACGAATTGTCCAGCGACTGTTTCTCCTCCTCCTAGTCCAGCCCCTTCTTCACGTCCCAACCCACCTCCTCGAGCTGTTACACGCAGCCAACATGGGATAGTTAAGCCAAAGAAGATCTTTAATCTTCATACCATTGTTGCTAAATCCCCTCTGCCACGTAACCCCATGTCGGCCCTTCGGGACCCGAATTGGAAAAAGGCTATGGATGATGAATTTGATGCTCTTATTAAAAATAAGACGTGAGAGTTGGTGCCCCGTCCACCTGATGTTAATGTAATTCGGTCATTGTGAATTTTTGCTCATAAAGAAAAATATGATGGTTCTTTTGAGAGGCATAAAGCCCGTCTTGTAGGTGATGGCAAAACTCAACAGGTTGGCGTAGATTGTGGTGACATTTAGTCCAGTGGTCAAACTAGCAACTATGCGCACAGTTCTGAGTCTGGCTTTGTCTAAGGCATGGCCCATTCATCAACTTGATGTCAAAAATGCCTTCTTACATGGTGAACTTAATAAGACTGTCTACATGCATCAACCTATGGGTTTTAGGGACCCGCAAAAACCTAATCATGTTTGTCTGTTAAAGAAGTCTCTATATGGGCTTAAACTGGCACCGCGGGCTTGGTATAAGAGATTTGCTGATTTTGTTCATACACTCAGGTTCTCTCATAGCACTTCGGATCATTCTCTTTTCATCTATCGACAGGGTACTTCTATGGCTTATATTTTGTTATATGTGGATGTCATCATTTTGACTACTTCCTCTAATGAGCTTCGTAAGTCCATTATTACCCTTCTTAGCTCGGAATTTGCTATGAAGGACTTGGGATAGTTGAGCTATTTTTTGGGCATTGTTGTAACTCATCATGCAGGTGGTTTATTTTTATCTCAAAAGAAATATGCCATGGAGATTATTGATCGTGCTGACATGTCTTCTTGTAAGTCATCACTTACCCCTATTGATACTAAACCAAAGCTTAGTGCTACATCAAGCACTCCATTTAAGGATCCGAATCTCTATATGAGTCTTGCTGGGGCTCTACAATACCTTACTTTTACCAGACCCAATGCAACAGGTGTGCTTATTCATGCATGACCCAAAGGATGAGCACATGCAAGCTCTCAAGTGCATATTGCGCTACATTTAGGGTACTATAGACCATGATGGTCTTCATCTTTATCCATCATCTACATCCATTCTTGTTTCTTATACGGATGCTGATTGGGGTGGATGCCCGGATACGAGACGGTCTACTTCTGGGTATTGTGTATTTCTTGGTGATAATTTGATCTCTTGGTTAGCTAAATGACAGACTACTTTGTCAAGGTCTAGTGCAGAGGCTGAATACCAAGGGGCTGCCAATGTAGTTTCATAGTCATGTTGGTTGCGAAATATGCTTTTGGAGCTTCATTGTCTGATCCAGAAGGCTACATTGGTTTATTGTGATAATGTAAGTGTGATATATATTGCGGGTAATCCGGCTCAACATCAATGCACTAAACACATTGAGATGAATATACATTTTGTTCGTGAAAAGGTTACTCGTGGTCAAGTTCGAGTTTTACATGTCCCGTCTCGTTATCAAATTGCAGACATATTTACCAAAGGACTTCCTTTGGTGTTATTTGAGGATTTTCGAGACAATCTTAGTGTCCGTCGACCTCCCGCTTCGACTGCGGGGGTGTTTTAGAATATATGATAATATATTCTGATTTTATATAGTTGTTATATCTATTAGATTTATCTTTAGTCATATATTTAGCTATTAGGTTTATCTTTAGTTTTATAGTTGTTATATTTATTAGATTTATCTTTAGCCATATCTTTAGCTTGTAATCTTGTATATAAGCGAATGATGCTTAATGAATTATTCAAGAAAACAATTTCTTTCAGTTAACATCAAAAACAGTTTTATAAAAATCGCCATTAACGGTGCAATATAGTCGACATTAATTACAAAAATATCACCGCATCATATACTATATCGGTTTTTTATAATCGACGTAGATACCACCATGTGAAAAAACATAGTAGTGTGAATTCAATTGTTGCATTGATTTATGATGGTTGCTCGAAGGTTCTTATATGTACTTTTTTATTTCAAAACACGATAAAATTTGATGATTAGTCGGTGTGTGTTTGTCCCCATTTTTTTTCTCTCTTTATTCTATTACCACATTTCTATTAATATAGCATTGGTCAGATTTGAAAGTTGAAAGTGACGAACGTCACATCACGTTAGTTTTTTAAGTAAAGAATGTCTCCCAAGGTGTACATGTGCTGTGCGTGCTACTATACTAAACTGTTTCCTTGATTCGATTTGTTGTTTAATTAGTTAGCATTATTTTTTTTTCTAAATCTTTTAGTGTGTGTGGAACGGAATTGTTTTGCAGTATTATATACGAGGTTTTTTTCTACAGAATTTCAAAAAAAAAAATTCCTTTCTCCGAAAGAATGCTAATAAGTAAACCGGTCAAACATTGTAATTCTTTTAAATGTAAGAGCGAAGGCCATGATTGCAAAAAAGTATCAAATAATGCATTGCACGCGTTCAAGGGGCAACCATGCCTTCAGCTAGCTGAACTTGGAATATGTTATTCGTTCTAAGCTAGTTCCCACCTACGTCTCGTCTCATACATTACATAATATTTACACTTATTTATTAAAATAAGTATTTATTTTAATAAAATAAACAGTTTTTTTAGTATGTTTATCTATTTTTTTTGCTTAAAAATAAATATTTTTTATTTATTTTAAAAAGAAAATTCTATCTATTTCTTTTAAAAATATTTAATTTAAATTTAAACAAACTCACCCAATAATATATAAATGCTTCTAGAAGTTTGCGCACAGTTTGGAGATGAAAATTACAGACTAAGTTACCCTTAATATAAGAAAATTCACTGTTAGCCTCAACAAAAGCATGATTAAGTAAATCCTAACTATATATACCAACTCGAGTCTTATTCACTATTCTAAATAAGTTTCTTCGAGGCCTTCCTTACCTTGGCGAGAATATTTGCAAAACATTATGAGCAATGTTGATTAAAAGTGTTACGGATAATTTGCTTATGAGAAGGATCCCGTGAAACTTTCTTTTGCATATTGATTGGGAAATATTTATTCAGTAGGTAAGTAAATTAAAATACAACTTAATTGTAGAATTAGCTATTTCATATTATTTTTTTGAAAGAATTGAAATTATGTTAAAAAAATATATCGTGGTTGTATAAATCTATACATCGTATACAGGCTTAATTAAGGACAATCTGACATAATCATCGAGACAATATTTAAACTTAAAAGATCGAATGAAATGATACCTAAACAAATATATCTCTTATCAATTTTGAGATACTCTTTTATTTAATTAATTAATTTAGTTAATCAATTTTTTTAATAAGCATGAATAACATGATACAACTTATATTAAATATCTTCCACCAGTCTTCCCTAGCTAACACCCTCAAGGGTCTTAGACCAACGATGCTAGAAACGTTGAAATTAAATTGCATGTGTCCTGACGCCATGCCTAATTGCAAGGACTAAATGTAGCATAATTCACTTGCAAAAAATCAAAAATCAATATCAAAAATCAAATTTAGTGCTTAAATATATTTTATTGAAATATACAACTCGGCATGTTGGAAAAGAATTTACTTCAAGTCAAAGGACTACATATTTCAAGGTCACTTTGAGAATCACTTGTTTTCGATCCAAGAACGTGAAAATTTTAAAATTAATATAAAAATAACTTAAAGCAAAAGCTAAACAAATGATTAGATTAGTACATTCTTTTATATAATCTTTAATCGATGATAAAAAAAAAAAAAAAATACCGTGCATGTCTAATACAATTTATCCATCACCCGAAAGGCATCGTGCGAAACGTGGAAGATATACCCCAAAACATAAACTTTAAAGCTAAACTATGTTATGCAATATGTGGCTCCAAGCTCCATTAGCACGCAACATTTCTTATTTCTCGAAAAAGATATACTTAAAAGAAATTAGATATTATGTTTTAGTGAGTGGTCTAAAATTTTTACCAATGTGTAAGATGTTAGAATTAATGCCTTATGAGAGATGTGATTTATATAAGGACTGATAATAAATAATTAATAATTAGAGATTAAATTATAATTGACTTAAATAGAAGAAGTTTCTAAACATAACTGTTACTTGATAAGAGTAGTGATTATAATTAATACCCAGAAATATGAAATAAGTTTTCTTTCCTAACAAAAAAAATATTTTATCTAATCTCTGATCATCACAAAAGTAGAAAGACAAAAAAAATAGTTAAAAGAGTGAAATTTTGTTTCTATCTTTATCCAAGAAATCAAAGTGCATCGAATAGAAGTTTCACTATAGAGAAAAATACATATTATTTATTTATTTATTATCTATGAGAATCATAAGTTTTAAGATCTTGTTAGTTTTTTTTATAATCGTTAAAAAATCCTTAAAATTTTTAGATAACACTCTTCTATCAAAATATTCCTTTTATTTATCTCTCATGACTTTGTCATAAATTTTTCATACCTATGGCTAGATATTAACCTTTCAATTATTAATACCACTATTGTTATTATCTTAGGACTTTATTCTTATCCATATTTTCTTATTACCACTCATCTTTCTAGTAAATTACCAAACGTATGTTTTAACCCCTCTAATATATTATGTGTTAACATGACATGTCAAGCGGTTGCTAACGTGTGATAAGTGGTGATGTGGCACGCCTAGTATATTACTAACATGACACTTCCATTACAAATGATGATTTTATTCAAAGACCAAAAGTCAAGCAAAGTATTATTTAATTAGTGAAAAAAAACAAAATATAATTATATTTTAGGAACCAAAACATATTTGAACCTAAATAAAATATCTAGCAATCATCATTAAATAAAAGCAAGATACCATTATACACAAGTATGTTGGAATAAAATATTTGCCTTTAGGACTTACACTGCCATAATAAACTTATTTTAACAAACCATAACCATAATTAACTTGGAAAGATTAATACCTTCCATAGAGAAACAACAACATAACAAAACACATTAATTATTTAATTTTCCACTACTCATTAATAATGAGTTAACTCCTTATTAATTGGGACACGAAGAGGTTGGAACCCATGTTGAAGAGTTGAACTCCAAACTTTGTCTACGTTATGCATTGTGTAGTTGCACTCATGTTCACTCCATCCTTCTAAAGAGTGCAATATCACAGCTATGCGCCATCCACTCATTACTTTCCTTGGCAGCCAATTCTACAATACATATACAATGTTTGACATTTTATCTTTTGACATTTCAACCAAATTAATTCAATCCTCCAAGTAGAAACTGAATAGGACAATTGAATCGATTGAACAATGAAAAGATGATATGAACAAACCTCACAAGAGTGGACATTTTCAACAGAACTTGGAATTTGCATTACTGGGGTGAAGTGGTAGGAGTAGTCCTTACAGTATTTAATTGGTGGGAATTGTGAGTAATGAATAAATAATGTTCCTTTGGGTGCCTTTGGTTGTTCCTCTTCGGTTAATCCTTCTCCTACTATCCAAGTCTATAAAAAAATAACGTGAAAAATGAATGATGAAAGAAAGAAAACCTTATTAGTCATTGTTGACAAAACTGGTTGTCTACACATTAAATATGGGTAAGTAAAAAATAGGAATTATTGTTTCATTAATCTTTTTTGTTTAAATATTATCCATGAAAATTTGTTCATATTTTTAAGGGTATTTCTCTAAAATGACCTTCATAATGGATTCTCATAACCCAAAAACAAGAACATTAAAAGACTCACTAGAATTAATTTCATGGTCCCTTCAAAAATAAAAGAATTAATTTCATGATGTGGAAACTAATACCTTTTGATTGCAATTAACAAGAATTTGTTTCTAGTAAAGTACATTTTGAAAATGAAACTATGAAAATTTATTGCATTACTGTCTGGGTGTAACTTTTTGCAATGATCAATTTTTTTTTCAAAGCTATTGAACGAATTTTTTAGCTTCACATAATCATCCTTATGCTTTGTAGCAATCTGAAATATAATTAATCATGAGATAAAAAAATTTAATCGCGTGGTCAAAATTTTGATAGATAAAGAAGTTTACGAACGCCTTGTTGACACAATGTGAATGCAATAATATAATATCACTACTACAAAAGTGTGATTCAACATCGTTGAATCTAAGTCGGTTATAAAAAATCGATGTAGTAAAGCTTGCAGTGACAATTTTGAAATTAATACTAAACTTTATAAAGCGTTAACGACGGTAGCCCAAACTGCCTTAGATATAAATGTTACGAAGGCGGTTACTTTATTAATTTTTGCTTTTCATTCTTTGGAATTCACGCGCATGCCTTTTCATCTTCTGTCTCGCCCTTCACCCTTCCATGACCTCCGTAGTCTGCCACAACCTCCGTTGTGACCTTCGATACTTGCCGCAAGCTCGTCATGGACATTCCCTCTAAAGCCACCATCGTTGCTTCCACAAATCCCCTTCACACTCTCAGGTAAGGTGCCCTTTGGTCACACCACTTCTTCTTCATTCGCCTTTTTCCCCTTTTAACAAAGGTTTTCTTTTTTTGTTATTCCAGGTTTACTGCTTTCTCGTCCCACACTCAAAATCAAACCCCGAAAATCGATTTATCTAACGAAGAAAGCAAAAGAAATAAATTTGTTTAATCAGTTCGTTTCTTTCTTTCTTCTTCATTTTTTTAGCTTTACCCTTTTTGATTTCTATGGCAAAATTTTTATTTTTCTAATGTGTTGGAAGCCCACGTTCACGTTCCATGTGCTTCCTTTTTTTATTTTATTATTTTGGAAAATTTTGTTATTTATGAATCTGGTCCATTTTCCATCCACATTCAACACATATCTTTGCAACATAGTTGTAACCACCTTCAGTAACAAATCACGTACTCATCCTTTATCTCACGTACTAATAACTTCTATCTCATGTTCTGATAACAAGTTGAGCTCTATGATGGACATACTCTATAAATAAGATGGAGTACTCTCAGTTTTGTATCACCAAACCCACTTCTCTATTCAGAAAAAATACACCATCTATTCAGAGCGAGTAAGGGTCTGAAAGAACAAAATTGCCTTTCAAGTTTGTGTATGCGCCGCTTCGCGTTCGATTTGCAATGGCTGGAGGTACGCTCGTAATATTTAATTTCCGTTGTTTGATCTGAATATGCCATTTAAATTGATTTGCATGTTTAGACCAGTATATGTATATTTTACATTTGGTATCAGAGCCTCTGCCTTGCTTTTATTATGCTTTGTTCAATTAAAAAAGAAAAGTGAACAATAAGCGTTAAATGAATTTTTTTTAAAAGCGTACCCTCCTCAAAAGGCTGAATTTAATATTTAAATATTAAAAGTTTGAACCTTTTCAGTAAAAGGGAAGCAAACTTTTATATATTAAAATAATGTGATAGGCTGGAGGATGAAGATGTACATGCGCATGTTTACTGATATGAAATTGTTAATATATATTTGTTTCTGAGAATTCTAAACAAAGCATGACTTGATCCAATGGTTGATGTGGTTAATATTACCTCTTTGTCGCGGGTTCGAATTTTATTGGTAGCCTTTTTGTTGCTTGTTTTTAATTAATTAAAAGGAACACATAAATGAAATAAAAACACCTTGGGCTGGTCTTGACTCCTTGCCCTACAACATGAAATGACTCCCTCTACCACTAAGCTATTGCAATTTATTTGTTTATTAGGTGCAGTTCATTTATATTTATAACTTATGAAGGATAAATCATTTATGTGCAAGCTATTTAAACTTGTGTGTCTCTAAGTTATGCTGAACATGCAATATTATGTTAAATACTGGTATGCATTGGATTTGATCCTTTAAAGTTTATTACATGTTGAATGGATATACGTGCAATGTTATTTTGAATTGGTATACATGGAATTTTTATGATCTAATATTGAGCACGCTTGCATTATTAAGTATGTTATGCAAAGATTATTTTTGAATGTTATGTGATTAATATAATTTTATTAAATTAGAGAATAGCCACAACATCTTTAATTGAGTAAAATTATATGCTAAATTTATATTCACATTAGAAATATTAATTATGATTAATCATATGTATTGTGATGAAATCTACCCACAAGAATTTTGTTGTATTTGTATGATTAATTAGGATAAAATATTATACTATATTTCTTAATTTACCCACAGGAATTAAGGAAAAGAACATGATTTAATAGTTTTATCATAAAGTTGCATGATGAATCTAATTGAGTAGGACTTTAGCCCACAGACAAGTTTTGTGTCACTAGATTCATATATTGAGACATGATTTGCATTGGCAAAACATGACATTTGTTTAGTCTCAAATTTTCTTAATAAACATGTGTGTTTGTTTATAGTTTCACAATCTATGAATATTTCTTGTGACCTTCCCATATTGAAAGGTGATAATTATAAGGTTTGGAAGGAAATAAGTCTCCTTCATTTGGGCTGGATGGATATTGACTATGCTATAAAGAAGGATGAGCCATTGACTATTACTGAAACTAGCAAACCTGATGTTGTTGACCTTTATGAAAAGTGGGAGAGATCTAATCGTCTCTCTGTTATGTTCATAAAAACCAACATATCCGATAGTATCCGGGGTTCAGTTGACCAGCATGATAAAGTCAGAGATCTGTTGAAAGCCATTGATGAACAATTTACGACCTCTGAGAAGTTGCTTGCTAGCATACTCATTATGCAATTCCCTTCCATTAAGCTTATTGGAATGAGAGTTGTACGTTAACATATCATGTGCTTAAGGGACATAGTGGCTCAGTTGAAAATCCTAGAAGTTACCATGTCTGAATCCTTCTTGGTACATTTCATTTTGTGCACCCTACCTCAATAGTATACACCCTTCAAAATCTCCTACAACACACATAAGGATAAATGGTCTATTAATGAATTGATGACCATGTGTGTTCAAGAAGAGGAGAGATTGATAATGGAAAAGGGTGAGAAGGTAAATTTGACTACTTCTACTTCTGGAAAGGATAGGAAGAAGTCTATAGGCACCAATAAAGGAAGGATTCCGACTCAACCAACAATTAAAAAGGAGTCAAAGTATTTCTTTTGTAAAAAGAAAGGACACATGAAGAAGGACTACCCCAAATTTAAAAGTTGGTTTGAGAAGAAAGGTACACCATTTACTTTCGTTTTTTATGAATCTAATATGATTAATGTGAATCATAATACATGGTGGATTGACTCTGGTTCTACAATCCATGTTTCTAATACCTTGCAGGGTATGGAAAGCCTAAGGAAGCCAGTGGGAAGTGAGCAGTGCATCTACTCAGGGAGTTGGATGAGCTCGCATGTAGAGGCCATTGGAACATGCATCTTAGTTTTAAGTAGTGACTTTAAATTACATTTGGAGAAAGTTTTTTATGTTCCTAGTTTTTGTAAAATCTTAATTTCTGTTTCTAAACTTGCACCTTTGGGATTTTATTTTAATTTTACAGACTTTGGTTTTAATTTACTAAATAAATCTGAAATTATTGGTTGATGGTCTTTATTCGATTGAATTGAAAAGCAACGCTACTTATAATTCTATGCACATTCCTGTTGGGTTAAAATGATGTATTGTGAATGAAGAATCCTCTATGTTGTGGCACCGAAGATTAGGACATATCTCTATTGAGAGAATCAAGCGATTAGTAAATGAAGGAGTGTTTAGTACTTTGGATTTCGTTGATTTTGAGACTTGTGTAGATTGCATTAAGGGTAAGCAAACTAACAAGTCTAAAATGGGTGCAAAGAGGAGTTCTAATTTATTAGAAATCATACATACGGACATATATTGTCTAGACATGGAAGCAAATAGTCTGAAATACTTCATAACCTTTATAGATGATTATTCACGATATATGTATCTCTACTTACTTCATTCTAAGAATGAAGCTTTAGATGCCTTTAAAGTTTTTAAGGCTGAAGTTGAGAAACAATGTGGAAAACAAATTAAGATCGTGAGATCAGATAGAGGTGGGGAGTACTATGGTAGATACACAGAGGATGGACAAGCACCAGGTTCATTTGCGAAATTTCTTCAAGAACATGGGATTGTTGCCCAATACACTGTGCCTGGTTCTCCGGATCAGAATGATGTGGCAGAATGAAGAAATCAAACCTTATTAGACATGGTGAGAAGCATGAGGAGTAATGTAAAGCTTCCTCAATTTTTGTGGATTGATGCTCTTAAGACGGCTGCGTATATATTAAACCGAGTTCCAACCAAGGCTGTCTCAAAGACACCTTTTGAGTTATTCAAGGGTTGGAAACCAAGTTTACAACATATACACGTTTAGGGATGCCCGTCTGAAGTAAGAATTTATAATCCACAAGAGAAGAAACTAGACCCTAGGATTATTACTGGGTATTTCATTGGATATGCTGAAAGGTCTAAAGGGTATAGGTTCTATTGTCCATCCCACAACACTAGGATTGTGGAATCAAGGAATGCAAAGTTTCTTGAAAATGACTTGATCAGTGGGAGTGATCAATTTCAGAACATTTCTTCTGAAAGGGATCACTATGAAGCAGAACCTTATGGGACAAGTAATAGGTTGGTAGTCATTCCCACCCCTCAAGTTAAAATGGGTGTTAGACTACCAGTGATTGAAGTTCCACAAGCTGTTGAAAGTGATCATGTAGATCAAGTTATTTGTGAGGAACAACATGATGATATTGAACAAACTGGTGAAGAACCAGTTGAACAAGTTCCTCAGCAAGATGACCAAACAACATTAAGAAGATCTACTATAGTAAAAAAGACAACAATTCCTTGTGATTATGTAGTGTACCTACAAGAATCAGACTACAACATTGGAGCCGAAAATGATCCTGAGACGTTTTCACAAGCCATGAGTTCTAAGAAATCAAATTTGTGGTATAATGCTATGAAGGATGAGATGGATTCTATGACATCTAACCAAGTTTGGGATCTCGTTGAGTTGCCTATTGGTGTAAAAGCCATCGGATGTAGATGGGTCTTCAAAACAAAGAAAGACTCAGAAGGCAACATTGAGAGACATAAGGCAAAACTTGTTGCTAAAGGATTCACTCAAAGAGAAGGAATCGATTACAGAGAGACCTTTTCCCCTGTGTCTAAGAAAGACTCTCTTCGAGTAATTTTGGCATTAGTAGCTCATTTTGATCTTGAGCTGCATCAAATGGATGTGAAAACGGCGTTCCTGAATGGTGATCTAGAAGAAGAGGTTTACATGAAACAACCTGAGGGATTCTTATGTAGTGTTGGTGAGCACTTAGTCTGCAAGCTTAATAAGTCCATCTATGGCTTGAAACAAGTCTCCCGCCAATGGTATTTAAAATTTCATGAGGTCATTTCTTCATTCAGCTTTGAAGAAAATGTCATGGATCACTGTATATACCAGAAGGTCAGTGGGAGTAAGATTTGTTTCCTTGTATTATACATAGATGATATTCTACTTGTGACTAATGATAAGGGTATGCTATATGAGGTGAAACAATTTCTCTCAAAGAACTTTGATATGAAGGATATAGGAGAGGCATCTTAGGTCATAGGCATAAAGATCCATACAGAAAGATTTCGAGGCATTTTAGGCTTGTCTCAAGAAACCTATATCAAAAAAGTTTTAGAGAGCTTTAACATGAAAGATTGTTCACCAAGTGTAGCTCCCATTGTGAAGGGTGACAAACTCGCTTTGAGTCAGTGCCCCAAAAATGATTTTGAGCAGGAACACATGAAAAATATTTCATATGCTCAGTAGTTGGAAGCCTTATGTATGCTCAGGTTTGCACTAGACCTGATATTGTGTTTGCTGTTGGAGTCTTGGGAAGATATCAAAGTAATCCAGGTATTGACCACTGGAAACCTGCAAAGAAAGTGATGAGATATCTTCAAGGAACAAAGGATTACATGCTCATGTACAAACAAACTGATTGTCTAGAAGTGATTGGCTACTCCGACTCAGACTTTACTGGTTGCGTTGATTCACGAAGATCAACATCTGGTTATATTTTTATGTTAGCCGGTGGAGCTGTATCTTGGAGAAGTGCCAAGCAAACCTTAACTGCTACTTCCACTATGGAGGCTGAGTTCGTTTCCTGTTTTGAGGCTACCTCGCATGGTGTATGGTTGAAGAATTTCATGTCTGGCCTTAGAGTTGTGGACTCTATTTCTAGGCCATTAAAGTTGTATTGTGACAACTTTGCTGCGGTGTTTATTGCTAAAAACAACAAAAGTGGAAGTCAAAGTAAACACATCGACATCAAGTACTTAGCCATAAGAGAACGTGTTAAAGAAAAGAAAGTGGTCATTGAACATGTCAACACTGAGTTGATGATTGCTGATCCTTTAACTAAAGGCATGCCACCAAAGAATTTTAAGGATCATGTAGTACGAATGAGACTTGGTTCCATGATATAATTTCATTGTACGTAAATTTGTTATTTTTAATGAAACTCTTATTCTGTTAGATATTTTCTCATATGGTTTTATGCACATATTTATTTATTTCAAGAAAAATAATTCGGTTTAGATATAGAATAAACATATGGTTTATGCATTAAGTTGAGAGCTAGTGTTGAGAGACTTGATATATTGTGGCACATGGAAGATACTACTCATCATCAGAGGACCTATCGCCATGACTCATATATTATGTTTCTGTTAGACAAGTGGCCTCAGATATCTTAAGAAGGGTGGTTGAATTAAGATATTACAAACTATTTTCCCAATTAAAATTCTATTTCACTTTCTATTCAAGTTACAAATTCCCTTAACAATGAACTTCTTAAATAATGATTCAAATAGAACAATCTGAATATAAATATAGAACAATAATAAATAAAAGAGTTTAAGGGAAGAGAAAGTGCAAACTCAGATTTATATTGGTTCGGCCACACCCTTGTGTCTACGTCCAGTCCCCAAGCAACCCGCTTGAGAGTTCCACTATCTTGTAAAATCCTTTTACAAGTTCTGAACACACAAGGACAATCATTCCTTTGTGTTCAGAATTCTTTTACAACAAGAGACCCTCGGTCTCTTAATCCCTTAGAGAATTAGAAAGAAGAGAAGAATGAATCTCTCTTGAAAGAGATAGATTTTACAATCTGAGCACTCAAATGATTCCTTATTGAATTGCAAGTGTATTGGCCAAGGAATTCTTAAGAGGATAAAATGATTTTGCTTTTTGAGAGAATAAACACTTGTTGTTCTGAAAAACTCTAAGCAAATTCGTATTCTAAGTCACATATATATAGACCTTTGGTGGTCATGTAAAACCATTTGAGAAGATGTGACTCTTAGAAATAATTTTCTGAAAATCTTCTCTGGTAATCGATTACAGGATTTGTGTAATCGATTACAGCTTTTAAAATTTGAATTAAAACATTTATTAACTGCTGGTAATCGATTACCAATATTGTGTAATCGATTACACAGTCTAAAATTTGAATTCAAAATATTTAGTAGCTGTTGTAAATCATTTTTGGCCACTGGTAATTGATTACATCCTCTGGTAATCGATTATCAGAGAGTAAATCTCTTGAAAAACACTTTTTAACTTAAATTACTTGGCCAAACCTTTTGCTATATCAATTAGGAATTCCCTTCCTAAAATACTAGTGATCATCTTGATGTTGTGGCTTGTATTCTTGAATCATTGTCTTGAATTTAAACTTGAAAGGCGCATTTGCATCATTTGCATCAAATCATCATGATCATCATCAAAACACCAAAGTCTTTTGCTTCTACAATCTCCCCCTTTTTGATGATGACAATATAAGTCCTGAAATCAAGATACAAGCAAACAATGTATATGTATAAAATTGGCGTTCACTCCCCCTATGTTTTGGAATTGATGATCACTTGATTGATCACTTGATTTCTAAGCTTTTCTAAGCTTTTCTACACCCCCACTTGATTTCTAAGCTTTTTCTAAGCTTTTCTACACCCCATTTTTCTCCCCCTTTGGCAACATCAAAAAGCCAAAGTACTTGGGAATCAAAACAGATATAATAATGATGTGGATAAACATCAATTATAAATTATAAGTCATAACTAACCAAAATCATAACTAAGACATAACCAAAATAGAATCCAATCAGTTCAAAATTCAAAAACACATAGTATCAAAGCATAAAAGTCTAAAATCCAAACACTAAAAGATAAATAAAGTACTGAAAATAATAATCTAAGTAGCATAACCAAAATACACGGCTTATAAGAGACATAGAATTATAAACTAAATTCTAAGAAGGTGGAGGTGGTGGTGGAAGATCGAAACTCTGACGAATGTAACCCACATCCTCTTCAAGCTATGTGAGGCGAATATCCATTCCGGCAAAACGAGTATCCAGTGAGTCGAAACGTTCACCAACATAAGAACGAAGACCCCGTAATTCGGAAAGAACTTCAGTCATGAGTGTTGAATCATCTCGCTGAGGAGGAGGTGAAGGAGTACGCTCATCTTGAGGAGGGAGTGCGTCTTTCTTCAGCCATTGACCATTCCGATCCTTACAGTATCCAAAGGAAGTCACTGCACCAGCACCAATTGCAAAGGAACGCTTGACTTGAACAAATGGTTCATCATCAAGCGGAATTTGAAAATGACGCAGAAACAAAGTTATCAATTGAGGGTAAGGGAGAGGTGCATTGGCCAGTAATGCCTTATGCATTCGGTATCGAACCAAGTGAGCCCAGTCGATCTAACGACCGGTAAGGAAAGCCCACATAAAAATCAAATCCTCCTCAGAGGCTTGTGCCAAATTTGAAGATCGGGGAAGCAAAATTCTAACAATTATATAGTGCATGATGCGATTATCAAATGTTAATGACCTGTCCAGCAATCTACCGGTCATTTCAGCCTGGTCATTGTAGACCATACGACGAGCATCATGACTAGAATAATCAAATTTCCAGTCATCAACAATGGTGCCCTCAAAATGTGCACCTTGACTGGGTAAATGAGTTAAAGAAAAGAATAATGGCTGATCAATGATCATGGGAATACCATGCACCTCAGAAGAAATAATGCCATCCTGAATTTTTAAATTGCAGTAGAAGACCTTTACAAGTTCAGGATAATGTGGCAATTTTAAGGACATGAAATCAACCAAGCCAGAATTTTGAAACACTTGATAGCAATCAAACGTTTCATCATTAAAGAAATCTACGTCTAGGTACTTAGGGTCTAAGATGATCCTAGAAGAAAATTGAGAAAGGTACCGTAGACGCTGATCATCGGATGAAAACAAAGTGGATGATCTTGGAGATGACAAAGAGGGATGAATAGGTGTTGTGGGTGCTTCGGATGGTCCGTGGTGGCGATGGGCAGCAGCAGTGGTGGTGGAGGATGATCCCTTTCTCTTTTTCGATGGTTCTGCCATTTGATGAAGTTTTAGTGAATTTCAATCGGTGAAAGTGAAAGAGGAGTGAAAAAGAGGAAGATTGGGCTTTACGGGACGTGTTTTGGTGAAGATTTGAGTAAGATACGAAGGTTTGAAGATTTAGGGATGGAGGAGGCACGAGGAGAAGCCTTGGCTGCGCAGCAACACTGGTTTCGTAGGTATTTATAGACGAGGATGAGTTGTAATCGATTACAAGGCTTGGTAATCGATTACAGGAGTAATAAGCCTTCTGGTAATCAATTACAGGATGTTGTAATCGATTACAGGCTGCCTGTTCTTGTGTAATCGATTACACTGGATGGTAATCGATTACCAGAGCATAAACTAGGCTAGTTTCTCAAAAAATTACCTATGTCTATGCTAAATACATCTAATATTATTAATTATCACTACTAATGCACTTAATTCAATCATTCAAATATAAAACACACAGGAATTCATAAATTCTATCATAATAACAAGAATTTAAACAAAATCAATCAAAGTAACATACTTAACATAAACAATCAATCATAAGAATAAATTAATCAATCAATCCTTATTTATCTAAATCACTAACATCTAAGAGGCATAATTCCCTTCTAATAGAGAATAATGTTTCTTTGGGGAGAGGTTTTGTGAAAATATCAGCAAGTTGATTCTTAGTATCAACAAACTCTAATACACAATCTCCCTTTAGAACATGATCTCTTAGAAAATGGTGCCTAATTTCTATATGTTTAGTTCTAGAGTGTTGAACTGGATTCTTGGAGAGATTAATTGCACTTGTATTATCACACCTAATAGGTATATGGTCAAGAAGGATTCCATAATCAGAAAGTTGTTGCTTTATCCATAAGATTTGTGCACAACAACTGTCGGCATAAATATATTCTGCTTCTGCAGTGGATAAAGCAACACTATTTTGTTTCTTACTATGCCAAGAAACTATAGCAGAACCAATGAACTGACAAGTTCTGCTTGTGCTCTTTCTATCTGTTTTAGAACCGGCAAAGTCTGAATCATAATATCCAATTAAGGTGCATGTGGAATTTCTAGGATACCATAAACCTAAGTTCATAGTGCCTACTAAATATCTTATGATTCGTTTAACAACACTAAGATGTGATTGTTTAGGATTTGATTGAAATCTAGCACACATACACACACTAAACATTATATCAGGTCTGCTAGCAGATAAATAAAGAAGTGATCCGATCATACCTCGATATTGTTTAACATCTATTGACTGACCGGTTTCATCTTTATCTACATAACAAGCAGTGCTCATTGGTGTAGCCATGTGCTTAGCATTTTCCATGTCGAATTTGTGGATTAACTCTTTGCAATACTTGGATTGATTGACAAAGATACCATCCTTAGTTTGTTTAATTTGCAATCCAAGAAAGAAGTTAAGTTCTCCCATCATTGACATTTCAAACTCACTTTGCATGTCATGGGAGAATTCCTTGCACAATAACTCATTAGTGGATCCAAAAATAATGTCATCAACATAAATTTGAACTAATAAAATATCATGTGATTTTCTCTTTATAAAAAGAGTAGTATCTGCTTTTCCTCTAGAAAAGTCCTTTTATAAAAGGAACTTACTTAGACGCTCGTACCAAGCCCTAGGGGCTTGTTTCAAGCCATATAAAGCCTTTTTCAATTTATAGACATGATTTGGCTTATCCAATATTTCAAAACCTGGTGGTTGTTCAACATATACTTCTTCTTGAATTAAGCCATTTAGAAAAGCACTTTTAACATCCATTTGATAAAGCTTAAAATTCATTATGGATGCATATGCTAAGAGCATTCTAATGCCTTCTAATCTAGCAACTGGAGCATATGTTTCTTCATAATCTATGCCTTCTTCTTGATTATATCCTTTTGCAACTAATCTAGCCTTATTTCTAATGATTATTCCATGTTCATCTAACTTATTTCTAAATACCCATTTTGTTCCTATGATGGGATAATTTTTAGGTTTCTCTACAAGTTCCCACACATTGTTTCTTTCAAATTGATAAAGTTCTTCTTGAATGGCAATAATCCAGTTATCATCTACTATGGTTTCTTTTATATTTTTAGGTTCAATCATAGATACAAAAGCCATATCATTGCATAATTCTTTAAGAGAATGTGTAGTCGTTACCCCTTTTGAGATATCACCAATAATGTTGTCAAGAGGATGATCTTTTGAGGCTTTCCATTCTTTTGGAAGTTCATTATTTGATTTGGCTTCTTCTGGAGGATCTTCATTGCTTCCTTTCCCTTTTCCTTTAGAATCTTGTCCATGAATATGAATTTGTTCTAAAGATTCTGCAATATCATCTAGCATATTCTTTCTTGACAAGATAGCATTAGATTCATCAAAAGTAACATGAATGGATTCCTCAATATTCATAGTTCTTTTATTATATATCCTATATGCTTTGCTTTGCAATGAATATCCAACAAAGATGCCTTCATCAGATTTTGCATCAAATTTTCCTAGATTATCTTTACCATTATTAAGCACAAAACATTTGCAACCAAAAACATGTAGATGTGAAATGTTGGGTTTTCTACCATTATATAACTCATATGGGGTTTTCTTTAAAATGGGTCTTATTAAAGCCCTATTCATGATGTAACATGCAGTATTGACGGCTTCAGCCCAAAAATATTTTGGAAGAAAAATATCTTTTAATAAAGTTCTAGCAATTTCTTCCAATGACCTATTTTTCCTCTCAACAACTCCATTTTGTTGAGGGGTTCTAGGTGTAGAAAAATGATGTTCAATACCATGTTCTTCACAAAATAATTCAAAATCTTTGTTTTCAAATTCACCCCCATGATCACTTCTAATGGATGCAATCTTAAGATTTTTCTTGTTTTGTATAACTTTAGCAAGTTTTCTAAATGCTTGGAATGCATCACTTTTATGAGTAATGAATAATGTCCAAGTATATCTAGAGAAATCATCAACTATAACAAGAGTATAGTAATTTCCTCCAAAACTCATGGTTCTAGATGGACCAAATAAATCCATATGTAATAATTGTAAGGGTTGAGTGGTTGAAACAATATTTTTAGGTTTGAATGAGACTCTAGTTTGTTTACCCTTTTGGCATGCATCACATAGTTTATCTTTTTCAAATTTCAATTTAGGCAAACCAACTACTAAATCTTTTGAAATTAATTTGTTTAAGTGATCCATGTTTATGTGAGCAATTCTTTTATGCCATAACCATGGATCATCATCTTTGCTAAGAAAACAATGATTGTTATCTAGTTTTAGGCTTAAGTCTATCATGTATACATTGTTGACTCTATGTCCTACATGATTTATATTAATGTCATGCTTATGTTTTATAAGATATTTTTGAGAATCAAATGATACTAGATAGCCTTTGTCACATAATTGACTAACACTAAGCAGGCTGTGCTTAAGACCTTCAACAAGTAGAACATTTTCAATGGAGTTTGAAGAATTTGTACCTATTTTACCAACTCCAAGGATTCTACCTTTGTTGTTGTCACCATATGTTACATGCCCACTTTTCTTGGGAGAGATATGTGTAAACTTTGATGCATCTCCAGTCATATGTTTTGAACATCCGCTATCTATGTACCACTCTTTCCTCAAAGACACCTACATAATCAAGTTTTTGAGTTAGGTACCCAAACTTTATTGGGTCCTTGTGTGTTAGTGTAAACTGAAGATCCTTTTGGGACCCATATCATTTTAATGTTGTTGTAGTTTTTCTTAAAGTAGCAAGTAGATATGCCATGCCCTTTTCTTCCACAGTAAAAACAAGTGATAGAACTAGAATTATATTTTTGTGTGGAAGTAGAGAAGTTTTTATGAAATTTTTGTTGTTTTTCAGATTTATATCCTATTCCAGCCTTATTGGAGACACATCTTTGTTTTCCTAATATGACATCTAAATTATTTTTACTATAAGAAAATTTTACAAGTGAGTTTTTCAATTCTTTAATTTCTTTTTCATATTTTTCACAACAACTACAAGAATCAGATATTTTCTTGTCAGAAATAATAGAGATATGAACTTTTTCATTTGATTTAGAAATTGAGACTTCATTTCTAAGATGATCTAATTCTTTATTTAATTTTGAAATTTCATTTTCTAAATCTGAAATTGTCTTCTTAGAAGATGAAACTAACTTTGCAAGTTTAATTGACTCTTTATGCAAATCAGCAAATGCATCTTGTAATTCATCAAAAGAAATGGATAAGTTATTTGAAGATGTTACCTCTTCATCACTTTCATAACTTTTAGCCATTAGGCAGAGGTTTATCTCTTCATTTTCTGAATCTTCAGAAGATTCCATATCATTTTCATCCCATGTGATGTATGCTTTCTTCAATTTCTTTTCACTAAAATTTTTCTTTTCAGACTTCTCCATCTTTTTCTTGAAGATAGGACAATCAACCCTCAGATGTCCAGGTTGATTGCACTCAAAGCACTTTGGAGTAGAGGATGAAGTTTCTGTCCTTCTTTTAGATTTAAAATTGGGTCGCCTTTGATTTCCTCTTACTTTAAGAAACTTGTTGAACCTTTTTACAAAAAGGCTAAGATCATCATCTTCATCTAAATCAATTTCCTTATCACTTTCTTCTTGGATTGAAGATGAGGCTTTAAGAGCAATTCCCTTCTTTTTCTTGTCATTTTCTTCATGTTGACTTAATCTCAATAATTCCATTTCGTGTTCCTATAACTTTCCAAATAGAGTAGCAAGAGTCATGTTAGATAAATCTCTTGATTCAGTAATGGCTGTTACTTTAGGTTGCCATTCTCTGCTTAAACATCTTAACACTTTGTTTATGAGATCTTCATTTTGAAACTCTTTCCCTAAGGCTGCAAGATGATTTACAATATGTGTAAACCTCTTTTGCATGTCTTGAATGCTTTCATTTGCATTCATCATAAATAATTCATACTCATGAGTTAATGTGTTTATCCTAGATCTTTTAACATCCGTTGTTCCTTCATGTGTTAATTGTAGAGTGTCCCACATTTCCTTAGCACTCTTACAATTTGAAACCCTGAAATATTCATCCATTCCCAGGGCAGATGTAATTATGTTTTTGGCTTTTAAATTGTATTGTACTCGTCTTCTATCCTTTTCAGACCATCTATCTCTAGGTTTTCTATTGTTATGCTTTCACTTGATGTGCTTCCATCTATTGTAATTCTTTCTACTGTGGTGGGTATATAAGGCCCTATTTCTATGGCTTCCCAAATATTTAAGTCTATTGCCTCAATAAAAATTTGCATTCGGGTTTTCCAGTAGTGGTAACCCTCTCCATTAAAAATTGGAGGTCTATTGATTGAATTTCCTTCTGGAAATAAGAAGTTTGCTGAGGCCATTTTTCTTGAAGCTTCTAAACTTTATACAAGAATGAATACCACTTGTTAGACAAGTGGCCTCAGATATCTTAAAAAGGGGGGTTGAATTAAGACATTACAAACTATTTCCCCAATTAAAATTCTATTTCACTTTCTATTCAAGTTACAAATTCCCTTAACAATGAACTTCTTAAATAATGATTCAAATAGAACAATCTGAATATAAATATAAAACAATAATAAATAAAAGAGTTTAAGGGAAGAGAAAGTGCAAACTCGGATTCATACTGGTTCGGCCACACCCTTGTGCCTACGTTCAGTCCCCAAGCAACCCGCTTGAGAGTTCCACTATCTTGTAAAATCCTTTTACAAGTTCTGAACACACAAGGACAATCCTTCCTTTGTGTTCAGATTTCTTTTACAACAAGAGACCCTCGGTCTCTTAATCCCTTAGAGAATTAGAAAGAAGAGAAGAATGAATCTCTCTTGAAAGAGATAGATTTTACAATCTGAGCACTCAAATGATTCCTTATTGAATTGCAAGTGTATTGGCCAAGGAATTCTTAAGAGGATAAAATGATTTTGCTCTTTGAAAGAATAAACACTTGTTCTGAAAAACTCTAAGCAAATTCGTGTTCTAAGTCACATATATATAGACCTTTGGTGGTCATGTAAAACCATTTGAGAAGATGTGACTCTTAGAAATAATTTTCTGAAAATCTTCTTTGGTAATCGATTACAGGATTTGTGTAATCGATTACAGCTTTTAAAATTTGAATGAAAATGTTCATTAACTGCTGGTAATCGATTACCAATATTGTGTAATCGATTACACAGTCTAAAATTTGAATTCAAAATATTTAGTAGCTGTTGTAAATCATTTTTGGCCATTGGTAATCGATTACCAGAATAAATCTCTTGAAAAACACTTTTTAACTTAAATTACTTGGCCAAACCTTTTGCTATATCAATTAGGAATTCCCTTCCTAAAATACTAGTGATCATCTTGATGTTGTGGCTTGTATTCTTGAATCATTGTCTTGAATTTAAACTTGAAAGGCGCATTTACATCATTTGCATCAAATCATCATGATCATCATCAAAACACCAAAGTCATTTACTTCTACAGTTTCTTGTGACGGTTGATGTTGAGTTAAATGAACCAAGTGGGAGAATGTTGGAAGCCCACATTCACGTTGCATGTGCTTCCTTTTTTTTTTATTATTTTGGAAAATTTTATTATTTTTGAATCTGGTCCATTTTTCATTCACAAATCACATTCTCATCCTTTATCTCACGTACTGATAACTTCTATCTCACGTTTTGATAACAAGTTGAGCTCTGTGATGGATAGACTCTATAAATAGGATTGAGTGCTCTCAGTTTTGTATCACCAAACCCACTTCTCTATTCAGAAAAAATACACCATCTATTCAGAGCGAGTAAGGGTCTGAAAGAACAAAACTGCCTTTCAGGTTCGTGTATGCGCCACTTCGCGTTCGATTTGCAATGGCTGGAGGTACGCTCGTAATATTTAATTTCCGCTGTTTGATCTGAATATGCCATTTAAATTGATTTGCATGTTTAGATCAATATATGTATATTTTACATAATGTTCTTTAGTTTGTTCTAATTTCTCAGCAGGCTATTATATAGAAGCAACCAGCGAGGGTTCCTGGAACTGGATTTGGTCCTCAAAAAATGGGTTGACGACAACATTCACTCCTTGGATGAAATTTTGATTAAGGCCCTCGTTCATGTTTTCGACATGGTAATTTATTCATATTATCATGAATTTTTGCGTTGATTTAGGTTCGTATTAATCAAGAAAAGTTAAAAATGCTTTAATTGCTCCTTCTGGACTATTTTATGGTATTTAGGAACTTGAATGCCTCTATCTATCCTGAATGTTGGGTTTTTTTATACTATCTTCCTATTGTGCTAATCAAAATTCTCATTAAAAGGTTTTTATGAAAAAATTATGAATCAAAATGTTGACTGACAAATATTTAAAATGGACTTTACTATGTACTTTATATTGGGTTGGAAGGTAAAAGTAAATCTCATTACTGTTCCATATATGTTGTAGGGATTTGTCATTTAATAATCTCAGTGGTCCCACTCCAAAATTTTTAGCAAAAGGTTATGGGTGAGTTTTTCAATGGTATATGATTTTTCCCTAAACTTTCCTATGTGAATTCTAATATGTGCGTTCAGAAAATGACACTTTCTCTTTAAATTTATAGTGGAAATTAGGATATTAGATAACTATATATGTGCTAGTGCTGAAACCATTTCTAGGAAACCTGTAGCAGGATACAACTAGAGCGCATTTCTTGGAAACCCACAGATGCTACTTGTTTACTAAAAACAAATCTAACAATTTCAAGTAAGTTGTGATATATGAAGCAGAAAATTTATGCCTTAGCTCTAGATTCTTGAGGAGACTGGTTATTGCCTTGTTAGAAATAAGTAGTAGTATAAGTTTTATTGTTTTTTTTTGTTCTTTTAATATTTAAATTTTTGTTGCATGCATCAATCTTGTTTCTTGCATTGCTTGACATTTTACTTCTTTGGTGATAGTATTTCAGGAAACAATTTCCTCTGCACCTCTTCCTCACAAATTTGTATGGACTTTTCAAAACCATTGAATGGTAGTGTACATTTAACCTCTATCTATTAAATTAAAACCCCAATAATCATATGGGCTTTTCAAAACCAGTAAATGGTAGTGTACATTTAACCTCTATCTGTTACAACATGGATGAGGATTTGCGACCAAGCTTTGAAAATATTTTATTCCAATATTCCCTTTCAATTTGTAGAAATTTATCTTAAATGATTCATGAAGGTTTTGGTAAGAATAAGGATAATAAAGCAATCCATAATTTATTGTGTCCTCTGGTATATATTTATGGAGTAGAATGCCAGCTTATTCAAGGCTATCTTTTTCCCCTTCACCAGGTATGGATAATTTTTTCACCTTTGATTCTCACATTTATTCTATTCATGTTAGCTTCAGTGAGTTTTAATTTCTGATTTGTTGCAAGACTGGACAACTTTCTTACTGTTTTGAGTCTCTATCTCTCTGTGTACTTTCCCTACCCTCAGTCCCCTATCTGGTTTTGTGTGGTTAAGTTAGGCTCAATATCTTAAAATGATATTAGAGCCTATCTTAGATCAATTGTTAGGCCATCATCAACTGGATATCAGACTTAAATCGAGTTAATAAAGTTTGGATGCATATTATAGTAATAGGGGATATTTGGACTGAAGAAGCTTCCAATAACATCTGCCTTAACTCTGTCTTTGCCTATTCTCATGGGTTATGTCTTCTTATGGGCTATGGCTTCACTTGTAACTAACCATGTAGAGTTTAGCAAATGGTTTGTGATGCTAGCTAGGCAATGTTACCTTCAGCTTCTAACTTGTTTCACTTTATATTTGATTATCCTCTGTGTTGCATGTCCTCTTGATATCCGCATGAATTCCAACCCTTTTGCAAGTGTATTCTCAGTAGCTAAATAAATATCATATCTATAGTAATAAATACTACAAAAAAATATTATAATAATTGAGAATAGAAATCTGTAACCACAAAAACTAGTACACTTTTCTCATTATTGCTCCTTCATTTGTATCTCTCAAAGTTATAAAATTAATGATTGGGTATTTGTTCATATTGTCCATGAACAAATATTGTTCTCATACTGCATTAAAATGCATGCTCATACAGAGTTCAAAGAATAGAAGAGTTTACAAAGCAACTTGAGGCAGGGGATCTGAAACTTCGGCCAAGGTAAGTTCATAATCTGTTTCTGGCTGTGTTTGCTGCAAAAGTTAGCTTTTTCTTTTCCACCAAGGTAAGTTCAAACAGTGGCTTCTTTGTTTAGCATTTTTGGTTATGGTGTTCACTGGGTTTTGGGGTTCTTAACTGAAGTGTAGAATATGGATTGGATGGCAGGTTTATGTAGTGTACATGGGAAGCAAAAGTGGGGAAATCCCAGATGATAACCTGAAGGAAAATCATCAAATTCTTGCTTCTGTTCATAGTGGATGGTCAGAGTTATGATCACTTTTTCTTTTCTTGGCAAATTCTGCAAGTCTTTTCCCTTGTTTTAAATGAGTGATTCCCCCCCCCCCCCCCCCCCCGCATTGTAATGTTTTGACAGCATTGAACAAGCCCAAACTTCTCATATTTATACCTACAAACATGGTTTCAGAGGCTTTGCAGCCAAATGGCATTACTATGGTAGTCAATAACATTGGAAATTGGACTTCAAATGGCATTACTATGGTAGTCAAATTCTTACTACTAGTGTACTTCATTTATTACTTTAGTGTTACATTTTGATTTTATTTGAGTCAACATATAAATTTTTATTAGCTTTGAGTTGTTACATTCAACAAAAACACCGAATTTTCAATTTTTAACCTGCCGCTTGAGGTTAAAAATATATTATTTTTGTAATTTTTAGAAGTTAAAGTGAATCAAATTTAAGGAAAACACTAACAAGTACTCTTAGAACACTTATAAGAAGGAATAAAAATTAGAAAGTTTTTATAGAAAAGTGTTACCAATGTACTTCCACCATAATATCCAATGACCATGGATTTAGTTAAAAAAAATCTATTAATTTCTTAACTGATGTTCTTAAGACACTAGTTAGTAGGATCCAAAATTTAAATAAGAACTAATTTTAGAAGGACATATTTTCATGAATAAAAAAACATTTAAGCCTTTTTTTTTTGTTTAAAGGTAGCATTTTGGCACACTATGAGGACCCTGATTAGTTTTCCATGATTGAAACAGGGTGAAAGTCTCAATCTCTTTGAAGTGAATGCCTCCACAAGGATAATTTCTGCTTCTACAGCCAATGGAGGATACTTCACTCCTTGTCAATCCAGGTGAAGCAAGGTACTTAACACTATTAGAAAATATGCTTTCTACATCGGTTATTTATGACTTTCAACATCGATTTTTCAACCGATGTTGAAAGTACCGACGTTGATAATATTATCGTTAACATCGGTTTTTCAAAAACCGATGTTAAAGTAAAATTACCAACATCGGTTATATAAATAACCGATGTTGCTAATATGAATTACACCCAGAAAATGTATATTAATATTGAAAGTTAACATCGGTTTTTACAAAAAACCGATGTTAACGAATGTGTTACTGTTGACAGTTAACATCGGTTTTTTACAGAAAACCGATGTTAACGTTCGTTAACATCGGTTTTTATAAAAAACCGATGTTAACGAATGTGTTACTGTTGACAGTTAACATCGGTTTTTATAAAAAACCGATGTTAACGAATGTGTTACTATTCACAGTTAACATCGGTTTTTATAAAAAAACCGATGTTAACGAATGTGTTACTACTATTCACAGTTAACATCGGTTTTTATGAAAACCGATGTTAACGTGGGTTAACATCGGTTTTTTCAAAAAACTGATGTTAACGGATGTGTTACTATTGATAGTTAACATCGGTTTTTTCAAAAAACCGATGTTAACCCACGTTAACATCGGTTTTTATAAAAAACCGATGTTAACGAATGTGTTATTATTGAATTTTAACATCGGTTTTTTACAGAAAACCGATGTTAACGAATGTGTTATTGTTGACAGTTAACATCGGTTTTTTTAAAAAACCGATGTTAACGAATGTGTTACTATTCACAGTTAACATCGGTGTTGTTTTCAGGAATTTTTTTTATATAATGTCTTTGTTTTTACAAAAAACCAAAATTTAACCTGTAAATTTAAAATCAGACCACACAGCACACAACATATATCATTTGCATTCAGTTTTCAAATAGATTTTAGCAAAAAACTAGCTATCAACAAAGGTTGTTCAATGTTAAGATGAAACAACAATTGTAAAAAATATAATGCAAAGTACGTAAACTAATTTATTAACCTAAAGTTACATAGTTGCCTAACATCCTATGTTTGATTTCTAACTTTTAGATAATATTGTGCCCACTGTATGCGAAGTGCCTTAAATCTCTCTGCTTCCAATGGTCTAACTTCATTAAAATACTGCATGATGAAATAAAAAAATAAATTAATAATGTAATAACAATTATAAAAAAACCAAATTTGTTTGTAATAAACAATTACCGTCTCCCAATTATTCCTGAAAGATCCTAAGATTATCGTGGACATCCAGTGCATCACGTAGTAGCCACATTCAGTGATTCCTTTTTGTCTATTACACTAAATACATAATGAAATTTGGATATTAATTAAACGTTAACTACAATTAGTGTACACACACATAAAATATATATAAGTAGAACTTTTATTTAAATTACGTACCTTAACAACAATCCACCTAGCAGCAGCCTTGGATTTCGGTTGTGGAGTATCATCAAGTCCTTTCAAAGCACTAGTGTTGAATATAAGGAACATTAAAATATTGATGTTGTTGAGTTATGCCAATGAAAATGTATTGAAAACAATACTGACCTGTTAATTATTCCCTTAAGGTAGTTGTCTGGCCTGTTATGCAAAGAACAAAACCAGACAACTAGGTTTTCCTTAGGTAGAATGACGACCATTTGCCAGTGTCCACTGCAGTAGAGACGAATATCGTGAAGCTGATCCAAAGTATTGCTTTATGGTGACACCGGCTCCAACAGCACGAACACGGCCAGGGTGCTCTGGTCGCCCAATGGCAGCAGTCAGGATATCCTGACGTCCATGTGTCACATAGGCATGACAATTTCAATTAAGAGAGAAAATTAATAATATGACTTATTTGTCGCAGTTTTTACAAATTTGATAACAAAATTTTAATTTTTTATCTTTAAGGGATCTAATTATCACTACAAAAAGAATTACAATTTGTGACATTAAAAAAGTGATTTCTAATGGTTAAAAATCACCACAAATTGCATTTCCAACGGTCTGGATTGACCATCAAGAGTACCATTGTCAGAAATTATTTGTGGCGACTTTAAGTTGAGCGCTGGTAAATTCGTCAAAAAGTTTGTGGTGGGTTTATATTTTTAGCATTTTTCATTTTCTAGCGGTTTTGAAACCGCCACAAAGTTTATTTTTCCAATATTATATATATTTTTATTTATTATATCTCCTATTATTTTATTTAAAACAAATACTATATAATTCATAATAGATCCATTTTTAATGTACAACAGTTTAAAAAAACATATTGTCACTTAATTAGTATCTCATTGCATGAACCACCTTACACCTGTCAAGTCACTTTTTCATTCTTCCTCAATCTTACAATTAAACCTGCAGCAGAGTGCAAAAATGATTTAGAAAATTGAATCAGTCTTTTTCTACTATCTGTTTGAAGGGGTGCAACTTATGATAGCTTATGAAGTACCTTTAATTTATGTGTCAAGAGGAAGAAATCACCCATTATGAAGTCAATTTGATCATCCACCGACCCCATAAGTAGTAGCTTTATACCTAACAAAGAAAAAAGAATTAGATTTATTTTCCTTTGGATGTAAGAACAGGCTCATATATTTTATTTTATTTTATCATGCGTTATGCGCTCTGCCAACTCAAGAGAGTAAAAAAATACTTCCCCCATATATCACATTATGGGCTCTGCCTCCTCTGAGATTAACAAAACAAGACTCAAGATTTTGCAATAAAGACACACTTATGTTGAGTGTGTAAGACAGAGAAAGTATATATATTTGGTTTGCCGGTTCAAGCAATGGAGGGTCTAACTTCTAACTTCTTTAACTTGCTATATCAACAAAAACTTTCAAATTTGAATTAACTCACTCAAAATTTATTCCTATTTTTACAGATAAATATAAATAAAAAAGATAGCTAACTTAGTTCTATTTTTCTAGGTAAGGATAAATATAAGGATAAGTAACTTATTCATATTATCTAAGCTAAACGTCACCTAGCAATTTCTATTGTTTTGATAATCTAACATTCTAGAGTCACTTTAACAAGTTAAGCCCATTCTAGTTATCAAAATCACTACAACAAAAAGGATTAGTAGTTAGTACTTACAGTATAAACCGCTTATGGTTGCTCCCTCACAAGAATAGATATTTGGCTTCCCATTGGTGTGTCGAGTGCACCTAAAAAGGGGGAAAAGACAAAGATTATTAAAAATGAGAATTGAAGAGATTAACCTTGATACAAAAACATAAAGGAAATACAATAATTCCAAATAATACACACAAAACTGAGAAGCTGCATTAAAGCTTCAATGTCACTCTCAATATAAACTGAGAAGCTGCATTAAAGCTTCAAACATGAGTCTGGAACATTGCAAAAACATTCACTCAGTTATTCATAGCAGAGCTAAAAAGCAAAACTTGATAGACTGATTTAAAGTAATTTGAGAAATCATTTTAGCAAGATGAAACAATATTTGTACCTTGGATGCTTTTACAGCAAGCTTTTCTTCCTACTCTGTGACAGACCAGGTTCCTTTGGGGTGGGAAAAGATCTCTTCCCTATGTGAAATCATCTTTTCGGCCTGCCAATAAGTGCTTGATTTCATTGAAGGGCAAATGTTAAGGATTAGAAAATGAAAACGATCAATACCATACAATAAAAATTTCTAAGTGATGCTACTTTGGAATGCTATTTTGCAAGACAAGATAAGAAGTTGAGAACACACAAAAACTGGACATAATTAAATTTGGGTAATCCAAGGCATACAAAGATTAAAGGCAAGCAAAACATAAAAACTGATCAATGCCTTTGTGGCCTCAATTTCATTTTTCTCAAAGCTCTTTATTCTCTGAAATAAATTGAAAATATAAACAAATACAATATTAATAAAAACAAAGTGAAAAATGGAAAAGAATGAAGAGTTAACAATTAAATAAAATCAAAACCTCTCTTCTTGAAGTATTTCAGATACTTATTTACTTTTGACTTCACAATTATGTCTATATGGTGCTTATCTCAGTCAAGCTTGCATTACATAAGAGTGGAAGAGAACAATACGTAGGCAATATTATTTACACATCACCTTGTTTATTATTTACCTCTGGAGTTGGAGCCTTTTTACGCTGCCCATTCAACCAACATATCCATTCAACTAAAATAACCAAACAATAATTATCTATTAATTTAAGAATGGGAAATTGGATAAAAAAAAATCAGAGATTTTTTCTGAATAAATTCAACGTATAAAATAATTGCCTGGATCCATCCCTAAATCAAAATGTAATAATAGACATATTAATTTAGCAGAGAAAGAGTGTTTCGTCAATGAATCAGATATTGGGGGAAGTAAAACCCTAATCGAATATTAGAAACAGTACCGAGAGGGAATAAACCGCTGAAGCTATGCATGAACCATTCGAATCCCTTTGAATCTCATCACCACCCAAAAGCTTCGTTCCACGATGAACAAATAATGCAACATCACCGCCCTTGCTCTGCACTTGACGAGATTCAGAACATAGATGGCACCAGTAAAGTACCTAGTGAGGTTTTGTTGCGATTGACACGAAAAAAGCTTTAGTCCCAAGGGCGCAGGTAGGGCTCCGGAAAAGCTTTGATTGTTGAAATTTTCTTGGGGCTTTGTTAGCGGTTGACGGGATGAGAGATTTCATAGGTTTAAATTGTGTAAACAAGGCCTATGATGGCCAGAACCAACCCCGACGGCGGCAGAGTAGAGGGGGTTCCATGGAGTTCAAAGAAGAGAAAGGAACCTCGAATATGTGGTTTTTTTTTCGGTAAATACACTTCTTCATTTTTTTTAATTTAAAATATTATAAAATATAAATATTATATTATATAATTTTTTTAATTGGTTTTAAAATTATTTATTTATTAAGTTAAATTTTATAATTTAATTTTTTAATTTTTTTAAATAAAATGATATTATTAAATATAATTATTTTTATTTTATTATTTAATTTACTTAACATATTTTTAAAGTTAATATTTTTATTTAAAATTTAAATTTTTTAATATAATTATTTTTAATATAATTATATTATTAAATATAATTAATTTGTTTATGTTATTAAATTTAATTAAAAATTAAAAACAAAATTGTTTAACAACTTATTTATAAAAAATATTATATTACATTATTAATAAAATATTTAAACAATTACATTTGATTAAGAAAAAATTTAAGATAAAAATATACTATGACAATTGTTTTTATTATAGACTATGTTGCTGATAAATTATATATATATATATATATATATATATATATATATATATATTTTTTTTTTTTTTTTTTTTTTATTTTTTTATTTTTATTTTTTTTTTTACTTTCTCCTTTCATTTTCTTGTTTGTCCATAGCATAGCATGTGCGACATTTAAAATATTGAACTCCAGCTCTCACGGTTAAAGAATTTGCCAATAATTACATCATTTCTGACGGTTTAGAAACAGCCACTAAAAATTATTATTTTGTAGTGTATCAATCAGCACCTAACAAAGTCAAAGTAAAAAATAAGTATCTACCCTAATATAAATATGAATTTGAGTAATAAACGTGTAAGTTTCCCAAAAATAAAGGACGCAAATTTAATTTCGTTAATAATTATTATTAAGGTATCTATGTAACATAATTTTAAGTTTAAATTGAATTTTTTTTTAAAATAACATGAGTATTAAACTTACGTCAGAGTTTTCCCAAAATTAAGGACACAAGTATAATGGTCAATAATTATTTTAATTAAGGTATATATTTACTATAATTTTTAAATATCTAAATTAAAATTTAGGAAGAACAAAACTCGTTAATGTAATAATCATAATAATAATTATAATTATGATTCCGAACTAAATATTTATGAAACATTACATCACAACCCATGCCATACAGGTCGACACATGTACTCCAAACCGTGAAAACCATGAAAGCTTCTGTTTGATTGTCACGTGAATTTCTTACCTAAGAAAATATTCACAAATTTTATATCACTATAAAGAAGGGGGTTGAATTTTATTTAAAACGTCACAAATCTTTTTGAAAAACTTAAGCTTTGTTTGTTCAACGGAGGATGCCCAAAGTAAGTTTTTAAGACAGGTTTCGATATAAATCTCTTATTCCAAAACCTTTGTAGAAATAAGGTAAAGAAATTGTTAGAAACACAAGGTGAGTTTGGGATATAACAAAAGCAATATAAATAATACAAGGTATTTTTAAATTGATTCATCTCTATTATGAAGATTAAGTTCCGCTTGTGATAAACTATCAATCACATTTTCATATAATTTAAAAACATGCCTATATACTTTATCAATCAACTTCATTTTGACGAATGATATGCCTTTTAAAAAATATTAATTTTATATTTTTTATACTCTATTTGAATATTAAAAAATTATTATATTTTTTATATTTCAGTAAATATATATGTATCTTTAACGTTTTTTTTCTAAAATATGTATCTTTTTGACGGCATGTATTTAATATTATGCAAGAATCATATCTTAAATTAATTTTTAGAATTTTTTTATAAATAACAATGATTTTATATTTATTCTAAAATATGTCCATTGAAATAAATTATTTTATCGGTCATAGAGATCTGACTAAACAATTATTTTTTTTTGTCTTTTCTTGGTTGAATAGTTATTATATATTTTTATGTTTAATTTTTACGAATAAAAAAAATTAATCAATCCGACCCTACACTTACTTGGATAGTAGTCACACACTATATTTGGACATTTGCAGTAGATCGATCTTTGACAAAAAAAAGTTACGCAAGATTTTAATTTCTATAAAGAAACCATATAATTTTGTTGATTAAATAATAATAAAATTAAATTTACGAAATTCATTTTAAAAATTTAGTTTAATTTTTAAATGTTTACCTTTTGAATTTATAATTGTTTCTTAATTATTATATATTTTTAATTAAAATATAATTAATAACGCAATATATGATTTTTTTAAAATATATAAAAATTAAAAAAAAATTTATATTAACAT
This sequence comes from Glycine soja, assembly GCF_004193775.1. NCBI lineage: Eukaryota > Viridiplantae > Streptophyta > Magnoliopsida > Fabales > Fabaceae > Glycine > Glycine soja. Next base: position 33,667,780 of record NC_041004.1, read on the forward strand.
CGGTTTTTTGGAAAACCGATGTTAACATATCATATGTTAACATCGGTTTTTCAAAAACCGATGTTAACTAATGATGTTAACATCGGTTTTCCAAAAAACCGATGTTAACGTGTATGTATTAACATCGGTTTTTTGGAAAACCGATGTTAACATATTACACGTTAACATCGGTTTTTGAAAAACCGATGTTAACGTGTATGCATTAACATCAGTTTTTTGGAAAACCGATGTTAACATATTATACGTTAACATCGGTTTTTGAAAAACCGATGTTAACAAATGATGTTAACATCGGTTTTCCAAAAAACCGATGTTAACATCATTAGTTAACATCGGTTTTTTGGAAAACCGATGTTAAGAATAATACTTTATTTACAAATATGCCACCGCGTTTAACTTAACATCGGTTTTGTAAAAAACCGATGTTAATAAGCCGATGTTAAAACTACTTTTTGTAATAGTGTAAAAGTGAGAGCTGCCTAAAAATCAATGCAAAAAGATGACTCTTAAAGTTATATTTTGTTTTACTTCACTCTTTTATTGTTGGTCTCCAATGAGTAAAGAATTGGTTTTTGTTGATATTATTGTTTTCTTTTTGGTTTTTGATATGGCAGTATTAATTCTAATTTCTATCTATTATATTGGCTTATGTTTCTGTTTGAGGTGATGATCTAACGGAATAAGATTTTGTTGTTCTTGTGTTTGTGTTAGTGATTATGGTTACTTTTGTGAGAGATATAATTTTTCCTCTTGAAGCTGTATTATGGTTTGGAAAAGTTAAATGGAAACAATAATACAACTTGGTTATTCACTTTGCACCTTCACTGGACATTCAACACCTATAATGTTAGTAGATTTTCATCCAAATAAAGATTACCTCATCTGCTCTTGTGATGATAATGGTGACATAATGCAGTTTTTTATTTTATTTTGTACCTGATCAAGTGCTATATGTAGCACTGTCATGAGATGGGAATCATGCACTGACATGGAAGACCAATTATGCCTGGCAGGACAGAGGTAACAATTAGCTAACTTAAGCATATGATCATGAAAGAATTTTAATTTTGTGGTTGAAGATGCTTTTTCCTTTTACGTACGACTCCGAGAGAGAAGGTTACAATTTTCATGTCTGCTCATGTCTCATGCATATTAGAGGAGTTCTTGGTTTTCTTTTCTTGTCTTATTAATTCTATTTCCCCTCTCTCTTTTCATTCTTTTCTATTTCCCCTCTCTAACATATTACAATAACCTATAGAATTTAAGATGCTAATTTTGTTTTTTTTCTCTCACTCTTTTTATCCCCTCTTCTAAGTTATAGATTAATTGGTTATATAACTAGTTAAAGATGTAACTGGTTATATAACTAATGAACTAAATTAAAAAGAGATGAATATATAGTTTAAAAATGAACTAAATTTCTGGACCAAATAAAAAGAGATCTAAACTAAATATAGGTCAAGCCTAAATTTGATGCATAACCTTTAGCAATTATGGCTCAGTTACAACTTGAAAGTAAATTTGCCATGACGAAGGTTTGGGGTTGTTGTCCATGAATAATACTATGTGCATCAAATTTTTTTAAAATGTATTTTCTCTTCTCCCACATGTTGCTTTATTCACATATCATAGATTAAAATTCTGACATATACTTAAAAGGATTAAACTACTTGCTACTTGTGTTACATATTGTGGATACACTGAAATTTTTTAATACAAAACAAAGATGAGATAAATTCTCTCATGGAAAAAAAATTATTTTGGTCCTGAAATGTCACATTAGTCCTAAAGTTAAGAAAATTTAAAATAAGTTTTTAGAATATTAAATAAGTTTCTAAATAGTTATTGTTATTTTAATTTTTAAACAATGTTAATATTAATAGTTAGGTTAATTTTGTTTTGAAAATATTGCTATTTTAATTTTTAAACATGTGTTAATATTTTTTTTTTAATTCTGAAAATATTGTATTTTCAAAATTTTTTTCTTTTTTAAATTTTCTTACTTTAATATTTTTCAATTCATTCTTTTCTATTTTGTAAGAATATTTTCAACCCTTTTGTTAATATAAAATTAAGGAGATTGCTTTGACATTACCATATATGTTTCAGCATTGAAATTAACACTTGAAGGGAAAAGATATTACTCTGTTCACTCTTTACACTTACCTTTTACTCATCTGCAGCTCATATACCAATATATTTGTATCCCTTCCTTAATACAACCCGTAAGTCTAGATTATTTGAGTATTTGAGGCTTACCACTCTTGGAGTCATTGGTGCCTTAGTGAAGGTACAACCTCCTTGCACAAACAAATTCACTTCTTCTTCCCAAGAAATTGTTGATGCCTATGGGTAATTTACTACAACGTTATCTAGCTGCTTATAAATGCACTCCACTCTATTTTTTAACAATAAATATTGGTAGTTACTTTCTCTCTAGGTCATACAGAGATAAAAACAAAAAATAGTTGATACGAGAGTATTTGTCAAAACAAATTTACAAGTTAGTTGAAAATTAAACTTATAAATTAGTTGAAACTCATAAGAGCTGAAATAATAAAAATTTATGAGCTAGCTAGTTGATTGGATAAAAATATTTAATAATATTAGCCAATAAGCTAGTTGATTGAATACAAATATTTAATAATATTAGCCAATAAGCTAGTTAATAAATATAAAATGACATAAATATTTTGATTTAATTACTTGATATAAAGAGAGATATCAAATAAACCTAGTGTGAGGAGTCTGAATGCTGTTGTTGATTGGCAACAACAATGTGGCTATCTGGTTGTTCTTTGATTATTTTTGGGAATGTGGGATATCTCCCTCTACCCCAATGTCCTAAAATCCTCAATAATTGTTTCCTCATATTGTGATGTTAATGGTTTTCTTATTGTGTTTCTTGTTACATTTATACATATACCAGTATGCATCGGGTGATATATCGTCTATTATGCTATGGGATGTTGATAAAGAGCAACTTGTTTATTCTAAATCTTCATCATCAGATTGCAGTGTCTCAGTGTTGGTAAGCCTCATCTTTGCATGATGTGGTTTGTGTTGGTAATTCTTATGATTGCTTTAGTTATTTTGGCATGACAACTAAGATGTTTTTCAAGACATTTGAGCCAAATATTGTTTGAGGTTTGACATGCCAATTACATAAGATGTTTAATGGAACAATTTGATTTTGTAAGTATACAAGAAGGCAAAATTTGAGATTTCTAGTCATAGGTTAGAGTTGAGTGTCAATTTGCCTTCATGTGTCTATCCTTCCCATCGGATTGAGCTATTTTAAATTAGGTGATTTGACATTTATCTAGTAGTTTCACTTTGAATTGCCACCTAACTGTTATTGGTTTGAACCCACCATACTTTTTATTCCTTTAACTAAGTTTGTTTTAACATGAATTAGCATATCAAAGCTTCAAAAAGTTGACTGCACCACTCCATTTGTTCATACCTTTGCAAGCAGGCTTCTTATATGAACATGTATTTTTTAGTATCTTTTTAAATATAGTTTGTTGTACTTGTGGAGGCCCTTGAAAAATTAAGAAAAACATTGGTGGTAACTGGTAAGAAAGTAAGAAACAGACTATAATACTGACTATGTGGATTGCTTATGATGTGGTTTTCTTATGAAAATAACTTGTGTAGTTGCAGGTATACATAATTTTTAGTATTGATTTTCTCTCTTCATTGTTAGTATTGATTTGAAACACTTGGACCTATTGTGTCCAACTCTTAATTACCTGGGCCATGTTTGATCTCCACTCACACCACAACATCACAACATCAGGGGATGTCCTAGCTACTAAATTTGGATGGCTTGTAGTACTAGGCCTTGCAGTCTATCTACATCATATCCCTTATGGTATGAGTTGCATATATCATTTGTAATATTGGAGTGTCAGTAGGGAATTAAGTATATATAGATGTGGACAAAAAGGTAATAAAATTGTTGAATGTAGCCATTACATCATAACTATATGTATAGCTTCTTTGTGTCAATGATACAAATTGGAAATATTTAATTATATGTTTTTATTACTATACTGCTACCTATTAAAGCATAAGTTATAACTTGTTTTAATGATGTGCACATTAAGATTACTTTTTTCATTGCCTTTATTCATGAACAAAAAGCAAAAAAAAAAAATTACAATTCTACATCGGTTATTAGGATAACCGATGTAAAATTGTTGAAAGTTTATGACGGTTATAATTATAACCGACGTAGAATCATGATGATACTACTGCGGGTTCATATGGAGAGCCGATGTAGATTGTCCATGAATCTACAACGGGTAGCAAAAAAACCGATGTAGATAGGCTAGATTCTACGACGGGTTGTTCAACACAACCGATGTAGATTGCCAATGAAACTAAGACGGGCTTAGGTCCAGACCTGTCTTTGAATGAAGTGTTTCTACATCGGTCAAACAACCGATGTAAAAGGGTGTTGGTCTTTCAACGATGCGGGCTACAACATCGTGTTATAACCGATGTAGAAGGGGTGTTTTAACTGATGTAGAATGGTCATTTTGTAGTAACCTTGGTGAGTTTGCCCCTAAGTAATACTTGAGTTGTTCTATTTGGAATGCCATTAAGAACAACAACAGCAAGTGCAAGACTACTTCCATCTACAACCTTAACTCTTAGGTTTGGATGCTTACTGACATATAACCCTCCATAAATGTTAAGATTTTCTCCTTGATTTAAAAGGCCTAGGCATAACAATTTTATGCCTTTTTGGTGTGCTTCTAATATTGCTTCCTCAATCATTTTGTTGATGGACATTTTTTGTGATATCATGAAGTACTACAAAAAAAATGCATAGTTATATTATTTTACATATTGTCATATAATAAACAAGAGATCACATAAAATTACATTAAAGTTTTGCTGAAATAATTAATCCCTAAAATAATTATATTGAATAAAGCATATGAAAAGGTAATAATTTAACTTGTTAGTTAAATACTGACATTATTGGTTTGTATAATAAGTTCCGTAGACAATTCCATAACGAATTAGATTTGAATCTGGCCGGTATAACATTCAACATCCAAAAAGTTAAATATAAACATATCAACTTGATGTGCAATATTCAATAGGATTTTAAGAAGACATTATCAAACAAAAAACTATAATATTCTATTTTATTTTATATATACTAAATAATTTTCATTAAATATACGACAAATTGATAAAAAAAAATACATATATAATTATAAAGAATGAAATTGTTGATATTTACTTGTTGACTGTACTTAGGTATTGCCCAACTTTGCAACTTAAGTTTGTTAAAACGATTCCCCTCCACAATGAATGTACGACCATAGACTAATCTGAGCATCATGGAGCAAGCTGTCATTGGCCACATCAAACAAAGGTGCCATTTTGATGTATACGGCTTGTAGGCCAGGTAAGCAAAACCAAGCCTAAGATGATAAATAGATTCAAGAGTTGTAAGGTATGTTAGGTTCACAACATTTGGAATTTCTTTCTCTCATTTTGATGTTGAATCATGTAATTGATCCGAGGCCTTGTCTAAGGTGCCATAAATGTAGTCATAAAATGGCATAAACAAAGAGTAATTTGTCTTAAATTGGGTATGGTGCAAAGAGTGAAACCTGTAAGATAATGAGTATATTTTGTTACTTGCTGTAATTAAAAATGCAATATAAACATTAATGGCAACAATATATATATATATATATATATATATATAGAGAGAGAGAGAGAGAGAGAGAGAGAAAGACGGCAAGAGAGACTATAAATACATACGATGGGTGTAACTGAGATACTTGAGAAGCGGGAAGATGTTAACAATCTCAAAGTTGCATTGACCCATATTGTTCATAAAATCAATGTAAGTCACATATCGAAACACAGTCATCATAGAGGCTGCTTTTCTAAAGACAAGGGTTAACAAGGGAATTGCGAAAAGAAAGAAATGTGATATGTGCTTAGCAAATGGATGGATGACAGTTGCACCAAAGGAAAAAGGGATTAGATAAAGAAAAAATTGCTAAAAGTTAATTAAGGAAGTAAATAAATAGAAACAAATGAAGTAAATCCTTTTGTACATAAATATAATATAATGAACAAGAAATGTATTCTAAGAGTGATACACTCAAACAACAAAACAAAGTCAATGTATACTTAGGCTAATGAGTGATTTTTTTCCAACAAATAATTTGCAACATATATTTAAACTGTCGAACAACACATGCAAAACTAAAGAAGTAGACTGAATTCAAAATACATTTTTTGACCTCATAAATATATAATTAGTTGAATTTTTTTTCTACAAAAAAATTTATTCTCACAAATTAAAATGTGTCATTTTTTTGTTTGAAGTAACGTTCAAACATCCAAACCTATGTGTATTATTTTTTTACATTAATTGGTTACATACATGCATAACCAATATAAAAAAATCATATTTTACATAAATAACTAATTTAAAAATTTATTATTATTATAATTTTAAATTTATCTAAAACTACGTTCACACACAAAAAAAAAATACATTCAAAAGTCATCATTGTAGTGTGTGTGAAAGTATGGACATTGACATTCAAAGTGATAAGATATTTGACATTTTGCATTCATCAACTACACAAGCAAATTAAAAGAGATTAATATTGTGACTCACAAGTAATGGGCTTTGTGACAATGGAAGAATGATGGTGGGAATGGTATCGAGAGTACAAGAAGTGATGATGAAGTGCTCTGTGTAACCAGTAATAAAGAAACCCTATTGGTTCAATATGAAAAATTATTGTCATAACTACTCCATCTGTTATCCATAATGGAATACGTGATGCCCCAACAACTATATAGTTTGACAAGAAGTATGTTAATCCATTCAACAATATAAGGGAGTTGTGATAAAAGAAGAAGAAGAAGAAGCTATAGATAGGGTATACGAATCTGTAGCATGATTTAAGTACCAAGTTGGGTTGTCCTTAAATATGATCAAGTTGCAAAGCTTTCAGGACATGCTTCGTGAAGTTGGGCATTTGGAAAGCATTTGTGACCTCCAAGCTATCATGACATTAGAGATCCACTCCTTCAAAAAGAGGTGGAGTACACTAATGATCCAATGAAGGGTCAAGTGGAAAAATGGACAACTTTTGGGTGTTCCATAATTTCAGATGCTTGGACAGATAGGAAGCAAATAAGCATAATTAGCTATTTGGTGAACTCCTCTTATAGGACAATGTCCATCAAGTCCATTGATACATATGTCTGACTGTGTGAAGACCGATGATAAACTATTTGAGTTGTTTGATTCTATTGTGGAGGATATTGGAGAACAAAAAGTTATTCAAGTTGTAACAGATAATCGAAGAACTATGTTTATGCCAGTAGGAAGTTAGACGGAAAAAGGCCTAAATTTATTGGGCTCCTTGTGTTGCATATTGTACTAAACTCGATATTGGAGGATATTGGGAAGCTTCCTAATATAAAGAAGACAATTCAGCGGGTTATCTCTCTTGTTGGCTTCATTTATAGCCATATAAGCACTTTGAGTATGTTAAGATTCTTTACAAATAAAAGAGAGTTAGTGAGGCATGCAATCACTCAATTTGCAACTTCTTATCTTTCAATGGAAAGGATTCACCAAGATAAAACAAATCTTAGAACCATGTTTGTATCAGATTATTGGAATGAAAACAAGTTGACAAAGGAGACAAAGGGGAAGGAAGCCACTAAAACTATATTGATGCCAAGTTTTTGGAAGAATGTAGTTTTTATTCTCAAAGTGATGGCTCATGTAGTGAAAGTGCTTCGACTTGTTGAAAATGAGAAAAAAATGACTATGGGCTACACATATGGGCTACACACTTTATTTGCCTTTGTAGCTCAATGGTGGCGAATGTATGGTTCAAATGTTCCCCATTTACAGTAACTAGCTATAAGGATCTTAAACTTGACTTGTAGTGCTTTGGGTTGTGAACACAATTGGAGTGTCTTTGAGCAAGTAATTAGTTTGCTTCTTAAAGTGAATAGTCGATTCCATATCATGCTTATAATTATTCCTTAAGTATTTATCCTATGTTCATATTAAGAGAAGGAACAGGCTTGAACATAAAAGATTGCATGACTTGGTCTATGTCAAGTATAATCAAGCACTCCATTGAAGATACAACCTTAGGAATGAAATTGATCCAATTAGACTCAATGAAATTGATGAATGTAATGAGTGGCTACTTGGTGAGATAGATGAGGATGGTGATGATGAAGATAGGGTTTCGGAGGAGGAAGATGATGACCTTAACTGGAGACACATTTCTATAGTGCTTCGGATCTTGGCAAGCCTAGATATAGTAGGTGTAAAATGAAGCAACATGAAAATGGAGAAGGGCAAGAGGGAACATCTCAAAGAGCTTCTGAAAAAGACAAAGGAGGAGCTTCTTTAACTAGGAAGGGAAAAATGGTTAAAGTTAAGGAAGTATTGGAAGATAATACTAGTGAGGAAGGGAAATTAGAGGCAAATTTATCGGAAGAAGATTGAAGGATTTACGCCATTAAAGAATGTGGAGATTGATTATGTTGACTTGGAGGAGGGGGATGAAAATGAGAATGATGATTATTAGATTTATAATTTTATATTGTCTTTAATATTGACTCTTTTTTAGTGGTTGCTTATTATTTATCCTTTTTGTTGGTGTTTTTATTAATTATGTATTTATGTTTATGACTTTTATGTGAATACAATCATCTGATTATGAATTTTAATTTGTCATTATACTATTTTTAATATATATTTTTTGTTTTTATATATATATATATATGGTGTCCGCCATAGACTGTCACATCATTGCCATGTTAATAAGCTAGGGACACAAAGGTGGTCACCGCCATCTGCCATAAAAAGTTATTGATACAAGAGCATATTAAGCGGCATTAGGCTAAGTTCTACCATTCAAAAGAAACCAAAGCCCTATTCAATCTACTCATAGCACCACCTGCTGCCGTTACCCAAGTGAACTTTCTTCCCACCGAAGGTAACTCCACCACCTCCATGTGATCAATAAAAGCATTAAACTCCACCATTTCTCTATATCTTCGTTGACTACTATCACTACTTCCCACTCTCTCATCACTATTCAGAATGGGATTAAAATCTTCTATGATGCACCACACTCTATCTCCCACCTTTCTTTTTAAATTCAAGATGTACAAGATCCTCTTTTCATTTAACGCACACGGTGAGTACACATTAATAATATTGATGACCAAAAAGGATCTTCATTCCACCTTCCTTGAACAAAAAGAAACCCATTGCCCACCACACAATCAAGAAGCTGGAATTTACCTTCCTCCCAAAGACACAAGAAGCCTCTCGATGAGTGGACAGTTGGAGCATGTCTCCACTCTACTTGATTGTCCCCCTTTAATTCCCAACACATATTTTTGTATTCATCAAGTGTATTTTTTTACTTTAATTCTTGAGAGGACTTAGCCAAATATCATGTGTGTCCTCAGATGAATAGCTAAAGATCAATCCCTTTCAAAATATAAATATCCTTAGAAACATCCTACTATAGACCAACTTTATAGGTGACTTAGGTTACACCACATTATTTTAACTATTAGATTAATCTTGTGTTTCTGTTATTATTTTGCACCCTGAAAACTTTATTATATCTCAACCTTCTTTCCCCCTTTGTCTATACTTTTTTTGTAAGTGAACTCCTTGTTGTCCCCGATGAACCCTGCATCGTTGCCGGTGACACCTCGCTAAAAGCTCTCATAGATAAACCCAAAATCAACAAAGAACCCTTGTAGCAACTCTTCATCCAAGCAATATTATGGCCCTCAAATGGCGCAATGTGGTCGAACAACTTGTCTTTTCCTGAGAACGCAGTCAGCACATGCACTTCCACTTGGCCTCTCCTCCATAGTACTATTTCGTGTGGCATCTCTAATTTGAGAGCACTGATAAGTGCTTGTTGTCGCACCAATCTCATGAGTACATCATTGGGCAGTGTCTCAATTTGAAGTGGTTCTTCACACACACCATCGACTTCAGTTGCTAAATCTGTTAGTGCATCTTATTCCGATTGCAACTTTCAAACTAACATGAGAACGGTCAACGTCGAGCTCCTCAGCCACACCATTCTCTAAAGGTGCACCTTTCTAGTCGAATCTTGAATCTTTGATGCCCATTTCACCATGGTCTTTGCTGGACACCAAAAAACTTATTTTCAGTGTTAAGCATCATTGGCATGCGACAACGAACAATGATCAAGGATATGGTTAACTGGGGAAAAGACTTGTGAGAGGTAATATGGTGTGGATGATTGTAGGATATGATCTATGAAATTAAATTAATCTAACGAATCAAAGTAACGGTTAATGGTAGGCCCCCTATTAATAAATACATGTTTGTATTAAAGTTTGCAAACTTAAGTTTGGATTTAACTTAAATTTGCAATTTGAGTTTGCATAAGCAACCAAAGTCTTACTTCCACAAAACTGTATTTCCAAATAAAATTTCATTGTAGACGAACTTTTAAGATTAACCAAACATATTACGGAAATGAATTTAGTTTCCATTGACATAAAACAAAGCATGCCCGAATAGGTGTTACACCATCCTTTGTCATATTATTGAAGTAAATTTTCTCTCTCTTAATTAAAATTAATTCAATACTCACAAATCCTTTTCAAAAAGACTTTAAGCATGGATTTATTCTTACATAGACTATGAAAAATTAATAGATCTCATATTATAAATGAAATTATTAATATATAATAAAAACAATACACTATATGGAATGAATAAAAATATGGTACTACTATTAGAACGACTAATTAAATAAAGAAATGAAGTTAATTTCTTAAAAAATAATCTTTTTGTTATATATATATATATATAATCTATTTTCTATTCGCAAATGACGCTCCGTTGTCTCCCAAGGACGCTGGCATTTACTATCCTCAGTTAAAAGCTAAAACTAAAATGAGAGGCATGCCATTGTTTTCTACGTTCCTTCCATTATTCCACATTGCCGTGACCTCGTTCTCTATATCATTTTTATGCATTGAGAGACGTTGAAATTGCCATATCATGGAAATTAGGAGTGATTAGCGTAGAAAAAACAAACAGCTTGATGAGTTACAAAAAGTATATTTTTATAGTAATTAATTTGTCTCATGGTACATATGCCTCTTTTTTTACTGGCATGGTAAATAATTAAATATGCTTGATCACACGACTTTTACACGCAAGAATTAGGTCCCGTGCTGCGTAGTTATTGCTTAAAACGTGAAAATTTCTGAGAATTAGACATTCGACTCAAATAATTGGATAGATTAATTTGAAACGTAAAATATAAAAAACGAAGTTCATGTGGATGTTTCTCGGATCATATTGTTACGTTTCAAATCTTTCACTTCTTAAATATTCTAATCCACCGCCCACAATGTAGATCAGACGCCATAAAATTGTTCTAATTTAATTAATAATTTTGAGTTTAAACTTTAAATATATAAATATTGCATTCAATAAAGAGAAAAAAGTTTTACTGTCTTCTTTAAAAAAAAAAACAGTTTTATTATCCATTACTAACACAGACAACTAAAATAAGATGATCTTTACCAATAATTGGCATGAGTGGTGTGGATTCACTTCTCTTAATTACAGTTTCGGGTTTGAGAGTTTTATAAACAAATAAATTGTGGTTAAAAAAGAAAATTCTATTAAAGTTGATCAGTCAGATTTTTTGATGAAAATTAATCATAGTAAAAATATGAAATTGATAGATAATTTGTACCAATGTTATGGTGATAAAAAAATTACATCTTATACAAAAAAAATGATAATCTCAAGTAAGATATACATGCATTTTATAAAAATAAAAAAAAATCAGAGAATGTATACTGTGCACAATATTGTGTTTATTCATCTGTTTAAAATTGAAAAATGAAAGAATTAAAAATTATCTTTCATGGAAGGACAAGGACGACAAAGACTATCGTGAAGAATAAATAAAAAGTCTTGAAATAAACGTTTAATTCCAAGAATAAAAAATGAGGGTGAAACAAAAATTAAAAAAATATTTTAATTGTTAAAATAAATTTAATTAACTTGATTTTTTAAAATTTATACTATATTTATCATTTAATATCTCATATAATTTATCTATTTTATTAATGACGTAACGCTTTCATAATATGTATCAACAATTCCTTATTGTACACTTTTGGAATTTTTATTTGTCAATGAAAAGAAAGTGGTTAATGAAAACAAGCTATTGGCAGCTCAAGTGTGAATTGCACTCCAAATTATTCACTGAAGCATCTAAGAAACTACCCATCCTTCGAATAAACAAAAACAATATAATTCGAAAACTAGAGGCTTCTAGAACATGAAAATTCGAATCACCATACTGTACAGGACTATAACCCTGTTGACTAGACTTAATATCTGTTGGTTAATCACTATTAAGATAAAAAAATACTTTTTAGTAAATCGTTAAATTTGATGTTGAAAAATATCATCAATTATTATTTTAAAATATTTTTTTAGTAAAGGATAAAAAATTTGTTTAAAATCTTTTAATATATATTTCATTGATTAAAAAAATTTCTAAAACTAAACGATTTTGGTTGAAATCTATTCTTAAAATTATTTTTAATTTATTAAAAGTAAATAGTTTTCTTGAAATTATTTATTAATACTTTTTTTGGTAATTTGGAGTATAAAACTAATTGGTATATTAACTATAAGTGGTAATTTGGTAAAGAAAAATTATTAGTACGTAAATACTTTTTCAAATAAAAATTAAATAATTTTCAATAAAAATTTTCACTTTTAATTATTTTAAATATTCATAATATTAAAAAATATTTAAAAAAATTCTGTAAATTCCTTCTGAAAGATAAAAGCTAGTTACGACACCAAATATACCATTTATACAAAAATAGTTCTACAGCGAATACGATGTTCTTAAACCAAAATACTTAGATCATATTTAATCTTAAAAAGTGTTAAAGATTTTAATTATGGGAGACAAGATAGGTATTTCATGAAATTGAAAGACAAATTTACTTAGGTTAGGTACAATTTTTATAAGTGATAAAACTCTCTTTCAGGATTGTGTGTGTAAGACCATTTAATTGTAAATTTTCCTTTTGAATATTTAATTAATAACTACTCTCTCCGATCTCACAGCAACAAAAATTTCTTATCTTCTATATTTTAAATATAAATAAATTTTAATTAGCTATGTTTATCTTTATTTAATAAGACTCTCCAAAATATCTTTTATTTAATAAAGTTAAAAAAATATTTTATGTTTAATATTAAATTTTAATGAATGATATATAGTTTAAAAATGATATTTATTTTTCAATTAAAAATAATATAATTTAACGAAGTTACCTAATTTTTTTAATTGATATAAAATATGTATTTTTTTTTTTACTTATAATTACTACCAGAGTCAATACTTATCTAGGACTATTTAGAAAACAACATAAAAATAATGTATAAAAAGCATATGTGAGGAATACCGTCATTCGTTAACCTAAACAGTCCCAAAACCACCGAAAAACCAAGTGGTATATTAACTATAAATACAACGCATTATTATTCTTCGAGCACACAGACTCATTTGCTTCCGAAAACCGCGAAGCTAACTCCTAAGAAACACACATACATACGAGGTAAAAAAAAGAAAAACAGTACCATCACCATTATCTTCCAAAACATGACCAATGATGTTTCTTGTGTACAATCGTACGAGCTTGAACATGATTCCCACACTCTCATGAATGTTTCCGACCACCCAAACAATAATCCGTTTCAAAACCCTACTCATATCGATGACGTGATTCAATTATTTGCATGCGACACGGAAGCGCCTTTGGTAGCGCGTGAGGTGTACGCGCCTCGGAAATGGAAGCGCTTCAGGGGCGTGAGAAGGCGGCCGTGGGGGAAGTTCGCGGCGGAGATATGGGATCCAAAGAAGAAGAATGGAAGGGTTTGGCTCGGGACGTATGAGACTGAAGAGGAAGCTGGTTTAGCTTATGATAGAGCTTGTTTCAAGATGAGAGGTAGTAAAGCAAAGTTGAATTTTCCACACCTAATTGGATCTCACGCGCCGCCTGAGAGAGTGAGTGTGGTGGCCGCACGGAAGCCGAACTCGCCAGAGCCTTGTTTCCTGCCTTCCCCGCCGCCGGTGACCGAAGATAGCTCACAGCCACAAGGGTTGAAGAAAAGGAGGAACCTAGCTGATTTACTTAATAGGTTAGCCAAGAACAGAAGCCAAAGTATGAGTTTAAATTGAAATGAAGCAAATTAATCATCTGTCAATGTGTTTAAAAGAGAATAAAATAAAATAAACATGAACCATTTTAATTATATTGCCTTAAATTCAGGGATTTGTTCTTAACTTTTAGAAAAATATTAGTATAATTGTCATTGTTTCATTGATGGATGATTATTGATGAACAAATTCATATAATTAGTTCAAACGAGTTTTATACCAACTATATTTCGGTTTGAGCGAATACGTGAAACGAATCTGAAAGAGCTCCATCATGCTCTTAACTGTTAATTCGACTTTTTTCCTTTTTCTTTTTTATAACTTACATCAGTGGTTAGTATGTAATTGCCATTGAAGTAGATATTTTGGCTTGAACATGAAAAACGCGCGAAAAATTTTCCTCCTCTAATTTTGTACAAAAAATAATTTAATTAATTTTTGTCATTGTTGCTATTTTATAATCCATTTTTCATTGCCTTTTGGTTTGGGTTTCTAAACTCTTAGAAAAATATTAGTATGATTTATTTATTAAACAAGACAGGTAATTCAATGCAGTTTGATCTTACACTTGTCTTTTTAAATGAGATAAACAAAAATATTTCTATAAGTTGCTGGTAAGTTTTTTGATAGGAAGAGGAAGATAATGACTCAACACTTGAAAGATTATGTTTAGTGATTTTGGCACCAATTTCGATAGTGGTTTCTGCAGTAGTGCTCTATTCTGTTATGAGCAATAGTGCTCTATGCATTTGTAATTCTGTTAGTCCTATAGTGCTCTCTATTAGTGCTTTAGAGATTCTGTTATTAGCTTTTGTCTTGTAGCAAAAGCATATGACTATATATATTGGAGGTGTATTAACAGAAGGATATGTAAAAAATGATAAGGAAATTCCTTCCCCCAGTGTCTTAAGCTTCTTCCTCCGTCTGTATTCTGGAGGCTTGCCTTGGTCTTTGAATTTCAATGCTTAACATTTTTTCTGCCATAAACATTGGAGCACTAGTTTTCCCTCTTTCTAAATTAAATGTTCAGAAAAAAAAAAGTAATAAAGTGAGTCTGATCATTGGTCATTGATGACTATTGACGAACAAATCAATTGATATAGCTCAAACGTGCTTAGTACTATATTTGGGTTATCTTACTAAATTCTCTAAATCTTTTAATTTGACCAAATATGTGAAACGAATCAAAAGGTGTTCAATCTTGCCCTTAATAGTTAACTCCACTTTTTTTAAAGTTACACCAGTGGTTATTGAAGTAGATATTTTTCCTCCACTGTCAAATTTTGCCAATCTTTTAAATTAAGAAATTGAGCAGTAAAAACTTTATATCAACAACAAATATAGTCGGAGTATAGCTTATAATATGAACCTAAACTCGCCGGAGCCATGTTTGCCACCTTTGCCGACAACGGAAGATAGCTCACAGCCACAAGGGTCAAAGAAAAGGAAGAAGCTAGCTGATTTGCTTAATAATAAGTCAATTGATTGGTGTTAGATAAGTGACTTAGACTTTAGTCACAATAGATGTTACACGTGTCCCATTAGTGTTGTCAGTCATAGTTTGAGTTGTAACCAAGCTATGACTGATGTATATAAATAGATACATAGGAGTTCCATGTAGACATTGTTGTACATTTTTAATTCATTCAATAAATAGAGGATTCTCAACTTTCTTAGCTTGGTCTCTATTTTTCAGTTCTTTAATTTTGAAGGACTTTTATCAAACAATTGCAGATTTGTTCATAACAATTTTGCCAAGAAAAAAAAAAGGTTAGCCATTTCTTACAGCCTGGATTTAATTTTGGGTTTTTAAACTTTTAGAAAAAAATAGAATGATTTATTTATTAAATAAGATAGGTTCGATGTGAATCCACACTACTAGAAAATTATCTTTTTACATCGGTTAAAAGCGTCTTTCTACATCGGTTATCACGCGTCATTGTAGCCGGCGTCGTTGAAACACACGCGTCTTTCTACATCGGTTGCTCGACCGTCTTAGAATGTCGCGGTTCAAAGACAGGTCTCAAGGGATACCCGTCTTAGAATTCTGACCATTCTACATCGGTTGTCTTAATAACCGATGTAGAATATCCAGAATTCTACATCGGTCTTGGTCGAGAAACGTCGTAGAATGGTACTCGATCATGGTAAAATATTCTACATCGGTTGTCCTAATAACTGATGTAGAATGTCCAAAATTCTACATCGGTCGTGGCCGCGAAATGTCGTAGAATGCTACCCATGGTGAAACATCCTACATCGGTTTTCCTAATAACCGATGTAGAATGCTTAATTTTTTTAATTTTTTTTCCTTTTTGTTCCTGAATGGCAATAACAATGCAAATATAATTGAACCTAATGTGTATGAGACTTACTTTATAATTGAATTAGGTTTTATAATTACATATAAGAAAGAATGCCAATTCAGTAGCATATGCCCTAATATTTGGATTCCTAATATGGAAAATCTCCAAGATCAACTTTCTACCTTTGTTTCCATGGGTGACCAACACTCTGTATATGTATCAAATGACCATACTACAAAAATCAAAAAGACAATTAGAACAATTTCGCAGCATGAACAAGGACAAAGCTATTACATATGTGAAGAAGATGAGGGTGAACAAAAAATTTTGTCACTTGCAGGGTCTGTTCCCCACCCCCCCCCCCCCCCCAAAAAAAACTTAACCAAATCCGAATCTCTCATTTGCTTCATGAATGGCAAGCAGTAACCTCCCTTCCAAATGTTGTTTAGATGGATAATCTGGAAAATCTAATTGATTGAAATTGCATAAAAAAGACTCTGTTTTACTTACTTGAAGATAAGTGATCAAAACTCTCATATGCCTTATGTATCTGAAACCTCTGGGCACCTGAAATTCCTTGAAGAGCGCTAAAACCCTCCAAAGGCACCTGAAATTTTGGTAGTAAAAATCAGGCCCCCTAATTATATAATACATGTTTTAATAAACAAAACAAGGAACCATCATCATTTGATTATTCTAAGGGTGATAGTCACTATCGTCTTTTGAGGGAAACAATTATAGTTTAAATCTAAGGTCTATATTGAGAGGAACAAAACTGTTAGTGTGTCTTATCTCCATCATAAGCCTATTCAGTAAATAGCAGTCACACTTCAGAACTTAGATCAATATATCAGTAGTTCTACTTATACTCTGCTTATGTTTTCTTGTACTTGGGGAATTGCATTAGTATTTACTCTTGCAAAAGTAAAATATAACTAATTCTGAAATGTGTATGTAAATATGAAATCTCAGGAGTGCTTTTTCACTAAATTGTATAGATCGCAGTTTGTATGATGATCCAACAATCTCCCTCTCATAAATCTTGCAATTCCAAAACAAAGAAATGTCCCCTCACCTGCACGTCGTCTAACAATCCACTCCCGAATTCACCACCAACCACTATCATCTTATTATGAATAACAACTGTAGCATGCTATTCACAAATAGTGATAGTTAAGTCATTTGCCAAAATTGCTTAGAAGTCATAAAACTTCTAGAAAAAGACTCAGGAACAAATGTAAAATATAACAAGAATCACAAATTTACATACATAGGATCTAGGAGTAGGCTTATCCCCTGAAATTGACAACACCATCCAGTTCTTTGAGTTGCCCGATGTACAAGTATGCTTATCAGGTGCAACAGATGAAAGCATTTTCTCAAAATGACCACTTGTCCCTGTAACTTTATCACCCTGAAAGAAGCTTTATTAGTGGCCACACTCATTATTTCAAATTCAATGCCAATTCCAAAACAAAGACATATCTTATGATACATTAGCCTTATTTTTTGTTTTACTCCCCAAGGTACCTGAATGAGAGGACTCTGGTCAGAAGAAAAAGGAGGAGAGGGTATCTGAGATAAGGCCTTAACATGCTTGAATGCTTTAGCCTCTGAGAAACCTGTCTCCTTTTTAGTAATGTCAGGCATAGGCACGCTGCTTGCCACTTTAGAAGCAGCTAAAACAACTTTAGAGGCAGCTGAACCACTTTAGATTGATATATACTAATATACTACTAACATAAAATAAAACTATATATAACTTGCTCCAATGAAAGACTTCTCCATCATCAATACTTAATTTATTTTTATCAAAAAAGAAACTTCATGCACAAAAGGTTTAGATAACAAATAATTTAAGTAGAATTGCTACTCAATTTATGTCACAAATTCATGTCACAAACCATGAGTTAAATTTTTTTTTTATTTGAAATCATGTATGAATGAGTTAAACTCTTGAAACAAATATTATTTTTGAAATTTTTCATTATAATTTTTATTTGGATAAAAAAAACCTATAAACAAATTATATACATTAATTAGGCAACCATACGTCTTCTATTTTATTCTAAAATAGAAACAAACGGGTGATACAGGAAATACAAATATTCACATTATTATTAGAAAAAAAAAACTAAAAGTTTTAAAAAAACTGAATATTAAGCTTTGTGCTTAATTTTAATTTCCTAATTTCATTAAATAACAATCATATTTAAAAAAATATCAGTGACTTAATGAGAATTCAATCATAATATTTAAATAGAAAAAATAAATCCTTTTGCTAGGTGTAGAGATAAAAATAAGAGGTGCCAAACCTTTTGCTTTACGTTGTGTGTATGCATTAATTCCTCTGCACCTAGCTAGTGTATAATAAATATATGCCTAGGCACTACTAGAGATTTTGTTTTTTTTTTTTTTTTTTTTATTATTTGAAAGTACTACTACTGCACTAATATATAAGCTACACCATCCATGTACAATAATGCCTTTTCAGCATCAAGCAAATATCATTATTTTTCCTATATGATTATATTAACTTGATGTAAAAATAAATTATAAAGAGAATTTTTTAGATATGATACCAGGGAATTAGAATCACATTGGCGTTTAAGAAAAAGTTGTTACTCATAAGAGTAGCAATCACCTATCAAAGGTTTATTTAATTTGTTAAAAATTATAGTATTAGGTAATACAAATATAATTGGTTTATGTTGATCTAAAAAACATCATGGGACAAAGGTTAAATGAAGATCAGTAAAACAAATTAAATAAGAACAGGCAGATCCTTCTTCACATTGTGAAATTTTCTATCTAATGTTCACATCATTTAAACTTCATGTAAGAGCTCATCTGCCTATAGCTCATTTAGTTTAACAAGGTCAACTTGCCTGACAAGGGAAAATTTTCAATACCAGAGCAGAAACAACCTTCCAAGGAAAGATAATTCTCCCAAACATAGTCGTAAGTTGTGATACCCTGTAAAAGAAAAAGACAGCTTAGAATATACATGTCAATAGGAGGAAAAGTTCATGAATATACCTTTCGTATCAGGATCATATGGAAAAAGAATAATTCTCCCAAAGGTACAATTGCAAGGAATGAAACTGTTGTGCATATGGTCTGTTAAAGGATTGAATATTATGTGAAAAATAGCAATTCATACTTTATTGAAGCGAAAATAACAAGAAAGAAATTCTTGGTAAAGAACATTATCACTTAGGAACAATTAACCACTCAAATAGTTAATGATGTTCAAAGATTGGATAATGATAATTACTTTAAGTTTATGTTGAATAATTTTTGGCAAACACAACCAATAAATTTTCCAATCAGGATCACTAACCAACAACAAAAGAACTAATTTTTTTAAGAAAAAGTGTGTATGAGATTGAATTGAATGTTTTATATCAATGCATATTTTGACATTTCAAGCCAAATAAGGGGTCCCATCAGTAGAAAGAATCCATCATTTTAAGTTAACATGAGATGTGCACCAATAGAAGATGCAAATGAAAAAGTCTATTGAAAACCCATACAAGGCTCATAGCTCATTATGCGCCATTCCTGCAAACAGAACTCATAGCATATACAAAAGTAGCATTTGTCAGGTAAAGTTTATTTCAGTTTATCCTATATAAAAACGGAGAATAAAAATCTGAAAGAAAAAGAGTGAATGTACCACAATAATAGCAAATGGGACTCGAGAGAAACCAGCTCCAAGTTTTTCAGCTATCTGATTCTCTGTACCTTTCTTATGAACGAAGCATCTGACAAGTACTGCAATCCCAACTCCACATTCAATTATAAGCTGTGACATGTGTCAGCATTAAGTAAGAAAAATACAAAAAATTCTAATCTGGAAGGAATTTTCTCTGTGAAACTGAAGGACCAGAGGAGGGACAAGGAACTAGATTCAAGATGAACTTTATGCAACTTACCCAAACTAGGCTCACTGCCATAAGACACACAAACGTGATGTAATTCTTCTTTATTGATTTAAAAAAGTGACATTGATTTATTCCATATTAATATAAAAACTTACCCAAACTAGGCTCACTGGGATACATTGTCTCCCAGAGTTTTTCATTTTCCTCTTTGATCTGGTTCCCTGAGTTGAAGATACCACATTCTGATCACCTACTATTCTCCCATACACTTCCATGCAGACTGTTTTGTAACGCACCTGACAAATTTTAAAAATAATGATTTTTTTTATAATCAGCAGGGAACTTAAGTGTTTTATGGCTTTGCAGTTGCAGACTTGAAATTTATGGCTTTACAGTTGTAGGCTTGAAAATGAATTAACTACATAAGGGCATAAGGAAGGATGCAAAGAATTCCAGCCATCAAAATTAGTTATATATTTTATTGTATTAACTACAAAAAATAACAAGGAGGGTGAGCCCTGGTGCAGCGGTAAAGTTGTGCCTTGGTGACTTGTTGGTCATGGGTTCGAATCTGGAAACAGCCTCTTTGCATATGCAAGGGTAAGGCTGCGTACAACATCCCTCCCCCATACCTTCGCATAACGAAGAGCCTCTGGGCAATGGGGTACGAACTACAAAAAATAACAACCACAAGCTTTTCCATATAGACTTTTGTAGTACCATACGGTACACTATTTACCCTCAGTGCCTGCCAGTTCAATCACACAAACATCTGCAGGGCCCTCCTTTCCATCCACGGGAATCACAACACCCTCAATCCAATCTTTAATAGCATCAGTGATGTGCGAGACCACCTATTTTAAAACACCAATACCTCATCAAACCAGTCTTTATTATCCATAGTCCCACATAATAAAATAAGTAGCCTTAGCTGATGGAATAATTCTTACAAAAAAACCAGGAACTTTAATAAGCTTAGCAGCTGCAATTATTTTCGTTGTTAGCATCATCAGCATTATTTCAAAAGGCATTAGAATTAAATTTCGAAGCTAACACAGAGTGCAAACCTGGATACACAACGAGCAGGGGTTTTCTGGCCTCATTCTGTAGAGTACGTGAACCATTCAACCCTATCAATAGATGAAGACTTCTCCAAATACTTCTTCACCAAGCAGAGATAGAGACACCTCTTGCATGATATCTGTAATTCAAATAATCCTTCTCATGAAAGCAAGTCTCACATTCATAAATTAAATTAAACACTTATACCAGGTCTGGGTCTTCCTTTATTTCTTTTTCTTCTCCCAATTAACACACACTGACTCTGTCTCTCTCTCGAACACAATGTCAAACTCCACCACCGGCACCACCGCGGCCTTACCACCAAAGCCCACTTGGGTACTTCCATACCGAATCGAGAATCTCCGCGAGGTCTACACCCTAAGCTAAAAGCTCGGCACGGGCCAATTCGGCACAACCTTCCTCTGCACGCACAACGCCATGGGATGCCCCTTCACCTGCAAGTCAATCCCGAAGCGGAAATTGCTATGCAAGGAGGACTACGACAAAGTATGCACCACCTCTCCGAGCACTCCAACGTCGTTCGCATCCACGACACCTACGAGGACACCGCCTTCGTGGAGGCTTGCCACTGGCTTGGGGTCATGCATAGGGACCTCAAGCCTAAGAACTTTCTCTTTGATACTGTTGAGGAGGGTGCTAAGGTCAAAACTACTGATTTTGGGCTCTCCGTGTTTTATAAGCCAGGTTTGGTTGCTCTCTCGTTAGATTTGGTTTTTGTGGAGGATGCCGAGGGGAGGGCTTGGTCGTGGGTTTTGGTGGAGGTGGGGATTCCGATGATGTCTTTGAGTTTTCCTTGGCGGAGGAGCTCGCCGATGCAGTCGACGACATGCTTGGCAGTGGAGCTGGTGTTGAGGACCATGCCGGACTTGACATACTCAACAACCTTGTAGGCGGCAATTTTCTTGAGGTCGTCTTGGGTGAGGATGACGAAGGAGGGGGGGTTGATACTATTGAGGAAGAGAAAAAAGAATTAGGGTTTTTTGTAACTAAAGGAGACAAATTAAAAAAAAAAAAGATAAAAATATAAAGAGTGAGAGAAAGTCCGCTGGCATTCCTGAAGCGCTCATTCTACATCGGTTCTACAAGAACCGATGTTGTAATTCATTTTCAAAGACGGTTTCACAATTCCGTCTTTAAAATTTTAAAATTATTTACAAAATTGTCACTGTGTACTTACAACATCAGTTTTTTACAACCGTCGGAAAACCCGCGTCGTAAAAAGCCATTTTTCTGGTAGTGCCAATAACTCCACCAAGCATGTCATTAATTAATATTGGGTTATTTTAGTTAATCAATAATTTTGAGTTAAGTATTAAGTACACAATTGTTTAATATTTGAAAGGATATTACTATGCATAAGTAGATCAATCTAACTCGATCATGAGTAAGATATTGTTTCTAGTAAAAGATCCAGGTAATCTGAAAGATGTGTGTTTGATCATGTTTCAATCAATTGAATTGTGTTGGAAAAAAAAAACCATTTTAATTACCTTTATTTCTAGGTTTTGAAACTATTAGAAAAATATTAGTATGTATTTATTAAATAAGGCACGTTCAATGTGAATTTGATCATTGGTTACTGATGATTATTGATGAACGCATTAAAGTTTAGTACTATATTTGGGTTTGCTTAACTCTCTAAATCTTTTGATTTGGCCAAATAAGGGAAACAAGTCTAAAAGTACTTAATCATACGCCATTGCTATTAACTCCATTTTTTGAGCTTACACCACTAGGAATGAAGATGTTCATTTTCTAGGAATGAAGATATTGGAAAATATAAAAGAATAAAAGAGTAGGAAGATAAAATTATAAAGCTGCTTATAGAAAGGGATACTAGGCTAGTGTGTAATATATTAAAAAATGGTAAAATTGTAAATTTAATTCCCTTATTTATCTCAGAGTTTGATTTTGGTCTCCTTATAATTTAATTCATGAATTTAGTCCCTTGATTTTTTGCAATCTTGTTATTTCAGTTCTCAATCCTGAAATTGGACGTTGACTGTTAATTGTTTACCTTGACTGCCACATGTTGCGCTTTTATTGGACGTTGAGCGCCACGTGTTATTATTTTATTGGAGGTTGATGTTAATTAGGTGCACGAAATTAACGTCCAATTAACGTTCTACCATAGATGCAGAGGAAATTATGGCCGGAGAAGAGGAGGAACCAAACTGGATGACCCCTACAAGAACTTCCTAATTCGAGGGGAACTACCACCAAACGAGGATGAAGCCCAATGCTTCAAACGGAAGACCAGGTACTACATCATCCTTGATGGCGAGCTATTAAAAAAAAGGCTGATAGCGCCCGTGCTAAAATGCCTAAAACAGTTAAAAGGCAGACTACGTCATGAGAGAACTTCATGAAGGGATCTACAGTCTCCATACTGAAGGGAGCTCCCTAGCCACCAAAGTGGTAGGAGCCGACTACTACTGGCTAACACTCAAGGTAGACGCCTTTGACTTTACCAGGAGGTTCAGATGACGTCAAGAGTTTGTTGACGTGTCACTCACTCCTCCTGACAATTTCCACAGTATGATCTCCCCTTGGTCATTTGCCATGTGGGGAATGGACATACTGGGATCACTACCAAAGGCCCCATGAGCAGTCAAATACTTACTAGTCGTCATCAACTACTTCACCAAGTGGATAAAAGAAAGACCACTACGGGAAATTTTGACCAGCGAGGTGGAGAAATTCACCTAGAAACACCTTATCTGTAGGTATGGCCTCCCATACGCCATTGTCATTGACAACAACACTCATTTCAAAGCTCATACTTACTAACAAGGCTAGGCATCAAGCACCTAGTTACCTCTGTCGAACATCTTCATACCAACGCTCAGTCAGAGGCAGTAGACACTAGTAGAAAATATAGAATTAACATCGGAAGATTAGCATCGATTTTTTAAAAACCGATGTTAACAAAAGTGTGGTGGCATTTTTGTAAATAAGTCGAGTTAGTTGACATCGGTTTTGTCAAAACCGATGTTATCTACCTGATGTTAACATCAGTTATTTAAATAACTGGTGTTAACGTTAGGTAGTTAACATTGGTTTTGACAAAACCGATGTTAACTAACTAATGTTAACATCGGTTTTTTTAACCTGATCTTAACTACCTGCGGTTGAAAACCGATGTTAACTACCTTAGGTCAACATCGGTTATTTTTAAAAAATCGATGTTGTGATGTTGATAAATTAAAAACCTAAATTACTTCATCCTCCCGCGCGCTAAAACCATATCGTACTTTCTCCTTTCTCCTTCCGCCTGAGCACCGACTGCCACAAATTGCTCGTGACTGCAACCACATTGTTGTCAGCTATGATTGCCACTGAAACCCTATCGTCACTGCAACCACATTGTTCTCAGCTATGACTGGTCATGACTCTTCTTTCTCAGTCCCAGTCTGAGTTGCCTGTGGCTGCCACTCGAGGTCAGCTTCATATCTTCATTCTTTTTCGTTGCATTTAGAATCTGTTTTCTTTTCTTTTTATAAGGACATTGTTGTCGTTGGACTTTGTTTTATTGGTTGGGGTACGAGTCTCTGTTACGTTGTTGATTGGAAGTAGTTTGACCTGTTTGTTCTTTTGCTTTGCTCGTTTCACATTTTCTGTTCTTTTGAATCTATTAGAAAATTATTTTCAGTTGGTCTACTATCCTGGGGTGTCGTAGATTCAGTTCCTTCTTCATTCAATGTTTTGATAGTGGGGTAGGGGCTGGTGGTTATATATGTGAGTTGTTTTCCTAACCATAAGATTTATTTGATAGTGGGAAAGGGAATGTAATGGTGGAGATGTGGGCAGAAGGGTTTCAGAGGTGTTAGGCACAATGGATGGTTTTAGGGATTTCGATGAGTTAGGAGAACACAAAGGGCTTTGCGTACTTTGGGTCAGAAAGCAAAAGCTTTGGTGAAGTAACCCGGCTTCTGGTGTGGCAGGTATTGGTTTTGCTGACATATAGTGCAGTTGCGAACAAAAGCTTTAGTGTCAAAGTACATGCTTGACCAGTAGAAGGAGGTGCCAAGCCTAACCAAATTTGGTTGAGGTTTAAAGTGTCCTGTCGTTGGGGAGGAGTGGTGAAGATTGGAAATCTGAGGCACAAAGAGTCAATTCTGTAAGTACAATAAGCCGTTTGAGACTCTGAAAGTTATTTGCATGATTTCATCAATTTCAACTTTTTATTTGCATTCACAAGGTCTTGCGTTTAAATTTGTAGGTTATGTTTCGTTCCACTTTGTAATCTGAGCCACTGTTGGATTATCTGCCAAAGGACTTGTAACATACTTCTCTTGTACAGCAAGTGTTGAACCAATTGGCTGAAGGTATGTCTCTATTATAGGGTCTGGATTCCCAAATATCATACTTATGACCATGAACAAGAACTTCTACATGCCCAAATATGATAGCTGTTGGTTTTTTGTATGTGAAATTTTGTAACAGAAAAAAAAAGAACACTTAAAGCCTATAGTTTAGTTCAGTACCTGCATTAGTTGACTGTGCAAATTGGACTATAATGACAATGCCTCATAATGCAATATAATACCTTATGTTGGAGTTTACTATTTCCTTAATGACATGTGAAATTTAGTATTAGTTAACAAATGTTTTGGTTTTTTGGGTACTGAATAATTTATTTTTAAGTTTTTCATTGATTTTGTTCATGAATCGTACGATATAATCGATTCATTGGTGTTTTGGGTACTGAATGATGCTGATATCCATTTTTGAGAAGTTGCCACTTGCCATTTGATTATCTTATCCTACTTGGTGGTGGTGCATTTATTTTTATTTACAAAATAAGGTTTAGAATAACATGATTTTGAAAGCAAGAATTTGGGCCAAAAGGGAACCTTAACCATTTTGATTTGATATAGTCTTATGGCAAAGGCCGCTCCTTGTATACTTAAATTCGCATATAGTGCCAAGTAGTACTAGGTTCTGCTTTTACGATAAATAGCATTTAGGTTTGAAAATAATATGTAGGACAAGAAAGTAACTTAAGAACTAAGAAGCACATCAAATTTGAAATAAGCACGCCTCCAAAATCACTGTCCTCATAAAATATCTTTTTTCTTCCATTGAATTTTTAGGTGACCACTACTATTCTTCCACTGACTTCTTTCTCATCAATGATTCATACGCTGATAAATTGGTTGTGATTCATATAAGGCAACTTCTTTTTTTGTATCAGGTGATGATCATTTCTCCAATATCAATGATGTATATATTTTAATTTGTGTATACTTGACAAATGAGAATTGATTTTAACTATAGCTGAGTTTTGTTATATATATATATATATATATATATATATATGCAAAAATTGTATGGAAGTTGAGTTAATTTATATATATATATATAGAACGTACTTGTATGGAAGCATGATATGTGACTGTTGTCTAGTAAAGTTGATGTTGTCTGAAAAACTTCATGTTTGATCACACACACACACACACAGAAGGTTTTTGCTTTGATGCATAATGTAGTCCTTATAAGGACATTGAAGTACCCAACAATATGCAGGGTTTTTACAGTGCTTTGTCTCATACAAGTTCTGTATATTCTTTTAGACAAAATATGCATGTGTCATTGCATAAGCTTCGGGGACCTATATAATAAAGGTTGACATGTCTGATACATATATTATATAGGTTTTTTGTCTCCTGACCATTGTAGCATGCTAATGAGTCATCAACTCTTATCTCACATGCTGCAACTGATTTATCTCATTCAGACTCTGACTTGGCACCTTTTTCAGCTTCATTACTTGTCAATAACTGAAGCAAGCATTTATTTGTCTCCAATCTCCACTGGTGTCCATGTTCTCTCCCATGATTAATTTGTCATTGTCATCAAGAATGCTTACTATTTGTGTAGTGCTTGGTCTTAATTTTGGGTCAGAATGGGTGCATGCAGCTCCTAAGCTTACCAATGTCATTAACTCCTTCAAATTGTACTCTCCATTTAGTCCCATATTTGCTAATGCCTCAAGTGGCCTTTTTCTCACCTCAAATTCATCAACCTTGTTTACCAATAGCACCTCAGGTTGCCTAAAATCCACAGCCTTAAGTCCACTTATAATCTCAAGCACCACTACACCAAAAGTACCTAGTCTTGGGCACCACACACACACACACACACAAAAGTTTGGTAAAAGTTATGTTGTTCCTTGGACCTTGAAAAATGTTACGAAAAACAGTTGTTTTACTATTTTCAAAAAATGCAAGACAGTGAATTTTAGTAACTTCACTGCAACTGTTTTTAATTTAAAAAAATTCTATTAATGAATTTTTGAGTGGTAAAATTTATGAAGGAATATACCTATTAGGGAGTGTCCCTGTAAATTTGGGTGAGAATCAGAGTTCAAATGATATTCTTATAATATTACAAACTGATGAAATATGAGCTTATAGGAAAAGTGAAATTTAATTGAAATAATTGTCTTATATATGAGTGAGTTAATTATCAGGATTCCATCTTAGAAAGAGGATATCCTCATTTTGTGAGTGAGCTTGAGATGATTTATTGGTATGTCTTATTGAGTTAAATTTTATTTAATTTTTTGAAAGTAGCTTTATCATGTTGGGTAAATGTCGGTTTTACGTTTATAATTAACATGTTGGATATGTAATGTTGTTCATATGGTAATCTCATTGTTGAGGAGTGTTGTCCAATACGATTTCATGCTTTAGATAAAAGAATGAAGAGAATAGTATCTTATATAATATGAATAAATAGAAGGAAAAAAGAATAGTATTTGTGCTCTTGATATATAGAAGCAGTTGTTGGATGAAGCTTCCTAGAAGCAACTAATGCTATTCTTGCAATATTATTTCAATTGATATGTACTTTACAATAACATCTCTTATAATGAAGACCTCTTGATTTCTTGTTCTAGGAATATCAAATACGGCTAGTAGGAGTTGGGTTTTTTGTTGAGCAAGTTGGTTCCTTCCCAGGATTTCTGTTGCAGTGATCGCTCCTTTATTTTCTTGCTGCTATTTTCTATTGCCTATTTGCTACTGGAGAAAGAGTAAATTTTGACGATCCTGGTGAGCTTAAATATATGTATATTTGCCTTTGAACTTGCAAATATATTTTAGAACTTTGTCCTGGCATACTAGTCTTGCTTTTGTGGATACTGGTATCTTTGGTGTTTTGTGTGGTCTTGCAAACACCACTAACCACTAACCAAATGTATGGAGCATATCAAGTAAATCGTGTTATATTGTTAGAGAAAAAAATATATGATCTAGCATAAATCATCAAGATTAAAATATACACAAATGTGGCCTTTTATTACTATCTTGAGAACTAAATTACATTACATCTATAGTCCTATCCTTCCCCAGGAAAGAATGGTGTAAGCTAGCTAGCAAGCAAGCAAGCACTGTTTATAAGCCCCTTTCCATTAGAGAATGTTAGGAAGCATTTTTTTTTCCTTTCCATATTGTATATTCTAGTTCACTAATTACCTTTTCCTAGCCTGCTTGCAATATAAGCACATGAAGGCTGCGACATATTTTCTGCTACTTTCCTTAATGAAATGTGAATATTGTCTCAGATACGCGTTGCTCACACAGCTGCACCCATTTCTCTATTCATTTTCTTTATTGTCCAACTTTTGTCTTTTAGGCTGGAGTGATTGAAAGGTAGGACAGGATAAAATTGCCTATCATCACCATCACTATTGTTGTAGTTGTTGCTTTTGTGAATCTAAACCAAGTTTAGCGACTAGGAATGGTAGATCCTTATTTTCTAGAGCGGTAGCAGCTACTACATTAGCATTACCAGGACTAGTAATAATAGCTTGGGGTGAATCCACTTGAGAAGCACTGCTATTGATTTCTGATGAAAGTGAACCACTTTCAATGTGTTGATGTAAGGTTTGCTTCATTTGTGATTTGTAGCAGAGGTTAGAGCTTTTAACTCATGACAGAGTGGGAAACAATGAGATTTTTCTCTCTGATTATCCTTGAAATCCACCCTTGTAATATTTCTGTTTACAATACATAATATATATTTAAGAAACACAACAATTTTAGGTGTATTTGATTTGTAGCTAGATTTTAATATTTTTTTGTTAAAGAAAATAAAGAAAGAAGGCCCTTACAGTAAAGTCACATGTGAATCTCCACATGGATTCCATGAGCTGTCCAAGGTTCACTCCCTCTCCATAGATTCCATAAATGAAGAGAAACCCAAAAGGTGTACAAAGTGAGTCACTACTACTCACCCATATTTTGAGACAAGGGAAAACTTTCTCTCTTGCATGATTTAAGGTTGTAAGAAAAAACCTTAGCAGTTGACAGTTTGTAACTTGAAGCTTATAAGCTTCACAAATGTTCCATATGCTAAATATGACCCCCATGATCTTGAGGTTTCATTGTTATTAATAACATCTTCATTATTTACTTTGCTCTGCAAGTTGAGTCATCCCTCTTCTTTGTAGTAGCATACCCATGTTCCTAAGCTGAGTTTCTCCTTCAAAATAACATCCATGTCCAATGGATACAAATCTTTGGTCCTCATGGTTCTTTTGTACAATGAAATTGCTAGATCTATGAATAAAATTGATCAACCTTTGCTGTTTGAGTTTTCTTTTCCTTCCCTGGGGAAAGGAAAGGAAAGGAAAAAGACTTTTGTTTATTCTCACTTGAATCTTCTCAAACACCACCTCATTTTTTTCAATCCTTTTTTTTCCAATCATTTTCTCTTCTTGGTCACAATACTAGTACCACAAATTTGCAACCCCAAAAATACTGTAAACTAATGGTCCTCTGCCATTAATATGAGAGAATTTAGCAGATCAATGGCACAACAACAGTTCATGTTTTTTGGGGGCACGAAATTGGGGTACTATCCCTACTCTTATATTCTCTCCCTTTTCTTTTCCTTCCCTTCCCTTTTCTTTCCTTTCTCTTCCCCTAACTAGAAGGGAGATGATCAATTTCAACTTTTCCTAGTCTTTTCACCTCAAGAAGCATTTGAACTACAGCAGAGTCAAAGGAGGTCTTCTTATCACTTCTAGCTTCTTCTTTGCTTTCTATAATACCATAATTGGATATGCACAAGGTAATTTTTGACACAAAGCAGTTCTGTCCCTTGCTTCCTTGCAGCCCCTCACAGGATTCAAATAGAGATCTGTGACAAAATAAAAACTTGTCGGATTCACATGTCACATCACTACCAATTCTAGAACAAAAGATTCTTATCTGCACATCATATATAAATAATAATATCATTTAAAATCTGTTTTTCCCATATCAAACCAATTTTCGAATTGCATGATGTAAGGTGGTGCAAGTGATTCGCTAAAAAAAGAAACCCCATGCTTCAAATACATTGGATTGTAAGAATAAGTATGAGAAATGACGGTGTTGAGTATGATCTATATTGTTTGATTTTGTAATACTCTTTCATTCAGTTTCTCTAGCTAGTTGATTGTTTCCTATGTTAGCTGATTTCAATCCCTAAAGTTTAGGGATCAATTCTGTTCTCCACATATTACACACACAAATCCTTCATGTAGTACTACATAACAAATGTTGTTTTCAAATTCAAGTTGCTCAAGCAATTGAAAGTACAAATTAGTTGATGGACTCATTTATCTTTATATTTTGTTGAATCAAATGTAGGCACTAACCACTGTAATTTCTTACATACTTCATATAATGTGGTCCGCGGTCCTCTCTTATTCATATTAATTGATAAATTAACTGTGTAACATGAATCCAAAATGAAGTTAACTATAGGTAGTTAATAAATTAACTGATTGCCCTTGGATTTGATTCTAACAGAATTACAAAATAGCATATAGGATAATCTTCTAGAGCCAATATCCTCTTGTCATGTCATCATTGTCTTGGTTGGACTTCCTTGATGTAATCTTGCAGATATTGAGGTTTGTTTGCTACACTTTTTGGTTTGTGAGTCATATGTATGCTTTGTATGCTTTGCTCTGTTGATGATTTTGTTGGTGAGAATTGCAATTGTCATATGGTGAAATTGATTCGGTGATTTTATATGAAAACCAAAAACCCAATCAAAAACTAGGTAAGGAATAGAAAGATTACTTCATGAATATAACAACCACAATAAAGTTGTATGGTTCAGGAGTCAAAATTCAACGATTAAAATCTTAGTCACAAATAAAGTTGTATGGTGGCAATAATTGCCCAACCTCATATAGTCATGGCAATTAAAATCCCTTAGTGTCACATATCATATGAAAATTTAAAAAGTTATAGTAGTGAATACTGACTGACTCAAAGGAAGAATAACCAAATACAACTATGAATATGAGTGTGATTGATTACTTCTCAGTTTTCGATGAAGGCAATCATATTTATAAACCATATTGCCAGCCTCTATAAAATTTATCCCTTGTTTTATATTTAATTAATCTTTGGTTAAGTTGACACACACACACACCCTCATGACATAGACACATAGACACCCTCATGACAAACACATACACACCCTCATCACACACAAAGACACACACACACACACATACAGACACCCTCATGACAAACACACATACACCCTCATCACACAATGACACACACACACACCTTCATCACACACAAAGACACACACACACACCCTCATCACACACACACACACCCTCATCATACACACACACACACACCCTGCTGACACACTAATTTTGTTATAAATGACAAAATGTTCCTCTCTCCCAATCTCTCTTCTATATATATAAATGCAAACATGCCTTATTTCTTCAGAGTCTAAATTGTCCCAGGCCAACTAACCCAATTAACTAACTACCTTTGTCACTGACAAACTAATTCTAACAGTCATCTAACAATTGAGAGCCAGAGTTTAGTCACCTTTGCTGGCACATGAGGTCCACTCAAGAGGTCAGGTCTACTGGTTTCGGAAGTAGTGGGTTGGCTGGTGTACTCACAACCTAATCCTTCTTGGTTGTCATATATTCCATCCACCTCTGTCATACCTCTAACATAATTCACAAAAGAAGACACATACCCAACTACAATAATAAAGCATAAGCACCCTCCAAACCCAGAATTTGAAATTGGTTACATAAAGAACTATTGATGTCGATATTTGTCTGTAATTGAAATTTAGATTTTGCATGTTCTTGTACGTCATCAATGTAATTTGCTATATAAGCAATTGTTGTTCATGCTGAGTGAACCTTAGATTCCCGTTTGAGACTGAATGCAATGATTCTTGCAGACAGTTTGCATTAGTCATTGTATTTAGTCTTGAATTGTCTGTTTGGATAGTTTGGGGAGACTGGTATTTTTATGTTAGATTCATTCGTTAAGGTTATTATTATTTTGATTAATTTGATGAAATTTCGGTGCAATGCATTTCAAGTTGTTCTCTGAGTGCATACTTGATTATCAGGAAATTCATTTCACCGATGTCATGTCGTGTACTTGGAGACCAATGCGAAATGCTGCCAAAATTTAGTCAAATTTTTCAAAATAATACTAACCCTGACGTTTGAAGCTAACATAAAAGATAGTTTTCCTAAATGGGATAAGGCCACACCTATAAATAAAAAAGTGAGATTTTCATGCATGGAATTGCTTAGATGGATCGAAGTTGGATGAATGAAAGTCGCATAAGCCCAGAATATGAGGATGGCGTCGAGCAGTTCTTGCAATTTGCTTTAGAAAGAGGTCGATCGAATGAAGAAGGAAAATATTATTATCCTTGCATCAACTGTTTGAATGGAAGACGACAACTACTGGACGACATACGGGACCATCTATTGTGTGATGAGATTAAGAAGAATTACACGATGTGGATATGGCATGGTGAAGTGACAGACATGCAGAGTGGGTCCCAATCTGAACCGTTTGATGTAGAAATGGGAGATCGCTTGGAGGACATGATTCGTGACCTTGGACAAGAGTCTTTCCAGCAAGCACACACCCCCGTGTATGAAGGATTGCAGAGTGATTCAAAGAAGCCTTTGTATATGGGGTGCAAGAATTCCTTAACCCTGTTGTCTGCGGTGTTAAGTGTGGTTAATGTGAAGGCCAGGTATGGGTGGAGTGACAAAAGTTTCACCTCATTGCTTAGGTAGTGCACAATCTGCTTCCAGAGGACAACACGCTGCCTAAAACTTACTATAAGGCGAAAAAGATACTGTGTCCGACGGGTATGGAGTATCAGAAGATTCATGCTTGCCCCAATGATTACATACTGTATAGGCATGAATTCCAAGAAATGTCCAAATGCCCTATCTGTGGGACTTCACGGTACAAAGTGAAGGATGAAGGGGAAAGTAGTTCTGATGAAAACTCAAAGAAGGGCCCTCCAGCGAAGGTTTTGTGGTATCTTCCAATCATTCCAAGGTTTAAGCGTCCTTTTGCTAACGAGGACGATGCAAAAGACCTTACATGGCATGCAAATGGAAGGATTTATGATGGAATGGTCTGTCATCCGGCTAATTGCTCGCAATGGAAGAAGATTGATGGTTTGTATCCGAATTTCGGGAAAGAGCCACGAAATCTTAGACTTGGACTAGCCAGTGATGGAATGAATCCATATGGCACCTTAAGCACTCAACACAATTCATGGCCAGTTCTGCTAGTAATTTACAATTTGCCTCCTTGGTTGTGCATGAAGCGAAAATACATGATGTTGTCTATGATGATATCAGGCCCAAGACAGCCAGGAAATGACATTGATGTTTATCTAAGTCCATTGGTTGAAGACCTAAGAAAGTTATGGGACAAGGGGGTTGTAGTGTTTGGTGTGTTTCGCAAGGAGACGTTTGAAATGCGTGCAATGCTTTTTTGTACCATTAATGACTTTCCAGTATATGGGAATCTTAGCGGTTACAGTGTCAAGGGTCATCATGCATGCCCCATCTGTGAAGAAAACACAAGCTACATACAACTAAAACATGGAAGAAAAATAGTCTACAGTAGGCATTGCCATTTTCTAACACCTAATCATCCTTATAGACGACTGAAAAAAGCTTTTAATGGAAGTCAAGAGCACGATATTGAGCCGATAACATTGACTGGTGAGCAGGTATATCAGCGGGTTCAACACCTGAATACTGTATTTGGAAAGACCCAAAAGAAGGATAAAAGTAAGAGTTGCATATGGAAGAAGAGGTCCATTTTCTTTGATCTTCCGTATTGGTCTGATCTAGACGTTAGACATTGTATTGATGTTATGCATGTGGAGAAAAATGTTTATGACAGTGTGATTGGGACGCTCCTTAACATTCAAGGCAAGACGAAGGATGGCTTGAATACCCATCAAGATCAAGCTGATATGGGGATACGATCACAATTGCATCCAAGGTCTGATGGGAAGAAAATTTACTTACCCCCAGCTTGCCATACTTTGTCCAAAAAGGAGAAGATAACTTTTTGTCAGTGTCTTTGTCGGGTGAAGGTTCCATAAGGATACTCTTCAAATATTAAGAGTC
This sequence comes from Glycine soja, assembly GCF_004193775.1. Lineage (NCBI taxonomy): Eukaryota > Viridiplantae > Streptophyta > Magnoliopsida > Fabales > Fabaceae > Glycine > Glycine soja. The sequence continues at coordinate 33,702,809 of NC_041004.1, forward strand.
TTGTGCAGTTGAAGGAGCTTAAGCTTGTAGGGTTAAAGTATCACGATTGTCACGTGCTCATGCAACAATTGTTAGCCGTGGCTATACGAGACATCTTTCCAAACAAAGTCAGGTTAGCCATAGCTCGCCTATGTTTTTTCTTTCATGCGATATGTAGCAAAGTCGTTGATCCTGTCAAGTTTGATGAGCTAGAAAATGAGGCCGCAATTATACTGTGCTAGTTGGAGATGTATTGTCCCCCTGCTTTCTTTGACATCATGATTCACTTGATTGTGCATCTAGTCAGAGAAATCAAATGTTGTGGTCCTGTTTATCTGCGGTGGATGTACCCGGTTGAACGATACATGAAGATCTTAAAAGGATATACAAAGAATCTATATCGTCCAGAAGCATTTATTGTTGAGAGGTACATTGCAGAAGAAGCCATTGAATTTTGTTCAGAATACATTCAGAAGGCTAAACCTGTTGGCCTTCTTGAGTCTCGGCATGATGACAGAGTGGGTGGTACGGGTTCAAGAGGACTGCATGTGATCACTCCCAGTGTAGAAGATTTGTTACAAGCTCACTTGTATGTCTTGAACAATAGTAATGAAGTTTTGCCATACATACTTAAGCATGAAGCTTTAGTCAAATAGAATAATCCAAAAATGTCAAAGAATTGGGTGTTGAAAAAGCATAACAAGACTTTCTGTGATTGGTTTAAAGATACAATTTTTACAGATGAGAATGCTTCAGAAACATTAAGAAAGCTAGCAGATGGGCCTAAAAGAAATGTTATAACTTGGCAAGGATACGACATAAACAAGTATTCATTTTACACAAAAGCATAAGATGACAAAAGTATAATGCAGAACAGCGGGGTCACCCTAAGGGCTGAATCTCAACACTTTGCAAGTGTGAATGACGCCAATCCCTGTGTAGCTTCCATCCCTTACTTTGGGTTCATTGATGAAATTTGGGAGCTTAACTATGTGAAATTTACTGTATGTGTTTTCAAATATAAATGGGTTGACAGCAACATCGATGTGTGCACCGATGATATAGGATTTACGTTGGTAGACCTAAAGAAACTTGGTTAGCACAATGACCCTTTCATCATGGCAGAACAAGCTAGACAAGTATTTTACGTGCAAGACCCTTGTGATGAAAGGTGGCGCGTGGTTCTCCAGGGCAAACCAATTGGCGTTAATGTAGAAGATGATGATTCATACATGGACACCTATGTTAGTCCTTTGACCGCACAAATCACTTCTAACGTTGTCGGAGAAGAAGAAGCTGACGACGTTCATGCTAATCGTAATGATCATGATGAAGGAGAATTAATTAACATCGTCTAAGGTAATTTTCTATTTATATATTTGATTTTGCTAGATTCATTTACATAACTCATACACATAATTCAAATTCATTAATATTTAATGGACATTTAATATCAGTCCATAAAATGGAGCAAATCAATACTAGATTTCTATTTAGAATAAAATACTGAAACTAAATAGAGTGTACACAAACCAATCATATGTGATTGGTTATTACATGATTGGTTTGTGTGATTGGTTTACTAATTGCATTATTGAAAACATGCATATATTTGATGAAAGCTTTGAAAATGGAACTTATGCCAGATCATCTTAAATTGTTGCAGGTACTCTTCCTTCTTCCTAGTAGCTAGTGCCTTAATCATCTTCTTGTTAGCTCCAAACATTGACCTTGCTGTCCATACTGCTTTTGCAATTAGGTTACTCAACACAAATCTTATTCACATACTGTTCTTTGATTTTCCATAGATTAAATGTGTAAACATAGATTAAATTCTTATCCAAACTTTGGTTTTAAGTTTTTGGTAGGAGCAAGCTAATTGAGTTGCTCACCTTTTTAGTTAGGTAGTTGCAATTCTATATTAGTCACCATATTTCTTGTTACTAGGTATGAATTACCAATTTTTGGTCTCTATAAATAACATGTTTGACAAAACTATGATTGAGTCGTGTTCGAACATTATTTAACAACTAGAGGACTAATTTTACAAAAAAATTAGAATAATTTTAAGCAATTGGAGTTTTAAAGGGACCGAGTCACACAATCTAGCTTTTAAGTTTGAAAAAGCGGAAAACAACATGAATGAACAATAAAATGAGGTGGGAAGTTGCACCTATGCCTAGCTTACAGCCTCAAGATGCAGAAATAGAGTCACAAAGCAGCCTCTCCCTCCCTCCTTCCCTCCCTGTAAGGGTCTTATACAATACCTCTTTTCCATTAGTTACCTGTGAATTGTGAGTCACCTTCACTGTTTTCCTTTCCCATCCTTTGTAGTATATTCTTGCCAAATCTTAGTTGACACAATTGATTTGTACCACCCATTTGCTGTTGCTTAAATTGGGCCTTTAGACTACTTGACCCCTAACATCATGCATCTTGTTATTTAAAGAATTGATATGTTCTTTCTTTGTCATTTCATTATAGCGAGGAGCATAATATGGTTCTTTACTCCTAAATCATCACAAAATATATTGAAGTAGGCAAAGGCGTGTACTTCTCCCAATTATTAGTTGAGTTTTTCTTTTAATAAAAATGTAAGTAAACACACAGAGACACACAGACACAGAGAAAGAGAGAGAGAGAGACACACACACACACAGAGCGAGAGACCGTCCCTGTCCAATCCAAAAGCCTCAGATAACAATGAATCACAGATAAAATGAATCTGTTAAACCTCTAACATATTCACAAAATTAAACACATACCTGGCTACAATAATAAAGCATAAACACCCCCGAAACCAAGATTTCCAATTTAGTTACATAAGGAACTGTTGATGTCGATATTTGTCTGTAATCGAAATTTACATTTTCATGATATATAAAGGATCATGGCTTCTCCACCTGTCTTGCCTCCTCCTCCTCCTCCTCCTCCTTCAGACGCATCAGCTTCGCCGTCTGCCGTGAAGCGGACACGCAAAGCCTCACATCTATGATTCTTGTCTACCAGACCACCTGGTGCTGACAAACCAGTGGTTCATGTTAATCCTACTACCGGCAAGGCCGACGGTCCCTACAAGAAGAAATTAAGAACACATTTGGGGATTGTGGCGCGTGATAAGGTGGACGTCACGTACGAGAACTGGAAGGAGGTCCCTACTGCTCAGAAGGACTTGATTTGGGAGGATATTCAGGTATTTTTCTTTTCTTATTTGATGTTGTTTAATTAATAGCCAAAAATTACATTATTGTAACAAATAAACCTTATTTGTTATTGTTAGGCGGAATTTGAAATCCCAAAGGCTTCTGACAGTAGGACGAAAAAGAAATTACTTCAGACTGTCGACGAGAGATGGAGGCAGTTCAAATCAGACCTCACGAGGAAATGGACCCTTGCAACCGATCAGGACGGTGTGGACGACACTGTCTGTGAGAAATACGGCATAAGAAAGGAAAAATGGACCCAGTTTTGCCAGACTCGCAGAGACCCTTCTTGGGAGGTATGTTCCTTGCCATTTAAGTTGTTTTTCAGAAAACATTAACTTGTTATACTTCATTCTAGCAATTTGAAAGATTATTGTTTTATTTTTGCAGGATGTGCACAAAAAGCACAGGCCATCCAGAAACAGAACACTGCTCCCCACGTTTTGTCTCGTGGATGTTATGAATATTTGGAGCAGAAGCTCCTGACTGAGAAGACCAAGAAGAAGCTAGAGGAAGCTGCACAGTCAGGAAGCGTTGATGGCATCATCGACCCTCCATCCTCGGTCAGACGCCATGTGAAGTGGAAGATGGTCCGCACGAAGAAAACAGGGGAGATGACGACTGAGGCCGCAAAAGAAATCGTTGAGAAGATCGTAAGTCATTTTCAACTAACCATTACAATTATATTTCAATATTTTGTGAATGCCATGCACAACTGTGTGTTTTCTGTGCAAGATTCCTTTGAGGAGTAGGCGACACAGGGATCCTTCGTCCCCTATGGACGTCAGGATGTTCTCACCTCTGCTATTGGACGTCCAAAGCACCCTGGACGTGTCCGTGCTACTGGAGCCAGTGTCACCATCAAACAATACTTTGGATCGGCTCCACGGACGTCCTGCAGCTCTTTCTCCCTGCCTCCTGATGAATTGTAGTAGTTGACCCAACAAATCAGGGACCAGCTATAGGAGTCCATCACAGAAAAAGTGACGTTGTAGCTCATGGCAACGTTCAGCCAGATGCAGTCCCAGATGCAATCTCAGGGACTTGCACTGCCTCCCGAGCCTCTGGTTGGTCCCTCAGGTCCTCGAGTAAGCACAAAGGGGAGTTGTGTTGATCCCTCAGGAAACGATCCTGAGACGGGTGACTCAGATAGGTGCAATTTGTACATCGAAGCAGATCATGCCTGCTTGGTTGCCCTAGGGAGAGTTTATGAGGGATCCACTGTTGTTCATAGCACTCCTTTGTTGTCTGGCCAAGTAAAGGTGGGTGTGGATGAGGTTAAAGATGTAGATGCTCCAGTTCCTGTACCCACTGATGAGATTTCCTTAGTGGGGCAAGCAATTCACACCTTCCTTGCTTGGCCGACACATCTGGTCAAGTCTTTATCACAGCAGGTACTTTACTCTTACTATATGTTTCTTCTTTTTGAATTAATTCATTCAGCGTGCCTCAAATTAGGTCATTTAACTTTGTTTCATGAATAGGTAGCTGTGTCTCCGGCAAAACCACCTCAAAAGCCCGATCCAAAGGTCGATAATCCGCTTTATCTGATGACATTGACCATCCCAGAGCTTTTCTTGAGGCCTTACCAGGTTACATAGGATGCCACCGTGTTCGGGGTCTTTAATCCAGACTTCCCGCTCTACATAAAGCATGAAGACCTCTCCGAAATCGCACACAATGGTCAATGTCTCAACATATCAGTGTTACAGTTGTGGATTCTGTAAGTCATTTTAGATTACTTTTAATTACCTAAGTTATTGCTTTCAATTCATAAATATTTAACTTTGACTTAACATAAACAGGCATATGACTGAAACAAGTGTGCGAGCGGAGAATTCTGATATCTATGGATTCCTCGAGCCACAGTCTATTCAGAGGTCTGGGCAATCGCAGTTTGAGACTGAAAGTTACATAAAGAGTTGGATGCAGAGTTCAAAACGCAATGTCTATCTTGGAGCCTACCTGAATGGGTAAGTCACACAAAATAACTGAATTTAATTAATGTTTACTAATATATTAACCCATATTCATCCCCACTGCAGCGGACACTAGCAGATGGTGGTCATTGTGCCCAACAAACACCTAGTTGTCTGGTTTTGTTCATTGCATAACAGGCTAGACAACTACCTTAAGGGGATAATTAACATGTTAGTATTCTTTTCAATGCATTTGCATTCAAATACCTCAACAATACCACTTTTTAATCGTTACTCGCCTGGAACAGTGCTTTAAAAGGTCTTGATGATGCTCCACAGCCTAAATCAAAGGCTCCTGCTAGGTGGATTGTCGTCAAGGTACGTCATTTACATAAAACTTCCACTTATATATATTTCTTATGTGTATGTACACTAATTGTTTAATTAATATCCAAATTTCATTATGTATTTAGTGTAATAGACAAAAAAGGAAGTACTGAGTGCGACTATTATGTCATGCACCGGATGTCTACCATCATTTTAGGAAGTTTTAGGAATAACTGGGAAGCGGTACGTTTATTTCAAACAAATTCGATTTTTTTATAATTTGTATTACATTATTAACTTATTATCATTTATTTCATCATGAAGTATTTTAACGATCCTAGACCATTGGAGCCAGAGCGATTAAAGGCGTTGCAGATCCAGTGGGCACAATATTATCTCCGAGTTAGAGATCAGACCTAGGATTTAGGAACATTAAGTTTAGCTTAGTTTACTTTGGTTTAACATTTTTTACATTTCCTATGTAATTTGAACATTGAATTCATTTGTTGATCGTTGTTTATGATAAATCAATTATTCAATGTTTATTATGATTAAAACTGCTTCAAAGCATAATAAAATGTTTATTTGCTGTGAATTGGGTCTGAAATTGCATTTTACAGGTACAATTTTGGGTTTATTATAAAAACAGAAAGTTTATATATAAAAAAACTTGAAAACAACATCGGTTATTAACAATAATCGATGTTAATATAGTAAACAACATCGGTTATTTACAAAAACCGATGTCAACATGCACCTTAACATCGGTTATGTATAAATAACCAATGTTAACGTTTGTATATTAACACCGGTTATTTATACATAACCGATGTTAACGTTTGTATATTAACACCGGTTATTTATACATAACCGATGTTAACGTGTGTATATTAACTTCGGTTATTTATAAATAACCGATGTTAAGGTACAAAGGTTAACATCGGTTATTTATAAATAACCGATGTTAATATACAAAGAACCATAGCAAAATAAGTGTATGCATCATGAACGTTGACATCGGTTTTCTAGTGAAACCGATGTTAATGTAATATATTAACATCAGTTTTCTCGAAAACCGATGTTAATATATTACATTAACATCAGTTTTACTAGAAAACCGATGTAAATATATTACATTAACATCGGTTTTACTAGAAAACCGATGTCAACGTTCATCATGCATACACTTATTTTGTTGTAGTTGTTTGTGTATTGTCGCAACGTGCCCTTCGCGGGCGAGCAGGGCGAGGCTCACGGGTGTGCTTTCCAAAGGAGGAAAGATGCGCGGAGTCGCCACCAACGTTTATTTGTGGAAAACGTCGGGAAAACCGAAGGAAACCGGTCAAAATGAAAATTCTAAGTTCGAGAGTTGTATTTACGCTTGAGGAAGGTATTAGCACTTCTTACGTTTGTCTCGAAGGACAACATCCTATTTTTTAGAATTGTGGAAATTGTGTTACCTTAACTTTTATTTCTTTTTATTTATTGAGGTCGACAAAAGCGGGGCTTTTGCTCCTACGTACCCTCCATCAAAGAGGAAATCAGACCTACGTAGTTCTTTCTTATGCGTGAATCAAATGATTCTTTTTACTTGAAAGGTGATCATTTTAAGGCGTTGGACCTTAAAAATGATCCATTTTACTTGGTAAGAAACTGAAATGATAAACTTTCAAAACCCTATTTTTTGTGAACGAGCTTGACTAGGCGAGTTGATTTTAGCCTTAGTTTCACTTTAGTTATTAGTCAATTCAATTAAGAATGAGAAATCCCAAAGAGAAAACGTCCTATTGATTTTTCGCTTTATTTTACTAAAAGGTATTTTTTGATTATTATATTATTATTTTACCTCTTTTTTGATTTCCAACGTGGTTACGGCACGACCGAACGGTCGGAATTCATTTTAACAGAAATTAACGAATGATACAATTCAAACGATCGGTGGAAACAACCTTCTGGGGGAAGAATATGGAAGGCCCAAGTGGGCCTGATTGCTATTTGTACCCCCCTTTTTACTAAATGCACCCCCTCTACCTTTTTTGGTAATTCTTTTTCCGTAACGTTACGAAAATTTACGAATTTCGTAACGATACTTATTTTCCTTCCGCAAGGTTACGAGTCCTTACGGATTATGTATTTACTCTTTTTTTTAGCTTTCGAAGAAGTCACGAAAACTCACGGATTGCAAAAAATACCTCCTTTCGATTTCCGTCACATCACGGAATTTTCATGGATCGCGTAAGCCTGCTTCCTTTTGATTTTCGGCACGTCTCGGGACTTCACATATTGTGCAACAAAGGGTGCCAAATATCTCGAAGCGGCCAATCAATGGTTGTATATCATCAAATTATAATTCCCGGATGAAATTAGGGTATGACAGTTTCCCCTCTTTACTTACGTCTCATCGGAGATAAGAGCAAAGCAAAGATAAGACACTGATTTCGTCCATCCTGCCTTTTCCGTGATGACGATTCTCGTCTCTACTCCTTCTTTTTTGCTGTACAACACAAAACAAAATACAAACAACAACAATAACAACGAATATAATATACATATACACATATACACATGTTTGGAGAAGGAACCGATCCGGAAAACAACAGAAGAACATATTTCTCAGTCACCAGAGGCTCCGCGCTTGATAATGGAGGGCACATGAACAGCGCTAGGCAATGACATTCATGGGGCTCTGAAAAAGGTGGAGAATGGAGGATTGCCTTGAGGGTCCACACTTAGGCAATTATGAAACATAGCTCCAAACTCGAAGGTGGAGGACACATGGGCAGCGCTAGGCAATAACATTCATGGGGCTCCGAAACAGAGGGAGAATGGAGGATTGCCTTGAGGGTCCACACTTAGGCAATCATGAAACATAGCTCCAAACTCGAAGGTGGAGGACACATGAACAGCGCTAGGCAATAACATTCATGGGGCTCCCAAAAAAAGGGGAGAATGGAGGATTGCCTTGAGGGTCCGCACTTAGGCAATCATGAAACATAGCTCCAAACTCGAAGGTAGAGGACACATGAACAGCGTTGGGCAATAACATTCATGGGGCTCCGAAAAAAGGGGGAGAATGGGGGATTGCCTTGAGGGTCCGCACTTAGGCAATCATGAAACATAGCTCCAAACTCGAAGGTGGAGGACACATGAACAGCGTTAGGCAATAACATTCATGGGGCTCCGAAAAAGGGGGAGATTGGAGGATTGCCTTGAGGGTCCGCACTTAGGCAATCATGAAACATAGCTCCAAACTTGAAGGTGGAGGACACATGAACAGCGCTAGGCAATAACATTCATGGGGCTCCGAAACAGGGGGGGAATGGAGGATTGCCTTGAGGGTCCACACTTAGGAAATCATGAAACATAGCTCCAAACTCGAAGGTGGAGGACACATGAACAGCGCTAGGCAATAACATTCATGGGGCTCCGAAAACGGGGTAGAATGGAGGATTGCCTTGAGGGTCCGCACTTAGGCAATCATGAAACATAGCTCCAAACTCGAAGGTGGAGGACACATGAACAGCGCTAGGCAATAACATTCATGGGGCTCTGAAAAAGGGGGAGAATGGAGGATTGCCTTGAGGGTCCGCACTTAGGCAATCATGAAACATAGCTCCAAACTCGAAGGTAGAGGACACATGAACAGCGTTGGGCAATAACATTCATGGGGCTCCGAAAAAAGGGGGAGAATGGGGGATTGCCTTGAGGGTCCGCACTTAGGCAATCATGAAACATAGCTCCAAACTCGAAGGTGGAGGACACATGAACAGCGTTAGGCAATAACATTCATGGGGCTCCGAAAAAGGGGGAGATTGGAGGATTGCCTTGAGGGTCCGCACTTAGGCAATCATGAAACATAGCTCCAAACTCGAAGGTGGAGGACACATGAACAGCGCTAGGCAATAACATTCATGGGGCTCCGAAACAGGGGGGGAATGGAGGATTGCCTTGAGGGTCCACACTTAGGAAATCATGAAACATAGCTCCAAACTCGAAGGTGGAGGACACATGAACAGCGCTAGGCAATAACATTCATGGGGCTCCGAAAACGGGGTAGAATGGAGGATTGCCTTGAGGGTCCGCACTTAGGCAATCATGAAACATAGCTCCAAACTCGAAGGTGGAGGACACATGAACAGCGCTAGGCAATAACATTCATGGGGCTCCGAAAAAGGGGGAGAATGGAGGATTGCCTTGAGGGTCCGCACTTAGGCAATCATGAAACATAGCTCCAAACTCAAAGGTGGAGGACACATGAACAGCGCTAGGCAATAACATTCATGGGGCTCTCAAAAAGGGGGAGAATGGAGGATTGCCTTGAGGGTCCGCACTTAGGCAATCATGAAACATAGCTCCAAACTCGAAGGTGAAGGACACATGAACAGCGCTAGGCAATAACATTCATGGGGCTCCGAAAAAGGTGGAGAATGGAGGATTACCTTGAGGGTCCGCACTTAGGCAATCATGAAACATAGCTCCAAACTCGAAGGTGGAGGACACATGAACAGCGTTAGGCAATAACATTCATGGGGCTCTGAAAAAGGGGGAGAATGGAGGATTGCCTTGAGGGTCCGCACTTAGGCAATCGTGAAACATAGCTCCAAACTCGAAGGTGAAGGACACATGAACAGCGCTTGGCAATAACATTCATGGGGCTCCGAAAAAGGTGGAGAATGGAGGATTGCCTTGAGGGTCCGCACTTAGGCAATCATGAAACATAGCTCCAAACTCGAAGGTGGAGGACACATGAACAGCGCTAGGCAATAACATTCATGGGGCTCCGAAAAAAAGGGGAGAATGGAGGATTGCCTTGAGAGTCCGCACTTAGGCAATCATGAAACATTGCTCCAAACTCGAAGGTGGAGGACACATGAAAAGCGCTAGGCAATAACATTCATGGGGCTCTGAAAAAGGGGGAGAATGGAGGATTGCCTTGAGAGTCCGCACTTAGGCAATCATGAAACATAGCTCCAAACTCGAAGGTGAAGGACACATGAACAGCGCTAGGCAATAACATTCATGGGGCTCCGAAAAAGGTGGAGAATGGAGGATTGCCTTGAGGGTCCGCACTTAGGCAATCATGAAACATAGCTCCAAACTCGAAGGTGGAGGACACATGAACAGCGCTAGGCAATAACATTCATGGGGCTCCGAAAAAGGGGGAGAATGGAGGATTGCCTTGAGGGTCCGCACTTAGGCAATCATGAAACATAGCTCCAAACTCAAAGGTGGAGGACACATGAACAGCGCTAGGCAATAACATTCATGGGGCTCTCAAAAAGGGGGAGAATGGAGGATTGCCTTGAGGGTCCGCACTTAGGCAATCATGAAACATAGCTCCAAACTCGAAGGTGAAGGACACATGAACAGCGCTAGGCAATAACATTCATGGGGCTCCGAAAAAGGTGGAGAATGGAGGATTACCTTGAGGGTCCGCACTTAGGCAATCATGAAACATAGCTCCAAACTCGAAGGTGGAGGACACATGAACAGCGTTAGGCAATAACATTCATGGGGCTCTGAAAAAGGGGGAGAATGGAGGATTGCCTTGAGGGTCCGCACTTAGGCAATCGTGAAACATAGCTCCAAACTCGAAGGTGAAGGACACATGAACAGCGCTTGGCAATAACATTCATGGGGCTCCGAAAAAGGTGGAGAATGGAGGATTGCCTTGAGGGTCCGCACTTAGGCAATCATGAAACATAGCTCCAAACTCGAAGGTGGAGGACACATGAACAGCGCTAGGCAATAACATTCATGGGGCTCCGAAAAAAAGGGGAGAATGGAGGATTGCCTTGAGAGTCCGCACTTAGGCAATCATGAAACATAGCTCCAAACTCGAAGGTGGAGGACACATGAACAGCGCTAGGCAATAACATTCATGGGGCTCTGAAAAAGGGGGAGAATGGAGGATTGCCTTGAGAGTCCGCACTTAGGCAATCATGAAACATAGCTCCAAACTCGAAGGTGAAGGACACATGAACAGCGCTAGGCAATAACATTCATGGGGCTCCGAAAAAGGTGGAGAATGGAGGATTGCCTTGAGGGTCCGCACTTAGGCAATCATGAAACATAGCTCCAAACTCGAAGGTGGAGGACACATGAACAGCGCTAGGCAATAACATTCATGGGGCTCCGAAAAAGGTGGAGAATGGAGGATTGCCTTGAGGGTCCGCACTTAGGCAATCATGAAACATAGCTCCAAACTCGAAGGTGGAGGACACATGAACAGTGCTAGGCAATAACATTCATTGGGCTCCGAAAAAGGTGGAGAATGGAGGATTGCCTTGAGGGTCCGCACTTAGGCAATCATGAAGCATAGCTCCAAACTCGAAGGTGGAGGACACATGAACAGCGCTAGGCAATAACATTCATTGGGCTCCGAAAAAGGTGGAGAATGGAGGATTGCCTTGAGGGTCCGCACTTAGGCAATCATGAAACATAGCTCCAAACTCGAAGGTGGAGGACACATGAACAGCGCTAGGCAATAACATTCATGGGGCTCCGAAAAAGGTGGAGAATGGAGGATTGCCTTGAGGGTCCGCACTTAGGCAATCATGAAACATAGCTCCAAACTCGAAGGTGGAGGACACATGAACAGCGCTAGGCAATAACATTCATTGGGCTCCGAAAAAGGTGGAGAATGGAGGATTGCCTTGAGGGTCCGCACTTAGGCAATCATGAAACATAGCTCCAAACTCGAAGGTGGAGGACACATGAACAGCGCTAGGATATAACATTCATGGGGCTCCGAAAAAAAGGGGAGAATGGAGGATTGCCTTGAGTGTCCGCACTTAGGCAATCATGAAACATAGCTCCAATCTCGAAGGTGAAGGACACATGAACAGCGCTAGGCAATAACATTCATGGGGCTCCGAAAAAGGTGGAGAATGGAGGATTGCCTTGAGGGTCCGCACTTAGGCAATCATGAAACATAGCTCCAAACTCGAAGGTGGAGGACACATGAACAGCGCTAGGCAATAACATTCATGGGGCTCCGAAAAAGGTGGAGAATGGAGGATTGCCTTGAGGGTCCGCACTTAGGCAATCATGACACATAGCTCCAAACTCGAAGGTGGAGGACACATGAACAGCGCTAGGCAATAACATTCATGGGGCTCCGAGAAAGGTGGAGAATGGAGGATTGCCTTGAGGGTCCGCACTTAGGCAATCATGAAACATAGCTCCAAACTCGAAGGTGGAGGACACATGAACAGCGCTAGGCAATAACATTCATGGGGCTCCGAAAAAGGGGGAGAATGGAGGATTGCCTTGAGGGTCCGCACTTAGGCAATCATGAAACATAGCTCTAAACTCGAAGGTGGAGGACACATGAACAGCGTTAGGCAATAACATTCATGGGGCTCCGAAAAAAGGGGGAGAATGGAGGATTTCCTTGAGGGTCCGCACTTAGGCAATCATGAAACATAGCTCCAAACTCGAAGGTGGAGGACACATGAACAGCGCTAGGCAATAACATTCATGGGGCTCCGAAAAAGGGGAGAATGGAGGATTGCCTTGAGTGTCCGCACTTAGGCAATCATGAAACATAGCTCCAAACTCGAAGGTGAAGGACACATGAACAACGCTAGGCCAAAACATTCATGGGGCTCCGAAAAAGGTGGAGAATGGAGGATTGCCTTGAGGGTCCGCACTTAGGCAATCATGAAACATAGCTCCAAACTCGAAGGTGGAGGACACATGAACAGCGCTAGGCAATAACATTCATGGGGCTCCGAAAAAAGGGGGAGAATGGAGGATTTCCTTGAGGGTCCGCACTTAGGCAATCATGAAACATAGCTACAAACTCGAAGGTGGAGGACACATGAACAGCGCTAGGCAATAACATTCATGGGGCTCCGAAAAAGGGGAGAATGGAGGATTGCCTTGAGTGTCCGCACTTAGGCAATCATGAAACATAGCTCCAAACTCGAAGGTGAAGGACACATGAACAGCGCTAGGCCATAACATTCATGGGGTTCCGAAAAAGGTGGAGAATGGAGGATTGCCTTGAGGGTCCGCACTGAGGGAATCATGAAACATAGCTCCAAACTCGAAGGTGGAGGACACATGAACAGCGCTAGGCAATAACATTCATGGGGCTCCGAAAAAAAGGGGAGAATGGAGGATTGCCTTGAGAGTCCGCACTTAGGCAATCATGAAACATAGCTCCAAACTCGAAGGTGGAGGACACATGAACAGCGCTAGGCAATAACATTCATGGGGCTCCGAAAAAAGGGGGAGAATGGAGGATTTCCTTGAGGGTCCGCACTTAGGCAATCATGAAACATAGCTCCAAACTCGAAGGTGGAGGACACATGAACAGCGCTAGGCAATAACATTCATGGGGCTCCGAAAAAGGGGAGAATGGAGGATTGCCTTGAGTGTCCGCACTTAGGCAATCATGAAACATAGCTCCAAACTCGAAGGTGAAGGACACATGAACAGCGCTAGGCCATAACATTCATGGGGCTCCGAAAAAGGTGGAGAATGGAGGATTGCCTTGAGGGTCCGCACTTAGGCAATCATGAAACATAGCTCCAAACTCGAAGGTGGAGGACACATGAACTGCGCTAGGCAATAACATTCATGGGGCTCCGAAAAAAAGGGGAGAATGGAGGATTGCCTTGAGAGTCCGCACTTAGGCAATCATGAAACATAGCTCCAAACTCGAAGGTGGAGGACACATGAACAGCGCTAGGCAATAACATTCATGGGGCTCTGAAAAAGGGGGAGAATGGAGGATTGCCTTGAGGGTCCGCACTTAGGCAATCATGAAACATAGCTCCAAACTCGAAGGTGAAGGACACATGAACAGCGCTAGGCAATAACATTCATGGGGCTCCGAAAAAGGTGGAGAATGGAGGATTGCCTTGAGGGTCCGCACTTAGGAAATCATGAAACATAGCTCTAAACTCGAAGGTGGAGGACACATGAACAGCGCTAGGCAATAACATTCATGGGGCTCCGAAAAAGGGGAGAATGGAGGATTGCCTTGAGTGGCCGCACTTAGGCAATCATGAAACATAGCTCCAAACTCGAAGGTGAAGGACACATGAACAGCGCTAGGCCATAACATTCATGGGGCTCCGAAAAAGGTGGAGAATGGAGGATTGCCTTGAGGGTCCGCACTTAGGCAATCATGAAACATAGCTCCAAACTCGAAGGTGGAGGACACATGAACAGCGCTAGGCAATAACATTCATGGGGCTCCGAAAAAAAGGGGAGAATGGAGGATTGCCTTGAGTGTCCGCACTTAGGCAATCATGAAACATAGCTCCAAACTCGAAGGTGAAGGACACATGAACAGCGCTAGGCCATAACATTCATGGGGCTCCGATAAAAAGGGGAGAATGGAGGATTGCCTTGAGAGTCCGCACTTAGGCAATCATGAAACATAGCTCCAAACTCGACGGTGGAGGACACATGAACAGCGCTAGGCAATAACATTCATGGGGCTCTGAAAAAGGGGGAGAATGGAGGATTGCCTTGAGGGTCCGCACTTAGGCAATCATGAAACATAGCTCGAAACTCGAAGGTGAAGGACACATGAACAGCGCTAGGCAATAACATTCATGGGGCTCCGAAAAAGGGGGAGAATGGAGGATTGCCTTGAGGGTCCGCACTTAGGCAATCATGAAACATAGCTCTAAACTCGAAGGTGGAGGACACATGAACAGCGTTAGGCAATAACATTCATGGGGCTCCGAAAAAAGGGGGAGAATGGAGGATTTCCTTGAGGGTCCGCACTTAGGCAATCATGAAACATAGCTCCAAACTCGAAGGTGGAGGACACATGAACAGCGCTAGGCAATAACATTAATGGGGCTCCGAAAAAGGGGGAGATTGGAGGATTGCCTTGAGGGTCCGCACTTAGGCAATCATGAAACATAGCTCTAAACTCGAAGGTGGAGGACACATGAACAGCGCTAGGCAATAACATTCATGGGGCTCCGAAAAAGGGGGAGATTGGAGGATTGGCTTGAGGGTCCGCACTTAGGCAATCATGAAACATAGCTCTAAACTCGAAGGTGGAGGACACATGAACAGCGCTAGGCAATAGCATTCATGGGGCTCCGAAACAGGGGGGGAATGGAGGATTGCCTTGTGGGTCCGCACTTAGGAAATCATGAAACATAGCTCCAAACTCGAAGGTGGAGGACACATGAACAGCGCTAGGCAATAACATTCATGGGGCTCCGAAAAAGGGGTAGAATGGAGGATTGCCTTGAGGGTCCGCACTTAGGCAATCATGAAACATAGCTCCAAACTCGAAGGTGGAGGACACATGAACAGCGCTAGGTAATAACATTCATGGGGCTCTGAAAAAGGGAGAGAATGGAGGATTGCCTTGAGGGTCCGCACTTAGGCAATCATGAAACATAGCTCCAATCTCGAAGGTGGAGGACACATGAACAGCGCTAGGCAATAACATTCATGGGGCTCCGAAAAAGGGGGAGATTGGAGGATTGCCTTGAGGGTCCGCACTTAGGCAATCATGAAATATAGCTCTAAACTCGAAGGTGGAGGACACATGAACAGCGCTAGGCAATAACATTCATGGGGCTCCGAAACAGGGGGGGAATGGAGGATTGCCTTGAGGGTCCGCACTTAGGAAATCATGAAACATAGCTCCAAACTCGAAGGTGGAGGACACATGAACAGCGCTAGGCAATAACATTCATGGGGCTCCGAAAAAGGGGTAGAATGGAGGATTGCCTTGAGGGTCCGCACTTAGGCAATCATGAAACATAGCTCCAAACTCGAAGGTGGAGGACACATGAACAGCGCTAGGCAATAACATTCATGGGGCTCTGAGAAAGGGGGAGAATAGAGGATTGCCTTGAGGGTCCGCACTTAGGCAATCATGAAACATAGCTCCAAACTCGAAGGTGGAGGACACATGAACAGCGCTAGGCAATAACATTCATGGGGCTCCGAAAAAGGGGGAGAATGGAGGATTGCCTTGAGGGTCCGCACTTAGGCAATCATGAAACATGGCTCCAAACTCGAAGGTGGAGGACACATGAACAACGCTAGGCAATAACATTCATGGGGCTCCGAAAAAGGGGGAGATTGGAGGATTGCCTTGAGGGTCCGCACTTAGGCAATCATGAAACATAGCTCCAAACTCGAAGGTGAAGGACACATGAACAGCGCTAGGCCATAACATTCATGGGGCTCCGAAAAAGGTGGAGAATGGAGGATTGCCTTGAGGGTCCGCACTTAGGCAATCATGAAACATAGCTCCAAACTCGAAGGTGGAGGACACATGAACAGCGCTAGGCAATAACATTCATGGGGCTCCGAAAAAAAGGGGAGAATGGAGGATTGCCTTGAGAGTCCGCATTTAGGCAATCATGAAACATAGCTCCAAACTCGAAGGTGGAGGACACATGAACAGCGCTAGGCAATAACATTCATGGGGCTCTGAAAAAGGGGGAGAATGGAGGATTGCCTTGAGGGTCCGCACTTAGGCAATCATGAAACATAGCTCCAAACTCGAAGGTGAAGGACACATGAACAGCGCTAGGCAATAACATTCATGGGGCTCCGAAAAAGGTGGAGAATGGAGGATTGCCTTGAGGGTCCGCACTTAGGCAATCATGAAACATAGCTCTAAACTCGAAGGTGGAGGACACATGAACAGCGCTAGGCAATAACATTCATGGGGCTCCGAAAAAGGGGAGAATGGAGGATTGCCTTGAGTGTCCGCACTTAGGCAATCATGAAACATAGCTCCAAACTCGAAGGTGAAGGACACATGAACAGCGCTAGGCCATAACATTCATGGGGCTCCGAAAAAGGTGGAGAATGGAGGATTGCCTTGAGGGTCCGCACTTAGGCAATCATGAAACATAGCTCCAAACTCGAAGGTGGAGGACACATGAACAGCGCTAGGCAATAACATTCATGGGGCTCCGAAAAAAAGGGGAGAATGGAGGATTGCCTTGAGTGTCCGCACTTAGGCAATCATGAAACATAGCTCCAAACTCGAAGGTGAAGGACACATGAACAGCGCTAGGCCATAACATTCATGGGGCTCCGATAAAAAGGGGAGAATGGAGGATTGCCTTGAGAGTCCGCACGTAGGCAATCATGAAACATAGCTCCAAACTCGACGGTGGAGGACACATGAACAGCGCTAGGCAATAACATTCATGGGGCTCTGAAAAAGGGGGAGAATGGAGGATTGCCTTGAGGGTCCGCACTTAGGCAATCATGAAACATAGCTCCAAACTCGAAGGTGAAGGACACATGAACAGCGCTAGGCAATAACATTCATGGGGCTCCGAAAAAGGGGGAGAATGGAGGATTGCCTTGAGGGTCCGCACTTAGGCAATCATGAAACATAGCTCTAAACTCGAAGGTGGAGGACACATGAACAGCGTTAGGCGATAACATTCATGGGGCTCCGAAAAAAGGGGGAGAATGGAGGATTTCCTTGAGGGTCCGCACTTAGGCAATCATGAAACATAGCTCCAAACTCGAAGGTGGAGGACACATGAACAGCGCTAGGCAATAACATTAATGGGGCTCCGAAAAAGGGGGAGATTGGAGGATTGCCTTGAGGGTCCGCACTTAGGCAATCATGAAACATAGCTCTAAACTCGAAGGTGGAGGACACATGAACAGCGCTAGGCAATAACATTCATGGGGCTCCGAAAAAGGGGGAGATTGGAGGATTGGCTTGAGGGTCCGCACTTAGGCAATCATGAAACATAGCTCCAAACTCGAAGGTGGAGGACACATGAACAGCGCTAGGCAATAACATTAATGGGGCTCCGAAAAAGGGGGAGATTGGAGGATTGCCTTGAGGGTCCGCACTTAGGCAATCATGAAACATAGCTCTAAACTCGAAGGTGGAGGACACATGAACAGCGCTAGGCAATAACATTCATGGGGCTCTGATAAAGGGGTAGAATGGAGGATTGCCTTGAGGGTCCGCACTTAGGCAATCATGAAACATAGCTCCAAACTCGAAGGTGGAGGACACATGAACAGCGCTAGGTAATAACATTCATGGGGCTCTGAAAAAGGGAGAGAATGGAGGATTGCCTTGAGGGTCCGCACTTAGGCAATCATGAAACATAGCTCCAATCTCGAAGGTGGAGGACACATGAACAGCGCTAGGCAATAACATTCATGGGGCTCCGAAAAAGGGGGAGATTGGAGGATTGCCTTGAGAGTCCGCACTTAGGCAATCATGAAACATAGCTCTAAACTCGAAGGTGGAGGACACATGAACAGCGCTAGGCAATAACATTCATGGGGCTCCGAAACAAGGGGGGAATGGAGGATTGCCTTGAGGGTCCGCACTTAGGAAATCATGAAACATAGCTCCAAAATCGAAGGTGGAGGACACATGAACAGCGCTAGGCAATAACATTCATGGGGCTCCGAAAAAGGGGTAGAATGGAGGATTGCCTTGAGGGTCCGCACTTAGGCAATCATGAAACATAGCTCCAAACTCGAAGGTGGAGGACACATGAACAGCGCTAGGCAATAACATTCATGGGGCTCTGAAAAAGGGGGAGAATGGAGGATTGCCTTGAGGGTCCGCACTTAGGCAATCATGAAACATAGCTCCAAACTCGAAGGTGAAGGACACATGAACAGCGCTAGGCAATAACATTCATGGGGCTCCGAAAAAGGGGGAGAATGGAGGATTGCCTTGAGGGTCCGCACTTAGGCAATCATGAAACATGGCTCTAAACTCGAAGGTGGAGGACACATGAACAGCGTTAGGCAATAACATTCATGGGGCTCCGAAAAAAGGGGGAGAATGGAGGATTTCCTTGAGGGTCCGCACTTAGGCAATCATGAAACATAGCTCCAAACTCGAAGGTGGAGGACACATGAACAACGCTAGGCAATAACATTCATGGGGCTCCGAAAAAGGGGGAGATTGGAGGATTGCCTTGAGGGTCCGCACTTAGGCAATCATGAAACATAGCTCTAAACTCGAAGGTGGAGGACACATGAACAGCGCTAGGCAATAACATTCATGGGGCTCCGAAACAGGGGGGAATGGAGGATTGCCTTGAGGGTCCGCACTTAGGAAATCATGAAACATAGCTCCAAACTCGAAGGTGGAGGACACATGAACAGCGCTAGGCAATAGCATTCATGGGGCTCCGAAAAAGGGGTAGAATGGAGGATTGCCTTGAGGGTCCGCACTTAGGCAATCATGAAACATAGCTCCAAACTCGAAGGTGGAGGACACATGAACAGCGTTAGGCAATAACATTCATGGGGCTCCGAAAAAGGGGGAGAATGTAGGATTGCCTTAAGGGTACGCACTTAGGCAATCATGAAACATAGCTCCAAACTCGAAGGTGGAGGACACATGAACAGCGCTAGGCAATAACATTCATGGGGCTCTGAAAAAGGGGGAGAATGGAGGATTGCCTTGAGGGTCCGCACTTAGGCAATCATGAAACATAGCTCCAAACTCGAAGGTGAAGGACACATGAACAGCGCTAGGCAATAACATTCATGGGGCTCCGAAAAAGGTGGAGAATGGAGGATTGCTTTGAGGGTCTGCACTTAGGCAATCATGAAACATAGCTCCAAACTCGAAGGTGGAGGACACATGAACAGCGCTAGGCAATAACATTCATGGGGCTCCGAAAAAGGGGGAGAATGGAGGATTGCTTTGAGGGTCCGCACTTAGGCAATCATGAAACATAGCTCTAAACTCGAAGGTGGAGGACACATGAACAGCGTTAGGAAATAACATTCATGGGGCTCCGAAAAAGGGGGAGAATGGAGGATTTCCTTGAGGGTCCGCACTTAGGCAATCATGAAACATAGCTCCAAACTCGAAGGTGGAGGACACATGAACAGCGCTAGGCAATAACATTCATGGGGCTCCGAAAAAGGGGGAGAATGGAGGATTGCCTTGAGGGTCCGCACTTAGGAAATCATGAAACATAGCTCCAAACTCGAAGGTGGAGAACACATGAATAGCGCTAGGCAATAACATTCATGGGGCTCCGAAAAAGGGGGTTGGCGGGACCGAATGCTCCACCGGGTTTTTCCACCTGAAAGGCAAACATGTTTTTTGTAAAGAAAAATAAATCATTCGCGAGAGCACCATATCTTAGAGAAACAATATACTTGTGCCAAGGGTAATCTTCCTTGTAACCGAGGATGAAGGGCAGGACGTCAACTTTTAGCTTTTAAATGAACATGTAGGGGAAATATCGGGCTAAGCTGAAAATAAATCACTCATAGTGTATAAAACTCACAAGGCAAGTGTTGTATCCTATTCCCAAACCATAACTGCACCATGACTCTATTTTGCACACGACTTCCTATCGAATCAAAGATCAAACGTACGATCACGGACCAATAGGATTTTCTCGAGGGTAGTGTTTTTTGGAGAGGAAGCTGGGTGTTTCGGTCTTTTCCTCTTTGTTCGTGTGGGGTGGGATATCGCCAATCGAGAATGATTTTGAGTGGCAATCTGAAAGGAAGAATCACCAAAAATGGGTTTTCCTTTGCCGACAGTCACTTACCTTTTCGAAAATTTATCTGGCTTGAAGAATTTCTGTCCTCTTTCTTTCATTGATCGAGAATTGCTTCTTTTCCCTTTCCACTTCCTTTCGATCTTTGATCGGAAATCCTTCCTTTTCTTTCTTTCGATCTTTTCTTTATTTTCATTTTTTTTCTTTTCTTTCTTTCCATTTCTTCCTTCTCTTTTTTTTTTCACTTCTCTTTCCCCCATCCCTTTCTTTGGGAAATCGGGTTTTAGCATTCTATTCGCTTTCCCTTGAGGAGATTCCACTGTCCTTTGCTTCGGGGGAAAGAATGAGGATTCTTTTTATAGGCCAAGGTTCAAAAAGGTCTAAGGTTGTGTTTCAATGGGGTCTTTTATCGTGGGAACCCCAATCTTGATATTTGGGGCGAAACAAATTTGGGTGTCAAGGTGTTGGTCTCGGGCCGAACTCCCCTATCACTCCATAAGGCACGCGTGACAATGATGATTTGAAAACAACGTGCAAAATTAGTCATGGCTACAGCCAGGTGGGCACTCAAGCATCCTGTTTATGGCATTGTGATACTACGGTTGGGAATTTACACAAACAGACCCAACGTTTCCCAATTATGTTCTTTTATCAGTTCAATGAATTCATCCATTCTTATCTCGGTTATTCCGGAAAATAAACTCTTAGCATCAGTCCCTTGTTTCCAGAAGATACGTTTGCTCTTTACGAATGATTTATACTTCTTAACTATAACATGTCGACCTTCGCGGTCTTTCTTTCTTTTTCCTTTTTGTTTCATTTTTATATATTCACAAAATTATACACCTATGGTCCTCTATGAAGAAATTTTCTTTTGTATATCTACACTCTTATACATGACAAACTTTTTCTGTATACGCATTGGAACTTTCTCTCTTTACGCCATATGATCAAACCCTATTTACATTCAAAGATCTTTTTCGTTTTTCTCCAACGCACACCTATGGCTCATACAAAAGTTTCTTTGTATACATTCGTTGCTCACACACACAAGAATTTCTCTCCACGCATCACTTACACACACAAAAAACCTTCTATACACATTTTCCTTTTACTTTGTATACGCAGACATTTTATTCACAACGCTTCTTTCTTTTTATTAGGATTTTTGGTTCATTTTATTTTTAGGACAACGTTCCTAAATGAAAAACTCTACACGGTTTCGGAATTTCAAAAAACACTATTGACAACAATGAAACAAGTACCGACGTAACAACTCAAATGATATGTATGTACAAAACAAAAGTCAATCAACATGAAACAAACGTTAGTCCCTTAGTCAAACAAAAATATATAACAGGAAAAAATGGAAACAAAAAGAAATATGGATCAAGGGATCTCCCAATCATGTGGCCCCGCTCCCTCCTAAGAAATCAAGTAAATTGGTCATTTCCTCGTCCTCGCGGGCCTCATCTGCCTCGTTGGGAGCCTCTGCTGGCGCCTCTCCTGCCCGGGCCTCAGGCCAATCTCCAGGCCATGCGACCTCTGCCCTGAACTGGTCCGGAGTAGGGCACGAAAAAGAAGTAAAACCCTGGCTCTGCAAGCTGAGGCTCATCTGGTAAAGACAATCACGGGTTTATACATGAGCCCGGTGGTTGGCCGCCTGCTGGCGAACCAAATGCCCCAAATACTACTCCGTATCAAACGATCCGGCTGGACCAGCCTGATGAGGTGGCGGCGCGTCTGCGGCCTGCGGAGCATCCCCCTGGGCCTGTCTCTGTGTGCAATACTTCTCAATAAAAGCTCGGGTGATGGGCGGCCGAATCACCTTGCTAGGTGCGACGGGAACTCCGAACGACTGGCAAAGTCCTGTGATCAAGGCGGGAAATCCCAGGGCCCTGTTGGACTTATCCGGGTCCAAAAGGTGCCTGGTAGGCACCACACCTGCAAATAGATAGATGACATCAGCGATTAACTAAGCCACGTGAATGCTCATCCGTGTCAGGATGGCGTACACCAGCTGACACTTCGGCAGGGGAAGGTCGGAATTATGATCGCTGGGCTGGATGTTGCTGAGCAGCAAAGTCATCCAGATCTGAGTCAGGGTGGTCATGTTGGTGCGCATGATCCGCACCCGTCTCCCGGCAGTAGTCCGGGCAAAATCCTGCCCCGGTATGCATAGCAAATGGGCGATGGTCTCCTCATCGAACCCATCGGACCGGTTCCTCCTCTGGCCATACTCGTACTCTTGACCCTCTTCCAGCACTAAAGGGTATCCCAGGAACTGGCTGATAGCATCTGCATCAAACGGGATCCACTGCCCCTCACCCAGGACCTCATATCTCGCACGCCCTCCTCTGTAGGCCAAACATTGGCATAAAATTCGAGGACTATGTCTGGATCGAACTTGGCCATGGGGGTAACCAGTGATGCCCACTGCCAGCGAACTATCTCCTCCTGGAAATCGGTATACTCGTCGTTCCTGAGCTGGACGCGTCGCTCCCGGAGAAATGACCATCCCTTGATGGCCTCGAAGCGCTGCTGGTATTCAGCGCTCCTAAAGCGGTGACTGTCATACTCGGGAGCAGAACTGGTTCCTTCGGCCGCTTTATCCTTCCTGGATCTCTTTGAGGCAAGTTTCCTCGGGGCCATCTCCTGCGAGAACAAACATTTGGAAGTTAGTTTTACAAGATAATGCTTATCTTAATGCAAAAATGTCGTGCTAACCCCTCTGATTTTGACCAAACTCATGTAATCCATTTATGCACATGCGCATGTGTAGAAAATATCCTATTACTCATTTCAACATACAAGAACATCTAACATATTCTAATTGCCATACACCTATATACATTCCGAAAAAGAAAACACACTTTCATGCTCAAAGTGTTGCGTCAAACTTTACACCTTAATTTATATCCTAAACATTTGCTATCACAAACTACCTACATACATTTGAAGTACACCATGCAAATTTTTATTGTTTCACTCATATTTATTTATATGCATATTGGAAAGCTAATCACATCCTGCACATATTTCCATTCAAAAGGGCATTCCACGCTATCATACATTCATTTAGGAAAACAATTATTCATACTTGGCGAGGAATTTTATGCCCCTTATATTTACACATATATCTACACACCATTGAAAAGCATTTCCCACGTTACTTAGGTGCAAAGTACCAATCATGGGGCAGCCCAAATTCTTACAAGCAAGTCCCTATTTTCATGCTTTTCTAATTCTAAAACCAAATTTTGGGTTCCTAGTCATGAGTATGTTTTCTTGCATTGAAGCTAAAATGTTTGGGTTCCTAAGCTTGGGATTGCATTTGGGCATCTATTTTAACTTTCCTATGCTGTCTCTACATACATAAAACAGCCCCACCATCCCAATTTTGCAAAATCATATTCATATATCATTGGGGCATTTCACCGAGCACTTGATGGGCGCATGTTTGGACATAAATTGCAAGAGAATAGGGGCAATGTGGCATGCCCCATTGCTTCAGAATACAACATAGGCCTAAGGCCTTCTCATTCAAATCCTCAACTCCAAAAAATCAAGCATAAAAACAAACCAAAACTGCCCCCACAAATATAATCACATTCTCACAATTTGGAGCACCAAAAGATGAATAAAATATACCAATGGGAAGCTAAAAACATCAAGGATTGAATACTTACTTGTTGGAGTGAATAGAAACACCAAAAACGAAAGCAAAAACGCGATCAAAAGTGGCTCAGGGGAGCCAGAAACGCAAGCCTTCGTGTTCTTTATCTTTTGAATGAGGGGGGGAAGTTTTTTTGGATACAAAAACGTTCCCCTCCCTCGTTTTTATAATTTGGGTGCAGGGGTTGCTCGCCCAGGCGAGCTAACCTGCCATCATTTTTATTTTTTTTTATGGGAACATTAACCATGTCTCCTCCTTCCTTATGGGTTAGCGTTTGCCCACTTGAACCTACTTAAATTAGAATTAGGTGTCGATTACTTATTTAAAACAAACAATAGTAAAAGAAACTGCAAATGCAAAGGATACTGGGCTGCCTTGCAGCGACGTTCTCAGCTTGTTTAGCGCCGGGAAGGGGCAACGATCGGTCGGTCGCGATCCTATCCTCCATTCGCCTCCATCCCTAAGTACCTGCAAGTAGGAGACAAATAATATGCGGCCAATCGTGACCGGTCATCGTCTTACCTTGGTTGATTTCTGCCATTGACTCGTCTTGACTTCTGACCATGGCCTGAGACGACTCTGCTCCTTACTATCACAAGATATGCATGTGCATGTGCATGTGCATGTATGAATGTTCCTAATGCAATGATTTTATTTTAGTGAAGGCTGGTTAGATTCAATTTTAAATAAGCGTTTGGGGCACCCCATACACCGAGCGAAGAGGGCTCAAGTTATAACAAATCTAAAACACAAGGTTTGAAACCAAAGGGAGGACTGAAACCTCACCCATCTTTTATTTTCAAAGAAACGAGACAAATACAGTGAATGGGAATCCCTAGAGGAAACCAAGAAGAACGAGAAAAACTCAGAAATAAAAAACATGCAACGGTCCTCTCAATTGCCCCAGACTTCAAGCGTAATATCGTTTAACTACATCGGAGTTCACGGGCGAGGGCCACTCCTCGCCATCCATGTTGGTGAGTATCAGAGCACCCCCAGAAAAAGCTCTTTTCACCATGAAAGGTCCTTCATAATTCGGGGCCCACTTTCCTCGACTATCCTTAACAGCATGGGACATCTTTTTCAGCACGAGGTCCCCCTCGTTGAACTTGCGCGGACGTACCTTCTTGTCGAATGCGTTCTTTACTCTTCGTTGATACAGATGCCCATGGCTCATGGTTGTCAAACGCTTACCTTCAATGAGGTTGAGTTGGTCGTAGCGTGCTTGAGCCCATTCCGACTCTTCTAGGCCGGATTCTGCTATTATCCTCTGAGAAGGAACTTCTACCTCAAATGGGAGTACTGCCTCCATCCCATAAACCAAGGAATACGGCGTTGCCCCAGTAGAAGTTCGCACCGAGGTTCTGTATCCGTGCAGGGCGAAAGGCAACATCTCATGCCAATCTTTGTATGACACTGTCATCTTTTGAACAATCTTCTTAATATTCTTATTCGCAGCCTCTAAGCCCCATTCATCTTTGGCCGATAAGGGGTAGAGTTATGATGCTGGATCTTGAAGTCCTCGCACATTTCCTGCATCATCTTATTGTTCAGATTGGTACCATTGTCAGTAATGATCTTCCTGGGGAGTCCATATCGACAAATCAGCTCCTTCTTTATGAATCTGACTACCATATTCCTTGTGACATTAGTATAAGAAGCTGCTTTGACCCATTTGGTGAAGTAATCTATCGCCACAAGAATGAAGCGGTGACCATTCGACGCTTTGGGTTCGATGGCCCCAATGACATCTATTCCCCACATGGAAAAAGGCCAAGGGGCGGACATAACTTTCAAAGGATGTGGCGGAACATTGACATTGTCCGCGTATGCCTGACATTTATGACATTTCCTTACATGAGCGCAGCAATCGCTTTCCATGGTGAGCCAATAATAACCGGCCCTAAGGATTTTTCTGGCCATAGAATGCCCATTGGCATGTGTCCCAAAGGAACCCTCGTGGATCTCCTCAATCATGAAGTTCGCCTCTTTGGCATCTACGCATCGTAGGAGGGTCATGTCGTGGTTTCATTTGTACAGGATGGTACCGCTTACAAAGAAACCAGTAGCCAATCTCCTCAACGTCCTTTTGTCATTGTCATAAATTCCTGGTGGGTATTCTTTGTTCTCGACATACTGTTTGATGTCGAAATACCACGGTTTCCCATCCCGCTCTTTCTCTATTGCATAACAATATGTCGGCCTGCCTTGAGATTTGAATTCGATGTACGGCAGATCCCCGTGTGGGGCAAGTTGAAACATGGATGCCAAGGTGGCTAACGCATCCGTGGTCCCCAAGTTTACCAATTCGATTTCTTCTTGGTGAGGCTTCATTTCACGTTCTTCCTGAGCGACCAACCTCTCCAACTCTGGTGACAGGACGTCCTCTTCCTCTTCCTCGTTTATCGTTTGGCTTATATCTCGATCGAAATCGATTGTCAAACCCTCATTGTTAGGATCCTCAAAGAATCGACCCTCATATCTATACCAAACAAGACAAAAGAAAAAAAAACATGCAAAATGATATGAGAAAAGGTGGAACTGCAAGAACAGATGAAACAAGATCTCTTTGTTTATTTAATAAGGTAGGTTTCACAAAACAAAAGAGAAAGGAAATCTATAGGCTCTAATTACATTGAATCAGCGGTATAGACTTCTGACTGGCTTATCACGCGCCAGTTCCCCACTTGGGAATCGGGGTGGCATGGTTGCACAAAACTTGGTGGGTCTTGAGGGAACTCCTCTTCTATTGCGGCCACCTCCTCCTCGGACACCATTCCAGCGCTGGTGAAACACTGGCTAATACGGCCGGGTCATACCCTATCCGCCCGAAATCTTGACGGCACGTTCCTCCTCCCCGGCATCCTGGGTTCATACCCTAATCCATACTTGTTTCCAATGATTCTTCCGTCGCTTCTACGTACGGTGCGGAGGAGGGGCAGCTCACTAACATATCCTCTTCACCTGACACTATCACTAAAAGTCCACCCACTGCGAACTTTAATTTCTGGTGAAGCGTTGAAGGGACCACTCCCAGGGCATAAATCCAAGGTCTTCCCAAGAGGCAGCTATAGGCGGGATTTATATCCATTACTTGAAACACCACATTGCAAGTGTGGGGGCCTATCTGAATGGGAATGTCGATTTCCCCCATCACTTCCCGCCGAGTACCATCAAAGGCTCGCACCACCATCGAGCTCGGTTTTAAACGTGACGCACTAAAAGGAAGCTTTTCCAAAGTGGTCTTCGGCATTACATTTAAACTCGATCCATTGTCGATAAGTACCTTTGCGACAACGTGGTCCATACATCTTACCGACACATGTAGAGCCTTGTTGTGTCCTCTCCCCTCAACGGGAATCTCTTCTTCCGCAAACGCGATATAATTGTTGGTGGTTATATGATTAATGATGCCTTCGAAACCCTCCACTGAGATATCATGTGCTACATGGGCATCGTTAAGGACCTTCATCAACAGCGCACGATGAGGCTCGGAGTTTATGAGTAGTTCAAGCAAAGAGATCCTTGCTGGAGTTTTATTCAGCTGCTCGACTACCTTAAACTCGCTTTGTTGGATGAGGCGGAGGAACTCATGGGCCTTTTCCAAAGTCACTGTTTTTCCTTGAAGACCTTCTTTCTTTTCAGCCCTTCTTGCCACTGGAGGATCTACTTCTTTCGAGGGGGTGGCTATGTCTGTGGGCTCTTGGACCATGGGCGCTTTCCCTTTGGAGGGCAATTCCGCCAGGTGAAGGGAAGCGAACACCCGACCACTGCGGGTTACGCCACTAAGGCCGGTGATGTTGGTTACCTTAGCTGATAGGGAGTCAACTTTGGTTGCAACTCTTTCGCTGGACGCGGGAGGGGTATACTTCCACGGAACGGCCTTATTACTTTGATATGCAAATGGCGTTGGCTTGGGCGCCGCCCGGGGGTATATGGGTGTGGAGCTGGTCCTTTTTCTAGTAAAACATATCACTAGGGCCTTGGGGGTTAGAGGAACCTTCTTCTCTTCCGACTGCATGCAAATTTGTGGTTCTTCCCTCCCTCCTATGGACACTTCAAGCTGCCCCCAGTCCATGAGCCGCTGAAGCAATTCTTCTACCGCGGGATAGGTTTCCATGTCGTGCGACTCCCCGAGGTGAAACAAACATTCGTCCCTTTCGCCTCCGCCACGGGAGACCATGCACGCCGCTTGCAGTGATTGATAGATGAAGCGTCTAGAAGTAGCTACCTCTCCTAATCTTTTTGCCCGCGATGGCCCATCCTCTTCGACGACGTTCACGCTAGCCCCTCCATGATTAGCTAGCGGGTTGGTTTTAACATTTGGGCCTTCCTCTTGAAACGATAGCCAACCGGCACTGATTAGGTGTCGTACCTTATATTTGAACGGGAGGCAGGAGTCAATGTTGTGTCCGGGAACTCCACTATGGTACGCACACTTGGCACCCGGGTCATACCACTTAGGGTAGGATGGCTAGAGGACCTTCCCGGGTATGGCCACCACCAAATGATTCTCCAATAATGAAGGCCATAACTCGGAGTATGCCATGGGAATAGGAGGGAAGTTGTCTTTCGGGGGTGGGTGCTGTGCATATTTATAGGTCGCGCCGGGGGCTGTATTATTAACTGGCCGGGGTGCGGTTGGAGCTGTGCGTTGGGCCAGCGCTCTTTCTGCTGCGGGTGGTCCTTTTACTTGAGTCGGGAGGGAATTCCCAGCTCGGATTAAAAAATTTGGGGGATTGGGTTGGTATGAACTTTGGATATTTTGGGGTGCTTTCATCCACGTCGGGGCGGTGGTGACCGCGTGGGCGTCTCCTTCCTTTTTCCTCGGCCCACTACTAGGGCTCTTCTGTTGTTGTTGGGGGCCATATTGGCAGCATATTCGAACTTGCCTTTTCGTAGTCCGGATTCAATCCTTTCTCCGGCGAAGACGAGATCTGCAAAGTTAGCTGGTATGTAGCCTATCAGCTTTTCATAGTAGAACGTGGGTAATGTATCTACCATAATTGTGATCATCTCCCTCTCCGTCATGGGCAGTACGACTTGGGCTGCGAGATCTCTCCATCTTTGGGCATATTCCTTAATGGACTCATGCTCTCGCTTAGTCATACTCTGAAGCTGGTTCCGATCGGGAGCCATGTCCGTATTGTACTGGTACTTCCTAATGAAGGCAGTTGCCAAGTCCTTCCACGATCGGATCTGGGAAGCTTCCAGATTGGTATACCATGCTACAGCTGCTTTGGCCAAGCTGTCTTGAAAGAAATGGACCAACAACTTTTCATTCGCAGAATACGCCCCCATCTTTCGGCAATACATCCGGAGATGCCCTTTTGGGCATGTCGTCCCTTTGTACTTATCAAAGTCTGGTACTTTGAACTTGGGAGGGATGACGATGTTGGGCACGAGACATAAATCCGCCAAATCCGAGAATGGGTAATGGCCAAGGCCCTCGACTGCTCTTAACCTCTCTTCAAGCGCCTCCATCTTCCCCTTATCTTCCGCGAAGGGAACAGATTTTTTTACAGGTGTGGGTGAAGCCGGGATATGGCGGACTATGTTTGGTTGGGGTAGTTAATGGGGGGACGGATCTTTGAGGTGGAGCAGGGGGCCAAGATGGATATCTCCTTCCTCATCATCTTGCCCGGGATAGTCGTCATAAGGTGGGAGTTGTCCCTCGAAAGTAGGGGCTTGGCTTAAATCTTCCGGGGTGGCACGGGGGGTGAAGTCCGGAGGCAAGCCATAAGGATAAGCTTGCGGACTATACCTTTGACCAAACACAGTCGTGTTTCTGTCTTGGCCCGGATTTAAGGCGGGCTGCAGCACCGGCTCCGCTTCCCTAACCGTACTAGAGGCAGTTGTCGTGGCTTTATCCTCTATAGTTTTCTGGAGTTTTAACATGACCTCCGAGATGGAAGTCATTTGATCTTTTAAAGCCGATAGATCGGCCTTCATCTGTTCCTGCATGCCCTCTTCATTATCCATTTTTCTGGATCGAGTGTTATAGGGGTGCCTTGGTGTTTTCTTAGTTATGATGAAATTCCTAAAGAGATAAACAATGGTGAGTATGCCACCAAAACATGAATATGCAAATGAATGATCGGAACACTTGGATCCACCCCAAGGGTTTTTTAGATAACATGATGAGTTCAGAACTTCTCATTTTATAAAAAGAACAAAGCTTTCATCTAGCCAAGATTATATAAAGGTGTTACAAGAGAACCTAACGGTTTCTAATTATGTGGGCCATCAAATCTATCATGTGTTGACAGTAATTGATTAGCCCATGAATCTCCTCAGGGGCCGTACACACTTTGGCCATGGCTTTTGCTTTGGCTAATAGACGCGGGAGGTCTTGACTTCCATTCAAGGTCAAGGCGAACCTATCCATCCACATAGTCGCTTCTTGATGCAATGCATCAATCACCCTCCCTCTTGCTTCTTTTTCAGTGTACACTTGTGCAAAATCCTCCACTAGCTTTTGTTCATGGGCCACAGACTGGTTCAACTCTTCCTTGTATTGCCCTATGATAGCTAGCATGCTTTGCTCCGTGGCTTCCAAGTGTTAAGCCAAACTCCTCTTGGATCTTGCGCACCCAGCTAACTCTTCTTTTAAAATCATGCCATGCACCCGTGACCGGTCTCTTTCCTCTCTTCGGAGCTTGAGCTCACTGTTGCTACCCCACAATGCTCCTCGGAATTTCTCTTGGCCATATTCCTCCTTGCGGGCCCTTTTAGTTTCTTGTTCAAGGGCTCTTGCAGTGGCCGCGTTTTCCTCTTGTAACTCGGTGCACTCTTTCCGGATGTGTGTAGCGGCTGATTTGAACTTCTCCTTGGCGAGTCTCGCCTTCCCTAGCTCTAATTTGAGAGCTTGGACTTCTTCAGCTTCCTCCGAAGTTTCAAAGTTCTCCTCATTGATAACTTTCAATTTGGAGAGTCAATCTAACCCTCGCGTGTGAACTCTTAGCCATCCATGATAACCACCGATGACGCCATTTCGGATGCCTCTAAGCTCCTTTTCTTTCTTCAACGGACTTCTTCACGCCTTGTGGACTCTTTGTATCACCTTGAGACTTTGCGCGCCTAGATCCCTCACAAGGAAAGGCGAGAGACTTTCTTCGGTTGGCGCTCCCTTCATGGGGTACCCTAGCTGTCTTATGGCGAGTGCGGGATTATAATTAATACAACCCCTAGTCCCTATCAATGGAACATTAGGGTAGTCCCCACACGAGAAAAGAACTCCTTCCTTGCCTTCCTTCCAACGAGGAAACCAATTGATTGCGCTGCCCCCTATCCCAGCTAAATGTTGGTCCCAATCGACTCTTCCTTTTTCGGCACATGAGCGATAGCTTTGAAGCGGACACGGGTGTCTTGTGTCTTGTTGGAATAGGTGTGAAACCAACCACACACAGAGAGCGGGTAAACAACAGACAATCCGTGCACTGTTTTTCTCACATCTCCGATCAAAGGTATCAAACAAATCTGCCAAGATAGCCACCACTGGACTCTCCTTGCTGTGGTGATACGCGAGGAAGGCGTCAATGGCGGCTAAGTCCACCAAACCGTCCACGTTCGGAAAGAGGACAACTCCAAAAATCAACAAAGCTAATATATCCGCAAACGGGCCCCACTTCTCTTGGCTCGCCATATCCCTTACCTTACCTTCCAAGTATTTCCGAGGCAGGACCACTATGTCGTTCCGAGTTTGCTTCATGCGATCCAACTCTTTTGCTAAATCTCCAACCACAGCTGCAATCTTGCTCAAGGAAGGAAGAAAGCCGGAGAAAAGATACGGTTTTCTCCCCCCCAAGAGGGCATCCTAATATTTCCTCAAACTCTTCAATAGTCGGTACCATTTGGAAGTCCCCAAACGTGAAACACCTCAACGGCTGGTCATAGTATTGGGCGAGGGATACGACAGCTTCCGTAAATACCTCCGCTGCGGTCAAATCTAGAATCTTCCCGTAGACTTTGCGAAAGGCTTGCCTTTGGAGAGGTCCCATCAATCGTCCCAATTCCTTGAGGCTAGTGACATCTAGACTTTTAACCTTGACTTGATAAAACCTTTTGCCGTTTTGATTTGTCCCCATCATTTACCTAAAAAAGGGGTGGATCAAGACTCCGACATGAATGATGCAATGCGTATGCATGAAACGGAAAGAAAACAACATAAAGGGGTAATTCATACATACGAGACCGTAGAGACCCAATTTTAATGCTACGTTTTGGGCATGATGGCGCCTCAACGTAGCATTAAAAAGGTTACGTATTACTCTAAAGAAACCAAACACCACTAGCAAAAACTATAAACTAGTGCTATTTACCAAAAATGCATGAGAACGAATGGTACGGAGCGTGTTTGCTCTTCGCCCCTATTTGGGAACCTATAGGACAATATCTAGGGGTCTCTAATAACTACTTCCCCAACAATTCATACCTCACACGACTGTTTTCTAGAGGTATCATCACTCAAGATAATAATATTGTGACGGTATGGAATACCAGCGACAACACATTATAAAGAGAGAAAGCTCTAGACGAGGTTTCACTATTATCAAGCAAGTCGGAGACCTAGCATGATGATAGATTCACCTCCACTCCTTAAATTCCCATGAAC
Organism: Glycine soja; assembly: GCF_004193775.1. Lineage (NCBI taxonomy): Eukaryota > Viridiplantae > Streptophyta > Magnoliopsida > Fabales > Fabaceae > Glycine > Glycine soja. Next base: position 33,736,000 of record NC_041004.1, read on the forward strand.
TCGGGTGTAGGGCCCCTTTTTTTACTCAAACCTGTGGGTGCTTAGAATGATGTGTAAAGAATGCGAAATAGACAACAATTATTTACATTTTACACAGTTCAACAAATGCACACACAAAGTTTCACAATTCCACAATTCCTTAAAATAGGCCTAACTCACAAAAAGTTCCCCAATGGAGTCGCCAACTGTCGCAACGTGCCCTTCGCGGGCGAGCGAGGGCGAGGCTCACGGGTGCGCTTTCCAAAGGAGGAAAGATGCGCGGAGTCGCCACCAACGTTTATTTGTGGAAAACGTCGGGAAAACCGAAGGAAACCGGTCAAAATGAAAATTCTAAGTTCGGGAGTTGTATTTATGCTTGAGGAAGGTATTAGCACCTCTTACGTTTGTCTCGAAGGACAACAGCCTATTTTTTAGAATTGTGGAAATTGTGTTACCTTAACTTTTATTTCTTTTTATTTATTGAGGTCGACAAAAGTGGGGCTTTTGCTCCTACGTACCCTTCATCAAAGAGGAAATCAGACCTACGTAGTTCTTTCTTATGCGTGAATCAAATGATTCTTTTTACTTGAAAGGTGATCATTTTAAGGCGTTGGACCTTAAAAATGATCCATTTTACTTGGTAAGAAACTGAAATGATAAACTTTCAAAACCCTATTTTTTGTGGACGAGCTTGACTAGGCGAGTTGATTTTAGCCTTAGTTTCACTTTAGTTATTAGTCAATTCAATTAAGAATGAGAAATCCAAAAGAGAAAACGTCCGATTGATTTTTTGCTTTATTTTACTAAAAGGTATTTTTTGATTATTATATTATTATTTTACCTCTTTTTTGATTTCCAACGTGGTTACGGCACGACCGAACGGTCGGAATTCATTTTAACAGAAATTAACGAATGATACAATTCAAACGATCGGTGGAAATTTATTTTATTTTTAGATTAGGCGAGAAATGACTTAAATAAATGACTGAAGCACGTCAAAAGGGGGTATAGAAAGCGAATGAAAACGAGAATAAAAATACATGAAACAAAATGTGGACCACCACGGGTACATAGAATGAATTGAAAAGCTCGGTTTGAAGTACTTACCCGTTGAAGACTGAAGAAAACGAAGAACGAACGATGAATGTTGAAGAACGGTCGAGAATCTTCGCGTAATTACTCACGGAAACGTTACGGAAACGTTACGGAAGCGCCTCGGTTTGGATTTTCTTCACGGAAATAATTTTCCTCAGCAATTTCGAGAGAATAAGAAGTGCCAAGAAGGCTGAACCCCTTCTCCCTTCACTCCTCCCCCTATTTATAGCAAAATAGGGGAGGAGCTTGCCACCCAGCTCGCCCAGGCGAGCAAGGTGGCTTCCTCCAGAAGCAACAGCCTTCTGGAGGAAGAATCTGGAAGGCCCAAGTGGGCCTGATTGCTATTTGTACCCCCCCCCTTTTTACTAAATGCACCCCTTCTACCTTTTTTGGTAATTCTTTTTCCATAACGTTACGAAAATTTATGAATTTCGTAACGATACTTATTTTCCTTCCGCAAGGTTACGAATCATTACGGATTATGTATTTACTCTTTTTTTTTAGCTTTCAAAGAAGTCACGAAAACTCACGGATTGCGAAAAATACCTCCTTTCGATTTCCGTCACATCACGGAATTTTCACGGATCGCGTAAGCCTGCTTCCTTTTGATTTTCGGCACGTCTCGGGACTTCACATATTGTGCAACAAAGGGTTTCAAATATCTCGAAGCGGCCATTCAATGGTTGTATATCATCAAATTATAATTCCCGGACGAAATTAGGGTATGACATGTATAACATTGGGTATTTAAAAAACCGATGTTATCGTTTTTATGTTAACATCGGTTTTGAAAAACCGATGTTAACAATGATACATTCAACATCGGTACTTTCAACATCGGTTTTAAAATCAATGTAGAATGTCGTAAATAACCGATGTTGAAAGTGTATTTTCTAATAGTGAGAGTCATCCTCAGGGCCCTGCGTACTAGACTCGACAGGTCTAAGGGTCTAAGGAAAGAGGAGTTGTCCAGCATACTTTGGGTGTACCACTGTTCACCTCAAACAGCAACCAACGAAACTCCTTACCAACTCCATAAGGCATAAATGTCATGATCCTTGTTGAAGTCAGGGAACCATCGACAAGGAGACTAGTGTTCCAGCAATAGTGAAATGAATAAAAAATGAGAATGGAACTCGATACTACAGACGAAGTTCAAGAAACAGCAAAGATCAAAAAAGAAGCTGCCAAACTTTGAGTAGCCAGGAGATACAATATAAAGGTTTAACCATGAGTCTTTCAACCTAGCGACCTCATATGATGAGTCTGAGGTGAAGCCGAAAAAGATCCCTGAACGAGAAAGCTTGGCCTTAATTGGAAAGACCCATTCAGGGTCACAACCAGTCTTGACAACGGAGAATACACACTACAAGAATTGGATGGCAAAGCAATTCTAAGAACATGGAACACCACCCTCCAGAAGTTATACTTCGATTGACCTAAATACAAACCCAATGTTGTACTCTTTTTCCTACTTAGGTCTTTTGTCCCAAAAAATAAAAAAAAAAAATAATCAAGGTTTTAGCTTAAGAGGTTTTAACGAGGGACATGTAGGATAATGAAGGAAATTTGTACTCAATCAAATACATTGAATAAAAATTCAATATCCCTTTCTTTTCACATTTCTTTTTATCAAGACAAAAGCACACTACTAAGTGTCTAGTACTTGTCACCCACAACGAGTGACATGTGCGCACGAGCACACTACTAAGTCTCCACTATATGTCACTCACGATGAGTGACCCCTTTCTCCAACAATAGTAGAAGGTAGCACAATCCCACCTGCAAGTCCAACCTGCTTCACGAGTGGCTTCTGGGAGAAGTCACCCATAATGCTTGCAAAACAAACAACAACAGCACAAGCAAGTGTTAGTTTTGGCCGACACCAACATCAAACATTGAAGAGGGCAAGGTTAGGCACTTTACCATTCAAGGCAATTAAGGGATCACTCGCTGAAGGAAGAGACAGAATTGCACGCACGTCTAGCGAGGTCGACAACTACTACAAAATAGCTTTCTAGACCCTCTCCATAGGGGTGAATAGATGCTCGTCATGTGACTTGAACCTGGTAGGGTCAGACTGCCAGTAGAATGGAAGCAGGGCTCCCCGTCCCTGTTGAACATCAGTGGCAAACCATCAACCACAACACCAGTAGCCAGGACCTTAAAGAAATAGTCCTTAAAATAGGGAAAGATGTTTGAATCAAACTTAAACAACTTCTTGGACATGTCGTTCAAGGAAACCTAACCAATCTTGCAATCAACTTCATTTGAAAGAAAAACAAGAAGACCGGTAGACTAGGCCGAATGTTGAAAAAGGGCATAGAATTTCGAAGGCCCTCACCATTGCCCAACTGTTTGGGTGGAGTTGAGAAGGAGTCACGTTCAAGTGCTCAAGAAGAGCACATTGGAAAGCGGTCAAGGAAAGAATGAGACCCAAGACCTCAAATAGACACCTGTACATAAAAAGAAGGGTGGACTACCCATCGCCGCCCTCAAGAAAGGGAAGTCATCACTCCCACAAGCCTGAACGACTAACTTGCAGGAGTCCTAAGGGCTCGCTAGCTTCACTTGGCGTTGAAGAGTAGCGACACTTGTCGTCGAGGTCAGAGAGGATTTGTATTTCAGAACGTCATCTCTCACCCATTCTTGGCCAGCGATGGTAGGGGTGGGCAATGACGACCCATCGCTATAGCTACGTCGCACGCAGGGAGATGTCCTGACATCTCCACCGCCACTACCTCTCCTCACACCCTAAGAAGCAGAAGGGGGAAGGATCACAGTAACCAGGACAGGCTCCTCGGCAACAGCAGAAGACTGACGTGTGAAGTTCAGAAACCCACTTTAACCACATCCACCCTAACGTGCCTTAGCTCTGGATTTTGGTAAGAGCATTTCTTAAAATTATTGAGAAAGTCAGCTTTTTTACCAATAAGGGTTTTTTTTTTTTGGATTTTTCCAAATGGGGGTCGATTTTAAATAATTTCCCAAAAAAGGGTAAGTCGTGACAGATGGCATGACTTCTGAGTTAGAAGTCGTAACTTCATTTTTTTTAAGTGATACCATAAAATTATTTACGACTTCAATTAAATTTTTTTTTATGACTTTAAAGTTGTAACCATTTTTTTTCTTTTACGACTTCAAAGTTGTAAAAGCTTTTTTTTTTTACTTTGAAGTCGTAAAACCCTTTTTTTAATAAAATTGTTTAAGTTTAAAGTTTCTTTTTATAAAAATTTTAAATTGTTTACGGCTTTTTATATTTTGTTTTTTAATTTTTAAAATTGTAAAAAAATTATTTATATAAATGTCAAATAAATAATTTTAATTTTACTAATAGTTTTATTTAATATGGTGTATATTTTTTATGATTTTTTATATATGTTATTAATTTATTTTAATGTTTTATTTTTTAAAATATATATTATATATTTTTAATATTATTTTATTTAAATGTTTTTTATATAAAATTTAGATAATCTATTTCTAAAAATACATAATACATTGATATAAAATGAACAATACAAATTAAAGAAAAACATAAAAAGTAGAAGTGATCAGGCATAAAATGTGGGCCTACGTATTGATGTTTTTCTTTAATTTGTATTATTCATTTTATATTAATGTATTATGTTATTTTTAATTTTAGTATGTATTTTTAGAAATAGATTATCTAAATTTTAAATAAACAAAAACATTTAAATAAAAAAATATTAAAAATATATAATATATTTTAAATAATAAAATATTAAAATAAATTAATAATATAGAAAATAAAATCATAAAAATATACACCATATTAAATAAAACTATTAATAAGTAAAATTAAAATTATTTATTTGACATTTAAATAAATAAAATTTTTCACAATTTTAAAAAATAAGAAAAACAAAATAAAATAACCATAAAAAAATTAAAACTTTTATTAAAATAAACTTTAAACTTAAATATTTTTTTTTAAAAAGAGTTTTACGACTTCAAAGTCATAAAACAAGAAAAAAAAGCTTTTACGACTTTGAAGTCATGAAAGCAAAAAAAAAATGGTTATGACTTTAAAGTTGTAAAAAAAATTAATTGAAGCAGGTATTACAACTTCAGTTAAAAAAAATACGAAAATCATAACAGGTATTACGATTTCTAATTCAAAAGTCATGCCACCTGTGAGTTAGGAACGAAAAATATATTAAGAACGAGAAAGAGTGCTTATAAAATGTGAACGAAAAAGTGAGAATTTCAAAAGTTAATAATAAAAATATCAAAAATTAATATTTAAATAATATCATTAAATATTCAAAAATACCCATAGGAGATGATATTACATTGGTTAATTTATATATTATAATGTTTATTCTTTTATATCTTCCAAATTTTTTCTTCAACCTCCACCATTGCCATTAAAAAAAATGAACCGACTTAATTAATTTGATTGAGGCCGGTGATCCACTTTGTCTGTCAAATCCAACCAATAAACACCTTTACTTCTTTCTGCTCCCAATTCTCACTGCAACAAAAATTTCATCCCTAAATTAATGATAAAGTTAATTTTAAAAGAAGTTTAAAACGTGAAACTTTGGCTTGGAATAACCAGTATTTGTATTGGGTTTGAAAACAAAACCCTCATTTGGAAGATTATTGTTATCTCCATGCAAGAAACGTCGTGTTTGCCCTCGACCAAGCCACGTCCTAACCGCGTCCTTAGTGTCATCTCATTCTAACGAGACATTCCATATATTTCATGTTTGTTAATTTGGTTACTACCGAAAAGAGAAGAAAAAAGACACACCATGTTTCTATCGTACGTTGGTGCAAGTCTGGTGTGTTGACTTGTGAGACATATGCAAAGAGTGATTGATTTTAAGCGAAAGGAAAACAAGGGGCAAATTTGTTTTCTCATGATTTGGGTTAAGACTAAAATTGAGAATTGAAAAGACATGAGTTAAAAATCTAAGGTATACTTAATCAGGAATCAAAATAATAAACATTATGCAGTAAAAAAAAGAATAATGAACATTAATTAATGTACCAAAGAAAATAATAATGAAATTTAATTAATTAGTAATTTTATATTTCCTTATAACATTTTTCTACCAAATCTTAATATTTTATAAAGAAATTATTAAATAAAATAATAGATAGGATATTATTGAATGACTCCATTTTGGAGGTATCCCATCTTATTTATTATATTTTATTATTTTATTCATATTACAATTTTTTATCTACTACTCCACTGTTGCTGGGTCCTTCTTTACTTCTGTGTCAAATAAGGTAGGCTAGCAAGAAATCCGCGTTTGAAATGATTTTTTTTGAAAAAAAAAAGACAATGATTATTATTTTTAGAATAGTGTTAGTTTTTCCTAGTCACTTAATTACTTCATTCGTCGTTGAATGATGCTTCACAATATTCCTCATTTGTTCTTTAGATACTAAGGGGATGAATTTGGATTAAGATTTTGAAAATTTTTAAAAAATCTTTTTTTTTATAAAAAGATTATAATATTTAATTATAGAGCAATCTTGTAGTATTCAACTAAAATTTTTAAGATTTTTTTAAAAAGACAATAAAATCCAATGATTTTAATTATGATTTTTTATAATTTATAACAAGTCTTTATGGTAAAAAAATATATAAATAATGTCTTCCAAATCCTTAAAATTTTGTTATATTTTTTTCTTTTTTTCCTATTGGTTATCAAAATTTTTTTTTCTCTCATCACACATACACTCTTCAATTTTTAATATTCTTTAAGATATGTGTGTCATATATATTTCTCTTATTCTTTTGGAATAAAAAAATGTCAAATATACTCTTTCTCTTTGCACTTTTCTCTTTGTTTTCTAAATTAAATTAATGTTTGTCTTATGTGTTAAGGCTAACCATGTTTTCTGTACACGGGCTATCTTCATCACCTGTTCGACACAATGTTATCGTGATTATCACCCTTAATTTTATCATTCACATAACTCAATAGTCCTTTTACCAATTTTTCATCCTCACTGCTCCCTTGTAATATAAGCTTATTATTACAACTTATTTAAGCATGTAATTAGATTTATCAGAAAATAATTGGAATAACTAAAAAAATCAGAAAATCATTGTATAAATTTAAATTTATTATTCAAATCCAAAAGTGAAGAAGGAGAAGATTCTATTACAATAAAGATTAGTATATGAGGATATAAAGTTAGAATAAATATAACTATTAAAAAATTAAAAAAGTTATATTGATTTTACTTTTTTTTTATCCAAACCTCATCATTTCTTATCATTTTTTCACTAATTCTTGTAAATTTGAATGTGTTTTTAGAAATTCAGAGAATCCTTTCAAATTTTATAAATCTATAAAGCCATTTCAAATTATTTAAATTCTGAAGATATAAATCCATTAAAATTCAAACTATCATAAAAGTCTTGTAAACAAATATAATTAGTCATAATATTCTTATACAATCTTTAAAATCCACAAGATTTTTTTATACTAAAATAATTTTTTAAAATCTTAATCTAATGCATCCCTAATAGTAGTAATCAGATGTAGGAAAATATTTTAATTGAATAAAGGAAAGGAGAAGAATTTAAGAAGGAAAAAGATAGGGCAAAACAATTAAAGAAAAATGAAACAAAAAACTGCTGAGTGTTTGCATAAATCCAATTGGTTTTTTTTACAAGGGACATAAATCCAATTGATAGGCGGCTATTACTTTTTGACTTTTGGAATGCTCAATTCAAAGTGTAAAATTACATTCTAGAATGCACACTTTTTTTGGTGACCAAGCTGGAAGGTAAAAGAAAAAACATTCTAGAAATTATGTAGGAAGTAACTTGGAAGTGCAGGAAGTAACAACCTTGATAGACGACGACAAAGAGGGAGATACAATTATAAATCCAATTGTTCTAACAATTTACATACAGTTACCTTAAAAACAGTGTCGACACACACGACCACTTCTATTGTGGGTGACTACCACGGGTCCTGCAGCGTGCGAAAGATTTGTAGAACGTCAAATATACCCCTCACGTAATGTATGATCCAGATTTGTGCCATTTACAATGTATCAACAGGGTATGGGATCTTCTTTTAAAATATTAGTAAATGATATTCAAAATACAGGTTTACTCTGTGTACAGTAATGGACCCCATGTGTTGGGCATGTCCATGGGAAACAAGGTCCTTATGCTAATTGCCTTTGTTGTTTTGTTATGAGAGAGTGAGTAGATCTTTTGCCTTAAGTGAGCTTAGGAATATAGTAAACATCTAAAAAGGACAAATTAAATATGGAGACGGATCCAATGTCTGCTAATGGCATTGGGGTACCATCACCATTCATGACCGATATAAGCAAGACAGGATTTAAAGACATAAAAGACTTAGGATCATATGACATGTGTTGTGACGCTCCAGAATCAAGAATCCAAATGGAAATCATACCTGACAAACTAGAGGAAGACAAACCTTTTAAGGAGGAGGTAGACATGGCATGCGACTGAGTAGCAAGAAATATTTGAAACCATTCTACAAGATCAACCACTTAAGAGGTGCAGCAGAAGTGGATGTGTATCCAGTACCAGGAACAACAACATTGGATGACAGAGCAACAAAGATCAATGGAGGAGTAGAGAAAATTCCTATATCAAAACCAGAATTAGACTTAAATCGTATTTCTTTTGTCAACCACTCATTAACTACAACATCAACATTGGGAAGGGGATGACGTTGTTATATCATCCCACGAAACCCTTCAAAATCGTCTCGAAGGGTCATAAAAAATTGAACCAAACACGTTGCTCTCTAAAGTCAGTATAAGTTTTGAGTGCTTGCATTTCTGTAGGTCCACTAAGAGCCAGTTGGTCCCATAAGTTAGATATAGCATAATAGAATTCTAAATGCTCATGTTACTATGCTTAAGAACTCGAATATCAATTTCCAATTGGTATTGTTTTGCAAAATTAGACTGTACATATAACGTTTTCAAATGGTCCCAAACATCCTTAGCCAAATCATACTTTGCAAGTTGCATCCCTATCAATTATATTCAGGTAATGATCTTTGAGTTGTAGACTTCCCAGGTTTCCAACTCATTTGCAAATTTCACATTCTGCTTATCTTGAGGCTTAGCAAAAGTTACATCAACATAGTCCCATATTCTCTTACCTTTCAATTACTTTTTCATTACATAGCTCAATATGAATAATTTTTTTCTGTCAACTTACATTAGCTAATATATCTAATATTATTTAACAATAATTACTAAAAAAATAATGTTTTTCTAACAGTTTTTTGTGGCGGTCTCAATAAACCGCTAGAAATATTATAATTTTTTTTACAAAAAAGCTAACAACCACCGCCAACTTATATTACGTGTGTGACTTAACAATAATAGAGTAATAACTTTACCAATCACCAATTTAAAATTTTAAGTATAATTTTTTAATTCTATTTCAACATGCTTTACAACATTATTATTTTTTTAAAAATTGCAACTCAATAGTGTAGAACCTTTGTTATGCCGGCAAGACACCAACACCCAAACTCAAGCTCTTATTCAGGGTTCAAAGTTCTTCATAGCGCCAAAACATGGTGGATTCCCAATCTCACTGAAGTCTCACCAATGACACGTTTCCTCAATATCTTGTAAACCTATCACCTTTGCAAATTTTGTAAGTGCTAATTCACTCTTTTTCCAATGATATACTATGTTGCTGCTGATTGTCAATTTTTCTTGTATTAATTTTATGTTATTTTATGATCATATATGGTCCTTATAATTTGAAAAGTTTAAAACAGCCAATGAGAAAAATAAAAGATGTAGCTCTATAAAAATAGTTGAACTCTGAGACCCTAATTCTTTTAGGACAAAAAAAACAAAAAAATGAAAAAAAATGAAAAATAAGAAAATAAAATAATGAAAAACGAAGAAAAAGAAGAAAAAAAAAAGAAAGAAAGAAAACAGAAAAAAAGAAAGTAAAAAAAAGGAAAGAAAAAGAAAAAAAGGAAAGAAAGAACAAGAAAAAGAATAAAAAGAAAAAAAAGGAAACAAAGAAAATAAGGAAAAAAAATGAAAAAAGGAAAGAAAGAACAAAAATAAAAAAACAAAAAATAATAATAGAAACGGAAAGAATTATAAAGGATGAAAGGAGAAAAATTACTATAAAAAGAGAAGGTATGAATACAACTACATATAGAAAAGAACTACACAGAAATACATAGAGAACATGTAGAAAATAAGAAGAGACACAAAGACACAAGTCCTTAGGAGACGAAAGAAGTTCACTACATCATGTTGTTTGGCACTACAGTCAAGAAAGGGGAATAGACCTCCAGGTATCTCCTTATTCCTCTCATTTCATCTCTTTCTTTCTCTTTTCCTTTTCTTTCCTTTAGTGTTCCTCCCCTCCCTTCTCCTCTTTTTTTGGTCTTCTCCTTGATTCGTTTCAACTCATCGGTGAATCCTTGGCCGGTGGTGAGACTCTTGGAATTTCTTTTTTGTAAATATTTTTTGTCCATTTTTTTATAAATAAAAAGCAAAAAAAGAAGAAAAAAAACTAAAAAAATAAAAACAAAATTAAAATTGCTATTAACACCGCCTTTTCACACATACAATTTTTTCTTTCATTTTGGGTTTGACCTATTTTTTCCAAAAAATAATTGTACATAAAATAAATACCATTAGTCACACCTCTATTTACATGTACACTCCCACCCCTTTTGGGCCATAGCCTAAATGAGGTAAAAACTGCAATATACAACATTGTTTTTCTGGTTTGGCTTTATTATTATTATTATTATTATTATTATTATTATCTGGTTAGTTTGTAGTGTATTATAAATATTTTGTCACTTATTTATTTTTCCCATATTTTAACCCCGCACCCTTAATTACTAAGTGTATTTCACGCTTCTATTTTATCCCTTTCTATTCCCATTCGATTTATTTGTTTGTGTCTCATGTATTGATTACTTAACACTATGTTAAACATTTTGAAATTCTATTTTAGTACTTACATTTTGTGCACTCCATGCTGGGTCTCCAACTTGCTTGGTGGTATTTTTAATAAAAGTGTGGGTAAATATAGCGAATGTTATGTTGGGTCTCCGACTTACTTGATTTCGCAAACTTTACCGCAAACCTGAAGTCTTTTTTTCATATTCTATGCACTCCATGCTGGTCTCCGACATGCTTGGTGGTGTTTTAATAACGTGAGAGTAAAATTTTGTGAAAGTCATGCTAGGTCTCCATCTTGCTTGACTTTATAAAGTATAGTTGAGATTCTCCCTTTTCTTCACAAACAAATAATCACTTCATTCTCCTTTTTTTCTCCACAAAATTTGCACATTACTTGAGATCCCTTCAAGGTCTAATGCCTTAAGTGATTATCTCCGATATTTTCTTAAAATTCAATGTCGTTTCAAGATCCAATGTCTTAACAACTCCTTGTCATGCAATTAAAACAAATCTTTCAAAAAAAAAAAAATCAATCCAACACACAAATTGTTTTTTACCAAAAGAACTACTTAAGTTTGATTTCCTTACTGCACCAGAGGATACGTAAGAGGGAGGGAAAACCCCTTATCGACCTAAAAAACTAAAAAAACATAAAATTCCTTTTTCTTTTCCTAAAAAATAAAAATTCGCTTTCTTTTTCTAAATAAAAAAATATAACAAATATAACTCATGTTCTCAAAGGAAAATAAATAATTAAAAAGTCACTTTATTTTTAGCACACGCAATTAAAGGTTGTCATCTTCATGACGAGTGCGTGGGGTGCTAATACCTTCCCTGTGTGTAATTGACTCCCAAATCATTTTCGATAACCAATTACAAACACTATTACACGCACACAACAGGATTTTCAGGTTGAATAATTCAAACTATTTATACATTGTAATAGTTATTGCAGTTCCTGGCTGGAGGAACAATAAATAAGTTGTTACTAGAAATTAAGGAGCAAATTTCATGCTATAGACGAGGTCGTCCTTTACATGGATAATTAATTAGCCTAAATAACAAATCGTATATCATTCCATTTTGGGGTCTTGAACCACTAACTAATGCTACTTATTGAGTCCTAATTAACTAATTCATATGGTTGCCAATGGTGTGGGGTTAAACTTTCAATCTTCCTAACACCTGGCTCCAACCAATCAATTGTGATAGCAAAATGTGGAGCAATCGGAGCTAGTATTTTTTTCGTCAAAGATTGGAGTAGATTGCTGAGTAGAAGCTGTAGAAAAAGTATGTGGCTAATGTGTAGGATCTATAGAAAAAGGAATATGTGGCTACTGTGTAAGACCCATAGGAAAAGGAATATATGACTGCTAAGTAGGACCCATAAGAAAAGGAATATATGGCTATTGAGTAGGAGGCATAGGAGAAGGAATATATGGCTGATGAGTGAGAGCCATAGGAGAAAGAATATATGGTTGTTGAATGGGAGCCATAGGAGAAGGAATATACGGTTGCTGAGTATGAGCCATATGAGGAGGAAAATGTAATTGCTGAGTAAGTGCTACTTTTGTTGGACATTTTGGTTTAGGAGGCGTGACTACTTACACTAGAGTACACCACGAAGCAAATGTAATTAAAGATTAAAAAGAGAAATTAGGATGTAACAAAGTAGCAACAAAACATATCAAACATATATCAATACTAAATATATATTTGACAATAAAGCGAATAATATATATCTATAAAAACAAATGTCAATGAAATTGTATCTTACCAAATAAATTAATTCATGAAATAAATTAATGTCGGGTTATTCCAACATATTTGAATCATCTACATTACCCCTTGCCAAGGTTATTGTTTTTATTTCATTTGCAAATATATTACTTAAATCTTGCTCATGGTACGACTCACTTTGAAATGTAATGTCTTCTCCAACTTCTCCCATATCATACAATTCTCTTGGCATCATGTGGACAACAACACTCCAACCCTTATTTACCTCATCATCAACATGATACACCATTTGTGCTTGTGAAGCTTCAATATATGGTTCATGTTCTTAACGTTCACCCATGTGAATACATTGAGAAAAATTCATTGAAGTAAATTGCCAAGCATCCTTTCTAAACCCTCTAAGGCATGTAGTATTTGCCCACTTGCACCTAAACAGGACAACCCTAAGAAAATCATAGTAGTTAATCTTAATTATGTCCTTCAACTTCCCATAATAGGACAAATCTACTTGCCTCAAATTTGCATAAGATCTACTTGCAACACATGAAGTGTTTGAAGTTAGAAAAAAATCCATTATTTTGGGTATTTGAACCTTCATCTCGTCCTATGGTCCTAAACTTGTAGCCGTTGATGTTATATGAAGTATATCTTCTTGCAATTGACATCGAGCCCATAGCTAGATGCTTTATTTCATCTGGAACTACATCTGCAATGTTGGGATTTGTAGTCTAATTAGGGAATCATGTTATTCACGAAATTACATTATAATTTTGACATGAAACTATTTTAAAACTTACCCAAAGAAGAAACTAATTTGGAAATTCCTTACTAACTATCTTTTCCAACTCTATATCTGAAAGTCTTCAATTCCTTGTCATCCTCTTGGTGTATGTTTTCAATACATTACCATAATAAAATCCACTTTTAAATTCAATACATGACTAAAGTGTTACTTTCACCACATGTAATATGTCTAAGTACTTACTCAATGTATGATTGGACTTGTGGACAATTTAGTAACAAATATCGATGTGCTTGTGTTATCTGTAATGGGGTAAAAGTGAAAGTTGATGAACTTCCCACTAGTTTGCCTAATTATGGATAGATGATTTGAGAAACTTCTTTATCATTAAGATGATCATCAACACGTCTATTTTGTATTCAGCCTTGACTCAACCTCTTCATATAGTGAGTAAATATTGAGTCTCTACATCCAAATAAACTTCACTTATAGACCCTTCTGTTTGTGCCTTATTCCGCACAAAGGACTTCAAATGTCCTAACACCTTATCACAAAAGATAACAATAATTTAATTGATATATCCTTCAAAAAATAGGTTAAGCATAAAAAAGTGTGTTTACCTCTTAATTGGGTACATCCATCGATAATGTACTGACCCTCCTTATTTCACTTCTTCAACAAGATGACATGTTAAATGGATCATCACAGTGAAGAATGATAGAGGTAATATGATTTCCAAATGGCAAAGTGTAAGCACAATCCAATTTTGCTACTTGTCAAGATCTCAGTCATTCAATCTTTTACCGTAAAACTCCTTGAAAAATGAGCAAAACTCTACTAACACTGTAGTCACTTGATCAAGTAAAACATTGCATATAGCTATTAGGAGTAAATGTTGCATAAGGATGTGGAAATCATGACTCTTAAGCCCAAATATCCTAGAGTTCTTATCATCAATGCAATGGGATATGTTACTTGAGTAACCATCCGGCATATTCACATTTTTTAGTGAGTAAACAATAATGGAAGATATTTTCCATTTTCATCTAGCCAAAGATCTTCTTTTATTCCCATATCTTTCAAATCTTGAGGAGCTTGAAGATGATATTTTGATTTTAAGCATTAATCAATGTTTACACACATTGTCAAAAACATTCTTCTCAATGTGCATAACATCAAGGTTATGGCATAAAAAATTATCCTTCCAATAAGGAAGATTAAGGAAATATGCTTCTCTTCCTTCATTGCTCCTTTTGACCATGTGACTCAAAGATCCTTTCAAAGTTTACATTCATATCATCAAGCTACTTCAAAATGTCTAACCCAGATAACAATTTTGGTGCATCCCTTTCTTCAATTGTGCCATCAAAGTGCATCTTCATCAATCTAAATGTATGACCTCTCCAAAAATCGTCGATGACCCTTGAAACACCATTTTCTACTAGAAAATAATTGACAAGGGAAAGCATCAAAGTTACAAGATAGGCAAGCATATCCAGTATAAGTATTCCACCCAGATAAATTACAAAGTCCAGGGAAATCACTGATTGGCCACATGAGAGCTGCTCGCATTCTAAATACTCCTTTCAAAGAAGAATCATAAGTTTCCACACCTTTTGTCCATAGCTCATTCAACTCCTTGATTAGATATGGTAGGTACACATCTATCTTATTCCCTAACATTTTTTAGCTAGAATGGCCATAGAAAGAATCAAAGAAGATTGCTTCATGCACTCCCAAGGAGGTCGGTTGTATGGAATTAGAAGCACTGACCAAGAAGATTGCTTCATGCACTCCCAAGGAGGTCAATTGTATGGAATTAGAAGCACTGACAATATACTATGCTTATTATTCATGGTTCGGTATGGGCTAAAGCCATCATTTGCAAGGCCAAGGTGAACATTTCTAGGTTATAAAGAAAATTTAGGGCGAATTTGATAAAAACTTTTCCATGCATTAGCATCTCTTGAATACCTCAACAATCCATCTAGGTTGCTATTTAAAAAATGTCATCTCATGGACTTTGCTATTTTGGAACACACAAATAACCTTTGCAACCTTGGTTGCAAGGAAAAGTAACGTAAAACCTTGGCTGGTAAATTGTTTTTACCATTAGTACTTTTTGTTTTCCATCTAGATTTTCTGCAATGCTTGCAAATCTCTAAATTTTCATCTTCTCCCCAATACAACATGCAATTCTTTGGGCAAACATCTATCTTTGTATAATTAAGACCAAGCTTGTAGATCACCTTCTTTGCCTTATAAAATGAAGTAGGAATCTTTCCATATTCAAATGCATCTTTCAATGACTCCAAAATCATCGTCATTGCTTTATTAGTCATACCGCACAAACATTTTATATTATACAACCTCAATAGAAAAAACAACTTTGAGTACTTTCGACACCTTTCATACAATTCTTCGGTACCATCTCTAAGAAAATAAGAAATTTCTTCATTTACTTCATTAGGCATAGTGTCTACAAACTCAGATGCTTCTTCATACATATTAGGACACACATTATAGTGTCTATTGTTCCCAAATGCATCATTTATCATATCTATCACTGGATTTTCATTTTGCAATGGTTCATCTATTGCTACAATGTCCCTTAATTCCATTGTTTCATATGTTTCGCCATGCCATATCCAGACTTTGTAATTTTTTGGGAATTGCTTACAAATTAAGTGGTCAAACACCACATCTCTAGTTTCCCATCTATCACAATGACATTTAGGACATGAACACCTTATTGCACCATTGACATAACGGTTTTCAAATGCAAAATCTAGGAACTTATTTAACCCTTCTAGATATTCGGTTGTATTTTGGGCCATATCAATCCATGATTTATCCATTATTCATTTGTTTCGGTAAAATCAATAATCAGTTTATATATTAGAACATAGCCATAAAATGAAAAAGTTTAAGAGATCAAAGGAGCAACAATACATGAAATGCAATATTTTATAACTATTGCAGGGTGAAGTAAGATCATAATTGCATTATAATATTGGAATCTAAACACCCACTTGCATTCAAAGCCAAAAGATGAGTTCATAGAAACTAAAGCTCACATTCAACATCTTTTATAACATGCATCATACTATAACATGTATCATTTGTCGCTGAATGATCATCGGTTTACTAGGACTATAACATATAGTACCATATATCAGATGGAGGCATCCAAGTTACAATATTTAAAACATATCATCTAGATTTTGTAGATAGAAATTAAAGATCAATCACCATAGAGAAGAAGTCTATCTCTACAATTACAAACCAACAAGAATCACAAAAACCATAGTAATCTTCCTATCCTACCATTTTGTTTCTTGTTCTCTATCTTTGTGCTCTATAATTTTAGTTCTAAAGATCCTAGGTGTTTAAAAGTGTGTGTGGGTGTGTGTGAAACGTCAATAAGAGATTTGCAATAGAACATGATGGTTATAAGTGACACATCTGATTTCAAAAAAGCTATTATACACTAAGCAGGTACTTGATCATGTAGATATCAATAAAAGACCAATATACTTTTCTTCAAAATGTAGAGTCTAAACTGATATCAATTAATTATACCTCTCAATTGGTTCTTCAAGAATGACCTGGTTACCAAAATGTATGACCTGCATACAATACAAAAGAAATGAGTTAGGAATGATATTTTCCTTAGAATTTTCCACAAGCAAGGCTGCAACCGCTTCATGCACAATACTACAACGAAGGAACAAGTCAGAAACTAATCAAATCAGATCATTGAAAACCATAAATGACACAAATATTCCTATTGGCAAATCTTTATGAAATGAAAGGATAATAGCATATGGAAACTAAACGTTTTCAAACTAGTCAGTGCAAGGATAGTTAAAATACTGTTGCCATCAAATTCAACTTCTGTGACATGGATTACTTTAATTTTAAAAATGAAAAAGGCGTGTGCAACATTACAAGGATAGGAAGCAATGAATATAATAAGCAATCAAGCTTCACTAATTGACCATTGTTTCTATATTTTATGACATAAACCACCTATTAACTACTCTATCATGTGGTGAAAATTATGATATACAGAGACAGAGAGGAGTTTGAGGTTTTCAACAGTTCTGAAATAGTTATGATACAATCAAATAAGTACACTAATGCAATAATGCTTCTTTTTTTTAGTCGAAAATTCCTCTAAGCTTTTAAACATTTTTTTTCTTAATCCAATAAAACATCTTTAAAAGCTAAAATTGAAATAGGCCTGAAAATCAAAACCGCCAATACTTCAAATGCAATGAACTTAGCCAAAACATTTATTAACTTTTAACATTTTTTTATAATAATAACAAAGTTAGAATTTATGATCCTATATATATTATCTTTTTTTACCAACAAATATTAGTTGTTGTTTTCTTAGGTAATTAAATGTTAAATTGTTAATTTTTACTAGTTTTACAAATGATTCTTTAAGTATTCAACTCAACTTATATCTCATTTTTTTTATATATTATCTAACATTCCTCGTCACTAAAAAAACAATCCCAGTAAATATAAACGAAATTTATATTCTTACATTCTTAAAAAGGGGATTATAAATTAAATACAAGCTAATTCTTTTATAACTATTACAATATTTTGTCATAAATAAATTTATCATTATTTTCTTAAGAAAAGAGATAAAGAATTTAATAAAAAAAGTGTGTCTAAAATCTTTTCAAACTATTATTGAATCAACTTTATTTTTGTAATAATTTTTTAAAAATTTACTATCTTAAATAAATTTTAATTATGGAGTAGTAAATATTTTGTGTTTTTCTCTTGAGTCTTAATAAATATAACTTTTTTCTTTTGGACTTACATGTGTCGTGTATTAGGAGGTAGATCTTGGACGTATTGTGGGTTAAGGAGATCTGTACATCGAGACTCACAAAAAGAAAAATGGATCATATGTCAATGAGGAGGCAAGGTCTATAGGGGTAATTTAAGAGATTCCTTTCTATTTGTTAATTCCATATGTTTCTAATATTTTGTGCTTGATTTGGTGTTTAATTTTATCAATTCTTAGTTCTGATGGATGAGTCTGGTCATGAAACTTGCAACTCCTAACTCTATTGTTCTTGCATGTTTGCTTGTGTGTTAGTGAGTAGTATGGATATTGGTGTGAGGTAGAAAATTGCTATGCAAGGGGAATTTGGGCTGATTTGGGGATGTACTAGAAGTAGTGCTCTTGCTATTGGTATTGGTGTGGTTTTGGGTAATGAAGGGAGGGTTATTGCTATAGATTTAAGCCCTCTGATTGTTGTTGATTGTTGTTGTTGTAGCTTACAATGTGCATAGATATTGCTTGCATAGGCCCTTTTCCTATTATGGTTTTCATTCACTACTTGCACTGGTTTTTTATGAATATGCTGAAAGTTTTTTCTAATTTATAGGACAAGATGACACAAGAAATGAGTCAAAGTGACAACTTTACAAAAATTTCAGCTAATGATAGTGTGAGTAAAGTATTGGAAAAGGATCATACTGGGCATGTGCGTTGCTTACGACTAGGAGGTCTTCACAATGTTGCATTTTGGTTCACCACAAGCTATAGTGGTTCAAGGCCTAGTTTTTCAAACTCTGATTCAGTCGAGAACTCTAGATTGAAAGAGGAGGTTACTTGTTTAAGGGACAAATTGACAACTTCTAAAGAGAATGTCGAGACATTAAAAAATCTCATGTTTGCATACATCCAAATGAAGAAAGAACATATTCCTTTTGAGTTGGGTGCTATGTTTAGTCATAACACTAGTAACGTAGTTATAAGTACTTCTCCTATTCTTGTGTTAAATTTAATATATTATTAACACTTGACATGATATGATTTTTATTTCATAAGATGAAGGAAGTGGACAAGATGGGTCAACACCAAGAGGAGGATCATCATTAGATAGTAATTTTCATGCAACTTGACATATGTTGCTTAATTCATTTTGATATATAATGTTTTGAATGTAATATAGGTTTGAAACCTTCAATGCTTTGAGTAATTAGATTTCCTTACATGAACACCTTATGCATGCACATTGTTTCAACTTGGAGTTTGTTATTACACTGAAGTTTTATACATGTTGAAATTATGTTCGATATTTTTAGTTACAATTCTAATTCTATCAAAGATGTAATTGACTTATTGGTGCAAAGTATAATTATAGGATAGAATGAATCATTTTGAAGATTGTGGTGTGAATAGGAATAAATACGAAAGAAAAATTATACAACAAGATAATACTAATAATTACAATAATTATGATAGTATTAAAATTTGAGAGAATATAAATTTAATATATCATCTCAATTTTTATACTTAATCAAATAGAAATAAAAATAATTATAGAACTAATGGAAATGATTAAAACTAGATAAAATTTAATGAGTTTTTTTTTTATAAAAAAAACAATGCTTTTGGCAAAACAAAATGCAAAAACATACTTTGTGACAGTTTTATAACCGCCAGAAAATGAAAAATAAAAAAAAAAACAAAATGTTCTGTAATATATCTAAAAAAACAATGCTTTTGGCAAAACAAAATGCAAAAACATACTTTGTGACAGTTTTATAACCGCCAGAAAATGAAAAATAAAAAAAAAAACAAAATGTTCTGTAATATATCTAAGTGTGCGTTTGGATAGAGCATTTAGAGAAGGTAATGTAATTTTTTAGGATGTTTGAATTGATACTCAGGAAAATGTTCTGTTTGGATATTTACTTTCAGAATTTCATAAATTCTTCAAATTTCTAGTCCTTTTTTAAAATAAGGAATTTACAATTCCACTAAAATAGGTGGAATTTCAAATTTCACTTGTCACACCACACACTTCTTTCCTCTCGGTTCCGTTGCTTATTGACGATAGAAGATTATTCCACGAGATTGATTTTCAGCAACCTCCTACAATTGGAAACTCATCAGAGCACGATATTCCTCAACCGAGATGAGGGCATGAATTGAAAAACTCAATGCTCAAGCATCCTTTGCTGTGGGACTTTGACAAACATGGCACACACACACAACGTTGATCGACCGCTGCCAACAAATATGTTTCACCAATGTACAAGTTCTAACATCCTCACTGTGTCACCGTCAACGATGTCGACACGGATCCCTCAACGTGGTGGTGTTGTGCCTCCTTGCCGTCAATGCTACCAGTGGTGCAAAGCTTCAAACATGGCTAATGCTTGATCTTCGGTCCATGAATGAGAATATTGCAGTAGTTAGAATCTTGGACCATTGCCGTTGAAGAAGTTTCTTAGGTAGAAAGATATAGTGAAGACGAATCAATTGAGTTTTGAAAGAATGAGAAGTAGATATTAACCAAATTATCCAAATTAAATTAATTGCCCATACAGGTTATTTTTGCAATTGAATAAAATTTGATTTCCTTCGTTTAAATTACTTTGCATTTTAAATTCTCCGTTATTTTAAAACTCTTAATCCAAACACACGGTAAGAAACTCTCGGAAAAATTGTAAACTTAATTTTACCAGTTTAGATCTGATTTAGAAGTCGCAAAATCAGATTTTGCATAATTTGGTATTGAAGGGGTTTCATATGGCACATAGAATTTGAGTAGCAAGTCCCTAATTTGTTATATTCACTAGTTTATCTAATTTCCACACGAAATCATATATCACCTAAACATAATTGAAACATGCAGGTGTAATTTAAGAATGAAGGCTTGATCTAAAGGCCGAAGGGTCTATTCGCGTGCAATCTATTTTCAAGTTTTTCAATAATTAGAAATAGAGTTGGACATTTTTGGGTTTAGACCCTTGGGTTGCTGGTGAAATCCAGACAGTATATAGGCCTTGATATTATAGGTCCGTTTGAACTTGAGCTTTTTAGCTTAATCTGTTTAACTCGTGGGTTAAATGGATTTTATCCATAGATACATATGGATATTTTATAATTTAATAGAAAAATATATAATGTAAATTGATTTAAAATATATTTTTAAAAATTATAGAATTTAAATATTTTCTATATGATTTAATAATTAATAAATAATAATACAATATTTTGCTTTAATATTGAATTTATAAGTAAACATGATGTTCAACTAGCACCAGCAAATTATCATTCCTAAATTAATGATAAAAATAATTTAAAAAGGTGAAACGTCAATTTGGATGGAAGGTTCTTCTTGCTTTTTTCCAGCCCATGCATGAAACGTACGTGTCTGTTTGTCTTGCACCAAGACACACGCGTAAAAACCGCGTCACAGGTATCCTCTCATTACAACGATGGGCCACAGCATATTTTATTGTTTGATTGTTCAGAATCTGACCTAGGTACCAAACCAAGACTGCAGCATTCTCAGGTTCGAACTTCGAAGTCTCACTCTGGTCAACTAGTACACATATGGTAGTTACGTAAAAACATAGAGTAATAATATAATGAATTCTCATTTATTTTAAATATTTCACTAACTTGCATTTTTTTTATTTTTTTATCTTTTCTTATCGATTATTGTAAATCTTTTCATATTAAGTCTTACTTTTCAATTTTCATACTCGCTTTCGTAAGAGTTTCTCTGTACCTTCTTACTGAATAGCATTACTGGCAATAAGTCCAAATTTTACGGGTATAAATATATCATATATTATTTTTATATATGAAGAACAGAATCTCCCTCCTCAAAAAAGAAAAAGAAAAAGAAATTCAATCAACCGCAAAGTTAACTCTCCAAAAGAAAAACACACTACCCTCGCTATTGTATTCCAAATTAAACTAATTAACATGGAGAATAATACAATATATTGCGATCTTTCTCCATTGGAATCTGTTCAACACTATCTTCTAGAGCATGAAAATGATTCCAACACTCTCTCCAATGTCTCCAACCACGAAATCTGCTTGGAAGGTGTCCACGACTCAAAGGGTTTATTTTCATGCAAAAGTGAACAGCATGTGGACGCGCGTGAATTTCACACGCATCCGGTATGGAAGCATTACCGGGGCGTGAGGCGGAGGCCGTGGGGAAAGTTCGCGGCGGAGATATGGGTCCCAAAGAGCAAAGGTGGAAGGGTTTGGCTTGGGACTTATGAGACTGAAGAAGAAGCAGGTTTAGCTTATGATAGAGCTGCTTTCAAGATGCGTGGTAGCAAAGCAAAGTTGAATTTTCCTCACCTGGTTGGTGAGCACGTATTTCTGGAGCCGAAGAGAATTAGGAAGGCTTCAAAGCAAAATTCATCGAAGCCTGATCAGTCATTCTCTCCGACTCCAGAGACACAAGGGTCAAAGAAGAGGAAGAAGTTGGGTGATTTGTTGAACAGGTTGGCTAAGAGTAGAGGGCAAATGCAGGTGTTTGAAATGGGTTCACATGCAAATTAATGTTGTTGGCGTTTGATCAATGGTGTAATCTGGTGCCCACTGTTTTACTGTTGCGAGGTTTGGATTTTTCATTAAAAAAAAAAAAGTGATAGGTAGATTCTTTGAACTTTGAACCAATTTAACAAAAGAAATTATAGATAGAATGAGAAAGATATGTTAATAAAATATTAATGTGTTGCAGAGAGAAGTTTATATATTTCCTCTTTTATCTAGTGACTTGCATACGCTCCTGTAGGTGAAATTGAGGGGTTGTTGGTTGTCATGAATTTTATTTTAGAGTCTTCATCTATAAAAACCCATGAGAGGAAATGAAATATTTCACTAATTATCTTCTATTATATATATATATATATATATATATATAATACTTTCACTAATTATCTTTCTTGAGCTAATTTGTTAATCAGACGTTGACAAATTAAAGGGGCTTAATTTTCACACCTTTTTCGTTTATTATGGTAAAGAAAATTAATAGAAGAGAGGACCACATTAAATTGAGATTGTTCATCTAGAGAAACTATTAGAACAATTTTAATGGTAGATTGTAAATTAAGATCTTAGATTATTTTTTCGTGAATTTCAGATTATCAAGTATGATTAAGATGGAAGATTTCTTAAGATTTTTTTTTTTTTCCCTTAGTGATAGATCTTATTTTCGAATTTTAGATAATTTTTTTGTAAATTTCACATAAATGCCACTTCTAAATATTTATTTAAATATTTTATTTAAATATTTATTAAATCAAATATAATTAATTAATTTTAAAGAAACATGGAAGAAAAAAAATTATAAATATTAAGAAATAGGAGAATGAGCATAAATTTAATTTTTCTGTATGGCTAGTTTCACAAATAAAAAAATTGAACAAATTAAAATACAAATTACAAATAAAAAAAATACAAGTCAAACATGATTCCTAAAAATATAAATTAAAAGATAGTTACAACAAATTAAAATTATCTAACAAATTAATACTAAATTCTTAGTTTACGTCTAATTATTTTACAAAAGACTTGGTCTTCGAGTTGAGTTTTAGACATTGTACATGTGTCCTTTATTAGAATGCAGTAATATTAATTTTTTAATTCTTTCTCTCTTAAGACTACTAGTTTGGCGTTGAGAATATTATTTCTCCTCATTGCTTCCTCCATGCCAATCAAGTTCACAGGATTGATAAATATTTCTACTCCTTTCTTCTTGATTTTCCTTTTAAGCCATAAAAATGTTTTCATCAAATTAAATCATTAAAATAAACCGTGATTGATTCCTTCCAAAATTTCATAGAGATAGAGTCAACAATAATCACGTACTATAAGCAAGATTAATTTCTAATTAATGAGTTGAAAGACATTTATGATATCTGAGTAGAACCAAACAAAAAACAACATTAAAACATATTTTTTTATGAAATTAAACTAAATAAAGGTTTTTAATAGCTTCAGTTATTAACATCGATCAATTGTCAATAATCATTAAAATCAAATAAAATAACATGAAAATATTATTAAATTAAATAAGTTTAATTTTATTCATGTCATGCTTCCATATTGCTTGGCATGCAGCGGCCAAATCATTGCCCCTAAAACAAAGCTTCTCTGTCCTTTCATTAAGACGCAAAAATACAGATTAAGATTATTTTTTTGGTCAATATAGAAATGGTGAAATTTTTTTCCCAAAAATACCTAAATAACATTTAAGAATATGTTTTGCTATATAACACGTGAATTTGGTGGTTTCTTCAATTCATGTACTGGATATATATTGGGTCACCGATTAGATGTGGCAACTACGAACTAAATTCCTTCCCCAGTCCATTGAACAATGTGTCCATAGGCTAAATCTATTAATAATAATAATTAGTTTTCAATTCCTTTAATTATTTAGCCGTGCAAATCTGTGCAAATATGTTATTTTCAATTCTGATTTGTTGAGAATTATTAGGAGATTGGTAGCTTGATTCACTACATATTAGGGCTGTTCACTTGTATATATATCACTGTAAACTAATATCAAATTGATTAATAAAAGTTACAAACTTATTCCTCTATAAAATCAGTGTAAGTGTCATCAGAGGGACGAAGGCAAACTTGGACAAGAGAGGGACCTATTATAAAAAATACAATATATATGTGAAGCATTCTTGATTTTTTTTTCTCCTATTGATGGTGTTGTATATGAGACATTAATTACTTAGAGTTTTATCCCAAACTTTTATATCATTATCATTAATTAGTCTACAACTCGTGTACATGTACAGGTTGTTTGGTAAGCGTTTTGCAAATGTTGATGGACAACAAAATACAAAAGTTAATTAACAAGCCAAATAGATTTAAAAAACATGGATGAACAAAAATATTGATTAACAACAAAATAGACTTAGGAAACATTAATAGATTTTGTTGGAACTAAAAAGCAGTTTAATCGGTGTCACTATCGTCCCAATCCTCCTTTTTCTAATTACAATATCCCAAATTTTTTCATAATATCTATAGTAAATAGAGATTTCATCTCCTTCATCAAAGTCCATTTCTTCAAGAAAATCATACCATGGTTGAACAACGCCTTTTCCACCAATAGCAGGATTCAGGGTTTCAACTTTCCATTGCAATGGAGGACCAGATCGCCTTAAGACTGTCATGTGGTGACCACAAGCTTTAAGAGGAACTTCTGTATAACACGGGAGTTTCTGGAGATAGAAAAAAGTAAAATTGATAAATTGCTAAAAATATGTTTAAAGAGATTAATGTATGAAAGGTCAACTTACCAGGGGTTCAGGAGCATCCAGCATTTCCTGAGTAAATCGAACAGTCCAGATATGCTTTCTGGATGAATGCCTCTGCCTGCCACAAGTTTGTCACTCCAGTGGTGGTATGAAATGTATGTCAAATACGCAGTGATGGTCACAGGCAAAAAAGTTAATGGTGGTTGACTCGTAGATTTTCAAATCTTTCCTGAAGTTTTCGAGCCCATCTGCCAAATAGACTCTTTCTTTGTGTCATCTGACCTGTATTTCGTAGATGGCTCCATTATATCTCAGATGAACAAACTCGGGATACGATGGTGCCCATTGTGTATGGTAGAACGCTGGAAGTTGTATGATGTTCTGCAAAAAAAGTGAGAAATGTAAATGCATGTATATGCAACGATAATACTAATGATATAATTGGAAAATAAGGGAACAATCAAAGATGACTTTGTCGTTGTTGAAGGCAGCGATAAATTGGATGATCAACGACGGTCCGATCATGGAATTTTTCATCTGCAATGACAGAGATATCATAATTTTAATAGATTAAGTGTTGATATTGAAGAAAAGGAGAAAAAAATTTTTTGCCGTGAAGAGCAGAATAGGAATGACTTACTTCACTTGATGTTGTTGAAGATGTGCTCTTCATTTTGAGGAGAAGGTAAGTTATAGTGTTTTCTAGAGTGTAATATTTAATATATGCTTATTTCCAATGGTATAACTGACGGTTGATTTGATCATTGCTTTTAAATTTAGCACGGCTGTCAACAGGTGTGGAGTGAATAATTGTGAAGTGAATAGGTGCCAAGTAACTGAAGAGTTTTTGTTAAAAGCAGAAGGTTAACACCATTGATATTGTGGGGCATTAACGGTCTAGATTTATTTTCACGCTAGATATGAGGATTGGCGCAATTTCTAGAATTCCTTGTTAGGATTGTTTTTAATATATTGCAGAGTGGCCAAATTTGAACATATATTGTGTTTTGTGTGCCTAGTGAATATGATACGATATTTTTTAATCATATGATGTCTAAAGCATATATACATCAATTTTTTAAAAATAATTATGTCATGCAATTTATAATATATGAATTGGCAGATTAACTGTCATAGATGAAAAAAAGATATTCGAATTCTGATCTAGCCTCATCATTGTTGTAATTAAGTTATGATAATATCAAGCTATTCTCTAGACACCATGCAGGATTTGCACCCTCAGGATATGGCATTGTAGGATAGTCTTTCAGTAATTTTTGGTTTGCATGTAGAAGTTTTTCAATTTCCAGTAATGTTAAATTTTTAAGTTGCTCATCATCAATGTGTAATTCTAAGAAACGATAAAGAAAATAGTTAAACAATGGCTATCTCTGATGTTATTCAACATACAAAGTTACAAACTCATAAAAACTAACATATGTTCATAGTTGTTTTTTTATAATGATATGCAATGTCTTCTGCTAACCAATTCCATGTCTGATTCCAAAGTTCTTCAGGTTTAGTAATGGCACCTGTTAATAGCATTAAGACAAATAATTTCCTCAAATAATTAGTTGTGCCCCCGTCCTTAGCTTCTTTGATTGCTTCCACAAATTCTCTGTCATCTTGCAAAAAACCCATTGCAAAGCATGCTTCTCTATATGTAGGGTATAGAACATTTTCAACTGTTCTAATACCCTCAAATGAAGTAGGTCTTTTGCATGTAGTAAGCGTCATTCTTAAATAAAATAATTCACTAGCGGTTGGTGGAACCTATATTAGCCTGCCAATTTTATTGCCTTTCTTTCTGAGGTTCCATGATCTAGCCTTTTGTTTGTACACGAATTTGGAAACAAATTGTGAATAAGTAAGATTTCTACCTTCTAAAAAACATTTGTTGCTATTCATCCAAGCTAAGAGCAAGATATGCTAAGTATCAAATCTTGAAATTAGTAGCCAAAACTACAGCTAAAGATTCACTGGTAAATTAATAAACAAATTTTAATTGACATAAAACAAGACATGGAAAATATCAAATCTGGGTTTGGTGGATTAAATGTGATTAGACATTTTTATATAATAGATTTGATAATTAATAAACAAATTTTTTTTGGCACAGAGGAAGAGATGGTAAGTATCAAATATAGAGTTGTTGAAATAAAAAAGAAAGCTAAGCATGAAATTGAAATTAGAAGGCAAAACTACAACTAAAGATGCACGGTAGAAAAATTTGGTATATAGCAATTATTGCATTTCCATTTAGAGATAGGCGTTGCTGCCAGTGCAGAAAACTTTGATATCAAAGGTTGTCCAATCTCTCTTTGATTGATCAATGTGTGATATTTGGAATCCTCATTCCTAATGGAATCGAAATAATCCTTGCCTTGAATCTCTCTTTAGTTAGTATTGATTATATTAAATTTCAAGGTTAGTTGTGCAATAGCAATAAAGATAGGATTAAATAGTTTTTAAAATTACTTAATATGTCAATCTATTTTCCTGATTGTAATGACTCATAATTAATGTTTAAGTAGCCAAAAAACTAAGTTTAATTGGTAAATGTCATTTTATGTTTTAGTTTCTGTGTAATTCCTTAAAAAAAAACCTTAATTCATCAGTTATCTTGACTTGTTTACATTGATCAGCATTTTGACAATGATTGAACAGATTGCAATTTCGTAATAGTATGGAATCGAAATAATCCTTGTGTTGAATCTCTCTTTAGTTAGTACTCAACAGAGAAAAGAAAAACCTTAATTCATCAGTTAACTTGAGTTGTTTACATTGATAAGGATTTTGACAACAATAGAATAGATTGCAATTTCATAACAGTATTAACAAATAGAGTAATGGATGTAGAAGCAAATGACTTTGATGTTTTGATGATGATCGTGATGATTTGATGCATATGCGCTTCTCAAGTTTAATTCAAGATAATGATTCAAGAATACAAGACACAACGTCAAGATGATCACTAGTATTTTAGGAAGGGAATTCCTAATTGAAATAGCAAAAGGTTTGGCCAAGAAACTTAAGTTAAGAAGTCTTTTCCAAGAAATTTTCTCTCTGGTAATCGATTACCAAAGGATGTAATCGATTACCAGTGGCCAATATGGTTTACAACAGCTATAAGAAATTTTGAATTCAAATTTTAGACACTGTAATCGATTACACCATTTTGGTAATCGATTACCAACAGTTAATATACGTTTTAATTCAAATTTTAAAGCCTGTAATCGATTACACAAATCTTTTAATCGATTACCAGAGGAGATTTTCAGAAAATTATTTTCAAGAGTCACAACTTTTCAAATGGTTTTTGCATAGCCATCAAAGGGCTATTTATATGTGACTTGGAACACGAATTTGCTTAGAGTTTTTCAGAACAAAAAGTCTTATTCTCTCAAAGAGCAAAAACATTTTATCCTCTTAAGAATTCCTTGGCCAATTAACTTGCAATTCAATAAGGAATTATTTGAGTGCTCAAATTGTACAATCCATCTTTTTCAAGAGAGATTTTTGTTTCTCTTCTTTCTAATTCTCTAAAAGGGATTGAGAGACCGAGGGTCTCTTGTTGTAATGAAATCTGAACACAAAGGAAGGATTGTCCTTGTGTGGTTCAGGGCTTGTAAAAGGATTTTACAAGATAGTGGAACTCTCAAGCGGGTTGCTTGGGGACTGGACGTAGGCACAAGGGTGTGGCCGAACTAGTATAAATCCGAGTTTGCATTTTCTCTTCCCTTGAACTCTTTTATTTATTATTGCTTTACATTCATATTCAGATTGTTTAATTTGAATTAATATTTAAGAGTTCATTTTAAGAAAACTTGGAACTTGCATTAAAATTGAAATATAATTTTTAATTGGGGAAATAGTTTGCAATATCTTAATTCAACCCCCCTTCTTAAGATATCTGAGGCCACTTGTCTAACAATAGAAACCCAAAAAAAAACTATTGTTTCACTTAATCAAAGAGAAAAGAAGCAGTTTTGGTTTCGAACTACAAAATGAACTTAACCAAAATGACACATGAATGAGATTCTACAAAACACCTAGCACTTAATGTTCCAACCACGTGGCCCATCCAAAGAGTGAAAAAACCACAAAAAGTGTCACAGGGCAAATATTACAATTTGCTCATACGATGATACAAAAAAAAACTTCTAAAACAATTTGTCAATAGCATAATTCATTAAGCCTGACAATGCTTGGCTAGTTTATTTGAGGAAACTTTCACATGTGAAATCTCAAAGTTTTTGGGTTCATCATCCAACTCATCAGAAGATACACACTTAGTTGGTATTAATGGAATCCTGAGAAGAGGGTCATGATCCGCGGTAACAAACACAGATTGCTGCATAAAATATTAACTTATCAATAAGGTAAATTTTGTTGCCATCATCGCAAGATACACTAGGAAAAACACAAGGACAACAGTAGCTTACAGATTCAAGCTCTGTAGGCTCAGTCGAGTCAAGCATTGAACGGTTATCATCGGTGATAACAAACGCTGATTGCTGCATAAAATATTAATTGACGAGTGAGCTAAATTTTGTTGTCATGATCGCAAGATACACCAGGAAAAACACAGAATGACAATGTTAGCTTACATATTCAAGCTCTATAGGGTCGGTTGAGTCAAGTATTGAACTCTCGATCTTGCAACATGGCTGCATGATATATGAATTGAGAGTAAAGAAACAAATGGAATATATGGATACAATCACAATAACTAAAATACACTTGAAAAAAGACAACCTCAGTATTGAGAAGCATATCCAGCACAACATTGATCAAGTCTGATTCATCTGAATATTTAAGAACAACAACATTCCTGAACCTTGGTTGTACCTTGACTTTGAATGCAAGGAAACAACCCAATAGCCTATCTAGTGCTTGAGGAGAGACATTTAAATCAACATTGCCATCCTTGCGGGAAAAAAATCAATGAGTTAAAATGAACAATGAAAATGGATAGCAACCTAACAAATTTTGATTCTAAATTAAAAAACACTGCATGATAATACAATAACATACTTCTATTTTGAGCCTATTGACTTCATCCGCTGATTGACCAATTAACTCTGCACATTCATGGTCCCAGAGCAAAAATTTGGTATGTTCGCCCTTGTGATTAACCATCACTTCAACTATATACCTGCCAATGTACATACCAATATAAGAAAAAGTAGTTGATGAAGGTCATACCAATTAAGCAGTGAATCAATGACCTTAGTATAGGTTAATCATTGTCTTTGCCACATGGACATGTGAATGGCACAGTTTCTATGTCAATTTTTTTGTGACATTGACCGCAAGCTGGATAGCACCATGAATGGTTGTCCATCACTATAGTTGTAATCTTGGCGATAGTAACACAAACAATTTCTTGTTTGAAAAAACCGGCATTAGATTTTCTACAAAGAGAAGCTACAAATGAATAAGAACATCACCTTGGAAATGACATTAATCTGAGAGATATTTTTTGCTTCTGCCTTTGACAGAAACGCATCTTTTGATGATAATTGAGATGACCCTGAAACCTGTGAACTCCCTTGTCCAATAGGTGTCAAAACTGATCTAACCTCAATCCATAAATCTAAAAGCCTATAAGAATAAAACAAATGCAAAACCCCAGCAAAGATTAGTTACATATTTAACGGTTTGAAATTACAAACACAAAAGTAACACATTGTCAAAATACCTCTCTCTGAATTCTTGAATTTCCAACACAAGCTTGTTGATCATGAGTTTAGACGCCTTGAAAGAATTACTGATTGACAGTGGATATGATCCTGTAGATCAGACCCAAAAAATATATTATCTAGTAAGCATGACCATTGAGAAATTTGACATTACACTTACCCTGGCCTTTCTTGATCCTGGCATGTGTCAAAAGATTAACGATGGACCTTTCATCTTCAACCTCATTCAAATAAGACAAAAACTATAAGTAGTAATTTTCCCGGAGTCTGCAGGATAGTACCTGCCCACTATCAAAAGCAAACAACAATAAATGTATCAGTATATCAATATCTAATCATCATCAGATACAAATAAAAATTACACATACTCAAAACTTAAATTCTAAAACATAACCTCAAATCCTTTAATTTGAAAACAACCCTCATATTTTTTGATGAGACATATCGGAATACCACTTCATTAACCACGCCAATAACGTCTAAAGCAACCACAAGATAAACACATGTTATTTGAAAAGTCATAAGTACCACAATCAAAATCAATGCACAAATTGCAAACGATCTTACCAACCAAGAGTCCAGTTTGAAAATGACCAGCAATGACAGTGGAAAAATCAACAAATTTGAATTTCCTAAAAGGTAGGTGTTCCATATTAGATTGCCTAACAACAGTAACTCTAGTAAAAGATAATTTATATTCATGATCACAAATTATGAATTTCCCATCATTCTTCATAACTTTAAAGTTATGCATCACATAAGTCAAATTTTCCTTCAAATCAGCCTTTCAAGACTTTAGCTGATCTTGTTTGCAAACAACATGGATTTCATCTCCCTATAATATACAAAGTATATAAATACCTGATTGAATGGTCAATAATATAGTATATAATAATAAAAAAACGGGGAAAAACATACATCAGAATCAACAATCACCATTTTGGCTTGTTCAGACTTTTCAGGGATCCCAATGAACCAAAGATCAGGGATCCTTACAAAAAGCTTAAGAGTTTCCCTTGATCCATCTATCAACTTAATCTTATTAGGAACACGTGCCATAACTTTATATAAAATTGGTTGCTCGTAAATCTATGATCTAGGCAATCGCAAACCCTGAACAACAACACCAAGAAAAATAGAACATCAGTTAAAAACCAAGCATATAGTCAAACGGAAAAAAAAAATTACCACCTCAACCACGGGAAACCAAAGTTAACAATCTGTGACCAAAAAAACAAAGAAGAAAACACACATAAGACCGCAAGAAACTTTGGAAAGGCAATCATGCATATGAATCAGTAAAAATAAACACCTGACATGTGAGTAAACAGAGTTAACAAAAGAGGCGGCAAACATATAAGAATGCATTAACACGAAACTTAACAAAGCATACAAAAAACAGTCATCCCCAAGTTAAGGCTCAACTTCTCTCAGCCAAACCCAAACATGGGTACAAAAGTATAACTTTGATTTCTCACACCCAAAACGAACAACCGAGAAAAGGAAAACTGTAAAACAAATGTAACTCATTAAAAAACAAAAAACGAAAGTTACAAAAACACCAAAAAAGTTTCTAAAATCAGGGGGATAAGGTAAGACAGACATGCACAACATAAACATTACCTTTTTTTCTCACAGCCAAGCCCAACAACAAAGCAAAACCAAATTGGAAAACAAACTTCTCAACCAAAGAAAAGCTGTACAATCACAGTCATGCACAACAGAAAAGTTAGAAAACAAAGCACCAAAGTCAGAAAAACACCCAAAAAGAGTTCTAAAATCACCCGGAAAAGGTAACACACATATAAACTGAAAATAAACCGAACGCAAAGACATTCAGCAAAAAAAATTACCTTTTCTTCTCACAGCCAAGCCGAGCAACGGAGCAAAACCAAACTAGAAAACAAAAAACAAACTGAAGGCAAAGACATTTAGCAAAAAAACATAACACAACCATACTCAGTATACTAAAAAGCTCACACCTTGAAATCCAGAAGCAAGCAAAGAGAAAAGAAACAATTTTGCTTTCCAACTCGAAAATGAAACAAACCAAAATGACACTACAACAGCCAACGGGATTCTACAAAACACCCAAACCACGTGCCCAACCAAAGAGTGCAAGCTGGCTTAAGCATTAGACACATGGCAGAACAGTTGCTTTTTGAGGAAAAAAGAAACACGTAAAGCACACACGTGTTGCTATTGAAGAAGAAACCAAATGACAATAAAATGACCATAAACCCAGCAAAAGGGACACGTGGCAATTTTCTAAGCAAGGGCACAATAATATTTTTCCTATACTTATCTTTTATAATATAGGATATCGATTACTTGGGTTTCTTCAAAAAAGTTTTACTTGAGTGGTCTATTGACCAGTTCAATCCATAAAGCCTATATTTTAAAGGGTAAATAGCCAGTTTTGTTCCTCAATGTGTAATTTGCTGAAAAATACACCTCTAAAAGATGAAAATATAAAGTTTAGTCCCTGAAAATGTAAAAAGTGCGACAAATATATTTTGCCGTTAACTTCCGTCCATCACCGTTAATAAAGTCGCCTACATGACACAGAAGGACAAATTTGTCACTGAAATGATTGTCAACGTGGATTGCTAGTATAGAGGCATATTTGTCATAATATTTTTTTGACTTTTTGTCTTTCGACTCCGCTGACAAATGCATTCCTGAAAGATGAAAATATAAAATTTAGTCCCTGAAAGTATAAAAAGTATGATAAATATATTTGAACATTAATAATAGATTGTAACTTATTATTATTATTATTATTATTATTATTATTATAATTTACTGCTATTCGTTTAGTACTTATGTAATATATTTTTGAATTTCCTTTTAATATATATATTATTATTATTTTGATTTCCTCGACAAACCTTAATCTTTAGTGTTAAAAAAAATTTATCTTATATTTTATAATTTTATCAAATTTCTACTAAATTTCTCACTTTTGATCTTTAAAATTATTCTATATCTCAATTCCAACTTAAGTACTCTATTTAGATTGAAATTAATATGTCAAGTGTTTCGAGTAGAAAAAACACAACGATCTGCATGACCAAATTTATTTATTTATTTATTTTTTAAAAATAATATAATAAACTATTTTTTTTTTAAAAAAGTTTCAGAAAATTTAAACTAGATAGAACTAAAGTGAAATTATAAGTCTTGTTTCTTAATCAATAAAATGTATATATATACCTCAAATATGAAAGAATCTCGTGAATAAACTTTATGTGCTTCCACTCGATATAACACTTATTATACATAATATGAATGAAATGAAAAAAGTTACTAACAAATAAAAAACCCAAATAAATTTAAATAAAAAATACAATAATGCTCAAATTAATACAAATGTTGACTTAAAAAAAATAGTACAAAGATTTATTACCTGTGGAACGTAGAGTTGTATCTCTCGCTGATTTAAAGGCTGTAGCGACATTGCATTCCATTTGACATATTGTGGAAGAGCACATAATAAAGATTAATAATTAATTGAAGAAACAAAAAATTTCAAGAAATAAAAGACTTTTATTTTTTAAATGATAACTCAATTGATTAAATTTTGTGAGACTTTTTTTTTTTAAAATTCCACTTTAGTTTTATCTAGTTTAAATTTTGTGAGCCTTTTTTTTAAAAAAATAGTTGATTAATTTTTTTTTCTAAAATAAATAAATTTGGTCTCGCAGTCGATTGTGTCTTTTCTACTCAAAACTCTTGACATATTATTTTTAATTTAAATATAAGGTTACTTAAGTTGAAATTGGGATATGGAATAATTTTAAAGATTAAAAATGAAAAATTTAGTAGAAATTTGATAAAATTATAACATATAAGATAAAACAAATTTAACTGTAAAGATTAAAGTTTGACAAGGAAATCAAAATAATATAAATATATATATTAAAAGGAAATTTAAAAAATATATTACATAAGTACTAAACAAACATGGGCATTAAATTATAAACACATAATAATAATAATAATAATAATTAGTCATAATCTATTATTAACATTTGGATATATTTGTCACACTTTTATACTTTCGAAAACTAAATTTTGTATTGTCATCTTTCAGGGATATTTATGTCAGCGGAGTGAAAAGATGAAAAGTCAAAAAAATATTATGACAAATATACCCCTATGCTGACAACCCACGTTGGTAATAATTTCAGTGACAAATTTGTTCTTCTGTGTCACGTATGCGACTTTATTAACGATGATGGACGAAAGTTAACTACAAGATATATTTGTCGCACTTGTTAAGGCACTAAATTTTGTATTTTTATCTTTCAAGAATGCATTTATCAGTGAATTACACATTGAGGAACAAAAGTGACTATTTACCCTATTTTAAATAATTACAAAGGCTTCAAAGCAAAATTCATCGAAGCCTGATCAGTCATTCTCTCCGACTCCAGAGACACAAGGGTCAAAGAAGAGGAAGAAGTTGGGTGATTTGTTGAACAGGTTGGCTAAGAGTAGAGGGCAAATGCAGGTGTTTGAAATGGGTTCACATGCAAATTTATGTTGTTGGCGTTTGATCAATGGTGTAATCTGGTGCCCACTGTTTTTCTGTTGCGCGGTTTGGATTTTTCATTAAAAAAAGTGATAGGTAGATTCTTTGAACTTTGAACCAATTTAACAAAAGAAATTATAGATAGAATGAGAAAGATATGTTAATAAAATATTAATGTGTTGCAGAGAGAAGTTTATATATTTCCTCTTTTATCTAGTGACTTGCATACGCTCCTGTATGTTAATAAAATATAATACTTTCACTAATTATCTTCCTTGAGCTAATTTGTTAATTAGACGTTGACAAATTAAAGGGGCTTAATTTTCCACCCTTTTTCGTTTATTCTGGTAAAGAAAATTAATAGAAGAGAGGGACGCCATTAAATTGAAATCCTTCCTCTAGAGAAATTATTAGAGCAACGTGGTAAATCTTAAATTAGGATTTTAGATTACTTTTTGGTGAATTTCACATTATCACATAAGATTAGAATTAAAAATCTCTTAAGATCTTTTTCATTTTTTTTCTTTAATGATAGATTTCATTTTTGGATTTTAGATAATTTTTTTAGGTTTCACATGAATTTCACTTCTAAATATTTTATTTAAATATTTAATAAATTAAATATAATTAATTAATTTTAATAAATCATGGAAGATAAAATTTATAAATATTAAGAAATAGGAAAATGAGCATAAATTTAATTTTTATTTGTGGCTAGTTTCACAAATAAAAAAATGAACAAATTAAAATACAAATTACAAATAAAAAAATACAAGTCAAACATGATTCCTAAAAATACAAATTAAAAGATAGTTACAACAAATTAAAATTACCTAACAAATTAATACTAGATTCTTAGCTTACGCCTAATTATTTTACAAAAGGTTTGATAGTCTTCGAGTTAAGTTTCGGACATTGTAGATGTGTCCTTTATTAGAATGTCGTAATACTCATTTTCCAATTCTATCTCCCTTAAGGCTACTAGTTTGGTGTTGAGAATATTTATTTCCCTTATTGCTTCCTCCACGCCAATCAAGTCCGGAGGATTGTAGATGTTCCTATTCCTTTTCTCTTGCTCTTCTTTTTGCCCTATTGGATGGACAATTGGAGACGGTGTGTCAACTTCAACATTTTCAATCGGTGTTTCTAGATTAGATGATGATGAATATGCCTCAGATGCATAATTCTTCATCCTTTTAGAGCAATTTTCAGTAAACTGTTGTAACCATTTTGGTTGATCTTTCAAAAGTCATCAAACATGTTCCAAACTAAAATCGCTTCCTTCGTCTTCCTTCCAAATGACATATGTATTAAGCATCACATCATTATCCAAGCAACTGCTTTTCTTCAATGATATCACTTGGTTGAAATGACCCTTGAACTTTTGCACGCTCAGATTAATTTTTTGCCATCGTGATTTCAGTTGATTTACTACTTTTTTGCGTAGTTCCCCTCGAAAGTTGTTGTAATTTGTTGTTACTCTCATCCAAAAACGGTCTCTTGCTTGACCATCACCAACAATAAGATATGTTGAAACATTATGCCATAAACCAATAAGATGTGTATCCTCTTCAATAGAAAAAAAAAGTTTGCGGCTTTTTTTTTAGAATACTCTCCTCGTTCCAATGTGATGTTTTTAATTTGAGTAGAGAATTTGGAAATTGCGTTTCAACGTCATCATTTGAAGGAGTTTGTGGACCACTAGAACTATTGGGAGAGTTACGAAACATGGAAGAATTGTTTTGTGGCATTGAAGGAAAACTTTCAGAACTTTGAGAATTTTCAGTGGAAGGAGTCTGATTATTTTGCATAAAATTCATTGGTGGTAGTGGTGGCGAGTAGGAAAAAATGGTGGAGGATTTTGAAAATTTTCACTAGAAGGAATTTCATTATTTTGCATAAAATTCATTGGTAGTGGTGGTGGCAAGTAGGGAAAAAATGAAGCATAATTTTGTTCGAATGAGAAAGTTGATAATTTTGCAAAAAATTGTAATAAGCTTGCACATTATACTGATTTGTATCCATTAAAAATGAAACTAAAATAAGAGATTGAGAAATAAATGATGATAAGGAGAAATGGTGTGTAAAATATGAACATGTGTTTAATTTATAGGTTACAAAATATTTATTTATTTTTTTTTAAAAAATAGTAACAACAATTTTTTTAACATTGAGTGGTCCAACATTCATAGTTTTTTTCCTCCAATGTTCATTTTAATTTTTTATTTTTTATTTTTTCTCTCCTGGGCTATTCCACTTCCCCTCTCCCTTTCCTCTTTTTTTCTCTTCTTTTTTCCATCTCTCTCCCCGACCGTTCCACTTCCCCTTCCTCTTTTTTTCTCTTCCTCTATCGCTGACCCTTTCACTTCCCTTCTTCTCTTCCTCTTTTTTTTTCTTCCTCTCCCACATACCCTCTTCCTATCTCCCTTTTCTCTTTTTCCTCTCCCCCCACACGACTATTCCTCTCCCCTTTCCTCTTTTTTCTCTTCCCCTCTCTAGGGTCTTCCCCTCTTCACGATGCAACAGTGCCGCCAAATCGACACAACTTCGCTGACACGAATACGCATCTTTGTCGGCACGACGACGCACCTTCGTTGGTGCAATGATGGCATGCATTTGTTCAAGTATTTTTCTTCCTTTGCATCTTTTCTTGTTGCTTCCCTCCCAAATCCACTAAGCTACTTTTGGGATGTTAAGGGATCTTGTGCAAGATCCATTGTGCCACGATAAAGATCCTAACTCTATATTGTTAGATCTTCACAAAAATGAATCTTGAGTGCAAGAACCCACTCTAAGATCCTACACTAAAGTTGCTCTTAGTGGTTCAAGACAATCATGTCTTTTAAGATCCCACTCAATATTTATGTGACACATAGATAACTTAAAATTTTATATTGATTAAGATCCTTAAATTAAGGGATAACACAATTAATTTTTGTTAAATAGTTATTGAATATATCTTTAATTTAATGAATATATTTTTTATTGTTCACATGTCACACGATTATTGATCATGATCATAGATGACGTGTTGGTCTGTTATCACCTAGTAATTTTTTTTTCAACTAATATCACTAAGCTATTAGGAAAAGGCTTAAGCCATAAAAATGTTTTCATCAAATCAAATCATCAAAATAAATCGTGTT
Organism: Glycine soja; assembly: GCF_004193775.1. Lineage (NCBI taxonomy): Eukaryota > Viridiplantae > Streptophyta > Magnoliopsida > Fabales > Fabaceae > Glycine > Glycine soja. The sequence goes on from NC_041004.1 coordinate 33,774,964, forward strand.
TAATTCTCTGTAAAATTTCATTGAATCAACAATAATCATGTATTATGAGTAAGATTAGTTTCTAATCATGTAAATTGAAAGACATTCATGATCTCTAACTATAGAACCATAAAAAAAACATCATTAAAATATTTTTTTATGAAATTAAACTAAATAAATGATTTTAATAGCTTCAGCTATTAACATCAATCAATTGTCAATAATCTTTAAAATCAAATAAAATTACATGAAAATATTATTAAATTAAATAAGTTTAAGTTTATTCATGTCATGCTTCCATATCGCTTGGCATGCAGCGGTCAAATCATTGCCCCTAAAACAAAGCTTCTCTGTCCTTTCATTAAGACGCAAAAATTCGGATTAAGATTATTTTTTTTTTGTCAATATAGAAATGGAGAAATTTTTTCCCCAAAAATACCTAAATAACATTTAAGAATATGTTTTGCTATATAACACGTGAATTTGGTGGTTTCTTCAATTCATGGACTGGATATATATTGGGTCCCAATTAGATGTAACAACTGCAAATTGATGTTGGGAGTTGCTACGTGCACCCAGCATTATTGTTGGGGCACCCAGCAAATAGTGAAGTGGCGAAAATGCCCTTCCGGGAAAACCATTTTCGGAAGAACCTTTTTTCGAAATCATTCTGGAAGAGTCTTTTTCCGGAAACTTTTCGGAAGAACCTTCTTCCGGAAGAAGAATTAGTGATTCCGGAAGTACTCAGAAACTCTTTCCGGAAGAACGTCATCCGGAATGTTTCCGGAAGAAGCTTCTTCCGGAAGATATCCTTTTACTTTCGGAAGAAGGATCTTTCGGAAATTTTCTTTTTTAAAAAAATGATTTTGTAATAATTTACTTTTAATGAATAAACTAAATTATAAAATAATTAATATTATTATACATAAATAATTAAATAATTAGTGAACGTAATTATGACTAATATTTATAATTTGTTTTTTACGCGCATGTAATTGCAAATATTAATTTGTGTGACAATTTAGTATAATTTAAACCATAAAAATTAATTAATTCGTATATTTTATTAAAAAAATAAAATTTTTATTTTGATAACATTTAATTTCTATTACAAAAGTTAATATATAATAAAATAATGATTATTACTTTATAACAATGTCAAGAAAAATAATTTTCATTTTATAATAATAAGTAAAAATAAAATAATATTTAATGCATATGTAATGACGATTTTATCCTTGTGTAATTTTCTTTAAATTTACTGCGCTGCACGCTTCCGTTTCTTACTTTTCTTACTGCGCCTTCTTCCTTCTCTGCTTTCTTTCGTTTTCTTGTTGTTGCTTTTTGTGGTCCCTGTTGCTTTCCATTGGTGGTCCCGTGAAGTATTTGAAGATTTGGTGGTCCCCGTGAAGCAGGTGTTCCGTATTTGAAGTTTTGTTAGTCGCTGTTCTTCCTATTTCGTCGGAGGTACGCATTTATGGGTATTTTTTGCGTTTTTCGACTAGTTTTTAGAGAAGAAAAACTGTAAAAAGCTGTATCCGAAAGAAATTTTAGGCACAGCAGGAAGAAGTTCTGGAATGAGAATGTTAATGCTTCCGGAAGTTACTAAGGCCCATTCCGGAAGAAGTACTTCCTGAAGTGTTTTCCGGAAGTACTTCTTCCGGAATGTTACATTATTAACAAATTTTTTTATTTCTGTTTTAAAATTTATATATATATATATATATATATATATATATATATATATTGTGGATTATTGGTTTAATTAGGTATAATGGTATAATATTAAATGATTTATGTAACTTAATTGTATTTTGTTGTAGTAGAAAAATGTTTTATTAGTTGTTTATTATAGTGATAAGTTTAGTTTAAGTAAATAATGTAGTTATAAATTTAGAATATATATGTATTAGTTGTTAGTATGTTTGTTAGTTAATAAGTAGTCAATTTATGGATGTGGTTATATGATAATTTGAATATACTTGTGTATGATGCATATGTGCTGTTAATATGTTTGTTATTTAATGTGTAGTAAATTTTTGGATGTGGTTATATGATAATTTGAATGTACTTGTGTATGATGCATATGTCCTTAAGATGGACGAAGATCAATGGAGGTATGACTATGCGATGTCACAAGAAGTTCATATGGATTATGATTATGATAATCAAGAAGAATGTGGGGTGAATGAACCACATGTAGATTGTTCAAATCCTTTTAATACGTCTCAGGTAATCATAGATAATTTGAGTCATTTGGTTGAATTGATGTTTTGTATGAAAATTAATATGTCAGGGTTGCATTATAGGTATTCGCTACTTGAGATGATGTTTTGCAATGGGCTCGAACAGTTGCCCATGAAAATGGATTTGTTGCAGTGATTATGAGGTCTGACACAGAGACCGGTAGCAGAGGAAGAAGTTCATTTGTCTTAATTGGGTGTGAAAGGAGTGGTACGTACAAGTGTAAAAATAAAGAATTCGTTAGAAAAGACATTGGGAGTAGGAAATGTGGTTGTCCCTTCAGGCTTCGTGGGAAACCAGTGCATGGAGGGAAAGGTTGGATGGTGAAGTTGATCTGTGGGATTCAAAATCATGAATTGGCCAAGTCCTTAGTTGGACATCCATACGTCGGGCGATTGACTAAGGAAGAAAAGAAAATTATTGCTGATATGATAAAGTTGATGGTGAAACCGAAAAACATCTTGCTAACATTGAAGGAACACAATTCCAACAGTTGCACCACGATAAAGCAAATTTACAATGCAAGAAGTGCATATCATTCTTCAATAAGAGGAGCTGATACCGAAATGCAGCATCTGATGAAACTTCTCGAACGTGATCAATACATTCATTGGCATAGATTGAAGGATGAAGTTGTGGTGCGTGATCTGTTTTGGTGTCACCCAGATGCAGTAAAGTTATGCAATGCATGTCATCTGGTGTTTTTTATAGACAGTACCTACAAAACAAACAGGTACAGACTCCCACTACTTGACTTTGTTGGAGTGACACCAACAACGATGACATTCTCTGCTGGGTTTGCATATCTGGAGGCTGAGCGTGTTAATAATATTGTATGGGCTTTGGAACGATTTCGAGGCCTATTTTTAAGAAACGATTGCCTCCCTCTTGTTATTGTCACTGACAGAGACCTAGCACTGATGAATGCAGTGAAAACTATGTTCCCCGAGTCTACTAATTTGTTGTGCATGTTTCATATCGATAAGAATGTGAAGGCGAAGTGCAAATCTTTAATCGGTGAAAAAAATGCGTAGGACTATGTAATGGATAACTGGGGTACTTTGGTTGATTGTCCGTCCGAACACCAGTTCCATGAGTCACATCAGAAGTTTCAAGTTACTTGTTCACCTTGGCCGATGTTCATTGACTATGTTAACGACACATGGATTATCCCCCATAAGGAAAAATTTATTACAGCATGGGCGAATAAGGTCATGCACCTAGGCAACACAACAACAAACAGGTATTAAGAACTAATTTTATTTGTTAGTAAGGATTAGTAATAAATGGTATTTAATTGTTGCATATTTTCATGTTTGTTGTGTATTTTAAATGTAGGGTTGAATCAGCTCATTGGGCTCTCAAAAGAGTACTACAAAATAGCGTTGGAGACCTATGTAGTGTTTGGGATGCCATGAACAACATGATCACGCTGCAACACGTCAAAATTAAAGCATCCTTTGAAACCAGTACGTATGTGGTTGGACATGTATATAAAAAAACCTTATACAAGAGGCTTCTTGGGATGGTTTCAAGGGATGCTTTAAATCAGATTGCTTCTAAGGTTGACCGTCTACGTTATCTCGACAACAATCTCTCTTCTTGTGGTTGTGTGATGAGAAGCACGCACGGTCTTCCTTATGCATGTGAGCTTTCTACTTATACTGCTGGCAGCATCCCATTGGAGTCGGTCCATCTTTTCTGGAGGAGACTTTGCTTTTCAGACCAAGGGTTATGTGAGACGGAAGTCAGTATCAAGGAAGAGATAGAGATCATATCTAAAAGGTTTGATGAACTTGATGTGGCTGGCAAAGTAACTCTGAAGAGTAAACTTTGAGAAATTGCATACCCTGATCATAACTCTATGTTCCCTCCTCCGTCAAAGGTCAACACTAAAGGTGCACCGAAGAAACCGATGAAAAGAAGTCAAAGATCCACAAAGTGTGATCCGTCTTACTGGGAGTATGTTGATGCTTTTCATTCTGTTCAAAGCAGCAACTCTCCAGTGAAACGAAGTGCATCATGTTCTGAACCGCCTCAGCCAACAAGGATCATCCCGATATTGGATCAATTTGCGCCATTCATTCAAGGTTTCATTCGTGACGTTGTGGATGTGAAAGCGGACGGTAACTGTGGATATCGGTCCATTGCCGCTTTATTAGGTATGGGGGAAGATTCGTGGCCGTTAGTGCGTATTGAATTGATTAAAGAACTTGGCAGGTGGTCGCATGAGTACATGAACCTCTTCGGTGGCACAGAGAGATTTGAACAATTAAAGTTGTCCCTACTTGTTGATGGGTTTTCAAAGGTATGTTTTTAGGTTAATTTTTTTAATAAAAATCTTTAAATTACTTACATGTGTTTGTTTGGTTCATTCAGGTTAGTGTGGACAAGTGGATGGATATAACGGACATGGGATATGTGATTGCTTCACGGTATAACGTAATCCTTGTATCGTTGTCCCGACAACAAAGCATGACATTTTTTCCTCTTAGAAGTCAACCACCACCTGATTCTTCTGGCCACTGCATGATATGTGTCGATCATGTGTTTGGAAATCATTTTGTTCAGGTACATTGAATATAGTTACTATAACAATTATGCAATGACTTCGCTGGTTCGTTTGACACGGTCACCGCATGATATAATCTTTGTTCATGTACAACAGGTTTATTTGAAAGACCATTGTCCGTTACCGCCTCCAGCGTTGTTGTGGTCAAGCAATTGTTATTCTCAGGCAAAGTAGTGGACAATTCCATATATTAGTATAATGCAGCAATACACAAGCTTGATGTCATTCAAAACACACTATGTCGACCTAAATGATGACTAAACATGCATTGTTTATGTAATTGTATTCATTATGTGATATAATTTGTTGTAACCCGTTACTAACCAATTAATATTATTAAGTACTCGTTTGGTTAAGCAAGAAAATTGTTGGTCCAACAAAAATCATTTACGCGTGCAGCATACATCATTGTCATAATTGACAACACATAATGACATGCATGCGTATTACAGTTTGAGCGCGACAACACATTGGCTGACTTGACTATACATTCTGAAGGAAACATAATCACGAAACATGTTCACGCGTGTCTAGTTTTTTGTAAACAAAGTTAAGCAATCGCTCGGTCACAACCATCTATATATATGGCAGACACGGCTAATAAATCACACATTATCTTGCTTTCAAATAGTCTCCCAATTGATACACAAAGTATGACATTTTTAGGAGCAACTAGCAGTCAGACGATTGTCAACTCAAGGTTGGCTTTCATTTTTCCAAATGGATTAATTATTCACAATGATAATGGCGTTTACTTCCAAACTTCAACTCCAGTGCCCATTCGAGTACCAAATAGCTGTGATTTCGCAAGCCTAAAAACCAGAATACACAATACCCTTCAGCTATCCGACAAACAATTTTTGGATGAAATTCACTACCGGAAACCATTCACCGATACAGGTAACCAAATTCGCTTTCAGTGTATGAAATTGATAAATGATGACGATGTCAACACAATGTTAATGTGTAATGATCAATTTTCTTGTGTTGGTCCGATTGAGTTATTATGCACCGTTGGAAGAACACCAGATGGAATAATAAACTTACTTGAACGCACTATGCCCCGTACTCATGACGCGATCCTGTATTACAACGGGAAATGGAACATGCCACCGCAGAACAAATTTGTTGGATGCGCGTTCATACGAAAAAATCCTAAGAAATTTCAAATTCCTTCAACATGTACCATCGATGAACTGAAGAATTTAATAAAGCAAGTTGCACCTAAAGGGATTCCCCCTCTTGGAATTCACGAATCACAAACGGTAAGACGATTATTTTTCCACCAACCAGCTCGCTTTGAGTATTCAGATACGCTTATAAAATATGAAATAAATGAGTTGATGACCAACAAAGAACTGCTGAAGGTGTTAGTACAATCTAACTACTGGAAAAAATATGGACCAATAGAAATTTTAGCTGTCTTTACTAAATATGTTGTGAAAATCGAAGACGAGGTCACTGGGACGTAGCTAAACAACTAAATGTGATGTTTATTTTTTTTCTTTTTCGTTGATGTAACATTTATCTGTTTACGGCGTGTTTAATTCTCATAATAAAGTTGAATGTGTTGTTTCAATGGTCCAAAAAATTAATTGTTAGAAGGGTCAGATTACTATTTTTTTGGATTTTCAGGCTTTGTTTTTAGGTGTTATTTGACGGAACCGGGGAACGGGGATATTTTTTTTGGGTTCTTTGACGTTCAAACATGAGAAATGGTCACCCTCCATTGTCTCACGGAACTGGCACACCCACGCAAAAAAATCCCAAACATGGGTACTTGAACATGAAAAAGGGTCGATTTCCTATTTTTTTGGATTTTCAGGCTTTGTTTTTAGGTGTTATTTGACGGAACCGGGGAACGGGACTATTGTTTTTGAGTTCTTTGACGTTCAAACATGAGAAATGGCCACCCTCCATTGTCTCACGACACTGGCACACCCACGCAAAAAATTCCCAAACATGGGTACTTGAACATGAAAAAGGGTCGATTTCCTATTTTTTTGGATTTTCAGGCTTTGTTTTTAGGTGTTATTTGATGGAACCAGGGAACGGGACTATTTTTTTTGGGTTCTTTGACGTTCAAAAATGAGAAATGGCCGCCCTACATTGTCTCACGGCACTGGCACACCCACGCAAAAAAATCCCAAGCATGGGTACTTGAACATGAAAAAGGGTCGATTTCCTATTTTTTTGGATTTTCAGGCTTTATTTTTAGGTGTTATTTGACGGAACCGGGGAACGGGACTATTTTTTTTAGGTTCTTTGACGTCCAAACATGAGAAATGGCCGTCCTCCATTGTCTCACGGCACTGGCACACCCACGCAAAAAAACTCCAAACATGGGTACTTGAACATGAATTTTTTTTTTAAAGTCATCCTTGTAGTATCTTATATGGCGATTTCATTGTCATGTAATTTTTTTTTAAATATTTTGTTTTTGGTACGACCTTATATATTAATAGTGTAAATTATGATCGAATCATAATTTATTATATATGATAATTACTTTAAAAATCTTACTAACACATAATTATGAATTATGAATTATGAATGATTTAAAAAACATTTATTTTTTATGTAATTCTTACAAACAAAACTCATGATTTTATGTTCACTTTTTTTAAAAATAAATTTAAAATACTCGTAAACTTCGCTTAAGGACCACAATCGGAATAATAATCTATATTATAAAATTATAAACTGTGCAAAACACGCCAACTATATTAAACAAAAAATTGTAATAATTACTAATATTCATGTCAACTACAACACAAAAAATAAATACAATGATCAATGGTCCGTGCGGCGTCTCTGACGAGCCCTGACAGTCCCATCAGCACTGGGTCCCCCTCTCGCGATCGTCAGACAGTCCTGCATAATGTCATATAACTTTGTGCCTGCAGTGACTATCCTAAGGTTGAGCACACGCTCCAACCTCTGTGCAATCGCCTCATATCCCTCGTAATCATCCTGTCAAAGTCATTAAAAACATTTATTATGAAATTTAAAATAAATAACAACTCATAAAATATTAAACGCGCAAAGAATCTTACCACATGTGGAGGGGGGTCAAATGCTACTGGAACCTGGGGGTTGGGCAGCTGTATGTAGTCCTCAAGGTCAGTAGCTGGTGCATCTCTCGGTTGGTCACCTGCCTGGGTCGGTATCATGAATGGGTGTGATATGCGGAAAAACCACTCCATGTAATCCGCAGATACCTGCCCAAGCACTAGACAAAGCTGACCCGCAGGTAGTAAGTGCTCCGCAAACTGCATCCACATGTCATCTATCTGATCGTGTGACAATCGTGCACTAACAGGCGGCGGAGGGATGCTCTGAATGTAACCAAACTAGCGTACCACCCTCTCCGGTCGAGCTGTGACCACCATAGGACCCCATCTCAATTGACCTTGGAAAGATGAAATCTCCTGAAAGGCCCTAACCCCGCGATGCTCCGTGTACGGCAACCAGGACACATCTGTGACGGTCAAACCATCACAGCGTGCCCTGTAAGGTGCTCCTATGATTCCCTTCATGTGCGCCTTCGACGTCAACCACCGAGAAGCACGTGGGGACGTCTCCTGGTATGTATCGTCTGTCACGCACTGGTGCACACTAGGGAAGTGCTCATAGATCCAGCACTACACAATAATTGAGGTTAACATAACATAAAAACATGTTTAAATCATAATCGAACGTAACATATTAAAAAACGAGTGAATAGGCAATTTAGTCCCTGAGATTGTATCCACTTTGCATATTAGTCCCTGACTTAAATTTTAATTCATAATAGTCCCTAACTTTACCTCCGTTATGCAAATAAGTCCCTGCTGTTAAAATCTAATTTCCTCCGTTAGTCAAATGTCTATTTGGCAAACGTAAGCATCCAATGTGGCAGGTTTGAGTCCAAGTCAGCAATATTATGTGGCAAGGCAAGGACTGAATTGAAAAATTAGGTTAAAAAGAAATCAAAAATGAAGTAAACCCATTTTCCCTTTCACTGTCTTACTGCTGTAGGGTTTTTTAACTGTTTGCGGTTTGCTCTTCCCTCCCCTGCATTCTCGTGATTGAGGGTTCGCGCTTTTTGTCAGGTTGGTGGTTTCATTCCATTCGTTTGCATTGATTTGGTGGTTTGATTTGGGGTTTTATATGTTCGAGGGGTTTCATCTGCATTGTCTTCGCGCTTCGTAGGGAGGTTTATGATCCTTTATTATTTTCGTTTATGATGCTCTGTTTTTATAGATGACAATGTTTTTGGTTTTTGATTGTGTCTTCGCGCTTTTTGACAATGTCAATGTCTTCGCGCTTTTTGAGGTAGGTTTTTTTATTTCCTAATATCTGACCATGTTTGCGGTTTCTGATTGTGTAGAATGAATGACAATATAACTTTAGTATTGCACCATGGAGGAAGATTCACTCCACGTGCCAGTGATGGAAAGGTTGAATATATAGGCAGAGAATTTGACGTTTGGGAGGATATATCTGCAGATTGCCTGAATGCATTTATCTTATATGATCTGGTGAAAGCTTGTAAGAAGTATAGTAATATAAGAGAATGTTTTTGGTTGATTGATAAGGACTTAGATTTTAATCATGGGTTAAGGAGTTGTACAACTGATGGAGATATATTACACTTAGTTAGGGATGCTTTTGAAAATGAGAATGAGATAAATGTTTATTTTCATCATGAAGTAGATCCAATTTTAGAAGAAGTCCCACAGATGTTGTACTTGGAATGTGATCCAATTCGAAAAGCTGTTGAGAATGAGGATGATTTAGATGATGTACCTGTTGCTGGCCATGAGGAAGGTTAGTTTTAATTCATCTGTACTTGGTCCGACATGGTTACCATAATTAATTAATATGATTAATTTTTACTTTATCACCATTGATGCAGATGTTGGTGCTGGAGAGCAGAGAGATGCTGGTGAGCAGATGGATGCTGGTAAGCAGAGGGATGGTGGTGAGCAGAGGGATACTGATGCTGGTGAGCAAAGAGATGGTAGTGAGCAGAGGGATACTGATGCTGGTGAGCAAAGAGATGGTAGTGAGCAGAGGGATGCTGAAGTTGGTGAGGAGAGAGATGCTGATGGTGAAGAGAGAGATGTTGCTGATAGTGAGGAGGAAAAGGAAGTTGACAGTGATGAGACAGATGCTGAGTGGTTTATAAATTTCTCTTGTATGTTGAATGAAGTTGAAGCTGAAGTTGAGACAGATGGTTATCATTCAGAGGAGCTTAATATCCCCATTAGTAGTGATGATGAAGATGAGGATGTTGAAGTTTATCCTCAATATAGTCAAAGTAGTGGAGTTGGTGAACAGGAGTTGGAATTAGGGATGGAGTTTGGTACTCTAGATGAATTTAAATCTGCCTTGAGGGAGTATAGCATATTGATGGGCAGGGAGTTCAAGTGGAAGAAGAATGATAAACAGAGGGCTAGAGCAAAATGCAAGAAGGCATTTTGTGATTGGGAAATCTACTGTGCAAAGAATGAAGTTAGAAACTCTTTTCAGATAAAGACATTTAAGCATAACCATAATTGCTGCAGAGAAGTGAACAACAAACAAGCAAATAGACAGTGGGTGGTCAGTAAACTTGAGGGTAAACTCAGAATGCATCCAACCCTTAAATGTGTTGAAGCTTTGGAATATTTCAAGCAAGAGTTTGGAGTGCACATTGAAGTTACAAAGATGTGGAGAGCCATGAAAGAAGCAAAGCAATTAGTGGAAGGGAATGAGAGGAAACAATATGCCAAAGTATTTGATTATGCACATGAATTGTTGAGGAGCAATCCTGGATCAACAGTTAAGATCAACACAGTGCCAAGTCCAGAAGGTCCACCACAATTTCAGAGGCTATATATTTGTCTTGCTGGCTGTAAGAAGGGGTTTGTTGCTGGATGTAGACCATTCATAGGTCTAGATGGATGTTTCCTAAAGAGTGCATTTGGAGGAAACTTGCTCTCTGCTGTTGGGCTTGATGGCAATAACCACATCTATGTTATTGCTTATGCTGTTGTGGACATTGAGAACAAAGACAATTGGAAATGGTTTTTAACTTTGTTGCATGAAGATCTTGGGGATTACATACAGAATGGGTGGAATTTCATGTCAGACATGCAAAAGGTATGACATGGTGTGATTTGCAATTGTTATCATAAGTTAGGTATTTAATTGAAGTTAATGACATAAGTTAGGGACTAGTCCATAAGTATTTACTACTTTGCTGCAATTTTTCAGGGACTTATTCCAGCTTTACAGGAAGTCATGCCTGGTGCACCTCATAGATTTTGTGTCTTGCATCTTTGGAAAAATTTTACAAAGCAATGGAAAAGCAAGGAACTTAAAGGAATTGTGTGGCAATGTGCAAAATCCACTACTGTTGCTGAGTTTGAAGGCCATATGGCCCATTTGAAGACAATCAACTGCCAGGCTTGGGAGTATTTGAATAAATGGCCCAAACAAGCATGGACAAAAGCCCACTTCAGTATAATACCCAAGGTGGACAATATATGCAATAGCACTTGTGAGGTATTCAATTCCAGAATTCTGCAGTATAGATGCAAGCCTATTATCACAATGCTTGAAGAAATTAGAAGTTATATCATGAGAACCATGGCTGCCCGCAAGGTTAAACTTTCTGGAAAACCTGGACCATTATGTCCAGTGCAGTATAAAAGACTAGAAAAAGAATTCCATTTTGCTAATCAATGGACTCCCATTTGGTGTGGTGATAACATGGGCCTGAGATATGAGGTCCACATGTGGGGGAATAAGGTTGAGGTCAATTTAGGTGAATGGACATGCACTTGTGGAGTATGGCAACTAACAGGTTGTGTTCTTTATAGTTTTTTTTTTCATTCCTAACCTACATGTGTGCTGATTTTACAACTTTGATGTAGGGATGCCATGCCGACATGCCATTGCAACAATAACTCACAAAGGAGGGAAGCCTGAGGACATGTGTCATGAGTGGCTGTCAATAGAAGCTTATAATAAGACATACCAGCATTTTATTGAACCAGTCCAAGGACCACAATATTGGGCCCAGACACAGTATACACACCCTGTTCCACCACATAAAAGGGTCCAAAGAGGAAGGCCAAAGAAAAATAGAAGGAGATCTGTAGATGAGGACAATGTCACAGGACATAAGCTAAAGAGGAAATTGGCTGAGTTTACATGTGGAAGGTGTGGCCAAACCAATCATAACATTAGAAGCTATAAAAATATTGGAGTTCCTGTTAGGCCAAAGAAATATGTTGCACCATCAACTTCAAATGAGGATGACCACCTATTATCTCAAGATGAACAAGCTTTGAATGAGGCTGAAGAAGCTGCTGCTCATGTTCAACAAGATCCGGTGGAGATTAATTTATCTCAGCCTCATTTGTCACAAGATAGTGACATGGAGTTTATGGTAAATATTTGTCACAACAAAGTAGTTTTATCTCAACCTAATTTGTTGCAGCACTCCATTTTTATATATTACAATTATTCATGTTTGGCATTTACATGTGGGTCCCTGCAACTATTGTTCCACCAATAGCAAGGAATAAGCTAACCATAACAAGAGCCAAACAAAGGAAGGTTGCTAATAAAGATGATGCAGAAAACTGAAGAAGCATTTTTTGTTGCATTTTGAAGGTTGCTGAAGGTTGCTGAAGACCCATTTTTTGTTGCGCATTTTGAAGGTTGCTGAGTTTGAAGGTTGCTGATGAAGAAAACTGAAGAAGCATTTTTTGTTGCATTTTGATATTAGGATGTGTAGTTGTATATTTTGAAAGCTTCACTGGCATGTGAAATGATGTAAACATTATGGCCTACTGAACAATTGCTTCTAACTACCATGCTTTGGGATGTCAAATATTATGTGAAATTGATCTAAAGTCATGTTTCTTCTCTTTATTTTATAAATTATACACTGTGTTGGATTTGGAGTTGGAGTAGTACAATCCATCCCAACATACATTATGAGCTGCTTCTTATTACCTAATTCTCTTTCTTTTATTAAATTATATTTAATAAACTGCAAATTTCAGCAACAAATTTCACCAACAAATTATATTTAATTGAAATGGATAATTGACAGTAGCAACAAAAGCTGCTATTACACTACAAAAGCTACTTCCTATTACAAATTCTTCAGCAAAACAACAATTGACAGTAGCAACAAAAGCTGCTATTACACTACAAAAGCTACTTCCTACTACAAATTCTTCAGCAAAACAACAATTACAATATCAAAAGCTGCTATTACACATTTTACCTAAAATACATTCCCCCTAAAACTAACATTACAATTAAAAATGAAAAACCTAAAAACACAATGTTTGTTAAATTTCTCATTTTCTTCTGCAAAGCTTCAATTTGTAGCCTCAAATCAACCACTACCATTGTTTCTCTTGAGACAAAAGACGAATTAGAAAGTTGGTTTTCTTCTTCAACCCATTGAAAAAATTGACAGTTATCTGGGTCTGTTTGGGGTAATGCACAAGTATAGAATAACCTTCCTGGGTTCCTCCTTGTTCTTGTAGTTCGAATAGTTGCACGTCTTCCATGGTGGCATTGCCGAATGAAACTACCAGAAAATGCACAACAACTGCCACTTGCAGACATGGATAAATCAAGTGAACAAGCAGCAGCGACTGAGCCTCAGAGTAGAAGAAGAAGAAGCAACTCAGTGTGGGAAGAAGAAGAAGAAGCAACTCAGCGTGGGAAGAAGAAGAAGAAGAAGAAGCAACCAGCAGCTTCATAAACCCTAATTTTTTTGGGGAAGAAGAAGCAACCTTGCATGTGAGAGAGAATTTATAGATGCAGACCTCAGTGCCACGTTGGACAATCTACGTGGCACTGAATTGCCACCTATACACCTCACTAACGCCGTCACCTGAGAATTTAACGACAGGGACTATTTTGCAAAACTTATGTAAAGTTAGGGACTATTATGAATTAAAATTTAAGTCAGGGACTAATATGCAAAGTGGTTACAATCTCAGGGACTAAATTGCCTATTCACTCATTAAAAAACACAAAATTTACCTGAAGTAGCGTCAAGTACCCCGCAAGCTGTCGGGTGGTGGTCCTACAAGCCTCATCTAACTGGTCATACATATGAACCAGCGCGGCAACTCCCCAAGCGTAACCACCACTCTGAGCGAGGTCCCGAAAAGCGTCAAGGTGAACCACATGCACGTATGTTGCACTCTTATTAGCAAAAAAAGTGCAACCGACAAGGTGCAGCAGATAAGTGAGAGCTGTGACAATCCACTGCCGGGCCTGACATCTCGTCTCATAAATGTCTCGAACTCATCCTAGTCGTACATATGCCCCACGTGTGAGTGTTGTCTCGGCTCTGGCCTCCTCGACAGACACCTCGAGCAACTCTGTCAGCAAAAATATGGCCTCCTCCGTAGAAAGAGCTTGGAAACTGTGCAAGGCGCCAGTGATGGGCAAATGAAGGAGTGACGACACATCATCCAATGTGATCATCAGCTTTCCTACAGGAAGGTGGAAGGTGCTAGTCTCACCGTGCCATCTCTCCACGAATGCGGATATCAGTCCAGGATCGCCAGTAATAACTGAACAATCGATCAGTGGACTTAATCCTGTGGCAGCCACCAGGCCTTCAATCTCAAGCACTGGCCTCCCAATCAGTGCCACCTTCCTCCCATGTGACACTAACTTCAAATCAGGACGTTCCTGATTTGAAGTACAAATTATACAATTATTAAAATAAATTAATGACAAACAAATAAATCAACAATGATAAATAATTAACAAATTAAAATACCTGTCCACTCCAAACAGCATGTGCAACATGCTCGGCAAATGATGTGAGCACTGAAGGGTCACGTGGCCCACCAGGGAATCCCTCAGCAGCATCATCAGCATCTGACCCCTCACCACCGTCAGCACCCTGTATGTCCGCACGCATCTCAGGTGCCTCCGCAGCCAGCTCAGGGACATCGTCAGTCATGTCAGCAACATCCTCAGCCATATCATGTCCCTCAGCAGTCATCTGATGAGCCCGTAGCCTACGGGCTGAGGCAGTAGGCCTATGCCTCTCGGGAACATCAGCAGCATCCTGGTCATCAGGTCTATCTCTGCCTACAAGTCTACCTATGGCACGACCTAAACCTCGTGTTCTAGCCATGATCTGCAAATCATGTCGAACACGTATTTTTTTCGGTCAAAATATACGCAACTTTCTTTATAAAAATAAAACAAGTTTATTTATAAACAAATAAAACTAATTTAAATCAAATTATTTGAAAACATACACAACATAATTTTTTTAAAAAAATAAAACAACTTCATTTATAAAAAAAACACAACTAATGTAAAAAAATTAATTAGTAAACATCCACAACTTAGTTTTAAAAAAAACAACTTCATTTATAAAAAAACACAACTAATGTAAAAATAATTAATTAGTAAACATCCACAACTTAATTTAAAAGAAATAAATAACTTCATTTAAAAAAAACACAACTAATGTAAAATTAATTAATTCAAAAATATCCGCAACTTAATTTTAAAAAAAAAATAAACAACTTCATTTATAAAAAAAGCACAACTAATGTAAAAACAATTAATTAGTAAACATCCACAACTTTTTTTAAAAAAAAAAATACTTCATTTATAATAAAATATAATTTATATCATTTATAAAAAAAATTAGTATTTTTAAAAAATTTCCAAAACACTCACAACTTTATTTATAAAAATAAACAACTTCATTTATAAACAACAAACACTAATTTTAAAAAAAAAACAATAAACACAAACAAACACAACTACTTTTATAAAAAAAAATAATTTACAAATTAATATTTAGTAAAAATACATAATTTAAATTAATAAAAAAAACATGACATCAAAAACCTAAACCTCATTTTTCATAAAATCTCAAAAACAAAATAACCAAAAAAAAAATATAATAATTCATTTTTAAAAAAAAACAAAACAATTTTTGTTTTAAAAAAAAAAAACTGACTTTTCGAAAGAAGTGGTTCTTCCGGAATTGTTCCGGAAGAACCACTTCTTCTGGAAGGTTCTTCTGGAAATTTGAAAGGTCATCTGGAATAATCCTTCTTCCGGAATTCTTCCGGAAGAACTACTCCTTCCGGAAAGTATCCGGAAGAGGTGTTCCGGGAGACTTCCAGAAGACGTTTGGTTACTTCCAGAAGAACACTTCTTCCGGAAACTTTCCGGAACAGGTTCTTCCGGAACTTCCGGAAGAACCCCTAACGGGTCTTTCGGAAGCCTCCGCCGTGAGCCATTTTATCCATTTTTTCCGGCGTACTCTCGTCTTCTACCCTCTCGTCTTCTACCCTAAGGTTACTATCCTAAGGTAATTATCGTAAGGTTCCATTGCTACAACAATGCTGCATATTACAAGCAAAGGGTAGGGAGACTAACCTGTTCGCGGAGAAGAAGACAACCTTGGGCGCGCCTCGCGGAGAAGCAGGTTCACGGAAGAGAAGAAGAAGTTGTTCGAAGAAAGTGTTTCTTCCGGGAGGTAATTCACGCTTTTTATAATTTTATCTTAAAGGGTAAAATGACCCATTCATAAAAATTGCTGGGTGCACCAACAATATTGTTGGGTGCACCTAGCATTTCCCATTGATGTTTTCCAACTACTCCTTCCCCAGTCCATTGAACAATGCGTCCATAGGCTAAATCAATGTAAGGGTCATGAGAGGGACGGAGGCAAACTTGGACAAGAGAGGAACCTATTATAAAAAATACAATATATATGTGAAGCATTCTTGATTTTTTTTTCTATCGATGGTTTTGTATATGAGACACTAATTACTTAGAGTTTTATCCCAAACTTTTATTTCTTTATCATTAATTACTTGGCTTCTTCAAAAAAATTTACTTGAGTAGTCTATTGACCCGTTCAATCCATAAAGCCTACATTTTAAATGAATCAAACAAGTTAGACCCATGAAATAAATAGATTTCTTTTAAGTTTATATTTGACTTGCTAAATTCATAAATAAACGGATCAATCCACATATCAAAATAATGATTTAAAAAATAAAAAAAATGTATAAAATTAAAAAAAATCCGTTCATTTTATAAACTAAAATCTATCATATTAAAATATACCATTTATAATGATATTCAACACTAAATATTAAAGTGTTAAGACTTAAAATTTACTAACATTTATAAATGTCTTAACAATACTAGTTACAAGATAACTTGGGAGTTCCCGGATAAAGCCCACTAAATTTATGAGTTTAACCACCTAACTCAACAACTCAATACAATTATGTAGACTTTAAAAAAGATATCCATTATCCAAAAAATTTATAAGTTTAACATACTGATAAAAAATCTAGATCCATATATCAACTCCTAGCCTTATTGCAAACAAGCACAATAATCACGTTGCATTTTGTAAAACCTTGTGCAAAAGTTATTGATATCCAGAAAATTTTCAAATAGATCGATAAAAAAATACATACACAAAACAAAATTGGAGAACATATATATACTGAAGTGCACAATAGTTATACATTATCATTCTTCATAAATTATCATATATAAGAATAATTTAACTTTTATAATAATTATTTTGAAAATTAAATCCAACTATTAATTGACCGAATAAAGATATATATACTAATAGTATGTAATCATTAAATTCAATAAATTTTAGCGGGAAAAGAAATCTAGAATTTATTCAAATAATTCTTAAATCACACAACTGTAAAATAAGATTTCAATGACATAAGATTAACTTTAAATTCTAATACCTTGGATGGGAAGAAGATGCTACCAAACATGAGGTGGGACAAGTCCTTGATTTAGGACCCTAAAAATAGTAGTTTACTATGACTATTTTTTTATTTCTATTTTTTCGTGATACTATCCTTCAATTAATAGATTGTCTCATTAATATATTAATTCTCGTCAAATTTAAAATCAATTATCCATTAATTTTAATTAAATAAATTATCTCTTAATATATTATTTTTTACCAAATATAAAATCAATTAGTCATTATTTTTAATTAATAAATTGTCTCTTCGTGTATAATTATATCATTCTCACTAAATTTTGCCTATGTTCTTGAATTAATTAATAAGGCCCCATTTCAAAAGTTACTCTAAGCCTAAAAATATATTGTGCCAGTCAAGAGAGAAAAGAGGTGGGAACGATTTGAAGAACAATGAAGACCGGCTGTGAAGAATAAGGTTATAGGTTTTTTTAATAAAAAAAAAAGTATTTAGGCAATAAAAATATTAAAACCGAAATCTAATAACTTGGGAACTGCTTGGACATCTAACATTTTTGTTAGTACAGCCATCAGTTTTTCAAAATATCAAAAATGTTCTTATGGGTATTTTCGGTTATAAATAATAGAGTAGGTTTTTCATTTTTGCAGTGCCTTTTTTTTCGTAAAACCGTACTCTCTTAATGTAATTTGTTTCCGTTAGCGTCCTTTTTTAAGTATTTGTTGTCTCTGGTAGTGTACATGCGTTGCTTACGAACATACAGTGAAGTTCAGTGGTTTTTCATCGCCGGAGAAGAAGAGGTGCATATTTTTTTCAAAACATACGAATTGACAATCCGTATGGTTCATACAGACTGTTAATTCATATGAACCATACAGATTGTTAATCCGTATGTTTTGAATTTTTTTAAAAAATTATAATTTATTTAATTTTTTTAAAAAAAATTATAATTTATTTAGAATGTTTTTAAAAAATTGTAATTTAGTTAGAATTTTTTTATATATTTAATTTATTTACAAAATTTGATAATTAAATAAATTTAATATTTAACTGAATGTTATATTTAGATGTTTATTACAGTAATTAATAATGAAATAAATTTTGTATTTAATTGAATGATGTATTTAGATGTTTATTACCGTAATTGAAAATTAAACAAATTTGGTATTTAATCGAATGATGTATTTCGATGTTTATATATGTAAACAAATACATTATTAGATCAAAATTAACTGTAATAAGGTCAAAAAATACATTAGTAGATTTATGTTAATAATGTATTTTTTTACATATGTAAATTTTTATTAAACTTATGATTTTTATTTACAATTTATATATGTAAATAAATTAATTATTAGATAAAAATTAATTGTCACAAAATTTATTATGTAAATTTACATGTGCATTAAATATACATTATAAATTTTAGTGTTACATACAGCAATATTAATTATTATATAACATAATTAATCTATTAGTTCAGTTGGTCAGAGCGATGCGCTAATAATACGAAAGTCACAAATTCGCTTCCTGTTTAGATCATTAATTTTAAATTAATTTGTAAAAGATATTTTAAATTGACAATCCGTAGGCTTACGGATTGCATATCCTATCAATTTTAGGGAAAAGGTAAAACCGAAATTTCACATGCTATGTTGGTGTTCCAGCAAAAATGATAGATGTTCAAAGCAATTTCCTAATAACTTTTGTACTTGAATTTTTAAAGCCCAATAATTTAGAGTGAATTGAGATCCAACTGACTCAAGGGATGTGCCTTCCTAGCCAACAAATAGGAGTGAGAATAGGCCAGGTCGGCCTACAGGGGCCTACGACCTGGCCTACATAAAGTCTGGCATGAACTGACCTATTTAATTAAAAGATTAGGCTCGAGCTTTTTTAAAAGCCTATTAAATTAAATATACCAGGCTTAGGGTTATTAAAAAACCTTATAAAAGCTGATAGACCGGCCTATATATATGTATATATACTTATATTATTTTTTGGGTACAATTAATTTTATTTTTTTTAAACTACCAAACTTTGATTACACATTACTGCTCCATAACTTCCATTCCTATAATCAAGTAAGACTTTAATTACAATTTAGGTGTGAGTCATGTGCTCCTTTATATTCATCATTATTTTTATTGGTTTTCCTATTTTCCTTTCACTTTCCTATTGCCTTCCTACTCTTGAGCAAAGGAATATTAAAAGATTTAGTGTGAAGAAGGCTTATAAAAAGACTATCAGGCCAGACTAGACTTTTAAAAAGGTCAGGCCGAGCCAAAATAAAAGCCTTTGATAGGCTCTAGACCAGGCTCAAGCCTCAAAAATTCATCGTAGGTTAGGCTCTGACCTTTTAAAGTCAAGTATGGCCTATTCTCACCCCTACCGACAAACTAAAAGTCGTTTTCTCTTCCATTACATTCTAAAAAGTTCACTCTGATATGCAATTTACATTTTGGAACGAGTTTTTCAAAATACAATGAAAAATGTAGGAAGCAATAATAACATAGTACAAACTAGCCCAAAGTATATACAATGGAGCACTGCCAAGCCCAATTGGATTAGAAATTCACACATCTAAATTGCTGCCATTGTTTCTTTTATTCCATAAAAATCAAGGAGTACATCCTTTACATTTTAGAAAAACAAATTCAGATACTCACAAAAAGTAAAGACAAATTCAGATTAGCCTTTTCTTGAATGTGGAATGTAAAGGGAGTGTTACTTAACTTTTATGAGGTGCAGGAAAAAAAAACCCCTAAATTGCTCCTATTCAAATAAAAAAATTTCTCAATCCATAATTAGATGTTCAAACTAAAGATAGATATTTAAATTTAATACGTCTAACATGCAAAATATTGCTTCTGTTACAAACTTTAGTTGCCTAGTAGAGAATGGAGATGGTAGATCAAAGTTGCAACTATGGGCTAATTAAATTTTATTATTTTAATATATGACACTTCATATAAAAGCTTAAACTTTTTTTTGAGATATATAAAAGCTTAAACTATTGCAGGAATATTTTTCTTTTTGTTTTTTTTACAATATTAAAGGAGTACTTGAAAAGGAATTTTTAACGCAACATTTAACGTATTGTGATCTACTTATCATTTTTGTTTTTACTAGATTCACCAAGGGGCACAGTTAAGCCAACCAAACACTGGTATTCTTGAAAGTAAAATCTTAGATATAATTGTTTAGGTGTTTTTGGAATTGTAATTCTTTTATTAGAATTTAAGTTTTGTTTTGATAATTTGTATTAAATTTTAATGTAAATTTTTATTGCATGAATTATAGAAGTAAAATCTCAATTTCAATTAAAAATAATTTTTTTTAAAAAAAATAAAGAATTGGACCTAAGTTTTTTCTGTATATAGTTGGACCCGTAGAAAATGTGGGAATTAAATCTCAACTATCTCTTTCGAAATGTTTATGCAACCGGATGTAGAACAGTAGAGGTGAGAAAACAGCCTCTGCATGCCAAAATTAACATCAGAGTTGTGTATGTAACATCTTTTCTCTAGCTGCCTAAAGTAAGTTTTGGATTGGCAATAGGCAATTGAAAGATGAGAATTTCCATGAGGATAATTAACGAAAATTTATTTTAGTTTATTGATATTTTATTTGAAAATACTGAGAATTAAGCTAAGGTGGTCACGAGTTGGATTTTCATGGCAATCATCACTAGGCTGTTTTGTTATATCATTGGTAATCTTGGTACGTTTTATTCTTTTGGAGGTTATATATTTTCTTATTGCTCAGTAAAAAAAATTTAAATTATTATTTACGTCTTCTAATTTATTTTTAATGTTCAATTAATTCATTTAATTATTAAATGGTTCAATTGGATTTTCTAATTATTTAAAATGATTCAATTCAATCATTTCGATCAATTAAGTATAAACATGGTTAATAGAAGTCTACTTTGTAGGCTTCTATTAACCATGGTTGTCTACTTTTATAAAAAAAAATTAATTTATCTTTTATATTAATTATTTTTTAAGCTTTCAATTGAATTTTAAGCTTTCAATACCTACCTACATCATGATCTCATGATGTAGGTATTGAAAACTTAAAATTCAACTATCATCAAAGACTTTTTTTTTTTCAATTTTGTTTGTCTACTTTTATAAAAAAAATTTAATTTATCTTTTATATTAATTATTTTTTTACTCAAATACTCTTAGTTTCTTTATAAAAATGTTATCTATTAAAAGATAAATGTATTATCTCTTTTATGAGGATTGGATAAAAAAAAATAATGCAAATTAACTAAGTATATGTGAGAAAGTAAGTAAGTGGAAAAAGAGAGATTATGAGTTTCAACAATTTTAAGGATAAAATAATAAAATTTGTTAACAAATCTAATTCTACTAATTAATTATATTAACCAACTTTCTTAAATGATGTAAATTAATTTAAAAAGTCTAATATTTAAGAACAAAGTTAGTATAAATTAATTTCTTCTCAAAAATGGTAGTATGAACTTAATGAAACATTTAAGATAACTAGCCTATGATCTCATGATGTAGGTATTGAAAGCTTAAAATTCAATTATTTTGTATATTTGTTTCTCTTAAAATGATAGTTGTTTTGTTTCAGTCTCTTTCAAATTTAACACTTGGTAATTGAAACCTAAAGGAGTTTGAATTAAAGCTTCGGTTACGAGAAGTAATATTTGCTATAAACAACTATACCAGATAAAGTATTCAATCAGGACGAGAGAATACTTGATGCTTCCAACTGAGTATCCTCTCGACCATATCTCCACATATTTCATGTCTTGGCCTTCAACATATGCAAATGATGAGTACCATTCGACCATGATTATCACCAATAAACTCACTTAAGGGTATTTACTTGATTAGAAGTACTTAAGTAGGATTAGGAGATGTATCACTTAACTGTTAATTAGAACGTGCAGGCCCATAGACCTCAAACCTAGTAAGGATAATATAAAAAGGGGAGAACTCCCTAGGTAAGGGGATTGATTCTCATTCTTACATATTTACTAAATATCATCAACAGATCTGGGTCGAACCCTCACTTGAGTGTTGGAGTGCCTTTTTCAGGTACCCCCTTTGCTCTAACAAATTCACACACACCGGAGACTTCAACAAGAAACCACCAGAGAAGACCCTTTAGCACAACAAAAGACCCTTTAGAAAAAGGGTAAGTGTACAGTCCATTTGTGACAGAAACATTTTAGTGTCCACCGTGGGACCATGTAAGTTATATCCCGATCCCAAAAGATTATAGCAATAACGACAACTGAAGCGAATACAATAGCAATGGAGCAACCGACTGATCAGAAAAACAGAGAGATTGTTGTAGAGGACTAGACTGACTTCTCTTTGATATTGTAAAGGTTACAAGCTCAGGTCTCAAAAATGCAAAGGCATCGTCGTCACCCTTAATGTACCCAGGAAGCATGATAGGGGGAGGCAAGCGTTTCTCCTTCAGCACAGGGCGCTTCTTGGGCGGAGGTGCAACTCCTATGGAAGTCCCCGCCTCAGCAATAGGATACATCATTGGAGCCACAACATTCTCACCCACCTTTTTTGAATACTAGCTCAAAAATGTCGAAAGGTCACTAGACCCCTTGGTTCTCAAAAGGTCAATTGAACTAGAAAAATCCGACCCCAAAGAGTGAGAGTTAGACGACACTTTAAAAACTTCATCATTGTACCCACGAACCTCAGACCCATTTCCAACCGACTCCCTAGACGTAGAACCTTCAACCAAAACCATTATTATGTACCTAAAAAGGAATTATCTCACGAATACTATTTGGCTCAGAGCAAAGAAATAAATATCAGAGGTAAAAAGTAAAGAGGGGTTCCCCCCTATTTATAAGAGTTAGGCTTTCGAAGAGGCCTAACCAACAACCACTAGCCACCATTCGATCGAAATGGATCTACGGCTAAAATCACGAGATGTTCTAATACCCAACATGGGAAGTTGAGCGGATATGCTGTTACATCCACAATGTAATCATTATATTGTGCCAATCAAGGCACATAACTGTCAAAGGAGTTAATGGTAACCATTCCGACAAAGCATAAAGCCCTTCTTTTTGGTCGAGGTCAAAAAACGACTTAAGGGACTAGTATATCGGATAAAATATTTAGTCAGAACAATAGGATACCTAATGCATCCAACCGAGTATCCTCTCGGCCATATACACATATATTTCGAACAACAAATCTTGGCCTTCAACATATGCAAATGACGAGTATCATTTGACCATAATTATCACCAATAAACGGACCGCTAAAGCGAAATTACTTGATTAGAAGTACTTAAGTAGGAATAGGAAGTGTATTGCTTAATTGGTAAATAGAACATGTGGACCCATAGACCCTAGGTCCAATAAAATTAGTATAAAAAGGGGAGAATCCTAGGTAAGGGGACTTATTTTCATTCTTACATATTCACTAAATATCATCCAAAGTTTTGACCCAAACCCTCACTTAAGTCACCCCTCTCGTAACATTATACGATTGTATATCTAGCTAGCTTGTGAAAAACCTTCCATAGTAGTCTAATAATCTTTAAAAGCGCTTTCCAAAATATTAATTTTGATCTACTTTGAAAAGTTTTTAAACAATTTTAAAGTCCAATTCAATTCTTTTTCTTTTGTTTTGAATTAATACTGAAATATAGATCAATGAAACGACTCCAATTAAAAGACTAAAACAGCAAAAACAGAGCTACTACCAATTTCAAGACTTAGTGCAACTATCTCACAGCATGTTAGTTCAAGATCTAAATTGAATTCCCACAAGTACAAGTAGTCCTAAGCATAAATTTTAGCTGAGATCTCAGAACTTTTAAACCCAACCCTTTTTCTATTTTTGGCCAACCTATTCAACAAATCAACTAGGTTCTTCTTTTTCTTTGATCCTTGTGACTCCAATGGCAACAAACAAGGCTCATGTGAGTTTGTCGCCACCACTCTCATTGGCTCTGACAATGATACGTCAGAGCCAATGAGATGAGGAAAATTCAGCTTAGCTTTGCTGCCATGTATCTTAAAAGCTGCTCTATCATAAGCCAAACCTGCTTCTTCTTCAGTAACATAAGTCCCAAGCCAAACCCTAGCACTGTTTTTGTTCGGGTCCCTTATCTCCGCCGCGAACTTCCCCCACGGCCTTCGCCTCACGCCACGGTAGTGCTTCCATTTGGGTGGCGCGTGAACTTCAGGTGATGCCCTAGGCTGATCCCTTTTGCACTCTGACAATTTCTTTGCATCATTGATGCTCTCCACGCCATTAGAGACCAAGTGTTTGGAACCATGTTTAAGCAGATAGTGTTGAAGAGGTTCCAACGAAGAAAAATCACAAGATGTTGTAGCAGCCATGTTGCTGGACGATGATAATGATATTTGGCGGTGTTTCTTCTTTTGGAATGCCGTACATATTTATACTACTGGGTTTCAGATTTATTTATTCTTCTATTTTATATGTACCTTTTAAAACTGAGTTTAGCTAGAACATGATTTCAATTATTTTAATATTTTCATGTGGGTTGGTTCTTTCGAAACTTCGAGGAATAGTGGAATTAAACCATCAACGGTACCATCCAAACCATGGCTGCTACAATTAATATTTTGTGATTGTCATATATTTAAGTCTATTTTATTTCATAGGGAAATAATATGAGTCCAACAATCGAGGCTGTGTGGGAGACGGGAGACCACTATGTGCAGTCTTTCTTGAATCCACTATCCTGCAAGAAAGAAATTATTGGTAGATTTCGTTGAGTTGATAAGAGTGAAAAGAAAGGAAATAGAGAAAAAAAAAAACATTTGAATTAAATTAAAGGAGAATGAAAGAAAGGTGTGATGCATATAAATTATTTTTTATTTTTTTTCTTTTCTTCCTATTTGAACTCAACTAAATCACCCAAAAAGGAGGCTGCATGGGAAGGATGAAATTGATGAATCATATCAGGGCTGCCTATGATAATAAGAGGGTGAAATTTCGAAGTCCCAAACAGTTTTTCTATCACAAAAGAACACTTTACTCATTTTTAGGTTTTTGACTGGCTACATTTTTTTAATATTGCAACAAAAAAATAGATAAATGTGGTTGATATATAGTTACAATTATGATTGCATTGCAGTCACAAACACCCACAGAAATCTTAATATTCTGTTTTTGGATCAGCAAAAATACTTATATCATTAAGAAATTAAAGGGTATAAAATATTAGTGTCCAGTATTGACTAGCTCTATGGCATTGGCTCAATGAGCATAAAGCTAGAACGAATTATACAATTTTTTTAAGGCCAAAAAAAAAAATTGTACAACGTTTTAAAATTTATAAATCAAAACATACACATTTTAATTTGGGGATAACGAATATGCTTATGTATTGGCTGACAATAGGTCTTTTCAACAACATTAATTTTAATAAGAGCCACATATAATAAGCTCACGGATAGTGTTTCATCTTGATTGTCGTTGAGCCTGCCGCAGCCTCAGAGAGAGTGGAGCCTGCTTTTCTTTCTTACTTATTTTATTGTGTTATTGGAATTGTTTATGAATGCATGGCAACTATATCCAGAGGTAAAAATGGATAATTTAAACAAGATTTTGTTTAAATAGATGTAATTTATTTAAAAAATTAAAGACATGAATTTTGATTTGTTATTTGTCATGGACTTTATTCTTAGACCTGACTTAACCTATTTGAAAGCCTATTTTAATTTATTAAATATTAACATCTATTCCATATTAAAGTTTAGTAAATATTAATTAGTATCTTTGAAAACTTATTAAGGAATAAAACATAGAAAAATGTTTTCATTAAAAAGTGTGATTAAGGTCTAAATGCGCTGAATTGATGCACCGGCATGGAGGAGGACAAAATGCCTCGCCGTGGAGGGTGATTCCATCATATCAAATTAAAGCTCAGTCTCCCAACAGGAAACCAATCTGGGCGGGCGGAATTACTCGGTCAATGGAGTCCATTGTACTTAATGTAATTTCCAATGCATTCCAATGTAATCCGTATGTTCCTAATTATAAAGTATTTTTTAAGAATTTGTTTGTTTTTTTTATAAGATTTATTAATTTTTTATATATATATTTTTAGTTAATTATTTTTTCTTCAAATATTATTAAAAAATAAATAAGTATATTGAAAAAAGAGATAATTTTAAATCATAATATAAATAATTGACAAATTTAATGTGATAACTATTTTTCTTAACGAACATAAATTAATTTAAAATATCTTATAATCAGAAACGGAATAAATAATATTCAATAAAAATTATTTTAAATTCATTAATGGTGTTCTAAATTATGACACTGATTAGCATAAACTTCAAAAAATTTATATGTGTAATTTATTTTTACATGGACACTAACTATGAGAAAAATTCTGTAAGTTATTGCTTTGGATCTGTGAAAAAAGGCTTGGTAAAGGCAAGTAATATATCTTTTCTAGCATTGATTCAAAAGGTCGTTAATCCTATTAGATGAGTACGGGTCAATCTTTTTATAGCTTTGAAGCTCAATTTTGTCCATTTAGATGCGTTATTTTTGCACAAAATGATATTGATTCAATTAGTTTTTATGTCGGCCTATCTAATGGTTAGCATTTACGTGCCTCAAATCGTACTAAAAATCAGAGTAAAACAAGCCTAAAAAAACAAAAACAAAATGTGTTGTAGAAAAGAAAAAAATTTCCTATCAGCAAGCTGTTTTGAAGCTCAACTTTGTCCGCTTAGATGTGTTATTTTTGCATGAAATGATGTTGATTTGATTAATTTTCATGTGGGGGTATCTAATGATAGCATTCAGTGCCTCGAATCCCACTAAAAACAGAGTAAAAGTCTAAAAATGAAAAAAACAAAAATCATGCAAAATAACATCACCGGTTCTAATAAGACACTTGAAAAGGTGACAAACATTAGAATGACAACTCCCAAGTGACCAAACGTTGGGGAATTGCTAGGGGTACCCAGCAACATTGCTGGTGCACCCAACAATTTTTTAAAAACTCGAAAATGTCCCTGGACATTTTTCTTTTATAAAAAGCTATTTTTTTTTATTTCATGGTTGCTTTCTTCGTTTTCTCCGTGGTGGTGCTTGTGTTGTGCGATATTTCTCCGTGCTGGTTGTGCTTGTGCTCTGCTTTGGTGTGATATTTGTCAACTAAGGTACATAGCTTTTCTGTAGCTTTTCTGTGTTTGATTGTTTATTTTGGGTAGTAGAATGGTGTAAGCGTTTCAGATTCGACGCAAGAAATTTTCTTCCGCCGGTGACATTACTACTGTGGAAGAAAAAAACTTCATTCGTGAAGTCTCGCGGAAGACACTTTTCGCGAGATTCCACGGAAGAAGTATTCTTTCGCAGTCAACTGCGGAATAATACTTCTTCCGTGGAATCTCGCTGAAAATGTCTTCCGCGAGACTCCACGGAAGAAGCTATCTTCTGTAGTTGTCGTTACAACTGCGGAAGAATACTTCTTCCGTGGAATCTCATGGAAAATGTCTTCCGCGAGACTCCACGGATGAAGGTTTCTTCCGCTATTGTAGTGTCAACTGCGGAAGACAACTTCTTCCGTGAGTGCTCACGGAAGATGTCTTCCGCGAGACTCCATGGAAGAAGGTTTCTTCCGCTGTTGACATTACAACTGCGGAAGACTGCTTCTTCCGTGGAGTAATTTGTTTTATGATTTTTTAGTTTTAAGATTATTTTGAATGTTATTTTGGTTAATTCTATTTGTAATTTATGTGAAACATAAAAATATATTTTCTGGTTGAAGTGTTGATTTTTTTGGTTAGGTTGAAGTATTTTTTGGTTAAATGAACTTTGTAGGTTATAATTTTGAAATTATGTAATTAAAAGTTGAATTTGGTTGTTGTTAAAATATTGATGTATATGTAGATTAAATATTTGTGTGAGGTTGTCAAATGTTGAATTAGTTTGATATTCATAGTTTGTAAATTTTTTTGGGTTGCTATATTGTTCAAATTATTTAGTTGAATATTGAATTATTTAGTTATAGTTTGAATTAAGATGGACGAAGATCAATAGGCATATTACAGTGCGATGTCTGAAGAAGTTGATATGGATTTTCAAGATGAACAAGATTGTGGTGTGAATGAAGGACATGTTGATTGTTCAGATGCTTTTAATACTTCTCAGGTAATCATGTCGATCAGTTTTAGTTGTTTGGTCTAATGTATGATTTGTGTAAAAATTAATATGTCATGGTTGTGTCCTAGGTCTTTGCAACCCGAGAAGATGTTTTGAAGTGGGCTCGAACGGTTGCCCATGAAAACGGTTATGTTGCAGTAATTATGAGGTCTGATACATATACTGGTAGCAGAGGAAGAACTTCCTTTGTGTTAATTGGGTGTGAAAGGAGCGGTAAGTACAAGTGTAGGAAGAAAGAATTTGTTAGAAGAGACACAGGCACTAGAAAATGTGGTTGTCCCTTTAAGATTCGTGGAAAACCAGTGCATGGAGGTGAAGGTTGGGCGGTGAAGCTGATATGTGGGATTCACAACCATGAATTGGCGAAGACCTTAGTTGGACATCCATATGCTGGGAGATTGACAGATGATGAGAAGAATATCATTGTTGATATGACGAAGTCGAATGTGAAACCAAGAAACATTCTGCTAACGTTGAAGGAGCACAACGCCAACAGTTGCACCACAATCAAACAAATCTACAATGCAAGAAGTGCATATCGTTCTTCAATCAGAGGAGATGACATTGAAATGCAACACCTAATGAGGCTCCTTGAACGTGACCAATACATTCATTGGCATAGATTGAAGGATGAAGATGTGGTGCGTGATTTGTTTTGGTGTCACCCAAATGCAGTTAAGTTATGTAACGCATGTTATCTTGTTTTTTTTTATAGACAACACCTACAAAACAAATAGGTACAGGCTCCCATTGCTTGACTTTGTGGGGGTGACACCAACCGGGATGACTTTCTCTGCTGGGTTTGCATATCTGGAGGGTGAGCACGTGAACAATCTTGTATGGGCATTGGAACGGTTTCAAGGCCTTTTTTTAAGAAACGATCGCCTTCCTGTTGTTATTGTCATAAACAGAGACATAGCCCTGATGAATGTTGTGAAAGTTGTGTTTCCGGAGTGTATAAATTTGTTGTGCAGGTTTCACATAGACAAGACTGTGAAGGCAAAGTGCAAATCGCTAATTGGTCAGAAGAATGCCTGGGACTATGTAATGGATAGCTGGGGTAACCTGGTAGATTGTCCTTCAGAATAGGAGTTCCCTGAGCACCTTCAAAGGTTTCAAGTAGCGTGTTCCCCGTGGCCAATGTTCGTTGACTACGTATGTAAGACATGGATTGTCCCACACAAGGAGAAATTTATCACGACCTGGACGAATAAGGTGATGCACCTCGGCAACACAACAACAAATAGGTATTTAAATGTTTTATTATTTTAGTCAAATTTCTTTTAATGATTGTTTGGAACATTATTGTTATTAATTTGTCTTGTCTGTTGTGTGTTTTAAATGTATGGTTGAATCTGCTCATTGGTCTTTGAAAAGGGTATTACAGAATAGCGTTGGAGACCTCTGTAGAGTTTGTGATGCAATGAACAACATGATGACGCTACAACACACTGAAATTAGAGCATTATTCGAAACAAGTACGCATGTCATTGGTCATGTTTTTAAGAAAACCTTATACAAGAGGCTTTTGGGAATGGTGTCAAGGTATGCTTTAAATGAAATTTTGATTGAGTTTGAGCGCGTACGTCATTTCAAAGACAATATGTCTTCTCGTGGGTGTGTCTTGAGAACCACGCTAGGTCTTCCTTGTGCATGTGAGCTACAAAGGTATGATGGTGGCAGCATCCCACTGGATGCAGTCCATATGTACTGGAGAAGACTTAATTTTTCAGACCAGGGGCTATGTGAGGTCGAAGTGAGCATCAAGGAAGAGATGGATAGAATATATAAAAGATTCAAGGAACTTGATGTTTGCAGGAAAGTTACTTTCAAGAGTAAACTCCGAGAATTCGCGTTTCCTGATTAGACCTCTATGTGTCCTCCTCCAACAAAGGTTAAGACGAAAGGTGCCCCAAAAAAGGTAATGAAAAGAAGCGAAAGATCGACAAAGCGTGATCCATCTTATTGGGAGTATGTTGATGCTTATCATTCAGTTCAAAACAGCAACACCTCAGTCAGACCCAATCCATCATCTTTTGAACCACCGAAGCCAGTAAGGATGATCCCCATGTTGGATCAATTTCCGCCATTTATGCATGGTTTCATTGAGGATGTTGTTGATGTGAAAGCAGATGGTCATTGTGGATATCGATCAGTTTCCGCTCTGTTAGGTATGGGAGAAGAGTGTTGGGCCATGATGCGTAACGAATTGATTAAAGAACTTGACAAATGGTCGCAAGACTACAAAAAGATCTTTGGTGGCACGAAGAGATATGAACAGCTGAGGTTGTCCCTACACGTGGATGGGTTATCCAAGGTATGCGTTTTATGCTTTTTATTTATATAAATAATGTTTACATGAGTGACACGTGTATTTGTTTTGTGATTTAGGTTAGTATGGACAAATGGATGGATATAACGGATATGGGATATGTAATTGCATCAAGATATAATGTAATCCTTGTATCGTTGTCACGGCAACAGAGCTTCACATTTTTTCCTCTCAGAAGTCGACCACCGGCCAATTCTTCTGCACACCGCATGATATGCGTCGGTCATGTGTTTAGCAGTCATTTTGTTCAGGTCCATTGAAAATTCGTTTACTCAAATAATTTCAATTATTGAATGAGTTGGTTTGTTTGTTTAAGTTATTATTGTAATTTCACTTACAACAGGTTTATCTGAAAGATCGTTGTCCCTTACCTCCTATGGCGTTGTTCTGGTCAAGCAATTCGTATCCGGAGGCAAAACAATGGCCAACTGCATATGTAGGTAGAATACAACACTACTTAAGCCTAATGACAATTAATACAACGCACATAGACCTAAGCGGACACTGAACTTGTAATATTTATGTATCTATATTTACATTGGATTTATGTTCATGTAATTAATGAATTGTTCTGTGAACAAATGTTAGTGTGTCAAATTGTTATATTTGTGTTCAACTGAATGCTAGTTATATATTTCTAACAGGCCGAAAACCAACTTTTTTTATTTTTGGTGCCTCGGTTTGAGGTGCGATTCGATGGAACGGGGCGCTGCTTTTATTTTTTTGGGTTCCTTGATGTGCAAACATGCCAAATAGCGGCCCTGGACAGTCTCAAGCGGCTCCCACATAATTTTAAAAAAAGCCCAAACAGGGGTACTTAGGCATGTTTCTAACAGGCCCAAAACCAACTTTTTTTATTTTTGGTGCCTCGGTTTGAGGTGCGATTTGATGGAAAGGGGCGCTGCTTTTATTTTTTTGGGTTCCTTAACGTGCAAACATGCCAAATAGTGGCCCTGGACAGTCTCAAGCGACTCCCACATAATTTTAAAAAAAGCCCGAACAGGGGTACTTAGGCATGTTTCTAACAGGCCGAAAACCAACCTTTTTTATTTTTGGTGCCTCGGTTTGAGGTGCGATTAGATGGAACGGGGCGCTGCTTTTATTTTTTTGGGTTCCTTGATGTGCAAACATGTCAAATAGCGTCCCTGGATAGTCTCAAGTAGCTCCCATATAATTTTAAAAAAAGCCCGAACAGGGATACTTAGGCATGTTTCTAACAGGCCCAAAACCAACTTTTTTTATTCTTTACTGTACCTATATATATGGTTAAATTATATAATTTCAGAATAGTTATAAATTTTAACATTTAAATTACAAATTAAATTTTAATAACAAAGCAAATTTGACCAAAATTGGGATGAATTAATTTTACCTCACTTTCAAAATGGTTTTTCATCAATTTTTCTTCTAAAAAAACCAGATGTACTGAAAACAAAAAATAGAGATGTTTTGATTATTTTTTAAAAGTTTCTTAGTCACCATAACATTGTATTAGTTTAACATATTTTTTCCAACATGACAATTTTTTTTCTTTTCCTAAAACAAGTAATATTTATATATTGATATTAAATTACAAAGCAGGCGAAAATCTCCTTGTTAAATTATTTTATCTTCTTTATTTTATATATTCAAATACCATTATAAATGTGACTCATGTGTGTGATTTATATTTAAATTTCAAACTATATATTTATAGAGAGACAAACATAAATCATAAATGATGTAAGTAAATGTGTTTTATCACATACATAAACAAATACTAAAATTAATAATTTAAGTACAATAAAAATATAAATCCTAATCTATGCAGCGTCTCTGGCGCGGCCTAAGACTTCCATCTGCGGCGTCACCTCTAGCTCTCCTCAGACAACGAGTCATGATGTCGTGTAAGTCAGTGCCTTCAGTGACCATCCTGAGGTTGATGACCCGCTCGAAATCCTCAGCAATCGCTCCTAAATCCTCAGTCATCCCCTGACATCCTTCGCAGTGAACCTGTCACAGTCAAAATAACAAAGTTAGTATCACATTTTAAAAAAAATTTAAATTATGAAAAACTACAGAAGTTATGCTTACCACTGAATGCGTAGGGAGATTGGTCGCGACTGAAACCTCGGGGATGGGTGGCTCGACGAGCTCCTCATCATAAGGGGGAAGCGGATGTCTCGGCTCAGCAGTCTCCTCGGTCCGCGTGACGAATGAGTGTGATATCCGGAAAAACCACTCCTTGTAGTCTGGTGCCACCTGTCCAGGAACTACACAGAGCTCCCCTGAAGGCACAAAATGGTCTGAAAAATGCAGTCACCGGTCATCTATATCATCACTCGTCACAGAATCACAAACCGACGACGGAGGGACCGTCTGAAGGTAGCCAAACTGTCGAAGAACCCGCTCAGGTCGAACGTACACCACAATCTGACCCCATTTGAGCTGGCCGGTGTACGACGATATCAAGTCAAAGCCCCTGACTCCCCGGTGCTCAGCATAGGGCATCCAACACACGTCAGTCACAGTCAGGGCATCCAGACGTCTCTGATAGGGGGCTCCCTTGATCCCCGTCATATGAGCCTTACCCGTAAGCCACCTGCAGTCCTGTGGGCTCCCCTCATCATAAGCATCATGAACGACGGATGTATGCACTGTAGGAAAGTGCTCGTATATCCAGCACTACAAACACATAGTCAACATCAATAAAAAAAAAAAGAGATTCAATGCTACTTCAATTTAAATTATCAGTAATAATACGTACTTGGAGAAGTGTAATATAACTGCCCAGCACTGCCGCGTAGAGGTCTGCGACGCGTCGTTCAGATGCTCGTACATGTGGACTAATAAAGTCGCTCCCCAGGCGAATCCCCCTGCCTGGGCCAGGTCCCTGAAAGCCTCCAGGTGCACGACATGTACATGGGTTGAATTCTTGTTGGCGAAAAAAGTATAACCCACCAAGTGGAGCAGATACATGCGGGTGCTACAACCCATCGTCTGGCCCTGCACTGGCTCTCATACAAGTCCCGAAGCCACCCCAACCGGACATGAGGCCCACCATCCTGTCGGGTCTCAAATGTAGCCTCCTCATGACTGACCTCAAGAAGCTCCGTCAGTAGACTAATCGCGTCTGAAGTAACCAGTGGCTCGAACGTATGCAATGCGCCAGTGATGGGAACATGTAGGAGTGACGCCATGTCATTCAGCGTGATTGTCAACTCGCCTACTGGCAGGTTGAACGTGCTAGTCTCGTGATGCCACCTCTCGACGAAGGCGGATATGAGTCCAGGATCAGTGGTGATAACAGAACACCTGATCAGTGGACTCAATCCGGTGGCAACAATCATGCCTTCGATCTTAGGCACTGGTCTCCCAATTTTATCTACTTTTCTACCGTGGGAGACCAACTTCAGATTGAGTCGTTCCTAAATTGAATAACAATTTATAATAACGTGTATATAAAAAACAATTCAACTACAAATAATTTTTATGTAATTAGTCAACATTAAAAACTACGTACCTATCCACTCTAGATGTTATGTGCGACATGCTCAGCAAAATCGGTCAAAATCGATGGGTCGCGTGATCCACCGGGGAATCCCTCATCTGCAGCAGGTGACCCCAAGCTCCCATCAGTAGCCACTCCCTCTGTCTGAACAGCATTGGCAGCGCCTGTCATCTCTGGGGTGGCATCAGACACATGAGGAACATCCTCATGCAACTGAGGCACATCCTCAGGTCTCTCTGTGACGTCCTCACGCAGATGAACCCGTTGCCTACATGCTGAAGCAGTAGGCCTGCGACCCCGAGGAACATCAGCCTGATGCGTATCCTCACTAATGTCTCTACCTCTACCAGCTCCTAACGCATGACCTAAACCTCGTGTTCTAACCATGATCTGAAATCATGAAGAACATTTACTTTTTTCGGTCAAATTAAATATTCAAATAATTGGTAACAAAGCTTTGTCATTACAAATTTGTTCAAACACATGTTTTGTATGTTTCTTACTAATTTGGTCAAATTAAGTTTTCAATGTTTCTTGGACATGATGTTCTCATGATATGTGTGACATTGTCACTTATGATATGTGTGACATTATGCTTCATTATGAGGGACATGTAGAATCAAGGCATGTTTTTTTGTTTTTTGGTTTAGTATTTTGAAAATAGGACAAAGAATTTAGGAGACACAATTCTCCTAAAAGCTGAAATTGAATAATGAAATAGTTTGCTTCCAACGGAATAATCAAATCGAGCATTATAAGATTTACTTCCAAGGGAAAAATAATAGGCACAATTTTTGGTTTTTGTTTGGATCATGTTTAAATTCTTTTTACAGCTCCAACAGGATTAACACTTACCCTTCTCTCATTAGTAACACAAAGCCCAAGATGAATGATGAGTGCTTCAAATCATGAGCAGATCCGAAGGGTGGAAAAAACAGCCTAGAGGATCACTTAAAAAAATTCCCACTGTTGTATCTCTATCTGACACATTTATTCTTTTCAATGAAGAAGTTTGAGTTCCATATTGCAGTTGGTCTAACAATCAGAGATTGGATTTAAGTTGTCTTAATTTATATGATATTGTGGAGCGCGTGCATGTTCAGAAGGAATTCCAAAGAAAAGAAAAAGCTCATGGCACTTTCTAGGTTTCTTTATATCAGGAAAATGTGTATTTTATATGTTTCTGTTCTTTGGTTTTGTATTTTCAAGATTGCTATCTTGTTAGCATTCAGTGTGCATGCGTGCTTGATTGTAGCACTCTGATTAGCATCAAGTTTGCTTGTGTAAGTGTCGTTATACATTTTTAGTGAATGATCAATTGATCTTTTGACAAAAAAAGAAAAAAGAAAAAAAAGAGAGGAAGCATTTACATAAAAGAGATGGAGAGCAGTAGATTGATGCCAGAGGAGTTTGAGTTCATTCAATTTTTGGTCATGTGATTAATTGCAAGAATATGAAATTACATCAAGTTTCTTCACTTCAAGAGATGGTTTCTCCAATAGGATTTACTTCCAAAATCTTGTGACAAAATTATCAAGGGATCACGAGATGGTTGCTTCTCAAATATGTTGAGATCTGAGTTGTTGGCCAAAATTATCAAGGGATCAAGAGATGGTTCCTTATTATCTTCCTCACATAGGCCACTGCTTGATGTGTAATTTAAAGAATCAGGAGATGATTGCTTCTCAAATATGTCTCATGATGAAACTTATCTAGAACACAGCTTGGTGAAACAAAAATATTTCACTAATTCAGTCTTTAATGAGATCTCAAATATGTCTCATTTATTTCACTGATTCAATGTAGAAAGCAAACTAATACTTTCCAACAAATGTAAAGCACTATCAAATGTTGTCTTACTTTTGGCTTATTCTTATTTTTTGGTACGTAGAATCCAAACTAAAAGCTAGCCCTCAACTACTTCCTGATTAATATCACTAAGTTTTGTTTCTTATTCTTTTACCTTTTAGTTTCCTCCATTTTTCTCTCTCTCTTTAATTCTATTAGCCTGAAATGAATTCTATTAGCATGTAACATTGTGTGATGATGAGATGCGATGCTGTATTTGTGATTCACAGGTTCCTATTTATCTCATATGGTATCAGCTTTGAATTTCCATGCTTATAACATTGCTTAGATTGTGTAGGTATCAGATTAGACAACTTTGTTTTCAATATCAAAAGAATTTTCATTGTACTTGACAGGTTGCAGGCTATTAGATTCGATTAGACAAATTTCTTTTCAATACCAAAATAAATTTAGAAACAGAGTAACACATGAACTTTGTTTTCTTGTCTCATATTTTTTCTTAATTACAAGTCTAACAGTAGTCTAATAGTTGCATATTGGTATCCTAGCTTACCTTGTTTTTTTTTTCTTAACCCTCTCATTCATCACGGAAAAAGAATCCTAACTAATCCACATAATTTATGCACTATATATAGTCATTTAGACATCCTAACCAAATGACAGCAAATAATAATTCAATTTAGACATCCTAACCAAATGAAAGCAAAATACAATAGGTGATGCATCAAAATTAGGGAGTTTGTGTAAGTTAAATACCATATACACTTTGTAATAGCAAATAAATAAATAAAATAATTACTAATATCAATAAATTGGTGGTTCAGACAAAATTTTCAAGAAAAACAAAAAACAGCAAAACATGGTCCGCGAAAGAAGTTTCGCATGTTCTTCCGCGAGAAGGATAGGTAGCCTGCGGAAGAAGGTTTCGTAGGTTCTTCCGCGACCAGGAAATGTTGCCTGCGGAATAAGGTTCCGCGGGATCCGCGGAAGACATAGTTCTTCCGCTGGATCCCGCGGAAGAACCTGCTGAACCTTCTTCCACCGGAACCCGGAAGAACCTTTTCACCTTTCTTCCGCAGGAGCCCGCGGAAAAACTCCTTCTTCCGCTACAATATCCAACTTCTCCTTCCACATGCGCGGAAAAAGGTTCTTCTCGCGGAAGAACCTTCGTCTTCAACCTCAGGCATCACACATCACTAATGTCGTCTATCCTACGGCCATTTACGCGAGAAATGAAGACACGATGTTAGAACACTAACTTGGATGGCAGAAGAAACGAACAAAGCTAGCCAAT
The DNA here is from genome assembly GCF_004193775.1 of Glycine soja. NCBI lineage: Eukaryota > Viridiplantae > Streptophyta > Magnoliopsida > Fabales > Fabaceae > Glycine > Glycine soja. The sequence continues at coordinate 33,812,625 of NC_041004.1, forward strand.
GGAGGATGCCAATAGCTGTGGAGGAGAAGAATGGAACCAAATTTGAAATCGAGAAGCAAATGAAGGGCGCGGAGGAAGAACGAAAGAAGAAGAAGGAAGAAGACGAACCTTTTTGGAAGGAGAAGAACGAAAGCGCGGAAGAAGAAGCTTGCTGGGAGGGAGATTGCTGGGTGCACGAGAGAAGAAGGAAAGCGCGGAAGAAGAAAACGTTTTTTTATTAAATATATTAACTTTTATTTTTTAAATGAAGGGTATTTTTGGAAGTTCATTGAATTGCTGGTGCACCTAGCAACACCCATCGCATTACTAACCTAACATGAATCACCCTTGGCCAACTTAGATAGAAAAAAAAACTATTTTGGTAAAAAACCAAAAAAGCCCAATTCGGTGTCTCCCCCCTTTCTCTCCGTCTCATTTCCTCTCTCTCCTTGCTTGATTTGATCTTTCGCTCTCTTCTTGATTTGTCTATTTATTTTTTTCTCAAATCATTTCTAAGTTAAAAGAAACTACTACTTTAACTTGTGTAATTCACATGATAAAAATTTATTTTATAACTAAAATTTATAATAAATAAATGTTTGTAAATATATAAAATATTATAATTACAATTTGTAACAAATTAATATTTTTGAACATATAAATTATATTTAAAATTTACGATAAACAACTTATATTATAATATAAGTTTATTTTTAACTCTTAATAATTTTTTAAAAAAATATTGAAATTAAATTTAGAAATAAAGATGAAAAAGTAGATTGAAAGATATAAGAATTTTTTTTAAAAAAAAACTCTTAATAACGTGCTAATATTGTAAAATGATTCTTAAAAACATTCTTTTTAAAAATAATTATTCTAATTTTTTTAATCAATAGGAAATAAAGATCAAGGGCAACAAGAGCAAAACAAAAACAAGAAGGCTACACTCGTAGGGAAAACATTCCAAGAGCATCAGCCAACGACATAGGGAATAAAGAAACTGGACAAGAAACCAAAGTAGGCATAGATTCTCTAGAGGATGAACCCTTCTTTGAAAGCTAATCTGCACAAATGTTGGCTTCTTTATAAACATGAAGAAACGATAGCTACCACTGTTTTGTCTTGAAAGTACAAATACGGTTGATAATGGATGCATACGGATGATAGGTTGTAACACCCTTTGCAACTAACTGAAGGGCTAGCAATGAATCTGACTCACACTCGACGCTCTTGTAGCCGGAGTTCCAAGCGAGAGAGAGGCCATGAAATAAGGCATGTAATTCTGCATTAAGAGAGGTTGCAAAATCACAACTACCTGAAAAACTTGAGAGCCATTGACCAAGGTTGTCACGAAGGATTCCACTGAAACCCGCCTTACCTGTGTTACCTAACAAACTACCACTACTAGAAAAAAGGCCTTCTACATCGGTTCTGAAGGCCTTTCTACATCGGTTATAACCCATGGTGGTAGTAGGTGTCATTGAAAAGCCTAAGCCCTTCAACATCGGTTGAACGACCGATGTAGAAGGGGAGTTTTCTACATCGGTTGTGAAGAGAGGACCGATGTAGAAGGGGAGTGTTTCTGCATCGGTTGTGTAGGCAGAACCGATGTAGAAGAGAAGTTTTCTACGTCGATTGTGAAGGGAGGACCGATGTAGAATGGTGATTGTTTCTACATCGGTTATATTTGAACCGATGTAGAATGAGACATTTTTTTTTTTGGCAAAATTTAGGAACGCAGGTCAATTTTCAGCTATCAAATTAGTTACTGAATGCAGTACAAATATGTAATACAATACAAGAAGCTATGAAAGAATCAAGAATCAGATATAAGAGATAAAGGTTTAAATGTGATAAGTGATATGGTATAACAAAAAGAGGGAAATAAATACAAATAAAAAACATTAAGAGAAGAACTTATGTGATTTAGTATGTTTGATGCGTGGAAAAGAGACGATGCATGGAAAAGATAATGGAAGAGTGTAGTTTACATTATCAATGGCAGAAGATGAGAACAAAGCATTGTCACCCTTGAGTCGAGCTACTAAAAGGAGAAAATCACAAAAGTGAAGATAAAATTAAAAAGAAAAGAAAAGCGTACAATAGAAAGAAAAGAAAGATACCGTAACGAGCAATGGCATTGCTCTCAAAGACTGGACCATCGGGCGTTTCCAAGACAGGAACCTGAAAGGAGAAGCATGAAAGTAAATTTTGATTTTGATTGATTAAGTAGTAAGACGGGAATAAGCAAAGCGTACCTTCCCAATGGAATTCATTTTAAGGAATTCAAGAGTTCTATTAGAGGCACCAATGACTCCAAGAGTGGTAAGCCTCAAATACTCAAATAATCTGGACTTACTGGTTGTATTAAGGAAGGGATACAAATAGAGGTATATGAGTTGCAGATGAGAAAAAGGTAAGTGTAAAGAGTGAACAGAGTAATAGCTTTTCCCTTCAAGTGTAAATTTCAATGAGCAAAAACCCTATTGAAACATATATGGTAATGTCAAAGCAATCTCCTTAATTTTATATTAACAAAAAGGGTTGAAAAATATTCTTACAAAATAGAAAAGAATGAATTGAAAAATATTAAAGTAAGAAAATTTAAAAAGGAAAAAAATTCTGAAAATACAATATTTTCATAATTAAAATAAAAATCTTAACACATGTTTAAAAATTAACACATATTTAAAAATTAAAATAACAATATTTTTAGAACAATATTAACCTAACTATTAATATTAACACATGTTTAAAAATTAAAATAACAATAAATATTTAGAAACTTATTTAATATTCTAAAAACTTATTTTAAATTTTCTTAACTACAGGACCCATTCATGTGAATCAGCGTACTTAAGTCCATCCAAGACTGCGAAGCAAGCAAAAAGATGTGAGCAAAACAAGTGAATTAGGCCTCTGCTTCCACATGCAAATAGATAACAAAAATAAAGTGATAAGCATCTGGAGAAAGAAAAAGGAGGCAAGAGAGGAGATCTGGAGGCAGAAGAGAGTTTGAGTGCATTGGCAGTGGCAGAAGAGAGTTTGATTTAATTAACTACTGTAATCATTTTACAAAAGGGCTCTATTAGTCATTTTATATTTGAAATTTATTTTCAATTAAAAAAATTAACTACTGTACCCACTAACTATATATATATATATATATATATACACACGATGACATCAATCAATTAAAAGTTATTCAGGCTCAAGTTACATTGAAGTACATAAAAACATAGATTTAACATAAAGTTTTATTTTTATGAGAGGCAAATAGTTTAAACTACATTTGAATGTGTTATAAGAAGAAGTAACTACTGATTAGATTACTTCAAAATTTCACTAGTTTACATTTTAAAAATTCTAAAAAATTACATGACACTTAGCTTAGGAAATTAAAATTAGAAAATGAATAACAAACTAAACAGTAAAAAAAATAACGAAAATTCAATTGTGTGAAAGTCTAGCCCAAATATCATCAGCCTTATTCTTAGGATGTGTCATTGGATCATAGATGTGCTTTTTTATGTAAAATAAAGTAGTTATAGTTATTAACAAATTTTAATGATTAATGTTATTAAGATACATTTGCCTGAAACATGTAGTATTATTCCTTTTCGTATTTTTAATATAAATCACATCTTTTTTTTAACTCATTCAGATATCACAAAAACCATCTTCAACAATAACAATTAAATATTACCAACAATAATATCAAAGGAAGAAAAAAAAAGTGTGACATCTTCTACTGAAAGAACTTACTAACAATGCGTGTGTTCCTTCTTCCAGCATCTTTACTTCCAAAAAAAAATACATAATAGAATAATTAGACAATTGATAAAATACTTAACTTATATAGAGGCAGAACTTGTATACCTAATATTGATAGAATAATTAGACAATTGATTTTGAAAGCACATAAAAGTAAGTATGCAGTGTACAAAAAGATAGGGAGAGATTGGATCACCTTGACGTATACCATGGGATGGGCTTAAAGGATCCAGTCCCACACCATATTAACAAAGGAGTGTGTGATCCAGCTTAAAGGATCCCTTTTAATGCAAAGAAATCTGGTTTTAAAAATCACATAGTTCACCAATCAAACTCTTAATAAACAAATTGCATATTAATCTTTGTACAAAATTATCCAAAGTCCGGCTGCACAATTAATATTTACACCAAAAGTCACCTCTTCCAGAAATTCCGGCTGTTCCTCATATATTTGCCTCAGCTCATCCAACTACACAATAACAAAATTATCCAAAGTCCAAAAATTAAAAAGTCCCAATCAATAATAAATTTTATAAATGATAATATTAAATATAATAAAATTAAAGACTAAAATATTTAAGAGGTTAAAAAAAAGATATTTAAGAGGAAAATGAAATGAAACGTATCATTAATTAAAGATGCAAAGAAAAATATTTAAGAGGTTAAAAAAAAAGATAGTATTTGTACATTTTGTATTTTTGTTGACGAGTGTATGTTGGTAGCGGAATAGTATTAGCTGTATTTTACTGAAAAGTAACAGTATTCAAGAACTGTGATTTGGTACATGTACAATCTGTAGAACTGTGATTATCAGTGCAATTCCCTGTTGGAACAACCAATGAAAAAGAAATTATGATTAAACGGACAGTGACTATCTTTGATGTATGACTTTTCAGCATGCTTGAACCACCTGCACAGGAAAACAAAATAAGATTCTTCTACAACATTGTGGAGGAAGTGAGGAACATAATGACAACTTCAATTAAAAAGGACATAAAAGAATGCAAGATTGGAAACTCAAACATTCTAGAACACAACATCATCAATGTTTGAAATTTGAAAATTACTCTCAAATTTGAGGAAAGAAGAGACTAATTTACCTTATGACATGATTTTCACCAGTACAAGGTATTAAAGCATGCTGATCCTATATCATTTGAAACATTTATATAATATAATATACTTTTTGAAAATAATTAATGAAATATACATTTAAATGAAAAGGTAAGATAATTCTTTTAATGCTGAAGAAATCAAGCTGATCATGAAATAAAAAAGGCAACCCATCCAAATTCCAACAGGATTTGTTATTGTCATAAAACACATGTCAACTCTCCCCGGATCCAATTTGAGCTTCTCAAATAATTAAAGAGGAATTGATTTAAAAAATAAAATATGGTAACCTTGATAAATGGATACTAAGACCAAAAATTATTAATAACATTCATTTAAGATGATACACCACACCTGGACAAAAGAGCAACCAAGCATGTTTGCAAGCCCTACACATACAAGAAAAAATGTGGTTAGCGATGACTTGGCAGCGAATAACATGGAAAATTGGCAATAGCAGGAAAGACAGAATTTGAATTCGGTTATGGAAACAGAGAATTTTTATAAAATGCACTCATGCAGCAATGTCATAGACATTAAATTGTTGGCTTCTTTTTCCTACATAGATATAATAGGTAATAGATTTTTTTTTCCCTCACAGATGCAAAAATATCAAATTTTAGACTGATTTAGTGGAAGTTCATACCTCAATACCACCAATACAGAAGAGAACAACCAAAACGTCAATGAACCATGACGACATCAGTTTGTAAAGCATAAACAGGAAACACAAAGCAAATACAACAAAAAGCACTGCAGCTTTCACATTCATGTTTACAACTCCACTAACACTAGCATATTTAGTGTTTGGGATTTCATCTAAAGCATCCTATAAAAAAGAAAAAATTAACAGTCAGTAGTAGCATCAACAACATATTAAGAAAAGAAATGAGAATCCAAATTGAGAAAATACTAAAAGAATAGGAAAAGCATACCTTTAGTAGCTTATCTTGTTCAATAACTGCTTCTCGGGTTGTCCTAGCTGACCAATATGATGCACACAATATTGTAAGAATTGCCATCATCCAAAGAAATACTTCTGCTATGTCAACAGCTGGTCGAAATGGTGAGTACAGCTGCACAGACACTACAAAACGGAAAAAAAAAATTAGAAAGAGGGTTAGGAATCCACCCATGTCAAAGTACAAAACAAAAAACAACAAAGAAAAAATTCAAAGGAACAAGTCTTGGATTATGAATCTTGTTCCCTAATAAATCAGATGGTAAATTCTTAGTTCAAGATCAGCTTTAGCTCGGGTCATGAAGAGGCTTCCTTACCATGTGCCTGCAAAAGCTGTAAATCCATATCTCTAACAATTCTATCAGATGCATGCTCCTAAAAACCGCAAAATTAATAGCCACAACCTCAACACACTAACATCAATTTCAATTTCCGCTCCTAATAATAATAATAATTTAATAAATATAAGAAATTTCAAATTGTAACTAGTGGAATATCGCAAAAAGAAAAGGAAATGTACGTACCGGGTGGTGACAGAGGCGGCGGAGAGAATCAGCGGCTTGAGTTCGGTGTCAAGCCCTAGATCGAGAGCACTTCGTCCCAATCGATGCCTTCTGGAGTGGAATAGCTCTGAAGCTCTCATCATACACTGCGAATCATGATTCAATGTTCGGTGGTTTCTGTCTCAGCATGCGAATGACGCGGTGAGGTGAAGAGTTGTGAGATATGGAGAAAAAGGAAAGGGAAAGAAAGAGAGGTCAATGACAACTGGCAAGTTCGATGAAGAAGTGGAACACTGTCTGCGATGACAGCGGACGGGCATGGAAGACTACGGAGTGGCCTGGGGTTCACGGAGGGCATGATGCGACGATGTCACTGGAGCGGCAGCTAGCTAGGGCTTTTTGTCGCGTGGGTTAGTGGTGAAGCTAAGGAATATAAATGACTAAGCAAACAAAGATGGGTGGTAGGAAAACACCTTTGTACCGTAGTACAAAATTACCACTCTGCCATCCTGCACACTCAACAAAGGCGGTTCTACATAAACGTCGTTGTTGTGTTTGATTTTATTACAAAATTGTCACCACAAAACTTTCTAAGACGGTTCTCTAGAACCGTTTTAGAATCAACGACGTAAATAATAGCATTTTTAGTAGTGTACCATCCACATTCAACTTGATTGAGTTCTCTGCTGGTAAAGTGGTAGGGACCAAGATACTGTAAGCGGTTGCTTCTGAGCCATTGAATTGGGGGAAGGAGAGAAAGCAATATCATATGTTATTTTTGCTTGATTTATAATTAAGTAACCAACGTTGTCATTTCTTATCATTGAAAATCTCCATATTCCACGCACGTTGGTAGTTGGTCAGATGATAGTTGATAGTTGATAATTGATAGTTGATAGTTTTAGAGAATTGTTTTAGAAAGAAGGCTATGTCATTGATTTTTTGGATTATCAATTACAACATACTAATTGCTTATTTATAGGCTCAATTCGACAACCTCTCAATGATGGTGAATGTTTCTACATTACTTTAGGTTTTTCTAGAGTTTTCATGATAGATTAGTATCATGATAGTTCTAAGTTCTTCTATCTTATACATACACTTATAGTTCTAAATTGTTCTACCATATTCATACACATTATAGTTCTAGATTGTTCTACCATATTCATACACACTATAGTTCTAGGATATTCTACCATTTTCATACATATTATATTTAAGAATATTCTAGAAATTTGTTGCAATTTCAGAATTCCTCCTTGATGCAAATTTCTGTGACTCCGAGCATAGCTCGTAATTATTCAAATATTGGTCTCGGCAACGCCTTCGTGAATATGTCTGCAATTTGAACTTCTGTTCTGCAGTAGTCGAGTTTGATCTCTTAAGTTGCTTCAACTTCTCTGATAAAGTGATACTTGATTGCTATGTGTTTTGTTTTGCTGTGATGAATTGGATTCTTCACCATTGTAATTGCTGATTTGTTGTCGTAGTTGATTTTAGTAGGTTCATCTTGTTTTTCTCCCATGTCTTCAAGTATCCTATGAAGCCATATAAATTGACTCGTTGCTTCAGCGGTTGCCACGTACTCTGCTTCTGCTGTTGATTGTGCTACTGTAGCTTGCTTCTTCGACGCCCAAGAGAAAATTCCCGATCCTAGTGAGAAAGCATAGCCAAAGGTACTCTTCATGTCATCTGTCGAACCTGCCCAATCACTGTTGGTGTAGCCAAGTAATTCTGAGTTGGTTTCGGTAGTATACCATATACCGAACTCTTTTGTTCCTGTAGATACCTCAAAATTCTTTTTCCTGCTACAAAGTGTATTTGACTTGGGCTTTGCATGAATCTTGATAGAAGACTTGTAGCATACATTATGTCAGGCCGTGTAGCTTGAGACTTGATGTAAAGTGTAGGCTCACTCTTGCTCCTCCTAAATCCTCGATCCATGAAATACTGATCGATTCTGCTATATCATGCTCGAGGTGCTTGCTTCAAACCGTAGAGTGCTTTTCTTAGTCTTAACACTTTGCTTTCTTTTGCCTTCAGGCATAAATCCTTGTGGCTGCCCCACATAGATATCTTCTTCAAGTACGCCGTTAAGGAAGGCGGATTTGACATCTAGTTGATGGATACTCCATCCTTTTTGTGACGCAAGAGCTATTAGAGCTCTTATGGTATCAAGACGAGCTACTGGTGCAAATGTCTCATTGTTGTCAATTCCAAGTTGCTGTGAGTAACCCTTAGCTAATAGCCTCGCCTTGTGTTTTTGTATGGTGCCATCAGGGTTGAGCTTTGTCTTATAGACCCACTTAACCCCAATGATATCTTTTTCATGGGGACGATTTACTAACTCCCATGTGTTGTTTTTCTTGATCATCTGTATCTCTTCTTCCATTGCCTTGACTCATACTTCCTGCATTGACGCTTCTTCAAAGCTTCCAAGTTCAAGTATGGCCAAGTTACAAGTTTCATATATGTTCACCAAAGATCTTACTCGTCTTGGAGTAGACTCTGGTGATGATAGTTCTTGATCTTGTTGTTGTGGTGGAGGTGAAGGTGGTTCACCTGGGTCTTCTTCCTCAGCTTCTTCTTGAGGTAGTTGAGCAGGTATAAGAACGTTCTTTTCCACTTTTTCTTCATCCCAATTCCAAGAAGCGTACTCATCAACTTTAACATCTCGACTGATGACAAGTTTCTTAGTTTGCAAGTTGTAGACACGGTAGCCCTTAGAGATATTGCTATACCCAAGGAAGATACCTCGTATAGTCTTGTCTTTAAGCTTGTGCCTCTTCACGTCTGGAAAATGAATGTAGCATATAGATCCAAAGACCCTTAGGTGCTTTGCTGATGGCTTCTTCTCGTTCCAAGCTTCAATTGGAATCTTGTCTTTTACAGACTTAGTTGGACATCTGTTGAGTATGTAAACAACAGTGTAGACTGCTTCAGCCCAGAATGTGTTAGGTAATCCCTTCTCCTTGAGCATCACTCTAGCCATTTCCATAACTGTGCGATTCTTTCTCTCGGACACTCCATTTTGTTGAGGAGAATATGCGACTATAAGTTGTATTGCTCTTATTCATCTTTACTTGGGCTATCTCAGACCTTTTATTTTTGTTGTCTAAGATTTTGCGTACACCTCCTTCAAAGTGAAGTGTGTAGCCTCTCTCCATCATTTGGACAATGCATAGAAGATTTTCTTTTAGGCTGGGAACTAGTAAGACATCATGGATGAATTGTGTACCTTTATTTGTCTCCACCATGACAGTGCCTTTGCCTTTTGATTCAACCACACTTCCATTTCCCAGTCAAATTTTGACTTTGACAGACTCGTCAATGCTTTTGAAAATAGTCTCATCCTTGGCCATGTGATTGCTACATCCACTATCCAAGTATCAGCTTCCTCCCTTTTCTTTTATTGAGTCTTGAGTGGCATAGACCATACATTGTTCTTGATCATGCTCCTCTGCGATATTGGCTTGATGCCTATTTTTGTTGCGACAATTTTTCTCTACGTGACCAAACTTCTTGCAATGGTTGCATTGTGGCATATTACGGAACCAACAATTTTTCTCTGTGTGGCCTTGCCTTTTGCATATATTGCATGGAGGATTTTTATCTGTTTTGTTCTTAAGGAAATTCCTAAAACCTTATCTTCTTCTGGAAGTTTCTCCATAATTTTTCTTTCCTCTATTTTCTTTGTTTTGGGGCTGAAATTTAAACTTTGACTGGAAGGCATTTTCAAGTGTATCTTCTTTATGCCTATATAGTCTTTGCTCATATGCTTCAAGAGAGTCCACAAGTTCTATCTCTGATAGAGTGGACAGATCTTTGGTTTCCTCAATCGTTGTCACAATTGGGTCAAACTTTTGGGGCATAGTAATTAGAATTTTCTCAACAATTTTCTTGTCTAGAATATCTTCCCCAAAATCTCTCTTTTGATTAACTATTTCTTTAACTTTAGAATAGTAATCTTTAACTGTCTCAGACTCCTTCATCTTCAATAGTTCAAAATCTCTTCTTAGAGATTGAAGTTTAACGGCACGTACCTTAACACTTCCTTGAAACTCCTCCTGCAATGTGTTCCACGCTTCTTTAGCAGTCTTAGCTCCCATAATTCTTGGGAAAATTGGATCAGACACTGCTTGTTGCAAGGTGAACAACGCCTTTGAATTTTTCTGTTTATTTTTCTTCAACTCTTTTTCTTAAGATGCATTAAGAGCTGAAGTATCCGCGGGAACGGTGAAGCCTGCTTGATGCAATCCTATCCCGCAAGGGCATTGGGTAGAAGACTCCAAGTAGATTGGGCTAGAGATCCAAGGGAAGGCCCTAGGGTTCTCATAAGCCTTAGGGTATATTTTGAGCCCATGGGCTAAGTATGAGCCCGCTTATCTTTGTAAATATTAGAATAGGTTTTTCCTTCATTTGGGCCTTGTATTTTGGCCATTCTAGTAGTATAGGGTTTTAGCCTTATATTTCGGGGCATTTTGAGTAGTCTTTGTAGTAAGGACTTTTTTTTTTGTATTTTCATCTTTTTTTGTCATGGGGGTGAGCTTAGCTATTATAGGGGGTGTGTAGCTAAGCTCTAGCTTCTCATCTCAAGGAGGTGAGCTTAGCTATTAGAGATGTGTGTGTAGCTAAGCTCTAGCTTCTTTAGGAATCTTCTTAAGGAAGCTTCTCAAGGAGGTGAGCTTAGTTATGAGAGGGGTGTGTGTAGCTAAGCTCTAGCTTCTCAAGGAAGTTTTCTCAAAGAAGCTTCTCAAGGAAGTTTTCTCAAGAAAGCTTCTCAAGGAAGCTACCTAGTCTATAAATAGAAGCATGTGTAACACTTGTTGTAACTTTGATGAATGAAAGTCTTATGAGACACACTTCAAAGTTCTACTTCTCCCCCTCTTTTATTCCTTCAATTTCGTGCTCCCCCCTCTCTCTTTCTCTCCCTCTTTCTTTTCCTCCATTGAAGCATCCTTCCAAGCTTCTTATCCAAGGCTCATCTTGGTGGTGAAGCTCCTTCTTCCATGGCTTATTCCCTAGTGGATGGCGCCTCCCTTCTCCTCTTCTCCTTTGCCTTCCGCTGCATCTCCATGGTGAAAAATCACCATTGAAGGACCTCATTGAAGCTCAAAGATCCAGCCTCCATAGAAGCTCCACAAGCAAGCTTCCATCAAGTGGTAATCAGAGCACAAGAGCTTCAAGTAGGTGCTCCTTAAATCTCCATTAATTTTTTTTGCTTTACCTTCTCTTCCATTGTTGTTTCTTCATTTTTTCTCCATGTATCTCCTCATATGTCTTGTGCTAAATGTTGTTAACTTGATTCTTTAGAGTTTCCATTGATTAAACTTGCTATAGAAGCTACATTTGATTTTCTATGGTTCAAATTTCTTGTTCTTGTTCTTGAACCATGAATTGTGTTGAGTTTAGGTTCCTTTGAGTTTTGTCTTGTTATTTTTTGTGGCTGAAACCTAAATCATAAAATTCTTAAAAAAATATAAAAGTAGAAGAAAACCTCAAAAATCTAGAGTGACTTGTTCACCTGTTGTAGTTTTGTCATAGAAGTCATGTCTAGTCATGAAACTTGTCACATAAGATTTCTTATGTTGTGCTGAATTTTATTTTCTTGTTTCTTTGTCTAACTCATTTGTTCATGAGTGTATGAAATTATTTTAGCCTATTATTTGATTTGAGTCAAATCTTTCATGTTAATTAGTCCTTAACATGTTCATGCAAAATTCTTAGAGAGTCTTTGATTGTGAACCTTTTCTTGAACTTTTAGGTTTCTTTATGATTGTGTCTATTGTGAATTTGAGTTTTGGTGATTGAATTGCTGGCTGAAATGTTGATCCTAAGTGAATATTGAACTCCTAAAACTGTGGTAAACAATACTAGTGAGTTCAACATACATAGGAAGGTTGAAAGTAAGCCCAAGGCAATCAATATACCATGCTTAAAAAAAAATCGCTGGTGCTGGCAGCTTGGACATACAAACTTGTAAAAATTACTGAGAATTGGTTACTTCGAATTTTGAGCTGAAATTTTTACTGAATTTTCTAGACATCTGGAAAAAAGTTAGAAAAAAAGAAACAAGTGATTTGGATAAAATGAAAAAATAAAAAAAATCACACAAGTTGGCAGGAAAATCAGTATCCAGAAAAAAAAAAGGGTGAAAGGGAAGTGTGCTTGTTGTTTTGGCTCAAAATTTATTCTATAATTGGAAATTTCAATTGAAAATTAGTGTGAAGACAAGTGCCAAAGCTAGAGGTTTGTTGAGTCTGTTTTTTTTTTAGTTTTTTTTACTCTACTCTAGAGCCATTCTAAGTTTCTCTTTTAGTCCTAGCTTGCTTCTATGTCCTTTTCATTGCTTTAATTGTTGAATAATCCTTGAAAAATTGTCTTGTTAAAAACTCCATTGGTTTATCTTTCATTTCATTTTTTTTGGTCTTTGGTTATTGCTTGTCTCTTTGTTTCCTTGTTTGTGAGTTGCCATATAGGGAATTGGAAAGGAGGATTGGTGTCATCCCTTGAAGAATCTGAGTCAAGAAGCAAGGGGCCAACCACCTTAAGAGCTATTGGACTAAGAAGCACTCCAAATTGAGTGAATCACCAAAGAGAGAACAACCACCAAAATTGAGGACCGTTTTTTAATTTTGTAATTTGCAATTTACTTACCTTCATTGCTTTCAAGTTTTGTAACAAAAAGGCCTTTCATTGGAAGTGTGTTGGGAGCCTCCAATAGGTTACCAAACTTCCATTTGTGTGTAATAATTTTAGGCAATTTTTTCCCTAGGATAGTGAGTGTTTTGTTGGGAACCTTGAATTTGGTCATCCAAACACTCTTAGGATTCGCCTAGTTTACATTTCTTGCTTACTTTCAAAGCTTATTTCCTTTACCTTCCATTGTCAAACCGCCTAGATAGGTTTCCTTTTACCAATTAGTTTTTTACCTTATCTTTTATTTTGGATAGTTTTAACCATAATTTATTTTACCTTTTGTTTTCAAACCTCCAACAAGAAAGAACCGCAACTTAGGAACCAACATGAGTCATCATTCATCTAGTGTTAATGGCGAGGGTACTAGTCATACAGACCCTTTATCTAGAATCTTAGATGAGTTGAGTTCCCTAAAGTTATGGAAAGAAAAACAAGAGAGAAAAGAAAAAGGAAAAAAAAGAGTGAAAGAAATAAGTCAAGATGAAAGAAAGAAAATAAGAGAGGAAGAAAGAAGAAAAATAATGAAACAAGTGAAAAGAGAAAAACATGCCTCCTATAGAAGTCATAACTCTTGCAAAAGCCTAAGTGAAGAACTTCGTGACTATTACGAAGGAAGGCATAGGTCACATCTTAGACCTCACTCCCATAGAAGAGAAAAGGAAAGAAAGCCTCAAGAGGCTAACATTAAACTCTCATACTTCCATGGGAAGGACAATGTAGAGGCTAACATAGATTGGGAAATAAGGGTAGAGCAACAACTTAAAAAGATGTCTACTTCAAAATCTTATGTCTCTCACTCTTATCCAAAGAAAGACCAAGGTCAAGGCATCTTAGGGGTGACACCTTCTAAGCCCAAAGATGATAAGGGAAAGACAATAGAAAAGCAAGCCCCTAAGGCTAGTATGCAAGAGAAAACTAGCTCTATAAAGTGCTTTAAATGTCTTGGAAGAGGACACATTACTTCTCAATGCCCCACCACAAAAACCATGATTATGAGGGGCCAAGACATTTATAGTAGCCAAGATGAGGCTACTACTTCACCTTCCTCTAGTGAAAGTGAAAAAGCAAAAGGGGAAGAATCTAGTGAAGAAATCTACCCCCAAGAAGAAGGACAACCATTAGTGGTTAAAGAGAAGTGTAAGGAGGTAAGTGTCTCCTCCAAGAGTTTAGCTAAGAAGGAAACTCATTTTACAATAAAGACAAACAATAAAGAAACTTTCCCTCTTAGACAACCTCCACATTTTCTCTTTTGTAAAAAGGCACTTGCTAGCATTGCCACACCTCTTGGGCTTGAGTTTATTCCTCAAGTAAAGAAGTTGTTGGATGAGGGTTTGGTTCGCAAGAGCTTAAATCCTTGTGCTTTGTTGGTGCCCAAAATAGGTATTATTAGGCACCAAGTCCCTAAAATAGGTGGTATGATGAATGTTTTGAGTGGTGCAACCCTCTTTTGTAAAATCACTCGTACACCTAACATCTTCATGGTGTGTGTACATAGGGACCCATTAGGTAGGTTTATTCTTATTTTTAGTTTCAATACAAACTTAGGTACTCATATGGGACACCTTAGGTTTGTCATACTTTTTGGTAGGAATAATCAATATGAAAATACAGAAAAAGGTATGTTTTATTGCCTTACTTTTCTTAATTTTTCAAATAGTGATCAAGGGGTTCCCATTAACCCTAAGAGAATAAAGGTCATTCCTGAGTGGCCCACTCCACCAAGTATAAGAAAAATTTGGGGCTTCCATGACTTAACAAACTTTTACAAAAGGTTTGTCCCATATTTTTCTATACTTGTAGCACCACTCATTGAGTTGGTGAGAAACCATGTTCCTTCATGGGAAGATGCCCAGGAAATGGGTTTTCAGACCTTACCTTACTTCAACATACCAAACACCACTAATACATATGTTTTTTTTTCTTTTTACAGGTGTTGAGGGAAGGAGCCCAGAGTATGAAGAACCTTGGGATTTGAGGTCAAATCCTTTCCAAGGTGGAGGGAATGATGCAATCCTATCCCGCAAGGGCATTGGGTAGAAGACTCCAAGTAGATTGGGCTAGAGATCCAAGGGAAGGCCCTAGGGTTCTCATAAGCCTTAGGGTATATTTTGAGCCCATGGGCTAAGTATGAGCCCGCTTATCTTTGTAAATATTAGAATAGGTTTTTCCTTCATTTGGGCCTTGTATTTTGGCCATTCTAGTAGTATAGGGTTTTAGCCTTGTATTTCGGGGCATTTTGAGTAGTCTTTGTAGTAAGGACTTTTTTTTTTTGTATTTTCATCTTTTTTTGTCATGGGGGTGAGCTTAGCTATTATAGGGGGTGTGTAGCTAAGCTCTAGCTTCTCATCTCAAGGAGGTGAGCTTAGCTATTAGAGATGTGTGTGTAGCTAAGCTCTAGCTTCTTTAGGAATCTTCTTAAGGAAGCTTCTCAAGGAGGTGAGCTTAGTTATGAGAGGGGTGTGTGTAGCTAAGCTCTAGCTTCTCAAGGAAGTTTTCTCAAAGAAGCTTCTCAAGGAAGTTTTCTCAAGAAAGCTTCTCAAGGAAGCTACCTAGTCTATAAATAGAAGCATGTGTAACACTTGTTGTAACTTTGATGAATGAAAGTCTTATGAGACACACTTCAAAGTTCTACTTCTCCCCCTCTTTTATTCCTTCAATTTCGTGCTCCCCCCTCTCTCTTTCTCTCCCTCTTTCTTTTCCTCCATTGAAGCATCCTTCCAAGCTTCTTATCCAAGGCTCATCTTGGTGGTGAAGCTCCTTCTTCCATGGCTTATTCCCTAGTGGATGGCGCCTCCCTTCTCCTCTTCTCCTTTGCCTTCCGCTGCATCTCCATGGTGAAAAATCACCATTGAAGGACCTCATTGAAGCTCAAAGATCCAGCCTCCATAGAAGCTCCACAAGCAAGCTTCCATCACTGCTTCTACTATGTCCCATAAATCTTGAGATGAAAAATATGTTTCCATTTTAACACGCCAAAAATCATAATTTTCACCATTGAAGATAGGCATAGAAATAGTTGACGATTGAGTAGTGTTATCCATAGCTTAGAAAAAATATTATTGGAGTGGGTTAATAGTACAAAGGAAATTTTTGAAGTAGTTAGGAAGATTTTGGAATGGTAGGCAAGTAATATAACTACGCCCAATGTATGACCGAACGTAGCTCTGATACCACTGTTGGTAGTGGTTAGATTATAGTTGATAGTTGATAGTTTTAGAGAATTTTTTTAGAAAGAAGGCTATGTAATTGATTTCTTAGATTATCAATTACAATATGCCAATTGTCTATTTATAGACTCAAGTCACCAACCTCTCAATGATGGTGAATGTTTCTACATTACTTTAGGCCTTTCTAGAGTTTTCATGATAGATTAGTATCATGATAGTTCTAGGTTCTTCTATCTTATACATACACTTATAGTTCTAGATTTTTCTACCATATTCATACACATTATAGTTTTAGATTGTTCTACCATATTCATACACACTATAGTTCTAGGATATTCTACCATTTTCATACATATTATATTTAAGAATATTCTAGAAATTTGTAGCAATTTCAACATAACCAACACGCACATGCAAAAAGACCACCACGAGAAAGATTCATCTGGGTCGAGATCTAATCCATTGCATCATTGCTTTGGAAGCTTATCTGTGATGAAAACTGTAGAATATTCCAAACCATCTTTGAATTGGGAAAGTCGCGCAAAAAATGAAGACTTTCCTCTACTATGCTGCACATGTGACAAGAAAAATCAAGACAAAGGTGTCGTTGAAAACGGACTTGGTTAGTTGGAAGGTTATCCTTAAAGACAAGTGTTTGACAATTTCTGGTAGTAATCCACGCAAAAGATGAGGTTGTGTTGTATTAACCAATTGGAGAAGGGTCCCAAATAATAACATCACCCAACTGGTCTTCTAGAACAATGCTCAATAACTTATTCTTAATATCATCGGACAAAGGAGTTGCTAACATGTTGAAATGCCAACCTCCTTGAAAGAAACATCCTTAACTAGTAGTTGAGTGTCATAAATATGAACAAAATCTAGTAGTTGATTGATAGCACCATCCTCCATGAATTTGTCAAAGAATAAGGACACCTCCCCCCTTCCCAGATGCATACAAAATCCATCTCGAAGCTCATTTAAAGCCTTCACTTTGGAAGCCTAAGTGTAAAAAGCACCCTGATCGAGCATCAATAACATGCATGAAGTGAGTGTGTTGGATATTAATTACGGGCCATTTGAACCCATAATCTATAGGGTTCATACCAAACTTTCTTCCCCAACATGGCAATGTTAACTTGCTCTACGAATACCTAAGCCATCCTTAACTTCAGGTCTAGTTATTTTTTCCCAACTGACTTGTTAGCACACCCTTCGGATACCAGATGTTTTGCATTGTGTAAGTTTGAATAGCTGAGAGTACTGAATGGACGAGAGTGACTCTATAAGCCCTATTCAAAAGGTGGCTTTTCCAACCATGCCAACTTGTTATTTATACGGTCCATAATGAAGAAAAAATCAACAGATTTAACCCTATGAGAAAAATAGGAAATCCCAAATACTTCCCCATATTAGTAGTTTGCATAAATTCTGTAATTAGCTACCATATAATTTTTTACTTTATTTTTAAATTTCTAATTGTAAGTAGCTTTATGTTAAATTACAGCTTATATAATTGTTGGGAAATCGATGTTCTAATGCCACTATTGGGTAATTAACGCTCCCCCAAATAAAATTACCTACCTCCATAAAGGGTGGTAAGAACGCAGCAAAGATTACACCGTAGGAAAAATAATAACACACAAGAATTTAACATGGTTCGACACCTCTTGCCTATGTCCACGAAACCGTCTCAAAAATATTTTCACTATCACAAAAATGATTACAAGATTGTAACTCATCCTAAATAGTATATTACTCTACAAACTCGAGTACCACACTCAATAGTTACAAGAAATGATAACACTCTCACACAAAGACACTTTTCTCTCAACAAAGTGACTTTGTTTCATAATTTCTCTTCTCACACACTCTATCTTCGTGTGTTGTGTTTCTCTACTAATTCTCTTCTCTATTTATAGTGAAGATTGTCGCCAACTATAATAAATAAGTTCTCTTGGAAGTTGAAACAAAAACAAATTTCAATGCATCCATTCAACTAAGGTTCATCTAGCAAAATGCAATCTTTCACTTTGCATTTAAGCCACATAAACCTTAGTGATAAAAATTAAATTCCCAATGTGCATGCACCTTATCTTTTGACTTGAAATGTTGGAATTTTTAATAAACCTTATAAAATACCAAATGAACACCAAAAACACATTACATCAGATTATCAAGAGCTTTTAAGGAATACCTGGATCCATAAAGCTTGATCAACACGCAGCGGAATCTTATAGCAGTCATGAACAATTGGTTTAATGACCTTCCTCAACCAAATCACCTTCTTCCTTATGGGACCTTCATTTTCTCTTCAGATGGGGAGAGGAGAAATCGTTTCTTGATTTGGTGTCTTGGAGACCATAACCATGTCTTAGGTTTTAACCTATTAGGGTTCCCATTATCCCCTAATGGACCAAACTGATTTCCGCTCATTAAGCCTATACCAATTTTTTGTTGGCAGTCTAATGGACTCATTGAATTATATCACTTTATATTGAACCCATCTAAATGTAAATAACTAATATAAATGTTATAATATAATATGTAGCCCATATTAATTAATTAGGAATTATAAAATTCCTAACAATATTCCACTTGGGCTTCATATTAACCTTAGACATTTATATCACAAAATTCTTTAGGCATGCAACCATATGTTATTTACTTTTAGACTCCTTTTATACAGTCTGGTCCATCTCATATAGCAATAGGAAACCACTACAGTTTTCATCACTATTACTCATACTCGATGACATAGATCAAATATGGATAAACGACATGAAAATTACATACAATGTGATCTTAATCATGTTTATTTTCAACTAGTCCAAACTTTATTCTTTATAGATATCAATCCAAAATGCAATACAAATATTGCACACAAAACAAGCTCAGAATAGAATGATAACCATCAACTTTATTTCTGCAGAAAATCCAAACAATACAAATATCTGGAAAACATAAGATATAAAACATAAATGGGACTCCCACTAAACTAAGGTATTGATAGGAACTACACCCATATGAGCAGTGTTCTCATGAAAAACTCTAGATACCAAACCTTTAGTAAGTGGGTCTGCTAGCATGGAATCAGTTCCTATATGTTCTATGAAAATATGCATATTCGGAACTCTTTCCTTCACAACTAGAAACATGATGTCAATGAATTTTGAATTGGTTGTACTCCTATTGTTGTTGGAGTAAAGAACTGCAGAGTTATTGTCACAATAAATTTTCAATGATGCCACAAAACAAGTAATGAACTCCGCAACCATGGTCGAAGAAGCTATGAGAATTTGTTTAGTAGACTTCCAAGAGATAGCTCCTCCAGCCAACACATATATGTATCCAGAAGTGGAACATTTGTTGTCTTGACAACTAGCAAAATCAGAGTTTGAGTACCCGATGATCTCCAAATTGTCAGACTTCTGATAAGTGAGCATGTAGCCTTTTGTTCTCTTCAAGTAATGCATTATGTGTTTCACTGCCTTCCAATGCTACAATCCAGGATTACTCAAGTATCTGCCCAGAACTCCTATGACAAATGTTATGTCGGGACGAGTACAAACTTGAGCATACATCAGACTTCCTACTGCTGACGCATAAGAAATCTTCTGCATCTCAATTCTTTCAAGGTCATTATTGGGGCATTGTTTGAGACTGAATTTGCCTCCTTTAGCTTATGGGGTATCTCCTGGTTTACTATCTTTCATGTTGAATCCATCAAGTACTTTATCGATATAGCTCTCTTGTGACACCCTTAGGATACCTTGAAAGCGATCTCGTAGTATCTTAATACCAAATACAAAAGAAGCTTCCCCAAGATCTTTCATTTCGAATTTTTTTGTTAGAAATCTCTTGATCTCCTGTAAGATGTGACATCCTGGAAATTTCTACCCGGAATTTTGTGAACGATGCGTTTTGAATAATTATATATAAGTATTATTCAGTGTGTATATATATATATATATATATTCCTGGTAGAAATAAGTACATTGGGATAAAGATACGCGGGTTAGGCTAATTAAGGAAGAGAAATCCATAACTGGATAGTTATAGGTTAATTCTCAATTAATTAGTCTAAAAATTATCGTTTTGCATGCAACTTAAAATTTAACGAAACCAACCTCTGAACCACGCTCGGGGTTTCACTTTGAGCGTTTTGATATATATATTGCCTACTTTCAAAAACTGGCCCCGACGGATGCAGAGAAACGCGAGGGACTGGAATCAGAGAAACAACACGCAAATCGAGACAGGATTTTAGCGTTTCAAAAAGGTCAGATTTTTCTCTTCTTGTGACTGAGTATGGACCCTTTTTACTCCACTCAAAAGAAGACATGTGACACAGCTTTTAAGAAAAAAAAAAAAAAGAGGAAGCCTTTTAAACACAAGCCACGTTCTCTCTCCTCACTCAGCCCAAAAAAATTTCAGAAGCTTTTCTCCCTCTCTTTCTGACGTTGCTATTCCTTTCTTCTTCCTCACCATTGAAGCTCCATCAAAGCTCCAACCTTTGCTCACCATTTCTGCTCCAAATCGCAAAAGGAAGTCATTTTTAGAGTCGTGAAGCGCATCTCTACAGAGTGGGACTTCAGATTTCAGGTTTGGGTAGACTTCTTCTCACATAAATTTTCGTGGGTATTGGGTTTTGGGAGATATGATGGGTAGCTTTACTAGGTTTATGCCTCATGATAGTTATTTGTGAAGAAATTTGATGAAAGCATGTTAAACTCGTCATTTTTGGTATGAGTCAAGCTTACCCATTCTGTTTTGGGGTTTTTATGATGATGCTTGTGAAGCTTGTGTGCTGAAATGGCTAATGGAAAACTGATAGAGATGAAGGGTAGAGTTAACCTAGGGTTTAAACGTGAGAATGTAGTGATATGAGTGGAAAAGTGTGATGCTTTGAGGATTTGAAAAGCCAAATCTGGATTTAGTGGTAATTGGAGGTTAGAGTGAGGTAATCCTAGTTTAAAATGTCATTTAGGACTGCGGGAAAGCTTGGGCTGTGCAAAGGAGGAAAATGAGTGACCAAAGTGAAGGCAAGAGCCATTTCTAGGGTAAATTGGGTGTTGAGAAGTCAAATTTTGATTCGGTAGAGTTTTCTTCGTAAAACCAATTTGAGCAAGTTTAGATTAATGTTATAGACTTGTGTGAGATGAGAGTTTGCTCCAAAATTACCCCATTCTCATTTTCACTTCTCAAACCTTGAAAATCCACTAAAATGAGGGGGTTTAGATACCTAGATTTTGAGTTGCCTTGGTCTGAAGCTTGTCTTTGGTTTAGATATGATTTATACATGATTTAGGACTTGTAGGACCTAATTTGGGCAAAATTGGATGAAGGCAAGAGTGATTTCGAAAATCTGCACTTTTATGCAGAATTTTGTTGTTGAAATGTGCAGCAGAATTTTGTGCTTGTGTAGAAAATGCTTATGCATGGCTGGTTGTGGAAAGGGTTGTACATATTGGGTTCTGGACGTTTTCTAGCAGATCCCAACGGTAAAAATGTAGACTTATGTACTAGGAACCTCCAGTAAAATTTTCGAGTCGATCCAACGGTGAACAAATTGGAACAAAGGGAATGTTACTGGGGTATTTGAGTAAGAAAAGTTGTGGTATTGGTTTGTGTTTTGGGCAGAGTTTTCTTCCTCTGCCCTGTTTTTTCTTGGTTTTGATAGTTCATGATGTTTGGATGTTGAAATTGCTTGGATGTTGTGGAAGCTTGGAGGGATTGATGGGGACCCGATGTTGAGAGGAACGAGGATAAGGGCTACGTGGGAGTACGTGAGCTCAGTTGAAGGTGGGCAACTGGGGATGGTGGATTTATGTGTGATTTGTGGATGTGGATAGTCGACTTGCACCATTGCCCGACCGCCACCTAGTACCACATGTGACGGGTACCCCATAATCCTACAAGCTTGAAGTGAGGAAGTGGGGAATGGTGAGACTTCCTACTTTTATTCGTTGACCACAAAGTGGTACCTGGAGATATGTCGCGGGGGTCAGGAGACCTTGGGGACGTCAGGTGGGGTGCTATTGCCCAAAACCAAGCTTGACCAATCCCGACCCAACCCGGGCATAGTCAGTCAGTGAGAACCTGTGACGTACCTAAACAGGCGAGCTCCTGGCAGTCAACCGATAAAAGAACAAAGACCACAAAGCAAGGAGGCTTGTGTGGTGGCTGGCCAGCTATGGATCTTGAGTAATATTTGGAGTATGGCCTCTGGTAATCGATTACCAAGGGTAATCGATTACAAGGCTTAAAAATGAAGGCAGGAAGTTAAGATGGCCTCTGGTAATTGATTACCAATGATGTGTAATCGATTACCAGGCCTAGAAATGGGATCAGGAACGTGAGAAGGCTTCTGGTAATCGATTACCAATGTTGTGTAATCGATTACCAGGCTTAGAAATGGAGACAGTGTGTTGTGGAGGCCTCTGGTA
Source organism: Glycine soja (assembly GCF_004193775.1). Lineage (NCBI taxonomy): Eukaryota > Viridiplantae > Streptophyta > Magnoliopsida > Fabales > Fabaceae > Glycine > Glycine soja. Next base: position 33,835,270 of record NC_041004.1, read on the forward strand.
ATCGATTACCAATACAGTGTAATCAATTACACAGAGTAACAGGCCACTGGTAATCGATTACCAGTTATGTGTAATCGATTACACAGTGCATATTGCAGGTTTTCATGTTCTAAAGCTGTGTAACTCAAGTTTGGCCTCTGGTAATCGATTGCCAATGTTGTGTAATCGATTACCAGAGAAGAAAAGCCTTGAGGCACAACTTTTAATTGCATGTAGTGGTTATGGGACGCATTGTGTTGCTACTGTAGTTAGATCTCTCGTGAAAGAGTCTACCCCTTTCTTTTGTTTCTTGTAGATCGTGATGGCAGCGCAGTTCATCCATGACCGAGTGGAGATGGAGTGCCTAGGGGGTGCTTGGGAGACCCTCGAAGGCAATGCAAGGTGCCGATTCCGTGGCACGATCCGACTCACGGCTACTTCGTTGGTACATCCAGAGAAACCAGCACGCATGCTTCAGCGCACTGTGGAGTGGATATTACCTACACCTACTCCATATCTACTAGTGGAGCCAGTCCAAGTGATTGAGGTGATGTCATCTGAGGAAGATCTCGAGGAGGACCCAGAGGAGCTACCTCCTGAGCCTGCTGTGGATGCTCTTGACTTTCTAGAGGGTGATGAGGACCCACTCCCTGAGGTGGATTCTCCCGAGGACGTCATGTCGGCATTTGAGGCAGACTCTACGGAGGAGAGCGGTCCCGGAGGGATAGCAACTAGTGGAGGTTCTTCATCATAGCAGACGGCCCCTTAGACTAGGATTATATACCTTTTTGGGGGTGGGTGTATCTAGTACAGACGGTTAGGTTTACTCTTTTTGTTTTTGTATGGGTAGACCTATTGTATAGGAATTTGATGAATGTATACATGTGGTTGAAGCCACCACATTGGATACCTTTGCTCTGGATGACACTATGTATTTTGCAAAAACTCCCATATTTTGGACAGCTTTAGATGATGAATGTACTTATGTTTAATCTTGTTATTTGAAAAGAAAGTGTTAACAAACTTTATTTGAAAGAGAGTTCATCGACCGCATTTTATTTTATTATTTTACACGTGACGACCTAAAATGATGGCTGGTACACTTTTATTTTTGAAAGAGCAACATATTTTAAATGTTATGTGGGATCAGAAAGAAATGACTCCGAATAGAGTTGTGAACTGGCCATTCAGGACTCTATAGTGATGATTTTCCTTCTGAACTTAATTACTGTGAAAAAGAGAAAGAAATGAAAAAGAAAAAGAAAAAGAAAAAAAATTCCCATGGTTTTGTTATTTAGATCATTACTATTAAAACAATCATTATTTAGGGACGCCACATAAGAGGCCTATATCTCTACTAGTAAGCAGTATATCATCGACATAGAATACCAAGAATATGTATTTACTCCCACTAAACTTATGATATACACAATCATCAACTACATTTGCCTCAAAACCATATAAGGTAATGATTCGATGGAACTTGTAATACCATTGACGAGAAGCCTGTTTGAGACCATGGATGGATTTCTTTAGTTTCCATACCATGGACTTTGAGTCACCTAACACAAAGTTTTCTGATTGCACCATATAAATCATTTCTTCAATGCCACCATTTAGAAACACAGTCTTGACATCCATCTGATGTAGCTCTAAGTCAAAATGAGCTACCAGTGTCATTATAGTTCTAAAAGACTCCTTTGAAGATACTGGAGAAAAGGTTTCTTTATAGTCAATGTCTTCCTTCTAAGTAAAGTCTTTAGCAACTAGACGAGCCTTATATCTCTCGATATTACCCTTTGAATCCTTCTTGGTTTTAAATATCCATTTACGACCAATAGGTTTCACACCTTCAGGCAATTCGACTAGATCCCAAACTTCATTGTCTTTCATAGACTCCATCTCATCCTTCATGGCGCCAATCCATTTTTAAGAGTTAGAACTACGTATAGCTTGACAGAAGTTGATTGGATCATTCTCTATTAAACCAATGCCATCCTCATGTTCTTGTAGAAATATAATATAATAATTTGAGATTGCACTTCTCCTCTCTCTAATGGATCTTCTTAATGACACTTCTTGAGGTTGTTGAGGTTGCTCTAAAGGTATTTGAGGGAGAACCTCATTATTTTCTTGTTCTGGAACAATGTCAATAGTTTGAACATTTTCTTCCATTACTAGACTTGTATCTTGAACAATAATAGGTACGAGGACTTGATCACTATAAATAACAGGTTTTTTCTCAAAGACAACATTCCTTATGTTCTTTTCCTTCCCAAACTCAACTTCCTCAAGAAATCTCGCATTTCCCGTCTCGAAAAAGGATCTTAAGGTGGGATTGTAAAATTTATAGCCCCGAGAGAGTTCAGCATAGCCAACAAAATAACAGCTAATTATTCTTGAGTCCAACTTTCTTTCATATGGCCTATGAGGCCGTGCCTCAACCGGACAACCCCAAATGTGCAAATATTTAATGCTTGGCCTTTTACCAGTCCAAAGTTCATAAGGGGTTTTGTTAACTGCTTTACTTGTCACTCTATTAAGGATGTAAACTGCGGTCTTTAAGGCTTCTCCCCAAAGTGAATATGGCAAAGAAGAATGACTAATCATACTTCTCACCATATCCTTAAGAGTTCGGTTTCTTCGTTCTGCTACACCATTCATGTTAGGTTTGCCAGGCATAGTGTATTGTGGAACAATTCCACACTCTTTGAGGAAAAGGGCAAAAGGTCTTAGACGTTGTTCTCCTGATCCATCATATCTGTCATAGTACTTACCACCACGATCAGATTTGACAACCTTAATTTTCTTTCCAAGTTGAAGTTCAACCTCAGCCTTGAAAGTCTTAAAAATGTCTAGGGATTAGGACTTCTCATGTATCAAATATAGGTAACCATATCTAGAGTAGTCATCTATGAACGTAATGAAATATTGTTGTCCATTCCAAGAAGTTGTAGGAAAAAGACCACAAATGTCTGTATGCACTAGTTCTAAGACGTTTTTAGCTCTTTTGGCACCTAATTTCCTTATGTTTGTTCATTTTCCCTTTATGTATTCAACACAGACCTCAAAATTCGATAAATCCAAAGGGTCAAGAATTTCATACAACACAAGTCTCTTAATTCTCTGTTTAAAGATATGGCCCAAATGCTTATGCCATAAGGTGGCTGAATTCTCATTCAACTTTCGTTTTGTACCATGTGAACTTGTTTGTAGTATTTCATTATAGGAAATAACAACATCAATCATGTAAAGATTATCAATTAAAGAACCAGAACCAACCATATTAGCATTTTGATAGAGACTAACTTTATTATTTCCAAATGAACAAGAAAATCCAAATTTATCCAAACTAGAAATAGAAATCAAATTCCATCTAAAAGACGGTACAACAAAAGTCTCAAATAAATCCAAATAAAATCCAGTTTTTAACTGTAATCTAAAAGTTCCAATAGCTTCCACTGCAACCTTCTTGCCATCTGATCGAGGTCGTACCCGAATCAAATAAACACTAAAAATGCAGTATCTAGGAAGTGATCCTAGGTCGTTTCCCAACAAGCAATGATAAATCAAATGTTCATAACAGATAGTAGGAAAATAGTAACGAATAGGGGGGTTGTTTGCTTTTGTAAATTAAACAGCGAATAGATGTGAATTATAAAATATCATAACTAAAACACGTTGCTTCCCCTTGATTCACAAGCAAGTCTCTTATCCTAGGTTACGAGAGTTTATCCTTTATCAGTTCAACCACTTAATCCAACCCTAAATTAAATTACTAAGCGAAATTTAACATTAGGCGTTCATTATGTGATTAAGCAACACATACACCAATTAATCATAAATGATCATTAAGCATGAACGTAAATTAAGCGTAGAGACAATTAATCAAGCACTAAGCATGCATGAATTAATAGCAACAAATTCAGAGTAATTAGTGAAAAGGAAAAACTGAACAGAATTTAATAGTAATAATAGAACCTCAGAGAGAACTGTGCTTGATCCTCAAGAGAAAACAACGCTGGAGACTTAGCCTTCCATTAATCAATAGATAACGAAATTATGGATTGAAGAACGAAATTTTATTGCTGAACGAAAAGTAAAAACTGGAATTGCAAAATGAAAAAATGTCTAAAAGAAGAAGAGAAGCCTAACACTCAAAAAACGAAAAAAGGAGAAAGAGAGGAGAGAAGGGAAGAGAAGAGCCTAAACTAGAACCTTGGTGCTGTTATATAGTTTTCCAGCCCCAAAGCTTACAAATCTGTTTTAAATCCAAGCCCTTAAATAAAACTAAATCAAATCTAGATAAGATAAGATCTAGATGAAATAATATCTAGATGAGATCAAATCTAAATAATATCTAGGTAAGATAAAGTCTAGATAAGATAAAATTTTGTAGAATAAAATAGTTTGTCCTCTTCAAGTTCAAGCCCAATTCTGGATTCAAGCCCAATGCTTCGTTAATTCCTGAAATTAGATTAAAAACATCAAATTAGCTGAATGGGCCCAAATGATAAAACTGCATAATTAATTTGATAATTAAGGCTAATCAGTAATTAAAATGGTGACAAAAAGGGTTAAGAAATAGGAGAAAATGATGACACATCACCATCACCCACAAAGATGAACATTTCATCATCACTTGGCCATCGGCTCCACAGGCAACCCTGCATAGTAATACTTATGTGAGTAGTAGCACCAAAATCTACCCACCAAGTATCTTTAGGTACAAAAGCCAAATTAACTTCAGAATAAACTAGAGTAAGAAATTTACCTTTCTTCACACGCCATGTGGCATACTTGGGACACTCTTTCTTCATGTGTCCCGACTTCTTGTAGAAGTAACAGGTAAATTCTTCATTCTTCTTTTGTTTCATTTGTTGAGAAGTCTCTTTCGCAGCACCCTTAGTCTTCTTCCTTTTCTTATTCTGAGAGGTCAAAGTCAAGTGAGTACTTTCAACCTCTCCTCCTCTTGCACACAGTGAGATATAAGCTCATTGAGGGACCATTTGTCCTTCTGAGTGTTATAGCTCACTTTGAATTTCCCAAAGTGTGCAGGAAAAGAGATCAAAACCAAGTGCACGAGCAGGTCTTCACCAAGTTCTAACTTAAGTGACTTGAGTTTCGATGCGAGATTGGACATCTCCATAATGTACTCCTTTATGTTCCCTTTGCCTTTATACTTCATGGAGATGAGTTTAGCCAAAAGGTTACTTGTCTCTATTTTTTCATTTTTGGCAAAGTATTATTCAATTTCCTCAAGGAATTTGTTTGCACTTTAACCCTCAGAAATAGAGCCCCAAAACGCCTCTGGAATAGAGCGCGTCATGATCATAAGGCACATTTAGTTGGACTAATCTCACTTCTCAATTTTTACCTCATTAGAGGTTTCCGTAATGGAAATGGGTCGTTCCGTTCTCAGTGCCAAGTCCAAATCCATACAGCCAAGAACAATTTCTACGACTTCTTTCCAAACCTTAAAATTTGTCCCATTCAACATTGGGATAGAATTCACTTGGGCAGTAACATTTGTAGCACTGAAAATATTAACTAAAGAGAGAACAAAAATTAATAACACGTTCACAAATAATCAAGCAAGTCATATAAAGTATATATAACAAGACATGCAAATATTTCCCATAACAGATCCATCACAAGATATCCAACACAACATTAATTCTAGTCTTTGGACATAGAAATTAATTTGTAATTGGTACTCTCAATGCAATGATCAAATATTGACAATTATTTCTGACAAATAATATGATGCAATCCTACCCCCAAAGGGTATTGGATAGAAGAATCCAAGAGCATTGGGCTAGAGCTACTAAAGAAGGCCCTAGGGTTCTCATGAACCTCAAGGTAGATTTTTGAGCCCATGGGTCAAGGTTGGATCCACTCTTCTTTCTAAATATTAAAATAGGTTTTTGCTTCTTTTGGGCCTTGTATTTTGGTCATTCTAGTAGTATAAGGTTTTAGCCTTGTATTTCAGGGCATTTTGAGTAGTCTTTGTAGTAGGGACTTTTTTTTGTATTTTTGGAATGGGGGTGAACTTAGCTATTATAGGGGTTGTGTAGCTAAGCTCTAGCTTCTCATCTCAAGGAGGTGAGCTTAGCTATTAGAGAGGTATGTGTAGCTAAGCTCTAGCTTCTTTAGGAATCTTCTCAAGGAAGCTTCTTAAGGAAGATAACTTAGTTATTAGAGGGGTGTGTGTAGCTAAGCTCTAGCTTCTCAAGGAAGTTTTCTCAAAGAAGCTTCTTAAGGAAGTTTTCTCTAGAAAGCTTCTCAAGGAAGCTACCTAGTCTATAAGTAGAAGCATATGTAATACTTATTGTAACTTTGATGAATGAAAGTATTATGAGACACACTTCAAAGTTCCACTTCTCTCCCTCTTTTATTCCTTCAATTTTGTGCTCCCCCTTCTCTCTTTCTTTTCCTCCATTAAAGCATCCTTTTTAAGCTTCTTATCCAAGGCATATTCTTGGTGGTGAAGCTCCTTCTTCCATGGCTTATTCCCTAGTGGATGACGCCTCCTCTCACCTCTTCTCCTTTATCTTCCGCTGCATCTCCATGGTGGAAAATCACCATTGAAGGACCTCATTGATGCTCAAAGATCCAGCCTCCATAGAAGCTCCACAAGCAAGCTTCCATCAAGTGGTAATCAGAGCACAAGAGCTTCAAGTAGGTGCTCCTTAAACCTTCATTAATTTTTTGCTTTACCTTCTCTTCCATTGTTGTTTCTTCATTTTTCTCCATGTATCTCCTCACATGTCTTGTTCTAAATGTTTTTAACATGATTGTTTAGAGTTTCCACCGATTAAACTTGCTATAGAAGCTGGATTTGATTTTCTATGGTTCAAATTTCTTGTTCTTGTTCTTGAACCATGAATTGTGTTGAGTTTAGGTTCCTTTGAGTTTTGTCTTGCTATTTTTTGTGGCTAAAACATAAACCATAAGATTCTTACAAAAATATTAAAGTAGAAGAAAACCTCAAAAAATCTAGAGTGACTTGTTCACCTATTGTAGTTTTGTCATAGAAGTCATGTCTAGTCATGAAACTTGTCTCATAAGATTTCTTATGTTGTGCTGAATTTTATTTTTCTTGTTTCTTTGTCTAACTCATTTGTTCATGAGTGTATGAAATTCTTTTAGCCTATTAGTTGATTTGAGTCAAATCTTGCATGTTAATTAGTCCTTAACATGTTCATGCAAAATTCTTAGAAAGTCTTCGATTGTGAACTTTTTCTTGAACTTTTAGGTTTCCTTATGATTGTGTCTATTGTGAATTTGAGTTTTGGTGATTGAATTGCTGGCTGAAATTTTGATCCTAAGTGAATATTGAACTCCTAAAACTATGGTAAACAAGCCTAGTGAGTTCAACATACTTAGGAAGGTTAAAAGTAAGCCAAAGGCAATCAATATTCCATGCTGAAAAAAAATTCAAAGTCTGAAATCGCTAGTGCTAGCAGATTGGACGTACGAACTTGTAAAAATTACTAGAGTTGGTCACTGCAAATTTTGAGCTGAAATTTTTACTGAATTTTATAGACATCTGGAAAAAGGTTAGAAAAAAAAGTGATTTGGATAAAAGGAAAAAATACGAAAAATCACACAAGTTGGCAGAAAAATCAGTATCCAGAAAAAAAAGGTGAAAGGGAAGTGTGCTTATTGTTTTGGCTCAAAATTTATTCTATAAGTACTGCCTATTTTATACCAATCTTAGTTCCGAAATTTCAGTTGAAAATTAGTGTGAAAACAAATGCCATAACTTTTTTTTTATGAGTCTTTTTATATAGTTTTTTTACTCTACTCTAGAGTCATTCTAAGTTTCTCTTTGAGTCCTAGCTTTCTTCTATATCCTTTTCATTGCTTTAATTGTTGAATAATCCTTGAAAAAAATTGTCTTGTTAAAACTCCATTGGTTTAGCTTTCATTTCATTTTTTTTTTGTCTTTGGTTATTACTTGTCTCTTTGTTTCCTTGTTTGTGAGTTTCCATATAGGGAATTGGAAAGGAGGATTTGTGTCATCCATTAAAGAATTTCAGTCAAGAAGCGATGGGCCAACCACCTTAAGAGCTATTGGACTAAGAAGCACTCCAAATTGAGTGAATCACCAAAGAGAGAACAACCACCAAAATTGAAGACCATTTTGTAATTTTGTAATTTTCAATTTACTTACCTTCATTGCTTTCAAGTTTTGTAACAAAAAGGCCTTTCATTGGAAGTGTGTTGGGAGCCTCCAATAGGTTACCAAACTTCCATTTGTGTGTAATAATTTTAGGCAATTTTCCCTTAGAATTGTGAGTGTTTTGTTGGGAACCTTAAATGTGGTCATCCAAACACTCTTAGGATTCGCCTAGTCTACATTTCTTGCTTACTTTCATAGCTTATTTCCTTTACCTTCCATTGTCAAACCGCCTAGATAGCTTGCCTTTTACCAATTAGTTTTTCCCTTATCTTCCACACCTCTTTTAGTGTTTATTTTGGCTAGTTTCAACCATAGTTTCTTTTACCTTTTGTTTTCAAATCCCCAACAAGAAAGAACCACAACTTAGGAACCAACATGAGTCATCATTCAACTAGCGTTAATGGTGAGGATACTAGTCATAAGGACCCTCTATCTAGAATCTTAGACGAGTTGAGTTCCCTCAATTTATGGAAAGAAAAACAAGAGAGAAAAGAAAAAGGAAAAAAAAAAGAGTGGAAGAAATAAGTCAAGATGAAAAAGAGAAAATAAGGGAAGAAGAAAGAAGGAAAATAATAAAAGAGTTAAGAAAAGAAAAAGGAAAATAAAGAGTGGAATAAATAAGTCAAGATGAAAAAGAGAAAATAAGGGAAGAAGAAGAAGGAAAATACTAAAAGAGTTAAGAAAAAAAAACATGCCTCCTATAGTAGTCATAACTCTTGCAAAAGCCTAAGTGAAGAACTTCGTGACTATTATAAAGGAAAGCATAGGTCACATCTTAGACCTCACTCCCATAGGAGAGAAAAGGAAAGAAAGCCTCAAGAGGCTAACATTAACCTCCCATACGTTTATGGGAAGGACAATGTAGAGGCTAACTTAGATTGTGAAATAAGGGTAGAGCAACAACTTAAAAGGAAGTCTACTTCAAAATCTTATGACTCTTACTTTTATCCAAAGAAAGACAAAGGTCAAGGCATCTTAGGGGTGACACCTTCTAAGCCCAAATATGATAAGGGGAAGATAATAGAAAAGCAACCCCTTAAGGCTAGTATGCAAGAGAATATTAGCTCCATAAAGTGCTTTAAATGTCTTGGAAGAGGACACATTACTTCTCAATGCCCCACCAAGAAAACCATGATTATGAGGGGCCAAGACATTTATAGTAGCCAAGATAAGGCTACTACTTCACCTCCCTCTAGTGAAAGTGAAGAAGCAAAGGGGAATAATCTACTGAAGAAATCTACCCCCAAGAAGAAGAACAACTTTTAATGGTTAAGGAGCAGTGTAAGGAGGTAAGTATCTCCTCCAAGAGGTTAGCTAAGAAGGAAATTCATTTTGAAATAAAGACAAATATTAAAGAAACTTTCCCTCTTAGACAACCTCCACATCTTCTCCTTTGTAAAAAGGCACTTGTTAGCACTGCCACACCTCTAGGGCTTGAGGTTATTCCTCAAGTAAAGGAGTTGTTGGATGAGGGTTTGGTTCGTAAGAGCTTAAATCCTTGTGCTTTGTTGGTGCCCAAAATAGGTATTATTAGACACCAAATCCCTAAAATAAGTGATATGATTCTTTTGTAAAATCAGTCATGCACCCAACATCTTCATGATTCATGTACATAGGGACTCATTAGGTAGGTTTGTTCTTATTTTTGATTTTGATACAAACCTAGGTTCTCGTATGGGACATCTTAGGTTTCTTATATTTTTTTGTAGGAATAATCAACATGAAAATACATAAAAAGGTACGTTTTATTGCATTACTTTCCTTAATTTTTTAAATAGTGATCAAGGGGTTCCCACGGACCCTAAGAGAATAAAGGTCATTCCTGATTGGCCCACTTTACCAAGTATAAGGGAAATTTGGGGCTGTCATGACTTAACAAACTTTTATAAAAAGGTTTGTCCCATATTTTTTATACTTGTAGCATCACTCATTGAGTTGGTGAGGAACCATGTTCCCTCATGGAAAGATGTCCATGAAAGGGGTTTTCAGACCTTACCCTACTTTAACATACCCAACACCACTAATATATATATTTTTATTCTTTTTACAGGTGTCGAGGGAAGGAGCCCAGAGTATGAAGAACCTCGGAATTTGAGATCAAATCCTTTCCAAGCTAAGCCTTGGTTTGAAGCTTTCATCATCACTTTCACAGGCTTCGAAGGCGCGTGAGAGCCTATGAGATGAGGAAAATTCAGTTTTACTTTGCTACCACGCATCTCGAAAGCAGCTCTATCACAAGCTAAACTTGCTTCTTCTTCAGTTTCGTAAGTTCCAAGCCAAACCCTTGCACCATTCTTCTTTGGATCTCTTATCTCCGTCGCTCACGCCCCGGTTCCGAAGGAGCGTGAACTTCACGCGCCACCTTATGGTGTTCCCTTTTGCATGCCAACATTTATTCGTGTCAGTAACACTCTCGGAGTTGAGATCAGGGTTCGAATAGTGTTGGGATAGTGTTGGAATAACATATTTCATGGTTGGAAACACTCGTGAGTGTTGGAATATATCGTGTTTAAGTTCAAGAAGGTATTGTTGAATAGATTCCAACGAAGAGAAATCACATGATGTTGTGGTGGCCATGCTTTGGATGGTGACGGAGACAATGGTGTTTTTTATTTTGGAGTTAACTTTGTTGTTACTTAAAGCAGTATGAAGAATAATGCGTTGTGTATTTATACCACTAGGTTTTGGAGTTGTTCGTAATTTTTTATGTATTGGTTGAAAGTTGAAACTAAGTTTGAACAACGTGATATGTTGTTTTCTTTAAATTAATGTTGTTTTCATGTTAGATGTTTCTTTGAAGCTTCAATGTTAGATATTTGAAACGGCATTGAAACTTGAAGTGGCAGAGCTCTTCGCCACGTTTGGTTATAGTTTATATAAATACTTTTTTCTTTTGCTTTTAAAATAAAAAAAAAAAAAGAAATTAAGAAACATTTGACACGAATATTTAGATAGTATCATAGTAATAAAATTAAACCAGTTATCTTGAAGTTACCATAAACGTTAATAATAGTCGAGTCTAGCAAAAATGATGATAAATCCCTTGAAAATGGTAAAATGTGATTCATGTATATTTGCGTAAAGAATAATCAGTTAAAATGTATGTGTATAACTCTCAATTGAAAAAGTAAATTTATCTAACATACATACAAAATAGCAATACTATTTAAATGTATCATTTTATCATCAACATTTTTGTTAAAATATCCTAGCTATATACTAGAAGATTGCTAACTATTCTCTCCTTCTTTTAAGTTGAAGTATTTTAACAACCTACCCAAAACATTTTTACTATGTTAAAAGGGATATTCACTATATTATAGAAATAAATTTGTTTCCTATATGAACAAAAAATAAGAGCAACTTCAACTTTGTGTTTCTTATAAAGTTGTTTAAGGGTATATTTGATTTAATGGATGAAAATAAAGAGAGAATAAAAATAAATAAATAAATTGAATTAAATTAGAATATAAAATATATGAATTAATTTAGTATACGAACTATAAAGTTTCTCTCTATTTTTCCCTTTTACACTAAATCAAACACAGCGTCTGACTTTTTGGAGGGTCCTATATACACATCACACTTAACTACTTAAGAACTTTTAACATTTTTTTCTCCAGCAATAGAAAAACCTTTCATCTCTTTAATGTTCCAGAGTATTAATTCCTCATGTTCAACCTTCTTTAATAACCTTTCATTTCTTCAATGCTTTCGCTTCCACACCTCTATTTCTTTTTTGCTCGGTGTTCTTTCAATCTCAACGATTACACATGACGCTCCCTTTGCTCTACAGATTTCTCTCGCTACTCCGTCAAACGCCACTTAGTGATTCAACCTCAAAAATCAATCTTGGTTTGATTTGAGTTTGGTTGTGAACTTAAATGATTTTTTTAGCATTGATTTTTATTTCAATTGTAAACACAAGAGCAACCCTAAACTCCCTAGCTGAGGATCTCAGATGATAAAGAAGCTTAATGAAGAGTTTTGATAATGACAAAGTCAATTACTGAGCACTCTCTATCATAAGTAAAGCCAAAGCCAAAATCAAAATCAAAAGGAATGAAGATACTTAAAGAAATATGCCCAAGAACTTACGTATTTTTGTAAACCACCTGGCCTGCTCATCTATTTTAAGCTAAGCTTAAGCCGCATGATTTATTCTGGGGCTTCAAAATTGAATTAGGGACTCTGTAAATGTCTAGTGAACCACATTAACAGCCTTTTATATAATAACGACATCTCAAGAAATAATTTTTCTATATATAACGATTTTGATATTTGATGAGTAGTAGAAGCGTATCGTTGGCCGACAGTATTATAACAATTATAATGTTTAAATATATGTAGCTCCTAATAATAAAATGTTTGCATCTCATTTTAGGCATCAAATTATATCAATCCAGGAAATGAAAAAAAAAAGTATGAAAATTATGCCGTTGTATTTTTCAACGATTAATTAGTTAAGGTAAGCTATATGGCATGTCAATTATTTTTTATGCCTAGGATTCTCATTTGAAATTCGTGGCAAACGTACATTTCACCCCCTGAATTTCATCAAAAGGAGGGTACGTAAAAATCATTGGAAAAATAGAAACTAGGGAAACAAACAACTGTATACAGTCCTTGGAAAACACTAGAACCTTATGGGCACCACATGCATTACACCCGGACACAATCATTCAACTTAATTACTCCACCATTGATCAACATTGACATCATTTGATGCATGTAAACTCATTTCAAACACCTCCACTTGTTTCCTATTCTTGGCCAACCTGTTCAACAAGTCGGCCAAATTTTTTCTCTTCTTTAACTCTTGCGTCTCTGAAGCCGATGAGTATGATAAATCAGACTCTAGCAAATTTTGCTTCAAAGTCTTTGTCAATACTCTTATCGGCTTCAGAGGCGCGTGAGAACCAATGAGGTGAGGAAAATTTAACTTAGCTTTGCTGCCACGCATCTCAAAAGCAGCTCCATCATAAGCTAAACCCGCTTCTTCTTCAGTTTCGTAAGTCCCAAGCCATATCCTAGCACCATTCTTCTTCGGATCTCTTATTTCCGCCGCGAACTTGCCCCAAGGTCTACGCCTCACACCCCGGTAACGCTTCCATGCTGGTGGCGCGTGAACTTCACGCTCCACCTTAGGGTGTTCTCTTTTGCATGCTAACGACCCTTCTGCATCATGGACACCTTCCAAGCGGAACGTAGTAGAGCTTGGGAATGAATTGTACGTTGGAGAATAGCAAATTTCGTGATTGGAAGCGTTCATGAGTGTGTTGGAATCGTGTTCAAGCTCAAGAAGATAGTGTTGAATAGATTCCACTGAAGAGAAATCACAAGATATCGTGGTGGCCATGTTTTGAATGGTGATGGAGACGATTGTGTTTCTGATTTTGGTGTTAATTAACTTTTTTGTTTCTTGAAGCACTATGAAGAATAATGCGTTGTGTATTTATACCACTAGGTTCTGGAGTTTTGTTTAGACTTTTTTATGTAGTCGTTGAAACTATTGAAATTGAGTTTGAACAACGTGATGCTAATTATTTCTTTAACATGCTAATTATTTCTTTAATATTGTTTTCATGTAGGATGTTTCTTTGAAGCTACCATGAGTATTTGAAATGGCATTGAAAGTTGAAGTGGGTGATTCTTCCCCACGTGTGGTTAGTTGATATGATGCGTTATCTTTTGCTTTTTAAATAAAAATCATAAAAACCTTTAACACGAATATTTAGAATTTTAGATATTGTTATGTTTTTTATTATTAAGTTTAAACTCAATTTTATAAAATCAATTTATAAGATAAAAAAATTACTTATATATTTAAATTTGGTTATATTATTAATTAATGTAAAAAATTTTATACCACAATCATTAATAAATATTCTAATATCATCTTAAAATTTAATTCAAACCTATAAAAGATGAAATTTATTTTCACTTCTATACTTTAATTTGGTCATATTATTATAATTATTTTTCTTATTATACAACTACATTAAATATTTAGAGTAATATTTTTTTATTCAACTCAAGTAAAATTGTCTTCCGTTAAATATATTTGTGATTTATGTATATAAAAAAGATACTTGGAGAAGAAAAAAAGATTTATATGTATTATTAATGATGTGATGCAATAGGAATAGGAAGAGAAAAATAGAGAAAAAATAATAAGTACTGATAGAGTGTTTGATATATAAATATATCATTACTTTCATAAAAAAAAAAAAAGCTAGCAAAAATATCAATAATATATTTTTTACACATTTTAAAAAAATTATAGATTAAAATTTATTATAAATAGCATTATATCATCACTTCTTATTTAATAAGTTATTCATATTTTAATTATTTTTTTGAAAAATTTTAACTCGTAATAATATGTCAGAAAGTATGTTAATAATACTTCACTAAAAATTAAACCAATATACTTGAACCTTCCGTAAACGTTACCAATAGTTGAGTCCCGTCAAAATGATTAATCTCATGTATTTTGAAATAATAAAATATAAAAATGTATTTGAAGTAATTGTATATGATGTCACATCTAGTCATGCAGTATTTTTTTTTTTATATTTAAACAATGAAAGTGCATCTTCATACGCATTTTGATATAAATCGTGTATCAAAAGTTTAAGGACTTGATTAGCTTAATTAGCTAGCTCCTTTACAGTTGGATTAATACACATTGATCATCAATATATTTAATTAGGTTTTTCTTTTAAAAATACTTTTATGCTTAAAATTAACTAATTCAAACATATAAATTTAGCATTAGAAAACGAAGGGAACAAATTTTACGTGCATTCGTTGTCCTAAATCAAAGTGTACATGTGTAGTTGAAGGCAAGCAATCATCTAAACCGATTACAAATTAAGCAAAAGATTAGGCTACCCAATCGTAAAAGAAAATCAAAACCTTATTTCCTAATAATATTGGAAGTAGGAAACAAGTTATTTTTCATGTTTTACACAATGTGAACATGTAACCAAACATCCCCGTACAAAGTAGTCAACTAGATCCAGTGTATATATATGACCCGTGATATTATTTGTTGACCTTTGAAAGCACTATAGTGTTACATTATTACCTACAACCCGAAATAAAGAGTAGAAGGGACATATATTATTTCTCATCTAAGGGATATTAAAATGATGCCTACCATGTTTGAACAATAAAATAGTAGTCAAAGATTGACTAAGCGTCCTCTGGTATTCATAACACTTTTTTGTAGATTGATAAACTTTTTATACACCAATATAGTTATACTTTTATTTTATCAGCACCAATAGCTATACTTAGTTAGTAAATATACAGCTAACACTTTGATTGTTGCTATCTTTTTCCTAAACAAGAAGTATCTTTTACTCAAGAACATTTTGTTTCGATCAGACAAGGTTATTATGCATCACAAAATTATTTCTTTAAGTAATTAACACGACTGTATATCTAAAATTTGAATCTAAAATCTCTGGTTAAATTGAAAGAATATATCTTATATGAATTGATTTACATATTTAATAGTTTGATTATTACTAATTAAATATATATGTATAAGTGTAAGCATAAATTTCTTTTATTTGGGGTATACAGAGTTTTTAATTAATTATATGTAAATTGCAAAGGCTCATCATTGTGTTTATAATGATGTTTATAATTTGTGTCTTAGTGAAGATGTAGAAAATATCTCTCTCAGATTTGTGTCTCCACCATGGAGAGCCGTACCTAGTTGAAAAAAAAAAAAAAGCTCACTGTTTATAATTTTCAAGACCACACATCTATTTATTAATTCTGAATTTTACCGGAGGACGAGGTATGCATGTCAATTTAGTGAATATATAATTAAATCATTTTTTTAAGGATTCTACTCCCCTAAATTAAATAAACATCATTAATATTTTAACACATATATTTACTTACTTTATCATCTTAAGCGAATTATTCGATTTATTTTAAAAAAATATTCTTCAAAAAAATAATAGACGACAATTTTTTTTCTCTAAATATTTTAACACATTTCATGACTCAAATTCAAACCTACTAATAATTAAAACAATTCTAGATTAATCATTCACACACTCAATGGTGCAGATTATTCATTCTAGAGCAATCATGTTTTTTTTCCCCCAAACATTAAGTAAATTTTCACTGCTATACTGTTACCTATGTGTGAATGTATAATTTCATCATTTGAAATCTAGTTTACGTAAGCGCGTGACAAAATCAAACCAAAGAAAAGGTACATCACCCACTCCTTTTAATTTTTTACACAAAAAAGGAATTGTTTAATTACTCAGAGTCATTAATACTATTATTATAGTACTATCCAACCCATTATTACACCACGTGATTTAAAACTTTTGTTCAATTAACAATACCTAAAAACCCATTTCAGCACCTGCTTCAAAAAAAAAAAAAAAAAAACTAAGGAGGATGCTTCAACAAAATGGCAAAAATAAAAATACCACTTTTTTTCAACAACATTTCACTCATATAAATACACATTATGAATCACATACTCCTATGTACAATACCCTCACATATCACACACTAATACAACACTTCACTTTCAAGTTCCAAAAGACCAAAGCCAAATGAACAATTTCAACACCACTCTTGAATCCGATGATTTCTCTCTTCTAGAATCCATTCAACGTTACCTCCTTGATGATAACGAAGATTTCAACGCTCTAACGGAGGTTTTAGCAACACCCAATAATGTCGATGCCGTTAACTCTCCATTATCTTTGTCAGAACATGCAACAACGACTGCCACGGCGGCGCGTGGGGCTTCAGTTGCGGTGGCGCGTGCTAGCCACGCCCGTAGCCAAAATTATAAGGGGGTGAGGCGTAGGCCTTGGGGCAAGTTTGCAGCTGAGATAAGGGACCCGAATAAGAACGTGAGAGTGTGGCTTGGGACTTACGAGTCGGCTGAGGATGCGGCTCTGGCTTATGATCGAGCCGCTTTTGAAATGCGTGGCTCGAAAGCTAAGCTCAATTTTCCTCATTTAATTGGGTGCAATGATGCCGAGCCGAGCCAAAGACAGTAATGGCTAAGCTGGGTTTGATGGAGCTAAAAATGAAGATGAGCTGAGCCACTGCAGTGGAATATAGAGTCCATGTCTTCATGATATTTTATGATGCTATAAGCAATCATTTGCTGGGTCATTGGTTGATTTGTTTTTAGGAATGTTATATCTCTTCTAAATTTTATTACAAATTATTTTAATATTTCAATGATATTTTAAAGTATTAATGAAAATAAATATGTAAAAAAATTCAATATTTTCTGTATTTAATAACTAAGAAAAATATTGTATCATATTGAGAATTATTTTAAAAGTAGAATACTCACAAACAAAAAAAATCAAATTTAAAAGTAAAATTTGTCTACTAATGTTATGTTACTTGAATTTCTTAGATAAGATGAGAGTCTTGAGGATAAAAAAAAATCTAAAAGTGAATAGTTAATTTTTTCGATAAACATTATTTACGGTCATATATTAATTTACAATTTACACAACAAATAAAAAGTACTGTAAATTATAAATAAATGTCATGGAGCACAGCATGATTTTATTTTGAACAAAGAAAAAATTAGGAAGAAAAAAAATTTTACATTACAAGAGACTTAAAATATCACGGTTATGTTAATTATTTTGAAAAATTAAATAAGTTAAGATTGTACATAATACAAAATAGCATGATTATTCATATATCTCTGCACGATTTTTATAACACTAAAATATAATGTAAACTACACCAACTTTATAAACAGTTGGGAGAATTTTAGAATAAATATTTTATTTATTATATTTGTGAGATGTTTATTTGATTAATTAAAAATAAAAAATTTAATTAATTGGACAGGCTTAATGTATGCTTGCATTAAAGAGTTTAAATCAAAAGTATCTTGTAAACTTAAGTTTAAAAAATCAGTTTACTATAACATGATTTATATTTGGATATTTTTTGTTAAAAATATGTTGATAAAATTAAATTTATTTAGAAATACATAATCAAAAGTACTTTTACCTCATGTTTCTATTCTAAATATATAAACTAAAAGTATTTTAATTTAAAAGCATCAAATTTGTTGCTTTTGATCCAAACCAGGTTTTCCCCAAACCTAAGTTGCAGAAGTAATTTTTTTTGGAAAACACAAACATCATATCAAATTGAGTTTGAGACATGTCTGTGGACAACTGTTGTGAGAGATATTCAAACATGTATCCAAACATATTATTAACCATCGGACAACGTGTTGATAAAAAAATGTTAAATTAATTTTTTAGTTTTTTAATTTTTTTTTAGATTTATTTTGATACTCTAATTTTTTAGGTTTAATTTAGTTTTCTAATTGAAATTATATTTTATAACCGATCAAAATTATTAATAAATGATTTTAAACTATCACAAAATTTGCATTTTCTAAAAAATTGAATCGGCTTTAATTAGAGAATTAAATTAAAAAATTAAAGAATTAATTTTAAAAATTAAAAGATCAAATTGAATAAAAAAATTAAAAGATCAAATTGAACTTCAATAATAAATTAGAGAAAAAAACTAATTTAACCTAAAAAATGTATTTTTTATTAATAGCTATTTTTTTTCTTTTCTTGCTCTTTTACCTATTTAAATATCTCCAAACTTTTTTCTTCTTCCCCTCTTTCTCATTATTACATCTTTAATTCTTTTTTATTTGTTTTCTTACTCTCTTTAATTGATTATCTTTTTTTTATAACAACTTTATGTTTTCTAACACGCTCTTCCTCCCCATTAATTTTCTAATACGATCCCATTATGTTTTGTCATGCTTCCATATTGCTTGGCATGCAGCGGTCAAATAATTGCCCATAAAGCAAAGCTTCTCTGTCCTTTACAGTAAGACACAAAAATACGGATTAAGATTTTTTTTTTTGGCCAATATTTCGGATTAAGATATGGAGAATATCATTTATTTTTCTAAAATCATAGAAATGGAGAAATTTTTTTTCCCAAAAATACCTGTGTCATCAGCATGAAATATAAATAACATTTAAGAATATGTTTTGCTATATAACACGTGAATTTGGTGGTTTCCTCAATTCATGTACTGGATATATATATTGGGTCACCAATTAGATGTGACAACTGCAAATTGATGTTTTCCAACTAAATTCCTTCCCCAGTCCATTGAACAATGCACATAGGCTAAATCAGTGTAAGGGTCATGACAGGGACGGAAGCAAACTTGGACAAGAGAGGGACCATTATAAAAAATACAATATATATGTGAAGCATTTTTTTCTTTTTTTTTTTCTATTGATGATGTTGTATATGAGACATTAATTACTTATAATTTTATCCCAAACTCTTATTTCTTTATCATTAATTATTTGGGTTTCTTCAAAAAAAAATTACTTTGGTGGGTATACGAATCGATTGGGCCTGTAAAGCCTGCAATTTAAGTGGGTTAAACAAATTTGATCCATAAAATAAATAGATTTCTTTTAAGCTTTTTCCGGTCCGCCAAATCCACAAATAAACATATAAGTTCTCAGGCCAAAATAATAATTTAAAAAAACTTAAAATAAAAAATGTATAAAATCAGACAAAAAAATTCCGTTCATTTTATAAACTGAAATCTACCATATTAAAATATATCAGCATTTATAATAGTATTGAACATTATATATTAAAGCGATGAAACTTAAAATTTACTAACATTTATAAATGATTTAACAATACTAGTCAGATGGATTACAAGCTAATTTAGGAGTCCACGGATAAAACCTGTTAGATCCATGAATTTTGTAGACCAGACTTAAAAACTCAATGCTATTATGTGGGCTTTAACGAAGATATCCATTATTCACAAAATTCACATGCTTAACAGGTTGATCCAAAGATGGATCTGTATACCAAACCCTAACCTTGATTGCAAACAAGCTCCATAATCACGTTGCATTTTATAGAAGGGTGTTGCTAGGTGCACCTAGCATTATTGCTGGTGCACCCTGCAATTAAGGGAAAAAGACTGAAATACCTTTGATCCGTAAGTCTTTTAAGTTGATCCATAAGCCTTTTACGAATCAACTTGATCCGTAGAAGCCCATAAAAGACTTACGGATCAAGTTGATTCGTATGCGTTTAATATCAACTTACGGATCAACTTGATCCGTATCAACCTTATGGATAAACTTGATCTGTACGATTTACGGATCACTCTCACACACACCCATCACAAATGCAAAGAAAACACAGGAACAGTTTTGACATTTTAAAAAAACGTTAGGTGCACCAGCAATAATGCTGGGTGCACCTAGCAACACCCTTTGTGCAAAAGTTATTGATATCCATATAATTTTCAAATAGATGGATGAAAAAAATACATACACATAACAAAATTTGAGAACATTTATGCTGAAGTGCACAATGGTTATACATTATCATCCTTCTTCATAAATTATCATGTATAAGAATAATTTAACTTTTATAAAAATTATTTTAAAAATTATATAACTATTAGTTCATTGAATATATATATATACATATATATATATAATGTAATCATTAAATTCTAGCGAAAAAAATCTAGAATTTAGTCAAATAATCCCTAAATATCACAATTGTAAGATGAGATTTCAATGATATATGATTAACTTAGAATTCTAATACCTTTGATTGGAAGAAGACCTACCAAACATAAGGTTGGACAAGTCCTTGATTTAAGACTCCAGAAATAGTTGTTTACTATGACTATTATTTTATTAATAGATTGGACAAGTCCTTGATTTCAATTAATAGATTCTCTTTAATATATCAATTCTCGTCAAATTTAAAATCAATTATCCATTAATTTTAATTAAATAAATTATCTCTTAATATATTATTTTTTACCAAATATAAAATCAATTAGTCATTATTTTTAATTAATAAATTGTCTCTTCGTGTATAATTATATCATTCTCACTAAATTTTGTTTATGTTCTTGAATTAATAAGGCTCCATTTCAAAATTTACTTAAAGCCTAAAAATATATTGTGGCAGTCCTGGAAAAGAGAGAAAAGAGGTGGGAACGATTTGAAGAACAATGAAGATGGGGTGTGAAGAATAAGGTTATAGGTTTTTTTAAATAAAAAAAAAAGTATTTAGGCAATAAAAATATTAAACCCGAAGTCTAATAACTTTTGTACCTGCATTTTTAAAGCCCAATTTAGATTGAATTGAGACCCAACTGACTCAAGGGATGCGCCTTCCTAGCGGACAAATTAAAAGTTGTCGCTTTCTCTTCCATTAGATTCTAAAAAGTTCACTCTGATATGCAATTTACATTTTGGAACGAGTTTTTCAAAATACAATGGAAAATGTAGGAAGCAATATAATAACAGGGGAAATGCTAGGTGCACCCCAATATTGCTGGTGCACCCAACAATTTTTATGAATGGGTCATTTTACCCTTTAAGATAAAATTATAAAAAGCTCAAATTACCTCCCAGAAGAAACACTTTTTTCGAACAGCTTCTTCTTCTCTTCCGTGAACTTGCTTCTTCTTCTCTTCTCCATGAACCTGCTTGTTCTCCGCGAGGTGCGCCCAAGGTTGTCTTCTTCTTCTCCGCGAACAGGTTAGTCTCCCTACCCTTTGCTTGTAATATGCAGCATTGTTGTAGCAATGGAACCTTAGGATAGTTACCTTAGGATAGTAAACTTAGGGTAGAAGACGAGAGGGTAGAAGACGCCGAAAAAAATGGGAAAAATGGCTCACGGCGGAGGCTTCCGGAAGATCCGTTAGGGGTTCTTCCGGAAGTTCCGGAAGAACCTGTTCCAGAAAGTTTTCGGAAGAAGTGTTCTTCCGGAAGTAATCAAACGTTTTCCGGAAGAACAATTCTTCCAGAAGTCTCCCGGAACACCTCTTCCGGATACTTACTTTCCGGAAGAAGTAGTTCTTCCGAAAGAATTCGGGAAGAAGGGTTCTTCCGGATAACCTTTCAAATTTCTGGAAGAAGTGGCTCTTCCGGAATTGTTCCGGAAGAACCACTTCTTTTGGAAAGTGTTTTTTTAAAACAAAAATTGTTTTGTTTTTTTTAAATGAATTATTATATTTTTTTTGGTTATTTTGTTTTTGAGATTTTATGAAAAATGAGGTTTAGGTTTTTGATGTCATATTTTTTTTATAATTTAAATTTTGTACTTTTATTAAATATTAATTTGTAAATTATTTATTTATTTTTTTGTTTATAAAAGTAGTTGTGTTTGTTTTTGTTTATTGTTTATTTTTTAAAATTAGTGTTTTTTGTTTATAAATGAAGTTGTTTATTTTTATAAATAAAGTTGTGTGTGTTTTGGAAATTTTTTAAAAATACTAATTTTTTTTATAAATGATATAAATTAAGTTGTTTATTTTATTATAAGTGAAGTATTTTTTTTTAAAAAAAGTTGTGGATGTTTACTAATTAACTATTTTTACATTAGTTGTGTTTTTTTTATAAATGAAGTTGTTTATTTTTTTTTAAATTAAGTTGTGGATATTTTTTAATTAATTAATTTTACATTAGTTGCGTTTTTTTTTAAATGAAGTTGTTTATTTTTTTTTAAATTAAGTTGTGGATGTTTACTAATTAATTATTTTTACATTAGTTGTGTTTTTTTTACAAATGAAGTTTTTTTTAATTTTTATTTAAATTAAGTTGTGGATGTTTACTAATGAATTTGTTTTTACATTAGTTGTGGTTTTTTATAAATGAAGTTTTTTTTTTAAATTAAGTTGTGGATGTTTAGTAATGAATTATTTTTATATTAGTTGTGTTTTTTTTTATAAATGAAGTTGTTTATTTTTTTTTTAAAATTAAGTTGTGGATGTTTACTAAATAATTTAGTTGTTTTTTTTTAGAAATGAAGTTTCTTATTTTTTTTTATAAATTAAGTTGTGGATGTTTACTAATTAATTTTTTTTTACATTAGTTGTGTTTTTTTAATAAATGAAGTTGTTTAATATTTTTTAAAATTATGATGTGTATGTTTTCAAATAATTTGATTTAAATTAGTTTTATTTATTTATAAATAAACTTGTTTTATTTTTATAAAGAAAGTTGTGTATATTTTGACCGAAAAAAATACGTGTTCGACATGATTTGCAGATCATGGCTAGAACACGAGGTTTAGGTCGTGCCATAGGTAGACTTGTAGGCAGAGATAGACTTGATGACCAGGATGCTGCTGATGTTCCCGAGAGGCGTAGGCCTACTGCCTTAGCCCGTAGGCTACGGGTTCATCAGATGACTGCGGAGGGACGTGATATGGTTGAGGACGTTGCTGACATGACTGGCGATGTCCCTGAGCTGGCTACGGAGGCACCTGAGATGCGTGCGGACGTACAGGGTGCTGATGGTGGTGAGGAGTCAGATGGTGATGATGCTGCTGAGGGATTCCCTGGTGGGCCACGTGACCCTTCAGTGCTCACATCATTTGCCGAGCATGTTGCACATGCTGTTTGGAGTGGACAGGTATTTTAATTTGTTAATTATTTATCATTGTTGATTTATTTGTTTGTCATTAATTTTTTTTAATAATTGTATAATTTGTACT
Organism: Glycine soja; assembly: GCF_004193775.1. NCBI lineage: Eukaryota > Viridiplantae > Streptophyta > Magnoliopsida > Fabales > Fabaceae > Glycine > Glycine soja. The sequence continues at coordinate 33,859,007 of NC_041004.1, forward strand.
TCAAATCAGGAAAGTCCTGATTTGAAGTTAGTGTCACATAGGAGGAAGGTGACACTGATTGGGAGGCTAGTGCCTGAGATTGAAGGCCTGATGGCTGCCACAAGATTAAGTCCACTGATCGATTGTTCAGTTATTACTGGCGATCCTAGACTGATATTCGCATTCGTGGAGAGGTGGCACGGTGAGACCAGCACCTTCCACCTTCCGGTAGGAGAGCTGACGATCACATTGGATGATGTGTCGTCACTTCTTCATTTGCCCATCACTGGCGCCTTGCACAGTTTCCATGCTCTTTCTACGGAGGATGCCAGATTTTTGCTGACAGAGTTGCTTGAGGTGTCTGCCGAGGAGGCCAAAGCCGAGACAACACTGACACGTAGGGCATATGTACGACTAGGATGGGTTCAAAACATTTATGAGACGAGATGTCAAGCCCGATGGTGGATTATCGTAGCTCGCGCTTATCTGCTGCACCTTGTCGGTTGCACTCTTTTTGCTAATAAGAGTGCAACATACGTGCATGTGGTTCACCTTGATGCTTTTCGGGACCTCACTAAGAGTGGTGGTTATGCTTGGGGAGTTGCCGCACTGGTTCATATGTATGACCAGTTAGATGAGGCTTGTAGGACCACCACCCGACAGCTTGCGAGGTACTTGACGCTACTACAGGTAAATTTTGTGTTTTTTAATATGTTACGTTCGATTATGATTTAAACATTTTTTTTTGTTATGTTAACCTCATTTATTGCGTAGTGCTGGATCTATGAACACTTCCCTAGTGTGCACCAGTGCGTGACAGATGATACATACCAGGAGACGTCCCCACGTGCTTCCCGGTGGTTGACGTTGAAGGCGAACATGAAGGGAATCACAGGAGCACCTTACAGGGCACGTTGTGATGGTTTGATCGTCCCAGATGTGTCCTAGTTGCCGTACACAGAGCATCGGGGGGTTAGGGCTTTTCAGGAGATTTCATCATTCCAAGGTCAGCTGAGATGGGGTCCTATGGTGGTCACAGCTCGATCGGAGAGGGTGGTACGGTAGTTTGGTTACATCCAGAGCATCCCTCCGCCGCCTGTTAGTGCTCGATTGTCACACGATGAGATAGATGACAGGTGGATGCAGTTTGCGGGTCAGCTTTGTCTAGTGCCTGGGCAGGTATTTGCGGATTACATCGAGTGGTTTTTCCGCATATCTCATCCATTCATGATACCGACCCAGGCAGGTGACCAGCCGAGAAATGCACCAGCTGCAGACCTTGAGGACTACATACAGCCGCCCAGCCCCCAGGTTCCAGTGGCATTTGTCCCCCCTTCACATGTGGTAAGATTCTTTGCGCATTTAATGTTTCATGACTTGTTATTTATTTTAAATTTGATAATAAATGTTTTTAATGACTTTGATAGGATGATTACGACGGATATGAGACGATTGCACAGAGGTCGGAGCGTGTGCTCAACCTTAGGATAGTCACTGCAAAGAGGTTCATGTACTCATGCGACCACCTGCCAAGTTCTTTAATTAATTCATTACGCACTAACGGCCACGAATCTTCCCCCATACCTAATAAAGCGGCAATGGACCGATATCCACAGTTACCGTCCGCTTTCGCATCCACAATGTCACGAATGAAACCTTGAATGAATGGCGCAAATTGATCCAACATCGGGATGATCCTTGTTGGCTGAGGCGGTTCAGAACATGATGCACTTTGTTTGACTGGAGAGTTGCTGCTTTGAACAGAATGAAAAACATCAACATACTTCCAGTAAGACGGATCACGCTTTGTGGATCTTTGACTTCTTTTCATCGGTTTCTTCGGTGCACCTTTAGTATTGACCTTTGACGGAGGAGGGCACATAGAGTATGATCAGGGTATGCAATTTCTCGAAGTTTACTCTTCAGAGTTACTTTGCCAGACACATCAAGTTCATCAAACCTTTTAGATATGATCTCTATCTCTTCCTTGATGCTGACTTCCGTCTCACATAACCCTTGGTCTGAAAAGCAAAGTCTCCTCCAAAAAAGATGGACTGACTCTAATGGGATGCTGCCAGCAGTATACCTAGAAAGATCACATGCACAAGGAAGACCGTGCATGCTTCTCATCACACAACCACAAGAAGAGAGATTGTTGTCGAAATAACATAGACGGTCAACCTCAGAAGCAATCTGATTTAAAACGTCCCTTGAAACCATCCCAAGAAGCCTCTTGTATAAGGTTTTTTTATATACATGCCCAACCACGTGCATACTGGTTTCAAAGGATGCTTTAATTTCGACGTGTTGCAGCGTGATCATGTTGTTCATGGCATCCCAAACACTACATAGGTCTCCAACGCTATTTTGTAGTACTCTTTTGAGAGCCCAATGAGCTGATTCACCCCTACATTTAAAATACACAACAAACATGAAAATATACAACAATTAAATACCATTTATTACTAATCCTTACTAACAAATAAAATCAGTTCTTAATACCTGTTTGTTGTTGTGTTGCCTAGGTGCATGACCTTATTCGTCCATGCTGTAATAAATTTTTCCTTGTGGGGGATAATCCATGTGTCGTTAACATAGTCAATGAACATCGGCCAAGGCGAACAAACAACTTGAAACTTCTGAAGTGACTCATGGAACTGGTGTTCGGACGGACAATCAACCAAAGTACCCCAGTTATCCATTACATAGTCCCACACATTTTTTTCACCGATTAAAGATTTGCACTTCGCCTTCACATTCTTATCGATATGAAACTTGCACAACAAATTAGTAGACTCGGGGAACATAGTTTTCACTGCATTCATCAGTGCTAGGTCTCTGTCAGTGACAATAACAAGAGGGAGGTGATCATTTCTTAAAAATAGGCCTCGAAATCGTTCCAAAGCCCATACAATATTATTAACACGCTCAGCCTCCAGATATACAAACCCAGCAGAGAATGTCATCGTCGTTGGTGTCACTCCAACAAAGTCAAGTAGTGGGAGTCTGTACCTGTTTGTTTTGTAGGTACTGTCTATAAAAAACACCAGATGACATGCATTGCATAACTTTACTGCATCTGGGTGACACCAAAACAGATCACGCACCACAACTTCATCCTTCAATCTATGCCAATGAATGTATTGATCACGTTCGAGAAGCTTCATCAGATGCTGCATTTCGGTATCAGCTCCTCTTATTCAAGAACGATATGCACTTCTTGCATTATAAATTTGCTTTATCGTGGTGCAACTGTTCGCATTGTGTTCCTTCAACGTTAGCAAGATGTTTTTTGGTTTCACCATCGACTTTGTCATATCAGCAATAATTTTCTTTTCTTCCTTAGTCAATCGCCCGGTGTATGGATGTCCAACTAAGGACTTGGCCAATTCATGATTGTGAATCCCACAGATCAACTTCACCATCCAACCTTCCCCTCCATGCATTGGTTTCCTACAAAGCCTGAAGGGACAACCACATTTCCTACTCTCAGTGTCTTTTCTAATGAATTCTTTATTCCTACACTTGTACGTACTACTCATTTCACACCCAATTAAGACAAATGAACTTCTTCCTCTGCTACCAGTCTTTGTGTCAGACCTCATAATCACCGCAACAAATCCATTTTCATGGGCAACTGTTCGAGCCCATTGCAAAACATCATCTCGAGTACCGAATACCTACAACGCAACCCAAGCATATTAATTTTCATACAAAACATCAATTCAACCAAATGACTCAAATTATGTATGATTACCTGAGACGTATTAAAAGCATTTGAATAATCCACATGTGGTTCATTCACCCCACATTCTTCTTGATTATCATAATCATAATCCATATGAACTTCTTGTGACATCGCATAGTCATACCTCCATTGATCTTCGTTCATCTTAAGGACATATGCATCATACACAAGTACATTCAAATTATCATATAACCACATCCAAAAATTTACTACACATTAAATAACAAACATATTATCAGGACATATGCATCATACACAAGTATATTCAAATTATCATATAACCACATCCATAAATTGACTACTTATTAACTAACAAACATACTAACAACTAATACAAATATATTCTAAATTTATAACTACATTATTTACTTAAACTGAACTTATCACTATAATAAACAACTAATAAAACATTTTTCTACTACAACAAAATACAATTAAGTTACCTAAATCATTTAATATTATACCAAATCATTATACCTAATTAAACCAATAATCCACAATATATATATATATATATATATATATATATATAAATTTTAAAACAAATAAAAAAATTTGTTAATAATGTAACATTCCGGAAGAACTTCTTCCCAAACACTTCCGGAAGAAGTGCTTCCGGAAGTTACTAACATTCTCATTCCAGAACTTCTTCCTCCAATACTTAAAATTTCTTCCGGCTACAGTTTTTTTTACTGTTTTTCTTCTGTAAAAACTAGCTAGAAAACACAAAAAATACCCATAAATGCGTACCTCCGACGAAATAGGAAGAACAACGACTAACAAAACTTCAAATACGGAACACCTGCCTCACGGGGACCACCAAATCTTCAAATACTTCTCGGGACCACCAATGGAAAGCAACAGCAAGAAAAGGAAAGAAAGCAATGAAGGAAGAAGGCGCAGTAAGAAATGGAAGCGTGAAGCAGTAAATTTAAAGAAAATTACACAAGGGCAAAATCGTCATTACATATACATTAAATATTATTTTATTTTTACTTATTATTATAAAATGAAAATTATTTTTTCTTGACATATGAGTTCTTCCGGAATCACGAATTCTTCTTCCGGAAAGTTTTCGAAAAACGTGTCTTCTGGAATGATTCCGGAAGAAAGTTCTTCTGGAAATGGTCTTCACGGAAGGGCATTTTCATCACTTCACTGTTTGCTGGATGCCCCAGCAATAATGCTGGGTGCACGTAGCAACTCCCTAATAACAGGAGCACAAACTAAATTAGCCCAAAGTATATACAATGGAGCACTGCTAAGCCCAATTGGATTAGAAATTCAAACATCTAAATTGCTGCTATTGCTTCTTTTATTCCATAAAAATCAAGGAGTACCTCCTTTACATTTTAGAAAGACAAATTCAGATACTCACAAAAAGTAAAAGACAAGTTCAGATTAGCCTTTTCTTGAATGTGGAATGTAAAGGGAGTGTTGCTTAACTTTTATGAGGTGCAGGAAAAAAAAACCCTAAATTGCTCCTATTCAAATAAAAAAAAAATTCAATCCATAATTAGATGTTCACACTAAAGATAGACATTTGAATTTAATACATCTAACATGCAAAATATTGCTTCTGTTACAAACTTTAGTTGCGTAGAAGAATGGAGAAGGTAGATCAAAGTTGCAACTATTGGCTAATTAAAGAGGTTCTTATACCATTTTATTATTTTAATAAATGACACTTCATATAAAAGATTAAACTTTTTTTTTTAGATATATAAAAGCTTAAACTATTACAGGAATATTTTTCTTTTTGTTTTTTTACAATATTAAAGGAATTTTTAACGCAACATTTAACGTATTGTGATCTACTTATCAGCCTTTACTGATTTTTGTTTTTACTAGATTCACCAAGGGGCCCAGTTAAGCCAACCAAACACTGGTATTCTTGAAAGTAAAATCTTAGATATAATTGTTTAGGTGTTTTTGGTATTGTAATTCTTTTATTAGAATTAAAGTTTTATTTTGATAATTTATATTAAATTTTAATGTAAATTTTTATTACATGAATTATTGAAGTAAAATCTCAATTTCAATTAAAAATAATTTAAAAAAATAAAGAATTGGACCTAAGTTTTTTCTATATATAGTTGGACCTGTAGAAAATGTGGGCATTAAATCTCAACTATCTCTTTCGAAATGTTTATGCAACCGGATGTAGAACAGTAGAGGTGAGAAAACAGCCTCTGCATGCCAAAATTAACATCACAGAGTTGTGTATGTAACATCTTTTCTCTAGCTGCCTAAAGTAAGTTTTGGATTGGGAATAGGCAACTGAAAGCTGAGAATTTCCATGAGGATAATTAACGAAAATTTATTTTAGTTTATTGATATTTTATTTGAAAAATACTGAGAATTAAGCTAAACGTGGTCACAAGTTGAATTTTCATGGCAATCATCACTAGGCTGTTTTGTTATATCATCGGTAATCTTGGTTTTATTCTTTTGGAGGTTATATATTTCCTTATTGCTAAGTAAAAAAAAAAAATTAATTACGTCCTCTAATTTATTTTTATTGCTAATTATTAAGTGGTTCAATTAGATCCTTTAATTATTTAAAATGGTTCAATTAAGTCATTTTCATCAATTAAGTATAAATATTATTAATAGATCATCGGTTAAAAAATGACACATCATTCGTCACATCTAATTATACTGTTAACACTTAATTGACAGAATAACCAAATTGAATCATTTTAAATAATTAGAGGATCCAATTGAATCATTTAATAATTAGAGGACCTAATTGATCATTAAAATTAATTTCGAAGATCCAAACAGTAATTTAGCAAAAAAAATCCTTATTGCTGTAGTAAGAAAGCAAATCTTAATTCATATACGTTTTGGTTCCATTGAACTGATTTTTCAAGTAAAATGCGATGTTGTTAACGATATTGTCACAATGTGGGCCACGACGGGACGATAAAATAAAATACTCAGATAAATAAATTGTTTTCCAAAAAAATGTAAAACTTGAGGAGTCGCAACCAACGTTTATTTAAGGAAAACGTTGAAAAAATAAAAAAGGATAAAAAATTGTCTACGGTTTGAGAAAGGATTTGGGAGTCATTTACTAGCGGGAAAGGTGTTAGCACCCCGCGTGTCTGTCATGAGAACAACAACATTTAATCGAGTGCGCAAAAAAAAAGTGACTTTTAATTATTTATCTTCCCTTGAAAACATGAATTATATTTTGTTATATTTTTTTATTTAGAAAAAGAAATCAAATTTTGTTTTTAGAAACAAATGGGGACTTTTATTTTTTTTAGTTTTTTTTTGGGTCGACGAGGGATTTGCCCTCGATCCTATGCATTTCCAAGTGCAATGAGAAAATCAGACTTACGTAGTTCTTTGTAGAAAAAACGTTTGTGTGTGTTGAGTTGATTTTATTTTGTTTTGTTTTCTTTTGAAAGATCTTGGGTTTTGTGGTAAACGTTGTGAAGTTAAGCAAGTCGAAGACCCAACATGGGATTCACAAAATTTACTCACATTTTATTGAAACATTGCCAAGCATGGAATGCGTGTAACATGAAAAATGAGAATTGAGTGATCATTTATTTGAGAATATTACCTTTTTGGAAAAGACTTTAGTTTTGTGATAAACTTTGTGAACTTAAGCAAGTCGGAGACCTAGCATGGAGTGCACACAGTGTAAGCATGTACTAAAGAATGCTAATGCGGATTTGCAAAAGTAAATAAATAATTGACACAGTGTTACGAAATCAGATAAATAAAAATGAGAATAGAAAGTGATAGAATAGAAGTGGAGAGTACACTTAATAATTAAGAATGCGAGATTAAAACATAGGAGAAAATAAAATGAATAACGAGATATTTACCACATAATATTAATTAAACTAACTAACAAACTATGATAAAAAAAAATCACATTGAAGAATAAACGATAGAGACAATAAAGAAATACAATAAAATAAAAAGCTATTTACTAATATGTATAATTATTTTTATTTTTATTTCTTTTTTTGTTTTTTTTTTGTTTTTGTCAAAGTCAAAGGGTTGACTTGGACTTAATCAACACTAACAAAGTGCTAACATGATAGGCCTAGACACCATCCTAAATGATAGGGGTAGACATATAAAGAAGGAGATGTAACCATCACTTTTATTTTATTTCAGATTTAAAAAAAAGGGCTAAGCCCAAAATGAAAATGGTGCATGTGTGGAAAAATAGGGTGTAAATAGTGTTTCTATTTTGTTTCAGGTTTTGCAAAGAGTGTTGCTAGGTGCACCCAGCATTTTTGCTGGTGCACCCAGCAAAGCTAGTAAATGCCAAAATTGCCCCTACCACCTTTCTTCCTTAAAAATGCCATTTTTTTTTTCCGGAAAAGCTTCTTACCTCCATTTTCAAAAAGCTTTGCTTCTTGTTTTCTCTTTTTCGTGCGGCATTGCCTTTGGTTCGTGGGGGTAGCAGCGTTGAGCGCAGCGGTGAAGGTGAAGGTGAAGGTTCCGGCGTCGAGCTTTTCGGTGGTCGGTGGCGGCAAACGAGGTACGCAGATGGTGGTTTTTTCGTCGCGGACGTACGGATGAGTTTCGGATCAACTTGATCCGGAAGCTTGTTAATACTCTTCCAGATCAAGTTGATCCGTAAGAGGCTTACGGATCAACTTGATCCGGAAGAGTATTAACAAGCTTTCGGATCAAGTTGATTCGTAAGTGTATTATTTTTGGTATTTGTTATTTTTGCATCTGTTTTTGCATTTATTTTCCTTTTTTCTTTTAAATTACTAATTTTTTTGTATGGCCATTTTTTGTTTGATTTGGTTAGATGGATGAAGATGAGTGGATGTATGAAATAATGTCTGAACGAGGGGATATGGATTATGAAAATGCAGAATCATGTGGTGCGAATGAACCACATGTTGATTGTTCGGATGCGTTCAAGACTTCTCAGGTTATAATGTTAATGTTTGTCACATATTTAATAAAATAAATACTGGTAGAAAACTTAAATTATGTGGATTTTGTAGGTGTTTGAGTGCCGAGAGGATGTTTTGCGGTGGGCTCGATCCGTGGCTCATGAAAACAGATTTGTGGCGGTGATTTTAAGGTCGGACACAAACACATGTAGTAGAGGAAAAAGTGTGTTTGTGTTAATTGGCTGTGAAAGGAGTGGCGAGTATAAGTGTAGGAAAAAATAATTTATCAGAAGAGACACTGAGACTAGGAAATGTGGGTGTCCCTTCAAGCTTCGTTGCAAGGCAGTGGTTGGAGGAGAAGGCTGGATGGTGAAGTTGATTTGTGGAGTGCATAATCATGAATTAGCCAAGTCATTAGTTGGACATCCATATGCGGGGCGATTGACTAAAGTAGAAAAAACACTTATTGCTGATATGTCGAAGTCCATGGTGAAGTCAAGAAACATTCTGCTAACTCTGAAGGAACACAATGCCAATAGTTGTACGACTATTAAACAGATATACAATGCAAGAAGTGCATTCTGTTCTTCCATAAGAGGAAGCGATCTTGAAATGCAACATCTGATGAAACTTCTTGAACGTGATCAATACATTTATTGGCACAGAATAAAGGATGAAGACGTTGTTCGTGATATCTTTTGGTGTCACCCTGATTCAGTGAAGTTAGTCAACGCATGTAATTTGGTGTTTTTGATAGACAACACCTACAAAACAAACCGGTATAGACTCCCATTGCTCGATTTTGTTGGGGTGACACCGACTGGGATGACATTCTCTGCCGGTTTTGCATATGTGGAGGGTGAACGTGCTAATAATTTGGTATGGGCTTTATAACGCTTCCGAGGCCTTTTTTTAAAGCGTGATGCCCTCCATGGAGTTATTGTCACTGACAGAGAGCAAACATTGATGAATGCAGTGAAAGATGTATTCCCTGAATGCATAAATTTGTTGTGCATCTTTCACATAAACAAGAATGTGAAGGCTAAATGTAAATTACTAATTGCGCAAAAAAATGCTTGGGATTATGTCATGGATTGCTGGGGATCTCTGACTGATTGTCCTTCAAAACAACAGTTTGATGAATGCCTGAAGAAGTTCGAAATAACTTGCGCACCTTGGCCAATATTTGTTGACTATGTCAAGGAAACATGGATAATTCCACACAAGGAAAAATTTGTTTCCGCCTGGACTAATAAGGTGATGCACTTAGGAAACACAACAACAAAAAGGTATGAAACTGTTCAACTATTTCTATTAACGTTGAAAAATTTATGGAATTGTATTATTGTATATGTTTATTTTTATTTGTGTATTTGAAATGTAGGGTTGAATCTGCTCACTCGTCTTTAAAAAGACTGTTACAAAATAGAATTAGAGACTTATGCAGTGTGTGGGATGCCGTGAACAACATGATTACGCTGCAGCACACACAGATTAAAGCATTATTTGAAACAAGTACACATGTTGTTGGACATGTGTTCCAAAAAACCTTATACAAGAGGCTGCTTGGAATGGTTTCAAGGTATGCTTTAAATCAGATTGCTGCTGAATTAGAGCGTGTTGACTATGCTGACAAGAATCCCTCAAGTTGTGCTTGCGTGGTGAGAACCACGCTTGGTCTTCCTTGTGCTTGTGAGCTATCCAAATATGTTGATGGTTGCATCTCACTTGATTCAATCCATATGTTTTGGAGGAGACTCAGTTTTTCAGACCAAGGGTTATCTGAGCCCGAGGTGGGCATCAAGGACGTAATGGAAACAATATACCAAAAATTAGAAGAACTTGATGTTTGTGGCAAGTTTACTCTAAGAAGTAAACTTTGGAAAATTGCACACCCTGATCAGAATTCGATGTGTCCTCCTCCACCAAAGGTTAACACAAAGGGGGCACCGAAGAAAACTATGAGTAGGAACCCAAGGTCAACAAAGCGCGATCCATCTTACTGGTAGTATGTAGATGCCTTTGAATCACAACAAAATAGCAATTTGTCGGTGAGGCATACTGCATCATCCTCTGAGCAACCGAATCGAAGAACGATGATGCCCATGTTGGACCAGTTTCAGCCATTTATGCACGACTTCATTGATAAGATTGTTGATGTCAAAGGTGATGGTAATTGTGGATATCGATCGGTTGCCGGTTTATTAGGTATGGGTCAAGACTCTTGGTCGGTAGTCTGCAACCATCTACTTAAAGAACTTACCAATTTCTCAGAAGACTATATCAAGCTCTTTGGTGGCACGGAGAGATTTGAGGAATTAAGGATGCCACTACTTGTTGATGGGTTAACCAAGGTATGTAATTTATGTATTTGATTTTTAAGACTTTAGTTTGAAATTAAGTTTGATGTGTATATTTGTTTTATTCAGGTGACAACGGATAAGTAGATGGATATAACGGACATGGGACATGTCATTGCATCAAGGTATAATGTAATCGTTGTATCCTTGTCTAAACAACAAAGCATGACATTCTTTCCCCTTAGAAGTCAACCGCTGACAAATTCTTCATTGCATCGTATAATTTGTATTGGTCATGTGTATGACAATCATTTTGTTGAGGTACATTGTAGATATGAAGTGTTTTTTTTTATGATTATGCAATGAGTTTTGTAGGATTGAGTTAACATTTTATTCGCATACACAACAGGTTTATTTAAAAGAACGTTGTCCCTTACCGCTTGTATCATTGTTATGGTCTAGCAATTGTCATCCGCAGGCGAAGTCGTGGCCAAATCCATATATTAGCATAATGCAACATTACAAGAGCTTTGTGATGTTCAAGAGAGACTATGTTGACATAAATGATGATTGAACATGTAATTTATAAATGCCTGATCGTTTTGAACATGTAATTTATTTGTTACGTCCACAAAAAAATTATTACTTAATTCTAAAAAAGCATGTATGATATATCGTTGTCTGACTTGACTACACATTGTGGAAAACCGTGCATGATAAATTGTTGTCTGCATTAACATAAAGCGCGTGAAAGGACCCTGCACAGCATGACTACACATGTAGATCTGATGCAAGCTAAAGCATGTCATGCCATTTGTGTAGTTGACAACACATACAAAAAGCATGTGCATGCATATTTTCAATCTTTAAAAAATGCAGCACTGATATTAAAACTCATCTATATATATGGCACAACCTAACCTTGTAAGAAAGCACAAGTTTCAGTATCAACCAAAGTCTTACAAAAAACTATGGCATTCTTGGGAGACACAAGCAGTTAGACAGTTGTGAACTCCACATTAGGTTTTATTTTCCCAAATGGATCCATTGTTCACAACGACAGTGGTGTTTACTTCCAAGCTTCCACTCCAGTTCCCATTCGAGTACCTAACGGGTGTGATTTTCAAATGTTAAAAACCAGAATACACAATACCCTTAAGCTAACCGACAAGCAATTTTTGGATGAAATTTACTACCGACAGCCTTTCACGTATGCAGGTAATCAATTTCGGTTTCAATGTATGCAACTGAAAGATGATGCTGATGTTAACACAATGTTAATGTGTAATCATGAATTTTCGTTTGTTGGTCCAATTGAGTTATTATGTAGCATTGCTAGAACCCCAAATGGTATTTTAAACTTACTTGAAACTACTATGACCCCTACTCATGATGCCCTGCTATATTACAATGGGAGGTGGAACATGTCACGCCAAAATGAGTTTGTTGGTTACTCGTTCACAGGAAAAAATCCCTGAAACTTTGACATTCCCACCGGATGTACCATGGATGAACTGAAGGATTTGATCAAACAAGTTGCGCCTCGTGGGATTCCCCCTTATGGTGTTGATGAAACACAAATGGTAAGGCGATTGTTTTTTCGGAAACCAATTCACCATGAGTATTCATAAAAAGTTATAAAATTTGAAATAATTGAACTCAAAGCCAACGAGGACGTGATGAAGGTGCTCATTGAGTCTAACTACTGGAAAAAGATTGGGCCAATAGAAATTTTAGCTGTTTTCAGTAAACCTGTACCGCAAATGGAAGACGAGTTGTCCTTGTCGCAAAATTAGCATGAGTTAGTTAGTTGTAGTATTTGATGGAAATTTAATTGTGCTCAACTATGTTGAAGTTAATGTACTGTTTGAATTCATATATTGCATAATCATTTTCAATTACAAGAATCTCAACTAAAAAAATAGATTTCTATATATAACAAATTAATTAATAAATTATTGTTTTTCTTCTTACGGATCAAGGTGATCCGTACGTTGATCCGTAAGACACTTACGGATCAACTTGATCCATAAGTGTCTTACGGATCAACGTACGGATCACCTTGATCTGTAAGAAGAAAAACAAGCAGGGGCAATTTTGCCATTTTGTTAGAATGCTGGGTGCACCAGCAATAATGCTGGGTGCACCTAGCAACACTCTTTTGCAAAAATGAACTAGGCCCAAAACACAATAAAAGACGTGCATATATGAAAAATAGGTGTAAATAATGTTTCCATTTTATTTCAGGTAGTGCGAAAATGGGCCAGGCCCAAGACAAGAAGAAAAAAATGGTGCATGTAATAAAAAGGTGGCGTGGACAGCAATTGTTGTTTTTTTTCTATGTTTTTTTGTTTGTTTTTTTTTTGTTTTTTTTTGTTTTTTTTGCTTTTTTTAGGTTTGGGTTGGAACCGAGTCAAGGTGACCTGACCCAACCCGCATTTGGGCATCAGGGTTGAAAAAACCCTAGATGACCTAAATCCCAAAACGACACGACTACACGAGAACTGGGGAACCATCACGGAGGGTGGTGCGCCTTCCCCCAAGGCCACTGACCGGCAATGCGAGACCACCATGGCCATGTTACCGTAGAGAAACTATTACAGGAAGCAGAACAAAACACAATCACAAAGAGAGGATTTGGAAAGATAGAGTTTAAAGGAGAGCAACAAAAATACCTAATTTAAAACAAAGAAGAAGAAAAAAAATCCTAATAAAACTATAGTTGCATGCAACGAATTAAGCTGTGAATGCCTTCAATCAACAAAAAAACAAACGCAAAGAATAGATATGAAGGGTATGAGAAAACATGTTGTTTTTGTGAGAAGGGCGGAGCAGAGGCAAAGTAATATCAAAACCCTCGAAATCGCAGAGAGCGGTTGTGTGATTTAAAGGTAATTAGAAAGAGGGTGTTGTGTGTGGTTTGAAGAAGAAGAAAAAGAAGAGAAAGCAAATACTTTAGTATTTTCTATATTACTCCACACTTATTCTTTTTTTCATTTTTATACATTTTCTCTTTTTTATTTATTTTTCTTATTTATTTATTTATTTCTGATTTTTTTTTAGACCCGGGCAGAATTAGGGTCTGACAAATACTTTAGTATTTTCTATATTACTCCACACTTAACCTTTGTGTTGTGCAAGTTCATCCATAAAAAGGTTATATACTTTACTAGCTACTTGGATTTTTGATAGTTTGTGTATATATGATTTACTTTTAAGCATGTTATCTTTATTTATGATAAATTAGTTCTTCTCTAGCAATGTAATTAAAAAAATTAATTTTATGACAATTTAATCCACGACTTTATCAATTTCTTGACTAATTTAGTTTTCAAATTTGGTTAACTATGTTGTGCTAAAAGGATTAATTAGTCATGAAGTTAACAAATTTATGGGCGACCAAATTCCGAAAGGAATAAGGATAGAGTTGAGTAACCCCGCAGGCTTGCGCATGACAAACTTGATTTGTTGACACACACTACATTGTCTGACGAACTGTTTAACATCCTGGAGCATGTTTGATCAATAAAAATTAGACTGAAGCCTATGAAGTGTGTTTTTGATCCCTAGGTGACACTAATGGGGGTGGCGTAGAACTCGATTAATAGAAAATGAGTTCGTCGTGAATGCGAAAATCAAGATGGTCAAGGGGGTTCTAAACAATTGAATTCAACTGTGTTTGGTATGTGGGACAAGTCGAGATGGACTGTTTCAATTGGGACATTAAAGTGAAATTAGGCACAAATAGGATGAAGTAAGTACTAGGAGATGACATATCAATACGTGACAAGGAGTCTGCAACAATGTTTGAGACCCTTGTTTTATATTGGATATCATAATCAAAGCCCAGTAATTTGGCCAAATAGAATTGTTGTTCAAGCGTTTGAATAATTTGGGACATCAATTCCCGGAGGCTCCTATGATCGGTGAGGATTGTGAATTTGTGCCCAAGGAGGTATTGTCGCCATTTTCGCATGGCGGTCGTGATGGCATGCAATTCTCGGACATAGGTGGAAGCATGTTGCATTCTGAGGCAAAATAGCTTACTAAAAAAGGCAATGGCATAACCGCGCTGCGTAAGGCCGAACAACTCCCATGACGATGCCGAACACATCGGTTTCCAGGACGAATGGTAATTCGAAATCTGGAAGAGCAAGAATAGGGGTTGTCTTCATGGCTTGTTTCAGTTTGGCGAAATCATCTTGTAAGGCTGGGGTTCGTCGAAAAGCATCTTTGCATAGCAAGGTCGTAAGGGGAGAAGTAATGTTCGCATAACCCCGCACAAACTTGCGGTAAAACCCTGTAAGGCCTAGAAATGCACGGAGATCCTTTGGATTCAAAGGAGTGGGCAAGTCCAGGATGGCCTATACCTTGGATGGTTCAGGGGACACTCTGTTCTTGGAAACTACGTGGCTCAAGTAATCCAGCTGGCGTTGGCCGAACAAACATTTAGAACGCTTAAGGAAGAATTGGCCGCACAATAATATCTGAAATACCACCTCCAAGTGGTGAAGATGAGCCTGAAGTGTAGCACTATAAACCAAAATATCATCAAAAAACACGACAACAAATTTGCATAAGAAAGGTTGAAGGAGGTGATTCATAGTGGCCTGAAAGGGGGAGGGCGCATTGCAAAGCCCGAAAGGCATAACCCGATATTCGTAGTGGCCCTGGTGGGTTTGAAATGCTGTTTTAAGGATGTCGACGTCCGCCATTAGTATTTGATGGAAACCTTGGCGAAGGTCAAGCTTGGAAAACCAAGATGCACTGCCCAGATTGTCAAGGAGTTCATTAATAGTGGGAATTGAGAAACGATCTTTGATTGTAATAGAATTCAAGGCCCTGTAATCCACACACATGCGTCAAGTTCCATCCTTCTTTTTCACGAGTAACACTGGGGAGGAGAATGGGCTTCGACTGTGTTGCATTAAACTGGAATTGAGTAATTCCATAACTGTCGTTCAATTTCCGACTTCTGGAAGTATGGATATTTGTAGGGTCTAACATATGTTTTGCCTTCAAAAAAAATTATTTGCTGATTAACAGAAAATGAGAAACGAGCAACTCATTATATAAAGGGAAATAACGTTTTGAAGATGATTTAATTATGAAAAAAGGACAAATTAACCGTATATATTTTTACCTCTCTTTTCTTCTTTGTGTTTTGTGGTTTTTTTTGGATGGTGGTTTTTGTCGCCCTCACCAACATTAAAGTCCTTTTTTTAATACAAAAATAAGGGGTAGGAGATAACCCATTTACTTCCACAACAATTTATTTTATTAAATTTTTTGTGGTAATTAATGTTTCCTTTTTGGTTTAGTAGCCTTTCTTTGATAGGATACGACTGAATGGTAGGTTTAAGCTCACCTTCCATCCCCATCACCAATGGCGGATCCAGGACTTTGAGTTATGAAATAAATTATAAAATACAAATCTATGAGATTTTATTTATAATAATTTTTAAAAATTTATTTATGAATTTTAGAAAATAAGGGAGTGCAAGTGTACCCTTATGGCCACAATGTAGGTCAGTCAATGCCCATAACCATAGATTTTTTGGCAGCTTCCTAAAGAGAAGAGGAAGACTATATCACCCCAATCTCTTTTTCTTTAAAATTAAAACATGCAAGGATACTGCATATAAGAGAAATTTAAAAACTGGTTGAAAAACCTATTTCTTATCTCAAACAGTGAGAAAGTACAATACCACGTGACAGTTTCTTATACAATTATTAGTAACTGATAGCAATACTACACAAGCATATAGTAGGCCCAAGAGAACAAGTACCATACCAACCTAACAGAATCTGTTATAACAGAATTCTATCCCACTACCCCACATGTAACATCCCAATTTTTTTGTAAATAAATTTAAAAAACTTTTTAGTAAAAATAAATAAATAAATAAATATAGAGGAAATAATAGGCTGAGTACCCTAGGTATAAATAGTTATGTTAAGTCAGCTGCCTCCTTTTGTCCTCATTTTCGTTTTTCCCCTTCTCCTCTCAAAATCCTTTCTTTTTCCCGCAGCCCACCAAACCAGTCTCAGAAAAACAACGATCTCGAACCCGTTCACCGTTGGATCGTCGTGAAATTTGAGTATCATGTGCGCAACCCAATTCCAAACATTCTCACCGTTGGGAAATTCAAAATCGTATCTGAGCTTAGAGGAAAGTCCTTCGCATTGTAACATTTTAATTTCTCGCAGAAACCCAAAACTGTCTCGGTAAAAATACGATCCCGGTTTCGGTAGCCGTTGGATTTTCATGAAATTTGGATATGTTGTTTGAAATTCAATTCCGCACGCTTTCACCGTTGGGATTTGCGAGATAATATTAGTGGAGGGAGAAAAAGGAATCGCATGAAGACAGTACAAGTGGAGGTTTCAATCTCTTCTCCGTCTCTCTGACGTTTGGGAATTCTATCGGAGCAGTCGGATGAATAATTGAAAGAATTTCCGGGAACCGCTAGAGATGTTGCTATCGCTGGCTGAAGACACGTGAGCCCGCTTAGAAGTAAGGGATGAGTTATTCACAGTTGTGTATTAGTGAGAACATGTGTAGGGATCCTTAGAGGATTAAATTGGGATTTTATTTTGGGATGTTTGTTAAATTGCAATTTTTCCTTTATGATTATAAATAAAATATTGATGTCCTGATGAAAAATTGCTTAATAAATTGTGCTCTTGGTATTTGTATATTTCGACCTATGATTTTGATATAATTGTGTAATATTATTTGAGGGGTTTTAGTCCTCATGTTGTGATAGTCTTTTATATAAATTATTATATTGAGGATATGAAATGATAATTCAAATTGTGAGTATGTGATAAATTGTAGAATAACATGTTGCTTTGAGATTATAATATTGTTATTGAGATTGAGTATAAGTGTAAAGTTGAACATGTGTTAATTTGTGAGATACGTGTAAACATGTGATGGTGGATTGTGACACTATGAGATGTGAAATTGTGAATGAGTTCTAGTTGTGGATAAGTGTGTAGTTAACACTTGATGTGAAATTACTTGTGTTGTAAGCTATGAATTGTACAATAACCCGACCAGCGTTATCTTGAGAAAAGCGTTGATGCGCAGTGTTAAAGAGAAAATGTAGGTTTCCTATTTAGGAACCAGTGTTAAATCGTAGCGCAATTGTGTTGAACGTGTTTAAAACATGAGTGTAAGGTCGTGGGTATTGTATAATTCATGAGCAGTGTCTGCATGCAAAAATTATTTTAGGGGTTGGACCTGAATCAGGAGGGAGAGGCCCTGACAGACTCTTCGGAGTGTAGGCCTTGGGGGTCACCGGGTTTGAGTGCTCCTTTAAGCCTATGCTGATCTCATATGGTTGGAGCATTCTCGCAAAACATCGTGATCCTGACTGGTCTCCCTATGATCTTACTTAGTGAGAGTGACCTGACAAACCCATTGTGTGGTGTGTCTTGTTATGTACTCCTAAGCGCCCCAGGGTGGTTTTTCACTGACATGGTACCACATTGCATATAGGATTGAGTCTTAGCATAACTATTGCATATGCTTGCTAATTGATGTGTTATTATATCTTGATCGAAGTGTGGGATTCTTGTGTAATGTGATTGATAATTGAAAAGTGAATTTTGAATGACGAAGTGGTGAAGTTACGTGAGCTATGTTTAAGCAAGTGGTATCTCATTTATATAATATGTATATTTAATTGTCTTGTTTCTCTATTAGCTAGGAATGTGATAACTCACTCCCTGTGTGTTGTTGTGTTTGGATCCTGTGATGATCTTGAACTTGTGTTCGGGGGAGCAGATGAATAGGTGGATGACTATGAAGAGCCTCATGCTAGAGGACACGGGAACACAACGCTCTGATAGGATGTGACATTAGGATATAGGTTCTATATTAATTGTATGAAGCTTAGATGACCTTGTTGAGTCGAGAATACTTTATTATTTATTTGGACAAGTTTGAATATGATGTAGAAGAAAATGAATGTGAACCTTTTTCCCCTTTGAAACACTTGTTTAAAAAAAATGTTTTAAAAATACTTTTAATTAATATTTAAATTTTTTATTCCTTATTAGTATATATGTGAGGGGTAGAGGGTGTCACACCACACCCTTTTGGTTATTTTGTTTTAGCTATCATGCAGTAGCACTTAGGACCTAGTCTCGTATTATAAATAATGTACTCCACTAGAAGTAAAAAAAGGAAAGAAGAATTATCAAATACCAGTTTAGTGTAACTTAGCATAAAGTAGCTTAATTTTCGTTCGTATCAGTAACACTTTACAATTAATTTTTGTAGGTTCTTCCAGGTTTAAAATTGTAGTAATGTAAATAAGGATGTTTCGTGCATCACCTGGAAAATGAAATACAACTTGCACTTTTTTTGGTTTTAATTATAAGAGGACAAACTTACATGAATTGATTTGATGAGGTGTCAAAATTTGGCTGGATTGATAAGGAAGGGAAGAGGAAGAGGAACAAAAAATTTGATTTCCATCAAAAAGAGAGAATTAACTATTAAAAAAATTCAAGAGAGAAGCATATTTGGGTAGGAAACACGTAGAAGAAAAAGAGAAAAATAATGTGACAAATGATATTAGAGCATGTGCAATGCACAAACATATTGATTTATCGTAAACTATCACAAACTATAATTAATATATGATTTAATTAAAAAAAATTAATTTTATATTTTATTATTGTGCTGTAGCTGAGACCACCACTACTACAAAAAAACTTTCTACATTGGTTATTCGAGATATTTTACATTGGTTTTCAACCGTTGTTGTAGGAAACATCGTAAAAAGGAGAAACATTTTCTATGACGGTTGTTAATGACCGTCTTAGAATGTTAAACATTCTACATCAATTCTAAGAGAACCGATGTAGAATGAATGATTAGCATTCTACATCGATCGTCCGAGAACCGATGTAGAATGTTCAACATTCTAAGACGATCTTCGACACATGACCGTCTTAGAATTGTTAACACAAACTGATAATACAAGAAAAACCAACAAACAATACTTTCTTAAATAGAATATTACATTAGGAAAATATGAAATTTACACACACAAACAGGTTAAATAATTAGATACAAGTTACTCGACAAATAAATTTAACATAATAATAGCTTAATATTAACAAGTTCATCTGTCAATGATGAACGCAAAATAGATAACAAGTTCATCTGGATGATATTTTACAATGGAACTAAATCAACAAAGGCCAAGTAAACAAAAATTTGATATATGCAACTAGATTCCTAAGAGCTAAGTATGTGTGGTCTTGCCTTTAGTTTAGCCGTGGTGCTATCTTAGATATCCTTTCATCTTCTAGGAGTGCGTAAGGGTCTAAATATTGTGGAGGTGATATAGCCATCTTGCTTGCATCATGGACAAATGTTGGTCCAAAATACTGCAACAGTAAACTAAGGATCAAATTCAAAGACATCTCTCAAACATTAAAGGCATCATTCACTACAAAGATCTCTCAGACATTAAAGGCATCATTCACTACAAAGAGACTCAATTCAAAAGTGAGGCTTTAAGTGTATGAACAACATGTCACAAAGAGCAAATTGGGATTTTTATCAATTTACCAGACAACGAGCACAAAATTCATAGAAATGCAAGTTATAACATTGCCTGTGTCTGTGAACTATAACAAAATATACATGAACATGACCAACTATTAAAAGTGAAATCTTTTATTTCTTTAAAGTGTATAGCTTATAGGTTCTAAATTGCCAGTTTTTCTATTTACTAGCTATGTTCTGTAAAATAATTCACATCCATAATTTAATTCACATCCACTATATATACTCTCAGTAAAATAATTATTAATGACTCTGTCTTCTTATTATCATATAACCAGTAACTGATTCCAAGATCTGTTAATAAAAGAAATGAAATCATGTTGGGTTAAGTTAGAAACTACTACTATATACGATAACATCTATCGATAATCTCTATAAAATGAGTAAACTTTGGTTTTAACTCTTCTAAAATCATTGTTTTTCATTCTCTATGAAATTGCTATTTTTACCCCTAACTTACTTTAAGGTACATAGATAATACGGAGTATTTATTTTGGAGATCTATAAAATATTATAGAGGTGTACGTCCTCACATGTGCATATCTACTTGAGATGGTACTTGATTAGCTTCCCTTTAACACAAACATTTTAATGATGTCACCTCATATAACAGTATGGGATAAAAAACAATAACGTCATATTCTCAAAAAATAAAAATAAAAGTTTTTTTTACAAAAATAACAGTATGGGAAATTTCAAGTTAATACAACTGATGATTGCTTAGAGGAATGAGCGCACAAACAATGCAATAGCTAATAACACAAGAAAATGAAACTATGAGGTGTGATCATCACATGGTTCCAGGGAAGTTTCTACATAACGATCAAGATTTTCTGGATTCTTACATATATGGCTAATAATATTTTTTGCCCATTTTAAGGAATATCATTGGTGTTTTCTATAAATTTAAGCTTTGAGTGGACACTATGAAATGAAATATAAGTATATAACGTAGACAAGGTTTTTTGACTACCTCTTGTCTAAGACCTTGTCAACCAATATGGGACAAACGAAAATGAATAAGAATAAACTAATGAGAAAATGAATAAAGAATAACGCATACCTAATGGAAAATTTTCTTTTCTCAATTCTTGTGCTTCATGGTTGCTTTATCAAAACCAATGGTTGGAAATTGTTTTGCATACTCCTCAACATCATGGCGGAGCTTTGCTATCTCCGATTGAAAGGTAGAAGATAACTCAATTGTGGCCAAGAAGTCCTTCAGCTTTGTTCCTGATTAAATTTTGTTAACATCAGCCACATATTAGCTTAGTAAGCACCTATGAAGCACGAACGCGGCTCATCACCGGCGTGTCCCGTGTCGGACTCGCACCGGACACCCATGCGCGTACGACTCCGGTGCGACGCGGTGTCCGACGCCGGCGCCGTCACCGGACGCGGTTGAACAGGAGGACACCTCTGGTTGGACGCGGCCCACCACGTAGACACGTGCGTCGCGGCCCATTAAGAGCCTTAGGTTTTTTTATTATTTATTTTAAAATGCTTACAAAAAAAAATACCTGTCGTTCTGTGTCTTCTCCTTCTTCTTCCCGCAAGCGCCGCCATTGCCGCATTGGTTTCCTTCCCCGCGCAGGTAAGCTTTGCTTCTTATTTATCCTCTGGTTTTCCTTCCCCGCAAGCTTTTCTTTTCTTTTTTTGCTGCCTGGTTTTCCTTTCCCGCAAGCTTTTCTTTTCTTTTCTTGCTGCCTGGTTTTCCTTCCTCGCAAACTTTTCTTTTCTTTTCTTGCTGCCATGCCTCTGGTTTTCCACTTTACTCTTTAAACATTTACACATTCTTTCTCTTTAGCTATTATCCGCTGGATATTACACGTTTCTCCATTTTTTTTATTTTATAGTAAAAAGCAACTTTTCATCACGTGCTGTTTTCTCTCTCTCACACACACACATAGCAGGCAAAGGCTATTTTCTCTCTCACACACACACACACAGCACGTAAAAGCAACTTTTCCCTTTTACATGCATTTACTTTTATTTTATTATAAAAAGCAACTTTTCATTGAAAAAACACGTAGGCCTGATGCTTTTTGGGAGTCTCTTTACTTTTGATCCCCACATGTTGCTTTCTTGATATTTCTATTTTGAATTTAGCTTCTCTAAACTAAAGACTCAGAGATTTAAAGAGTGACGATATTTCTACGGTTAATTTAAAAAAATGGATTATATTTCTAAAATGCTTTAATTAAAGTTAGTGATGGCCAGCTTTCTCGCTTTCCAAATCGTGTGGAGCAGTGTGTGTTTTTTTATTGGTGATATGTGTGGATGGCTGCAAGGTACTGTGCATAATTAAGTTCCTGTGCTTTAATGCTGTGAGACAAGTTGTATTGAAGCAATTTGCACATGTGTTTTGGATATTTTTATTTAAAAAATAAGTTAATAGTAAAATTGAAAATGAATTTTTTTGTTAAATCCAAAAGTTATGTAAAGATGCTCAACTTAGAATTTCTTTCTAAAGTTAAATTTTAAAATTAATTTTTCAATGTGAAAGTAAATAGTCAAATATTTACTTAAATTCGTGTTAGTTTATATTTCAACCTGATTTTTTATAATCAAACACAGATCATTAAAGTTGTCAGAGAGATATGTTATTGTATAAAGATCTAATACTGAATCATGATTTTATAAAAAGTTAAAATAATTGATAGTAATTTATGTTTTTTATTGTAAAGGCTGTTTTCTCTCTCTCTCTCACACACATACCACTTTACAAAGACTTATTCATTAGAATATGACATGCCAACGTCTAGGAGCTTCTAAATGCATTTACTTTTTTTGCTGTGAAATAGTCAACTTCACTATTTAATTATTTATCCATCTTATTTCAAATTTCAAACAAACCATACATGAACTATGCAGCACGAGGAACTTCTAAATCTTTATTATTCTTTTTAGTTAAGCTGGAGATAAATTTGTTATGTATTTGTCATGTACATGTTTTTGGAATGTATTTATTTTCACATTCCCGGTCAACATTGATTACAAATTGCTTTTTGTTGTTTGTTTTTTATTTAGAAATTATTTACATTAATTTTTTATTTTTTTAAATTGTTGTAGAGATGAGTGCTTCTAGTCCTAGTCAAGCTAAAGAACAAGATGATGATACCAGACCTTTATGGACCTATTGTGATTTTACCTTTAATGGGTCTTACACTAGAATGAGGGCACACTTGTTGAAGATGACAGGAAATGGAGTTAGAGTTTGTCAAAAGGTAACAGTTGCCAAACTTATAGATTTGAAGAAGATAGACAATGAGGCTACATTGAGGGTGGAGAGGTCAAAAACAAAATCTGTGTCATTGCCTCCGGTTTCTACTCAACACCAAATGGATACAAACACTCTTGGTGTTGATCCAAAAAAGAGAAAGACATCATCCGTAGAAAATGCCTTTAATTTGCAAGCTAGAGAGACACTTGATCATGAAATTGCTAGGATGTTTTACTCTTCGGGACTGCCTTTTCATTTAGCAAGAAATCCTCCTTATAGGAAGGCATTTGCCTATGCTGCCAACAATCAGATCAGTGGTTACCAACCTCCAGGTTATAATAAATTAAGGACAACATTACTTCAAAACGAGAGAAGACATGTGGAGAATTTGTTACAACCAATTAAAAATGCATGGAGCCAGAAGGGTGTGAGCATTGTTAGTGATGGATGGAGTGACCTGCAAAGAAGATCTCTTATTAATTTCATGGTTGTCACAGAGAGTGGACCTATGTTTTTAAAGGCCATTGATTGTTCAAATGAGATCAAAGACAAGGATTTCATTGTCAAACATATGAGGGATGTAATTATGGAGGTTGGACACTCAAATGTTGTGCAAATTGTGACGGATAATGCAGCCGTTTGTAAAGCAGCAGGTTTAATAATTGAGGCTGAGTTTCCTTCCATTTATTGGACTCCATGTGTTGTCCATACATTAAATCTTGCTTTGAAGAACATATGTGCAGCCAAGAATACAGAAAAAATAATGTTGCTTATGAAGAATGTTCTTGGATCACCCAAATTGCGGATGATGCAATGTTTGTGAAAAACTTTGTCATGAGTCACTCTATGAGACTATCAATTTTCAATTCATTCAATTCATTGAAATTGTTATCCATTGCTCCAACAAGATTTGCCTCCACTATTGTAATGCTCAAGAGATTCAAGCAATTGAAGAAAGGACTCCAAGAGATGGTCATTAGTGACCAATGGTCTTCTTATAAGGAAGATGATGTTACAAAGGCTAAATTTGTGAAAGATACTTTGTTAGATGATAAATGGTGGGATAAGGTTGATTATATTCTTTCTTTCACTAGCCCTATTTATGATGTTCTTAGAAGAACGGATACAGAAGCTTCATCTCTCCATCTAGTATATGAGATGTGGGATTCAATGATTGAAAAGGTGAAGAATGTCATATATCAATATGAGAGAAAGGAGGAGAGTGAAGGATCAACCTTTTATGAGGTAGTGCACTCCATATTAATTGACTGTTGGACTAAGAGTAGCACTCCTCTCCATTGTTTAGCTCATTCTTTAAATCCTAGGTAATTGACTCTATACTTTTTTACTTACATTTTTTTTAGAATTACATAAATTTTAATCATGTATATATTTCTTTTTAATTGTAGATATTATAGTCATGAATGGTTAAGTGAAGATTCTAATCGAGTTCCTCCACATCAAGACATGGAACTCACTCGTGAAAGATTAAAATGCTTCAAGAGGTTCTTTCTTGATGTGGATGTAAGAAGGAAAGTGAATATTGAGTTTGCCAACTTCTCAGATGGAAGAGAAGGTTTTGATGATCTTGATTCTTTAAATGATAGAGGTCAAATGGATCCAAAAGCTTGGTGGCTAGTTCATGGCATTAATGCTCCAATACTTCAAAAGATTGCCCTTAAGCTACTTGCGCAACCTTGTTCATCTTCTTGTTGTGAAAGGAATTGGAGTACATATTCATTTATCCATTCTTTAAAGAGAAACAAGATGACACCACATAGAGCTGAAGATTTAGTATTTGTTCATAGCAACCTACGACTTCTCTCAAGGAATACTCCACAATATCATCAAGAGGAAACTAAAATGTGGGATGTAGCTGGAGATGATTTTGGGTCACTTGATGATTGTGGTATTCTTGAAATTGCTAGTTTGTCTTTAGATGAACCAGAGTTAGAGGGTGTCTTTTTCAATGATGATGGCTAGTTTGTGGAATTCTTGAAGACTTGAAGTTGCTAATTCATCATCTTGCTTTATAATTTTTAGTATTTTTTGTGACTCATTATCGTAGGAAAAGTTCTTTTGAGATGATGATGAATATATAAATCTTGATTTTCAATTTAGATCTTTTATGCATATCGCTCATATTTAATTTTATGTAATTTTATTTTATTGAATTATATATATATTTATATAGCCGTGTCCGTGTCCTACATTTTCAACATTTCAGGTGTCCACGTGTCCGTGTCCGTGTCGTGTCCGGTGTCGGTGCTTCATAGGTCACAATCTCGTGTTAGATGGAGGGTACACTGTTGTAAATGTAGGATTTTCTGTGTGGTCTCAGTCTGAGTAAAAAATTGTATGCATGTGTATCTTTAAATAATTATTGTTGGTGTGTAAAGTGTCTGTTCTGTATTCGGGTTGTTTTGGCTTTCGTGACTGTGTTTCGATTGCCCAGTACGTAGTTCAGAAATTACTATGTGAATAAAGAACGCAATACTGGATATGCCTCACTCTAAGCTAGCAGCTTTGGCATTTGTATTTCAAGATAATAAGTTGGATGAAATTGGCCTTATGCATCTATGATTCATCCATACATGAATATAAAATAATAATAATAATAATAATAATAATAATAATAATAATAATAATAATAATAATAATAATAATAATAATTAATTATTATTATTATTATTATTATTATTATTATTATTATTATTATTATAACATTTATTTATGAAATTGGTCTTTTAATTAGTTTCAAATGGACACTATTTGTGAAAAAAATTATATGGTTTAATGGCCATGCTTTCGGTTAATTTCTATTGAATACAGCTAAATTTTTCTGTTTGTAGAAAGTAATTAATAAAACTTACATTATGTGTTACATTTTTATATATTGACTGGATCGCATGATAGTTGGAGAATATATATATAATAATTTCTCTTATATTAGACTTTTTTTTTTTTTTTTTTTTTTATAGTTGAAACCACAGTAACCAATGAAATGGAAGAATCAATGCAAATGATGAAGGTATTTGTTTGGGATATAGTTTCGTTAGATTCCGCGTAATCTTAAACGGCCGTTTAAGATTGCTAATATGTATGTTAAGTCCAATTAAATGAATTTGGTTTATAACTCTATTCTATTTGCTAATTTTTTTAAATCTTAATGCATTTGGTTAATGAATATCTTTTTCTAATTAATAATCCTAATTTCTTAGGTGAAATTAATTAAAGAAAAATAAATATAAAGATTGAAAATTACTAATAATAATAAATTTCCAATAACTATTTTTAGTCTAAAAAATTATAAGGTTCATGCATGTCTCTTATCCATTCATTGAGTGAATTTTCATTCTCAATGTAAATTTAAATTCATCTTAAATGTTAAAGTACATCAAAGACATTCGAAAGGTCTCCTTAAAAATCAGTTCATAAGGGGTGACCTACCCAATTATATAAGCACTTGTAATTCGTTAACCACCCCAAGGACTCTCAACATTAAAACCATGTGTCTTGATAAGCAATAAGAACAAAAGAGCAAATAATACAATGATAAAGAAGTCAAATTTCATTAAGAATCCCGAATCATAGATAACATTGAAATCCACCTAATTCCAACAAAAAAGAATTTAGTTAGAAATAGAAAAAAATAAACGAAACCAAATAGAAATGCAAAATGAATAAAAAAATTTGTTTTTTAATAGAAAAGTACACAACAGAAAGAAAACCAAAAACCTAATACCTTAGGGAAATAGTTCCCATGGCATCAGCTAACAAGAAAGATGACTAATGAGGAGGACGAATTTCATCCTGTTTTCTTCGTGTACCCACAATGTTTTGAGAGAAAGAGAGAAAAAGCGTCTCTAAGATAATGAGGAAAATTGAAAAAAAAAGTTCTCAATTCGTCAACAACCTCCTGGGGATAACTCATAACTCCACCAACCTGCTGTTTGGCTGTCGACACCTATTCAGCCCCTAACACCAAATCTACTACAATATATTTTTCTTATAGATAAATGTTAGTATTTAATATATTATGCCAGTGAACATATTCAAATCCAAAACTTTCTTATCACTTTCATTCTTATGCCCTTTCCCCAATCACCATACTACCTAAACATGCTTGGTCTAACCTGAGACGTAGGTAGACTATCATAAACCCTTTTGATTGGCTTCACTTATTTTCATAATGAAAATTAAAAAAAAAGTGATATATGGCTAAACATATGATTGAGAATTGAAAATGCTTTCATGTTAAATTAATTTTCCATTTGGTGTCTTTATTTGTAATATTTCAATTAAGTATCTTATTTTTTAAAATGTGTTTAATTTTATCTCATTTTAAGCTAACTTTAGTTCCATTTTTAAAAATATTTGAATCTAATAGAAAAAAGACTAAATTAAACTTATTTAAAAAACAAGAGATCTAATTCAACATTTTAAAAGTAATGGAATCAAATTGAACTTACAAAATAAATTGAGAAAAAAAATACTATTTTAACCATGCTTTTCTTACGAAGAGAGGACAAACCTTACTAAGTGAGAATTCATGACACTTCCCTGTTACCTTGCCACATTAGGCCAAGTGTGCAAGAACATCACTATTCACTAATCGCATAGGTTTATCCTCTTCTGTCTACTCGTTGATGGAATTTCCTTCCCTCGTGGAATTGTAGTTTTCTTCTTCTTATCACTGATATTCTTCATGTAAACACAATGATATACACTTCTAATTTGTCTTCTATTCTTGTTTGCCAAAGACGGAAAGATAATGATGCACATACCGACCAACCGGATGAGAATTCCTGAATGATTTTTGTCCGCATTTATTGTCGGTTCACGTCCATCCTTTCAGGCCATAAATCGCGGGGTCCCGTACGTACATTCGTTGCATGGGTGGTAAATCTATAGTACGTAAGCAATTAAGTTTAACACTATATAGACCAAGGCTAAATTCAGATGAAGATACATCCTTCACTATCAGATAATTAAGCACTTAAATAAGTTTAAGTTAAACACACTATAATATCTTTCCTTGGCTGTATATCCTGAAAAGCTCACTCATGGAAAGTGTTTCTGCGGTATTGTGGTAACGGTCACGTTTGCGGGTAATGCGGCTGCTACGATGCGGATTGCGATTGTTACGGGGTGAAATTATTATGTTTTCATTAAAAATAAAATCAATTTTACATTTATTCTAATTATCGTCATATCTTTTTATTTATAACATAATAACATAATTTTTCATTCATTTTAAAATTTGATATCTCCTAACATCCCATATAGTCAATCACATATTCACATTCCACTATTGTCTCTTAGAAATTCAAAAATAGAATATTGGAACCAAGTTTAATTTAATTTTGACAAAAAAAGTAGAATAGAATGGTGTTAAGGTTATGTTCACTACTAAAAAAAGTCCTTTTTACGACACGGATTCTACGACGATTGTGTACAACCAATGTAGATAGTGGTACAATGATATTTTTGTAATTATTGTGATTATAACATCAATATTACGACACATATTCTAAGACTGTTATTGAAAATCGCCTTAAAATGTTATACGAATTGAATTTTACGATAGGTTTGACTGAACAACCGTCGTAATTTAAAAATAAAAAATTAAAAAACCACGAACCCGCGCGTACTAGCTAGCCACCTCATTGTTTCTCCTTTTGCATTCAAGCCCTAGGTACCCTGTTCTTCGTGCTTTCGGTCCATTGAACCCTACCCTCTTCGTTGTTCACCATTGAACCCTACCATCTTTGACAATCTAGCAACGTATCCTAGCCTCTTCTCCTTCCATTGAACCCCACGACATTAATTGAGGAACTTTCTGGCTTGAACTTCCAAGTTCATGAAGAAATTCGTTTGAATCAACGAGTGGCAGTTCGTGAAGAAAGACATTGGAGTCACTGCGAAGAAACCAAGTTAGTGAAAAATTACCTTGTTTTAGTGAAGATAAGGTTGTTGTAGTGTTGAACAGAGGTCGCGGGTTCGATATAACCCTGTTTTGCTACTGATGTTTGGTAATGGTGGTTGCAGGAAAGATATTTGATGTATTGAATGAGTTGTTGGTGAACAACAGTTGATACCTAGTTCATTGGGTTGCAAACGAGTCAGTGAGTATTTGTTTATTTTGTCTGGTTCATGCATGTTAGTATGGTATCTTCATATATAGTTGATACTTAGGTTGATGCTGTTTAAGGAACTTGAGTTGAGTGGACTGAAGATTAATTATGTTGATGTTAACAATTTTTTATTTTGTCTTTAGGGAAATTTGTGTTTTCCTGCATTTATGTGTTTACAGTGTATCTAATTTTAATTTTAGGTGTACTAGATATAATACTGTAGGTTTTGTATTATATTTATCGGGGTTGGGTTATGGTAGCAGAAGAGCCATATTTCTTTAGTTATGTGGAATTCAAGTCTGCATTGTATTCATGGTCCTGACCTTGATCATATTTTCCTGAGTTCATGTCAACTTTTGTATTTGCCTCTTCCATAACTTCATCAATAGAGCAGTCTCTTCATGTTGATTCCCTTCATTTCTGTTCTGAGCTAATTGAACTTGCTCATTCAGTTCTCCATCTTCCATGAGAGTTGCATCTTTATGTACGTCCAAATCCATATTCGTGTAAGAAGTTTGATCCAGCACATCAGGCTTGAACCCAATGCAATGTGAATATGTTGCGTCTTTGTCCAAAGTTAGCTCATCAGCATTTTCTCCATCACCTATTTCATCTGGGGTTACAGTTTCATCGTCCTGAGCATCACCTTCATCACAATTACCATCCCCTGGTTCATTAGTTGTAGAGTCATCCTTGGCTCTTAATGATCTATTCCCTCCATCTCTGTAGTTGACCGAAGGTCCAAATTCATACTTTCGTCTTGTAATTGTGAAGTGGCCGTCAAACTTGAACGAAAGTACAACGACATGATTAGAGAGTTTAGTAACAAATGTACATTGTATTACAATAGAAACATGCAGTAGCCCCTACTGAGGAGAGGTATCAAAAAATGGTCTAGCATAATTAATTTGGCTATGTGATGGAAGATAATTTAGATGAAATGGAAGATAATATGATTAAAAATGAATCTATGTCGCTGTAGCCAACCCTAACTAGGGCCGGTTTCTTTAAACTTTTAAAAGAAAATGATCTTACCTATCAACTACTCATTTTTCTCAACAATTTACCCCCACAACTCTAAGATCGGAGTTCCCACACAAGTTGACAGAAACTGGATCGAAATTGTAGAGAGAAAAGCTTCTATTAACAGAATGGTGTACAAATCATTCCCTAGACTTTTGAGAGGCCTGGATTCTCCCACAACAATCTGAATTCTCTCTCAAATCACAAGATCAAATCTCACTCTGAACCCCTTTTCTTATTTATAGCCAACATGCCTTGTTTCTCCAATTATCTCAGTCCCGAACTAGCTAACTAACTAACTATGGTGGTTACCTATCACATGATCTCCCCTCATCCATTGTCAATGTGACTAAGAGTAGTTTTTTGGAGGAACTGTTTCATAAGGCAAGTACCCAACTCCGCATAAACACTGCTTATCATCATGAAACAAACTGGCAGCCGAGGTGGTAAAAAGATGTTTCAAGTTGTTCACGAGCTTGACTCAAATCAAGTTCGAGCTAGAAAAAAAATTATATTGATTCAGGTTTTGAACCGAATCAATTCCTATTGAGTCTAGTTGAGCTAAGCCAAATTCAACTCAATTTTACTCATTTCTAGTCCTATAATTAATGGTACAATGTATGATGTGTCTTAAGTTCTAACCATTAACCAAAGCAGGTGAGTCCTAATTATGTTTCTTTACAAACTACATTTTATATGCTTTTGCATTCAGTGAACCTAGGTCATCCACCATCAGAAAGTAACCAAAATCCAGATAAACCTTAAGATATCAAGTGCAGGGAATAATTTCAAGGAAAAGAAGTTGTTGCAAGAAACAATTGGAGAGGGTGAAACTTAGGAAAAAAAGGTGTGGTATAGAAACTGTTACCTGTAAACCAGAGAAGAATCCTGGAGTTAGAAACATGTGGCTTGAATCATCACACTCAAGATGACATCCCGCATAAACACAATCTTGCATGCTTAGCTGCCACTTCCAAGGCTTTCCTCTTCCTTCTTCAAGAATTGAGGGAATCAATAGCAGAGAATATGGATCTGATGGGTCTTGCTCATAACAGAGTTCAAGTTTTAACATCATCCTCACAAGGTCACTAGCATCTAAGTTCTCAAATACCTTTGAACCCATACCGGGAATAGGGCTTTGCAAACTTCCTCTTAAGATTTTTTCCAGTTCCTTCCTGCTAACAAATCCATTGTTTTCTGAGGAGTGTTGATAACTGCTAAATAATTGTGAATTAATAGTAAAGAATTAGTCAAATTTTGGCCTGAAATTAATTATTTAGTAGTTATTTGTGATTAAAAGTTAAAAAATTAATTAAATTGAATTTTTTGTTGCAGATACGAAAATTGGAGTTACATTAAGCAAAAAAGGCAACAAAAAGTGAAGAAAAAGAAGAAGTCTGAAGCAGGCCCAACCCAACACGCTCTCTAAGCGTGTGTCACGTGCTAAGCTCGCAAGGCAGTATAGGCGCTAAGCGAGGCGTTAAGCTCAAAGATGCAGAATCCTTTACGCACGCTAAGCGAGGGCCACGGGCTAAGCGCGCGATCCAACAGAAACACACGCTAAGCCTATAGCTCGCGCTAAGCGCGCGATCTGAACGCGCTAAGCGCGCTTACGAAGACCCAAAACCCACTTCAGCAGCTATAAATAGAGAGCCAGTCCAAGGGGAAAAACACATCTCGCCTCAGAGCACTTATCTCAGCATTCTAGGCCTGAGCTCTCCCTTTTCTCTCTATATTCTTTGTCTTTATTACCCCCATTCTTTCTTTCACCCCTAGTTGTAAAGCCCTCAATGGCCATGAGTGGCTAATCCCCTAGCTAGGGCCTGGCAGGCCTAAAAAGCCAACGATGTATGGTGTACTTCAAGAGTTATCAATGCAAAATAGGATTCATTCCAGGTTTTTCTGTTCTAATTTTTTTCTTTTATTCTTGCATTTATTTCTTGAATTTCTTTTGGGTTTTATTCGCTCGGGAGAGGGTATTTCCTAATAAGGGTTTAAGAATTAATGCATGCATCAGTTTTAGGGGTTATATGCTTGGGAAAGGGTAACACCTAATATAACATCTTAAGGAAAGAATCACCGGGTTAGCATTGCTAGGCATAGAATGATAACTCAATGCCCATGCATTTAGCAACATCTAGAACTTAACCTTAATGCATTTTAATTATTGAATCTTCGCAAAGGCATTTGGGAGATAGGTAGTTAAAATAAGCTTGTCATCGTGAGGCATCAGGGGCAAGTAAAGTTAATAGATGTGGGTAGAACTAATACAATTGCATTGGTAATGAATATCATATTTACATGCATCGTAGGCCAATTGGGTTTGTCCGGTCTTGGCATTTCTATTAATTGTCTTTCTAAAACTATTTGATCTAGTAATAGCAATTTACTTTTGCAACTATTCCTGTTTTTACTATTTGTTCTTTACTTGCAAATTGAAAAGTATTCGGTAAATTGCAATAAAATCCCTGTGGAAACGATACTCGGACTTCTGAGGTTTACTACTTAGAGCGATTTGGTACACTTGCCAAAGTCTCAACAAGTTTTTGGCGCCGTTGCCGGAGATTTTATTTTCGCACTTAATTGCCATACTATATCAGTTTGTAAGCCCAACTCTTCTTTTCTTGGCTTATTCTTTTAGTATTCTTTCTCTTCTCTTCTATTCTTTCTTTCTCCCATAATTGCACGGGTAGTGCCTTTTTGTTTTTATGCGACTTAGAACTGCATCTGGAGACGTTGTCCCTATTAACTTGGAAATTGAAGCTACTTGTCGGCGTAACAACGCTGCAAGAAGAAGAAGGAAACAAGACACAGAAGGAAGCAGTTACATCTCACCTCCTCTTTCTCCAAATCATACTGAAATGGACGCGAAACCAGCACGAAGAGTCACACTAGAGGACTTCTCTAAGACCGCCACTCCTCAGTTCTTCACAAGTATTGCAAGACCGGAGGTTCAAGCAGCCAATATCTTCTACCCGCACTCTCTTATTCAGCTAATCCAAGGGAACCTCTTCCATGGTCTTCCAAGCGAAGATCCATATGCTCATCTAGCCTCATACATAGAAATATGCAACACCGTCAAAATCGCCGGAGTCCCAGAAGATGCGATATGCCTTAACCTCTTCTCCTTTTCCCTAGCAGGAGAGGCAAAATGATGGTTGCACTCTTTCAAAGGTAACAACTTAAGAACCTGGAAAGAAGTAGTGGAAAAATTCTTAAAGAAGTACTTCCCAGAGTCAAAGACTGTCGAAGGGAAGATGGAGATTTCTTCTTTCCATCAATTCCTAGATGAATCCCTTAGCGAAGCACTAGACCGTTTCCACGAATTGTTAAGAAAGACACCGACACACGGATACAGCGAGCCAGTTCAACTAAACATATTCATCGATGGCTTGCGGCCTCAATCGAAACAGCTACTAGATGCATCTACAAGAGGGAAGATCAAACTGAAGACTCCCGAAGAAGCGATGGAGCTCATCGAGAATATGGCGGCTAGCAATCAAGCAATCCTTCGTGATCGTACTTATGTTCCCACGAAAAGAAGCCTCTTGGAACTCAGCACGCAGGACGCGACTTTGGCACAAAACAAGCTGTTGATAAGGCAGATAGAAGCCCTTACCGAGACCCTCAGCAAATTGCCTCAACAACTACAAGAGGTAAGTTCTTCCTACTCTTCTGTTTTGTAGGTAGAAGGATGCCCCACATGCGGAGGAACCCATGAGCCTGGACAATGTGTAAGCCAACAAGACACCTCTCGAGAAGTAAACTATATGGGCATACCGAATCGCGGATTCTAGGGTTACAACCAGGGGAACTCATCTGGATTCCACCAAGGGGCAGCAGGATTCAATCACGGGCCAGTGGGATTCAATCAAGGAAGAAACTTCACATAAGGTTCAGGTTGGAGGAATAAGGGAAACCAATATAAGGAGCAAAGGAACCAACAACCATACCAACCGCCATACCAGCACCCTAGCCAAGGTCCGAATCAGCAAGAAAAGCCCACCAATATAGAGGAACTGCTGCTGCAATTCATCCAGGAGACACGATCACATCAAAAGAGCACGGATGCAGCCATTCGGAATCTGGAAGTTCAAATGGGCCAATTGGCATATGACAAAGCCGAACGGCCCACTAGAACTTTTGGGGCTAACATGGAGAAAAACCCGAAGGAAGAATGCAAGGCAATGTTGACTCGAGGGCAGAGAAGAGCACAAGAGGAGGGTAAGGTTGAAGAAGAAGACCGGCCAGAGGAAGAGAGGACAGAGATGCCATAAGAAGAAAGCAAAGAAGAAGAACAGAAGCTGGCATCACCACCTAAGACCAAGAGCCAGAAAACAAGGGAAGCCAAGAAGGAAGAACCACCAGCCCTACCATAAGATCTCCCATATCCTATGGTACCCACCAAGAAGAACAAGGAATGTTACTTCAGACATTTCTTGGAAATATTCAAAGGGCTGGAGATCATTATGCCATTCGAGGAAGCCTTACAGCAGATGCCCCTCTACTCCAAATTTATGAAAGACATCCTCACCAAGAAGGGGAAGTACATTGAGAACGAGAACATTGTGGTAGGGGGCAATTGCAGCGCAATAATACAGAGGAAGCTACCCAAGAAGTTTAAGGACCCCAGAAG
Organism: Glycine soja; assembly: GCF_004193775.1. Taxonomy (NCBI): domain Eukaryota; kingdom Viridiplantae; phylum Streptophyta; class Magnoliopsida; order Fabales; family Fabaceae; genus Glycine; species Glycine soja. Next base: position 33,894,528 of record NC_041004.1, read on the forward strand.
TGTTACCATCCCATGCACCATAGGGAAGGAAGCGGTAAACAAGGCCTTCATTGATCTAGGAGCAAGTATCAATCTGATGCCCTTGTCAATGTGTAAAAGAATCGGGAATTTGAAGATAGATCCCACCAAGATGACGCTTCAACCAGTAGACCACTCGATCAAAAGACCATACGGGGTGGTAGAAGATGTCCTAGTCAAGTTACACCACTTCACTTTTCCGGTGGACTTTGTCATAATTGATATCGAAGAAGACACGGACATTCCCCTCATCTTAGGCAGACCCTTCATGCTGACTGCCAACTGTGTGGTGGATATGGGGAATGGGAACTTGGAGTTGAGTATTGACAATCAGAAGATCACCTTCGACCTGTTCAAGGCAATGAAGTACCCATAGGAGGGTTGGAAGTGCTTCAGAATGGAGGAGATAGATAAGGACGACGTCAGTATTCTCGAGACACCACAGTCTTAGTTGGAGAAAGCAATGGTAAATGCTTTAGACTGTCTAACCAGTGAAGAAAAAGAAGATCTAAAGGCTTGCTTGGAAGACTTGGATCGACAAGACAGTATTCCTGAGGGAGAAGCCAGATTTGAGACGCTAGAGAAGGAAGTTCCGTTTGAGAAGAAGAAGATAGAGTTGAAGATATTTCCCGATCATCTAAAGTATGTGTTCTTGGAAGAAGATAAACCTGTAGTAATCAGTAACGCACTCACAACAGAGGAGGAAAACAAGTTGGTTGATGTCCTCAAGAAACACAGGGAATCAATTGGATGGCATATATCGGATCTCAAGGGAATTAGCCCTGCATGCACAGAATAATGATGGAAGAGGACTACAAGCCAGTCCGACAACCCCAGAGGCGGCTGAATCCAACAATGAAGGAAGAGGTAAGAAAGGAGGTACTCAAGCTCTTGGAAGCTGGCCTCATATACCCCATCTCTGACAGCGCTTGGGTAAGCCCAGTACAGGTGGTTCCCAAGAAAGGTGGAATGACAGTGGTACGAAATGAGAAGAATGACTTGATACCAACACGAACTGTCACTAGCTGGCGAATGTGTATCGATTATCGCAAACTGAATGAAGCCACACGGAAGGACCATTTCCCCTTACCTTTCATGGATCAGATGCCGGAGAGACTTGTAGGGCAGACATACTACTGCTTCTTGGATGGATACTCAGGATATAATCAGATCGCGATGGACCCCAGAGATCATGAGAAGACAGACTTTACATACCCTTTTGGCGTCTTTGCTTACAGAAGGATGCCATTCGGGTTATGTAATGCACCAGCCAAATTTCAGAGGTGCATGCTGGCCATTTTTTCAGACATGGTGGAGAAAAGCATCGAGGTATTTATGGACGACTTCTCGGTTTTTGGACCCTCATTTGACAGCTGTTTAAGAAACCTAGAGATGGTACTTCAGAGGTGTGTAGAGACTAACTTGGTACTGAACTAGGAAAAATGTCATTTCATGGTTCGAGAGGGTATAGTCCTAGGCCACAAGATCTCAACTAGAGGGATTGAGGTTGATCAGGCGAAAATAGACGTCATCGAGAAGCTGCCACCACCATTGAATGTTAAAGGTGTCAGAAGTTTCTTAGGGCATGCAGGTTTCTATAGGAGGTTTATCAAGGATTTCTCGAAGATTGCCAGACCCTTAAGTAACCTGCTGAATAAAGACGTGGTTTTCAAGTTTGATGAAGAATGTTCAGCAACATTCCAGACACTGAAGAATAAGCTCACCACTGCACCGGTAATGATTGTACCCGACTGGAATAAAGATTTTCAACTAATGTGTGATGCCAGTGATTATGCAGTAGGAGCAGTTCTGGGTCAGAGGCACGACAAAGTATTCCACGCCATCTACTATGCTAGCAAGGTCCTGAATGAAGCACAGTTGAATTATGCAACCACAAAAAAGGATATGCTAGCCATTGTCTTTGCCTTGAAAAAGTTCAGGTCGTACTTGATAGGGTCGAGGGTCACCATTTTCACAGATCATGCTGCCATCAAGCACCTGCTCGCCAAAACAGACTCAAAGTCGAGGTTGATTAGATGGGTCCTGCTGTTACAAGAATTTGACATCATCATCAAGGACAAGAAAGGATCCGAGAATGTGGTAGCCGATCATCTATCTCGGTTGCAGAATGAAGAAGTCACCAAGGAAGAACCAGAGGTAAATGGTGAATTTCCTGATGAGTTTCTTTTGCAAGTTACCGCTAGACCTTGGTTTGCAGACATGGCTAATTACAAAGCCACGAGAGTCATCCCAGAGGAGCTTAATTGGAGTCAAAGGAAGAAATTCTTGCACGATGCACGCTTCTATGTGTGGGATGATCCTCATCTGTTCAAGGCAGGAGCAGATAATTTACTAAGGAGATGCGTCACAAAGGAGGAAGCACGGAGCATTCTTTGGCACTGCCACAGTTCACCCTATGGCGGTCACCACAGTGGGGACAGAACAACAGCAAAAGTGCTACAATCAGGTTTTTTCTGGCCCTCTATTTTTAAAGATGCTTATGAGTTTGTGCGTTGTTGTGATAAATGCCAGAGAACAGGGGGGATATCTCGAAGAAATGAGATGCCTTTGCAGAATATCATGGAAGTAGAGATCTTTGACTGTTGGGCCATAGACTTCATGGGGCCCCTGCCTTCGTCATATGGAAATGTCTACATCTTGGTAGCTGTGGATTACGTCTCCAAATGGGTGGAAGCCATAGCTACGCCGAAGGACGATGCCAGGGTAGTAATCAAATTTCTGAAGAAGAACATTAGTGATGGGGGAACGCACTTCTGCAACAATCAGTTGAAGAAAGTCTTGGAGCACTACAATGTCCGACATAAGGTGGCCACACCTTATCATCCTCAAACAAATGGCCAAGCAGAAATCTCTAACAGGGAGCTCAAGCGAATCCTGGAGAAGACAGTTGCATCATCAAGAAAGGATTGGGCCTTGAAACTCGATGATACTCTCTAGGCCTATAGGACAACGTTCAAGAACCCCATCGGCTTATCACCATTTCCGCTAGTGTATGGTAAGACATGTCATTTACCTGTAGAGCTGGAGCACAAAGCATATTGGGCTCTCAAGTTGCTCAACTTCGACAACAACGCATGCGGGGAAAAGATGAAGCTACAGATGCTGGAATTAGAAGAGATGAGACTGAATGCCTACGAGTCATCCAGAATTTATAAGCAAAAGACGAAGGCATATCATGATAAGAAGCTACAGAGGAAAGAATTCCAGCCAGGGCAACAGGTATTACTCTTTAACTCAAGGCTAAGGCTATTCCCAGGTAAGCTGAAGTCCAAGTGGTCAGGGCCATTTATCATAAAAGAAGTCAGACCTCACGGAGCAGTAGAATTGATAGACCTTAGAGAAGAGAACTTCGAGAAGAAATGGATCGTCAATGGACAGCGCTTGAAGCTGTATAATGGAGGACAACTAGAGCGATTGACGACCATCATCTACCTAAATGACCCTTGAGAAGGCCTACTGTCTAGCTAAAGACAACAAACTAAGTGCTGGTTGGGAGGCAACCCATCATATTTTGTAAAAATGAAGTTATTTTTTATTCTGAAAAAAAAGGCCCAACAGGTGCAAATAGCAAATAGGAGGTGCAAAAAGAAAAGGCCCAAATAGGTGAAGACAGCAATAGGAGGGGTGCCAATAGAAAAACTGAAGTGGGCTGCACGAAGCTGCGCGCGACCTCGCGCTAAGCGCCCAGGTACGTTTTTAATTTTTGAATTTTGAAATTCTGAGGGATACCAAGGGACACTTTCCTTGGGGCGCTTAACGGCCAAGTGCGCGCTAAGCGAGCAAGCCATAAATTGCTGGACAGTTTTCGAAATTGTCCAACCCCTCAGCTGCTCCTTCATTTTAATTTAAAAAATTTTAACTACCTCATTTTTCTTTCTTCTTTTCTTCTACGCGCTATCACTCCTTTCACCCTCATTCTCTGCATTCCTTTTTCTGAGCATACTTGCTTTGTTGTGCCTTTTCACACGTTCTTCACAAATGAAGGTAGGATTGTGGTTCTAGATTATTGCTAAACTAAGTTGTAAGGACTATCACGCTAAGCTCTGCCAGAGGCTTAGCGAGAACAAGCACGAGGCGTGTACAGCGAGCTAAGCCGCTGCAAGACAGAAGAACAAGAAAATGATGCACGCGCTTAGCCTGCGCCTCGCGCTAATCGCGCTCATGCATCTGGGCGAACGCGCTAAGCGCCCACCCTTGGCGCTAAGCATGTGCCAGCAGCAGGAAGAGGGTGCTAAGCGCGGGGCTGGGCCTTAGGGCCCATCAGCCTCGTGCCTTACTCTTTGCACCCCCACTTCTACTATCCACACCCCTTCTGATTACTTTCTACACCCCTTTTTTACTAACTGCACCTCTATTCTGATTACTTTTTGCACCCCCTTGGTTGCTAACTTCAGTTTGTTTTTCTTGTTTTTGTTTTTTCGGATGGCCTCCCACAAACACCGAGCCGTGCCCACACCCGGGGAAACGTCCAACTAGGACTCTTCCCATTTCACTTCAAAGACAGCTTGTCACAGATATCAGGACAACATTCAGCTCCGGAACATCCTTCCAGAGAGGAATGTCAAGCTCGCACCCGGGATGTTTGATGAGTTCCTCCAGGAACTCTAGAGACACAGATGGGACCAAGTTCTGACCCGACTTCCAGAGAAGCGGATTGATGTTGCTCTGGTGAAGGAGTTTTACTCCAACCTATATGATCCAGAGGACCACGGTCCGAAATTTTGCAGGGTTCGAGGACAGGTCATGCGATTTGATGCTGAGACGATTAATGACTTCCTCGACACCCCGGTCATCCTGGCAAAGGGAGAGGATTATCCAACATACTCCCAGTACCTCCGCAGGCCTCCAGACCATGACGCCATCCTATCCGCATTGTGTACTCCAGGGGGGCGATTTGTTCTGAATGTTGATGGGCCCCCCTGGAAGCTGTTGAGAAAGGATTTGACGACACTCGCTCAGACATGGAGTGTACTTTCTTATTTTAACCTTGCACCTACTTCTCACACCTCTGATATTAATGTTGACAGGGCCCGACTCATATATGGTTTGGTGATGAAGATGGACCTGGATGTGGGCAGCCTCATTTCTCTTAAGATCAGTTAGATCGCCCAGTCCAGCACTTCCAGGCTTGGGTTCCCAGCGTTGATCACAACACTGTGTGAGATTCGGGGGGTTGTCTCTGATACCCTGATTTTTGAGTCACTCATTCCTGTGATCAACCTTGCCTACATTAAGAAGAACTGCTGGAACCCCGCCGAAACATCTATCACATTTCAGGGGACCCGCCGCACACGCACCAGAGCTTCGGCGTTGGCATCAGAGGCTCCTCTTCCATCCCAGCATCTCTCTCAACCTTCTTCCCTGCGGCCACGGCCTCCACTTCCATCCACCTCTGCACCTCCAAACATGCATGGACAGATGCTCATGTCCTTGTACCAGGGACAACAGATCATCATCTAGGACCTGCATCGATTGTCCCTACATTTGCAGATGGATCCGCCACTCACGACTCCAGAAGCCTATCATCCGCAGGTCGCCTGGCCAGGAGACCAGCCTTCCACTGACAGGGGGAAAGAGCTTTCTGGAGCCGCCGCTACTGAGGATCCTGCAGTCGATGAAGACCTCATAGCTGACTTGGCTGGCGCTGATTGAGGCCCATGGGCAGACTTAGGCGGAGGCAGTTGATCTTATCTTTTGATGTTTTCTTTTATATTATGTTTTATGTTATGTTTTTATGTTTTGTTTTATGTAGTCTATTTGGTAATTAAAAATAGGTAGTAGTAATAATATTAGTATTTCAGTATGTGTTTTCTGAGTAATAAGTGCATGATAACTCAAGCAGTCATAATTCTTTAGCTTGTTCTGAAAGGTTCAAACACTTGAGATGCCACTGATCCTTGGAGAAACACTGGTTCTGGAAGCACAAGTCAGGTCAAGAAATGGAACATGAACAGCACAGAATGGAAAGGTTAGCTTGATGGAACAAGGTAATAACTGGTACGTCGAATACTTGCTTAAGTCTCGGTGAGAGTGTGAACTTAATTGTGAGAGAAACGCCTGTTTTTAAGTCCCTGGTTTTGCATCATTCTTAGACTGTTAGAATAGTTACTTAAGGTGGATATGATCAAGGCCATGTTTGTTTTGTTTACCTACTTAGCCAAAAAGCCAACCCAGCATAATTTTACCCCTTGCACCCATGATTGAGCCAACTGATTATTTTGAATTAACCCTTGAGCCAATTAAACAGAATCCTGACCTTTTAGGATTTTAAGAGAGCAAAAATGGGTTATAAAGGTCTTAATTTGGGGGATTTTGGGAAATAGGCAACCAAGACAATAAGTACAGCACACAAAGTAGGACACCTTTTACAAACAATAGGCCCAATTTCGAAAAAAAAAATGATGAAGAGAATTTAATAAGGGGCAGAAACAAAAGAGCAAGAGAGGTGTCAAAAGAAAAGTGTTGTGGGGAAATAAAAGGGCTAAGTAAAAAGGCCTAGGCAGAATTGGAAATTTTTGCTCTCTTTTAATCCTAACTTTGAATTTCCAAGAAAAACCATGATTTTTTGTAAGTCAGGCCCCGATACAAGCCAATAAAGTCCTTAGTGATCCACCAAAGGTAATTAGAGATAACTGTAACTGAGATGAAATGCAAAACTTTGGAGTCTTACTTGCAGGTTGTTATCAAATTGCAAACACTAAACCAGACACTTGTGACCAAAGTGAAACACCAGCCTTGTGAGGAAAGTAAGGCAAGCCAAATTTGATTGAGTCCCATATGACTAATTGATTCAATTCTTGTGTTGTGATGCTTTCATTTTAAGATGTTGACAGATGCGGAAAGGACCAATGAAAGAAGAAGGAACTGAAGCCATTGATAGTGTTGGAATATTTAAGAACTTGCTTGAGAATTTACTTGTTTTTATTTTTGGTTTGCATGGGGACAAGAAAAGTTTAATTTAGGGGATTTTGATAACTGCTAAATAATTGTGAATTAATAGTAAAGAATTAGTCAAATTTTGGCATGAAATTAATTATTTAGCAGTTATTTGTGATTAAAAGTTAGAAAATTAATTAAACTGAATTTTTGGTTGCAGATATGAAAATTGGAGTTACATTAAGCAAAAAAGGCAACCAAAAGTGAAGAAAAAGAAGAAGTCTGAAGCAGGCCCAGCCCAACACGCGCGCTAAGCGCGCAAGGCAGTACAGGCGTTAAGCTCGAAGATGCAGAATCCGTTACGCACGCTAAGCGAGGGCCACGCGCTAAGGGCGTAATCCAACAGAAACACACGCTAAGCCTGCAGCTCGCGCTAAGCGCGCGATCTGAAAACGCTAAGCGTGTGGTGTCACGCTAAGCGCGCTTACGAAGGCCCAAAGCCTAATTCAGCAGCTATAAATAGAAAGCCAGTCCAAGGGGAACAACACATCTCGCCTCAAAGCACTTCTCTCAGCATTCTAGGCCTGAGCTCTCCCTTTTCTCTCTATATTCTTTGTCTTTATTACCCCCATTCTTTCTTTCACCCCTAGTTGTAAAGCCCTCAATGGCCATGAGTGGCTAATCCCCTAGCTAGGGCCTGACAGGCCTTAAAAGCCAATGATGTATGGTGTACTTCAAGAGTTATCAATTCAAAAGAGGATTCATTCCAGGTTTTTCTGTTCTAATTCTTTTCTTTTATTCTTGCATTTATTTCTTGAATTTCTTTTGGGTTTTATTCGCTCGGGAGAGGGTATTTCCTAATAAGGGTTTAAGAATTAATGCATGCATCAGTTTTAGGGGTTATACACTTGGGAAAGGGTAACACCTAATAGAACATCTTAAGAAAAGAATCATCGGGTTAGCATTGCTAGGCATAGAATGATAACTCAATGCCCATGCATTTAGCAACATCTAGAACTTAACCTTAATGCATTTTAATTATTGAATCTTCGCAAAGGCATTTGGGAGATAGGTAGTTAAAATAGGCTTGTCATCGTGAGGCATCAGGGGCAAGTAAAGTTAATAGATGTGGGTAGAACTAATACAATTGCATTGGTAATGAATATCATATTTACATGCATCGTAGGCCAATTGGGTTTGTCCGGTCTTGGCATTTCTATTAAATTGTCTTTCTAAAACTATTTGATCTAGTAATAGCAATTTACTTTTGCAACTATTCCTGTTTTTACTATTTGTTCTTTACTTGCAAATTGAAAAGTATTCGGTAAAGTGCAATAAAATCCCTGTGGAAACGATACTCGGACTTCCGAGGTTTACTACTTAGAGCGATTTGGTACACTTGCCAAAGTCTCAACAAGTGTCGCTTCCTAACATTCAACTTTATCAGCTGACCAAGTGCCTCACCACAGAACCACTCACAATCTAAAATTAGAAACCCCAACTCATCAAAGTAAACCACCTCACCAATGTGATGAAGACAGGTAGCAATAGCTCTTCTCTTCATTTCCACCCTCTCTTTATTATCATTTCTTGATCGAATTCTCAACGACGGGACTTTAACTTGGCATAGCTCACCAAACTCCTTCCACTTCATTGCTGGCTTGTTGTAGTTCTCAGATCTCCAGTCTGATAAAATTTGTATCAAATTGTTGCAATGTTGATAAAACTCGCGGCACTCTTTGGAGAATTGTCTTGCTTGTCTTTCGGATATGATGAGTGAGTTTACTAACTGATGCTGATGATCTTGCATCAACTGTGAATACAATTGGGTAGAATTCAACATAACCTTGGAACTTGTCTCTCAATCTCTGAATTGAATCTACTATGTGCTGCAAATTTGGTGATGGTTGGTTGATTTTATCAAAATGTGCGAGTACAACAGCAACACTTGGTAGCATGCATTGTTGTATTGCCCTTTTAGAGTTGGAAACTATGAACCTGAGCCAATATTGCAAGTCTCCTTCAATTTCAGTTGAACTTTTTGGTTCTTTGTTGCTTGGTTTTCTGAATAAACTTGATATGATGATGAAAAATGATGCACTTCCATGCCCTGGGAACATAAGATCATGGAGGGATAAAAACTCATGCTGACCAGCAAGGTTCCATATTGAAATCCTTGTATCCTCATCCTTGAAAGTTTTTATCTTCATTCCTGCTATCTTGATAGCCTGCTCCACTGGGTTCACAATTGTTCTGACTTGATCGAAGTAGGGAAGTCATGAAGCAAAGAAATTTTGTGATATTGAATGACAAAGTGTGGTTTTGCCTGAAAAATATGAAATTAAACTATTAACTATGGTTCAAGTTGATCTGTCATTAGCTTGTGCTGATATGAAAAGAATGGAGCTTAATTTGGTTCCATGAACTTATTTTACTTATATAGTATTGAGATAGTGTGCCATGAAATGAATCAATAGTAAAACATTTGTTTATATTATAAAAAACCTGAAGCCTGAGTTGTAGAGTTGACACATCAGCATGAACATTCTTTCTTATCATGCCATGTCAGCATGAACATTGTTTGTTATGAAACCACATCATCCATCCTTCATTCTATTATAATTCTCACTTTAATATTTAATTTATTGAACAGAATGTTTCAGTTATGATACTTCTTAACTAAGTATAATTATTGATAAATAAGTGATAAATACTGAATTCCACAATACAGTTCATTTAAGAAGATAGAACAATGGTGAAGACATAAGTATTTTTTGGCTATCTAAAAATTTAAGGTCGAGAACGTTGGAGAAAAGATGGTAAGGTATACCAAGAAAGGCACTATCACAAGTGATATTAAACACAAACTACACTTGGATCAGTAAGATTAACAGAATAGGTTAAATAAGTTATGCATTTTATTTTCTTTAAAAAGGTACATGTGGTGAAATTATTTATAGAGAAACCAAAATGTCAGGGTCATTTATTTCCTTTAAAAACTGGAGAGTTCCTCTCAAGGTGTTGTTGAACGAAGACAAAGATTAGTGTTTTGACTTTTGAGTAGAATTTCTTTGTATTTACTATGTTAGTGTTTTTGAAGTGTGAAACTGTGAATATTCACATCATTTACCGACTTTATGTAGGTTGTTTATGGCTGGCTGAAAAGGATGACTCCTGTGAATAGTGCATCTTCTTGGCAGTCATACAATGAACAAGATAAAGTATCTTTCAACTTATCACACTTCTTAAAGATAAAGTATTGAAATGTTAATGTAGTACATACAAAATGTTTCCATCCTCTCTCCATCTAATCAATATTGATGTCCTTTGTTTTCTTGATAAGTTTCTATCTATTATGATTTCTTGATATATGCTAGCAATCCTCATTTCTTATTGATGAGAAAGGAGTTGTCTGTGTGTCTGTTGTGATCGGCTTTTCTTTTCGTTTTTGGGTCTTCGGTTTTTATTTTATTTTAATGTGATGAGCAAAAACTGATTCTTTTTTATTTTTTGTTCCTTGTTTTTGCAGCAATATGAACCCGGATATACAGCAGCCCCAAAGAAATCGCAAGTAGCTGATGCAGCAACGACCATTAGGTATTCCCGCATTATATGCTTATTTTTTCGTATGATTGAATTGATTTCACATGCTTATGTTAAATTTAAGTATTAAAACACAATTTTAATGTTTTTGGTTACAACGTGTCGAAGTGACTCAACTTTGCCGCGTGCAATTCAATCAAAGTGAAATTATGTGCCTTGCAACCAATTGTTTAGCCTTAATCGTATCACAATTCTAAAATTGGCACCTTGACTAAGCTAAGTTGGCACAGTTTTTCTCTCAAACCCAATTTTTTATTATCTTTTAGGTGCAGAAAAGTTGTTTCTTGATTATTTGTGGAAAAATTGACAAATAGTCTAAAGGCTCATTTTTAATTCGTTGGTGGTGTATTACATTACAGGGATAGCCTGCAAATTTCAAGGATCGAACAAGAACCGTTAAATACAAGAATAGTGGGTATAGTTGAAGGAAACAATTACTCTGAATGCACGTATGCTTCGGATAGAACCGCGGCTTGTTGTCGATCCCTGGCTTTAGCAGTAAGCATTATTTTCTTATATACTTTTTTTATATTGAGTTTTTTCATAGTACTTGTTAAAGATTTTCGAAAACAAAGTATTGAATGAAAAATATATATCTTTTTCTTTTTTAGATTTTTTGTTTCGTAGTGGGTGATGAGTAAATCTTAACTTGATTCAGATTTTTTAAATGCAAGTGAACAGTGTGCGAGGCAACTGGCATTGCGGTACTTGTATGCCTAATTTTGTTGAATTATGATTAATTGGTCTGAAATTGGGCACTTAAAAAATTGAAGGAGCCAAAAACTCCTACATTGCGGTACTTGTACTTTCCTGAATTACGTTCCTTTCAAGAACATATTTCCTTAGTGTTCCATTTCTCTTAGTTGTTGCTGAAGTTTTTTTCCATTGAACCATGTACATCTTTAAAACTTTTTTTCTTTTCACCTATATTTATAATTATAGCAAGATGATTGCCATTGTATTGAATTCAAAAAGTTAGGCTGGTTTTCTTTAAGCATATTAGTGTTCTTTCTCTATGTAAAGGCTAAGATGAATTACAACATTAACATTAATGAATGTGTTGAAGATTCTGAAGTGAAATTTTGAAGCTTGAAACATATATTTTGAAAAATTCTGAATCCCTTACTTTCTTAAAACTGCATAGCTCCCTTAAAAATAGGTGCTTAATTTCTAGTACATTGGCCTAGTTTCACTGGAATTGACTTTTTTGCCTTGTGGTCTTAGTTCTGAAATAGTAGGATTGAATGTCTTACTAAACTTGAATGAATGAATGAACTGATGGAGTATGAAATTTCCCGTACTTTTGGTCATTTATATTATGCTTGGTCATTGGGCAATTTGAATACACTCTGCTGGGCAATTGGTTCTATATCAGGTCCCATGATGGAAGAACAGGTACTGTGAACTTCATGCTTTAGCTTAATTGATACTGATTATTATTAGAGTATTCTTCTGGTTAACCCACCTGTTCAATCAAAACTTGAAATATATAGGATTAAATTGAATCAACCCAACTTTTTTTATTTTTTCCGGGGCAGGGGTGATGGCGGCTGATTTTGATTTTGTGTGATGGTGGGAATTGAATAGCCATGAAATTTCATTTGCCATATACTTGGCATGTCCCCATTACAATTTTTTTGGTTAAGCCATCGTGATGATATTATAAATAACCATGTTTACGATGTTAATGTTCTCTTGTATATTGTTTGAGGGGATGGAGGCTGGGAATTATTTATTATACTTATACACACATAATTCAGTTTCTTTTTTTTTTTTTTAACTTGGTACTGTATCAATTTTTGTCTGAATTTTAATTTGTGTAGTTGAGCATGCTGCATTAAAGATCAATTGTTTCTCTGTTCTTATTTGTTTTCCAATTACATCTTTTGATATTTCTAAATTTTAAGCTTTAATTTGGAGAATGAAATGTAAAGATATGGATTGCAGGGCTATCATGGGGACACATCAGCAACTTTCTATTGTGGAGATGTTGATGATATAGCTAAAAAACTAGTTCAGGTACCATTTTGTCTTCATGCCACCAATGGTTGTGATTTGTTGCTATTGTGTCTTCATACTGGCGCACACTCTTAATCTGTTTCTCGATATAATATACTTCAATTGTTTCTTCCTATATTTTTAAAGTAGAATCTATGTATTCTTTCCCACCAAGAGTGAAAAAGCTACTCTGATTGTACTATATTTGCTATTTACAAGTATGGTACAATTTTTTTGGCCCTTTAGTTTTGGATCCTGAATTGGGAATGATTTAAATCTGAAGAAAGGATTTTATCAATATATGTAGATATTCTTGTCATGCATTGATCCCACAATGGATAGTTACATCTTTTCAAATAAAAAATGTTTGTGTTTTGTTAAATATTTGTATGTTTAAATGCAGTTCCTAGGGACTTCAGATTGCTGAAGGAGATTGAACGTGGTGAAAAAGGAATTGGAGATGGCACAGTTAACTATGGAATGGATGATGGTGATGACATTTACATGCGCTCTTGGACTATTGGCCCCCATAATGTAAATATTTCTTTGTTCACTCTGTAGATTCATCCTTATCGATGTTACCCAAAATTGGAAATATAATTGATAAAAACAATTAAAAAAATCTAAACAGTGATGAGTTAAGTGGGCATTTTTTGTCCAAATTTAAGAATTGGTTGGATGCTTGTGAGCACTAACTTATAATGGAAAGTGTTATTGCTATTTTGAAGTTTGTTTTGTGATAATAATAGGAATTTTTTTTTTGGATTTCTTTAGTTTGGAATATATATGCCTTCCTATTTTCTGTTATAGTTGGATTGACTTAGCATATTTATATGGTAAAGAAGTCTGTGCCTCTACTGTATGAAAATTTGTTTATAAGGTTATCTTTTATATATAAAATAATGTACTTGCTTTCATTTTTTTATAGTTAAAAAAGTCTGTTTGCAGATCCTATAATTGTGTTATTCTCATTTATCTTTTCTCTGTCAGGCTGTACATGAAGGAAGAATTTATCAACTGAAGTTGTTTTGTGATAAAGACTACCCAGAAAAGTCCCCTAGTGTTCGGTTTCATTCACGGATCAACATGACTGGTGTTAATCATGAAACAGAAGTGGTATCATTTATAATTTTCCACATGCTTTTGTTTTATAAATATTTTTTCAAAGCACAGGTTGAATCAGCTCCATCTTGCGACACGTCTCATGTTTATGATTATGAGAAAATTTAGTCTGTTTTATTGGCTTAATAACTAATTATCTGTGTGACAATATTTATAGACTTGAATGAAATAGGTTGAACCAAAGAAATTTGGTCTTCTAGAAAATTGGCAAAGAGAGTACACCATGGAGGACATATTGACCTAGCTGAAGAAGGAAATGGCCGCTCCTCATAACCGGAAGCTTGTCCAACCTCCAGAAGGTACCTACTTTTACCATCCAAGATTGTATACACGTTGGATCGAATTGCAATGGCCGCTCCTCATAACCGGTGAGGTTTAGTTTTGGAAGAAGGGTATAATAGAGTTTCGGGGGGTCCATTTTCAACTCTAATGATGCGCGAATGGTAAAGTGGCAATGGTGTGCTGGGGGTGGGGGTGTGTTAGGTACTAGGACAAAGGGAAGGCCTTGTATTTGAGAACAAGGTAAAACTCCTATTCTAAACTACTAAAAAATTAAGTGCAAATTTCTCTTCTTCTCCTCATTTCTACTGGTGATAGCTTATTTATAGATGAGCACATTTTGGATAATGGACCCACATGGTCAGCTAGCACTACACATCTAACAAACTAGCACTAAAACGATTACAATAGAAATGGAAAGGTGGATAAAAGATAATAACAAACTGATATATGCAATAGTAACAGAATGATATGCAGAGGATATTCTTTGTTAGTATATTCACACGTAGTCACCTAGATGAGTGACCCTCTTGGGTTTGTCGTGAGGTTTGCTGCAGCTAGTGTTGCTAACAGGGTGAATGGCAGATGGTGGGTGGTTGGCGCTATTGGAAAGAGTCTGTGATGAATGTGAGTTGATATAAGTGTAGGATTTACAAAGGCTTGCATGTGCTATCCAAGGTTATTCTCGGATGGCCTTGGGAAGAGCCTAAGTTATGGTAGTGGATATGAGTTGGTGTTTGTGTTGTTGGATTTAGGGTTGAGTTAGGTTAACATGCTTTGTGAGAGTAGAGATCGATAAGAAGAAACTCAAATAGCAGGTAGGAGGAGATGAAGATTTTTTTAGTGGTTTGTTTTTGTTAAATAAAATAAAGATAGGGTGGATTTTTAATTATTATTTTAAAAATTAAATACAAACGAAATACTAGCGCTTATAAGGGAAAATAAAAAAAGTATCACGATGAAACTTTTTGAAGCCTAGGCTACCACCCACTATCTCCTTTTCTATAAAATTAAAACGTGCATGCAAGACATGCATATTGCATAAGAGCAATTTTAACAAGGGTTGCAAAATCGCTACGTGGAAGTTTCTTATCGAATTAAAACTTTACAATTAATTTTTGTAGGTTCCACCACGTTTTGTAGTAATGTAACCAAGTATGGTCCGTGGGACACCTCGAAAATGAAATACGACTTGCACTCTTTATTGGTTTTAATTATAAGAGGACAAACTTACATGAATCAGTTACGTGAGGTATCAAAAATTGGCTGGGTTGGAAAACTTAGAGGAAAAAATTAAGAAATTAAAAAATTAATGATATATGCTATTGAAAAATTGTTAAGTGTCCTCAGATCATACATGATGTTATTTATCATTCCGACCAATAATTAGATCTTAAAAATGAATATATCTTTAATTTAATAAATATAATTAATTGAGACTATGGATGACATTGTATTACTTAATAATTTTTTGCTTTTATGACACAAAAGGACAAACATAACTTAGATTTCATGACCTTTTGCGAAATTAGATCAAGTACTTGCTCGTGGAAGACATGGGTCAGTTACAATATTTATCCTTTTCTGACTACACATTACGGGAATCCCTCGTCATATTCTTTTGTAGTTATCTTCTTATCACTTCTGTCCTCGGTGGAAACATAAATCCACGTACGTAGGTATTACGTTACAATGATATTCAAGCACTTCTCTCATTTCTCTTTTTGCTTCCTAAGGAGGAAAAAGCAATTAGTGCACTGTACACAGACCGACCAATCCATTAGACAATTCGAAAACGGTTTCGTGAATTGATGTCGGTTCACCTAAATTTTCTCTTCGCAATAAAAAGTGGGGTCCGAACGAACTTCCATTGCATGGGAGTGAACTCTATATAAGACCAACGCCAACTTCAGATAAAGGCACATCCTTCACGACCACATAAGCAATTAATTAAGCACTCTAAAACATATCTTTATTTCCTTGTCTACATATCTTGAAAAACTCAATCATGGCTAGTGTTTCTTCGGTTTTAGCTCCATTTAGAAGGTAAGGAAGTTAGTTGTAACTTCACCTCATTATTTTCATATAGATAGATAAGTAGATGCAAAAAATTGTTTCTCAAACAAAAAAATAATAAGAGAAAATAAAGTGAGTTTTTCCATGAGTTAATTTTAGCTTACGAAATAACGTATATTTCATTTTTATTATTTTTTTTTTCTTTTAGAAATATTTCTTTGAATAAATTTATCTAATTAGCAGACCTAAAATAGAATATGTACGACTTGCTAGCATAACATGCCAATGCCATGCAGGCTTGATGGGAAGGTGGCGATTATCACTGGTGGTGCGAGTGGTCTAGGTGCAGCCACTGCAAGACTCTTCTCTAAGCATGGAGCATATGTAGTCATAGCTGATATTCAAGACGACTTGGGTCTCTCTGTTGCCAAAGAGTTAGAATCTGCTTCCTATGTCCATTGCGATGTGACAAAGGAAGAGGACGTTGAAAACTGCGTGAACACAACGGTTTCCAAGTATGGCAAATTAGATATCATGTTTAACAATGCAGGTGTATCTGATGAGATCAAAACAAGCATTCTTGACAACAACAAGTCTGATTTTGAGAGAGTGATAAGTGTTAACTTGGTTGGTCCTTTTCTGGGAACAAAGCATGCTGCAAGGGTCATGATTCCTGCTAAAAAGGGATGCATAATCAACACAGCTAGTGTTGCTGGATGCATAGGTGGAGGTGCTACACATGCCTACACAAGTTCAAAGCACGCACTAATTGGACTGACAAAAAACACTGCGGTGGAGCTTGGACAACATGGTATTAGGGTAAATTGTTTGTCCCCTTATCTTGTTGTCACACCGTTAAGTAAGAAATATTTCAATATTGATGAAGACAAAATTCGTGAGATATATTCAAACCTAAAAGGTGCTCATCTTGTGCCTAACGATGTGGCCGAAGCTGCTCTTTACTTGGCAGGTGATGAGTCCAAGTATGTTAGTGGTCACAATCTTGTGATAGATGGAGGGTACACTGATGTAAATGCAGGATTTACCGTGTTTGGGCAGTCTCAGTAAAAATTGTAGCTGTGTCTTCAAAGTTAAATCATTATTGTTGGTGTTTGAAGTGTCTGTGTTTCGATGGCCCTGTAGTTCAGAAACTTGAGCTGTTAGCATGTGTGAAGAAAAAGAAGGCAAATTAATACAGGGTGATATGATACCTGCCTTACTGATTATCGTGGATGTGTGTGAAGTGTCTGTATTCGTGCTGTTTTGGCTTTCGTGACTCTGTTTCGATTGCTTTGAAGTTCAAAAACTTTATAGGATTATATTAATATATATGCCTCACTCTTAGCTAGCAGCTGTTTTTGCATTCAAAATTGTTTGATGAACATCATGATGTTATCTTACATTTAACCAGAGAGAATTGAAAAAATAACCAAAGAATTGAAAATATATATATATAGGTATAATATATAATAGAATTTATAATGTGATAAGAAGAGAGATTGAAAAAAATAAAAAATATTAGTGTAATCTTTAAAATAAGACTGTTGGATATGAAATTGATTTGAAGGCGAGTTTGATATTCATATGCCTTCATCCACTACACGCCAACATAAAATAATAATAGTTGCATTCTTGTGGGGTGCACTCATTCTCGAAGCTGTTTGGTTTTTTTGCCTCCACGTGATATTAATACCAATTGGTTAGTGGGGCATTTTGGTGGGGACAAAGTGATGTTTCATTAATATTAATATTGAGAGGGGTAATGTTAGTTGGGTGGAGGCGTGGAGAGTTATTTCCTGCAGCTATGTATCGTGGTTCTGCTCGGGTATAGCTCATTTTCTGTATCATGCATGGGCTATTCTTTATTCATATTTCATACTCTTTCAGGGAGTATAAATAAAAGCTAACCTATGAAACCTTGATCTGTTTTTGTATTGGTATCGGTTATTAATATAATTCGTTTTTAGTTGATAACATAAAATAAAATAATAATAGCATCTTTTGTTATCGTACACACATTGCACCATCCAAATTAATTTTTCAGTCCTTTGATTTGGGCTGCAGTATTGTGTAATAGTTTGACAAGGAGGGTGTACTTAGCAAATGGGATTTTTTTTTTTTATGCTGAGTTTGGCTAGCTATTCTAAATGTTGGGTTGGGGTTCTCCGTAGTATATATTCTAAATGTATGGGCTTATTTGATCAAAAAATATTTATTTGATTTGTTTGTTAAGTATTGATTTTTTTATAAAAACAAAAAAAAAATATTTTAGTTATTACTCATATTAGGTTACATTACTAAGACTAAGATTAGATTAGATTATATTTCTAAAACTAAGATTAGTTTGGCCATAATTTACAATATTGTAATATTATATTTGTTTAACTTTTTAAAAAATTGAAGCAAATATTGAAACCAAAATTTAAAATATATTTTAGAATTGATGAATCAAGAAGCAGGACATTCAGGCTCTGCTCCATCGTCATCACGGTTAAGCACCCTCAACAAAGAACTGGAAATGGTTCTTACAACTCTGCCTAGTAAGAATGTTTACTTTTCATATGGTTGTCTTCATGTTTACATCAGAGACTGAAATTTGTGTCAAAATATTTGTACCATTCACACGAACGTATATATGATACGTTTACTCACACATGTGACATGTCTATACTTAATTAGCTTTGGTAGTAGGACGTTATGTTTGGTCAATTGTTGTCAAATACCTTAACAAGTAGTAATATGGTATTGTCTGGCTCATTTCGAAGAGTAACATTTTGGCTATTTGATTAATGATTAATTAGGAATTGCATGTATTCCATACACTTTGTTGGTTTTTCTTAGGATGAGAAAAAAATTTGAAACAATGATAGCTGAGAAAAATCTTAGTTTCATTCACTTACCAATGCATCTAGTGCACTTAACAGTTTTAACATCACCAACCGTATTCTATGACTTAGTTAGTTAGCACCCATCTTAGTTTCATTCGCTTAGCTCCATGACTAATGCCTTTGTTTGTTATAGCTTAGAGCTTCCTTGCTAAGCATTTATTTGTCTAACCATAGTCTTTATGGTTAGTATTAATCTCAATTCCGAACTTTGAGAATAGGATATTCCTAGACCACTATAAGCTCACCATATTTTTGAACTAAGTGTTAATTGAAGATTGACTTTGGCAATTGAATGCTAGCTTTCAAACTCGACTTAGAACTCATTGTCTCATTAAGAAATGCCACTTATTCTGGACTGTTTGATCTTTTATGTTAGTGTTTAAGCCACTTTCCCTATTCTTCAACATTGATGTTTTGATCACACTTGTAAAAACTTTTTGTCATAAAGGCTTTAAACTCAATTCTTAGTGGTTTCAAGTAGAGCTTTATACCTGCAATTTAACACTCCCTTCAAATTGTCTTGCAATATTAATGTTGACGTTGTGTAAAGGAGTTTGTTTTTCATTCACCTACTTTGACATTAATGGTGAAAATAATTACGTAATTATAATGACTAACTTTTGTCATGTTCTCCCAATGCTTAAAACTGTTTGATGAATGTACTTGTGTCATTTTGAAGTAACTGTACACTGGACTTATTGTGTGCGTTGATGAATATGCTTTGGAACAACATTTATATGTTTGTTTCAGCTTATGTTTTTGCTACTTAACAGTTTTATTTGAAATCATTTTTCTTTCGAATATATGTCTAGTTAATAGATTAATAATTCTACCAATTGCTAAGAATGAACTGGCATTCATCATGACTACTAATTGAATGCCAATTTTTGTTATATCATTGTATAATAATATGCTTAAATATTATGCTTGAATGTGAATTATGTCAGAATTAACAAATGAAGAGCACGAACAGTGCTGTGAAATGGCCAAGATCATGCTAAAGGTCACGGTTGCATCAGAGGCTATTTTAAACACCGTTAACGCCAAGGACCAGGTCATTTTCATTTTGATTTAATTAACATATCATTATTCTGTTATTTTGTGCAACTAACCAACCTATTTGTCTCATTCTAATGTTTTATCTATTTGAAATGTAGATTTACGGTGAAGTTAATAGGTCATTTGTTGTGAGGTGGAAAGACGTACTTGACCGTTTCTAGCATTTGCTTGACAAGGATAGAAATTTCCATACCGTTCTTTACAACCAAAATTTGGACAGACCAGCAATTGTAGCAGGGTGGACAACACTAAGAGATTTCTATCACATGACCGAAGATCATCAAGTGTCGTTAACCCATTATGGTAAGAGTGTATTTTTTTCTCACCGTATTCAAGAGCAGTAGCCATCCAAAATCTTTCTCAAGATGGTACTCATTATACCATCAAGTTCCAAATTTTGTCACTTTCAACGTGTTTCTCACTCAGCACAAAATTACCTGCAGCAGCCTGGTAAGCAACTTTGCAATTTACATGCCAGCAATTCTATATCTTCCAAGTTTTAAATTTCATATATTTCTGACATAAAATTATTCTTAATATTAGGACGTTTCAAGCACCATGTATTATTTTCTTAAAGACAAAGGCTGAACTCATTTGAATTTGGAGGACATTGCAGAATGCCGGATTGTGCTCAATTACTAGAGAAAAACAACTAAAATTAGAGCTAGATGGAAATATTTCTGCAAAACCTAGTCTTTCAAAGTTGGCATGGAAATTGTCTTTGAATTCCTTTATCCAACAGTTAACTATGTTTTATTTTGGTCATGTTTATGAATTAAATTCAAAATTATTAGGACTTGGAACATTATTCCTTTTAGCTGTGCTTTTGCTACAAACAATTTGTCGAATATTATCCCTTTGTTAGTTACCAGTTTCTTATATAATAGTAGTTTTACTATGTCTTGATCATAATTTTTTTGCAATATTGAAGTAACATTGTGCGACAAACACTGTCTTTTAGTAATTATTTTGGCCATGCTTATGAATTAAATTATTCTCAATTAATCACTAAATTAATTTTTAAGCAATCTAATGTTAGTTTTAGTAATTTTTAAAAGTTTATATATTATCATTTTTTTACCAATCTAATTACTAAATACATTTTTTATACCACTATAAAATAATATCACCAAATCAATATTTCTAAAATTGCTAAAACAATTACAAAAAAAATTACACTACAAAACAAATTAAATATATAATTCATATAATTTTATTTGCAATTAAAAAAAAATTAGAAACCTAAGGCTTATCAATCTATATGGTTCATACGGATTGCTGATCCGTATGAACCATACAAATCATCAATCTGTATGGCTCATACAGATTGACAATCTGTATGGCCATACGGATTGGTGATCCGTATGTTCATATGAATTTCAGGCGTACCTTTTCTTCTTCTTCTTCTCCGGCGACAAATAGCAACCCAACTTCACCGTATACTCCTAACGAAGCACGTACACCACCGGAGACCAAATATGCTTTGAAAATGACCCTAACAGAAGCAACCTCAACTATTGGAGTGAGATTTTGCGAAAACAAAAAAGTACTGTAGAAATGAAAAATTGGTTATGCTATTTATAACCAAAAATACCCATAAGGATATTTTTGGCATTTTAGAAAGCTGTTGGGTGCCCCAAGCAGTTGCCTTACGAAGGGCATTTGAATCCTATATTCTTTTTATTTGTATTCTGCACTTCTTATTACATTATGCTTATTCTGAAATGTAAATTTGTATTCGGTAATGAGCTTTCTAGACTACAACAAGAAGTATTGGATGTAATAGTGGGAGTTCAGGAAACAAATGCCTTCACCAAGTTTGAATTAATGTGATTTGCAATTTGTTTGGATTGATTGGTTTAGAAGACGATATCATTTTGATGTTGGGTTTTCTTAATTTAATTATGTTATCTCCAAAGTTAAAATAGTTTTAAAAATCTAAAACAATAAAATGTTTTTTAAAAAAACAATTAAAGATATAAAAAAAGTGAAAATCATCACAATGAAGAAGAATAGGAAAGGCAATGTAAAAGTAAAAATGAAAATAACAAAAGCGTTTGATGCTTATGTAATGTAAACTAATTTTAAATTATCATTTAATCAATAAATTATCACTCATGGCATTCATGACTTTTAAGATAGTTCCTAAAGCATCTTTAGTAGCAATTTTTGACAATGGCTCCCATGCCAAGATCTAGGTTCTTCAAAGAACTTCCACTAGAGCACAAGGTAAAATCTCCACGATGGAAAAGGTAAGATCTTGTGGAAGAACTCTCCATATTCCAACTTTTTCAATAAAAAGTTAATCGATAGTGCTTAAGAAAAAAGTGAAGGAAACGCTTAGGAAAAAAATGAAATGGGACCCCACAAAAAGTTTTTTAAAAACATATAGTGAGATCTACCATTAGAACAAAAAATAGGAAAAATCTTGACACACATGTGGTATTATGAGACCCATGAAAGTGTCTTAAGATCCTAAAATGAAATTTTGCATTAAAGATGTTCTTATAAAAGTTAATAAATTTATCATATAAATTATATTTTGTAATTAGATGACTTTTACATGTGGGTGAACGTTTTGGAAAATAAAATGTTCCATCAGTTTTGGAATTGAGAAGCCAAATATTGAATGTTTACTAATGGGTAGTAATGACTACTAAATGCATTCTTGATGGTAGAATATTAATGTCTATATATAGCATATGTATTTGGTCTCTGAGCTCACCTCTTCTAATTTCTAATTGATTATCTACTGAGAGAGTGAGAGCTTGGAAGAACCAAAACAAGGTCGTTATTTCATGTCAATGGCTGGAGGTATATTTTGATTTTTATTTTTCCACATTTTGTTAATGACGTGTTTCATTTTGTAGTTTATAATATCACACAAGCCTGGCCTCTAGATTGTTGAAGGTTCTTTGATATGTATCTATTTTTCATATATTATATCCTTATTTTGTTTACCTTTACAATTTATGGAATTTTGATTTATTTTATGCATGAATATATTCTAAAAAAATTATTCTATGCATATATATATGAAATCAAATGCATAATATTATGTTTCAATTCTGAAATTATATATGAGAATTTTATTCATCATTGTATTATATCTTGATCTTGAAATGCATAATATAATTTATTCTTATATGATTAAGTTTTATGTCTAAGTGATCTTTATAATTTTGATTAATTATGCATTAGTCACAACATCTATAATTTGATCAAAATTATATATTAATTTGTTTAAAGATCATATAAGGAATTAGACATAATATTGTAATTAATTATACTTTATATAATGAATTTTATCCCACATGAATTTTTATTATATTTGTATAATTAATTGAGATAAAATGACATATTATTTTTCATGGTTTACCTACAATGATCATGAGGTATGTGTAATTTGTTAATTTTATCATAAAGTAAGTATTTGCGATAGAAAATTAAATTATTTTCATGTTGTACCCGGAAAGTATGAATTTGAGTATGTAATTTGATTACTCTATCATAAAATTTAATTGTTTCTTATTGAATTAAAAATTTAGCCCACAGACAATTTTTATGTCACAAGATTCAATTTTCTAGTATTTTACATTGGTAAAACATACAATTAAGATTAATATGCCTCAAATTTTTTTGATATTCAATGTGATGAATAAAATTCTCATATATAATTTCATATTTTCTAATTTGCCTCAAACTATTAGTTTTTCTGATATTCAATGTGATGTTCTCAAACTCAAAGGAGATAACTATAAGATATGGAAGGAGACATTTTTTCTACAATTGGGGTGGATGGACATAGACTATGCTATAAGACGAACCACCCGCAATCACTGATGAAAGTAGTCTAGCTGTTGTTGCGCTATATGAGCAATGGGAGCGATCCAACCGGCTTAGCGTGATGTTCATTAAGATCAAAATCTCGACCAGGATACGTGGTTCTGTCGACCAACATGAAAAGGTTCGAGACTTGCTTAAGGCCATTGATGACCAGTTCATCACTTTAGATAATGCTTTAGTAAGCACCCTGATCATGAAGTTCTCCTATCTCCGGCTCACTAGTCTGAAAGGTGTGTATGAGTACATAATGCAACTACTAGATATTTCAACTCAACTTAATAAAATGGAGGTTGATATGTCTGAGTCCTTTTTGGTGCACTTCATTTTGAACACCCTTCCACAGGAATATGGGTCATTTAAGATTTCCTACAACATACATAAGGCCAAATGTCTATCAATGAATTAATGACCATGCGTGTTTAGGAAGAAGAAAGGCTTGTAATGGAGATGGGTGAGAGTGCATTGCTAACAACTACTTGTGGGAAGAACAAAACAGCTAAGTCTCAAGCTAATCAGAAGGGAAATGGTAAAATACCACCTCAAGCTGATATTAAGAAGGTGACAAAGTGTTTCTTTTGTAAGAAGAAGGGACACATGAAGAAGAATTGCCCCAAATTCCATAAATGACTTGAGAAGAAAGATAAATTAATCTCATTAGTATGTTATGAATCTAATATGGCTAGTGTTAATATTAAAACCTACTGATTAATTCTAGATCTACTATCCATATTGCAAATTCTTTACAGGGTATGCAAAACCTAAGGAAACCAGTGGGAAGTTAGCAAAACATTTTATCAAGCAATCAGCTAGGCTCACCTATGGAGGCTATTGGAACTTGCATTTTAACTTTAAGTAGTGGCCTTATTTTGAGATTATAAAGGACCTTTTATGTGCCAAGTTTTTCTCGAAACTTGATTTTTGTTTCCAAACTCATACCTTTTGGATATTCCTTTAATTTTAAAGAAACATCCTTGGAGTTATTTTATAATTTTGAATGTGTTGGGAATGATATCTTGTCTGATGGTCTTTATCTTGGCTTACAAAATTATGCCACTTATAGTTCAATGCATGTTCAAACTGGTATTAAAAGGTGTAATATTAATGAGAATTCCTCTATGTTATGGCATCGGAGATTAGGACATATGTCCATTGAGAGAATTAAAAGGTTAGTCAAAGATGGGGTACTCAATACTCTAGATTTTGCTAACTTTAAGACTTGCGTGGACTGCATTAAGGGTAAGCAGACCAACATGTCTAAGAAAAGTGCTAACAGGAGTTCACGCATATTAGAAATGATTCATACTGATATTTGTTGTCCAGATATGGATGCACGTGGTCAGAAATATTTTACCACCTTTATAGATTATTATTCATGATATATGAATGTTTATTTGCTTCATAACAAAAATGAAGCATTGGATGCCTTCAAAGTTTTTAAGGATGAAGTTGAGAACCAATGTGGCAAGCAAATAAAAATAGTGATATTAGATAGAGGTAGAGAGAATATTAAGGCAAATATAGTAAGAATGAACAAGCATATGGTCCTTTTGCAAAGTTTCTTCAAGAACATGAGAATGTTGCCCAGTACATTATGCCTAGTTCTCCAAATCATAATGGTGTGGCAGAAAGAAGGAACCAAACATTATTGGACATGGTACGGAGTATGCTTAGCAACTCCAATCTTTCTAAATCCTTGTGGGATGAAGCACTAAAGATGGCAATGTATATATTAAACAGTGTTCCAACCAAGATTGTCCCAAAGACACCTTTTGAGTTGTTTAAAGGTTGGAAACCATGTTTGAAACATATGCATGTTTGGGGTTGTCCATCTGAGGTGAGAATATATAACCCACAAGAAACTTGACCCAAGGACTATTAGTGGGTATTTAATTGGATATGTTGAAAGGTCTAAAGGTTATAGGTTTTACTGTCCATGTCATATTACAAGGATTGTGGAATCAAGAAATGTCAAGTTTCTTGAAAATGACTTGATCAGTGGGAGTGATCAATTGAGGGACTTAGGTTCTAAAATTGATTGTATAGAGTCTCAACCTTCCACATCAAGTGAAAGATTGGTTGTAATCCATACCCTTCAAGTGCAAAGGGATGATGAACAACACATGACTAGCATTCCACAACCTGTTGCTGATATTCCAGTAGATTAAGTTGATCATCAAATTCCTGAAAATGATGAACAACCAGTTGAACAACATGATTCCTGAGAAAATGTTGATGCAACATTAATGAGGTCTACTAGAGTAAGAAAATCAGTTATTCCTACTGATTATATTGTATATTTACAAGAATCTGACTATAATATTGGAGCTAAAAGTGATCCCAAAACTTTTGATCAAGCCATGAGTTTTAAAGACTCAAATTTATGATATGATGTCATTAAGGATGAGATGAATTCCAAGCAGAATCTGGAACCTTGTAGAGTTTCCTAATGGGGCAAAGGCCATTGGCTGTAAATGGGTCTTTAAGACCAAAAGGGATTCATTTACAAGGCAAGACTCATTGCTAAGGGATTTACTCAAAAAGAATGAATCGACTACACAAGACTTTTTCTCCTGTATCTAAGAAATGTTCTCTTTATATTATCTTGACATTAGTTGCTCATTTTGACCTTGATTTGCAACAAATGGATGTCAAAATAACCTTTCTTAATGGTGATTTAGAGGATAAGGTTTATATAAAACAACCTGAAGGCTTCTTCTCTAGTAGTGGTGAGCATTTGGTTTGCAAGTTTAATAAATCTATATATGGTTTAAAACAAGCCTCCCGTTAGTGGTACCTTAAGTTTCATGGGATAATTTCTTCATTTGGTTTTGATGAAAACCCCATGGATCAATGCATATGTACGACAAGGTCAGCGGGAGTAAAATATGTTTTCTTGTTTTATATGTAGATGATATTTTTCTTGCAGCCAATGATCGGGGTTTCCTACATGAGGTGAAATATTTTTTCTCTAAGAATTTTGACATGAAGGATATGGGTGATGCATCTTATGTCATTGACATTAAGATTCATAGAGATAGACCTTAAGGTATTTTACGTCTATCATAGGAAGCATATATTAACAAAATTTTCAAGAGATTTCATATGAAAGATTGTTCACCAAGTGTTGCTCCCATTGTGAAAAGTTATAGGTTTAATTTGAACCGATGCCCAAAGAATGACTTTGAGAGGGAACAGATGAAAAACGTTCCTTATACTTCAGTTGTTGGAAGCCTCATGTTTGCTCGAGTGTGCACAAGGCCCGACATTGCTTTTGTAGCTAGATTGTTATGAAGATATCAGAGTAATTCAGGTATTGACCACTGGAGAGTTGCAAAGAAAGTGGTGACGTACCTTCAAGGGACTAAAGATTACATGTTTATGCATAGACAGACAAACAATCTAGATGGGATTAGTTATTTAGACTTAGACTTTGTTGGTTGTGTTGATTCTCGCAAATCAACATTTGGGTACATTTTCATGATGGTTGGTGGAGCTATTTCATGGAGAAGTGTTAAGTAGACTTTGATTGCTACTTCTACCATGGAAGCTTAGTTTGTCTCTTGTTTTGAGGCTACATCACATGGTGTATGGCTTAAGAGTTTTTATTTCTAGGCTCAAGATAATTGATACTATTTTAAGACCTTTGAGAATTTTCTGCGATAACTCAACTGCTGTCTTTATGGCTAAGAATAAAAAAAGTGAAAGTCAAAGTAAACACATCGACATTAAGTACTTAGCCATTAGAGAAAGAATAAAAGACAAAAAAGTGGTCATTGAGCATATAAGCACTGAGTTGATGATCGCTAATCCTTTGACTAAGGGCATGCCACTGTTTAAATTCAAGGATCATGTAGATAGAAGGGGACTTGGTTCCACTTTATGATTGTATACATACAGGTTAGAGTTGAAACTTTTATATTGTGATATTTTCTCATATTCAGGTGTACATTGATTTATTTGAAAAAAATTATATTTTGGACCAAGAATAAACGTTGGGTTTATTCATTAAGTTTTATTACCACTTTGAGTATACTGTTATGGGAAATTAAGCATATTATAATACATGGATTATATTACTCGTTATAAGAGGAACTATCACTATGATTCGTATATTCATTTCTTAAGAAGATTGAGCATTGACTTATTTTAATCAATGAGTCAAAACACTTGGACCAAGTGGGAGAATGTAATAAGTTAGTCTGTACATTTTGGAAAATAAAATGCTCCATCAGTTTTGGAATTGAAAAGCCAAATATTGAATGACTACTAATGGGTGGTAATGACTACCAATGAGTGGTAATGACTACTAAATGCATTATTGATGGTAGAATGCTTATATATAGCACATGTATTTGGTCTCTGAGCTCACCTCTTCTAATTTTGTCTGATACACTATCTATAGAGAGAGAGTGAGAGCTTAGAAGAACCAAAACAAGACATCTCTTTCAACTCATTCATACACCATAGAAACCAAAATCATCTTCTATCTTAGAGAAAATCAACTCCAAAATAGGTTACTTGATCATGAAAAATGCTCTAAGTCCCACATTGGACAAAATAACCTCATGAACCCCTTTTCTTCCCCTATATATAGAGGAGACCAACAAGTCTTATATGCGCCAAAGAATTAAGTGGGCTTAGCATTAGGAACAGAATCCCTAGGTCAATATTTTTTATATTCTCCTTTGAGTTTTCAAACTTAGGGATTTTAGATGGGTTAAGATTGTGTTTTAAATCACAACCAAGTTTTTGCCATACTAAGAGTTGTCATGGAGATTGTAGTGGATGAAACCATTGGTTCAATGCATTCTTGGGAGTGGTCACAAGATCGTCTTCATTTTCCTTATTGAAGAATTGCTTCATTTGAGGTTAGGGGGAGTGAGTTCTCTCTTTTTCTTTTGTTGTATGAGTGATAATGAGCCACATGTAGATGGTATGTTCTTAGGTTTATAATTGTAGCAAGTTTATTTTCTTGGATGGGTTATGAATACCCTGAAGCACTTTGTTTTGTTATGATTTGGGAGAATTTTATTGTTGTATATTTTGATGTTCTTAAAAGTGAATTTAATAATTGATGTTGGACACACATGTTATTTTTTGATAGAAAATGTTAACATAGAACACAATGATAGAATTAGACTTTATGTTCTTCATAATAGTTGTAGCCCTGGATGTTATCTAGTTAAGGGATTTGGTTTCACTCAAAAAGGATTGATACAACTCTAGATATGCCAATTTTGGTGAGTAAAGGTTAAGTTGTCATAATTATGCGGTTAGTTTGTGTATTTCCTAATCTTAGGTTTGTAAACGATTGAAGGGATTTTGAGATCAACATAAAAGTTCTAGATAACTGTGTTATCTTTCTAACAGGATAAAAAAAACAACTTAATAGGATTAGTAAAACTCTAAACATGATTATTATACTCTATGAAGGTCATAGTAACATAGGAGAAAAAATGAGTGTGTAATATTGATATCATAATGAGTGGTAGTACGATGCATGATGCTTATACTTATGATTTTACAAATGAAGTGATGTGATGATATTGTTGTGTAAATGAGTGAATAAGTCCATGATTGATATTGTGACTAAATGCATGATGTCCACGAGTATATGTGAAAGTAATATGCCATGTATGTGTATGCGTTGCGAAAAATGTTAGGTGAATCTATCCCCGCAGGATAGGAATCTCCAAGAGAATTCAAAAATAAACCATGTGCATATTGCCTATGAATCATACATCATGTTGTGCTTATGTGTTTTGAAGTGAAAGACATTTATGAACCTAACATAAATGAGTTGACGTATGACTCTAACCTTGGGAGTGCAATGGTTTGGAATCTCCTTTAAGCTCATGTTGATCACATGTATTGGAGTATCCTTACAAGGCCAAAGTACCTTAACATGTCGCCAACAATGTCATCTTGATGAGAGTGATGGTGTCGAATTGCCCATTGTGTGGCAATTTGTCAACTACATGGACTCTCAGGCTACATTCACAGTGTTTCCAAAATGGTACTACTTGGATACGAGTCTACGTGTCTAATTTGCATCACATTTCATGTGTGAATTTGTATATGGAATGTTTGATTTGAATGAGGCATTCTTGTGTTGTGGAATGCAATTGTTTATAAATATATCTTATATCTTTATGATTTTCTTAATGTTTTAAATTTATTATGACATGTATCTCACTCTCCGTCAGTTTGTCTTGTTTGTGTTTGGATTGAATGTCACCCTTCCAGGTGAGTCTCTATAAAGTTATGATGATGATGCTATCATGAGAGATTTAGGTCTCCACTTTATATTAATATTAAAGTTACAGGATTAATAATAAAAGTTTAATATCTATGCGTTGATTGTGAAAAATAATTTTACACTATCATTCAATAAAAAATCATCGTTTGAATTATTTTAAGATAATTACTTTTAAAAGTTGATAAATTTACCATATATGATGATTTGTGATTGAATAACTATGTAAAAAAACTTAGACGGTAAGTACATAACCTTTTTCTCTAATATATAGTAAATACTCAAAACTTTCTCAATTATATTGAAAATTATGAGAGCCAAAAATATATTCTTGAAAAAGCTTGTTTATATAATTTACTCTTTTATTTAATGTTTATTATACACACACACACACACACATATATATATATATAAAAGCCTCTTTTAATCAACAACTTTGATCATTAACACTACGAATTTAAAATAATTAGGGCATACTGAACACAATAAGGATACTTTTGAATTTCTTTTTAATCACTTTATCTTTATAATATCCTATCTCAAATGGCACACATACCTAGGGGTGTTCACGAGTATGGGTCACCTGCGAATCCAAATTGACTCAAATCGATCCGAACAGTTTGAGTTGAGTCATTTATGTATTTGGGTCAAAATCAAATTGAACATATTAAAATCGCTCACGTACAGGTTGGCTCACAGGTTTAGATTTATAGATCCGATCAAAATCGCGCCGAACTAATCAAAATCAATCAAATTTTTTAGGGTTGTTTGGTTTGATTTTAAATACTGATAGTGTTGGGACTACTAGTATTGAAACTTCTCAAGGTATTACTTTCAGGTACATTGTTCTTTGTTTCACCTTTTTTCATATTTATTTTTTCTATCATGTTTATAATATTAATGAATCATATTTTGTTCATTTGTTTCAATAAATCTGGTTACAACAAATCTGATTGTAGCAAATATGGTTGTAGCAAAACTTACTGCAAGAAATGAGTTTATAGGAAATAATTGTGATTCAGACTGCTATAGTAAATCTCATTGAAGAATATTTTGTTTTAATATGTATTAGTTTATTTTAGAATATTATGTTGATGTTATTAAATAAATAAATTTTACTACTTTTAGACATTTGATACTATTGTGTTAATTGTATGGGATATTTGGATTAATTATGATATAAAATATTAGTTCTAAGAAAAAAAATTTAAATGGGTAACCCATTGACCCAAATCAAACCAAATTGTTCATAAATAGGTTGAGTTGGATTGAATTTCAAAAAAATTATGAAAATCGAACCGAACCAAATCGATCAAATATGATTAGGTTGAATCCTAAATTTGGTTAAAACCGACCTAGACCGGTTTGCAAACACTCCTAAGCATACCTCACTAATTACTAATTAGTGGGCCATGCAAGAATAATATTCATATATGTCTTTCATGCTCCTTTCAATATATTTATTTGTAAATGAAAATCTTTTAGATTTTATTTTTCACACTAAGAAAAAATTAATTAATTATAAAAAACATCAAAGATTCTATTAGAAGAGTTTTCTATAAGAAAATTACTTATCATTTATCCTGTTTCTCTTTCATCCGAGCTATTTTTACTCCATTTTTTTTTTCTATTTATCTCTTCTTCTTTTACTATTTTACCTATCACATTCACGTCTATTACTTTTTCAAAAAAAAATTGTTCATTTAAATATGATTTTTTTTAAATTTCTAGATATATTAATTTTTTTCTTAGTATTTTTACTTAATTATTTTCTATTCAAACATTAATAAAAATCAATTAAGTAGATAAAGAGATAAAAAAATAATTTTATAATGATACAAATAATTAACATATTTAATGTAATTAATTAAATTAATTTTTTAAATAACATAAATTAATTAAAATAATCTTATAATATCCTAAAGAATTCTCTAATCTATAATTGAATGCCAAATATGACTTTTCTTGTCCATTATAAGTGAGTTGTGGCCTTGAATTCATACCCTATTATTGATCTTGACTTTCCATAGCACGTGTATATAACTAGTGGTGCAAATTTATAGAAAAAATCATAGGAGTTCCTGGTGAGGCATAGTCAATCAATCATTTACGTGCTATCATAGGAAGTCTTAGCTTAGTAGCGAGCATATCCAGTAGAGAGACTCATGGGAAATGTTTCATTGGCTTCTGCTACTCTTGCCAGAAGGTAAAAATCCAAAGCCCAGCCTCTCCTAACAAAATCTGGCTATGAAAAATGGTTCTAGTTTTCATAAAACTTTAGGTTATTTATAAATTAATTTTAATTTATGTGAAAAAAATCATTTTATTTTCTTATAAGTATGTGTGGAAAACTTATCCAAACGTGATCGAAGAAAAATTCTTCACTGGTTAATTTTAATTTTGTTTTCAAAATAATTATTTAGCATAAGCTCATATATTGTTATTTGTGAAATACAATTTTGAAAAAACAAGCTAGAAAGGAAGGTGGCATCGATAACTGGTGGAGCAAGTGGTATAGGTGAATGCGTAGCAAGACTTTTCTCCAAGCATGGAGCCAAAGTGGTGATTGCAAATATCGAAGATGAGTTAGGCCACTCAATATGCAAAGACTTAGATTCATCTTCCACCACTTACGTTCATTGTGATGTCATAAAAGAGGAACACATGGTGTACGACTAAAATATTAAACATGTGATTTTACAAACAACAAAATGAAACATAAGTCATTAACAAATGTAGAAAACAAAATCAAAATATACCTCCAGTCATTGCTATGAAAGAACTGTTTTGCTTTGGTTCTTCCAAGCTCTAACTCTCTATGTAGATGGTGTATCAAATAAAGATGAAAGATGTGAGATCAGAGATCAAACACATATGCTATATATAGACATTTTACCATTAAGAATATATTTAGTAGTCATTATCACCCATTGATGTCATTCAATATTTGGCCTTTCAACTCCAAAACTGATGGAACACATGACTTTCTAAGTCCAAAACGTTCAGACCACTATTAAGGAGTTAATCAAAACTTTTAATAAAAATTATTACATTCTCCCACTTGGTTGAAATGTTTTGACTTTTTGGCTAAAATAAGCCAATGCTTAATTTCCTTAAGAAATTAACATATGAATCATAGCGATAGTTCCTTTTATAACGAGTAATATCGTCCATGTATTACGACATGCTCAATTTTCTAAGTAGTATACTCAATGTTGTAATAAAACTTAATGAATAAACCTAATGTTTATTCTTGGTCCAAAACATAAATTTTCTCAAATAAATCAATGTGCACCTGAATAGGAGAAAATATCACAGTAAAAGAGTTTCAACTCTAACATGTATGTATATAATTATAAAGTGGAACCAAGTCTCATTCTCTCTACATGATCCTTGAACTTAAATGGTGGCATGCCCTTAGTCAAAGGATCAACGATCATTAACTCAATGCTTATGTGCTCAATGACCACTTCTTGTCTTTTACTCCTTCTTTAATGGCTAAGTACTTAATGTTGATGTGCTTACTTCGACTTCCACTTTTGTTATTCTTAGCCATAAAGACAACAATTGAGTTATTGTAGAAAATTCTCAAAGGCCTTGAAATAGTATCAACTATTTTTAGCCCAAAAGTGAAACTCTTAAGCCATACACCATGTGATGTAACCACAAAGCACGAGATAAACTTAACTTCCATGGTAGAAGTAGCAGTCAAAGTCTGCCTAACACTCCTCCATAAAATATCTCCACTAGCCATCATGAAAATGTACCCAAATGTTGATTTGCAAGAATCAACACAGTCAACAAAGTCTAAGTCTGAATAACTAATCCCATCTAGATTGTTTGTCTGTTTATGCATAAACATGTAATCTTTGGTCCCTTGATGGTACGTCACCACTTTCTTTGCAACTCTCCAGTGGTCAATACCTAGATTACTCTGATATCTTCGTAACAGTCTAGCTGCAAAAGCAATGTCGGGCCTTGTACATACTTGAGCATACATGAGGCTTCCAAAAACTAAAGCATAAGGAATGTTTTTCATCTGTTCCCTCTCAAAGTCATTCTTAGGGCATTGGTTCAAATTAAAGCTATCAGCCTTCACAATGGGAGAGACACTTGGTGAACAATCTTTCATTTGAAATCTCTCTAAAATTTTGTTAATATAGGTTTCTTGTGATAGACCTAAAATACCTCAAGGTATACCTCTATGAATCTTAATGCCAATGACATAAGATGCATCACCCATATCCTTCATGTCAAAATTCTTAGACAAAAATTATTTCACCTCATATAGCAAACCCTGACCATTGGTTGCAAGTAAAATATCATCTACATATAAAATAAGGAAACATATTTTACTCCCACTGACCTTGTGGTATATGCATTGATCCATGGGGTTTTCATCAAAATCAAATGAAGAAATTGTCCCATGAAGCTTAAGGTACCATTGACGGGAGGCTTGTTTTAAACCATATATAGATTTCTTAAGTTTACAAACCAAATGCTCACCACTGCTAGAGAAGAAGCCTTCAGGTTGTTTTACATAAACCTGTTCTTCTAAATCACAATTAAGAAAGGTTGTTTTCACATCCATTTGTTGCAACTCAAGGTCAAAATGAGAAATTAATGCCAATTTAATACAAAGAGAATCTTTCTTAGATACAGGAGAAAAAGATTATGTAATCGATTCCTTCTTTTTGAGTAAATCCCTTAGCAACGAGTCTTGCCTTGTATCTCTTGATTCCACAATCCTAGTAATATGATATGAACAATAAAACCTATAACCTTTAAAGCTTTCGAGATATCCAATGAAATACCCACTAATAGTCCTATTGGATCAAGTGGCCTCAGAATAGTTAAGAAGGGGTGATTGAATTAATTATTCCTAAACCCTTACTAATTAAAAAATTACTCTTCTAAGGCTTTTACTTATGTTGTTAAGAGAATAAGGAGTAGAAGAGAAACTTAACCAAAAGTAAAAGCGGAAATTAAAATGGACAACGAAAAGTAAAAGAGTAGGGAAGAAGGAGACAAACACACAAGAGTTTTTATACTGGTTCGGCAACAACCAGCGCCTACATCCAGTCCCCAAGCGACCTGTGGTCCTTGAGATTTCTTTCAACCTTGTAAAAATCCTTTTACAAGCAAAGATCCACAAGGGATGTACCCTCCCTTATTCTCTTTGAACCTAGTGGATGTAACCTCCACTAGAACTGATCCACAAGAGATGTACCATCTCTCGTTCTCAGTCAAACCCAAGTAGATGTACCCTCTACTTGTACCACAAAGGATGTACCCTCCAATGTGTTAAGACAAAGATCTCAGGCGGTTAAACCTTTGATACTTTGTGAATGGGGATACAAAAGAATTCTCAGGCGGTTAGTCCTTTGAATACTTTTGTATAAGGGAAAGGGAAGAATCAAAAGAATTCTCAGATTGTGTCGTTTTGAATTATTTGACAAGGGAGAAGGGAGACACAAAAGAATTCGGGCGGTTAGTCCTTTTTTCTTTTGGAAAAGGAAGAAGAGAGACACAAAAAGAATTCAGGCGGTTAGTCCTTGGCGAATTCTTTTTGGCAAAGGGAGAAGAGAATGAAAAAGATGAATAACACAAGTTTTCAAGGTTTAGAAAACCAGAAAACTTTGGAAAGCTTTTGGCACAAAGAAGAAGAAGAAGAAGTTCAAAGAGATTCAAGGCTTGTAAAGGATTGTATAAAATTGATTGGAAAAGTATATTGAAAAGCAAATCAAAGCCTTGCTTTTATAGACTCTTCATGTCTAGCCAAGAGGACCATTTAGAAGAGTTATAACTTTTAGAAAAACTTAAAAACAATTTGAAAAAGTCAAAAACCTTTTGAAGAGTTACATCTTTAGATTTATTCAGAAACAATCACTGGTAATCGATTACCAAATCAGTGTAATCGATTACATAAGGCTTTTATGTGAAAGGATGTAACTCTTCACATTTGAATTTGAATTTCAACGTTCAAAGGCATTGGTAATCGATTACCAAAACATTGTAATCGATTACATCTTTTTGAAATTAATTGGAATGTTGTAAATTCAGTTTGAAAACTTTTTCAAATCCATTTTGCTACTGGTAATCAATTAAAATAATATGGTAATCGATTACCAGAGAGTAAAAACTCTTTGGTAAACATGTTTTGAGAAAAAAAATCATGTGCTACTCAGTTTTTGAAAAAACCTTTTCATACTTATCTTGATTAAGCTTTTTCTTGATTCTTGAATAGCCTTTTCTTGATTCTTGAATCTTGAGTCTTGAACCTTGATCTCTTGAATCTTGATTCTTGATTCTTGAATTCAACTTTCCTCTTGAATCTTGAAGTGTTCTTGATTTGATTGACCTTTGAGCTTTTTGTCATTACCTTTGTCATCATCTTTTGTTATCATCTTTGTTATCATCAAAACATCTTTGAATCACTCTTGATTCACCATGAAGCTTTGCTTCTACAAGTCCTTGGCTCAAGTTTCTTCTCATGTGGGTTATATATATTCTCACCTCAGATGGACAACCCCAAACAGACATATGTTTCATACTTGATTTCCAACCTGTAAACAACTCAAAAGGTGTCTTTAGGATAACCTTGGTTGGAACATGATTTAATATATATATTGTCGCCTTTGGTGCTTCAGCCCACAAGGATTTAGGAATATTGGAGTTTCTAATCATACTTCATACCATGTCCAATAATATTTAGTTCCTTCTTTCTACAACACCATTATGATTTTGATAACCAAGCATAGTGTACTAGGCAACAATCCCATAGTATATCTGCCACAATATTCTCCACCTCTATCTAATCTCACTATTTTTATTTGCTTGCCACATTGGTTCTCAACTTCAGCCTTAAAGACTTTGAAGGCATCCAATGTTTCATTTTTGTTATGAAGCAAATAAACATTCATATATTGTGAATAATCATCTATAAAGGTGATAAAATATTTCTGACCACGTGCATCCATATCTGAACAACAAATATCAGTATGAATTATTTCTAATATGCTTGAACTCCTATTAACACCTTTCTTAGACATGTTGGTCTACTTACCTTTCATGAAGTCCACACAAGTCTAACCTTTTAATCCTCTCAATGGAGATATCTCCTAATCTCCAGGGCCATAACATAGAGGAATTCTCATTACCTTTTAATACCATTTTGAAACTGCATTGAACTATAAGTGGCATCATTTTGTAAACCAAGAAGATAAAGACCATCAGACAAGATATCATTCCCAACACATTCAGAATTATAAAATAACTCAAATGATGTGTCTTTAAAATTAAAGGAATATCCAAAAGGCACGAGTCTAGAAACATAAATCAAGTTTCGGGAAAAACTTGGCACATAAAAAGTCCTTTCTAATTTCAAAATAAAGTCATTACTTAAAGTTAAAATGCAAGTTCTAATAGCCTCCACAGGTGAGCCTAGCTTATTGCCTGATAAAATGCTTTGCTCACTCCCCCACTTTTTTCCTTAGGTTTTGCATATCTTGTAAAGAATTTGCAATATGGATTGTAGATCCAAAATCAATCCACCATGTGTTAATATTAACACTAGCCATATTAGATTCATAACATAATAATGAAATTGATTTACCTTTCTTCTCAAGCCATTTTTGAAATTTGGGGCAATTCTTCTTCGTGTGTCTCTTCTTCTTACAAAATAAACACTTTGTCACCTTCTTAATATCAACTTGAGGTGGTATTTTATCATTCCCTTTCTTATTAGCTTGAGACCTAGTTGTTTTGTTCTTCCCACAAGTAGTTGTTAGCAATGCACTCTCACCCATCTCCATTACAAGCTTTTCTTCTTCCTGAACCCACATGGTCATTAATTCATTTATAGACCATTTTTCCTTATGTGTGTTGTAGGAAATCTTAAATAACCCATATTCCGGTGGAAGGGTGTTCAAAATGAAGTGCACCAAGAAGGACTCAAACATATTAACCTCCAATTTCTTAAGTTGAGTTAAAATATCTCGCATTTGCATTATGTACTAATGCACACCTTTCACACTGGTGAGCTAGAGAGAGGAGAACTTCATGATCAGGGTGCTTTCCTTGCTAAAGCCTTATCTGAAGTGATGAACTAGTTATCAATAGCCTTAAGCAAGTCTCAGACTTTTTATGTTGGTCAACAGAACCACATATCCTAGCCGAGAGTTTAGTCTTAATGAACATCACGTTGAGTCAGTTAGATCGCTCCCACCACTCATATAGCACAACAACAATTGGGCTACTTTCTTCAATGATTGCATGTAACTCATCTTTCCTTATAGCATAGTCTATGTCTATCCACCCCAATTGCAGAAGAATTCTCTCCTTTCATATCTTATAGTTATCTCCTCAGAGTTTGGGAAAATCACATTGAATATCATAAAAACTAACCATTTGAGAAGTTGCCAAAATCCAAAGGATTATGTCAAAATTTGAGGCATATTAATTTTAATTGTATGTTTTCCCAATGTAAACATACCAAAAAATTGAATCTTGTGACATAAAAATTGTCTGTGTGCTAAATTTTTAATTCAATAAGATACAAATAAACTTTATGATAGAATAATCAAATTACATACTCAAATTCATACTTTATAGGTACAACATGAAAATAATTTGATTTTTCTATTGCAAATATTTACTTTATGATAAAAGTACCAAATTATACATCACCTCATGATCCCTATGGGTAAACCTTGAAAAATAATATGACATTTTATCCTAGTTAATTATACAAATATAATAAAAATTCTCGTGGGATAAAATTCATTATATAAAGTATAACTAATCACAATATTATGCCTAATTCCTTATATGATCTTTAAACAACTTAATATATAATTTTAATCAAATTATAGATGTTGTGGCTAATCCATAATTAATCAAAATTATAAAGATCACTTAGACATAAAACTTAATCATATGAGAATAAATCATATTATACACTTCAAGATCAAGATATAATACAATGATGAATAAAATTCTCATATATAATTGCATAATTGAAACATAATATTATGCATTTGATTTCATATATATATGCACAAAATAAGATTTTCCAGAATATATTCATGCATAAAATAAATCAAAATTGCACAAATTGCAAAAGTAAACAAAAATGCATAAGGGTATAAGATACATGAAAACGAATAAATATCAAAGAACCTTAAAATGGCCCAGTGGCTCATGCAATATCCAGGAAGCTATAGGTTTCTAGTTTAAGACCCAACCAGCATAGAAATGGTCCATTTTCTTTTAAACGACCAAAAATTCACTATTCATCATCTTCAACCTCTGGCGGGTCAATCCGACCTATATACAGACCCGGTTGGTTCTCACTCATTTGAGCATCATTTTACACTATTCAAAAGCTAGAAACCAAGGAAATAAACCAAAATAAAAGATTTCTAATCTTATTTTTAAAAAACAAGGCTCTAAACACCAAAACGAAATAAGATCGAAAAAATACTGAAAACCAAAAATGGACAAGGCAAAGACAATTGAGGCTCTAATATCAAATGTAAGACTAAAATATCAAACCTGTGATGTTACAAACAACAAAATGAAACACATGTCATTAACAAATGTGAAAAATAAAATCTAAATATACCTCCAACCATTGCCATGAAGAGCTGCTTTGTTTTGGTTCTTCTAAGCTTTCTCTCTCTCTCTCTGTAGATGGTGTATTAGACGAAAATAAAAGATGTGAGCTCAAGGATCAAACACATGTGCTATATATAGGCATTCTACCATCAAGAATGTATTTAGTAGCCATTACCACCAATTGATGTCATTCAATATTTGGTCTTTCAACTCCAAAACTAATGGAGTACTTGACCTTCTCAGCCAAAAACGTTTAGACCACTATTAAAGAGTTAATCAAAGTTTTTAATAAAAATTATTACACATCAAACATGCTCATTTCAAAGTTCAGTAAACTAGACATCATGCATAACAATGTTGGTATAATTGGTGTGTGGAACCCTAGCATACTGCATAACAAGAAGTTTCAATTTTAGCAAGTTATCATTGTCAACCTGGACGAAGTGTTCTTAGGAATGAAGCACGCCGTGAGGGTGATGATCCCTTCTCGACATGGCAGCATAGTTGCAATGGCTAGCATTTGTGGATGCATAGGCGGCGTGGCTTCGCAAGCCTACACGAGCTCGAAACACAACATCGTGGAGCTCGTGCGAAATGCTGTCGTGGAGCTTGGACCCTTAAGGATTCGAGTTAATATTGTTTCTCCTTATGAGTAAAACATTCCTCAACACTGATGATGAGGGGATTGATGCATTGTATTCCAATCTTAAGGGTACTATTTTTAAGCCCCAAGACGTGGTTGAAGTTGTTCTTTACTTGGGAAGTTGTGAGTCCAAGTATGTTAGTAGGCATGACCTTGTAGTGGATGAGGGGCTCACTGTTGTAAATCATGGTTTATGTGTGTTTAGGCAATCAGTGTAGGTTCTTAATTTGTACTTTAAGTCGTTTCAAGTGTTTTGAATTATAACATCAGCTAAATATTCATTAATAAGGAATAGGTTTAATTAAGTTGTGTGCTTGCAAAATGGAATGAATACAAGACTACAAACTAATAAAACTTTTGATATATTGTTTGGATGTGTTATGATGGAATAATACAAAATTTCTATTCTATTTTATTTCTCCTAAATTAGGAAGGGGGAAAATTGATAAATACTGAAATGGATTGGAATTTGTTACTAAACTAAGTGGGAGGAAAGAGTGAAAAGTTGGCAAAAAAAATAATTTCATAGCATATGGAACATCTATTACAAAACACAAAGGAAAAAACAAAAGGAATGGGACAATGTAAAATGATATATGGACACCTATATATCACAAACACCTATTTTGACACATTTTTTTAATATTTTCTTCTTTCTATTAAATCATATCATAATCATAATTATATTTCTCTCTCAAGGTTTCTAATAGCATATGGATGTCTAGAGATAGAAGAAGAAGAAGAAGAAGAAGAAGAAGAAGATATCAAATAGGTGTTTATGATATATGGATGTCCATCCATATATCTTACTCATTCATGTCAAAAGATCAATCAACCAAATTCCATAATACAAACGAAGAAGAGTTAAAGTTGTCCCAATAAGCAATTAACTTTAGTCAGATTGAAAAGGTGAGTCAAAATATAAAATTGGGTCAACCTAGTCCAACTCACATTCTTTTTGGAAAGTCATTTTATTGGCTCAATCTAGAGGGCAACAAACTGAATTTGTCTTTTTTTCTTATCAGCCAATTTTAATTGTTAGGGGGGTGAATAAGTCTTACGAAATATAAAGATGGGCTTTGCTTCTTGCATCAAGCAAATTTCTTCTACACCCAACATTTTTTCATTAATTCCCAATTTACCCTTTTTCATTCTTCTTATTTGTTCGTTCCTGTTTCATTTTGTTGTTACACCATTCATTGGTTTGTTAGAGGTTGAGGTCTTCGTTCCATTGTGGCTGGTTTTGTTGACGTGCATTGTCACAATGGTTGGTTACATGCTGCATTTAATGTAATATATTTGTATCAATATTATTACATTAAATAGTTTATTCAAGTGTAAAAAATATGAAAATTTAGATATAAATTATTATATATATGCTTATCAATTTTAATGTAATATATTAGTATAGATAGTAAAAATAATAATAAAATTATGTCATACTATATGTTAGAAAAATATATTTATTGACGTATCTACATAAATGTTAGAGTAATATCTTTAATTGTTACATTAATAGTTTTTGTCAAGTGTAGAAGATTTTAAAATAAATTTTAATGTTTACGTTTTTTTAAAATAAAAATATTTATTTATAAATAATTAGAATTAATTAAAATTAATAACAATTCATATATTTTATTGAGATAAATTATTATTATATGTATGTAGATGTATGAATTATTATATGTCAATCTATATAGGCTATATGTATGAAATTTCATTAGTTTGTCATTGAAAGTTTTTTAATGTTTTGTTAAGATGAACGAAGATGAGTGGATATATGAGAGCATTATGTCTGAATAAATTAATATTAAT
The DNA here is from genome assembly GCF_004193775.1 of Glycine soja. Lineage (NCBI taxonomy): Eukaryota > Viridiplantae > Streptophyta > Magnoliopsida > Fabales > Fabaceae > Glycine > Glycine soja. The sequence goes on from NC_041004.1 coordinate 33,936,586, forward strand.
GATGACAATGGAGAGAAATTAGTTGTGTTTGAAAATATTGATTGTTTTGATGCCTTCAATACTTCTCAGGTATTGATATAATTTTGTATTTGGTTAAAGTAAGTAAATAAATGTCTTAAGAAGACTAAACATGTATTACCCCTTTTGTAGGTGTTTGCTACCAGTGAGGATGTATTGTAATGGGCTCATACAATTGTGTATGATATTGGTTTTGTGGCTATGATAATAAGGTTAGACACATCAACTGGAAAGAGAGGAAGAACCTCATTTGTTTTATTTGGTTATGAAAAGAGTGGAAAATATAGAACATATAAGAAAGATTTAGTAGAAATGGTGACTAATACTAGAAAATATGGGTGTCCCTTTAAGTTGTGAGCGAAACCAACCTTGGGAGGTCAATGGTGAATGGTCAACTTAATATGTGAGACTCATAATCATGCATTTGCTAAGTCATTCACTGAATATCCATATGTTGGTCGACTAACTAAGGATGAGAAGATTATTATTGATGATATGACAAAATCAATGGTCAAACCAAAGAATATTCTTCTCACTTTGAAGTAGCACAATACTAACAATTGTACAACAATGAAGCAAGTGTACAATGTAAGATATGCATACCGTTCTTCTATAAGAGGCAGTAATAGTGAAATGCAAAAATTAAGCAATGTCTGTCATTTGGTATTATTCATAGATAATACATACAAAACAAACAAATTATAGGCTACCTTTACTTGACATTGTTGGTGTGACACCTACTGGGATGACATTTTCAGTTGCATTTGCCTATTTGCAAGGCAAATGTATAAACAATGTTGTATGAGCTCTTGAACAATTTAAAGATATTTTTATGAGACGTGATGCAATACCTCAAGTTATTGTTACTGACAGAGATTCAACATTGATGAATGCAGTGAAAATTGTGTTCCCTGAGGCAACTAACTTGTTGTGTCGGTTTCACATTGAAAAGAATGAGAAGGCAAAATGTAAAACCCTTGTGGGTAAAAAAAATGCATGGGACTTTGTGATGGAAGCATGAGGGAATCTTGGGGATTGTCCTACTAAGACACAATATGATAACTGTCTTATGAAGTTTGAATTTTCTCACCATGACCAATGTTTGTTGACTATGTGAAACAAACATGGTCGATTCCCTACAAACAAATATTTGTTAAAGCATGGACGAATAAGGTGATACATCTAGGAAACACAACAACTAAAAGGTATGAAAATGGTAAATGTATATTGGTTTTAATAAGAACACATTTATGGATAAAAATAATTGTTTGTGTTTTTCAAATAGAGGGTTCAGTCTGCACATTGGGCCTTAAAGAGACTATTGTGTAATAGCCTTGGAGACCTATGTAGTATTTGGGAAGCCATGAACAACATGATCACTCTACAACACACTAAAGTTAAGGCGTCTTTTGAGACAATTACAAATGTGGTCGGACATATTTTTATAGTTACCTTATACGAGACACTAATTGACATGGTATTTAGATATGTGTTAAACCAAATTGCTATTAAGTTTGAGCGGGTGAATTATGCTGGCATTGACAGTTCTCATTGTGGATGTATTATGAGAACTACTCATGGTATCCCATGTGCATGTGAGCTAGCTAGATATGTTGTTGGTAGCATACCACTTGACACGGGTTCTTAAAAGAAACAGATGACCAAACAAGAAACATCAATGAAGGGTGATCCGTCTTACGGGGAGTATGTGGATGCATTACATTCGGTGCAAAATAGCTCATCCACACTGAAACATTATGCATCATCATCTGAACAAACAAAACCAAATAAGAAGTGTCGCAACCTACCCTTCGACAGGAGGACGAGGTGAAATAAAAAGGGGCGTCTTCCAAAAAGGAAAACTCGTGGGAGTCACCACCAATGTTTATTTGAGGAAAACGTTAGAAAAACAAAAAAAGAGGTTTGCAAATTTTGAAAATAAGGGTTCGGAAGTTGTTTGCGCATAGGGAAGGTATTAGCACCCCACGTGCCCGTCCCATGGGATGGCAACCTTTAATCGAGTGTGCAAAAAACGTGACTTCAAAATTATTTGGTTTCCCTTTTTATATTTTTTTTTTGGGATCAACAAGGGTGTTGCCCTTGCTCCTACGTATCCTCAGGTGCGATGAGGAATTCAGACCTACGTAGTTCTTTAAAGCGAGAAAGTTGTGTGTTGAATTGGTTTTAGGCTTTTGAAAGATTCATTTTAACTAACAAAAACAAGAAGAGGTGGTTAAGGCGTTGGACCTTGAACAATCTCAAGTGACTTTAATGGAGATAAATTCAGTTATATGTTGATTTTATCTTGGTTTTGTTCATTAACTTTCAATCTCTTTAAAAGACGACTTACAACACTAATGATCGGTTAAAATTTACTTTACAAAAGAAAAAAGGTTACCGATGATAGAAGAAGGAGATGAAGATACACAAAACAACAAAGAGGACCCCTAAGGGTGCATAGATCGTGTTCAAATCTCTAAGAAAAAACACTAACCGAATGGCAAACGAAGAACACGTAGCGAGAAACGGCATAAGGACTGATTATGGTCATGATTCGGTAGCGCTTCGGCCTCGTTTTCCTCTTCTTCCTTCTTCTTCTCTCTGATTTCTCTCAATTCCTTCAATACTCAATGTTAGAACCCCTTCCTCAGCCCTCCTTCACACCTATAGCAAAAGATGGCATTTGGGACCATGGCAGCTCGCCCAGGCAAGCTGGTTCCTTCAGTCCTAAGCAATTTGGGGGCCTCGGCTAGCCTAGGCGAGCCAGGGTCCAGAAAACTCCCTAAAATGACCCTTTTGCCCCTCCTTTCGGTATCTTTCGCATCCTTGACCAAAATATCGAACGATCTTTCGTCTTGTGCGGTAAATGGTGTCGAACAACACAATTCGGTTAGTGAGAATCAAAACATCAGTAAATGATAGTCCCCGGATGAAATTAGGGTCTAACAAGAAGATGCTAACGTTTGATCAAATTCATCCATGCATTCAGGATTTCATTGAAAACATTGTCGATGTCAAAGCTAATGGTAATTGTGGATATCATATAATTTTTACCTTATTAGGTATGGGTGAAGATTCATGGTCTTTGGTTTGTAATCATTTGTTGAAAGAACTTGGACAAATGGTCTGATGAGTATATAGAATTACTTGGTGGCATAGATAGATATGAGCAATTAAAGCAAACCCTACTTATTGATGGGTTATCCATAATATATTAGTTTTTTGTGATGTATTCATGGATAAATATTTTTTGAATAATACTGATTAAAATAGTTGTGTGCAGGTAACCATGAATAAGTGGATGAATATTATTGATATGGGTCATGTGATCGCATCAAGGTATAACGTAATCCTTGTCTCTCTTTCTCTCCAACAAAGCATGTCATTTTTCTCTCTTAGAAGTCAATCACCGAGAGATAGTTTTGTTCATTGCATTATATGTATTGGTCATGTGTATAACAATCATTTTGTTCAGGTGTAGCAATGATAATGACGCTCATTAATTTTTGTATTATAACATGTGTTATGAACATTGAATGTGTACTTGCCATTGTAACATGTATTTTTAAGAGATGGTCGTCCCATACCATCAACAACTTTGTTGTGGTCAACGCAATGTCATTATCAAACAAAACAATGGCCTACTCCTTATATTAGTCGAATGCACCATAAACCAATTACATGAGGTTGATCAAACAACATGATTTAGGAGAAGATTGAACATTTTGTTATTGTTTACTTGTTTATAACTTACATAGTTGTACTGCCATGGATAATGCATGTAACACTTTATTATCATATTTGTGTAATGAACACAATGTTTGTTTTTTATCGAACATAATAGTCAAATACAAAATAAACACATGGTTTCCTCTTTGGTTGGTGTCTAACAATAGAGGAACCCCATCTAATATGTCCAAAAAATAGTGAAACGAGCTCAAATTATTTGAAAGCATGGTGATCACCATAAGGTATCTAGCAAACAACATCTGATGTCAGCTTATCCAAGTGCTTACTATAGGTCGTCACAAGTAATGTCTTCTCATACTTCCAGCGACAAACACATGGTTTCCTCTCATAGTAATCCTCATCAACAATAATATTTCTAATTTTAGGGAAATGCTCATAGATCCAAGACTACACATATTAAAAAATACCAATAAGAATTCTAATCAATAGTACATATAAAGTTTAAAAGAAATAACTGATAAAAATCAATATAATTACCTGCAAAATGTTTAGTCGAATGCTTGGATGCGACATTTAGATTCTCATACATATGGACTAGTGCAACTGCTCCCCATGAAAACCCTCCAAATTGATTAAGGTCACAAAATGTGTCCAAGAATATCACACTGATATGCGTGACACTCTTGTTAGCGAATAGTGTGCAACCTACAAGATGCAACATATATGCTCGAGCAGTTAGTGTTCATTGTCTTGCATCACATTTGCTATGATAAACATCTCGCAGCCAGGCTAGGCGAACATATGCCCCTCTACATTGCTCAATCTCATCTTTTGCATCTTGTATACTCATTTCAAGAAACTAAACTAACAAGTCAACAACCTGCTCTACATTAATTGCATCAAAGGTATAGAAGGCACTTGTAATGGGTAGATGTAATAATGATGCCACATCATCAAGGGTTATACTCAGCTCTCTTATGGGTTGATGGAAATTGTTAGTTTTATTGTTCCACCTCTCCGCAAAAGCAAATAAAAGTCCTTTGTCACCTGTCTCCAATGAATATGTAATCAAAGAACTAAATCCTGTAGTAGCCACTATGACTTCAATCTTGGGTGCAGGCCTTCCAAATTTCTCCACCTTCCTTTCATGAGAGACCAACTTCAACTCAGTATGTTCTTAAAAATAATTAAAATTATTCATGTAAATTAAAATGATAAATAATTATTTAAATAAGTTTTAATTAAACAAATAACTACCTCTCATGTCCACACTTTGGCTGCCACATGATCAACATATGACATCAACACTGATGTATCTTGGGACCCACCTAGAAAACCCTGTGAATCACCACCTACATCCTCTGTAACTATATTGTGAGGCTCCTCATAAGGCTCATCAGCAACATTATCCACATTCTCAACATCCTTTGCAACATCTATAGTTGTTCGTTTTCTACGTGTCGATGTAGCCAGCCTTCGATGCTAAGGGACTTTTTCCTCATCACCACTAACATATCTACCTAAGGATCTTCCTAAAACTCTGTCTAAAGTCCAACGCAACCATTTGGTTTTAACCATAGTTGAGTTTCATATTTCACAAAAATGTTTTCATTTTGTTACTCAAAAACTAATTAAAAAGTAACTAATAAATATTCTAAAACCCTACTGTATTATTAAATGTAGTATATTTTAACAAATGTAATAAATAAAATTTAAATTAACTTTAAATGATTAATCTAGCAAACTAAAATATATCATCAAAATCCAACTACAATTTTATTTTAAATATTTTATAAATTACCATTTAATAATTCATAAATAAGTATTTAATTATTTTATAAATAACTATATTAATACTTTTATATATTCATAAAAAATGTAGAAATTCATTTTTAAAATTTTTAAACTTCAAATCACTATTTCTAGCAAACTAAAATATATGACCAAAATCAAAGCACCATTTTTTAAATTTTTTTATAAATAAATATTTTAATCCTTTTATATATGTATAAATGAATGAAGAAATTTATTTTTATATTTTTTTATACTTCAAATCACTATTTATATACATATTTAATAGTATTAATGTAATAATATTTATACAAATATATTAATAAACAAAATTTTCTTATACAATATTACCTATTTTGTTTAAATAAATACATTATAAAAATTTGGAATTTTTTTATTTAATTATTTTATAAATAACTATTTTAAATATACAAAATTATAAAAATAATTATTTATAAAATAATTAAATAACAACAAAATTTATACATTGATTTTTAAACCAACAAAATTATTAAATAAAATATTTAAAATTAACAAACATACGGATTGACAATCTATATTGTGCATATGGAGTCCAAAAAATAAAAACTCATTGTCAATGACACAATGCTACTCATGGCAGTGGAGGAGAGGAGACTCATGGAGGAGGAGAAGAGTGTTGCCGAGGAGAAACCACAAAAAACGCAAATGAACAACACTTGGATGGTGTATTTGAGCTTTTAAGTAAAGGGCAAAATTGGTATTTCACTTATTTAGCGGGGTGTAGAAGAAAATTGAATAGTGCATGAAGAATATTCCTAAAAATTTACAACTAATGCCCAAAATAAATTCAATAAAAAACAAAATTACTATAAAAAAAAAAGGACCTTGCTATTTATACTCCCATTTTTTAAATTCACCTCTATACCCTCCTTTTTACCTCCCAACTACCCATTATACCATTTTCCCTTACAGATGTACACTTCTTTTACTTCCCAAAAATATATTTGTACAATTAAATATACCTATTATGAAAACATATATCTGGAACTATATTTTATAGTTCCAGAGATGCACTTTTGAAATGGTATATGTTTTCTAGAAAGACATTTTCAATAATAACAAATCATATCTCAATCAAAGTACTTAAGATTTGTTGATGGTTGAGATCTGAATCGTTGATGTTGACTTGGATTAGAAAATGAATGAACACACTTAAAGGAAAAAAAATCATCGTCAAAAGCTTTACTTTACAACTAAGGTCTATAATAGATGAAGTTAGTCATGAACATACCTTAAAACATAGTATCATATGAAAGAAAACACAAAATATTGTGTGCTATTGATAAAACATGGTATTATATAATGAATATATGGTGAAAATGATTTAAAATTAGGGTTTAAAGAATAATAAAAATAGAATAAAAATAAGATTTTAGATAGGATTTAAAAAATCTTAATAATAGAATAAAAATAAGACTAACAAACATGAGTCTAAGATAAGCGTTTTTCTTTGTCAATGATTTTTTTTGTATTTCTCATCAACAATCTTGATTCCTAAGTGATATTTTATTAAAAAAAACATTCTAGAAGTATATCTCTAAAACTATAATTTCTGGAAATATATATCTTGAGAACTATAAATTATAATTTTGGAGATATATTTTTAAAATATGTATATTTAATTCTGGAAATACATTTCCAGAAAGCAAAGGGTTGTACATCTTTAAGGGAAAGGGTATAATGGGTAGTTGGGAGGTAGAAAGGAGAATGGGGAGGTACTTAGAAAATGGGGGCATAAATAGCAAGAGCCTAAAACAACTGCAGAGTTGAAGTCTAGAATGGAAATTAGTAACAAGATGCAATCAAACTGGGCCCTACGTAAAGCCTTTACCCAGAGCAAATGTTATTAGGCTGTTACTTCCTATACTACCGAATTAGCTTCTTGCACCCGTAGGAAAGTCAAAACACAATAATTGGATAATAATGCCCTTAGTCCCTCTTATACTCATTAGGCACCCAGAAATAATCCTAGCACCTCCTTTCCTTATTATAATTTTGCCTTGCCGAAGTAGCTCTCTCACTTTCTCTTTATCCTTTCCCTTTTCCATTTGTGTGCCTTTGCCTAGCTATCACCGCCATTAATGAAGTAGAGGATAATTTAACTACCATCACAACTTGTCCTTGTCGTTCAAGAAGTCGTTTTAGGCAAGTTGTTATGGGTTACATTTTTTTTCTCACAGCAACCACTTTTTTTTGTTGTTGTTTGGATTAACCAATATGGAATTTAAAGCCTTGTCTCGAACTGTCATTTTATTATGGGTATTCCATAAATGTATTCTTGAATACTTGCTTATTTCAGAATATTACAAATATATTCTGAAATAGGTATTCTAGAATACATATCTAAATTATCAATGATAATTTAGAGCATCATAAGCTACAAATATTCTGAAACGTTTTTCTCTCTATATTATATTAATTCTAAGTTTGGGTCTTGCATCATTGGTGACACTAATGATGGTTTGTAGGATTTAAAATGAGTTGAGATTAGTCGAGCTTGATTCAGCTTGAAATTTGACTCAAGTTCAATATGAATCTATATTTTTAGTTTGAATTTGATTCGATTTAAATTCGTGAACACTTTGTTAGCTTGACTCAATTTAAAATTATAATTATCTCACATATTTTTATTTATTTATTTTATGCACAAAAAAATAACTATATCAATTTAATAATATTAAATATATTACTATATATGTAGATGCTAAATTTATAATTATTGTACATGCTTTTGTTTATGCATTTCATAAAATATATATTAAATTAACTATAAATAATTATAAGAATTTAATAATATAAAATATTTAATATATACATAGATAAATAGATAGATCTAGATATAAATAGATAGATTTATATATCAAGTTAGTTCACGAGTCAATCGAATCTAGTTATATATAGTTCAAGCTCAACTCTTTAACGAGCATAACTTTAAACTCAAATTTAACTCATTTGGTTCTTACATTAAATTTAATGAATCAACTGTCAAATCAAATTTCAAAATTTGAGTTGGTTTAATTCATTAATGTTGTCAGACCTAATTGTTTGTTGATCTATCTTTATTATAAAATTTATTCTCTGAACAGGTTAATTGTTATTGTGAAATGTACAAGTCTCATTGTAATCTTTCAATACTTTATAATTGACTTTCATGTTATACTGGTTTGATCGAACTTCAAGTGACGAAGGGACAAGGAGCAAGAGAAACAAGAAGGAACACTGGGATGAAGGACTAAGTCAAGAGAAAGAAAAATAGAAAGTTGTAAGAATTAAGGGTGTAAAGACAGAAATTATAAGAAGGGATAAAATTACAATTTAACCAAAAATTCTTTTTAAGACATTTTTTTTTTTGTCGGATAAGAGTTTTCAAAGGGAAGGTTTTATACACAAACAATAATAGACGATAATTAATCAACAGAGTTTTGTAGAAAGTTCTTTAAAAAATGTTGTTTTTGTTTTTATCCCCTTAATTAATTTTGGTTTCTTTCATTTTACTCTTTTTCAGGTAGGTTTGATTCGTTTAAAATATGATATTAGACAAGATAAGAAAAACAACACAAGATAAAAATATAAGTTACATAATATTTTTTTATCTTGCATATAGTTTAACGAATAATAGAAAATATAAGTGACATAATATAAAATTCAGTAAAATATTTAATATTAATTATCTTAATTCATTTTATATTAAATTTATTGTGTTTACCAAAATAAAGAGAGATAGATTAGAATAAAAAAATCTTATGTTTCTTTTTTAAAATGATTACATAGGTTAGCTATTATTATTTTGTTATAAAAGAGATAAAAAATATGAATATATGTGTTTTTTTAATATTTTGTACCCGAGACAAAATTTTGTCACCTATTTTTTTTAGTGACAAAAATCTTATCCTCATTTGTTTGATTTGTTTTGTCTCATAATCTTTTTTAAATCAAACATAAAACAAAAATATTTATCTTGTTCAATATTATAATATTTTGTGAATCAAACAAATTTCTTAATTTTTTTTTCTCTATAAGTTTTTGTTTTAATTTTCATTGGATTTAATGGAGAAATCTAACGACAGGAAAAAAAAATAAAGAATTAAAAGCAAAATACCCTTATATTGTAGGACTAAATAATTATTAAAGTCTTTATCATTTGTTTTTTAAATTGTTTTTCCTACTCTGCACTCAATATTAAATGAGAATTTGTACATGTCTAACAATTCATATAACAGTTGGTATATTTTTTGTGTTTATTTCTCTATTACATATCATTTGTTACCTATAAATACAAAAAATGTTGTTGTGCATGTATATATTATTGTTTGTGTATCAGATTTCATATTAAATTATAAACAAATTCAGCGCTTCAACTTGTTGGCTAAGTAGGAACACGGCTTAATCTCTATAATATTTACACGTAATCAATACAAAAATGACTTTTAGGTAATATAATGTGATAAAAAAAGATAAAAATAAAGAAAAATGATAAATGATAAATGTTAAATGTTAGTTAAATATTGGGAAAAGTTAATTGTGTTCAAAAATCATTTCTCTATAGATTAACCAGTGCGCCACTCATCATAAAAAAGAGAAAGTTAACAAGTGTATCGAAACCTAAAAATAAAATGCAACCGCTATGATTTGGTCGATCATCATCTTAAGTACACAGAGCAAACTCATTGCATTTCTCCTAATTAATGCCTTCTCTTCTAAGAGCTGAATTGTGCTCTAGAAAATATATTTTATTATTAGCTACATTTTGTTCGCAAGGAAACAGACAATTATCAATGCTTAAACTGTGTATGGAAGATTTTTTTTTTTTTTTTATCAACGTCTGATATCCTGGGTGTGGTTAAAAGCAAAAATTAATTCCAAGTCTTTTTCTACTGATCATTAGGTGCCTAAATACCTTTTTCCCAAATAATTATTATTAAAATTAATAAACTTGCCATAATTTTCTTTGAAAGACCGTATATGTTAATATGTAACTAAATATTAATATGTAAATGCATAGTTGCTTATATGATTTATTTATCATAATTTTGTGTGTTTTATAATTTCATATAGATATAAGTATTTTAAACAAAAATTTACTCAAATACTAACATTATTAAAGTGAATGCTTAAATTAATTTTGTGAGTCTTATAAAACTTAAAAATATGTTATTCATGATATAATGTTATTAAACAATGATTGTTTATATAATTAATGATGCTTATATAAACAATTTCACGTCACATGCTCATGAGAAAAAAAGAAACTTAAGCAAAGTTGTTTAAAGTTAAACAACTCATGTAAGCATTTTATTAGATATGTTCTAATGTATTGTAATTAAATTTCTTTGCTTGACACAGTTTGAGTATTAATATTCATCCTCATTTTTCTTTTTTTCTTTTTTAAGATTTTGTTAATCATTAAATAATATCATTATTTTTGCTATGTAATTAATATTTTAACAATTAGCATATGAACCTATTCCATTTTCATTTGTTGTTTAAATATAATTTTTAAAACATTTATACAATAAAAAAGAAATAATTCATTTAAATATATTTCTATTATATGACTCTACATATGTTGAAGTACATGATCATTTTTACAATAAAAAAAGAGAAAACAAAAGAAATTCCTTAAATTGAATTTATAAAAAGTTGAGTTGAAGAAGATCATGTCCATTATTAAATAATGATTTGTTCTTACAATTTTTCTTTTACAGTTATACATATCTACAATTAAAAAAGAATTAAGGAGGAACTAAAAGAAAAGTATATAAGGCACAAAATGAGTAATGTATACTGCATAGATATAAAAAAAATGAATTATATATATATATATATATATATATATATATATATATTTATATATAAACTCATTAATAAAGGGTTATTATAAATATATACTTATTTTTTATTTATTTTATTTCTCTTATTTTCTCATCATATTATTTATTACATTTTTATTGTTTTTTTTCTCTACCTTTTCTTTTTGGCTAAATTAAAATTTTGTTTCTCAATAAGTTTAAGTTTAAATTCACAATTTTGATCCTCTTATTTTTAAATCAAGATATTGAGTTTTTTTATTTTTAAAATAAACAATTTTGATCATTCTGTCATCGATTATCCATTGTCAAATATTGACTTTGATATATTATATTAATGCTCAGAGGAACTTATTTAAATGGTTGATATGACGCTTATGTGAAAAAAAAATAAAGTGAAAAATAAAAATGTCTTAATACGAATTAAACTCATCATCCTTTATTTTTAGACAAAACAAATAAATCACTAAAACACCTTATTTGTTTAATTAGCTACACTAATAGTCAAGAGTTATTTTTTTTAAATGATCAAAATTTATAAATTAAAAAATATTTAATATTAAATTTTATTTTATATCATTTTATACATTTTTATTTTGAATATTATACATACTTTTATTTTTATTTCATAAATTAATATTAAATTATTTACATAATTTTTTTTAAAATTTATTTTAATATACAAATTATTTTTACTCTAATTATTTATTTAAAATTATTCATAGATAAGAAAATAAAACATTTTTTTTATTTAATTAACTATATTAACATTATTCTTTATGTATCAATAGTCAAGAGTTATTAATTTTTTCAAATTATTAAAATTTATAAACTAAAAAATATTTTAATATATAAATCTTTTTAATTTTATGTAAATAATTTGTATATTAAAATCAATTTATAAAAAAATATGTAAATAATTTACTTATTAATTTACTAAATTTAATTATAAATTGATAAAATAAAAATAAAAATATGTAAACTATTTAAAATAAAACATATAAAATGATATAAAATAAAAGTAAAAATATTTATATATTAAATATTTTAATTTATAAATTTTGATATTTTTTTTTAAAAAAAAAACTCTTGACTAATGATACTTAAAAAGTTAATGGTTATGTATTTAATTGTATAAAATAATTGTATTACTTATTTATTGTCCTTTCTATGAATAAAGGATTATGAGTTCAATTTTTATTAAGAAATTTTTTATTTTTTACTTTGTTTAATCTTTTTTGCGTTATGGTAACAATCTACATAAACTCTAAGGGAACTAAATATCTTGATTTATAAATAAGGGAATCAAAATTGTGAATAGAAAAACCAAAATTATAATTTAACATTTGTTTCCAAAATATTATATGAGATAGTTAATTAGCATCCATCTCATTTTAGGATGAATATTAATTGGGGTAGAAGCAAGAAAGGTAAAATGATAGATACAATAAGTGATTGGGATTTGATGGAAAAAAAAAAAGAGAGACAAATAGAAATAGAAGGAAAAAAAAAAAAAAAGCGGTAAAAATGAGACTGAAAAGTGAGATGCATGCATGTGCTTATAATTAGTCTTGTATTTTCTTATATGCGACATATCTCAAATACATATCAGGCACGCGTGCATGTCTTAAACTTTGAATAAGCATATATATAGAATAAAACGATATACTCTATATCCACTATAATTACTGCTTACAAATTTGTATCTCTTGCTGATCTTTTTGTGATGATCCCTCACAGGATGTGAGACAACTGTCCATGGAACAGTCATTTGCATTTATTGGCTGGTTGTTGTTGGTTTGTGTTTGTTTCTGATGGTGGGGGCTAAATCCTTGTATCTCCTTCAGCTCTGAAAATGCTGAATTCAGGCACTGAGAGGACACTTTTGACACTACCTCTGAGAGTTGAAGTTTGGCAGCTTCAAGTCCTACTACTCCTAAGCTCTGTCTACCTAGTGTTTCCTGAGCCTTCTCCAACACTGCCTGAAGGTATTTTCCTTGAGCCTCAATACGTAGCTGCAGGAGTCTTTGCACCTGAATATGGGGTCAGATGGGTTTTTAGTTAGAATTTTTGTTGTCTAAAAGCTGAAATGACTTAATGTTAAGTCAATTGTTTGCATAAGTGGGTCGAGACGGAAAAATTATTATATAGTTTCTAACTATCACGTGTCCATTGTTTTGATCAATTTCTAAGTGATACAGAATTAAATTTTGACCGAAATATATAATATATTTTTTGTTTAATTCATTACCTATTTTTTTTTAAAACCTGTCGTTCAATTTTTTATTTCTAGAAGTATGGATATCTGTAGGGTCTAACATTGATGGGGTTGGCGGAGGGGACGAAGTTTATGTGATGAACTTATGTGATGAACGTGCTGGCGAAGAGGGGGAAGTGTAGTTGAGAGTTGAAAGATAGGGTCGAATTTGAGGAGGAGGTCGTTAATGGTGGAAATTAGGTGAGATGGGTTGGTGGGTGGGTTGGGTGAAGCTAAAGGTAGTAAAGATAAATGAAATAAGGCTGAGGTGGAGTGGTTTGGAGCATTCGTTTTAACTAATGGGTTGAGGCTTGAGAAGGTTTGGTTTGGACATCAGCGCGTAACTCAATTTGGTGTCCTAAGTGAACGAAGGTCATGGTGAAAGATTGGTAATCAGTCATGATAGGGCCCTGCGTGTTGAGCCATTCAATGCCCAAAACGACATTGACACCGCTGATAGGTAGAACCATAAGCGTCACTTCGAATAGGTTGTACTGAATGGTCATGGGAATGTTAGGGCAGGATTGACTTCACTCCAAAACTAAGCCATTCCCAACCATGACTCGTAAGGGAGGTATGTCCACTACGGGAAGGTTAAGGAACTTAGCAACCTGTGGTTGGACAAAGTTGTGGGTACTCCCACTATCGACGAGCACGATGAGGCTCGCCTGGTTAATGAAGTCGTAGACACGAAAAGTGTCAGTGACGGGAATACCGGCTAAGGCGTTGAGGCTGATGTGGGGGTTTATTGGAGAAAGGTCAGGTGGGTGAGGATCAGAGGAAGATTCAATGGGGGTCGAGAAAGATTGTGTTGGTTCAGAGCCAAGGGGTTCATCGGATTCGGCCACAAAGAGCAAGACACGACCCTTACAACGGTGAGAAGAACTCCACTTCTCATCACAGTTGTAACAAAGACCTTTCTGGCGTCGAAAGGCCATGTCCTTAGCAATACGCTGTGCGAATTGGGTTTTAGGTTTGGGGAAATTAGTTGGGGAAAAAGATTGGGCATGGTGTTGGGGAGGAACTGAAAAAAGGGTTTGCTGGGAGCCCTTTCGACGATCATTAATTTTGTCCTCCTGGAGGCGGGCAAGGGCGGTGGCCTGAGGGAAGGAGAGAGGTTGCAACACCTAGACTTCGCGACGGATCTCTGGTGATAGATCGGAGACAAAACAACTGAGAAGAAAGGGCGACGGAAGGCCAATTATACGGTTCGCCAAATGCTCAAACTCTGTCAAATACTCTATCACAGACCCACGCTAGCAAAGCTTGAACAAGGCTCCACGGGGATCGTCGTAGAACGACGGTGCGAAACGATTTTCTAGGGCCTACAACAATCATGGCCAAAAGGTGATGAAGTCGTTTCTGAACATCCACTGGAACTAGTTGAGTGCAAGGCCATCCATATAGAACGAGGCGACCGTAGTTTGTTCTTCCTCCGGAGTTCCCTGGTAGTCGAAGAACTGGGAGATCTTAAAGATCCAACCCAATGGGTCATGACCATTAAATCGAGAGATGTCAAGCTTCATGTGTTGACCTGGAGGTGACGGGGTGGCAAGGGTGAAGTAGGGAGCGTGGTGAGCTGTGATAACTGGTTGCACATGGCCGCAACTTTACTGGCCAGATCAGAAAGCTTGTCCGACAGAGAAGAAATAGCTTCTTCAATTGTTTTCCATGTCGAATGGTCGACTATGACGGGCCAGACCAATGTTAGGAGCAGAGGGAAAAGACAGTCCTAGATTCAAGGTCAAGGAACCTCTTGAACAACCATGCTACAATACTACAGATAAGTGAATTCATCCATATCTTTTTATTGATTGTAATTGAATTTATACACTGTTTATACACTGCTGATTGGGACAAAGGGCATAATGCTCTTACGAGCTTTCTAACAAACTTATAATAGACTAGTAGTGGCTATAACAGTTTTGAATTTGTTATAACTAACTTATTCTAATTTCCTATTGTAGTATATCCCCGGAAATGGATTGATGGCTTCGTAGGACATCACACAAAGTCCTCCAAACAGGCAGACGTGAACCATTAAGCTTGGGCCGGATTCCATGGGCTTCAGCTACTTCTTCTATGCGACTCTGTGTGAATTGCTATCACCGTACTATATATAGTGCTGCAAAAAATAATGGATAAATTCCTAGGTGGGACAAAAAATATAATTGTATATGAGTATGTCATTGCGTGAGTTTCTATATTTGGATTCAAGACCAATCTGACACAACTTAGCATTTTGTTCATTTTTTTTACTCTTATTCGTTAAAACGGAACATCTTGGTATGGTCGTGCCGTCTTGCTCGATGCTTGAAACCTAATATATCCATTAATTTGGAGACCTATACACTTGGATTTTGTCACACTCAATGATATATATATATCATATTGAATAATATCTTATTTATTTCAGAATATGCAATCATGAAATAAATTTGTTAATTAATTATTATTCTCCGAATGTAGGTCAAGAAAAGGTTGTCAATGTCAAACTGGTGAACCACTAAGAGGAATTGTTATATATGTGACGCGGTGGAGAGATACCAAATGGTGTCATGAGAGCTCCAAATTTGAGTTGATGCTGGCTCTTCCAACATGGTCACATTTTATATAACATATGAAATGGTATATGATAAAGTATTTTGATTTCTCTGAAAAAGAAAATTTTGAAAGATCGAAATCGATTATTTGAATTGAGTCTAATGAAAAAAGTTAATCTCCTATACCATGATGAATTAAGATTTAAATTTTTGTTAAGACAAGTATTTATTACTTATATTTAATCTTCAATTCTGTCTCGAACAAAATTATATTTAAAAACATATCATGAATAAAAAAAGTGATAACAAAGTGTTACAAATTTTGATTTAGTGGATGAAAAAATAAGGTACTTCATATGTTGTAGAAACATATAGTCCTAACTATATATTAAACTTATATCTTATGAGCCTTTTTTAATTTCCTCTTCATTTATATGTCAAATAATATATTCCTAAGAAATGCCTTATCCTAATCTTAATTTCTTATATTATTTGCATTTACGTATAATCAACGTTTGTCTATCTGTTACTTTTTTTAAGTTCGAACAAACCTAGGCTCATCATCATATCCTGAACCCCTTAACACACAGTTCTATAAGCATAGAGAAAATCGAGATATATGTATCACCACTCAAAAACTTATAATGCCAAGATCATTTTTCATTAAATAAAACTATGTTGATGGAAAGAAATTTAATAACTAACATTTTTTTTTCTATTAGTATGCATTGTTTTGAGACGAACGTCCAATAAGCCGAAGGAAAGAAAACTACAAATGCTAGCTGAACCCGTACGGCCAAAAGTACATGGCAAAACACGTACAAATTAATTACACAAAAATGAATCTTTTTTATTCGTACACAAAAACGAATCTTCTTTTATCCGTTCACAAAAATGAATCTACCAACATCTCCTTTTTTTTCTGTTAATAAAACGATATTAGAATTCAACTACTTTACCTTCAGAATTTTCAGCGCAATAGAACTTTCATCCTCAGTCGTCATCAAAGCAAAAATATGCACAACTTATATGTTCAAGCTTAAGAGAAATATATATATTTTAAAATTATTAGTAATTAACCTACTCTTTATTATTTATAAAAATTCTTGTGAAATCTATTGAATACGTACACTTATTAAATAAGAAGTGAAATTTACCTTATTTTATGGGACTAACATAATTTTAACTAATAATAAAAAACATTAAAAACATATAAAAATAGCATTCCTTTATATATAATTTGCTAAACAACAAGTCCTGCCTTAAATATTTATTTTGCTTGACAGGTTGCTGACATAAATAGTACCAAGCAAATAAAGTCTTTGTATTAGTTTTAACATTCACCAAAAAAAAAGTGTTAGATTTAATTGTGACGTTTTGTTACTAGACATAGCAATGATTCTTTAGCTATACAGAATGAGGTCAACAAGAAGAATGAAACTTATAAATAAAGGCTTCAAAAATAAAATTCAACAGAGGGTCCCACGATCTCTAGGCTCTACTATCGTGGCACTTCAGTAACGAAATTGATTGACATACACTGATATAGGTAAAAGAATTGGAGCATAAAAAATTAACCAATGTTACCAATAATAAAAAATAATGTTTGTTTCACATCTATAAAGTTTGAGAGAGTTTGAGAGGGAAGAAAGGAAGAGATGGGAAGAGAAGGATAAAGAAGACAAAAACAAAAGAATTGTAATAGATGGTATGTTATAGATAAAGTTTATATTTATATTAATAATAATGTAAAATTTTAATATTTATATTAATAATTTAATTTCTTTTAGATAAAGTGTATTTACTCGAATAATTAAAGTTAGCAACTAACATTTCTTTTCCTCAATGAGTAGTGCATGGTATGTTTTAACAAAATTTGTTTTTCTTTTAACCACTCCAACATATTACCTAGGTAACTGAAGGCACACCTCAGTTTTTTTTTTTTTTAATTTCTCTTTATATATAAATTACTTTATCTTTACAGTGTACTTTAAATTTTCTTTTTTTACTTCATTAACTAATACTGACAGTGATTACAACTATTTATTTAGATTTTTTTTAAAACAGATTTGTAGTTTTTTTGTTTATTCCCACACTTTGTAACAACAATGAAAATTTACAATTGTAACACTGTTATTGTTATTTGCAATATCTTGTGTCTATTAAGAGCTAGTTTAATCTTTGCTGGCACAGCATTTTGTTCTTTATAGCAGAGTTTCCCTTGTAGAAGAACATGATGATTCAATAAAAGTTGGTCTATGTTTGGTGTGACTGGATCAAATGGTATTTTACTTTATATAGAAAAAATCTACATGTCACTCATAAAGTACTTATGGCAGAATAAAATGTACGGTTGAATATTCATTATTTTATTTCACCTGCATGATACTATTAAACTTTGGATTCATAGGTAAATAAATTAATTAACATGGCGGCAAAAGTAGTTAATAGTTTGAATGCAATTAGCTTTGTATAATACAACCATTGTATAGAAGCTGGCCGGCGGAGTCTTTCATGCACATATGCCACTTTTTGTAACATCGTATTTTTCTAGTTTTTGTCATTCTTGTTATTCTAAGCACATGTGGTGCAATTTCTCTCTCTTTCTATGTATATATACATATATTTGTGCCATTCTTGCAATGCCATATCCTCCAATTGAGCTTGAGAGTGTTTTGAGGATTTGGAGAGATTATCAAACCTCTTTGAGAGGTAAATTTCTTGTAATGCTCATAACATAATCCAATGGTTTAGGAATCACTATGTGAACTAGGAAAGTTGCAAATGTTTATCTCTATCTTTAGTTTTAGATATTAGTTGTTTTATTATCTTAACTACAATTTGTTTTGGGGCATTGGCATATCTTGTATTTTGTTGCTAATCAATCTACATTTTAAGGGTTCTAATTGTGACTCAGCTCAAAAGTGCATATTGTTTTTGCTGGGAAGAGAGCAGAAGATTAAGCAGCTTCAGAAAATGGGAGAGGGGTCTGTGGAACTTGAGGCTATTGTAAAGGAAGCTGTTGATCTGGTATGTGAAACAAATAATAGAAAATTAAAATGTCCTAAGTTTTATTTATTTATTTATGGCATAGTCTGTCTCTCTAGAGTTTATTTATTCCTCCTCCATTTTGGAGCTGAAAACATATTCTAGTTTCTTACATGCAAATTCTCAGTGATTACTTCAATTTGGATTAGTTATTTTGTTGATTAGTCAGTTGGGAAATTACTCAGAAGTTATTTAACTTTTGTTAAAAAGAAGATTGTTTGAATTTCTTGTTGCTAACTTGGAAAAGAAACTAGTCTATCTACATGGAAGCACTAGTGAGAAGAATAGATTGCATAGTTTTTTGTTCTGTGAAAAGGAAGAGAGGAAGACCGAGAAGAACATTGGAGAAAATTGTTAAAGGGAATCTCATGATGAATAATATCTCCAAGGAGTTTTAACCAAGTCCAATGGTACTATGTGATCTATGTACCTGACCTCACCTGGTGGAATAAGACTTTTGTGATTGTATTATGTGTCCTTTTTATGTATTTTTCGAGTCCAAACCCAAAATATGAAGAAATACAAAAGAAAAGAAAAGTAGGATGAAATTTTCTAATTTACTTCTATGATGGTTTAGTCACATAGGGGATGAAAAACACTATCAGTATTAGGCATCTGATTAACATGGAATTTGTGCTATGTAGGAGAACATTCCTATTGAGGAGGTTTTTGATAATCTCAAATGCACAAAAGAAGGTTTAAGCTCCGAGCAAGTACAACAGAGGCTTGACTTGTTTGGATACAATAAGCTTGAAGAAAAAAAGGTTAAAAGCCAAACTTCAATGCTTTTAGTTTCCTATTTCCTCTCTAAATTGTTGCTCAGGTTTCTTATAGATAGCTTCTATACTTTAATGCTTGTACAGGAAAGTAAGATACTGAAGTTTTTGGGCTTTATGTGGAATCCTCTGTCATGGGTTATGGAAGCTGCTGCTATCATGGCCATAGGCATGGCACATGGAGGGGTAAATCTTCACAACTCTTTGAGTTTTCAATTTTTTTTCCATGGTTTTACAAAGTTTAATTAATGAAACAAAACAATAATTTGGCATCCTTCAATTGATTTGATCCTTGATATTACAATATATATATATATATATATATATATATATATATATATATATATATATATATATATATATATATAGTTAATCTTTGAGAATTTTCAATCAATTTGGTTCAGGGCATTGGCTATAATCCATTTGTTCCTTAACATAACCCAATCAATTAATTTATTCCCTAGATATAATAGCCGTTAGCCAAATTGGTCTGACATGAGGGACCAAATTGACTAATTATTGCCAAAGTCTAGAATTAAAATCACCAATAATTGTAATTTTAAGGGCAGATTTGATGTTTTACACTTTTTCCTGGTAGATAATATGAAACTATTTTCATTCTTTTCCTTTTGTTACTTTTAACTTGGAAATTACAAATATCATTAATTTTTCAAAGGATTGTGGAATACAAGATTAAGTTTTTGTTGGTAACAATTTTAGATATTGCCATAGGTTTAAATTTAAAAGTCAAGTTTCATTATCAATCAGTCAATTTTTACTGTCTGAAAACAGTGATGTTACAATTTACAATCCATTATATTTAATATAATAACTCAAAACTCTGCAGGGTGAAGGTGGAGATTATCAAGATTTTGCTGGCATAGTTCTTTTGCTACTTATAAACTCCACCATCAGTTTCATAGAAGAAAACAATGCTGGCAATGCAGCTGCTGCCCTTATGGCCAGATTAGCCCCCAAAGCAAAGGTTATTCCCCTCTTCACTGATTTAACAGTAGCTACCTACATCACTATTGCATGTTTTTGTTTTCCTTTTCCAATGACTTTGTTATACTGTCTTGTTTCCATTTCATTTGACATCTAATCTAATTTACCTTTACAGGTACTTCGTGATGGAAAATGGAGTGAAGAAGATGCTTCAGTGTTGGTTCCCGGAGACATAATTAGCATCAAGCTTGGTGACATCATTCCTGCTGATGCACGTCTCCTTGAAGGCGATCCTTTGAAGATTGATCAGGTAAAATTGGCTGTTAATGGCTGAGGTTGTTCCATATCAACTAAGTTAAACTAAAAGGAGATGTGAACTACATAGGAACCTTCTCTGAGCTGGTCCAGATATTCCTTAAGAAAAAAGGAAATATCAGTTTCAGATGAATAAGAAATTAATCATTTGATGCATAGATGGATAGGGGAAGTTGTTAAGGGAGATCTTGTTATGTTCTCTGAATTTTAGTAACTGTGGTTCCTGGAATTCGAGGACCAGGAAGAACCTCCCAAAACAAATGAATAGAAACTGAGTATTATTTTTCCATAATCTGAATTATACACATCACCCTATATATATAGAACTTGGATGATGGCAGTAGTGTAACACTAACAGAAAGATACTAGAATATTCTTATAACAGAAATCCTAACAAAATACTAGTGCTAATAGGAGTGGTGGCAGACAACATGTCTGGTACAACCACTACCCTCATGCCAGCTCGGCACTCTTGCTTCTTCCTCCTATAAGTCCTTCTTCCTATCAGATCTCATGCTAATTAATATCTCTGAAAATCTGGTCTTTATCTGAGCCGAATGGCTTTGTGTGATCCATGTAACCAATCTGACCTAATAGGAAAAAGCTTTTGTTGCTTTTGTTGTTGTTGTTGATGATACATAGATAGATGACATGGGACATCCTAACTAATATTAATATACTATGCTTCATCATCATATCATCCCATACTTGACCCTCTTGTATTGAGATATATGTTTCTGTGTGTTTCAGTCTGCTCTTACTGGAGAGTCACTTCCTGTCTCAAAACATCCTGGAGAAGGAGTATATTCTGGTTCAACTTGCAAGCAAGGAGAAATTGAGGCAGTAGTTATTGCAACTGGAGTTCACACCTTTTTTGGGAAGGCAGCTCATCTTGTGGAAAACACAACACATGTTGGACATTTCCAAAAGGTTCATATATAGGATTTTTAGTCTCTTTAATGTTGTGCGAATGAATGTTTTCCGTCTCAAGTACATTCATCCCCATGTGAAATATTGTCAGGATAATGCTCAGTGACATCACATAATTGTTACAGGTTCTAACATCTATTGGGAATTTCTGCATCTGTTCAATTGCTGTTGGTATGATTTTGGAAATCATTGTGATATATGGAATCCATAAAAAGAAATACCGAAATGGTATCGATAACCTCCTTGTGCTATTGATTGGTGGCATCCCTATTGCAATGCCAACTGTCCTTTCTGTTACTATGGCTATTGGTTCACACAAGTTGGCTCAACAGGTTTGTGATGCAATGCAAATTCAAACATTTCATTGGCTTTTATAAGACCATAAGAATTTAGTATTTTTAAGTTTTTGATATCTTTGTGCAGTTGAGCTAATGGCTATGTTGGGTGTATTCTTTGCAGGGTGCCATAACAAAGAGAATGACTGCCATTGAAGAAATGGCTGGAATGGACGTGTTATGTAGTGACAAAACAGGCACATTAACTCTTAACAAGCTTTCAGTGGACAAGAATATCATTGAGGTCATAATTACTCTTCTTAGTTCCTACTAAAACTAAGTATAACGATTGGTTTGATATAAATTTCATATCTGTCAAATGTATGTAAACCGGTATATCAGAATGTCCAATGTCATGTATTGTACATGACATGGGAGATTCCTTCAAGCACAAACATTATATTTCACTTCTGAAACAAGTACTCAATTTCTTAAAGAAAGAAACATATTAAGGGAAAATAATGAGCAATGCTAACAATTGACAATCAACTAACAATTGATCTTAAAGCACTGACAAAAACCCTTTTCATATATAGAACCTTTAAATTCTGCACATATAAATAGATATAAATAAATATGAGTGATGCTGTTTATGTATTTGTCTATATATGGATCCATATTCTTAAATGCTAACTAACTTTCTTTCTCCCAACAATTATCAATATCTGGCAGGTTTTTGCTAAAGGGGTTGATAGTGATATGGTTGTACTTATGGCTGCAAGAGCATCAAGGCTAGAGAACCAAGACGCAATTGATTGTGCTATAGTTTCGATGTTAGCAGACCCAAAGGAGGTACAAGTTCAAAGATGCCTTATTAGATTAACAACACTGAAAGCTTTTCCAATTTCATTCTGCAGTGAATTCCACATTCTTTTAAAAAAATTCTTAGATGATAGCTTAATTAATACCATCATACATTAAAAAAAAAATATAAATAATGCATTAATAGACAAGAAATTTTCATTATTCAAATTGTAGCATTCAGCAAAGCAAGTTTCCACCATCTTCTGTAGTAGAAATTTGGTTAGTCTACTAATGGTTCTTTAATTTTCCAAGGCACGAACTGGAATAAAAGAAGTTCATTTCCTTCCATTCAATCCAACTGATAAAAGAACTGCCCTTACATACCTTGATGCTGCCGGTAAAATGCACAGAGTTAGCAAAGGTGCACCAGAGCAGGTAGTATATAATCCATTATAATAACTCTAAAGAACCATACTATCTTACTAGAGTAACATTTGTTTGATCATTATTTAACTCTTATGATGTGTAGATTCTCAATCTTGCACATAACAAACCAGAAATCCAACAGAGGGTTCATGCAATTATTGACAAGTTTGCAGAACGTGGACTTCGTTCTCTTGCAGTCGCCCGTCAGGTTTATATGTCCTATGAATTCTCCATCATCTCATTAGTATATCACTGTATATTTTTATATAGCAATGGAAATTTTTCGAATTTAGGAAGTACCTGAGGGAACTAAAGACAGTCCAGGAGGACCATGGGAGTTTGTTGGCCTGCTCCCTCTTTTCGATCCTCCTCGCCATGATAGTGCAGAAACAATTAGAAGAGCTCTTGATCTTGGCGTGAGTGTAAAAATGATCACTGGTATGTGTCACCATTACTTGATTTTCGTTTAAGAGTATTTCAATTGAAAATATCTTGGTTGCATTTACAATATGAATTTTCTTGTGGCAATGTTTCTCTGTGAAAAAACAAGTTCAAGACAAAAACTTATGCATGATTCAAGTGAATTCATAATTTGTGTAGGATGGAAAACATTACAAATGTTACCATCTATTTTGAAAACTTATTCTTGTATTACCACTGTTCAATATTCTTCCTAGTGTTAGTTTTTATTTAAAGAAATTTTATTCGTGCTTAGGACAACCAGAATAATCCTAATCGTTTCCATACTGGTAGATAAATGACAACCTTGATTTCATTAATTTTTTAATTTTTATTATTTAGACTATTCTTACAAAACAATGTGTCCAAGGCAATGGAGAAGTGAAGAAAGTGCCTTTAAAAGAATCAAATTAAAATTGGTGGCTTAACATGACATCTAGCTACCTTTCCAACACCTTGAAATTTTCTAATTCTAAAGTAAAACCTATCTCATTGGGTATTATAGTGAACATAGGAAAAAGTGTGATAGTTTCTGTCTACTAGTGGGAGATTCTACCTCTATAATAGACTTGTCCTTGTGTTCTTTGTGTCACTGATTTAATTCTAGTGTACATAAGAAAACGATGATCAGAGATGCTCATGTTGTGATGCAACAAAAAACATTTCAGGTGATCAACTTGCAATAGGTAAGGAAACAGGAAGGCGTCTAGGGATGGGAACTAACATGTATCCTTCTTCATCACTGCTTGGTGAAAATAAAGATGGATTGGGTGCTGTCGCCGTTGATGATCTCATTGAGAATGCTGATGGTTTTGCTGGAGTCTTTCCTGGTAAGCCAAGAAAGCAGTGATCAAAAGGGTCATCTAATTTAATGTCTTGTTCGATTTCTGATAATATGTATTTCGCCTCAGAGCACAAGTATGAGATTGTGAAGAGGTTACAAGCTAGAAAGCACATTTGTGGGATGACTGGTGATGGGGTGAATGATGCACCTGCCCTGAAGATAGCAGACATAGGTATTGCTGTAGCAGATGCTACAGATGCAGCCAGAAGTGCTTCTGACATAGTCCTAACCGAACCCGGGTTGAGTGTGATCATAAGTGCAGTTTTAACTAGCCGTGCGATTTTCCAGAGAATGAAAAACTACACAGTAATCCCACAACTATCAACATATGAAAATGAAAATATTTCTTAGTGTGACAATAAATAATGATTTTTATTTTATTCCTTTTCCTTTGCAGATATATGCTATATCTATCACTATTCGTATTGTGGTAAGCATTTTGTACATAAAAAATATATTCAGAATGAACCTGATCATCAACTTTCTTCTCATTTTCAGTTTTTTTTTTTTTATCATTTCAGCTTGGTTTCATGTTACTGAACAGCTTTTGGAAATTCGACTTTCCTCCCTTTATGGTTCTTGTCATTGCCATTCTCAATGATGGTAATATTAGCTACTTTATAGTATCTTAATCAGAAGTCTCATTATAATTTGATGTTCATTACATGAAATACTTTATTTCTGGTATCCCCTGACTTGTTAGCGTCCTTGTAGGTACCATCATGACAATATCTAAAGACAGGGTTAAGCCTTCTCCACTTCCTGATAGTTGGAAGCTTAGTGAAATCTTTACAACTGGGATTGTTCTTGGCAGCTATCTGGCTCTAATGACTGTGATCTTCTTCTATATAGTTGTTGAAACAAACTTCTTTCCTGTAAGTATCTTCTTTCCCGTTGTTGTCCACTACTTTGTTATTCTTTCATTCAATGAGATGATAATGAAGTATTCTGCCCCAGGACCATTTTGGTGTGAAACACTTTCACTACAATCCAGATGCTTCTATCAAAGATCCAACCAAAAGAATGTTGGGATCTGCTGTCTATCTTCAAGTCAGTACAATTAGTCAAGCCTTAATTTTCGTGACACGCTCAAGGGGTTGGTCCTACACAGAAAGACCTGGTCTTTTGCTTGTCACTGCCTTCATCATTGCTCAAGCGGTACATCGTTTTCTCAACCTTCCAGCATTGCTTATTATTCAGACCTTTAAATCTATTTGAACTTTCTCAGTGGGAAGCCTCACTGTTTCATTTCACTATATTCTCAACAGATTGCAACTGTTGTATCTGCCACTCTCAGTTGGAGACTTGCTGGAATCAAAAGTATTGGTTGGGGCTGGACAGGAGTCATATGGTTATACAATATTATAACGTATCTATTTCTAGATCCTTTAAAGTTTGCTGTTCGTTACGCACTAAGTGGAAGGGCTTGGAATACAGTGATAAACCAAAGGGTGAGTATAATGACTGAACCAGTTATAGAACTTCTGCAAAAATTTGTGTGTAGAATAAATGAACTTATATGTCTAACAAAAAAATGGGTTCAAAACTTAAGTATGCCAGATGGTTTTTTATAGACTCAGTCTCTAAGATTCAGAATGATTAGTGTACTTATATGGTTATATTATATGACTTCTTATTGGTGCAAATTAACAGACTGCATTCACCAACAAAAATGACTTTGGTAAAGAAGCTCGTGAGGCTGCATGGGCAACCGAGCAGAGAACCTTACATGGCCTCCAATCTGCTGAGTCAAAAGGGTTTACAGACAAGCACACCTTCAGAGAAATTAATACATTGGCAGAAGAGGCTAGGAGGCGCGCAGAGATAGCAAGGTCAGTGTCTTTGATCATCTTCTAACTGTTTCATAGTTTTTTTTTTTTTTACCTTTCCATGATTTTTCATTTCCCCCTAATTGTTACTTTTCTTCCTTGTGATGCAGGCTGAGAGAGCTTCACACTCTCAAAGGTAGAGTGGAATCATTTGCCAAGCTAAGGGGTCTGGACATTGATGCCATGAACGGACACTACACTGTCTAAGACTTTATGACTGCTATCTATCATCATTATGATGCCATGTGACTCTTTAAATTTCTTGTATTACGGCTTTGTCTGATGTCAGACTACAGGTTTTACTTCAACAATGTATCTGCTTAGTTTTCTTGTACTTTTCATTCAAACCATTGGTTGTTGTTTGCTTTCCATTTTGTCTTTCTTCTTTGGGAAAATTGTACCTATTGTGTTACAATAATGTTGTTTACACCTCTCTATTTGGAAAGCAAAATATTTTATTTGTAAACTTTTCGTAGTGTTGCAAGAAAATATGCTTGGAAAAACTTTTAAACAGGATATTTAAGTAATAAACAAATAAATGGATGTCATTTTTTTTCATGGAGCCGTAAAATGGTCAAATTTTCTGTTTCATGACATGAGATCACCTAAAATTCAGAGATTTACAGCTAACCCAAAATTTATCAGATAGTAGTTAATACAACTTAACTCTTCTACGAAACCTTAATTGCTTGTGATATTAACTTTGTAGCACCTTAAATTTTTTTTTCGAAATTTTGTTTCAAAAACTATTTAAATAATAATATTGTGGAATACGCATCTTTAACTTTTAATTTCTATTTTTAAGTCGGTAAAATATATTATTAATTTTTTTTCATTATAAATAGGATAAAATCAAATAAAGTAAAAATAAGTGTGTTGCTTGAAAAGCACTAGGTTTTCACATTACAATTAAATCCATAAATAAATGAATGCACATTTGTACATAAATAAAGCAAATAAATAGTGTCACCGTAGAAGAAATTTGGACACAACCCAAAGTGTAAAAGTGGTGAAATGATTGATATACATCTACTATATAAAAAAACATACATTTATAGTAAAAATCTCGCCCCTCAAAATGCATCAAAATATCAACAAGAATCTAGGATTAGAGCAGATCACTACCTAACTAAAAATACTGAACTACACCTAAGGTATAGACACGGGAAGGTCATCAATCCTCCTCTTCAGATAGAGGCTCTAAGTCTCATAGAAGCTTGTGATACTCTTCCTCCTCCTCGAGCATCATATCAGTGTGATCTCTCCAGTCCTCAGTGACCTGCACGAGACGTACCAACTCGAATCTCCAACTCAAGACATAACCCCTCGCATCAAACCTCACTGAGGTCACTATGAATTCTTGAGTATCGTGAGACATTTCCATGTCCAAATAAAAACTGATGTCTTCAAACCATTCCAGTTGTCACACGTGACATAAATCTCCAAGGAATGTAGCAGTATCGAAAGTGATCAATGGTGATGGGCGTGGCATCTAGTCTATCTACCGGCACCATGTGCACTATAATGTGACATGTGTAAACTGACGTGCGTGTACCTCGACACAACCACACTCTTTTTGTTTGCATACTAAGCCAAGCTCGTAGAGGGCTTGACTCCTTCGACATCTCCTAAACCTATAAGTTGTTGGTTGTAGGAGTGAGTCTCCCACTCCTCAAATGTCACGAACAACAAACAAAATCATAGTATACAATCCACCTAACCATTGTGTGTGGTTGTCTAAGCAAACATCATTCTTGTGTCCTAAGCACATAATTATTCCACTTGTTTCACAATAGGGCCCATCCACTACCATCAAGCATCCCAAGTCATGATGGTCTTACACTTTTATGTGGATGACAGTCAGGAGTGATCACCACATGAATATACAATGTACATCG
Source organism: Glycine soja (assembly GCF_004193775.1). Lineage (NCBI taxonomy): Eukaryota > Viridiplantae > Streptophyta > Magnoliopsida > Fabales > Fabaceae > Glycine > Glycine soja. The sequence goes on from NC_041004.1 coordinate 33,965,283, forward strand.
ATCTCCAGCCCCCAACTCAAAAAACATAGTCTCAGAGACAGTCAAGAATAGCAAAATGAGGTCTGTGAACTCTCTACAACAAAGGAGTTCATCAAATGTTGGGTTGTCACCACTCGCTAAGTCCCCTAGGTCCCATGAACCTTTTTGCCCACTACACTCAAGTGTATCTCTGTTCATCATCCACTTTCTCAAACCAACCTCACCATTCACAGATGTCATAGAATCTTTAGTTCCTTACTCTTCCTTAGGTCCTCTCACTCTTATCGCCGCATCGTGTGTGTAGCCCTCATACCACGTATGACAAACATATTCAAACATTCACACAACAAGAAATAGAGGCGAGGATCAAGCATACGTAGTATTCTCAAGCAACCTATCTCAACCTCTCAAGTAATAAAAAGAACATGTAACACATCGATTCACAAACAACATAACGACTAATAAAAAATACAACCAACCTGCATCTATAACAAACAATTTGTCGAGGGTCGAACACCTTAAGACCCAACCCAGAGCGCGTACAGAAAAAGATAGTCAATATATATATATATATATATATATATATATATATATATATATATATATATATATAAGTTTCACACATCAAAGATAGAATTTGTTGGATTTCACACTCTCACTGTCTTACTCATTCAAGACAATAGAAATTTAGAATAAAAGATCCAACATGCTCAATCATGTCATTCAAAAATACAAAATACAAAGCACTCAATTCTAACGATTATATTCGTTTAAATCTATTGTCCTGTAATTTTTCCAAAAATCAATTTTAACACTCCTTACTACTCCCCTAAGGTTTTTCCATGTTATAAATTCATTTTTGAGCTTATAATCACTGAATTAAATCATCTAATACTAGAAATTCCCCTACTGTTCATATTCACCAAATTTCATTCCTAAACTTTATTCGGATTTTCTAGGTGCTCTAAAAATTGGTTTTTCCTAAACCTTATATATTCATTTTTGAGGTTAAAAATTCAAGAAAAACAGTCCATGCAGCAGCACTAACCAATTCAGTCTTGTGCAAAAATTATGGCTTCCTAAAGATCTCCTTAACTTGTTTTGCTCATAACTTTTTCTAGAAAATTCCATTTTCACACCATAAGTCTAACCCTAGGTTTTACTATCCAAAGAACTCATTTTTGGCATCAAAGTCTCAAGAGAAACAACTCAGCACATAGATCCAAAACAGGGTAGCAATACAAAATTTTCAAGACAACATATTCAAGAAAGTTTAACAACAAGAATAGGGTTCAAGGGTTGGAGAGACTTTCCCCCTACCTTGATGATGCTCCACAAAATTTAGAAAGAAGAATGGGGGAGTTTAGACTCAAGTTTCCAAACCTTCAAGAGTGCAAAATAAGATTTTGAAACTACAAGTGAGAATAGAACAAGAAAATCAAGTGAAAATCAAGCTTAGAATTGAAAATGAAAGTCATTTACCTAAGCTTGATGGAAGAAGGGTTCAAGAACACTTGGAAAATCTTGAAAGAAGAATGAAAATGGTGTCTCCTTCCCTCATGACCAGCTTGTGAAAGATAGGAAGAATGACCAAGTTTTGTAAGCTTTTGAAGTTTAAATGAAACTTGTAGAAGAAGCTTAGAGCATGATCCATTGGATTATTGTTTATGATCTAATTAATGACCAAATTTGACACATTGAATGACCTTGATCAGCTATGTGTAGCCGTGCCATCCAATACCAAATGTTATGTGCTTCACTTTTAAAAATTTTACTCAAAAAAGTTAAAATAAAGTTTTGCCAAAGATGGATATTCTTACTTCATACCAAAACTAGTAAATTTTATCCTATATGCCTTGATTACTATGCTAATCTTCCTAGGATTAGCCATAACTTGAGTAAACCTCTCATAGAGCTAAATTACGCTGCCACTCATTGCACAATGCAATCTTGTCACGGATGGAATTTTCGTTTAGACAATTTTCATATCTCTATCAGTTAAGCTAAAAAAATTATTTATACTAAAAAAATATATATCTATATAACATGAAAATTATATATTTAAGATTATATAGAAAATTAATTAAATCACACAGGCACGGATTACTCAGTACAAATTTTCATTGTCTAGCCTATCACAATGTAGCAAAATAAATTAAGAAGGAAATTTCAGGGTGTTACAAACTTAATTTTTTGATAATGAAAGAAAGAATTCAGAGAAGGAAAACTTCTCTGCACTGTGGTAACAGCCACCCACAACTACCTAAATGATTGGCTACCTCTATCCCCCGGCCCTTTCCCTTATATCCCATGCAGCCTCTAACTTTACCACCATGCTTCCCACACTTGTTGCCAAGTATGTGAGTTAGTTATAGCTTGCATAATCCCTTTTTTACCCTTACAGATATAGGAGTCTCTAAGAGCTTGACTAGAGTATTTGAGGTGCAATTGAGTTGTTTTAGGCAAGTATGAAAGTTTCAATGGATTTATTTTTCAAATGGATTTATTTTTCAAATACATGTGCGGAGTTATAACAACTTGGAACTTAACCCTCTAAAGAGAAAGGTGCACATCACAGGATCTCTCTATCCCACATAGCTCATGTGCTTCCATCTAGTTCATAAAGTAATTGAAGAGTGAGGATCTCTCTGGGCATGACTTATCCAACAAGGTCTTCAGATCTACATCTTTTATCTTCTCTAAGAGCTTACTCTCCAGAGGCTTGGCGATTTGCTGATGCATATAATACATGTAAAACACCAGAGAAAGCAGTGCAGCTAAGCAGTCTTAAAAAGTAAATCCAAAGGAAAACTAATCCACATACCACTTTTAACCACAGTATGTAACAAGCAGAATATGCAGCTTGTGCTTGGACATCCACAAAATCATCAACAAAAGTTGAGCAGGAATGGAGAAGACATAATTCATTCTGCAGAAAGGTGCCAAAGTCATGATGCATGCTGATTGCCTCCTTGGAGTGGTAGGATGCATCACCGGAATCAAGTATCCACATGGAAAGGAAGCGACGATGAAGCCATAGAGCCTGTTAAAAATGAGCAATTTTGAATTTCTAAACTTGTAAGAAAACTACTGAAGTAGAATAGCCACTTGAATTGAAGGCACCATAAATCGCTAATAGTGTTTTTGGATGGAGCAATTCAGTGGGGGAATTCATTTTTTCAAAGAATTTAAAATGATTCATGATAAAATAGCTTGTTTGGATAGAATATTTGAAAGGAGATTTAATGTTTGGTATTTTTATGAATCATTTTGATTGACTAAAATAGTAGGATTTCAAATTATCTAAAAAAATATAAAATTTGAAATTCTTTTTACGGAGACACTCACTCTAACTCACGTTCTTGCCCACGACTCTTTCTCGCTCAACACTCGCAACTACGGGTGACCAAAGTTTTTACGATCGGCATTGACTTAAGTTGTTTTTCACTAACGTTGGCCGAGATTTTTTTGGTCAGAATTTTTTAGTATGATGTCAACCAAAATTATTTTTTGCCGATATCGGCTAAGATTTTTTTTAGATGATGTTGGTTAGGGTTATTTTTTCACTGACGTCAGTCATGAGAACTTTTTACTGACGTTGGCCAAGGATTTTTTTTTTGTCATTGTCATCTAGGTTTTTTCAGTTAATGTTGATTAATATTTTTTTGGCCGACATTAGCTAATTTTTTTTCTACTGACATCAGTCATGGCTAACTTTTGAGTAGACACATGCTAGGATTTTTCAGCTAATGTCAGCTAGGTTTTTTCAGCCAACATCAACCAAAGCTATTTTTTTAGCCAATATCAGCTAGGGTTATTTTCCAGCCGATGTTAGTTAGGGTGTTTTGGCTTATGTCAACTAGATTTTCTTAGCCGACATCGATTAGGATTTTTTTTGCTGACATCAACTAGGGTTTTCTAGCTGACATCAGTCAGAGCTATTTCCTAACCACATTAGCTAGGTTTTTTGGCTAATGTTGGTTAGGGTTCTTTCTGCTAACACCAGCTAGGTATTTTTGACCGATTATTTTTAGTTGACATTGACTAAGTTCTTATAGTCAACATTCAGTAGAGTTTTTTCGGTCAACATCGGTCAGAGCTATTTTTTAGCCAACATCAGCCAAGGTTATTTTATAGTTGATGTTGGGTAGGGTTTTTTGTCCGACATTGGTCAGGGCTATTTTTTAGCCAACTTCGACTAGGGATTTTTCAACCAATGTTGACCAATGATGTTTTTTGGCCGACATCGGGTAGGTTCTATTGGTCGGCATTGACCAAGCTATTTTTTAGCCGATATTGGATAGATGTTTTTGTCAACGCCTGCTAGGATTTTTTTGGCCGACGTTGGCTAAAAATAGTCTTGGTCAATGTCGGTCGAAAAGACCCTAGCCGGTGTTGGCCAAACAAACCCTAGCCGACATTGGTGAAAAAACCTAGTCAACATCGACTGAAAAATAGACTCAACCAACGTTAGCCGAAAAATAGCCTCAACTGACATTAGTTGACAAATGTTCCCGGCATACTTTGACAAAAAAACCCTATTTGATGTCGACTGAAAAAATAGCCTAAGTTGATATCGGTTTAAAAATATCATTAGTTGTGGTCAGGCAAACAACCCTAGTTAAAATTATCAATATTTTGTATTTTTAAATTATTAAAAATTAAAAAATATTTTTTAATTAATATTTCAAAATTAGATTGTGTTTGTTTTCTATAAAGTTTAATATTAAAATTTCATCTATTTAAAATATAAAATTGAAATTTTGCATATGGAGGAAATTGAATTGTCCTATCCAAACAAAGAATTTAAAATTAAAGAAATTTGAATTGATTTATCTAAACAAAGTATTTGAAAAATGAAGAAAATTAAAATCAAAGCAATTCAAATTCTAAGCATTTCAAATTCCCTGAAATTTTGAAATTCCTGATCCAAACACAAGGTAAAAGATAACAATATGCTATAAGACAAGAAAATGATATTCAGATTTCAAGAATCAAAAAATCCTATAAATAACAAATGAAGAGATTATTTATAAAGCTCCAGCGGATCAGGAATCATTTTAGTGACAAATGATGTGACCATTGACCAATAAGAAACAACAAATTAATAATAAGGGTCACCTACCTCTCTTCCAACATAACGTTTTATCAATGTTTCATTCCAATCAAGTTCATCCTGTCAAATCAGAATTACCACATTGTTAAAAACTACATTTTTGTACTGATAGTACTAGTAATATGAGGTCAAGATGATACAGTAATGTCAATTCCATTAGCCAATCTGCAGTTCTTGTTTTCCCCTTCTATATTTCTATGAAGGAAACACATGCTGCCCAATCTTTTCGTGCAGTAAGTAGTACATTGAATATTTCAATGATAAAGTGTTGTCAAAACCACGTTCTGACATATATTACAACTATCAGATCATCATTTAAAGTAGTAAAGCAAGTAAGAAATAACAAAAAATTATTCAAATTCAAAAACATGATCAGTAGATCATGATGTTATAGTAAGTCGAGCATATTTTGGAGGTGCCTAAATTGAGCTTCGCTTGTTTGGAGCAGCTCACTAGTTTGCAAAATTTACAAGCATTCTTTTCTAACTTTATTTTGTCTTTCATTTTTCAACTAAAAGTTTTTTATTAGCATTGATGAATTTTAGAATAAAGAATACCAAATCAGTCATTTGTAAAAGTTTCATATCTCACGTACATTGTATCCTGAGTTGTTTTAAAAAAATTCTAGTGCTTCGTGTCAAATTTCTTCAACATTTGGAACTCATGGCTCTTAGAAACCTAAAAGGCCAATTACAAATTTTAATGTCTTAATTCACTCATTCTGCTACCATTTCTAGCAATAGGAAGATAATATAAACCACCAAAAGGCCCATAAGATCCTGCAACATGCACTAGTTTTATGACAATTAGATAACAGTCGAAGGTATGGGTTCAATCCTAAGCCCTTAAGATGAGAGATTGAGGCTATATTTTGATATCTAATGAGTAATGATAGGTCTAATTAAATGAATTGGAAGAAAATCATCATATACCATTGTTTGAAATTGGTGGTTAAGAAAAATAGAAGTATTGGATGGAATGCAAGGGAAGGGAAAGGAATACAATCCACCAGGTTTCAATCCATCCTATTTTGAAGCCAGAGATTCAAATTGCAGATCACATCACATGATGCCACTACAACATCTCAGAAGCAGCAACTCAACTGCAACAACCAGCCAATCACTATCAATTGACCATTCCTTTCATTCGACTCCATTCCATTCCTTTATATCAATCCAAACATAGTATAACAGACTTAAAATAAAGAGCCCATCAGATCATTTACAATAAATGAGTACAATTATTACCTTCAAGGCTTGGACAATATCAGCATTATGACCATAAGATACAGTTTCTTCCACAGAATTTTGGTTCTCCATAAATTTCAGTAATAGACGCTGCAATGCAATGGAAACTATTATTGTCAAGAGTGCAGAATCCTAAGCTCATCGAAGGACATACAAAACTATGGTCTGTTACTCAAAACTCTGTTTATAATTTGGAAATTATAAACATTCAGTATCAGGTTAAAGCAAGTAAATCACAACTTACTCTGCGATAATGAAAACAACAATTATCAGCAACATGCAGTGCAGCCCAGCTTCTGGATTTCTTTAATTCATACAGAACCTAAAAAGGTAAAGCCTCATGAGAACCATTCATTAAGTCCATGACAAGTAAGTTCATATTTCATTTGATGAAAAGATTTTTGATGGAATGGCAATGGGAGAGGGAGTAGGAATGCAATTGAATGTTGAATTGTTGACTTCATTCCATGTTTATATTTGATATAAAAAAACTTTGTACCCTATTGCCCAGAGGCTCTTCGCTATGCGAAGGTATGGGGGAGGGATATTGTACGCAGCCTTACCCTTGCATATGCAAAGAGGCTGTTTCCGGATTCGAACCCATGACCAACAAGTCACCAAGGCACAACTTTACCGCTGCACCAGGGCTCGCCCTCATGTTTATATTTGATATACTATAATTAAAATAAAAATGCAATAAAAATAATTTGTTTGTTACAGTTAAATATTAGCTGCTTTAGAAAACAAAATTTGGTCCCAAAAAGATTTTGGAACGGAACAAGTGGTCCACCTGTGATCGGCCATTTTTTATACATATTTTGATGAAATATAATGAAGATTACAGCACTTTTTATGGAATACCTATTCCTTTAGTTTTTGGAATGTTCAATCCCCGTCAGAGGAGCTAACCAAACATGGGAATGGGCCCATTCTATTCAACTAAACATGGAATAATTGGGTTAATATATCCTTTAGCTCCAACAGCAGGGTAAAGTAAAACTACATACGAGCACGTGTGACAAGGCATTTCCAAAAGAGAAAACAACTATGCTACTGATACTACATTGTATCTTTTGGGAGTTTAAGACTACATTTACATCCCTTCATGACAAATTGCTAGTCCATTTCATTATTCAACCATGCAATTTGATCAAGAATTCACGACATACACTTGCAACAAATAAAAATATATCATAGAATCAATACCTGTTCGATAGTCATGTATGAGATTAACCAGCAACGGTGATTCCATGCACGATAATTCATTTTTGATCTCTGTAAATGATGGGGTACATAAAAGGAATAAATGGATATTTCATTCAAAATGATATTTCATCTGACATGAAGTCTCTAATCTATATGGCAAAAAGGTGAGGCATTATATAAATCAATTAAAATCATCAACAGATAGCTTTCTTAAAAAAATAATCATCAGCAGATCTCTTGTCCGCCCCACCCCTCCAATCTTTTTTTCCTTCTTTAGGAAGATGTTTTGGAGATTATTTCGTATTTACAACGCAAAATGGATTGAAATATCAAAGGTGTCAACATTTGGCATGTGTATCATGTTACAATATAATCTTGTATATATCCTTGTATTGAGCAAAGGTCAGATCAAAGGTTTAATAAAAGCAACAATTATCCTTCTCTCATGTATGCAAGCCCGTCAATCACAAAAACATAAAATAAAAAGTTTCCAATTTAAACAGTATAATGTTCCTGTATTGAAATTAGACCTCAGCTATTTTTTCCACCAGCTCAGATTCTTTTCCCAAAATCTCATTGAAATTTGAACAGTTTGCAGAGATTGACTTGATCACCCACCGCCTAAATAAAATACTTTTATGCATTAGATTGCTAATCACATTCCAAAGCCTCAGGATCAATTAAAATTCAACATTCAAATCTATATAATACTAAAAAAAATATATCCTTTTAGTGATGGGAACAAAGCCATTAGAAGCTTCACATTTAATACCTATGATTCCAAGCTTGTTCGCTTTTGGGTGAATATGAGAGCACAAGTTCTGACAGGAGAAGTTCATCTACAAACATTGAGAGCTTCTTCTTGGACACTATTAACTTTCTGCAATATGCACAGAAAAACTTGAGAAGTTGGTAACAAATTCCTAGCAAATTTCCTCAATGGATGTTATCCCTACTTTCTCTTTAATGCATTCCTTACAAATCCTACCTTATACGTTCCCTCACACATCGCAACATTTTGTGCAACACTAAGCTTTTTCTTCTGTTTACTCTTTAGCACCTAACATTTAGTACCATACAGTATCACATGTCTTATGACTGCAATAAAATTTTCCTTTTAGTTTAATGAACATAGCATCATTTGGACATTTGAACACAAGGAAAATGCTATCAAATAAATCTGTTGTCATAAGCAGTTGAAAAAAAATTATTGAAATCTGTCAACTTATTATTCTGACTTATAGATGTCCGCAAAAAAAGAGTATAAAAAATTATTAATAGATAAGATGAGAACCTGCAATTCCAAGCTGTCAAAAAGTCACAGCTTAGCAGCAGAAGAGACTTGCTGTGTCTCAGAAGCATACTTTCAAGATGATCACAAGAAGAAGAAGAAGCAGGTAAGCAAATTCCAACTTTGTCAGATTGATTGTCACACATCCTGTATTGTTTTAACGTAGTCATAAACACGTGTTTAGCAGCTCTATATAACGGTAGAAGAACATGAGTTGAAATTCCCAATTTATGATCTCTGTTCCAGAAATATAGGTTGTCTTGTTTGGAAGATTCCTCAGAGATCACTACCCCGTCTGCTGATTGATGGATAGCTTCATCAGATAAATTAGACGAAATGTAGGATTCTTCCTTTAGCAAGGCAAATTGGGATGGATGAATGAAGCCCAGCTCGTCACTGGATCAAAAGGAAACACAATATAGTTACTTGAATCAAGCAAAGAAGAATCAAGACATTGCTTACAAGTTGTTATTCTATCAATCAAGGTTATATCTTTCAATATGTTATATCATCCATAGACTTGATACAAGAGAAGTTTGCAAGATTTACTAAAACAAATTAGTAATGGTTTTCTAAAAACTAAAATCTTACTAATAAGCATTCATGATGAAAAGGTTAAAGCTATTAGAAGACAGCATATTGATTAACAGGAATCCTAGAAAATTCACAAGTTTCTGAAGCAACCATCAGGGCAGGTATTATATCAGTTTGTGTGCATGACATCATTAAACCTTACATTAGAGCATCAGATTCAAGAATATCCTCAAACTGACGTAAGAGATCCATAGCCTCTACATTAGAATGAGACTCTTCACTCATATTTGCTAACCTGTATCAAGTCAAAGGTGCTGACTTGAAACAAAACAGAAAAAGGATGGGATCAATTGCCAAATCAATCTTATCAAATAATACACTAGGAACCAAGTAATTACCCCAGAAAAGAAAATCAAGGAAATTCAATAAGCATCGATCAATCCAATAATCCATTTCAATTACAAGGTGGGACAACAAAAACAAGGCAAATAAACTGACATGAGCGAGCTGACAAGACTTGCACATTCCTCAATTTGCAGACATGAAACCCATTTCATAGCTTAATGCAGCTCAGGCATTTCCACAAATAGTTCATGGGCACTACCAATTGAGACACTTATTCTTGTAATTTTACAACTATGCGAACAAATAGTAGAATAGAAGGAAAGCAAATGAGAATGAAAAATTAAAAATAAATTCTTCTGACCAATCAAACAATTTGTTAGCCAAAGCCCTAATATCTTAAACGTTTTTTGTTCAGAATAGAAGACCAAACAAAAGGGAAATTTTTTTTACCTTAATGGAAGATTTCGAGAATAATGGAATTCTGGAAAGTGTCAAAGCACTGCAGAGAGTGTAGCGTAGGATGGAGGACGAGAGTTGTTTTGGGGAGAGAAAAAAAAGAGGAGGCTAATTACGTAATTTTATAAACAAAAATAAAGAAAGAGGAGTGTACTTAGTAGAAAGGGGGAAGTGTAAATAGCAAAAGACATATATTGTTATGTCCGTGTATTGCAAAATCGGATAAAAACGCCAACACAGTGAGGAATGAAGTAGTTATTAACTTATTATTGCAAGCGAAGCACACAGCAACATCAACGGTGAGCATCACTGACTCCACCCAACACTAAACCTTCCAATTCGTCGTCCCTTCGCTTCAAACTCTTAATTCTTTTTGTCATTTTTCAACTTGCAGCAAACAAACTTTTAGGATTGAGGATTGAGGTAGTAGTATAAGATTTTGTATGTTTATATGTGATGTGAAGAAATAAACTAGTTAATCAAAGAATTATTTCTGTGCACAAAATTTTTTTAAGTTAGATGCATTCACGCCATAAACAAATTTAGTGTCTAACTTAATTAATGAGAGGATCTCTCACTCACCAAAAATAAAAAAATATTTCAACTTGCAACACACCGCAACCACAAGTCCACAACCCTACTTGCATGCCAAAAGCTAATTAATGCTGTAAATAATATTTTTTTTATAATTTATTAGGTAATCAATTCTCAGTTTTACACCTAATATGTCGACTTCAATAATTATGTGCATCACTAGCTATACTGTCAATTACTTTTTCTCAATTATTTGTCACAAAATTTTTCTTAAATTATTTATGCACTGTTTTGTCTTTCTTTTATTTAATTATCAAAAGAATTTAAAAAATTTGACGATGATTAACCAAAAGATGTGTTAGCGGGTAGAATTATAATATTAATATTCGTGAGTTATTTTTATAATGAAAGGATATTGAAATAAGTATTGAAAAATAAGTATCTTTTTTAAAATAATATTATATTAAAAATTGATTTTTTTTTTCGAATACATCGTTGTATAAGTTAAATTCATGTAGCACAATCATACACTTTTTTTAGGTGGAGATACAATCATACAATATTTATAACTAGGTCACAAGATCAAATTTTGTTGGTACTCTTTATTGAATTATTTTAGAATCAGAAAAGTTATGTTTGTCCCAGTAAAATTGAATTCAATTTTTTAAAGTAAAATTTGGAATTTATATTTTATGGATCCAAAAATGTGGTTGAGATGAAATATTCATTAAAAGTGATTTATCAAATTTATCGATAACGATTAATTATTAGTAAAATTTTATATATTTCATACTTATAATAATAATAATAACAATAATAATGAGACAACTTCTGTCTGCCGAGAATTATTATATAAATAATCCTTAGATGCAATGAATACACGTGAGTAATTAAATCTATAAATAGCAATGTGAGGAATAAATTTAGAGGAAGGGAAGTGTGTTGATATGGACAAGAGGGAGAGGCATTATTAAGAGTGCTAAAAGAAAGAGGAAGAGACGGAGAAAACGCAGAAGAGAAGAGGAACTTAAAATCTGTAAGATTTTCTCTCTTTTCCATTGTAACTTATGTGGTAAAATAAGGTTATATAATCCACCACTAAGAATAAGTGTTTTTTTTCTTTCTTTCTTTTTCTTAAGAAAAAGATTTTATGGAAGTCCTTCTGAACTTGGTGTGAAATTTGAAATTAAGATGTGAAGGATCAAAATCCTAGCATATAACGAAGCCATGTTTATTGTCTAAGAGAACACTTTCTCTTCGCACTTGATTATTTCTAAAAGTAGTAATTATGTGTTAGATTTATCTTCCTTTTCTGTTAGAATTTGGGTGGCTATAGCCTATAAGATGATAATCATCACCACTTTTTCTCTTTCTTTTTCTTTTTTCTTCAAAGGGCTATTGGACCAAAGGTGAGAAATTCAAAATAGAGACTTGAGGATTGAGGAATTGAACCCACACCATAAAAATAAACTTTTTTTAGAAATAACAATGAAATGTCTAAACTGAGTTGGCTCGAAATGCGCCAAGAGAAAGAACTCATGGGCATTTCTTTGGGTGTTGCTATTCTCACTACTCACACTATAGAAAATGTTTCTTTTGCCCACTCACAAAAGCCTTACACCCCTCCCCTTTGTGTTGCGTCGTGCTACCCCATCCCACCCAACTCCAAGTTATGTTGCACCACCCCAGATCAGCATGTCCCCTCTCTGTTGCACCACCATGCCTCGAAGACACGAGCAGAGAGCTTGGTCGGACATAGATCGAATTTTCCTATGCATTCGAGTCATCCAATAACTATTCATCATATTGTTGGGATTTTAGGGGATCCTTATAAAATATCAATAATCACCCGGAACACATTACGTTAGATTATCAATAAGAGTTTTAGGAATATCTAGATCCATAATGATTGATCAAACAAACATAGCAGAATTTGAATTCGTAAGCGATTTATGATCTATGTACTCTTCTTAGGATTTGTTACGGAACGGATTACTAGTTAACAGCATAACTGGTGGCTTCATGGTTCTTCCTCAACCGAAACTTTTTTATTCCTTAATAAGACATTTGTAACTCTTCAGATGGGGAGAAGAGAAACTATATATGACGACTCGGTATATTGAGGACCATAACCTTCTTATAGTTATTAACCTAATAGGATTCTCGTTATCCCCTAATGGGTTAACACTGACATCTGCTCATTTAAGTCCATATCCTCTAATTTAATTGTCACTAATGATAAATAGCTAATTATGAAATGATAAAATTCAACTTTATTGCTGCAAAAAATTCAAACAACAAAATGTTTATAAACTGTAACATAAGACTCCCACTAAACTAAGGTATTATCGGGAATTACACCCATATGAGCAGTATGCTCATGAAAAAACTTTAAGTGTCAAACCTTTAGTAAGTGGATCAGCTAACATAAAATGAGTCCCTATATGTTCTATACAAATCTGTATTTTCTAAATTCTTTATTTAACAATCAAATACTTTATGTCAACAAACTTTTACTTGGTTGAATCCGTAATAAGATCACTAAGATATTGTCTCAGTAAACACCCAATGGCTACTTAATATTGACAACAACATGCAAGTCAATTACAATAATTTAGCAATCATAAGTTCTAGTATGATGTTTCATAGCAAAATATTAACTCCACCAACATGGTTAAATGTGGATCCTTATGTGGAGTGATTGTTATTAAGACATTTCAAAAAAATCAAAGTCAGAATATCTAATGATATCTAAACTTCTAGACTTTCGATATGAAAACATATAATTTCTTATTCTCCTCAATTAGCGCATAATGCGCTTCACTATTTTCTAGTGTTGCATACCAAGATTACTCATATATCACCTTAGAACTTACACAAAAAATTAGTTTATACATGTATATTTGAGATTGAAATAATGAGTAATTTAAACCATAGTAATAACAATAGCAACAATTAAAGAAGAGAAAATAAACATACAATGCAAAAATAATCTTTATTGTAAGTTTCAAGACCCAAACAAGATATCTAGCGCACCATTAATTCTCAATCTTTGGATTGAAAAAGACTAATTGTAAGTGGTACTCTCAACGCATTGATCAAACATTGGTGATAAGTTCTGTCAAACAAAGATTGTCTTTGAACACTCCATTGCTCACATGAAAAACTTATACGATAATTACTCTGGTCAAATAATGATTGTCTTTGACCATTTCATTATTCACATGAAAAATCACACTATTTATAATCACCACATGTTTACCATCGCAAGCATGCAATTATTCGGTCAAATTGTGTCTTCCTTTGGGTCGAACACAATTCACATGAATAATTTCATGCAGCATCCATGTAAATTCAATCAAATCAACTTAAGCAACAAAGGTTACTTTAACAACGTGTTGTTTCAATCAATTTAACAAAAAAATACAAGATAATTTAATATAATAAATGAGAGGTCTTAAAATTACTCAACTTTCACATATAATTTAGTTATATAAAAATAGATATAATAGAACATATAAATATTTTGCAGAACAGACCCATCACAAAATACCTAGCACAACATTAATTCGTAGAGAAATTAATTTGTAATTAGTACTCTTAACACAATGATCAAATATTAACAATAAATTCTGTCAAATAATAGTTTTTCTTTGGACCGACTATTATTCACATGAAAATGCCTTATAATTGTCACGCATTTATCATCACAGGTATAAAATATTATTTGGTCAAATTGTATCTTTCTTTGAACCGAAAACAATTTGTATAAATAATTTTATACAAAAATCTATGTAATTTTAATCAAATCAATTATCGTGTCAATCAATTTAATTAAAAAAATCACTAGATATGCAAATAAATGGGAATGATATGTTACTGCTAAATTAACTTCAAAACAAAAAAGAGCAATACATTTACCTTTCTTTACATGTCATGCAGCTTAACTTGGACACTCTTTATTCATGTGTCTTTGAACATTTCATTGCTCACATGAAAAATTATATGATAATTACTTCGATCAGATAAAAATTGTCTTTGAACATTTCATTATTCACATGAAAAATCACACTATCTATAATCACCACATGTTTACCATCGCAAACATGTAATTATTCAGCCAAATTGTGTCTTCCTTTGGGTTGAACACAATTCACATGAATAATTTCATACAACATCCATGTAAATTCAATCAAATCAACTTAAGCAACAAAGGTTACTTTGACGACATGTTGTTTCAATCAATTTAACCAAGAAATACAAGATAATTTAATATAATAAATGAGAGGTCTTAAAATTACACAACTTTCACATATAATTTAGTTATATAAAAATAGATATAATAGAACATGCAAATATTTTATAGAACAGACTCATCACAAGATACCTAGTACAACATTAATTCGTAGAGAAATTAATTTGTAATTAGTATTCTCAACACAATGATCAAATATTAACAATAAATTCTGTTAAATAATAGTCTTTCTTTGGACCGACTATTATTCACATGAAAATACCTTATAATTAAAAATATTATTTAGTCAAATTGTGTCTTCGTTTGAGCCGAACAAAATTTGCATAAATAATTTTATACAAAAATCTATGTAATTTTAATCAAATCAATTATCGTGTCAATCAATTTAATTAAAAAATCACTAGATATGCAAATAAATGAGAATGATCTGTTACTACTAAATTAACTTCAAAACAAAACAGAGCAATAGATTTACCTTTCTTTACATGCCATGTAGCGTAGCATGGACAATCTTTCTTCATGTGTCCAAACCTTTTAAAAGTAGCAAGTAAATTCTTCATCTTTCTTTTGTTTCTTTTGTTGAGAGCACCCTTAGTTTTCCTTCTTTTTTTATTATGAAAGGTAAGCTTAAATGAGCACTTTTAGACCTGTCTTTCTACAGCCTCTCTTCCTCTTGTACACAATGAGATATAAGTTCATTAATTGACCATTTGTCCTTGTCTTTCTGAGTGTTATAGCTCACCTTGAATTGCCCAGAGAAATGAGATCAAAACTCAATGAACGAGCAAGTCTTCACCAAGCTCTAGCTTAAGTGCTTTCAATTTTGATGTCAAGTTAGTCATTCCATGATGTACTCCCTTATATAACTTTCCCCCCTATTTTTTAACAAAAAAAATAATAAATAAATAAAAATTGCATGCGCAAAAAAACTTGCTTATATATGTTATGAACAATAGCCATGAAGAGTGTTGGATCAAATGGCCTCAGAATAATTAAGAAGGGGGGGTTGAATTAATTATTCTTAAACCTTTACTAATTAAAAAATTACTCTTGCAAGGCTTTTACTAAATTGTTAAGAGAATAAGGAGTAGAAGAGAAACTTAACAGAAAGTAAAAACGGAAATTAAATGCACAGCGGAAATTAAAAGAGTAGGGAAGAAGGAGACAAACACACAAGAGTTTTTATACTGGTTCGGCAACAACCCGTGCCTACATCCAGTCCCCAAGCGACCTGCGGTCCTTGAGATTTCTTTCAACCTTGTAAAAATCTTTTTACAAGCAAAGATCCACAATGGATGTATCCTCCCTTGTTCTCTTTGAAACCCTAGTGGATGTACCCTCCACTAGAATTGATCCACAAGAGATGTACCCTCTCTTGTTCTCAGTCAAACCCAAGTAGATGTACCCTCTACTTGTACCACAAAGGATGTACCCTTCAATGTGTTAAGACAAAGATCTCAGGCGATTAAACCTTTGATACTTTGTGAATGGGGATACAAAAGAATTCTCAGGCGGTTAGTCCTTTGAACATTTTTGTATTAGGGAAAGGGAAGAATCAAAAGAATTATCAGACTGTGTCATTTTGAATTCTTTGACAAGGGAGAAGGGAGACACAAAAGAATTCAGGCGTTTAGTCCTTTGTTCTTTTGGAAAAGGGAGAAGAGAGACACAAAAAGAATTCAGACGGTTAGTCCTTGGCGAATTCTTTTTGGCAAAGGGAGAAGAGATGAAAAGAATGAATAGCACAAGTTTTCAAGGTTTGGAAAACCAGAAAACTTTGGAAAGCTTTTGGCAAAAGGAAGAAGAAGAAGAAGTTCAAAGAGACTCAAAAATCAATGTGGAAAAAATTGCTTGTGTAAAGAATGAATTGGAAAAGATTGATTGATAGAATGAATGAATGAAAATGCAAAACAAGGCCTTGCTTTTATAGACTTTTCATGTCTGGTCAAGAGGATCATTTTGAAGAGTTATAACTTTTAGAAAAACTTAAAACCAATTTGAAAAAGTCAAAAATCATTTGAAGAGTTACATCTTTTGATTTACTCAGAAACAATTACTGGTAATCGATTACCAAATCAGTGTAATCGATTACACAAAGCTTTTATGTGAAAGGATGTGACTCTTCACTTTTGAATTTGAATTTCAACGTTCAAAGGCACCGGTAATCGATTACCAAAACATTGTAATCGATTACAGCTTTTTGAAATTAATTGGAACGTTGTAAATTCAGTTTGAAAACTTTTTCAAATCCATTTTGCTACTGGTAATCAATTACAATAATCTGGTAATCGATTACCAGAGAGTAAAAACTCTTTTGTAAACATGTTTTGAGAAAAATCCATGTGCTACTCAGTTTTTGAAAAAACCTTTTCATACTTATCTTGATTAAGCTTTTTCTTGATTCTTGAATAGTCTTTTCTTGATTCTTAAATCTTGAGTCTTAAACCTTGATCTCTTGAATCTTGATTCTTGATTCTTGAATTCAACTTTCCTCTTGAATCTTGAAGTGTTCTTGATTCTATCTTGAACATCTTGAACTCATTCTTTGATTGACTTTTGAGCTTTTTGTCATCACCTTTGTCATCATCTTTTGTTATCATCTTTGTTATCATCAAAACATCTTTGAATCACTCTTGATTCACCATGAAGTTTTGCTTCTACAAAGAGAAGTCATTCACAAATCCAAATAACAATGCCAACAAAAGCAAAATACACCCGAATTTAAATCAAATATCCAATTTACCAACAATTAATATGTATTGTTCCAAAAAAAATTGGGTTCATATAACCAAAGCAATCCAGGTATAATTAAAATCAAATAACTTTAATTTAAATCCCAATAATCTAACAGTAATCGCGGTTCTGATACCACTTGTTGGAATTCTAGGGGATCCTTATAAAATACCAATTATCACTAGGAATATATGTTAGATTATCAAGAAGAGTTTTAAGAATACCTGAATCCATAATGATTGATCAAACAAACGCAACAGAATCTGAATCCGTAAGCGATTTATGATATATGTAGTCTTCTTAGGATCTATTACCAAACGGATAACCGACTAACAGCATAATCGGTGGCTTCATGGTTCTTCCTCAACCAGAACCTCTTTATTCCTTAATATGACCTTCTTAACTCTTCAGATGAGAAGAAGATAAACTATATATGATGACTCGGTATATTGGGGACCATACTTCTTATAGGTTCCCATTATCCCCTAATTGGTCAACACTGACATTTGCTCATTTAAGTCCATGTCCTCTAATTTAGTTGTCTAATGAGCTCACTTAATTTGATCACATAAAATAAAACTCATTAATGATAAATAGGTAATATAATTGTCTTATAATATTAGCCAACATTAATTATTGGAATAAAAAAATTCAACAATCTCTCACTTATTGGGCTACATATTGTAATAATTATATCAAAAATCCTTAAGCACGTCTCTGTATGCTATTTACCTTTAGACTTCCACCTTAACAGCTTAATTCATCTCATATATTAATAATAGAATCAATGCGTCTTTCGTCACTTCAACAAATGTAACTAGACCCCAATGAACACCACATGAATATAATCAATGACATAGGTTAATATGAATAAGCAACATCAAATTTTCAAAAATATTGTTATCAATCATAAATAAATTTTTTTACTATGGTATTTTCAAAATTAATTATTTTAATATTAGTTTTTCCAAAATTAATTTTATCAATTCTTAAAAATATACCGGTCTCAATTGACTGTCCTTGTCCGTAGTCCAAACAAAGTTAAATTGAGCAATATGGGAGGTGGATATATATTAAAATAAAAAGAATTTACCTTTCAAAGGAATAATTTGAACAGACAAGTAACAAATTTGGTTTGACAGAAGGAGAAAGATTTGAGTGGTGAAGGAGGAGAAAGAAAAAGAGACTATATATGATGGAACGTGTGTGGTAAAAAATGAAAGAGGGAACAAACTTAATAAAGAGCAGAGCTAAACATTATTCTTATAGCATTAATGACTTATTATTATTATTATTATTATTATTATTATTATTATTATTATTATTATTATTATTATTATTATTATTATTGAATATCTGCAATTCTACAAAGTTTCAAGTAGTGGACCATTCGGTTCCCAGATTTGGAATTCCATTAACAAAATACGTGTGCTCACCTAAGCCTACTATCACTTGCACTGCTATTTTTAATTATATGCGTTCCTAGTCTACATGTCTGTCTTTTTCTAAGCTTGTTGTGTTCATTCTGCTGTGTGATGAATCAAGCAAATCAAAAGTTGCATGACCAGTGATTTCTCCAAAGTTGTTACACAGTTTATATCTATGATTACATTGGCATATGTATTATTATATAAATGTAAATAATTCTTTAGTCTTTTACCATTATTTGTGTCTATTAAATGATGAGGTGAAAGAAATAATAAAACATCATCGTGAATCAAAGGGTATAAGTTTGTTTGGGTTTAACTACTTATTTTGAGTTCAAACTCTGAGGATCGATCTAGTCGTGTTAATTAAGTACTGTGAAAATATTATTACTTATAATTATCTTATTCAATTTGAGCATAATTATCTTTTGCCTTTTTTAAAAAAATTGAGCATAATTGTTTTCCATATGAAAGATGAAAAGATGAAAGATACTTATCATACCACATAAGGAAATGTTAAAAATGCTTTATTAATGCATTTTCTTTAATAGAAATTTTTTTAGTGGAACCGGCAAGTCTACGATAACTATATACACACTATAATATATTGTGTGTTTTTAACTTATAAAAAGCTAGAGACTAATTCTTTAATAGACTGAGATTCATTTAAGAAAATATCTTCTCCAACAAATGTTCTTCCTTATAAACGAATTTTGGGATGGATATATATTAACTTTGTACATCAAATAAAATTGCTTAATAGTATATTATCAATTTATTTTTTTATTAGATGAATACTATACTATATATACAAATAAAGACAAACTTAAGGTGCTTAATCGTCTTATATGACCTTTTTTTTCTTACCGATTCTTGCATATATATAAAGTGAATAAATGGCCAACCATTTAAACTATTCAGAAATTGTATATGACTTAAAAAAATAAGTTGAGTGCAATATTTGGTAACCAATTAAAACGAGTTTGTCTTCTACTTTTGGATGTCTTCTACTTTTGGGATAGTGCGCTATGTTCATATGAATATATTTATATTTCCACATACTCACACTAAATGCCCTTAATTACCCACTACAAAGCCACCAAGTCCCTTTAAAAACATCCAACCCTCCAGCTTCACCTTCTCATAGGCCAAGTAACTGAGCCTCAGGTAAATGAACATTGCGTATCTCAGTATCTCTTGCATTTTTCATTCTAGCTAAATTGTTCTTTAATTTCTTGCTTGCTTATGAACATGCAAGAATTTAATTAATACTTTTATGTTTTTTTATATTTTAAGTTGGAATAAATTCCTTTTATATATATATATATATATATCACTTTCCTCGAAGCATGTTGAGTTCTTGAGACTTTTGAGTATTCATTCATGCATGTTAGTTAGCAACTTACATATGCTAGTAGTTGCCATTTCAAACAACATTTCATACAGAAAAGGAAGGACCCGTACGTCACATTGTTATGTCATGTATAATCAAATTCAATATTATATGACGTTATAAGATTAACTTAATGATAAAAGAAATAAAATAAAAAAGTTATCATGAGTTTAATTTTTCCTTATAACAAATATTAATAATTAACCATTAGCATTTGTCGTTTAAAAAATTTACTTGATGACTTACCAAGCAAGATCAGCATAGTGAAGGAAGATTTGTGTAATTTGTATGATCGATGTATTCAAATTCCATTAGTTGTCCCCATTTATATATATATATATATATATATATATATATATATATATATATATATATATATATATATATATATATATATATATATATAAAATGTTGGTGACATTTATAAACATATTGATTATTGAATTATTAAACAATACTTCCAATTATATTATGTCTGTAATTGGCGTATTGTATGGATTCATATAATTGAAGAGCAAGCTCAAGATTTTCTTATATTATTTAATCATATCATTAGCTTAACTATAATGTGTGTGTGTGTGTATATATATATATATATATATATATATATATATATATATATATATATATATAGCTTTAATAAAAAAAATATCGAAACTATTCTTTGCTGACTTTGCAGTAAATCATTTTGAGGTTAATTATTTGAAATTAACTTTGCTTCACATATCAGGATTACAACTCGTTTCTAGTTGTGTAAAAGAAAAGAAGACACAACATGGACTTTTGGAAGCTTTTCATTGTTGCATTATTGCCAGTGTTGAAGGTATTGTTGATTACTGCTGTGGGGACAATCCTCGCAATTAATCGCTTTAACATACTCGGGGAAACTGCCAGGAAAAACCTCAATACTGTAAGTTTCACCATTTTCTTTCTTAATTTATTTTATTTTGAATATTATTATTTATCTAAAGTTACAAGTTTATTAATTGTTAGCAAGCCATATTGCTCCTTGTTCAATATTTTCTATAAATAAAACTATTCGTATTTTTTTTTTTTACTATTGCTCTAGTAAGACATTCAATATAATTATTCTAGTTTATAAATATAGAAAAATTTTCTAGTCCAAGTATTTTTGGAAAGTAGCTTCACTCTTCAATTTTTTTTTCCAAGACACTTTTCAAGAATCAAGCTCACATGCCAACAATATTCAAAAATCACTATAGTTGCTACTAATATGACTTACTAATATATATGATTTTTTTCTTATACATATACAGATGGTATTTTATGTCTTTTCTCCAACTCTAGTTTGTAGCAGCCTAGCTGAAACAATAACTTTAGAGAACGTGCTTATATTGTAAGTTTGTTTTCTTGCTATACTTCTACATTTTCTTTTCAAACAAATTCTCCATGGATTAGCAAAGATGATTTTACAAATTTTGTAGGTGGTTCATGCCCGTGAATATTCTTCTCACATTTGTCATTGGGTCAGTTCTTGGATTGCTAGTTGTTAAACTAACTAGAGTTCCTCATCATCTTCAAGGCCTTGTGTTGGGGTGCTGTGCAGCAGGTCTCATCACTTGTATATTTGAAACTCTGTCTTATCAACATCATATGCATAGCATTTAAGAGTACAATTTTCATACATGATCACTTTCAATTAATTAAAAATCATGATATAGATACTTTTAAAGTATGTAGTACACCTTCTGCTCCTAACATATGTAGTCCTAGATTTTTTTATATAAATAAAAAACTAATAAATAGATGAAAAAAAAATTATAAAATTAATTTTATTATCATTAATTTATTTATAGATTTTATCGTTCATTATTAATATTATAAATGATACAAATAAAAAAATAATTAATATTACATTAAAAAAGTTAAAATGATAATTTTTTTCTTATCCAACAATTATTATGACCCGAAGAAAATATTATTCAACTTAACAATTTTATTATACAAGATAATTTAATGTGGATGACGATTTGAGATTTGAAATGTTTGATTTCTGCAGGAAATCTGGGAAACTTGCCTATAATTTTAGTTCCAGCTGTCTGCAAACAAAGTGGCAGTCCTTTTGGAGATGTGAATGTTTGCTACAAAAATGCACTAGCATATGCTTCTCTATCAATGGCAGTATGACACTAACTCCAAACATTTGGAAGTTCAAGAACCCATTTAGCTTGAAACAATATTTTGTGTCATTTTTCTTTCTGTTTTCGCAAATCACAAAAATGCATGTTATCTTATTTTTACTTTATTTTCTATTTTGAAGTATTTATACAAGAAATAGTGATAAAACAACATGATGACATTTTTATGACTATTTAAGACTTTTTTAACTGTGTTTTTTGTTTTTCAGCTAGGATCCGTTTACATTTGGTCTTATGCATACAACCTTGTTCGATTATATTCACCGAAGATTTCTAATGAAGTCAAAGTTGATGACAATTCCATAGTAGAAAATCCAGTGTCCACAACAAAATCTGATCCAGAAAACCCTTCAACATTTTCCACAGAATTACCATTTGTTAGTGCTGATGATAGATCACAAACCGAAGATCATGTGAAGCACTTTGAAATTCAATGTACAGGGCATAATGGGCAAGTGGAGGAGGTATATATATAGTACATTTGTTCCAATATAACTAGATTAATTGCGTTTACTTTTTTGAATGACATGAATTTCTACCCCTTTCTCTTCATCCAATTATAATCTTATGTAAATTATATTTGATAGTACTTATGATCATAAATTTAATGCGTTTTACAGGTATCAAAAAACAGAACGATTATGAACCATTTGATAATATTAGTCCAAAAAGTCAACCTGAAGGTACTATTCACTCCTTCCACGATTGGAGCGGTAAGTAAAAAAATTCTTGTATTTATTTATTTGATAGTCTTCATATTATTTTCATTCAATTCATTGAGCACAAAGGGAATGATGTTTAGAATGAGGCATCCTAGTTATGGACAAAACTTACATATGTGTTTTTAGTATTTCTCAATTAAAATTGCAATTTGATGTCGATAATTTATGTTGACCTCTAATGTAAACTTTTATCATACAAATTATTGAAGTGATCGAGATTCCAATTCTAATTAAAGAATGATGCTAAAAATACTTTAGAAATTAGATGTAAATTTTATCTTAAAATCATTTCAAATTCAAGACTTGACTAAAAATAACTTAGTCATGTGTTACTTATGATAATTAAGTTCTAAAAAACAACCTTGTTAGTTCCTAACAAAGATGCTTTCTCTTTTCCTTCTTTGCATGTAGATTATTGGTTTAATAATTGGTGTAGTCCCTCAATTTCGGAAACTATTAGTTGGTGATAATGCTACTCTCCGTGTGGTTGAGGACTCGGTAATCATGGTGGGGTAAGTGTCCCTTGCACCTAAGTTTAGTTATTAAGTGAAATTAAAATTGAAGGTACATTAATTAGATGATCGCACACTTTTATTTTCCCCAATTTGCAGGTATGCATGCATTCCAGTAATGACTTTGTTGGTTGGAGCAAATCTTATCAAAGGTAAATAAAACAAAAAATGAAATTCTCAATTAGGGTTGAGTTGAATTTAGAAGTTGTGATTTGAAAAAATATGGTGACAAAACTGGTTGCATTGTTCAGGTTTGAATGGACTAGGAAAGCAACTTCCACTCATTATTGGGGTTACGATGGTTAGATGTATTGTCTTGCCAGCAATTGGTATAGGTGTAGTGAAAGGTGTTGTTCGTCTTGGATTGATCCATCCTGATCCATTATATGAGTTTCTTTTGCTGCTTCAATTTGCCCTTCCTCCTGCAGTAGCCATGAGTAAGTAAAATATGAAATTTAAATGTGCATTTGTGGCCAAAGTAAATTATTACATTAATTCCAATATGATTTTCTATTTTCTTAGTTTCATGCCCGCCCACACACATATGTATTATTAAGTAGCATCATATAGGATGAAACTTTTACAAATAACTAATTGATCCGAGGAATAATAGACTCAAATCATTTAAGCAAATAATTAGGAATTCAAATCCTAATTTTGCATAGGTAAAAACCTAATTAAGAGGGAACAAATCACCTTATGTGTGATAACATATCCTCCAAAGAAATTAATCTGTGTAACTAATTAGCAATACTCCTTGCAATCATATACGCTACCAAAAAAATTATATATATGAAGGAACATTATTGCCCTCATTATTGTTAAACTTAATTTAGTTCTTTTACATTTTCTCCGAGCGAGATTATTTTTTTGTCAATTTGAATTATCTACTGGATACCATTTAAAACAAATGAATAAATTATTCTCACATTGAATAAAACAATAAATAATTTACTCACCTTGAAAATTTATGACATCTTCCACTTATATTTCTTAATTTTCAAAGAGAATTAATTCAAGCAAGATATCTGAATTATTATAAACTTTTAAATATATTTTTAATTTCTATGAATAAAAAAATATTTCTTAATTTGTCTACCTATCTATCCATTGATAGTATGCACAAATCTAACTTCACATGAGCATATGTTTACTCTCACTATGATATATAGTTGCTATTAAATGCGTGATTTTTCCTCAAAAAATTAAATGCGTAATTTACAATACTTTTTTTTAAGAGAATTTACAATACTAATTATTGGCTCCCTTCATAGATATCCATGTAAGTGTTCACTTTTGTTGCTAGAAAAAATCTGAACCATTTTTTCTATATTTAGTCGGAAATATACTTAATTTTATGAATGTGCCAGGTACGATCACTCAATTATTTGGAGCTGGTGAAGGTGAATGCTCAGTTATCATGCTTGCAACTTATTCCTGTGCAGCAGTTTCAGTAACACTTTGGAGCACATTTTATATGTGGCTTGTACTATAATTATTTGACAGTGGAAGATCTCTATTAACGCTTCACAAATGCCTCACTCTTTAAAAAAATGCATTTTAGTGGATATATAGCTAAAAATATACGTTTTACTAAATTAGGAACTGTTTAAGATAAATCAAGCATATTTGTTGTAATTGACTTGTAATTTTATGCTATAGTACTTGTTTGTAGCCGAAAACAAAATGAAGAATGGAAACAAGAAATCAAAGCAAAGATCACTATTTCATTGGGCCAATCTAGCTTAATAACAATAACCATAACGGAGTTGTTATTCACTCTTCCCTCAAAATTCCACAATTATTCATCCCCCAAATGTACTACGAAATTGTATTTCTGCATAACAAGAAATACCAAAATTACACACTGCAGAATCATGATTCTATTGTGTATAGTTTTTACACCCTTTGTTATACAGTAAAAACATAATTTTGTAGTGCATCTAAGACGGCGAAAAAAGAACATAATTATAAATATAAGTTACTTTTTTCAAAGTAATCAAATTAATTTATCACTCTTAATAGTACTCAATATATTTTTGTATCGGATACAACTTATCATTTATAAAGGTAATCAAATTAATTATTATAAGAATTACCTTTATTAATCATAAACAAATCAATTCATGAAATTATTTTGATTACATTAAAAAGAGTAATTTATGCAGTCATTAATTTAAATTTAAATAAAAAAATATAATTCATCCAAAAATTAATTTGATTACTATTAAAAAAACTAATGTGTGTCATCACTAATATAATTTGTATCAAAATTAAATTAATTCAAGTAAAAATATAATTTAATTCTGCAATTAATTTTTTCTAAAAAATACCTAACTGAAACACATTTCTATTGTATAAAAAGGGGTGCAAAAAATTACACAACAAACGTGTTTCCGTTTTGAATTTTATATGTGAAAACATGTTTTTATTATGTAATTTTTTCGCTCTCCCTTTTTATACAATGAAAATGTGTTTTTATTTTTATATATGGAGAGGAGGAGAATGTGCAACACCACTGCATGGTATGAAATTGAATGTTCTTAGAGATTCAAGACACCTAATGTATAACCATGACACTTGGGCATGCACTAGAAGGTAGTGGTGGCATGTATGCAAAGAGAGGAAATTTAAATTTGCATTTGAGTGAGAAATTGGGTTGAAAACGAAAACACACCAAACATAGATAAGAGAAGAGAACTAAAGAAGCATATGTTATATATACAAGAAGGGACGTGGGTTGTGGCGGATTTTCGACGATCAAAGATAAGAAGGATGAGTTTATTTTCCCAAACTTTCACTCATTAAGTTTTATTTATTTTGCTTCCGAAGTGGAATTTTCATGCATTTTATTGATTGAAGAGTTTGATATATATGTATTATAAGTCTAAATTTTTGTTACACTATCAATTAATAAGAAATTTTTATTAATACAATTTTCAAGATAATTATTATAAAAGTTAATAATTTTATTATTTTATATATATATATATATATATATATATATATAATTTGTGATTGTTTCATTGTGTTAAGTTATTTTTGTTTGATGGGTATAATGATATTGTTAACATTATAATTAATCAATGTTTAATTTTTTGAAACCTGTTGCACATATCAGGACTTGATTTGTAGTTATACAAGAGAAAAGAAAAGAAAGACAAAATTAAAATGGACATCTGGAAGCTTTTTGTCATTGCATTAATGCCAAATCTGAAAGTACTGCTGATTACTGTTCTTGGCACCTTCCTTGCAATTAATCGCTTTGACATACTCACAGAAACTGCCAGGAAAAAAATGAATACTGTAAGTTTCACCTCCTTGTCTTAAAGACACCCTCTTTTTCAACCTAAATATATAATATACAATGTTCCAAAATTAAGCAAATGCTCCTTATATATATTTAAATAAAATGATTTTTACAAAAGGAGTTTAGTTGGTTGAAAAAGAGTGGATGAGCTGTTTTAAATTTTCTAGTATTTATTTTTAATTTCTACTAATAAAAAATAAAATAAAATGATTTGTTTCTCTTACCAGATTAACATACTCTTCAAAATATTATTTTATATGTTCAAAATAATTGATGACATTAGATTAATTAATAAGAAATATATAAAAATATGATTTATAAAGAAAATTACATGTGAATGTAATGTTCTGTTTTGATACCATGACATATTAAATAAGTTTTGTTCCATCACCCTGGTGCCCCACTTGGCTCACA
This sequence comes from Glycine soja, assembly GCF_004193775.1. Lineage (NCBI taxonomy): Eukaryota > Viridiplantae > Streptophyta > Magnoliopsida > Fabales > Fabaceae > Glycine > Glycine soja. Next base: position 33,992,916 of record NC_041004.1, read on the forward strand.
AGTCCATGAGCTACACCAATGCGGTTGATACATTAATAGTTAATGTCTTAACTTGAAGGTGAAGACCAAAATTAAAAATAAAATAAAATTAGAAGAACTTAAAAATCTTTTTTATAGAAATAAAATGTTTTTTTTACAAATAGGTTATTTAAGTCCGATTAAAAATTACAAAAATATTGTAGATACGACACTTTAACTTCTTATTTAATAGGTCTTATTCACTATTGTCTAGTTTTTAATAAATTTTTACCCAATAATAAAAAACATATTAGAAGAAGTGTGTAAAAAAAAGACTTAAATATATTTTTGTCCCTTTAAGTTAGTGCTTTTTGATTTTTGGTTCTTATAAGTTTATTTTTCTAATTTTATTTCTTGTACATTTATGCGTTTTCAATTTTGATATTAGTAAGATATTTTGTTCATTTTATTTCCTATAAGACTGCATTTTTTAAATAAAAAAATTGTCCCTATATGTGTAAACTTATGAGACTATAAATGAAAAAAATTAGAATCTTAAAAAGATTAAAATTAAAAAAAAATATAAATTTATAAGGATTAAAAATAAATAAAAGACTTAAAAGAACTAAAATTAAAAAAATACCAAAGATTAAAATTAAAAAAATGAATTTAAAAGGATAAAAAATGAAACAACACTAACTTACAAAAAATCAAAAACATATTTAAGTTTATAAAAATATTGCTACCCACGTTTTAAAAATTAAATAAGAAGTTGTTCAAAAGAAATATGAAAATCAGGGCACATGTATTATTTCTTAATTGGTTTTTATATCCTGCATGGGAAAACACTGCCCATATTAATATATTCATTATATCCCTAAAAGCTTGTGCTAATAGTGTATTAAGATTGGAAGGGGGAAAAAATACGTGATGTGCTTAGCAGTTAGCCATACAATTTTTTATGTAAGTCTTCTGTAAAAAAAAGTTTTATATAAAACTCATACTTGACTTTCTTTACATATGGTATATTTTGTCTTTTCTCCTGCTCTTGCTTGTAGCAGCCTGGTTAAAACCATAACTTTAAGGAGTATGATTACACTGTAAGTTTTCACATTGGTCTTCAAAATTAAAATTTCTCAATTTTGTTGGTTTAATAAAGATGCTTCGATGAATTATATACAGGTGGTTCATGCCACTGAGTATTCTTCTCATAATTATTATTGGGACAGCTCTTGGATGGTTACTTATTAAAATAACTATAGTTCCTCGGCAAAATCATCAAATTGGGTCCCTTTTACAAATTAATTATCAAAATGGGTCTGTTTCAATTTTATTTACCAAGGGGGTCTATTATTTTACTACAAAGCGCCTACCTGAGGAGCGCGTTCCACCAGAACGCGACACGTGGCTTGACTGGACAAGACGATGTGACAGGGGTGGTCGTGCCTGCCTGCCAGGCGCTACCTGTCGTGCCTACCTGCCAGGCGCTACCAGTAGTGGTGGGGTCCCTGGCACGTCCCTGTTCCCTATAAAACCATCTGCCCTCCGTTTCATTTTCACACAAAAATCTTGAAGCTAATCGGAAACCTTGAAGCTGAGTTGAAACGTGTTAAAGCGCTTTATAACGGTTAGAAATTTTGTTCAAAACTAGTAAATATTTTTTATCTTCAATACATTATAGCATTAATTAATATTTATTTTGTTGATGATAATAATGATTATATTTTGTAGGTGCATAAACAAATTGACACAAACTATAAAATGAAATAGTAATTTTGTTTATATTTTTTGTGTGATAATTAGTAATTTTTGGTAACTTAATAATTTATTTTTTGGTTATAATTATGTTTTATTTGTTTGTTGATGACAATAATTATTTATTGTAGTAGTTTTTATGTCTAGCACATTACTATTATTATTAGTTAAGCTCATAATTATTGATGTTGTTGGTATATTTTTTTAATAGCCAAAATTTATACATAGACATTAAAAATAAATGCTGATTGTTTTGCGTCATGAGTGTGCGAAGTAGGAAATTGTTGTGACAGTAATTTCATTTATTTAGAGTAATTTGTTGTTGTTAATTTATTTTAGGTTAATAATTTATGTTATGTTAATATATTTTTTATATTATTGTTTGTTGACGACATTAATTATTTATTGTAGGTATATTTTTGAAAAATGAATTCAATTATTACACTCGTCTATTTAAATGGTAATATGTACGAAACTGATGATGGTATCACATTTGAAGGCCCTAAAAAAGCTATTCAAATAAAGCGTGGTATTAGTTTTGAGAGTTTAAAAAAAAGGATACACGACAAGGTAAAATTACAAAAACATGAAAGTATATCTACTATCACTTGTAGATTTTTAGTTGCAGATAAATATATTGCACTGCAAATTTGTGACGATGAAGATGTTGAAACAATGATTCAAAGTTTTGAACAACAACAAGAAATGTCTGTCATAGAATTATGTGTTGAAGTTGATGTTGCGGGTGCTTCTGCAATTAATTTGACAAATTCATTGTTATCATGCGGAAATAATATGTCTCACAATGAATCGGGTAGTGCAACAGTTGGAACAAATTCAGAAGAAGATTTTGATGATGATGATGATTATTTAATATCTAATTCATACGCTGAGGACTCATTAGATGATGATGAGGATATTAATGAAATGTCTGACACAGATGATGAAGCTGCCCGTTTGATCGAACCACTTACAGTTGTGCAATCGGGAGAAGGTATATTTATTGTTATATATAAATAAATATTATAATATTTAAATAATTCTCTACCCTTGAATTATAAATTTTTGGTATATTGTTTTTGTAGGTGGAAGTCAGACTCCATTTTGGGATTCTGCTTCTCACTATAGTAATATTAATTGGAGTTATCTTGACCAAGAAGAAATTTGCAGTTTAGATATGGAATCAAATTTTAATATGGGTCAAGAATTATATGTTGGTATGGAATTTGATACCAAAAGCGCGGTAAAAAATGCATTACAACAATATGTAATGAAAGTACATCAAAGTTTCAAAGTTGTTGAATCTAAATCACAGAAATATGTCGTCTGTTGTGGAAATAGAAGCGATGACATCCCATGCCCTTTTTATATGAGGGCAATTTTATCAAAAAAAACTGATACATGGAAAGTTACGCAATGGGGAGGACCACAGTTGCTTGAATATGAGTATAACTCAAGACCATGATAAATTGGATTCTGATTTGATTGTCACTTGTGTACTAGGTATGATTATAAATTTTCATTCTTATTTATCCTTTTTTTTGTGTTTGTTGGTGTGGTGTACAATAATTTTTCGTACTTATTTTTATAGGGATGATCAAAGAAGATCCGTCACTCAAGATTTCTTTGATTCAAGAGAGGATCAATGGAATGTTTAATTACAACATTTCGTACAGGAAAGCGTGGAAGGCAAAGCAAAAGGCAATAACAATTGAATATGGCGACTGGGATGAGTCTTATGCCATTCTTCCGTCATGGCTGAAACACATGCAAAATCATTCGCCAGGATCGTATTATCAAATTTGTGAAACCGCCTATTGTTGGGCATCGTTCCCATGCCCATAACTGAATCAAGAGAGTGAAACCGCCTATTGATTTAGCATGATAGTCTGTTGCGATGCACATCTCTCTATAAAGGTTACCCAGAAGAGCAGCTCCCCATGCATAAGTGCTGCACTCTCTAAGGTCTCTCAAAAATTGCAAATATCTCATTGGCACCCTTTTGCTGCTTTTGTCAACAAACATCACGCCTCCTATGAATCTTAAGATCCAAGCTCGAGCAAATCTTTCAAGCCCTTGTTGGTTGCCTATGAAATCATTAATATTTGCAAATTGAGAAGTCAGCCAACTAAATAAAAGTGAGTTCCCGTCAACTGCATCATCGTCAGGCATGACACCCAATAATTCATGGCACAACTCAAACCAATCAATATTTGTATTGCCGGTTAAAGGTCTTCCATCCATAGAAATACCAAGTAGCACAAAAACATCTTGAAGGGTAATAGTTGCCTCGCCACACTTCAAATGAAATGTATGTGTTTCTGGTCTCCACCTTTCAATAAAAGCATTAACTAATGCTCCATTTATCTTCAATTGCGCCAATTTCATTATCGGGTACAAACCCGAAACTTGTAATAAAGGAATAATTTCCTCGGGCGGTGCTTCTCTATGATTATACAGTGGTGTAGCTCGTCGAATTTTTAACGTCCTTTGATTAGCACCATTCCAAATATGTTGTGATATATGGCTTTTTTGCATCCACAGTAAATCATCCTCTAATGGTCCATATGCCACGTCATAATGATTAGATGATGATGAACTTGCCATATTAAAACTCCTGTATAACAAGAAAAAAAATTAATAATCACACATATCATAAATAATTAATAATAAATTACAATATTTAAATACATTTTAAATACGTACGCAAACAATATTCTAAAAAAATACATAATTTAAATTTTAGAAATGAACACATAATTTAAGTAAATGAATTATAATGACACACACACATATATATATATATAGCAGTAATTTCAGCAATTTTTTTTTCTTAATTTTAACTTTTTATTTTAAAAGTTATTAATTATAATTTAGAGTTTAATTTTAATTTTAAACTATTGATATATTGTATCAAACTCAATATGTCTTTCTTTTTTAAATACGCTCAATAACAATATTATAGTAATATTTATTATTAATTTTAATTAAAATTATATTCTAGAAATTAAAATTATCAACCCAACAACAACAAAGTCTTACAATTGCAAATAACATCAATTATAACTAATATAATTAAATATTAACAAAAATAATAATGTAATATTTAAATAACAAATCATAAATAACAATATTATTATCTATAATTATCTTCAACAATAAATAACAATTTTATATTATTATAAAATCAAAAAACAAAGCACTAAAAATATATATCAATTTAAACTGCCTATCTATCATAAAAAAAATATAACAAAGCATTACAAATATAACACACTATCAAACTAATAATAATTATCTCTACAAATAAATCCACTAAAAAGTATAAATTGCCTATATGCATATATATATATATATATATATATATATATATATATATATATATATATATAACAATTTATATAGTATTTAAATAACAATATTATTATCTATAATTATCTTCAACAATAATTAACAATTTTATATTATTATAAAATCAAAAACAAAGCACTAAAAATATATATCAATTTAAACTGCTTATCTACCTATAAAAAATATATAACAAACCACTAATAAAGTAATACACTATCAAACTAATAATAATTACCTCTACAAATAAATCTACTAAAAAATATAAACTACCTATTTGCAAAAAAAAAAAATTAAAATATAACAATTTATATACATTAAATAAATTAAAAACACAAAATAAAAACTAACCAACCAAACAAGGGAAGGGGAACCTGCAAACAGGGGGAGAAGCCTTGCTGCAAAAAAAAAAAAAAAAAAAAAATATATATATATATATATATATATATATATATAAATATTAAAATATAAAAATTTATATAATTTAAATAAACAAAAAAAAACAAAACCTGTTGGGGAGGGGGGAACTGCAGGGGAAGAAGGGGACTGCTTGAGGGGGAGGGGGGTGGGAGCACACGAAGGATGCTTGAGGGGGGGGGACAGCCTGGGTGGTGGTGGGGTTTGGGGGAGGGGGGGACCATTTAAGGCGCCTGGACGCGCCTGGGGCCAGGGCGCGAACCGAGGCGCCTCGGGCAGGGCACGAGTCAACGCGCCTGCGTGCAGGGCGCGACCCTTAGCGCCTGCATGCAGGGCGCGACCGTACGCACCTGGTTGCAGGGCGCAACCAGCCCCTGTCGCCACCGCCTGCCACCACCTGCAACGAACACCACGTGTCGCGTTCCTCCGGTAAGCGCCCCTCAGGTAAGCGCCTTCAACCACCAGAACAGCACCCCAAGGTAAATAAGAATGGAACAGACCCATTCTGGTAAATTTTTTGTAAAAGTGACCTACAATGGTGATTTTGCCATAATTCCTCATCATCTTCGAGGTCTTGTGTTGGGGTGTTGTGCTGTAGGTACATACGTAGCTTACAAATTTTTATTTATTATTTTAAAAAATTAATAGGATTTTTTTAAATATTTGTGATGTGCTAACCATACCAAAAACTTGTATTTATGATCATTATTGAAGATCTAGAGATCTAAAAAAATTGATATTAATTGTAGGAGATGGTAGAAAATACGATGTAACTACTAACATAAAAAGTATTGCAGAACTATATAGTTGCATATCATTATGGGCCAATTTGTTTAAATTTAAGTAATTTAAAAAAAAGAGATTTAAAAAAATGATTTTTTAATAAATAGTTAGAAGTTGCTTCTCAAAAAACATAAAATTATTTTTTTAAAATAAAAATATTTTAGACAACACTTCAAAAGAAAATAGATAAATAAATTCCTTATTTTATCAATAAAAATGTTTATTTTTTTATAACAAAAAACTTTAACAAACATACCTAATATATACTTCCTCGATTTTTCTGTTTGACATTTTAACACTCTTTTATTTGTTGTTTTCCAGTTCTAATGCTTTTTTTTTTCAATTCCATCTTTAGCAATTAATTAATGTGTGCTTTTAAAGAAATTAATTAATGAGTGACAAGGAAAGCAACAAGAAATTAATTAGCTATTTTGATGAAAATTAAAAGATTTCTTAATTCTGCTTGTTCCATAACCTTTAATGTGCGTGTCTTTGGAGTTTGATGTCTACAGGAAATCTGAGAAATTTGCCTCTTATTATAGTTCCAGCTATCTGCAAGGAAAGAAGCAATCCATTTGGAGATGTGGATATTTGATACAAAAATGGACAGGCATATGCTTCTCTGTCATTGGCAGTATGATACTAACTTAGAGGATTTGGAAATTAAGTCTTTGAAACGAAAAATGGTTTCTACTGATATTTATATGACATTTAATGTGTTATATAAATATAGGTTGAGATTATGTACAAGTATTGAATCATGACTATCTAATAATTTCTTCCATAAAAAGTTATAAAACACTTTTTTTGCTCCAATATATTAATTATTATTAGGTGAAATTCACATGAGACCTATTAAATAGAAAGTGATCAATTGCAAATGATTACATGATTTTTTGACACTAACATGAACATGAATTTCATTTAATAATTAAAAATGATAAGTAAAAAAGAATGTGTTGTTGATATAAAGCATCACATCACATATATAGTAATTAACATTAGGAACAGGTTTGTGTATATACGATGCGAAGGACATTTGTCTCCCCTTAGACATTTTTCTGCAAATCACGACGGTGAAAATATGCTTAAATGAGTTCCAAACCTGGTGTTCTAACTTCAGGATGATCCAACGGTTAACGAATCCGGAATTATCATTTGACTGAGACGGGTTTGGATGTATGCAGGAAAAAAGGGAGGATTTTGGGAGAGGAAGAAAGGAAAACGAAATTGAGAGAAAGAGAAAGCATATAGAAGTATCGTCAATCTGAAAACTGACCTAACATGTCTCTATTTATATAGTTAGGGTACTCACAACCTATTATTTACTCTATTTTTTTTATTTTTATTATTTCATAAACAATAACTTTATTTTATTTCCTATCAAATGAATAAATAAAATATCATTTTTATTTTCCTTCATACCATTATTTTTATTAATAAAATTATTTTTCCTTATTTATTTAATTATAAAAACCTCATCATTTTTCTAAAATTATTTATTTTTAATTAAAAATCCTTTTTAATTTATTTTATGAAAAATGGAATGTTACATATATAATGCCTCAATGTAAAAGAGTATAAAACACATAACCAACATATACACATTACAACACAAGCAGATTGCAATTTGGAGAAATTCTGACTTTCTTCAGCGGGTTGAGTAATCCAATTGGATTCAACTTGTTGGATAAATTGCTCTTCCTCTTTTGACTTCAATGTAGAACATGATATTATTGAACATTTTTAGTTTAGTATTTTCATATTCTTTTTCATCTTATTTGAACTCTCTTTGACTCTTATTTTACCACCATAACTTAGTTTTGGTCTTAGGCAAATAATTGGACTTAATTGATAATTGTTGCTTATTTTTGGATTTTGTGATTACTTGACTTATATGTCTTGTATAGGACCTATAGGATGCTACAGAACTCCATATGGAGCATATGAGTAGTCCCTGGAAAGCTAAGAAAAAGAGCTATAATTTTATCAGAACTAAACTGGTCATTTCTGTCATTTTGAGGGTCATTTAAGGCTTGGAAGTCAAAGCCACTACACTTGGATTTTGGGCTACGAATTTTAGGTCTTTACATTATGTAATTAGCTTAATTAGAGAGATTAATTAGGCCTAATTAGGACCCATCCATTACTTCTTATTAGTTAGAGTATATATTAGTGTAGTTAGTTAGCTAGAATCATTTTTCACAAAACAAATTTAGAAACTTCTAGTACAAGTTTTGAGATCAAACTCTTTTCTCTCTTTTTCTCTCAATTGTTCTTCATCTTTCTTCAACTTTGTTTTTCTCTTTTCTTGCTCAATTTTCATTGTTCTTCCATTGGTGATGACTATGGAAGGCTAAACAACTAATTAATCCAAGGATCCAATAAATCAATGAGGAATTTGAGTTCTGGTTAAGTATTTCGAGTTTTGTTGTGAATGGTCATCCTCTTCCCCAATTTTATTTTTGTATATATGATTCTGAATGTGTTTAGGATTGGAAATAAATTAAGCTATTGATTAATTTCCTAATTCGAATTTAATTACAAATTAATTGGATGATATTTCAATTGGATTCGTGATCTCAATGTATTTAGGGATTAGTTTGATTGAATTACATATAATGAGATTGATTGAACTTTCATGATATGATCATCATCTGTAGCAAACTATGATAATTCAAATGGCTTGGATTTGATAAATTGGATTGGTGCTCTTAAATCCGTTTCATTTCTGTTTTTATGTTTCTGTAATTCTACATTTTTGTTTTTTGTGTTTTTACAATTCTACATTTCTATTTATGTAATTTTTTTCAATTTTCCACAACTTATTTATTGAAATCCCTTGCAGTGTATAAGTGGATTAAAGTCAAAACCAAATTGGATTGTGTCTCTGAGTCGACCTTGGTTATTCATGTACTATAAAATGAATCCTAGTTTGTTTTGGAACAATTCAACAATTCTTATCAGATATTCAAGTAGAATGCTCCTTAGGCACATTTTCAGGGGAGTCAGGGTCTAAAACTCGAACCTCAAAATTGAATTTATCCTTTTTAATTGATTCCTTGGTTCTTTCGATAAGCCATTTTGTTAACAATAAGTGTTAAGTCATTCAGTTTTGTAAATAGATAATTAGATAGTTAGTATTTTTACTTCTCATTATCTAGGATAAGTACCAAGGTACATTTGTATTGTAATTTGATCAATGAGATTTCATTATTTCAGCTTTTCAAAGCATTCATTCTTCTCTCCTTTTTTACCTCTTCAGCTGAACCTTGCATTTTTTACATGGTATCAAAGCCTTTTCTTTTGTTTCAAGGAACTTCTTTTTCCTTATAGACATGTATCTTCTTTTAGAGATAATTTTGGAGTGAATAGGCAATTTAGTTCCTGAGATTGTACCCATTTTGTATATTAGTCTCTAACTTAATGTTAAATGCAAAATAGTCCATATCTTTGGATACGTGTTGCAAAATAGTCCTTCCGTTAAATTTTAAAGTAACGTTGTTAGTGAAGTCAATTTTAGTGTCACGTGGACTATCCAACATGACACTAAAGGATGACGTGGCATGGTATGTGGACGTGCCTCTTAAAAGATGTCACGTCATTTGATGATAACAAAACGAGTAAATAGGCAATTTAGTCCCTGACTTTGTACCCCTGTTGCATATTAGTCCCTAACTTAATGAAAAATTCAAAATAGTCCCTATTTTTGCATAAGTGTTGAAAAATAGTCCCTAACTTAAAAGATGCCAGAAATCGTGCTTAAAGTGTTCATGCATTGCGAAGGTTGTACCTTGCACGATTTCAGGCAACGCAAATTCCTCCTTGGATTCCTTGTCATATTTTGATTTCTCTGGTTTTTTCTCTTCTTCTTTCTTTTCTTCTTTCTTTGCTTTTTTCTCCTCCACTTTATTTTTCTTTGGTTTTTTCTCTTCCTATTCAGAACCCAAAAAAAAAAAAAATCAGAACCCGGAATGATACATTGATGGTAATTGAAGAAAAAAAAAGAGGAAAAGAGAATGGTTATGCAGACCTCGCCCATTGGTGTGGACGACTGCAGAGATAAGGTTGTTGCGGTGGATTTTTGGTTATTTTTATTTGTGCAAGTGTGTGTGGGTTCTTTTTCTTATATATGCCTCAATTGGTTCAGAACCATTAGATTTGAAGAAGTCACTCATTCTATCATCATCAAATGATGTGGCACTAAAATTGACCTCACTAACAGTGTTATTTTAAAATTTAACGAAAAGACTATTTTGTAACACTTATGCAAAGATAGAGACTATTTTGAATTTTTCATTAAGTTAGAGACTAATATGCAACATGGGTACAAAGTCAGGGACTAAATTGCCTATTTACTCATTTTGTTATTATCAAATGACGTGACATCTTTTAAGAGGCACGTCCATGTGTCATGCCACGTCATCCTTTAGTGTCACGTTGGATAGTCCACGTGACACTAAAATTGACCTCACTAACAACGTTACTTTAAAATTTACCGGAAAGACTATTTTGCAACACTTATGCAAAGATAGAGACTATTTTGCATTTCACATTAAGTTAGGGAATAATATGCAAAATGGGTAAAATCTCAGGGAATAAATTACCTATTCACTCGATAATTTTGTTTGAGGAAGATTTGGCACTAAATATAAACACCTCTCAAGTTGGAATTTGAATCTTGATTCAGCATGATGTTTCTAAGGAATGTTGTGTTTTATGATCCTAGTTATGGATTCAACAATCTAATTCCTTTCCTTGATCCATGGTTTCATCATTCACAACTTGTATCACACCATCTCAACTTGATATACCTTCTACAATATCCATTTAAGACACTAATCCACCTAGACATTTTCACTAGAAATCTTAGACCCTCACATATTTCAAGAGATTATCATATAAAATAAGGGATTTTCACCGATTCGGGTCAACTCATGACCTAACTCGATCCAACCCAACTCATATTGGGTTGAATCTTCTAAATGTTCGAATCAAATCCGACTTAATCCAATTAAGACCCGATCATATACGAATTGAGTAACGAATACTATTTTTTTCAACCTGACCCAACCCAAATCATATAATTAAATTTATTATTATATATAAATTAATTATTAAATACAAAACACATTATTTTTTAGCTCACATACTATATTAAATTATTAAATTAAACCATTATGATTTTTTCTTTTTTAAGTTGTTGTTTTATCCCTGTCTTGATTTTGCTTATGTTTTCTCATGCTAGTACAATATTTTATTTCTATCTAAAATAAAAATATTGTATTAACATTAAAATAATTAATTTTATTAGTCAAATATTTTTAAAATTTGATCTCTTTTAAATGCATTTAGTCAATATATGCTTACAAAATTTTAGGTAAAAATAAATTATTATTATTATAAAAAAATATTTTTGTAAAATATAAAATATTTTTTAAATATTCAAATTCAATTAACCTAACTTAACCCGTTTATGATCGAATTGGATTGGATCAGGTATAAAAAAATACACAAACTCAATTCAACCCAACTTGTTAAATTTTGATCACATTGAGTAACGGATTTAGTCAAACTCAATCCGCCCAACCCATCAACACCCCTTATAAATTTACTTTGATGAGTTCATCCACCAAGCCTAATTCCAACATCAAATATTCTATTTGATAATTACATTTCCTATGATGCTCTATGCCTCTATCTCCCAAAAACAAACATTTTTCTGAAGAATCAATCTCATACACAGAAACATCCAACATGATTGTTAGGAACAGGCTATTGATGCTTAATTTTCAGCTCTTTCAAATAATAACACTTAGATTATCACATCTCAGCCCGTTAGAAAGATGACCATCAAATCCAAATGAGTCTTCAAAGTGAAGTATAAAGAAGATGGATCCATTGAAAGGAACAAAGTTAGGCTAGTTGCAAAGGGAGTTTGCCACTAAATTAATAGTTTGTTAATCACGCACCATACTAAGCTAACTAACCTAAACTTCCTTTGTTAATTAACATATGGCACAAATCAAAATATTTTTCACGATAGCTAATTATGTCTGTTTTGAGGTAAAAATCATTAATCAATTAAAAAATTGTTATGCAAACTGAAATTTGTTAAATCTGTTAAGCACGTGCAAAAAGATAAATAAGAAAGGAAAATGTTAATCCAACCCAAAAGAAAACATGATTTTTTTGAAAATGTGCAGTAGTACAATGGTAGATAGGCATGGTGTTGCTTTTGTGGGGGGAAAAGGAATCCTTTCTTCATGCAGATGATGGTCATCTCCTCATATATATGAATATTATGACGAAATAATTTTAATGTTAGTCTTAAAATACTCAATAAAAAATATATTTTATGCTAGTATCAGCTTGATGAATCAATATATAATTTTTAAAAAGAAAGGTACATATATTATAAAATAAACTTAATTAAAATATAATGACAGTATAAATACCATTTATACAATTATTTAAAAATAGACGGTGTCATGTGTGTTAAAGTTGTTAATTTTTGTAATAACTATTTTAAAGGTTATATTTAAAATGATTTCTAATTTATTGACACTATAAAAATCTTTAAATAAAATGAAACTCTGATAAAGAAAAGTATGTATTAAAAGATTAAAAGAAACATGAACTTGTAGATAATCATTAATTATTGTTAAAAAATTAATAAGAAATATTTTGCAAGGCTTTAAAAGGGAAAGCGATTGTTTTTAAAAAAAAATACTGTACATATCAAACTTTTTAAACTTGAAGTCATTCTAATCCCAAAGGCCAAAAGTAAAAGAGTAAAAGAGGGTTATTTTATTATATGATCATACAGGACAAGGAAGTATTACGCATACATGCCGGCCGGATCCATTCTTCGTAGGTTTGACTAAATTTATTATTTAATTTGTCTAAGGGAGTTATTTAAAAAAAATGCTATTTTTTCTGACAAATAATCATTATGCACCATGCATCTAAATTTCAAGGATGTGACAAATAATCATTATCCTGAAATGCTTAATGCCTTAGATGACTCAACAGCATAATAGATATACGGAGATAATAAATATTTATAAACTATCAAGAAGACAATCCAATCGAGATATTAAAATAATTATATTAATTTTCTCTTCAATAACTCAAATTATTTACTTTATTCTTATTCACTTCATAAGATTCCAATCCAAATTCCATAAGTAGGTCAATTGAATCATATAAATTACTAACATATATCCCATTGGAATTTACCGCTAAACAACTTCTTTTTCTTCTTTTTTTTCCTCCCTCTTTCCATCATGCATGGACCTGCTTTAAGCCACAAGCCAGTTCAAGTCAAGAATCTAACATAGAAATAGGAAAAGAAAAATAATATACAAAGAATACCTTACTTTCACCAAACAACCAGATATACTCATTTCCTAGGCTTACGTTCTATCTAGCAATATATATTGACCTTATGATAAGCTTTTGTGATCAAAATCATTCTCAATTTTCAAAATATCATGGGGATGGTTACGAGTTACATGGGAGGTACAAGTCACATTCTCTTTCATTTTCTGCCTTTTCTTGCATGAGAATTCTGAGTTCTATTTTTCATATATATTAATAAAAACTTTATTTGGTCTAAAATTAATGGATTTCACTATATTAATTCTGGCATCTCAGGAGCTGAGGTTGCATCCAAGGGGATGAGTATGCTAACAGGAACACTCTATGATCGGATCATTAAGCAGAGAAATATCCGAGAATTAAATGAGTTCCAAATTGCCATTCTTGATATCTTCAAGTAAGCATGTCATGTCATTTCTTAAAAATTGTTACATTAACAGTAAATAGTTATTATACTCGTTAAAAAAATGGCCCCTGCACTTAATATTATCTTTTATTTTAATCTCTATGTAAAAAAGATGTTATATTTTAGTCCCTATATAAAGAAAAAAAAATGTGTACAAATTATTCCATGTGATTTGACTGATGTTATCATGTTTTAAGAAATTTTTTTATAGTTTAATGGTAATTCACTTACAATGTAAAATTTTACACTGTTATTAATCACATATCACCCCTTGATATTACTTTTAAAATAATTTTGTAAAAATCAATATTCAATTATTTCTGATTAGATGATAATATAAAATTATTTTTAAAAAAATCTTTTTTTTAAGGACTGAAGAGAAAAAGCTTCATAAATAGGGACTAACAAAAATGTTTTAAAAATAGGGAACAAAAATAAAAATAAAAATATTTCCACAACTAAAAGCATTGTTAACCCTTTGAATGTCACCAATCTAACATCAGTTTTACTGATATTTTCTGACAATATTTTCATAGTGCAATCAACATGGCATTGCCCGGTAAGCATTATGATGCTCCAGCACACGATGATATACAGGTCAGTTAACTCTTCTTCCACTTTGCGTTGAATCTGCAATGCATGCATCCCTCCTAAACTGGCATGTTTCTCTAACAAGCAGAAATGTTATGAAACATGGACTAAATCTGAGGGTGCTGAGAAGAAAAAGGAAGCTTTCACCAGATTCATCTCAGAGAATGTGAATCTGAGCAAAGCAGATGAATCTATGATGATCACTGGGATAGTGGCTCCACCAGTTGCCATGGTAGCTAAGAGAACTGGGCAAACTGTGCCTCAGCTAAGTGTTATCAAAGCCATCCCTGATGTTGCATTTGTTCCTGGAGCTACCATTTTGGCTCTCATTGCTATTAAGCTCACAAAAAGAATGGCATTCAAGAATATCCCATCCCTTCCTCAAAAAGAGGAGGATACCCCTTCCTAGCTTTCCCTTTTGATGGAAATGTGCATTATTAAATGTTTCATGTTATTTCCAAATGCAATTAATTGTGAACTTGACATTATTGAACAAAGATGAATTTTAGTGCCAATTGACCTGAGAAACCACATAATGTCACATTCTATGAATAATAGATACATGCAAATGATATGATCTCATCGGAGTACAAGGGAGGGATGGTGATGAATGACATCAACAGTGCCTATTATTACCGACCATTAAACAAGTAAAGAAAAGTAAATTTCATATAGCTGGTACACAATATGTGCAAAATCAACATTTCTAAGATACAAAAGAAATTAATAGCCAATGAAGGAGAAAAATCATCCTTTTACAAATATGTCAAAAGAACATATATTGTTTATAAAGAAATTCGATTTGGAACAACAATACGTCGAGGTCCAATATGGAAAGAATTCAGAAGGTTTTTCCTTGATTTTGTCTCTGAACAAACAATTTGAAATGCCTTGACTTTTTTAGAATATAAGATATAGTTTCAATCGTTTACTGACGTAATAGTTCCAACCAATAAATAAAAATAAAAACTTCCCCTAAAAAATAGAATATGCTACCATATTCACATCATGTGCAATTGATATAATGCCTCTATGAAAAAAAGTATAAAACAAATAACCAGAATTTACGAAGTACGACACAAGCATACTGCAACTTGTTGGAGAAATTCTCAATTCCTTCGACTTGTTGAATAACCATTCCAATAGGATTCAGCTTAACCTCTTTGAGGCAGATATCTTCCTTTTTTTCCTGGGGACATTTTACTTGAATGTAGAACATGACATCCAAGTAGAATGCTCATTATGCATACCATTCTCATGGGGGTCAGGTTCTGAAACTTGAACATCAAAACTGAATTTACCTTCTTCAATGGAATCCTTGGTTCCATCATAGTCAATAAAATCATGCCACTCTTCCTTAGCTACTTGATTATGTATAAGAACTTCATCTTTGGTCTGCACATAAGAAAAAACTAATATTAAAAATTCACAAAGGTTTGTAAATAATACACATTACACAGATTGTTCAATCCTTTCAGCGTAGCAGCTTAGTAGTTGGATGCTTGTGCCCAGGATAGTTAAAATTCTTGTTATTAATTCAAATTTTCAAACAATAATTGCAGGCTTGCATCACATATTATTAACAAGTAAATCCAGCCATAGGGAATGAGGATTGCAATTTCATACCCAAAAGTGCTTCCAGTTCCAGGTAGTAATATGAATGCAAATACGTAATACATGACATATAAGAGGATATGACAACTATTAAAAAACAAGAAAATGACATGGCAGGGATACAAACACGAGAATCCATAAATACAAATTCTAACTATTCATATGCACACAATTATTTATGAAACAGTTTTAAATTTTAAAATAAAATAAGTTAGGATGACATGTACAAATACGCACACAAAAAGTATATCACAACAACCAAGGATATTCCTTAGAAAAAAACATTGAGTAGAGCATTTCAATTTTTCAGCACACTAAAAATTGGATAACATGAAATAATACAGGACTATCTATAACCAAATTAAAGTCTTCGTGAATTACACATTTGTGATTGGTTAAGAACAAAATGCTTATGCAAATTCAGATCAAAGAGTTCAGTACCATATCAATTTGAACTGAATTTCACTCTACACAAGCTAACTAAACCACATTCCTCCTTTCCCCGACTCTTATCTAATTTTTACAAAGCCGCTCTAACCTTAACCTTATGCTCCATTCGTTGATGCAAAACATCACAGATATGCTCACTATGGCCTATGCTCTCTCTAACCCTATTCTAATAGACCCCACTCCATCCTACACAAACAAATGGAACCCAAAATGCTGATACCCAGATCATTGATTTATTTACCAGATTAGATGTTTTTCCAACAATCCCAATTTCCTTTGAGTTTCAGATAGAGTCTAAATTTTCATTGCAGACCCTCCTAATTCTTGAAATATAGCTGTATATGAGCTATGTCTGAGATGTGTCACTAAGCACCTAAATCAAAGGAAATGCAAGCATATGCAACAAGTGGCCATATCCATAGGTCACATTGACCAATGATATGACACTACCTGCCATATTCATGCTTCATGGGAGAACTACAACAGAAAATCAACCTTGAAACACGACCATAATTACTGCAGAAAAATAGTTTTGACATTGACCAATCAACACCTTCAAGTTCAAGCAACAATATGATTTATAAAGAACAAGTTCCATCCACTAGGCAATATTAAAAATATTCTCAAAAAAGAAGTCAGAAGAATGAGCTAGGTAGAAGTTATGTGGCATCTCAATCTTAGTGAATAACTCCTTTCATGTATGGTACAAGCAATTACGAAAACCAAAAGCACAGGGCAAGCAATGGAAAATTCTATTGTTACAAAGATACCAAATGTCAAGCATAACCCACATACCCAATCTATATATGACAAAAAAATACATAACCCACATACCAAATTCTTGTGTTTGTATATAAAGCTTACATCTTTCAATGGATCATCAAGCTCAGGCCCATCAGTGGTTACAATACAGGGAATCATCACTTCACGACTAGCTGATGCATTTCCAGGCATAAGTAGATCTCCCATGTGAAACTCAGATTCAAGCTGAGATGAGGAATGAGGAAAACTAAATGGTAATGTGTTTTCATTACTGGTGAAAGTAGAATCAAAATGATTAAATCCATCAGATCGGCCACGCATGCTAAATTGAGTTATAGAACAAAACTTTCCACAACTTTCACTTATCACCTTGTCGGTTCTAGTTTTTAATTGCTGAACTTCTGACTGTATAGCTTCAATCTTCTGAATGATGTCATCCAAGGATTTATCAACATTTCCATACTCTTCAGAAGACCACTCATCATTCAGCTTGAATTCCTGGTTACTATCATTGACACCTCCTGATATCAAATAAAACAGAACGTAGACTTGGAAATTTAGAACCCTCGTGGAAATGAACAAGTAAAACCTGTTTTGTCAAATACTTAAAATTATAAGGTAATACGTGAAAAACCAGAGGAAAAACTGTGCATTGAATACTTTGTGCTTGTTTGATTCACAGTTTCACAATTTTACGGTGAGATAATTTTTGCAAGTTGTATAAATAACAAAAGCAGCACCATGTATATTACTGCTACTCACCTATACCAACATCACAAACATCTTTCAAACATGTATCAGCAGTACAATCTGTTTTCTCTGGAAAAAGACAAGAAAAAATTATAAAACAAAAAGATGTCAATAATAAATACTATAACAAATAAAGAAATGACATACCATAATAGGAGAATAAACTATGGTTAGACATGTAAGATTCTATATCGCACTGCTCTTCAACTCTTTTTCTTTTGTTCCTCTTCATAACTTTATTTCTATGCATCCGATCAGATATAGGGATGGATTTGATATTAGAGTCTTCTAATGTAAAGTGTGCCAAATCAAGTTGCTTTGAGTGATTGTATGCTGCAAGTTCTTTCTCATATTTACGTGCTTGAGACTGAAGTTGCTTCATCTGCAATTCAATCCACTTACAGCGCCATGACATAGGGTGTATGAACCTCCTCCAATGACTTGTCAAACTTTTTGTCATCCTTTTCTTTCTTAAAATACATCTCAGTAGAGTAAATTGTATAAAAAAAAAGTACAAATAATTGGCATTCAAATCAAACTTTAATCATGTAAAAAAAACTGACAATAAAAATCTTATTTTAGAGCTGACTGTATTACTCGTATCAAAATAGAATTTCAATAATGTCAATCTTAAAATGCAGCCCTAGAATAAGTTGTGTTGGACTTTCAGGGGTAGTTTTCAATTAAGACAAGAACAAGAAACTGATATAAGATTCGTACTTAGGAAGATAGCTGTAAAGCACATTCATTATGCATGTGACAAGATTTAGTAAATCTCTAATTCAGGGAATATAGCTAATCTAAGGTAAATCAGTGTCAAGAAATTTTTTATTAACTTATGTACTAAGAAGCACAGGGGCGTGTCCCGCATCAGAATCACGCCAGTGTCGGTTGCGTCCGCCGTCGCCGGACATGGTTGGGCCGCCAGACACGCACGATTGGACACGGCCCACCATCCGGGCGCGGACACATCACCTATTTTTATTATTTTTTTCAAAAAAATTAAAAAAAACGCTTATGAAATACGAACCACCTCAGTTCTCATTCTCATGCACCTTCTTCTCCTTCACATTTCCTGCAAGCGAACCAAACGCCTCCGTTGCCGTGCACGCCATCACTGCACGCAGACCACACCGGACCTCCATCGCCACGCACAGGTAGCTCCCCGTTTCTCTTTTCTAATTTTATTTTTCTGTTGCCCAGAGAATATATATAATTTATGTAACAGATTGTGAAACAAGATACTGATACACGTCCGTGTCCGCGCAAGTGAATATATATAATATATGTTACTAACAGTAAGACTTTTTTTCGTCTGTGAAACAAGATACTGATTTTTATATTGTATTAGTTTTCTAATATTATAATATACCTATACAATAGCAAAGTGGAGGCAGACTTGTTCTTTGAACAAATTCATGGGGTTAATGCTATATCCAATATGTTCATATGGAAGACTCAACGATGAAATCTGCAGAATATATAAAATTATGGGTTTCTTTCTCTTTACTATGTTTTATTTTTCCTGTTTCATAATATAAAATTCTGGGTTTCTTTCTCTTTTTGTTAGACTTGATGCCTCTTAGTCTTAGTACTTTTTGTTAGACATATGACATATCTCTTGATGCCTCTTAGTAGTTAGTACTTTTTCTTAGATTATCATATGAATATATAAATTTTATTGTCATGTTTGATCATACTTATTTTTTTGTCATGTTGATATTGATCATATTTTACATATATATAGGTGCCCGCCGCATCCCCGTGTCCCATGTTTTTTATTGTAGGCGTGTCCCTGTGTCCATGTCTGAAACCGTGTCCGAATCTGTGCTTCTTAGCTTATATATCCAACTTAACAACCTGAATTTGTTGTATAAACTACAAGACAAACAATTAGATAGATACATGAAGCACAAGGTTCACTATTAGAATTGTGCAATTTGATCCAATGCATGCTCTCACAGTTTTCCGAGCTGTAACTTTGAATCAATAATGACTATGAATCATGACAACCTTGTTTAAACAGTTGACTTTCTTTCACAAAAAGTAAGGGTGATGAGGAGATAAAATGGAGTGTAGGAATGTCTAGGGGTGGTAAAAAAAACCAAACTCAATTGAACTGGTGTAAAATAAGTGAACTTTTTTTAATAAAAACTGAACTGAACTGTTGTTGAGTTCAGTTTTTAAAAACCAAACTGCTGAACTGAACTGAACCATACTTAAGATATTAAGAGAGAAAAACACCAGACACTCAGATCAGCACTCACTCTTCACTCTACACCTACGCTCAGTTCACCCTTCATGAATCTCCCTAAATCTGGTATGTGGGTTGCATATTACTGCAGATTGCAGGGGATTTCAAGTCAGAAGTCAGAACATTTTAGTCTGAAACACTTGAAAGAAAAATTGTAAGCAAGGGAAATTTCAGAGTTAAGGTTTTTTCAATACTAATTCCAAATGTAATTTCATAACCTTATGGTTATAATGATTTATTTTCATGCTTGTATGTTGTAGTTGCTCATCTCTTTTAAGCTTTCTTCTTTCTTTTCTTTATGTTCTAAATGACAATTTTCCCTATACTTGGTCTCTTTACAGCTTTATTTTTGTTTTTGATTTCTGCTTCAAAGGTTAGTTCAATAAAATATTCCTGTAATAACCTATTTGGCATGAGTTTGTAGTTGCCTGTTGGAATTCAGATAAAACAACTGATCTAGATGGAGGCTGGATGCAGACATTGGATGAATTTCTCCTTCATTACCATCACACATTTTTTTTTGCTTGTTTCAGCATACTGTTGTCATTTCCTATATTGCCACCTCTTAGTCAAGAAGTCAAGAACTCTAGCAAGAAGAAACTGGTGTCTCACGCCCTTTAGCAAGAGCGGGCTTTTTATTTAATAAACTATTCCTATAATAACCTCTTAACCAGTGATCTGCAGCACTTCCAAAACAACATCAAATAGTTATCTCCATGATACAAAACTGATGCTTTACTCTTCACTCTTTTATGAACAGGCCATCAAATTATTTCCTTATATCAAACTAATCAAAACTTTCACACCAGCACCAGAAAAAAATAAAGAAAATGTGAGAATGGGGTTATTGAAGTATGAAAAATTAGAAGTGAAGAACAAACCAACAAATTCAAAGATAATCAAAATGAGCTCCACAGAGAAAACCACTCAGTCATCAGAGAAAACACCAAACCCAACCATAGCAGTATAAATCACACTTTGGTGGTTGGGGGTGAGAAGACCAAGTGAGCTCCACAGTGACTGTTGCAAATTTCTAATTTACCTTGTTTATATGAAGAAGAAAATAGAATGGCCAAAAAAATGAGGTAGTTACTAATGCCATCTAATCTAGATAATCAACTTTCACAATAAAGTATATGGGTCTGTGGCTTCCTTATGAACTGGAAAAATAGGCATTCTACACAAAGGGAAGTGCTATCAGTTTTTTGTTTTTTATTTTCTTCCATTTCTGCATTCTCGCTTTCTATAAAATGAACAGATGCCTGAAACAATTCAAAGGGAAACATACCTTCCTTGACATGATTCAAACCAGTCATCACACTTTGATGAGGATGGATCGTCAGCACACTTTCGTGATTCAACTTCAGTATCGCTAAAGGATGAGGCATTCTCAGCACCAGATCCTGAATCACCAAAAGAGCTGGAACACTCGGGGGAATCCTCACAAGAATCTTCCATCAGAAAAGGTTTCCCCAAATTTGAACACCCAATGATATCAACTTCCACATCCTCATCTCCACCAGATGAAGGAATTTGTTTGATCGGCACCGTTTCCACGCCAAAAGCATCGTCACCCATGTTGACTTTAACTGGCACAAGAACCCTTTGTCTGGAAAATGCAAGGGCATTAACATTCTCCGAATGGCTCTTCAACTCTAAATTTAGGCCCATTTTCACAAATCATTCAAATTCACTGCTCAAAGAACATGAAAAGGCCACAATATCATAACTGAAAACACATGAATCACAAGTTTCCTCAAAAACAAGATACACCACAAACCAATAGCGCATACAAGATATTGTGTTCACTTCAATTCGTGACATACTTATGATTTTCATAAAAAAAATATAGATAACAAAAACTATTACATTCTTCATATAAAGCAAGCACAAGAACATGATACCGATTTGTCTTGTCATGAAATAGATAGTATTATACCAAACAATTTACCAAGCATAGCATGATATCCGTAGACACAAAACAAATTTGGATACATACACTTATTACAATCAAATGAATAATTCCAAAACTGATTAATCATATATTAAAAAATGCTCTCTTTTCCAATTCTTGGAGTGAAAAAAAAAAAATAGAACCAACAAACTAAAAGGGCACAACGTGCTAAACAAATTTTAGTTCCCCCTACTCACAAACAGAAAAACAACAAATTCAAAAAGACAAAACCTTTCGTAGCTTCAGATTATTAAGAAAGTTAATAATCATTCATCAGATTATTAAGAAAACAATCAAGCTTTTGAAAAGGAATTAGTCTTACCCGTGAACCAAAAATCTGATTTTTCTGAAGGGATGAGAGAAAAACGAAGATTTTTGAAAAACCCAGTAACAGAAACACCTTTATTAATAATAATTAATAATCAATAAGAATTTTTTGGTATAAATAATTTTTTTCTCATTCGAAAAGTGTGTGTGGCACTTTGTTGGGTTTGATTGGCGATGGCCCTTCAAATTTGGAAACAAAATACAGACTATACTGTGAGTCAACTCATGAATAGAAACATTCCAATTTTTTTCTTTCTTTATTTTTTTGAATTAAAATTGGAATTTGTCTTTTTCTTCAATCATAATCATAATAACAACAATAAAAATAAAAACAAAAGATAAGATTGATTTAGAAATATAAGACATACGTTGAGGGAAGAGAACTCTGCTGCAGAATGTTGATTGGTCTTCTTGAGGTTCTTCATGCAAAGGCACTGTGTTTTTGAATTGAGAGTTTAATCTTCTTTCGTTTCGATTTGTTGTTTGTTTCTTATAGCATTCTACCAAAAACATAACAAAAAAAAAAAAAAAGGGACCGTGAAAGGGACTAAGGCACCTGTGAGAGTGACACAATAGTCAATAGATACACATACACCAAACAGATATTATTTGGATTTCAAAATTAAATATTAAGATTAATTAATATGATATTCAATTTAGAATCTTCAGTTTATTGTAAAATAAATATGGATTGATTTGCACCGATTTCAGGATAAAAGAGGAAGTGAATAATTTTATATAAATAAATTATTTATTACCAGTATTTTAGGTGTATTGCACAGAATAAATGTTTATTTTCTATAATTAAAATTTATAAGTTTTGGTATATGAATTATATTTTAAATAAAATTTATAATAAACATATATTTTTTAATATATAAATTATATTTTAAATTTATGATAAATAATTTATATGTAATATATTATTATTATTTTTAATTATTGATATTTTTATAAAAAAATGAAATTCAAATTTGACCTAGAGATATTAAAAAGATAGGTTAAAAGAGATAAACAAAATTAATAAAAAAAAACTCTTAAAACACTCATGCCGAAGAATAACAAGTAAAAAAAAATCATATTCAAGATAGTTATTATAATGATAATAGGGATATTATATTATTATTTTTCTATCTAGGGGAAATAATAGAACAAGAGGACTAATGTCTACGGACATGAAAAGTCCCTAAAGCATCATCTAAGACTAAAACCATTAAACGAGAAGGAAAAAGCCATGTTATCAAGGGATTTTTTGTTGGCTAACCAATAAGCACAAGAGTAGTTTCTCCTTCACGTAGTGTGATGCATGATGACGTTCTAATCTTCAGCAATATAGCATGAAGTTCAACGCAGAGAGATGTTGTATATCCACACAAACCATAATAACCGGAAAGTCATTGACCCATAGCATTATGGAATATATATGTCACCATAACCTACTCAACCGGGGTTGCCATGAGAGCTTCCATCCGTGTTATATTATATGTATGTTAGCAATGTATTTGAATTTTGTAAATAATATATAGCATATGCATATTAGGAGTGTTATATATATATATATATATAAAAAGACTCGTGCATCTTAATTTCAATCTTTTTTATCATCTATTGATCTTAGGGTGCAACAAAGAGAAAATGATGATTAAGTGACAAGAAATTCAATCATGAATGACACAAAATTGGAAACAATCACAGAAAGAAAAAACTAACAACAAAAAAGGGATTTAATTTACTAGGGTAAAAAAAAACCCTCCCATAAATTGTCAAGTGCTTAAAAGACCATGCTAGAATATTCCACTAATCCCCTTTTTACATGTCTCAAAATTGAGAAATTATTACATGATTTTAATTTTCACATCACACATAATCGAGTTTTATTAACTCTTCCTAGTAAACTAAAAATCTTGATTATATGTCAATTGAAAATTGATCTAAAATATAACCACTTAGTAGTCAAGGGATCATGGAATACTTTCTCCCCCAAAGAATACAGGAATACAAAATGTTAATGGAAAAGTCCAACAAAATTCAACAATTTATGGCCCATGAATGATAGATATCTCAATAGCATCTAACTCCCTTGTCTTGTTGTTGCCCAGCCAAATCCTCCAAACTCCACTCTCTTCTCATGCCACTGCTCCTTACCAACCTTGGTCCAACATCCCCTTCACTATTGGTGCGTCTATGATGTTCTGCCTTAACCTTGACCAATGGTCCACTACGTGCATATTTGGGTGGGGTCATGTTCCTTGACCAGCTTCTATCAACTTGCATTGCCACTTTCCTGTTAGGTTTCTTTGTTTCTTGTGGTGGGAGACATTCATCATCCCTATCAGAATTTACCCTTTGAAGAATTTGGCCACAGGTAAGGCAATTAAAACTCATGGTGGTGTTACGTGAGTGCCAAGCAACCGAACCTCAAAAGGGTAGGTTGTGGCGGGGAATGTTGGTGGATGGGGAACTTAGGCTCATGAATTACATTAAGGTGGTGATGATGAAGTTGGAGAAAATAACATGATGATGGGTGAAAGATAAGGATATGAAATTGATTGCAATAACTTCTTGTTATGTGTTCTAGCATGAATTTCTCACCTCAAAATTAGCTTAGCCTTTGATTCCAATTTTGGGTTATACTAGTTTTCCATCCCATGCATTATAGGTATATGATTAAAATTAAGGAGTCTATTTAAGAGTTTATTTGATATTTTTGAACTTCATTATATATTTTAAAGAATTTTGTCTGTCATTAAATAGAATAAGAAAGAATAATTTGTCACTACTATGAAATAAAAAAAAATGAACCTTAAATTGAGGATATGAAACTGATTGCAACAGCTTCTTGTTATGTCTAGCAATAATTTCTGGCCTATACAATGAGCTTAATTAGGCTTTGGTTCCTATTTTGGGTTATATGCGGTTATGTGTATCCTTGACCGATGCATCATTGAGTCATTGACTCTGTTGTTCTTTGCATCTTAAGTTGGAGTCATCAACTCATTATTTTGTCAATGATGTCACCCAATCAAAAGTGAGATTCTTCATTGTTAATTTTCTTAAAAAAATATTTTTTTACTCACATGATAGTTGATATTGCCATGAACAAATGTAAAACTATCCGTAAGAGATTCACACATCAAATTTTAACATGTTATAATTATGTTTAATTTTTTATATATCTAAATATTTAAATTTAGTAGGTTTATTGTTTTGCATTTTTTTTTAATGTAGTTCACATTGATGGGTCAATTTCCATCCTCTAGTACTAAGTGCATTCTCTTAATTTATTTTCTTTTGGATTACTATAACTAGTTTTCTTAAAGTGGATGAACTATTAAAAATTGTTTTTGAATGACAATAAAGAAAAGTTTCCAATACAATAAAGAAAAGGGCTTAGATATACAGTTTTATATACAAAGATTCACCATAAAACATTGAAAGCAATGCATATTTTTAACTGAATATGTCAATGTGTGTATGAAATTGAAGAAAATGGCTTAGGTAGATTTCATCCCCCTCCCCCCGGTTAAATATAGGACGAATTTGGTTAAATTTGTTTCTTAAAAAAATACTTATTTTAATAAAATCAGCAGTTTTTTTTCCTTATGTTTGTCTCTAAATTTTTATACTTAAATAAAATATTTTTTTCTCATTTCCAGAAGTAAATTCTATCTGTTTATTAAGAAATTTTTTAAAGAAAACACTTATTTTAAAAAAAATTAAGTTAAAACAAACCCGTCCATAATTAATAAATGAAGAGTATGTGATGTTTAATCACGTTACATTGAAAAAGCTAATTCTAATTGTGGAAATAACTTAATTTTACAAAAATGTCATTTGATTTCATTAGAAAAACACGAGTAAATTATTTTCTCTCTCTTCAAAATAGGAACTAAGACAAGCATAATAATTAATCAAGCATAATTTATGACTTTTGGTCAAAGTTTAGGGACTGAAAGTGAATTTCGTGAAAAACTTTAACTAGAAGATTTATTGAACAAATTGTGTATGGCTTGTCATGTATTCTTGTACTTATGTAAATTAACTTGGATTCTGACAGGGACAAATGCAATTGAACTTGATTTTGCATGTTTTTCTTTTCTACACCAGTTGCTGAAAATAAATTATCAAAGCTCTATTCTAATATTGTTATGAGAAGATGATCTGACTTATTGTTGTGAAATTGTGTTTTTCTGTTTGTGATTCTGATTTTGTTATGGTTAGTACGTACAATGGTATTTTTATCAATTGTTATATCTAATAATACAAGTTTATTTTTGGAGTATGTAAGTGTTACATAAGAAACTCATTTTGTTTGGATTAGTGTTAACTACAAAACTATAGTTGGTCAATTATGTAGTTTCTTCTACAAAAATTTGGAGTGGGATTGAGTTAAAGACAATTTAAGAGCTTCTCAAATTTATAAAATTATAATATTATATTGTCTTTGTATTTTCAAATTTATAAAGTTACCCTTCGCTATTGATCGACGATTGCTCCCTTCACCACCTCATTCTAATAATACAAGTTTATTTTTGGAGTATGTAAGTGTTACATAAGAAACTCGTTTTGTTTGGATTAGTGTTAACTACAAAACTATAGTTGGTCAATTATGTAGTTTCTTCTACAAAAATTTGGAGTGAGATTGAGTTAAAGACAATTTAAGAGCTTCTCAAATTTATAAAATTATAATATTATATTGTCTTTGTATTTTCAAATTTATAAAGTTACCCTTCGCTATTGATCGACGATTGCTCCCTTCACCACCTCATTCTAATAATACAAGTTTATTTTTGGAGTATGTAAGTGTTACATAAAAAACTCGTTTTGTTTGGATTAGTGTTAACTACAAAACTATAGTTGGTCAATTATGTAGTTTCTTCTACAAAAATTTGGAGTGGGATTGAGTTAAAGACAATTTAAGAGCTTCTCAAATTTATAAAATTATAATATTATATTGTCTTTATATTTTCAAATTTATAAAATTACCCTTCGCTATTGATCGACGATTGCTCCCTTCACCACCTCATTCTGTTCAACTTCTAGATGAGGGGAAAAAAGATGCACTTAATTGAGGTTTGATTTGTTTAAATGAGCATTGCCATCGGCAGAATATAGGTCCCTATATAATATAATGACATGTTTTCGATATGCTCATGTGTGTATTTTCCACCTTTTTGAACATTGTGCCTTTTCACAAGTATGGTTCTTTAACAATTTTTTTTTCTCGTGTAATAAGAGCTTGACTCTCTAAATTTGCTATCCATTTTCTAGTATTAATACCAAAATCATGTAATATTTTTTAATTAATTACCTAATATGGTATTGGCAGCAGCTGTTCTCTTTTGTAGCTAGTTCATAACAAGAGTTTCTTTTCAAATCGTCCATGTTAAAACCATATTAGCTGACTCTGGTTTAGTTTTAATGTACCTTTTGGATATCTTGTTTATTTGCATGAGGTAGTTGCTGATTGAAGCGAATTGTCATATTAGTGATTTCATACACCCAAAATATGGTGATTTGGACTTAGTTGCATCTATTGTAATCAAAGTTGAAATATTATTTCTTAGATAGATTTTTTTTTCATTTTCTTTTGTCATCTTTATTTGGACCTAACACATACATGTCTGACACTTCATTAGAGTTTATTTAGAATTGTTTATGATATTGTTATTTTGAATCACTGGTGGTCAAAATTGAATATTTCTTATTTTTTAGTTCAAAATGGGCTCAATTCACATTGTAGATTTGTATATGAAATGTGTTGTGGTGGTAACGGTGTTTTGAAGGTGTTATTGTAAATGCTTATATATAATGCAATCTTAAAATATTTTGTAAATTTATAGAGGAAAAATAGTAAAAAAAATTAATGCTTAATATTATTTTTTAATGACTAAATATTTTCTAATATTAAATTTTTTTTAAATAATAAATATTCTCTAATATTAAAATATTTTTGAATTATTTAATATTAATTTTTTGAATTATTAAATACTTTAAAATTAACTAATGTTTATTTTATATAAGTTTAATATTAAATTTTTAAAATAAATATTTTAAAATAAAATTTTGTATTGGTGAAAATTTAATTATTGTATCCAAAAAATTTGAAATATATGACATTTGAATTATTTTTATCAAATTCAACTTCCTTAAATTGTTAAAATACTTAGAAGACAAAGTTATTTACTAATTATGATTATATCATGTTAGTAAATTTGTAAGTTATTTTAATATTTTAACTTTTTTTACAACCCCTTTGTTTAGTCTCACTGCTGCATCGAGTTTGGATCCTCCCCAGCAGTCTGTTTCTTCAGCTCTCTCCAACAGATTATGGTCCGTTAGATTATAAATATCTGAAGGTTGAAATTAAAATTCATATAAATAATATTTTTAGCCCAAAATAATTCATTTTTTTAATGGAAAATATTGAACATATCGACTATTTTTTTTATTTAAAAAAAGAAATGTAAGTTAGCAATTTGACAAGTTTATTAACATAGATAAAAACTTAAAAGAACATGTGTAAATTATTATTTTTTATATAATTTCTTAAAGCTAATTTTATATAATTGAAATTTACAATAAATATTTTAAATATAAATTATATTATAAAATATTTTTGAATATAGAAACTATATTTTATAATTATGATACATATTTTATATTATAATACAAGTCAAATTCTTTTGAAAAACTATTCAAATTAAATAAAAAAATGAAGATGAAAATGATGTATTAAAGGAAATAAGTCGTTAAGAAATTTGAATATACAAATAGAAATAAAATGAGAATGATTTGAGATGGCTAAAAAAGAAACATTTTGGACTAATTGTTAAATAAAATAAAATAAAATTTGAAATTAAATCAAGAAATATAAATAAACTGTCAATATAAGATTCATATAAATTAATTAATTAAAAAATTTAAGATAACTTAATTAGTGAAAAAAGTTAATAAACCAAAATACAATTATATATTAAAGCTATTTATTTAGTATTTAATTATAGTGTATTTTTATATATTTAAAACTATTTATTTATTATAAAGTTTAATTTATAAAAATATAATTAAATAATTATATAGAATAAAAAATATTAATTTACTCATAATCTTTTAAGTTTTTATCTATATGTTTAACAAAATCATCAATTTGCTAACTTACTTTTTCTTTTTAAAACTCAAAGTGTTATTTTTATTATAAGTTTTAACTTCAATTTTTAGATGCATTCAATCTGACGGATCATATCTTGCTGGAGACGCACAACACAATCACTGACTGAGTCTCGCCGCTGCCTCATTTCTGTTCTGTTCTCGTCACAGGTTCTAATCAATTCCCTATTTTTATACCCATTCGAAGGAAGAATCTAAAAAAAATCAAAAAAATTTACCTTAACACGTTTTTGCTGTTTGTTTTTTCTTCTTGTTTTTGGGAAATTCCTTTCAGATTGTGGTGATTCTATTATGCGTTGGCTGGGTTCAATTGATGAGAGACAATTGTGGGGATGCTTGTTTCTGTCAATTGGCTCTGTTTTCTTTGTTGGGTATTTCTCTATTGCTGTTCTTTGCAAGCTTTTCCCACCTTCACACATTCCCCTCATTTCTGCACTGCAAAATGACTGGTATGTCGGAAAAATAAATTTGATGTGCCAATTATAGTACTTTGTTGTTGCTATCATTTCTTCTATGTATGAGCAATTGTTGTTATATTTGTAATTACTTTTAGGCTTAATTACTAATTTTGGTCCCTAAATTATTTAAAAGAGCTCAATTTGGTCCCTAATTTTCTAAACGCTTCAATTGGTCATTCCCGTCAAATTGAATTTGACACGGTTAATGAAAACCGTCACTATTGGTAAGTGAAAACCTTCAGAATTTAACAGAAAGGACTTGATTGAAGCATTTTTAAAAATTAGAGGACCTGATTGGAGCGTTTGGAAATTTAAGGACTAAATTAGTAATTAAGCCTTACTTTTACTTCTCCGTGGGTGGAAAGAAAAACTAATCATTTCCCTGATTTTGTTTTTCACAAATATAATAGGTACTACTGCTTCTTGGTGCCATTGACTCTCCCTATAATTGTGGTTGCTGTGTACTTTCATTGGCTCAGCATGAAGCTGTTCAAGCATGCTTAATTAGCTTAACTTTGCCAGATTTTGAAGGCAGAAAGAAATACATG
Organism: Glycine soja; assembly: GCF_004193775.1. Taxonomy (NCBI): domain Eukaryota; kingdom Viridiplantae; phylum Streptophyta; class Magnoliopsida; order Fabales; family Fabaceae; genus Glycine; species Glycine soja. Next base: position 34,023,844 of record NC_041004.1, read on the forward strand.
TATGCTGTTGGAGCAAGCAACAACTACCTATGACAATTGCTGCACTCCTCTCTCCTAATCACCTCAAAAAGAGTTCAAGGATTGGTGTTTGTGCAAATCATTTAGTAGTATCCTGCCTTAAGATGTTAAATGTGATTGCATACCTGTCAAAGATTATTCATGTTTATTGTACTATTGTACTATGGAAAGTTATGTAACATCATTCAGTCCTTCTGGCAGTATAACTTGTTTTGGAGGCTCATTTTTGTCTTATTAATCTTTCTTCATATCAATGATATCTATGTGATTAGGTTTATCGGTTTTCATATTTTATTAATGTGGTTCACTTGATGGGTCAATTTCCATCCTTTAGTACTAAGTTCATTCTCTTGATTTTTAAGTTAAGATCTTTTATTTTTTATTTTAATTTTGGATGGCTATACCTTGTTAAAAAATCTTAAAGCGGTTGAACTATCAAAAACTGCTTTAGAATGCCAGTAAAGAAAACTTTACAATTCAATCAAGAAAAGGGCCCCGATATACAATTTTATAAGCAATGTTCACCATGTTAACTTTTTTGTTTTATCAGCTGCATACTGTTAACTGAAGATATCGAAGTGTATGCATGACATTGAAGCAACAATAAGCAATAATCTCACTGTTGAACACCCTTATTTTAAGAAAGTACATAGATATACGTTTGACATGCTGATGCTGAAGTTCAAATCAGCATTATGTTGGGTCTAGTGGGACTAGATGTTACATAAACATGAAACTCCATCAATATTCTATTTTATTTTATTTTGAAAGACAAAAAAAAAAAAATTATATAAGAGGTTGAGTACAAACAAGAGAAACTCAACAAATAGACGGCATAAAAATCACCATAAGCAGCCATCTAAAAGGCAAAAGCCAAGTCCCCATTCAGCACCTATTTAAATACAATCAGTAGCTATGAAAACGCCACCTATAGTATTACACAGTAGTAAACAAATATCACGTCGATAATGAATGCAGTGCAGGTGCTTACAATACAAAAACTGAATATGTAAAAATATCTAGGTAGGTAGTATAAGTCATATAAATGATGCTTATATATTTCAAGGTAAAGCTAATTTATTGGACTGGAGTGGAAAAAACTACCATTGATCAGTCATACAATCTAATAAAGATAAAGAGGATCCTAATCTGAGAAATTCTTAACCAATTTCACAATGAATATCATACCCTTTCTTGATGATTAACAAGGTTACAACCTACAAACCAGAGCAATAAAGTACACTGGCCAATATCCTCCAAAGAAAATAAATAAAAACTCTTAACAGTGACAAATGATGATTGCCTCAAACTTAAAGCAAGAAGCTAAAGGTTGTGGAGTTACTATTTCTAAGTTCCTAGCTGTAATAATGTGTGCTTTGGCCTTTAGTGGTCATGCTTTAGACAGCTCAAATGGCAGCCTTGTCTCAATTGCATACGACATCTGAGTAAAAGGCTATGGTTCTTCTTTCACAGTTTTGTACGCTTAATAGCTCAACATCAAAAACTTCAAACTGTTTTGAGCTGAAAAAGGTTGAAGGTCCTACCTGCAGTACACAAAACATCAGGCATGCTACTTCGGAGAGATTATTTATTTCGAAATTGTGTTTCTGAGAGAAGTTCAGCGCGGTTGCAAGAACTGTAAATCAGATATAATTAGAAAGAATGATGAGCCATTGTTAAAAAGTCAGGAATCAGGATTGAAACCTATATGTTACTCCAATTTGGACATAATATTGAAATGAAGTTTTCTTATGCTGAGAAATAGGGAAAAAGAAAGTAGAGTTTCAATCTGCTTAGTAATAGTTTCCAACAGATTACTTTTGTTTTTGTTATATTTTTGGTGAGTTCAACAAGTTATTGAATCTCATAATAATAGTCTTAACTAGTTATCACAAAAAGAGTAAACTGGATCCAAGTAATAGACCTCACTCTTCTGCCCAAAGTTCTTCTGAGTTTGGTGGTCTAGAAGATCAAATTATACCCACATAAATGAAAGGATAACGATTTATCATAACAAGCTCCTCTCAAGATAGGGGACAAGAAGTGTGCATCGGATAAGCATTCTGACTCTAACACTGTGTCAGCCATTGTTGAAAGATAAATCTAGAATCGATTTAGCAAATGCTATACTGTATACACATTTACAATTGCTAATACAAGGAAATCAGATACAAAATAAACGAAACAATAATTATTGAAAGAAATTATATTATATAATAATTTTCAACATAACTTTGTCTACTGTTTAGGTATGCTGTTTTCTCGACCAGAGATTCAACAAAATTGTATATATCCAAAGTCAAAGAGATTATTTCTTCATTTTTATTAACAAATCTTTTGTCCTAACCAGATCCTACCAAGTGTCAAAGTTGAATTACAGGCCTTCATTGTTGTAAATTGCCAATACATGATAATTTTGTCGGTAAAACACCAAATTTCTTTGACCTTAGCATACATCAAGTTCTAAGCAGTCAATAATAATATCAAATAAAATGGAAAGACCACAAAGTAAGTTAGAGAAAGGGGATAAAACAAAACTAGAGATGTTGGAACTCACTGGTGGTCCAAGTTCAGGGGGAATAATGATTCTTCTCTTCCCACCTGGTCTCATGTCTCTAATTCCTTCCTCAAATCCTGCATAAGAAAAATGTACTTTTATCATTTCTTTCTGCACTTATTTCCTCCCCTTTTGGTTTCTTTAAGGGAGAGACAGAAATCAAGCAAAGGATGAATACTTTTCTTATAAAGTTGCAAGGATATTGATAGTACTAAATCTTAAAATTTTAACCTGGAACCAATCCCTTGGTGCCCATACGGATTTTGGCTGGAGTACCCTGCAAATAAGTGCTGTCAATACGACGGCCAGATTCATTATAGCCAATATAGTGAAAAGTAACCTGCAAGGCAAGATTACAAGCAAATTAGTGAATATAATTTGTGTATTAAAATCAGGCTTTAAATTGTAGTACCTACTACTAGTGCCTAAGAGTTGCAGTTTTGCTGTGCAGTGCTGAAAATGACACTTTTTAGATGGATGATAAAATAATGTTAAAAAATATAAAATTTTACATTGACAGGGAGTTTATTTTGATATGCACTAAAAATTAAGAAGGCATAAGTTACACAAAAAACATATATCATCTTATTAATTTCACTAAGAAGATGCCAATGTTGCAGATTTACAAAATTTCCAGCAAAAATTCTTGAAGGAAGTAGAATGCCAACCAAGGATGGGTCTATCAACAGCAGTTGACACAAGAGCTAGCATAAAATGCTAGAGAATAACTTATCAGCATCAAGAAGTCATACTCTTAATCCATGGTCTTTTTATGCTGTTGCCATAGTGAAAATTAGGTTGACTTGCTAAGCAACTTTCTTGAATTACAACTTTGACATCATTATTTTATACAAAAACAAAACTCAAATATCAATTTCCAAATTTCCCCATATCAACAAATTCAAGATATTCCTCAAAACAAAATATTATGCAATTAGTGATGCAGCGCAACTAACTGCCTCCATGCTTTCCTCAACATATAACAAATGTTTTAATACTAAAGCAAAATATTCTTCTTTCCATTCTCTAAAAATACTTAGGGTGCATTTGCTTTTCTGTTTCAACCATGTTTAATGGAGCTTTCCCACTTTCCAAGACAAAAATGTAGAAGGAAGTGGTATGGTGGATTGATATTCCATTGGGTTTAACAAACACGCACTTAAGGGTATAGCCAGTTGCTAAACACTACACAGGGACAATTCTAGTTCTCACTCCAATACTCATTGACTAATATTTTCGTAGAGTGCTTCTGCCAAACTATTGACTTAATGTTCATTTACAAAGAAAGAAGCAGTAGATTGAAAAGAAAAACCTGCTGACCATCCTTTGGGCAATCACCTTGACCAACTACAAAATCTCGGTATATGAGCCCTGAATCACTCTTTATATAGTTATCTGATGATACTACTTTAACTTGAAAACCTGAAACGTATAATGATAAATCAGACCATCATATCCGAAAACACATCCAAGAGGTTCACAGAAAATGAGTTTCTCACTAGGCTCCTAAATTTAACACACTGAACAGTAGACAAAAATAATTGAGACACTGGCCAGAGTGACCAGAGTGTAAAAAGTACAAGAATTTTTCTTACTGAACTTAAAAAGTAGCACAATAACAACAACAACAACAACAACAAAGCCTTATTCCACAAGATGAGATCAGATACATGGATCATACGATGTCATTGAGCTCAATTAAAAACCAAATTCTCAAATATTATTCACGATGTGATCTCTCTTAATAATGTTTGGTGTATCAACAAGTTTTATGTCGGCTACTTAGGGCCTAACACAACCCTCCTTTTTTAGCCAACCTTTGGACCAGTTATGAAACCATAGGTGGATTTACAGAATATGCCAATAGAAAGTAACACAATCATGTACAGAAAAAAAAAATTAAACTCAGACATTATGGAGGGGAAACTGGAAAGCATATAGATAAATCAGCAGTAGATCTTCAAAGAGATAAAAAAATAATAATAATTGTCACCTTCTCTAACAAAATTTGGGAAGTCCTCTGGCGCATTGTTTTCTTTCTGTATCCGCCGATTTTGTTGAAGCAACCGTTTTTCATCATACGGATTCTTACTCTTTGTCTTGCCATAAGAAGACAAAGTTGGAAAAACACCAGCTGAGACCAAGACAGAAAGGAAAAGTGTCCTCCTCAATGCTTTCTCCGAATGCTGTAACATGCACCTATCCTGCACACTATCCTCACAGACAAAAACAAGCCACCAAATCACAATCCATTCATGAAATTTTCCGCAAAAGAATATCAATCCACAGACCACTCTTACATGTAATCCTTTGATTTTTGGTTTGTGCATCCATGAGTTAATTGCTTCCTTTGACAAAATACAGTTCCTTGTACAGCACAAGGGAAGTTCGCTGCCCCAAAAAAGTAAAACCCTTTTAGTACCTGCAAAAACTTCCATTCCCAAAATTTGTTGCCTAATCATGTAAACCTTAAGGCCCTAATCGGATAAACTTTTCAATAAACACTTACAAAAAAAGAAGAAAATAAAAACAATTAAGCTTCTTCCATGAGTTAAAATTAGCCTATGTATATAAAAGCTCTCTCATTTAACTTCTCCAAAAGATAGTTTTAACTTGTGCAATCAACTTAATTCACCTTTTTTATCTTCTTTTCCTATAAATTCTTATCGAGAAACTTATCCAAATTCCAAACAAGGTCTAATGCAACAATGCCAGCTCCAGATTCTTCAAAGACCTACCTTATTTAAATTCAATTTCCTTCCACTCACACCAACCCACAACTGGGAATTCAAATTTTCAGTTCAGAATTAGAAGATTCTGACTACTAACAAAATATTTTAGGAGATATATGGTTGGTTGGATGGTTAAGGGAGAAGAGAAGAGAAGAAAGGTTGTGGGTTTGATCCCCTCCACTAACAAAAACTAACAATACTAACAATTAACATTTGACCATAAAAAAAAAAAAAAAGAAAAAAAACTAATCAAATATTCTACCATCATATATTACAACATCACATTACAACATCCAACACTATATATCAACTTTAAAATTAAAAAGAAGCATAAAACCAATATAGTTCACAGAACATGGAGAGGTATGAAGGTGGTATTCAAAGAGAGAATTAAGATTTTGATGCAGAGAAAGACTTACAACGAAAAGACGCCAACAACATAGCTTCTAATAAGAGTAGAAGCACGCAACACAAACGTTATCATATATCTGCGAAAACTGGGGAGTGTTGTCCAGTTTAATAAACATGAACCGTAGATTAAAATGAATTGTAAAGATTTTCCCACGTGTCCCACGTCATTAAAGAAAATAACATTTTATTAGGACCCACCTTAACCTTTACGAAGTAAAGTAACTCTCTCTCTCTTCACCTTCATTTCTTCAATTGTTGTTCATCTATGGCAGGAGCAAAAGGGTTCGTTGAAGCAGATAATGCAGAGGCCATAATTACCAGAATTGAACACAAATCGCGAAAGATCGAAACTTTGCTCAAACAGTACTTACCCTTTTCTTCTCTCTTTTATTTCATCAAACACAACACTTAATCACTTATTCCTTTTTCTGATGAACGAATCAATTACTTGTTTTCTTAAGAACAATAATTAAAATTTTAATGTGATTATTATTATTATTATTATGGTCTGTGCTGTGATGCAATTTCAGGTATAAGCCCGTGGAAGCCCTTAAAACTGCCCTTGAAGGCACATTTGCCATCATTGGGGATGAGCGTTGCAAGGTTTTTTCCCTCAGCCTCCCTTTTATTTTGTCTACTTTTGTTTACTGTTTTGTCTCTTTTTTTTTTTTTTCTTTTAAGGAGAATTTGATACTTCAGTTTGTGTTTGTATTTTATTTATTTGGGTTAAATTGTGGAACTGAAACAGAGTTTTATTTCTTTGAAATTCACACAATAAATTTAATGTACTATTTCTTAGGTAACTGGAGGGGTCTGTGTAATGTATTTATTTCAAACAAAAAAAAAGGATTCTTTTGTTTTTCTGAATAAAACAGCTGAAATCTTAAATTTCAGATGTCCAAACAAAGTAGAGGTGTCATGTGAATTTCAAAGAAACCATAGAGGGTGGCAGTATAATTTGCTCTTATTTTTTAATTTTAATTTTATTATTCTTATCATCAATCATCATCATGGACAAGCTATTTTCAGCTAGCAATAAAGACTAGTTTTTTTTTTTCGACCGTTTTTTGTTACTTTGGAGATATGGTGCAATTCAATTGAAGTTTTCAAATTCTTTGAAATCATGGCATATTTTTCCTGTGTGTTGGAGGGGTTTTGTTTTCTCTGTTTTTCGTTTTATATTTTAGAGTTTTGATACTTAAATATTTGTGCTTACATTTGATTGTGGTTGTTGGGTAACAAAAACTGTTTTTTTTTTCCTTTTTATAGATAAGTTCAACTAGCAAAGACTATTCTTTTTGTTGCATGTATAATTGTAGTAATTGAAGTTTTGTAATTTGTTGTTAACGTGATATTATCTGTTTTCTATTTTCGGACAGTCGGCACACTGGCTTGTGGTGCACAGAGCTATAATGGCTATAAAAGATGTGGATGGGATGCTTTCTTCCTTGGATCCTGAGTACTATGATATCCTAATGAAGTGAGTGGCAAAATTTCTTGTTTTTGAATTCATTTTACATGTCAATTTTAACTTGACTAGCTTCTTATTCTTTTAGAATACAAATTTGCTTGGATGATGGTACTACCTCTGGTCCTTTTTATTAGAAACAAGTGATAGTGTATTTTACGTTCCTTTTTACATTGTCACTTGTTTCTTATAAAAAAGGACCGGAGGTAGTAACATTCTGAGGTTTATAGTTAATGATCATTGTAGTTTGGTCTGCATTCCACCCTGCATGATATGTGCTGGCACTTGAACAGATACAGCTAGAAACTGGAATATGGCGCTGTAATAAACATAAGCAATTTGTTTGAATATTTTCTCCGAAATGGAATGATAATGTGTTGGTAAACTCATAACATAGATTGAACAGAATTCTAAGAGCTGTTTATATAGTGTGGGGAAAGTAATGGTTATTAAATTAGGAAGGAAAAAGGCAGGCAGTGTTTCTTGATCTTCCCTGCTGTAACAATTCTAACTCAACCTTACTGCTTTCTGGAATACATGTGGTTTGTTTTTGTCATAGTATTTTCCTAGCCTTCTGATTTTCATATAAGATATTCAGACTAGGGAAATTTCATGTAACTTTTGTGCTGAATATTATCAGGGATATTATTGGGTTATTTTATATAATTTCAAGGTAATTATGGTAGAATTACAGTCCTATTAGGATGATGTATAGATTAGGAAAGTCATAGAAATTGTTCACTTTCCTGTCAATTTTATATGGCTATAAAGCTTATAAGGGCCTTTCATGTGTGAAGCAAGATGCTCCTTATTTTATCAATTACAGCTATTATTCCAAGAAATTTCCTTTTTTCTTTTGGTGAATTCTAGAATTTCTATTAGTAATTCCTTGGCCATTTGGTATAATGATTACTAGCCCACCTCTTTTTGTATCCCTTTCACTTCTGTGCTCTATCTTTTTTCTCCTTCTCATGCTTCAATTGTAGTTGATAAATCAACTCATAATAACTAAATAATCTTAGCTGGGTTTTTATCTTGTTGAATTTTGCCATTTTAGATCAACATGATGTGGCTATTCTCCACAGGTATCTAATTGCTGTAAAGCATCCATTACAACCTGTCTTCCAAACCATATACCAAATCACTAGTGTGAATACTTCAAGAGTTAGAAGGAATCTTTCATGACCACCACAAATACTGAATTCCTCAAGAAGTGTTTTTTGGAGCTTCTAGTGCCCATTGTCTCAGACATGATATAATATTTTTTTAACCAAAAGCAGAGCACTTAACTATCCTTTCTATGCCCAGAACCTATCTAACAAGTAGAGAAAACAACTTCAAAATTAGATGACCACATATCTTACAATCTACAATCAGCTAGCTCACTGCAAAGTTACCAAGCTACTTCATAGCACAAAAACTGGTGATTATTTGCTTTAGAAAATTTGAAAGCACATGATACAATCATCATGAGAAAGTTTAAAACCTTCAACAAAAAGTCAAAAACACATTTCTGAAAATGTCTGTCTTCTGAAAGGAAAAGAATAGTATGTCTTCTAACTACACAAGGGATGCCTCTCTCTGGTTCCACCAAAAGACCTTTGACTGAACCTCACTTCCAACCTTTCATTAGTTAGTGACCGAAGACATTCATTACCACAGTGAACATAAATGGAAATATAGGGTCAGCCTGTCAGAGACCTTCCTTGAAAGATGAAACCAATTTCTAGCTTCTAGGTAAACCATAATTACTAAATTGAAAGTCCTACTTAAAAATTAAATCTGTCTGTTTTTTATATCTAATGTCCTCTCCACCTTATACCAAAGAGAGATGTATCAGAATATTCCTACCCTCACCTCAATAGGAATTCTGAGTGAAGGATATAGTAGTATCTCCTAGAATTATGCTCAACCCTAGAATGAATGAGCCTTTATGATTTTTTCACTCTTGCTACCAATCAGATAGTTGTAAAATCCTTCACCTTAACAACAATTATCTTTTTTCAAGAACCTAAGCAATATAATACTAAAAGTAGAATTTGCACTAAAACCAATCTTACCATTGATATATAACTTATGAAAAATAGCTAAGAAATTTCCATTTACTACATCTGGTCTAAGGAGCCTTCTCACTATCAAGATCCCAAATAGCCCTCATCACCTTTAATTCAAAAGGCCTCTGTAGCCTCATTGCTTATCTGCAGCAACATGACTCCAATACTACTCTTCAATAAAACGAAATAAAGGTATATAACCTCAAAATTTAGAGATTTGCTTTTATATTGTTCTACATCAGATAGCCAATTCTCAGCAACCAACCTATCCTATCCAAGGCATCCAATTCGGATTGTCAACCATTTCTTCTCCCACACATCATGAAAGGGACTCCTTATAGGGTAAAATCATTTACTCGTTCAGTCTGGCTATAGGTTAAATCACTTACACATGCATTTTCCTACAGGTTTAAGTCTGTTGTTTGCAGGCATTGTTAATTTAAAGAAATTATTGATTATCTTAACTTTGTGATGTAATTCTTCAACTGAAGAATTCAATGAGGAATTTTGTCCCAAAATAACGAAGTTGTTCTCTAATTTTGAGTGTTCATTAGCTATCATTTTTCTTTTACTCTAATTTTGAGTGGTCAACTGAAGAATTCAACTGGGTATTATATTAGCAAATAATTTATTCTTAGAATTTGAGCTTAGGGGCTTACTTAACTCTACAAAACCAGCTTATATGATGAGGAACATCCAGGCTTTACATGTTCTATTTAAGTTATATCTCTGGTCAATTTGGGACTAAATCACCCTACTATATATCTCTGTAAGAAGCTTAGTTCCATTTACTCTTGTTTTCCTTAATAGAGTATACAGAAGAGGGGAATTATCCTCTGTTGTTTCAGTTTTCATCATAATTCCATGCATTTCTATTCTATTCTATTGCTGGGTCCTATCATTCATGTTTCTGAATTTGAAATCTGAATAAAAACTGACTCATAAAGCTATGATTTGTTTGAACAAAATTTGAAAATGTTATATAAAAGTAAGAACTCTGTTAAGTACTGGGTCTCTGATTTACTTGAAATAACACTTATTTTTCTGTACTTTTATATTTTTAAGTTAGATATAGGCATTAAATGAGTTTTCTTTTTAAATATTATAGTAACTATAGTAGTAGATAACTAATGGTATTCTTTACACCTTCATTTTATGTCCTAAGAGATTTTTATTTGTCATAGGTACTTGTATAGAGGCTTAGCTACTGGAGATCGCCCGACCTGTGACCAATGTCTTCTGATTCATGAAAAATTGACAGAGAAAGCAGGACTAGGTTGCATCCTACGTTTCCTCACAGATATTGTAAATACAGTTTGATTTCTGGACTTCCTTTTTATTTGGAATTCTTTGTTCTTTTCCCTTTTGGTGTTTTTGATTTTTCTCGTGTTTGCAAGACTGCAGCAATCAAGGCAGTGAAATATCAGGGAAAATATATCAATTTTGGATTCATTTCTCCTGTTTTGTTATTTTGAAATTGTTTAAAGTTCAAAATAACATTTTTTTTTAACTTTTCAAGACTTATTAAGAAATATGTATATTGAGCTTGAAGTTCAGCCTCTTAGGTTCCTAATCCCATGACCTATAGAGTTTTGAATTTACTTTTGGAGGACAAATTTTGAGTGTAAAACATCCTGTCAAATAGAATGAGGTATATGGTACAGAAATGAAACACATACCATAAGATGGAGTTTAAAATGCATTTTGGAGCATGAGGCCAACTTTTTCCTTAACGAGTTTAATTTTGATATACTGTAAAGTTTATTACATTATCAATTAATTCAAAATTACTTTAAATATGGCTTTTAAAATAAATGTACAAAAGTTAATAATTTTCAATTATATGTTAATTTGTGATAAGTCAATATAAACAATATTTACATTATTAATATATTTTAATTAAATTCTATTGTTAATTAATACTTCAATAGAATTCATGTATTTGGATTGATGATAAGTTGAATTCACGATCATTTTTTAAAACAACGAATAGCTATTTTTGTGGTGAATTCATTATGATTTTCCACTCACTGGTTTTTGAGGGAAAAGACTTAAAAGCCCCTCAGGAATTTTAAAAAAAAAATAACTCTCGCCTCTCTCTCTCCCGTGCTTGCTTTTTCTTCTTCCTTCCTCGGACGGTTTTGCTTCTGCTTCTTCTTTGAGATTCTGCATCTTCTTCGTTCTTCTTCTTCGCACCGCGATTCTGCATCTTCTTCCCAAGTGAAGGCTTCTTCTTCGCGTTTCTGCTTTTTCTTCATCTTTGTTGCCGGGATCAAGTGGAAAACTTCTTCTTCGTGTTTCTGCTTCTTCTTCATCTTCGTTGCCGCCATTGTTGTCGGGATCAAGTGGAAAGCTTCTTCTTCGCGTTTCTGCTTCTTCTTCAAGGTACGTTTCTCCTTCGCGTTTCTGTTTCTTCCACCATTGTTGCCAGCGATGGCGGAAATTGCTATCGGGAAGTTGTTTGGCTGTTTACGGATCAAGTGATCTGTAAAATGTTTGTTAGTATTTACGGATCACCTGATCCGTAAGCCTCTTACGGATCAACTTGATTCGTAAAAGGCTTACGGATCAGGTGATCCGTAAATACTAACAAACAGTTTACGGATCACTTGATCCGTAAAAGTAACAGTTTCATTTTAATTGAAAAAATACCAAATATTTGATATATTGTGAGCTTTTTTTGAAATTAGGGTATTTTAATTTAGGGCATTTTAATTTAGACTGTACAATCATTGCCTGCAAATCAATGCTCCCCCTTTAATTAGGTTTGCTTGCCTTATTTTGTTTTTGGTTGTTTCAATATTGTTGAACTTGAACATTGTAATTACTGACAATGCTCTCCCTTTAATTAGCTTTTTTTGGTTGTTTCTTGGACACATTAGAAAAAAATCTTGTCCTGGTTAGCACCTAATATCCCTTTTTCGTAGACATACATATTAGTTAGGATGCTCCCCCTTATATGATGAATAGAATAAAACACACATCAGTGGTTACATTTATGGGTCTATTTAGATAAACTTTTCTATATATATAGATATATCCTCTTTTAGGGAATTATCCAAATAGTATATATTGATTAGCATTTTTTTTATCAGCAAAATAGGATATATATATATATATATATATATATATATATATATATATATATATATATATATATATATTAATAAAAGAGTACCAGAGGTACTATAATTACAACGTGTTATAAAAATCCTAGTGGATCCACATGTGATGCTACTTTCGGACTGATGTGATCCACCCTACAAAAAAGAATACATCAACAATACCCCTTGGCGTTGAATGCTTAGCATGAATTACTTCATTTAAAAAATTCCAAGAGATACCTAGTGCTTGTATGAAATTATCCAAATATTCCAAACCAAATATTGCTAGTAAAACTAGTCTCATTATTACAAAGATAAAAATCACAACTAGAGTAAGCACGGGCACAAAGATGCCACCCCCACCAACACCTTCCACAGTCCTAAATGTTGATTCCTAGGAATCCAATCATATATTTTTGGTAAGTGTTACATTCTTAGGTAGCATTTGGTAAACATATTAGAACAGAAGTTACAAAATGGAACATAACCAATGGGTTCTATTCTAGCTTTGGTGAATTATAAAAATAGAACAAAACACAATATTGTGTTGAGAAATGATATATTTTGATTCTATTTCGTTTATCCACACACATCAAACACTATCTTAGCATTAATTCCTAATTTTCGTTTATCCACACACATCAAACACATCAATCCTGGTTTGATTCTATTTCGTTTATCCACACACATCATTCCTTCATGAATCATTGTTTCTCATATTCATAAAGCTCAGCAAGTTTCTCTCTAAGCATTTGAGATGCTGTTGACCATTGTTTATGCTTAGTTTGTTTATCCACACACATTTGAGATGCTGTTGACCACAAAACAACACCTTCCTGAATCAAGGTCAATACCACTAAGCATTTGAGATGTTGTTGACCATTGTTTATGCTTAGTTTGTGTATCCACACACATTTGAGATGTTGTTGACCACAAAACAACACCTTCCTGAATCAAGGTCAATACCACTAAGCATTTGAGATGTTGTTGACCATTGTTTGTCAGATTCATAAAGCTCAGCAAGTTTCTCTCTAATAAGTAAAACATATGATAAAACAACAAGTGGCCATTAGAGTAATTGAATTGAGTTAACGAAATGCTTGAAATTTGAGAAAATGAAATGAGTGATTGATTTTGCGATACTCATTTGCAGATCATGGTTAGGACTAGAGGATTAGGTCGTGCCTTAGGTCAGGTCACTGGCAGAGGTGTGGGCAGAGGAGATTGTGATGATTCCGATGATGCTTCGCAGCGTCAACGGCCTACTGCATCCGCACGGAGGCAGCGAGTCGCTATGACTGTGGATCACGTTGATGAGCCAGTCATCCCTACGCTAGATGTTCAGGATGACCCGATGGAGGCAGCAGCTGCTGTAGAGGACATTCCTGCGGACACAGGCGCAGAGGCTGTTGAGGATGAGCATCAGGGATTTCCGGGTGGTCCGAGTGACCCATCCGTGTTGACCCTGTATGCGGATCACGTTGCTTGCAGCGTATGGACGGGAGAGGTATTTATACGATTTATTTTTAGTTACTTGTAAATTATACTTTATGATTGAAATTAGTTTTCCTTTAAATAATGATTTTAACGAATTTTGCGTTTCTTTATACTTCAATTCAGGAGCGTCCTGAATTAAAGCTATCCTCTCATGAGAGGAAGGTCCACAGTTTAGGCAAGCCTGTCCCTGCCATTGAGGGACTTATTGCTGATACAGGACTAAGTCCTCTGTTCGCGTGTTCGGTAGACACCGGCGATCGAGGACTTTTGTCTGCCTTTGTGGAGCGGTGGCACCGGGAGACGTCTAATTTCCATCTCCCGGTGGGAGAGCTCACCATCACGCTGGATGATGTCTCCTCGCTTCTCCATCTGTCCATGATTGGAGATTTACACGCCTTTCAGCCCTTGCACGTGGACAATGCGGTTCAGATGCTGGTCGACTTGTTGATGGTCTCTACAGAGTTTGCCAGGGCTGAGACAGCCCAGTGTCGTCGACCGTACGTATGCCTGCAATGGGTACGTGATATATATGAGCGCCGATGCCAGACAGGTCATTGGACAGCTGCGGCTCGCACATATCTTCTCCATCTTCTGGGTTGCACTTTGTTTGCTAACAATAGTGCAACCAATGTGCATGTTGTCTACTTGGAGGCCCTTCGTGACCTCAGTATGACAGAGAGGTACGCCTGGGGAGTGGCTGCTCTGGTTCATATGTACGACCAGCTGAACGATGTATCTATGAGCCACCGTCGACAGCTTAGCGGTTATATCACACTGCTGCAGGTAACAAATATGTTTTTCATTCATTCAGGCTAAACAATGTTCAACTTAAAATTTTGTTACACTTTCATTATTAATGTTTATAATTTTAATGTTACATCTGTAGTGCTGGATTTACGAGCACTTTCCCTCTATCGCGGAGTCCATCGCTGATCAGGACTACGACGAGGCTTTCCCGCGTGCGTGCAGGTGGATTGCGACGAAGAAAACCGTGAAGAGCATTCACACGCCGTCGTACAGGGAGCGCCTGGACCGACTCCGGATTCCGGATGTCTGTTGGATCCCTTATGAGGAGCTTGGAGAGGTCCGAGACTTCCACGTTAGATCATGCTATTCCAGTCTCTTGCACTGGGGGCCTGTTGCTGTCCGCAGACCATTCCTGCTCCTCCTGTCGATTCATGGGTCTCATATGATGATATACACGACAGGTGGATGCACTACGAGGATCATATCGTACCAGCAGGTGAGGTGTGCGTTGTGCCAGGGGCGTGTTCCAGTGACTACATGGACTGGTTCTTCCGCATCTCCCATTCTTTCATGACACCAGGCCACGCATTAGATCCTCTGCCTCATGGTCATGCCCCGCAGCCCCGAGTCGTCCCTCAGGCCCCATAGACGAATATCCCTCACGTGCCGGAGCTAGGAGCATCGTCCACATCTGCGGAGGAGCCTAGACATGCAGTGGTAAGTAATACTAATAATTTACATCATTTACCTCAATATTTGCATAATAATTTGTGTAATCAGTTTGTTTTGTATGTAACAGGAAGTTTGTGATGACATTACTAAGAGGTTGGAGCGCCATCTGAGTCTAGGGGTGGTCACGCTTGGCTCATCGACACATGAGGTGATCGAAGAATGCCTCAGATTGATCAAGAGTGTGACACAGGACCATCTAGTATACATTAGGTGTAGACACAGGAGGCGCACTGATCAGGCATAGTTTATGTACATATTTTATATTGATATTCCATGTATATACAAATATTGTACATGAACTCATTTCACGAGTATTGTTGGTTTTATTTATTTTTATTACTAATGTTAGTTTTATTTATTTTCATTAATTGTGTATTCCATTTGTGTCTATATACACGCGTGTTATTAAAATGGTCTAGTTAACTTAGTTATAGTATATGTAAATTATTATAAATGGTCTAGTTAACTTAGTTTCCCAACTAATAAAAAATAATTTAAAATATACCTTTAAATATAATTGAAATAAAGAAGTTGAAAAAGGTGTAAAAAAATTAAACAAAAATGGACATCATTCGTTATCTAAGATCCTTATTTTATATAACGTACTAATATTTTTAAATTCTCTTATAATTACTATTTTTCCACTTATACTAATGATCATGTAAAAAAATGTATTATAAAGTAGTTAATATTTTAATTTTTAATATAATACTAATTATTTTTTTATATTCTTTATAATATTAATAATGATATGATTAATTATAAAAATAAAAAATAAATTAATGATGATAATATTAATTTTATAAAATTATTATTATCTTTTATGTATTTATTAATTTTTATTAATATGTATAAAATAACCTTAAACAATATCTTTAAATATGTAGTTAATAAATTATTATTTTTCTTCTTACGGATCAAGTTGATCCGTAAGAGGAAAACTAAACAAGAACAATTTCATCATTTTCATAGAATGTTGGGTGCACCTAGCAAAACTCCTCATTTTTTATAACCAAACCAAACATACTATTCAACATGTGAATTAACAAAGTTTATCGGACCTGTTACACATAGTATTTGGGTCTTTCTTGGGATGATGAGGAGTTGAAACTGAAAGAAACCTTGGTGACAAGTAGAAAATGTCTTAGTCTAAGATCTCCTAATCTATGATTACTGGTACTTTAAATACCACGGTAGACATTTATAAGGATGTTAAGATACTAGTTTCAAGACTATTTTTAACATACTTTTTTTAAAACATTGAAATTTATGTGTTCCATTCATTTGAGAATGGGACTCTCTAAATAAGAAATCAGACCTACATATTATTTAGTGACATTTCTCAATCTTACACAATAAAAATGTATGGAAGGAAAAGAGTATATTAAAAAGTGTATTTGCTAACCTTTTTTTATAATATGGCGTAAGAGTCTTACCTACCTGACTTTTACGCAACACTAATAATGGTATATCACTTAAAATAACGAAATTAATTCAGAAGAAAACTGATTAGTGTAAAAAAAGATTATATTAATTTAATAGCTTGAAATAAATTTCAAATAAATATTAACTAAAATCTAATTTCGAAACTCAAAGGAATAGAAAATGAAATCATCCTTTCGCCATTATTTTTAATATTTGCTAAAGAAATAAACATTTTTATGTTGTGTTATAAATTGTACATTGTTTTACAGAATACAATTTCGACAACATTTTTCACAACTCTTGTATATAAATATTTAAAAAAAAATCCTTCTGAAACGTAAATGTTAATTACAATGTATTTTTAAAAAAAAATAGAAAACAGAAAGTTATGATTTAAAATGTAAATGTTTATCGGTAAAATAAAATCCCTAAATAAATCTCAGCCCGAGAAATTTTTAACTCAACTTAAAACACCCGAATTTAACCAATAAAAAAACTATACAATAAAGTGTGTGAAATTGAAATGTGAATGTTTATTCACCCAAAAAAGAATTGTGAATGTTTCTACTGGCCTACTGGGAAACCTCTCTTCCCCTTGGGCTAATAATTTTAGCAAGAAATTAAAGTAAAACCGAAGTGACCCTAAAAGGTAAAAATAGCATAAGGGTTGTTAGTGGATCAAATCACACACAGCACCACCTACACAGACAAATTCTCTATATACAAATTTCATAATAAAAACATAATCCAAAAAATAAAACCAAATTCCAAAAATGAAACACGCTCAAAAAACAGTATTATTGGTCAATGTTTTTCGGTGAGTTGGGTCAGAAGACTCACTAAATTAGAATAGATTTTAAGCCTCAAACAACACTTACAAAAAATTCTTATAAATCATCCATTAATAATATTCTCACATCGATAACAAAAACCAAACTCTTTTTAATTTCGTCACATGAGTTTGTTGCTTTTCCACTGGTCAATATTTACTGGCTGCAGTGATGGGCATGATGTGGCCCATGATGTTACCTTTTAATTGTGCTCTGTTTTTTTCCTTTGAAAACTTTACTTTTAAAGGCACACACGTGATGATACAACCACGGTCACTACTCAGTAGTGCGTAACCACATTTTACCTTTGGTGTTCACTTCTTGCTAAATGGTTATTGGAAATCCACATCTTAAAGGAGAATGAAGAAGGGTGCACAAGCAAACATAGTAGAGTCCCACAATCCGACTCACCCAACCCCGTGTCCAACCACATTAGACAAAAAAAAGATGGGAATCATAGCAAAAGATAGACAAAATCATTTCTAATTGAGACCACACTCATTATCCCTTCATGGGAATCCCCTTATTTTGTCCCCCTCCCCAACCTTGCACAAAATCCCACCTTTTTCAGACCATGTGGCATCACAAATCCTATGAAAAGCAACAAATAATAATAATAAAAAAAAACAGATTCCAATACCCTTTTCCATCTTTCCAAGGTTAACAAATAACAAACACTGTTCAGCATATGAAAACACCAAACTTTACACATCCTAAAGTTGACTAAAACATGTTCTATCTATGCTCTAAATAAAATAGGCCAAGACAAAAAAGAGTTAATAACCAAAAGCATGAGGATCATTCTAATTGCATCCCCCCCAGCCCCCCCTTTTTTTTTCTCTTCACAGTCTCTGCCTTTTCTTTTACATTTCAAAAATTAATTTCTACAATTGTATTGTAGATTCCGAAAAGGCAAAAACTAATTTGTAAAAGAAAATGGAAGGTGCAAAAAAAAGACGGGTGCAAATAGAATTTCCCAAACCATGAGCTCTCAAAGTCCTAGTAAAAGTAAACCAACCCATAAGATTCCTATTTCATTGATTCATTTCTGTCTACAAAACTAAAATGTCCTAGCTGCCATCCTGAACTTTACCCTACTACCTAGGGCCGGGAGCGATCAATTATGGCCGGCCACGGTGTTGATTCAACATTGCTGCCCAAGGGTTGACGGGCACCGGCCGCTGGATGGTAGGGCCTGCCGGGTTGAGATTAGCTGGAGGCAGGGCAGAGGGCATGGTGGCCGATGAGGAAAAGGATGTGGATGAGACGGCAACACGCTCACACGAAGGGCACATTGTGAGAGTGGTGGGAGGGTTCATGTTCATGTAAAGCTGTGGGGATAACTTCAATGCCCTAAGCTCTTGCACTTCCTTTTGAAGCCTCCTATTCTCTTCAGTTAGATTCTCACAGCAGTTCTTCAAGTATTCACAATCCACTTCAGTCTGCTTCAACTTGGTCCTACATTACTTGACCCAACAGCATTGACATGACTATCTTCTTTCAAAGCAATGGAAGACAAAGTAACACATGACATTGACACATCAATTTTTTTATTACTATTGACACGTTAGTTTATCAGTTTTATCATTGTAATGTTAGAAATTTAAGTACTTCCACTACCTATTGAAAAATGAATGAACCCGTGTAAACATCAAAGATTCCAAAATTTGACTTCAAAATCCAGCATCACCAAATTACAACATCTTTGTGCGTATTGTGGGTCCAAGCATACACTTCTATTTCAAAATTATCATCTAAATCATCTACAACTTTATATCTTTTAATGTCTCACAAAAGCTGGGTTATTGATCCTTCTAAATAGAAAAAAAAAAAAAAAACACTGGGACATATATGTTACGGAAACTTAAATAGGGTCAATAAACAATGCCACAACACAAAATATTACTTGATGCTCATATACAATAAAATGTCAATAATGCCCCTTTGAATAGAATCCTCACCTTGCTCTTCTGTTTTGAAACCACACCTCCACCTGCCTAGGCATCAAATTCAACTGCTTTGCCAAAGCTTGCTTTTGCTTCTACAAATAATAATAATATAAGACTAAATGTCAGCATTTAACTATACTTCCAAAACAAATACAAATATTATATAATTTAGAATAAACTTCATTAAAAATATATTCATATTTTTGCAAAGGGGGACATTAAGTAAATTTTCATAAAGTTAAAATGTACAAGTATGCTAAAATAAGATTTGTTCTTCATTTATTTGAAGAACTTATGCAAGATTTTTAAGAAATGTCCGCAACCACAATTCTGACCGCAATGCAAGGTGTTCGGTTTTCCGTCAGAATGATCACAGTTTTGTCGGTAAGGTGTTTGGTTTTATGTCACCGCTACAATTTCAGCCGCTAGGTGTTTGGTTTTATGTCACCGACCACAATGTGGTGTTTGGTTTTATGTCACCGCAACCGCAATTTCAGTCGCAAGGTTTTTGGTTTTTTGGTCGTTGTGGCCAGAATTTCGACAGCAATTTTGGCCATAAGGTAAAATGTTTGGTTTCATGGCATTGCAACCGCAGTTGCAACCACAAAGTATTCAGCTTTATGTCACTCTGACAACAATTCCGGCCGAAAGGTAAAGTGAATGATTTTATGTCACCGCAACCACAATTTTGACCGCATTTATCAATAATTTTCTATGGTAATAAGGATCATGGTCACAATAATGACAATGAACACGATTTAAAACCTTTAATTTAAGAAAAAATGACAAGCTTAAAATAACGTAGTTTCATAAAAAGTTTCATAAGTGTTTTGATACCATTCTCCATTCAGAAATCAATGTTGACACAAGCATTTATTATTATAGAGTTACCAAGATAAAACTTCAATTCTTATCAAAGAACAATGCTACAAACATCTATTACTATTCAAGTTACCGAGATAAAACTTCAATTATGATTAAAAAACAAAGCTACAAACACTTAAATGCATCTAAGTTTTATGTTTACCAAAAATGTACTTATGTTGCAACTGAAATTACCAAAATGCCACTACTCTTGACTCACCGGGTTCAGACTGTTGTGTTCCTTGAATGTTTCTTCCAGCACCAATGCCTGTTCCTTGGACAACCTCAGCTTCTTCCTCGACGCTTCGCCGTCGCCGTCTCCGCCGCAAGCTCCGCCATCATCGTCGTCGCTTCCGCCGCCGCGAGAACTCGATGTTCTCTCGTTTTCGTCTCCGTTGCCCTCTCTCTCGCTCCGCTTCCCGCTGATGCTCGATATCGTGCTGTTCGGCGATGACACCGCGTTCTCGTCGTCGACCACCGCCGATGGGGGCGGAGGTGGCAGATTCACGTCTATTCCGCGGAGGAACGACCGCGTCTCGGAGCTCCGATCTGTCACGTGACACGCACGTGAGTCAGTGGCAAAATAAGTAATTAACATGGAAATTAAAGGGTATTTCGGTACAAAACAGTGCCTTAATTCATATATATATATATATATATATATATATATATATATATATATATGGCACCTGAGTTGTTTCTCATTGCATGATTTTCGTCTGAAAAATTGGGAAATAAGTTCGGTTTCAACGGAAAAAATCGGAAAAATTAAAATGGTTTGTGTTCTTAAAAAAAATGGGAAATGGGTTTTTTGTTTCAAGCAAAAATGTGTAAAAAAAAAAAGAAAAAAGGAATGATTTTTATTCATACGAAAGAAAAAAAAATAAACATTCAGGATGAATCCCAAAACCATGAAGAAGGAACATACCATGTAATTTGAACAAGTTAATACCATGAAAATTTGAATTAAAAAGAATGATACCATGGAAAGGAACAAGATAAGGAGGCATGAAAAATTGAAGAAAAAGAAATGGAGAGATAGATAAGGATGAAAAACTTACCATGAAAATGGAACAAGTTATTGAAGGAAGCCCTTTGGTTTGGAACCGATTGAGGAGGCTTGTGCACGTAGAAAGGGTATTGTTGTTGTTGATGATGATTTAGATTATTATTATTATCATCATCATTTTCTCCCCATCCCAACTTCAAACTCAACCCCAAACCCAAGCCATCATCTTTCTCACTCATTGTTGTGTTGTGTGTGTTTTGCCCAATTGTGAGGATGAGAAAAGAGAGAGAGGAGCAAAATGGTGTAGGCTTTGGTGGTCAGATGGCCAAAATAGCTTTTTTACAGAACAGTAATAAAAGAAAATATAGATAGATAGATAGATACTATGGAGGACAGTGATAAAAGAGATAGATGGATAGAGAAATTGAGGAAAGAGTGAATAGGCATAGAGTTAATGATGACTTGTGTCAGAGTACCAAATTGGTTCAATCATCATATGCAAATGGCTAGTACTAGTACTACTACTAGTATAGCAACAATAACATTGTTTTGGGCTACACTACACTCTTCCATATGCATCAAAATCCAAATGGAATGTGATGTGGATGCTTTTTAACCATGGTTGTGTTATGTATATGGGGATCAAACTACAATGTTGTTTTACGGTTTTACGGTTTTACTAGAGGTGTTGTTTGTTTTGTTGGGGTTCGGAATATCATTTATTGAGCAAGTTTAATGGTTAAATGAAGAGAGAAGTAGCAACTTACCTAATTTAGGATTTGTCTGTATTTAAATTGACCGACATTACTTTTATGAATTTAATTTAAATACAAGTAAGAATATTTTATACATTTATTTAATTAAACTGAAGAATTTTTATAGTTTATAATCATCTTAGCAATTATTTCTTAACAATATTATATCATGAATGATAAAATTCATAAAATTAATTTAAATATTCATTTTTAGTAATTTTAACATTAGAATAAATTTTTGTTTAAAATACTTAAATTTATAAGACAATATAATGCTCACAAAATTATAATAAATAATTCATATATATATATATATATATATATATATATATATATATATATATATATATATATATATATATAATATGCATTATAGATGTTCTTATATTCAAATATTATTGATTTTAGTGCAAAATAAAAGTAAAGAAATAATATATATAATTTATTAATTTTTATAATAATTATTTTAAAAATTATATTAAAATAAAAATAATGATTTCTAGAGAAAATGTTTAAGATTATTTTAATTAGTTAATAATGTAAAAGAAAATGAAGACAAATAATGTATGAATTTAACAAAATGATTTCTAACTATTAAATATAAATAAATATTAATTATGAATTTATATTTAAATAATTTCATAGGGATGCATTGATACATTATAAATAAATTAGAAATAATTATTAATATAAATTTTAAAATAATTATTATAAAAAAATAATCAAAATAAGTATATGAGATATTTTGTGATCTACAACGATAAAAAAAATTAAAGTAATTATTATAAAAGTTTAAAAATTAAAAAATATGAGATATTTTGTGATTAATAAAAGATATATTCAGTATTTAGTTATTTTAATTGTCATTTTTTAATATTAATGAAAGCATTAAATATTTTTCTATTGTATTCTTCATCATTTATTGTAGAGTGAGAAGATAAAAAAAATAAAAGAATCTAATTAATATGAGAGATAAGAAATTGTATAACAAATTTATGAAGTCTAAAATATTAATTACATTTTAAAACTTTATTCCATACTTAAATGTCAAATAGAATGAGATCGATGATATTTTTAAATTAAAATAAATATTAATTTAAGAATAAAGATTCTCAAATAAAAGAATTTTTTTCTAGAAAAACTAATGAAGTGTTACTTTCGAATTTTTTTAGGAGTTACTTTCGATTTAATAGCGATACTTATAACAATGATTTTTTTCAAATAAAAAGTGATACACCGTCAATGCCAAGAAACTAAAAAAATCAAAAAATTTATTATGATTGATTATTTATATAAATAACGTGCGAGAATCATAAATTTTATTCATTTATTATTTTATTTATTCATGATGGTCATGTTGTTTGTGTTTCCGTTTGAGTTGAGAAGGAAAAACGGCTTTTTTTTTCTGGTTGACTGTGTTGAATGTATAAAAGAGAAGAGTGAGAGAGATTTGGCTCACGCGCGGCGAGTTGTACTTGTTTTGAATAATGACCTCATCATGTGATGATGATAAGGGAGACATTCATGTCATCATGTGCATCATTCAAGGTGGGTCCCACTGTTGCTCAATAGTGCAAATCTGAAAGAAAGGAAGTGAGTGACATGGCTTTTCCATGGCATGCCAACGCCAACTCACCACTCATACCACTGCACCTGTACATGAGCTACACTATGCTAGATTGGAAATTTGAAAAAGGAAAAAAGTTAGTATATTTTTTTTTAAATTTAATTATGAGATAGAATGGAAAACAAACTTAAATTATTCAATAAACTTTATATTAATTTTATGCTTAAATTTCTTATTTAATTTTTATAATTTCATGATTTATGTATTTTTAATCTTTATAGTTAGAAAGTGTTTTTTAGTCTTTTTAATTTACATTTTAATTTTTTTAGTTTTTATAATTTAAAAGTTATTTTTTTAGTCTTTATAGTTTAAAAGTAATTTTTTTAATCTTTATAATTTGTATTTTAATTATTTTTTAGTTCTTATAGTTTGAAAGTAATTTTTTTAGTCTTTATCATTTATATTGTAATTACTTTTTAGTTATTACTATCAAAAAATAATTAGTTATAAATTATCAATTTTTTATTACAAATTATCGTGCGATAAATTAATTACAAATTACTTGCTAATATTGTTGTAGTTAAATGTAATTGATAATATTACTCATATTTTGGTGATAAGGACTAAAAAGAAATTAAAATATAAAATATATGAACTAAAAAAACCATTTAGGAATTAAAAGAGAATTAAAATACAAATGATAAGGACTAAAAAAATTACATTCAAATTACAAGAACTAATAAAGAATTAAAATGTAAACTATATGAACTAAAAGAGAATTAAAATACAAATGATATGGACTAAAAAATCACTTTTAAACTATAAAAATTAAAAAGATAAAAATCGTGAAACTAGATAGAACAAATAAGTAATTAAACCTAAATTTATTGTAAAGAATACATTAATGGATTTGATTACTTTATACTAAATAATGCATTTAAAGCATATAATTTTATGATTAGTGAATAAATTTTTAATAAATATTTATAAGAGAAAAAATAAATTGCTGAAATAGATAAATCAATTTACGTGATGTTATTTAGTTTAATAAGAAATTTAGAGATTTTAAATGTGAGTCTTGTGTATGTAATTGTGTTAATAAATGTTTAAACTTTGCATTTATAATCATGTTAAATAGTCTGATGCTTTAATCAATTGTATTCTTCAGATAAGTTTTGTCAAAAGAGAGTGAGAAAAAGAAATAAGACAAATGGGAAAATTACCTACTCCATAAAAAAAAACGTGTCAAAACAGGTTGGAGCGTACTCGAGTGCATAAAAGCAAATTTGACCTCTAACACGAGACATGATGTGTGGGAAAAACTAGATAAACAAGTTGTTTTATCATACCAATTTGACAAGTTAGTGGCATGTATTATATGTTGCATAAAATATTGAAGTTAGAGAAACTAACATGCGATAAAGCATCCAAATTCTGTGTAGACTTTGTTCCAAGTTAGAATCCCAACTCCTAAAACACCTTTTAAATCCTAGGAGTTTTGATTATGGAAAGTCAGTGATCCATTACATAAAATAAGTCTGATTAATTTGTTAAATTCTAAAAAGACTTTGTTCTAAATAATAGTTAGGTGTTAGCTTGAAGGGACTCCTGTAAAATTACTTGAGATTCAGTCAAAAGCAACTCAGAAAAAAATACTTGTATTTTTATAAATGATAATGAAACATGGTGAGTTTGTCAAAAAATATACATAATCACAATGCTAGAGACAAACCAGTATCAAAATTTATGTGTTATTATGCTTTCTTATCTTTTTTTTTTATCTAATTGTTAATTATGTTTCGATTTAAACACCTGTTTTCAAAAGGATTTGATAGTACAAAGCTTTTAAAAAATATTATTTGTTCTTTTTTATATGTTTCACATATGAACTTACTTTAGTAAGAGGATACCATCAATTGAAAAAAAGGTTTACTAAAAAAATTTCAAGAAACACAATTCAATTTCCTTTCACGTCTCTCCATATTTCTTTAGTAACTAAACCTCTAAAAGATTATCTCTAAAGGAAAAAGGGTACTTGTACAAAAGACGAAGAAAAAATTATACAAATCAGAATATTTTATAAAAAGAAAAGAAAAAAATACTAATAACAAACAAAAGTCACGTTTAAATTTAAAAAAGTCAATTTTAAATGTCATATTAATTAAATGCTTTTTTGATTGCTTAAGGTGTCTTATGGGGTTTGAGGATAGCATCGAAGTCACTTATAAGACATCATGGCTTCTAACATGATTTTCAATCTATTGAAGATTTTTCCGTAAAGAGATTAAATATAAATGTCATATTAATTAAATTTAATAAGTCAATTTAAATGTCATATCAATTTAATGTCATATCAATTTATAGTAGAGTTTGTAGATAGCATTGAAGTCTTCTATGAGACACCATGGCTCTGTAACATGATTTTCAGTCTACTAAAGATCTCTCCATACAGAGATTTGTTGATGAGCATGAGGGCTTACACAAAATACCTATAGTCAACCAAGGTTGAGCATTAGCTCGTTTAACTTTCAAGTGAACAAACTAATATGTGTAGGCCAACACCTCCATCTTACAAAAATAAGAATACTAAAGGTACCAAGTTCCTCCAGTGGTCTTATGCATCCACAATGAACGAATTATCTAGATTATTTCTAATGATAATCTACCTTGTCATGCTTATACTCACATGGGTTTCCCAAAGGAAAATCAACGCAACATTTTACTCTTTTAACAAGTCCTTAATAGTTTGGAGAAACTTTTAGTTCTTACACCCTTGCAATTCCAAGAAATCATATTCATTGACAAATAAGTTTGTTAAGAAGTATCAACCCCCCTATGAGCACCATTATAATGAACAAAAATACTTGAAATAACATTTCTTATAAGGATCCCACAAAAGTATGAACACCCTGATGTCTAAAGATTTGTCTCTAAATGATAGAAAGTTATCCAAAGAGCATAAGGACTTAGAAGCACTTCATGAGTTGAAGGATCCAACGATAAGATCCAAAGTCAAGCTTCTACAAGAAGAGATGATCAAGAGGATCAAGAATGGACTACTCATCAAAGGCAAGGAAGGAAAAAATTACAAGAAGTTGAATTGGAGCACTTTGAAGATTGGTAAACAACTCGCTTAGCGACACCAGCTCGCTAAGCTCAATTCCAGAGGATAAATTGTGCTTAGCGCGAATGTCTCGCTTAGTGCAATTCCAATCCAAGAAAAAAATTGCGCATAGTGCGAATGCCCTGCTTAGCGGAAACCTTCCGTGGAAATTGTTGAAAACATTCATTTTCTGTTGTAAGGGGGCTTTAATGTATAATGCAAATTAGGCTTAGACTGTGCATTTAGGTGATTATGAGTTGTCCTAATTACCTTCATTTGTTGGTTCTATAAATAGTCAAGGGCTTCTCATTTGTAAAAACTTTTTGTGTAATTGAAATTAAGCTTGTGCTTAGAGAGAGCTTTAGCCTCTTCTTTGGTTTTTTACTGAAAATCAAATTGATTCTTATCAAGGAAGTTATTCCTTTGTGGCGAATCCTCCTTGGTTTATCGATTCTCCGTAGATCATGACATTGTTTTGTTCATCTTCTCCATCTTTTTCTGTTTTTATGTTCTTGTGTTCTTAGAAGATCATCAATGGTGTTCTTGAATTTGCATCCAGAACGATCTGAACCAAGTGTTCATGGCTTGGATTGCATTACTAAAGTTTTGATGATGCCTATCGTTATAAAATAATAAACCATGCTTCCTTGTCTCTTTTATTTTGATTGCTTGTGTGTGTATGCATGCATTAAAAATAGAAAGCCTATGTAATTAAACTTATCTAAGCACCCTTTGAGTAAAATTGGTGTAAGAAACAATTGAGATAAAATATGAAGAAAAACAAGTTTGAAATTCATAAGTTTTGAAATGAAGAACAATATAATTTATTATTGAACAAAATAATCAATCATCTCAAAGTCGGGAGACTTAAGATTTGTGAAGGTGCATAAATAATCGATTTGTCACTTAGGATAATCAATTATTTGATCCTTGAGAAAGCCCATCTTTCATAAATAATTGATTATCTCACCAAATAATCGGTTAATTTGTTCTTTGTGATGCCTAAGTGACCTCAAGAATAAAATAATTGATTACGTCAAGGCTTAATCAATTAACGTTATTTTTCTTATATAAATGTGAACTTATGATGAGTTGTTTTACACAACTCTCTGAAATCCAATTAGTGCATATACTAATTTCTAAGAGTGTGAGATCTACAAGAGTGTATTTTTGAAGGTTCACAACAAAGATTCAAGAACCGTCAAGTTTAAAAAAATGTGGATAAATAAAAAAAAAGGTTGTTATGGTAGTTTTCTTTAAAGAAATAGGACAAGTTTTGTTTTATTTCTTATCAATCACTTTCGGGTGATGTATTTTCTTTTATTTTCTACTTGTGTAATTCTTTGAATAGGATTCTAGAAAGTTTTCATGTGGTAGCGTTCTATGTGGTTTGTAATCATTGTAATTTAATCAGCGAAAACTCATACTAAAAGTTGTATGTGTAACTGGATGTGGGTCACGAAATGATTGAACCAATATAAGATTCAAGTGTGTAATCATTGTTTCTCTTATCCTTCTACATCTTCTATTTAGACATATTTATTTATTCTGAAGTATTGATCTTTGCATTTCATATTTGGTTATAACATTAAGAAAATAAAAAACCAAAACAAGCACCTACACGATCTTTGCTTCGAAGATTAAGTTTCATTTGGGTCTTAAAATAACAGTTTTCGTTCATTCGAAGAAAGTTTTTAGAAAAAAGTTTTCAATTCCAATTCACCCCTCTTGGAATTTAGCCATTGCTTTCAACAAAGCAAATATTTCTTCATATAGGTTTACCACATATGTGGAAAGAGTGGGGTCTCAATGAATCTGGATACTCTGATGGCTTTCCACCTCTCATTGACACCTCTTCATATTAACTTTCAAGCAATAAAAAGTCCTCACTTCTCACTTGCCTTTCGTAACCATATCTCATTCCATGTATACTCCTTATATGATGTGCCAAACCATGCTCAATTTTTCGCATAACAGCCTTATATGATGGGTCCCCTTCAAATTAGCAACTCTATCAGGTATCTTTATTATACTTACTCGATTTTCGTTTCCAAGAACTTGCTAGGCCATTTTTCCTCCCTAGTAAGTTGCATATTTCTCGCTTTTTTTTTTTTTTTTTTTATCTCTTTTGGTCACTGGAATTAATGTCTCTGTATCATTGTTCACGTGAATCAAATTTGAAAAATACTCATATTTGTTCACGTGATTCCTTGTTTACCAACAATAAATTCATGCGTGTTCCAAGATTTAATGTGACATTTGGATCACCTTAGTCAATATTTTATGATCATGTTTCACCAAAATTCATAACTTGTAGTCCCTTATCAACATTGAATTCATGACACTAACATGGGGTGTCAATATTATCCTCATGAGGCGTGGTGACATGGGCAATATTCAACATAAGACTGGCATCAACAGCTTTATTTGCCAATTCGACATCCAACTTGATGAGATCTTCATATTGTGTGGTCTTTTGGTTCAACAAAACTCTTTGCTGAAACAAAAAATAGTCAAATATATTTGAATAGTAATGATTTAATTTTTAATATTTTAATTTAAATTTATGTGTAAAATTATTATTATTATTATTATTATTATTATTATTATTATTATTATTATTATTATTATTATTATTATTATTATTATATAAAAGATACTGTGCTGATTAAAAAATATAATATATATATTTATATATTTTGCTAAAATTAATATATTACTGAATCATATATTTAATATATATTTTGTTACTATATAGTGGGTCGGCGACCCACCGCTAGATTCATAGCCGGAAATAATGTCGGACGCGCCAATTTGAGGCGCTAGCCGGTAAGACTCAACACTTTATATATATATATATATATATATATATATATATATATATATATATATATATATATATATATATATATATATATATATATATATATATATATATATATTACTTTTAAGTCCTATTAAATTATATTTAATTATAAGCCATATAAAATAATTTTCAATAATTTCGTGGTAAAATAAATATTTTTTGAATAAAATTTATATTATGAAATTGAAATTTTTATACTAAACATTAATTTAAATCTAATTAATTAATATATTTATTATAAAATAAAATTTTGGTTCTATGTTTAATAGTGTCATATACAAAAAGAATTGTTATTAATATTTAGATAATAATTTTAATTTTTTACATTAATATATATTAAAATTAATATATTAAATATATTTTTATTATAAAATAGTTTTAAATTACTTAGATAAAAATACCTTAAATTAAATTAGTTTTTATTTTTTTTAATGGTAAAGACAGCAAACACCATTCATGGGTGACATTATTATTCGAGTTAGGTAAGATCGTGATAATTTTCTTTCTCCAAATATTTATCACAATTTCATCTCTAAAACTCAACATTTTTTTCTTTTAATTTATATAAAATTATTTTTACTTATAAGTCATATAAAATCATTTTAATTAATTCCATAAATAAATATTTATATTCTGAATGTAATTTATTTTTATTTTAAAATGAAGTTGACATTTTTATACGAAAGCATTAATTTAAATTTAATTAATTAATATATTTATTATTAAAATAATATTTCAATTTTATGTTTAACAACTTCATTTTATAAAATTTTGTTGATTAATATTTTCATAACAATATCAATTTTTTCATAAATATATAATAAAATATATTGATATACATTAAAATATTTTCATTATAAAATAATTTTAAGTTATTCATTGACTATTTCACCGGCGCGAAAAAATTTCGGTCAAAGAAAGATACACACAAACACAGAGAAATTAAATGTTATTTATACTGCAAAAAAGCCACACACTCTTCAGCACGATTTTTTTTTCCTACTGAAAATTTTGAATATTAAAGAAGACACACACTTCAAAAAAGCCATTGACAAGTATCTTTTTATTGGTGTTTTTCTTTCTCCAAATTTAATTAGCATTCGCCGAAGTCTTTTTTTTCTGTTTGTTGAAAATGAATTTAGAAGTTACCTAAAGAATCGTTGATTTTCAATATTTACATTCATCAGAAAGAATCAAATGAACCACCTATGGACAACACCATCACTTGAAGAAATGCTTTCATTCTTTTTGGCCCAACACCTATTTTCGTTTTCAATGAAAGAATCATAATTTCCCATATATGCAAATATCTGCAGCTAAAAAGAAATGTTCACTAAAATTCTCTCCTTAAAATTAATTGATTTTAACGTTAATAAAAAAATAGTTTTTCTTATCAGCATGTTATTGATATGAATTACTTATTTATCATTTATTGATAAAAAAAATTGGTTAAAAAATCATATTAACCAATTTTAATAGAGTTCATTGTCTTAACTGCATTTTTTATTTTATCCACACAAAACCCAAACTAAGACCTTACTTAGAATATGTTGCTAGAATAGAATCGTTTTCTTTGCTATCCAAATATTTACACCAAAACGAATATTGCCATGAACCCACCAAATGGACAAATCAATATCAAAATCTATAAACAAAAAAATTACTAGAATCTTTATTTCAATCACTTCCAATAAGTTGAATCAGAAAGATTCTTTATAAGGAGTTGGAATAGGATTACATTGCATCATTATGTATGATCCAACGGCAATGATTAGGAGCTTAGCTTGCATGGAGTTCGAGGGTGTGCTTTCAATTGCATGTGTCACCTCACACTTTCTCAGACCAAATCTTTTGAAGTGTGGCAAGGCAATCACGTGGCTCATGATGATGAGGCTATATAGTGTATATGCTTCAATGTTTGTTTCGTAAGGCCAATGGTCCAACTTGTTCTGCCCATCTTTATTTTGTTTGTCTACTCTTTTCATTATGGAATAATCATTCTAGAAAAATTAAATAAAATAAATCTTCTCTTTTATATTGCTATCAGATGTTTTTATAATTGTCAGCTTTATATATGTTTAGATTGGTAAAAAAAAAAGTTACAAATGCTTTTAAAAAGAAGTATGTCTTATAAAGATTGAGCAGGATAATTAATACTGTATTTTTGGATTAATTCATACTGTCATATATATATATAATATTAATATTAATATTGACCTTTAAATGCATTGCTCTCAAAATTGCATTCTCTGATGTTTATCTTCTCATTCACAAGAAGGACTCACTTACCACCAAAGTGACCAAACTTAACTCGTTGATAGATTTTGTAAATTTTATTAGGCATGAATTTGGTTTTGTAGGTTGAAAGTTTTTTTTTTAAAAAAAAAAATATGCAATGCATTAGCCTCAAATAGGTAACGTTGAAGAAAATGCATGTATTACAACACATTAACCAAAGGAGACAATAATGGGGAGATTAACCGATGATTTTGTAAGTAGAAGGTATTGCATATTTGCATATCAAATAAATGCATATTATTCTACCTTTTTTCTTCTTTTTAATTTATCTTTTACCCGTTTATCAGTGACTATTAATATCTAACATGGTCATTGTATTTTCCTTCGTTACTATACTTTTTTTATATAAAATGTAATTTTTACTTTTTAAATCTGTAATTTTAATTTTTTTATTTTTAAAATTTTAGTTCTCTTTCTCAGAGTATCTACTTTTTAAAATAAATTAAGCATAGTAATTAAATAATTTTAAAAAAATTGTCACGTGAATAATAAATAGACATGTGTTAATCAATATTGTTTATAGAACACATAGATCGATCAACATTTAAAATTGATCACAACACTAAAATTGTGAATTTTTTAAAAGTGAAAAACGAAATGTCTTAATTAAAAAATAAAAAACTAAAATTACAAACTTTTTAAAACTACATCATAAAATTTTTCAATTAAAAAATAGAAAGAGTAATATAACATATTTGAGAAAATAGGAGAATAAAAAATACATTTTAAATTTTTTTCTTATTAATTTATGGATCTTACAAGATATTTCTTTCTCATTAAATGATTTGTGACTCTCCTTTCACATAAAATTGCAAATTTGATATTTTTAATTAATGTATTTTAAAAAGACAATTTAATCCGTAATTACACTACTACAAAACATGTTTATTATGACACGCCAATAACATCGGTTGGTAGAACTGTCTTTGAAGTTAATGAGATGACAGTATCATAATTAAATTGTAAGTTTAAGGACGATTATTAAAAAACCTGTCGTAGTTAAACTCTGTACAAAGATGATTTTACCCGACCGTCTTTGAATGCCTATACTTTTCTCGTTTTTTTTCTCTCTCTCTCTCTCTCTTATCTTATCCGACAGCATAGATCCTTTCTTTCCCCTTCGCTTTTCTCTCTTTCCCTCTCTCTCTCTCTCACTTTCTCTCTCTGGCGGAGGATGGCGTGGTTTGCACTTTCGCATTCGGGGGTAATGGGAAGTATTCTGAGAGTGTGAACAACGACGCTATGGAGGCTAAAAATCACGGTGGCACCGCATATGGAGATTGGAAATCACGGCAACGTCGCATTTGGAGGTCGGAAATCACGCCAGCGACACTACTTCACGAAGGTTCCCGACAAATAATGGTTTTTCGTTCTTCTTTCCTCTATTTCTTTTCTCTTTGCACTATTTTTTTTGTCGTTACAGATGTTTTTATTTGACAGAGATTGTGTTGGCATCTATAGTTGGGGTTTTTGAGGCTTATAGGTTATGTTATTGTTTTTTGTTCTATATTGTGTTGGTTGCCTGAGTGTGTTAATGTTGCAAGAGTGATTTTGAGTTCTAACAGAGAAGGTTGGAGCATGAGGGCAGTGTCGGAGATCAATAAATTTCATATCTGAAAGTGAAAACCAAAAGAGAAAGAAGAAAAGAAAAACTGAACAATAGAGAGAGAGTTGAAAAAAAAACTTTTAATATTTTTTATTTTTTTCGGTAAAAAAGCTGTTGCTGCCAATCATTTTAATGGTACATGGGTGTACCAAGAAATTCATAACTTCGCCTTAGAACAATTCTGTGAGGAAGACGAGGGCATAACTGTCCTACAATTTCATTAAAGAAGCATGTTCATTTAACAGAATTAACACTGTGAAGAAATAGGAGATGCCTATGATAAGTCTTAAAATCAAAGTGTAATTTATTCTTATTATTATAATTATAATATTCATTATAATACTAATATATATAAGTGGTCATTTTATTTTTACCTTATTTATCATGGTGTCTTACCATATTGAGTTTTATGGTTTAGTCGAAACCCATCCATCTTTTGTGAGGCAAGGATTAAGAAGATATGACTTAACCATCTCTTGTGTGTCAGATTTTCTATGTTTGTTCCTCTTGCTACAACAACATCTTGCTCTTCCAAAACTATTATTGGACTTATCCCTAAAACACGAGTAATATGAGTGAATGATATACTGAAGGTGACAATAATTAATAAATGATAATTTCTCTTGCTTGCAGCAACATCTTGCTCTTCCAACAGGTATGTAACCTTACAACTTTAAATTTTCAATTAATTCACTTTCCATATAATAATAGTAATAATACCAAAATATAACATAGTCATGATAATTAAAGATTTTTAAGTCATTTTTTATTTATAAAAAAAGAGTAACATTTAATGTTAGCAATGTACTAATTTCTAGTAAAATTTTATAACAACTTCTTAACTCGAGTAAACCTGTAACATTAATTAATAAAGGTCAAATATGTTTTCGGTTTGTACTTTCAGTGATTTTATTTTTTTTCCCGAATTTAAACTTTAATCAATTTAATACTTAAATTTTATAAAGAGTAATGATTTTTGTCATTCTTCATGATGAAAATCGTCTTTGATAAGAAACAAAAATCATTACTTTTCTGAAATTTAGGAATTAAATTAATGAAGATTAAAGTATGAGAAGTAATATCAATTTTTACTAAAAATACAAAAAATAAAAACATATTTTATCCAAATAATAATATAATATATAATTAGTAGTTAATCATCCACTAGAGCTAGAATTCTTGTAGCTAACTCAATATACTTTTTTTTATAGGTCACTTGACAGCTAGACCATCTGCTTTGTGCAGATCTTAGAGCTTCCAAGTCTTGGCTAACTCAATATACTATTTTAACTTTTTTGTTTAAAAAAACATTCTAAGACGGATATTTGAAAAACCGTCTTAGAATCCTAAGTTTATTTTTAATTTTTTTAAAAAATATATATATTTTAAGATGGTTATTTGACAAACCATCTTAAAATGCAATCCTTTTAAGATGGTTATTTTCTTGAGAATCGTCTTAGAATGTACAGTTTTCTAAGACAGTTTTTTAAGAACCGTCGTAGAAAGTTTTGACTTTCTATGACGTTCGCTACAAAACCGTCTTTGAATATGTTGTAGAACCGATGTAGAAACATCTTTTTGCAGTAATGTTAATTCGTAATGTTTCTAATTCTAAACCTAGTCTTCCACAGCTCTATCCTCCTTCTCAAATCATCACTCTCATGGTGGCACAACCATGAGAACCTATGAACACTGTCATCACCATCACCATTGCCATCACTGCAGTCACCCTTCCCCACCCTTTGACCCTCCATGATGTCACTCCTCTGATCCCAACTCCCACTCCACAACAACTATTTCGGACTCCATCCATCCTCCTAATCTTCTCTCTCTCTCTCTCTCTCAAAACTAGTTACCAGACGCATTTGGAACCATCTTTCCCATCTCAACATCAACCACATGCCAACGCATCTACCAGATGCGTGTTTGGATGAGATATGCAAAATCTCTTTTCCCTCTTTGTGATTGTTTGGTTCCCTTCTGTTGCCATTTTTCTCCGTTTGTGGTCATATCAAGTGTGTTCTCTCTGTTAGTCTTTTGCATGAGGTTCC
The DNA here is from genome assembly GCF_004193775.1 of Glycine soja. Classification (NCBI taxonomy): domain Eukaryota; kingdom Viridiplantae; phylum Streptophyta; class Magnoliopsida; order Fabales; family Fabaceae; genus Glycine; species Glycine soja. The sequence continues at coordinate 34,059,487 of NC_041004.1, forward strand.
AATTTGGTGGTGGTGATCGAGGGGAAGGAAGGTGGTTGCGGTAATTTTCAAGGGCGGAGCATTTGGCTTCTTCACAAAGACGACATGGGGTGTCGGAGCTCCGACTGACAATGATGTAAGAGAACAATGTGGTTTAGTGAAAGAGAATGGAGATTTAGGGATTAATTATGGATTAGAGTCTTTTTAAAATACATTAAATTAAAAATAAAATAAAAATATCAATTTTACAACAAAAATCCTTAAATTTTAATTGAGAAAACAAAAAGTTAAACTTAATTATTTTGAGTGACAAAATAAATTACGTAAAATTATATAATTAAGCAATACATAACATCATTTCCTATATAACTTATTTTAAATTTATACTAAAATAACGGTCAAATGTTTTTCCTTCAATTTGAAAACTACACGTTACCTAAAAAAATCCTCAATATTTTTCCGTCCAAGCTACTTGAGACATATGAAGATCTAATCAATATTGAATGGATTCATTCAACATATCTTGAAGTTTGAGATTTGATTACGAGTTTATCCTCTTAAATATGGAATCTCTCTACTTACCCATTTTCCTTATCTTATTTAAAGGTCAACTTTAGTATGCAAGGTACCTATAAAAAAAAACTTTGTTATGGAGAGTTTACATGTTTTGTTATATGAGCACTTCAGTCTAGATAAGGGCTAACTTTCAAGTGCGATCACTTCATTTCATTCGATTCTCCTATATAATTGCTGATCATATTTATGTCTCTGTTAACTTAATTAACTATAAGAATGTCTTTATAAAAAAAATATATTTCGTCTTTCGTGACCACCATTTTTAGGCTTATAATTCTTGCTGACGCGTGTCCAGCAAATCAACATTCACATTGAAATTCAAGAGTCACAAGACTCACAACAATAACCTTCATATTTCAATACACACACACACAGTGAAATAGGAATATTCCAATTAGCAAGTCGACAGACTTTTTATACCAACAATATGTAAATATGATTAGTGGTGTATACTCACAATTAATTCATTCTTCATTTGAAAAGAGTATAATTAAAATTAAATAAAATTTTTACACTAATTTTTTGTAACAAAAAATTAGTTATATATCTCGAATAAGGCTGAGAGAGGATATTTGTTAGGAACATGGTTACACTATGCTATGCTAAACTACACTAAATAGGTACTGGACAATTCTTCTCTGTTTTATTCATGATTTGTGGTATTTATAATTTATAATGAAATACAAGTGATGGTTGTTGCTGCCAATCATTGGCAAGTTGGTGCAAAATATTTGAAGATAACAGAATTGGGTAAATATCCTAGGTGGTTATAATAGAATGTTGATCTGGTGGTGAGATTACTTTTCGAGATTGAAAATTGTGCCCTGCATTCCTTCACTCGTAATCTCTGAGGTATGTTGGCTTATTGACTATCCTCTTGGGCCTGTTGACTTGTGCACAATTGCTATCAACACTCTCTGCTGGAAAAAAACAACCTTGCCCTTGATGTTGTAAAGGGACTTCCAAACTGAAGCAAATGTGTTGGGATCATCAAGGCTAAAACTTGGCGTCAAAAGGGTAGTCTCAAAGAGAAGCAACACATGGTCTTTCACAGACTTACCATTCTTGTCAGCTTCAACTCTCTTCCTTAACTCCTCCATGATACCATTGTCTGGGTTGATCTCCATGGTCTTTTTGCTAGACATCTGGCCACTCATGCTGTTGTTTCTCAAAGCCTGAGCCTTCATGATCCTCTCCATGTTTGTGCTTCGTCCGTATTTACCAGTTACCAAACAGCAAGGAGAATCCACATGATGATCAGACACCACAACTTTCTCCACCTTGTCACCAACACATCCTTGATCACATGGCAAAGACCCTCAAATTTCTCCTTCAATTCTTCCTTTTTTTTTCTTCTCGTCTTCACTCTCGTCAAGTTTCATGCCTTGCTTAGTAGCAAAGACCAACTTTGTTCCCTCAAATTCCTTAAGCTAACTAACAACATACTCATCAATAGCATCAACCATGTAGAGAACCCCGTACCCCTTCTTCTTAAGCTTTTCAAGAAAAGGGGAATTCTCAACAGCTTTCTTGCTTTCACCAATAATGTACGTAGTAGATGTCATTCTGCCCTTCCTTCATCCTGGTAACATAGTCCTTGAGGCTGGTCATCTCATCACCATTCTTAGTGGGGTGATACCTGAGCAATTCAACAAGCTTTGTCTTGTTACGAGAAACCTCATGAATAACAAGTTTCAAATTCTTAAGGAAGGCTTCATAAAACCTGTTATAGTCCTTCTTATTCTCCACAATTTCAAAAAACATCTCAATGCATTTCTTGACCAATTTTAGGATCTTGTTCTGTTGCAACATTTCTTTAGAAATGTTGAGAAGAAGATCCTAAGAATCCAAAATACCCTTAACAAAGCTAAGATATTTTGGCATTAACTCCTTGCAGTTGTCCATGATGAAAACACGAAGGACATACAGTTTGATTTTGTTAGGCTTCTTCCTAGTGTCAAAGAGATTAAAAGGTGCCCTCATGGGGATAAAGAGGACAACCTTAAACTCCTGCTGACCCGCAACAGAAAAATTCTTAACAGGCAGATGCTCTTCAGTTTCAATTCTATTAGTTGTCTCAGCGGTTAATCCTTTTTCTGCCACCATTTCTTTTCTTAGCTGTTGAAAAGATTGTTTGTCTAACTTGTCAATATTTGAACATATTGTCCTAAACTTTTCACGAGGTACTCTACGTATTTGCAGCATGCCATCTAGTAACTTTCTATCATTCAACTTTATCTCACATTCCCCAATGTCCAACTCATTAACTAGTTCAGTCAAAATCCTAACAACCTCAAAGTCCGGACCCATAATTTCAGACACACCAGGATTACCAGCAGTATCAAAGTCACATTGATAAAATTCACGGTATCTTCCCTTGGATGAGTTATTCACTTTGTAAACCTTGGCTATTTGGTACCTTTTGAAAGATGTCAGACCATTCATAGCCACAAACCTCGCAAAGGGAATTGTCAAGTCATACCTCAAAAAAAGAAGCTCCCCTTCATATGTGACACCAACAATCTTTCCTTCCTCGTCAAATTCTACCTTGCACTCAGGCTTATTCAACATATATGTTTCACCATAAACAACACTAAGTTGTGAAAATGCCTGGGGAAGCTCTCCTAAACCATATAAAGGATATATGTAAGGTGACCCTCCTTGAAAGTGTACAAGAGACTCTGCATATAACTTTATTCTCTTCACAATGTCCAGTGCTAGCTCAGCCAAGTAGCGATCATCGCTATGAAGCGCCAAAGCATGACCAATGAAGTCTATAGTGTTATCATCAAGGCCATATTTTGCTATTAACTCTTTAGTAGGCACTCTTGTCAAGTCCAACCCCTCATGGGTCTTGGGATCACTCTCATTGTATTTTTGCACATAAATGAAAAACTTATGTGTCCAGTGTTTTGCAAATAGCCCCATAAGTGGCGACTTCAAGGTCTCCATGTCATTTGCAGGCACCTTATGAACCTTTCCTTTATTAAACACATAACTTCCATCCACAACTTTGAAATAGAGATACTTGGTAACATTGGCAAGTATAAGAACCCGCACCAAATTTCCATTAGCCATAATAAACTTAGGGTTCATATGAATGTTATAGTCTCTGCTAGCGCCCAAATATAGAAGAGGCTTGTCATCTCCCCTGAATCTCTTTCAAAGCTGAATAAGATTGAGAAGAGTGGAATCTTCTCCATAATAGTTCCTATCCATATGCAGAACCCTGAGGCCAACGACAGAGAGAAGACCATTGAGAATGCACTCCTTGAGACCCGTACCGAACACGTTCACATCGCACTCCTCATCCATGCCCAGCACGTGCTGAAAACATGGTTTCGGATTTCTGAAATGAGAAAGAACAACGATGGATAGACACAAAAGCACAACACAAAAGTGTGATTGGCTCTAGAGGATAATGGTCTCTCTATGATTAGTAAGACCAATGGCCTGAGAAACATGTGCTTCCCTTGTTGAATCGGTCTTGCCATAGAACTCCAACACAAGCTCTGGGGTGTTCCTGCTGTTGCTGAAGTTGATGCACTAGCCACTTCGGCTGGTCTTGTCGCGGCTCCTTCGTCCACCATTGATGTACCCTTACTGAGTGTTGGTGTGGTGACCACGAGTTCTCCTACAATATCGCCTCCTATTTCTTCAGCTCCACCGGTTCCACCCTTTGCTATGTTGGCTTCAGTGTCCCCTTCCTCCTTTTCTTGCCCTCATGTGTCTTTGGATCACCTGTACACCTCCAACAATGCTGATTCACTGTGGGGTGAAAATTACAAGCTGAAGCAGAAGACCTCGATTGGCTTCGTGTCAGCCTTTGGTAAGAATCTTATTTGGTTAGCTGGGGTGGAGAATGCTACGGATTCTACCAAAATTTTCCTCCAGAGAAGTTTGGCGATTTTGGAGGAGAATGGACAACGACACCAAGAGGCTCTACACAAGGTGGCATCCTTGGAGGTAGAGGTTGCCAAATGGAAGGCTACTGCTCGCACGGTCTTAAGAGTGGAGCACCCTAAGGTAGCTAACTCCATCATTGCCATCGACGAAGCTGTGAGGTTGAACCACCAACTGTCTTCCAAGGTTGGCAGTCTCTTGGCCAAGTTGCTGTGCACCAGGTTGGACGGTAATGAACTGTCTGCATGCTACAAGGTCTTGTAGGAAGAGAAAAAGGACTTAGCAAGGTGGAACATATTGCGGCAAAGAGGGATGAGCTTGCCAAGGTGGTTGCTGAGTTAGAGGCCCGACTAAAAGAGTTGATGTCCAAGCTAGAGGAGTCTGCTAGTCGTTATTTACGACTAACTTTTGTGTTGAAAAGTTTCATGAAATTTATATCTTTTCCCCAATTTATGGTTCTTTTTGTAGGTTTGTACATATTTTTATATTTAGTTTAATTTCACTCAGTAGATATTCCCAATATTGTGAATTAATGTGGTTTAACTACAGTTTCAGGCTAAAGGATGAAGAAGAAGAAGGTTGAAGCAGCTGGTGTCTCACTAAGCAAGGCATATGCGCTTAGCGAGTAACATCCGCTAAGTGAGGCCCTTAGCTCGCTTAGCGTGTTAGGAGAATCTGGAAGAGAATCTGCCATTCATGCACGCGCCATCAGCTCGCTCAACGAGTCATTTGTCTCTTCTCGCGCTCAGCGCGCCCAGCTCGCTAAGCGAAAAATTCACTAACTCACGTTTAGCGAGAAAATGGCGTTAAGCAAGCCTTCAAGATCAAAAAGCCCTTAAAAGATTGAAGTTGGCGAAAAATGAGGAGAGAGACGTAACAGAGTTGAAAAATAGAGCAAGAGAGAAGAGCATGGATGAAAAGCCTCAGCCTTTGAGAGATTCTTAGTTTAGGATTTATTATTAGGTTTTTAGAGGTGGAGGAGACACCCCCACCACTTTGTAATCTTAATTATCCTTCAAAAACCTATTCTTAGGCTGAAAGGTGCTAACTTGCAATGGAAGGCTAAATCTCTTGTTGGGGATTTCTGCTGAACTTTGATGTAAAAATCTTTTACTATCTATTTAAAGTTATTTTTATGTGTTCATTTCTTCTATCTGCACTTAATTCTTACATGCTTGTGGCTTGATCGCCCATTTGTGTGTAAAGTTAGGATTTTTCGCATTGAAAAGTGTTTTAAATTCTTAGAACTGGATAGAGCGGGCTAGAGAACTGTATGTATGAACATGGAGTGCAGGGATTTAGTTTATGTTATGTCGTAATCTTAATGCAACTCGTTTAAGCTAAGTTCGACGAGGGATCTAGAACAAAGTTTAGATAGAGTTAGACCCATTCACAAGAGGGATCCTGGTTTGGGTAGTTTTTTTTGGCATAGAACACAAAAAACAACCTTAAATAGAGAAAAATACTCAATAACATCAAGTAGGTTCAGTAGAAAGACCCAACGTTTTTAATCATCTGTTTATCTCTCACCTTTAGATAGTTAATTTTGTAGTTAAATTAGAACTGTAGACACAACTTCTTTTTATATGTACTGGCTTTATACAAATGTTTACCTACTGAATGAATGCTCTCTGAATGAAACAAGTTCTCTGTTATTCGATACTTGATTCTTACCATTTTATACTACTTGCACGTTTCAGTACACTTGCTTGCAATTGAGAGAGTGCAAACAGAGTTCGAGCTATAGGTGGCTAAGGAGAGGAGGCCAACAAGGAGGTTATGGAGCAGCATGAAAAAGACTTTCAAAAGGCCGTCAGGCAGGCTAGGTTCTTCGCCAAGGACCTTGACTGCGGTCTTTTTTACCCTTTCAAGGATGTGAATGATGGTGTTCTGCTTTATGAGGAAGATATTGTTGTTGAGGAAGAGGCTAGCGAGGAGCATGATGCTAATGATGTCAATGTTTAAGCTACTTTTTGTTTATTTTCTTCTTTTCTTCATTGTTGGATTTTGGCTGCATAGGTCTTGTAATGATGACAATTATTTTTTTCTTCAATGCACATGTTTTTCCTTTGTTGATGAATTTTGCATTGCTTATATGCCTTGTGTGTTTGCCTTTGTCTATGCAATGCTTTGTTACTTATGGTAGTATGAATAGGCCACCATGGTGAGAATGGATTCTTTGACGGTGTAAGAAGTAAGACCTTGGTGATGTAGGAAGCAAGGCCTTGGTGGTTTAGTGTGAAGTAAAGAAGTAGATGAAATCATCTTAGGTTTAAAGAAGTAGATGAAATCATCTTAGGTTTAAAGAAGTAGATGAAATCATGCAGTGGTGCTTCTTTTTCACTTTGCGGAGTTTCTCCTCTGATGTTTGTGAGGAGTTAGTGTGATTTACACCTGGTTGAAGCTCTTGTCAACAAGTCTAGTGATAGTTCGTCTTATGGAACCTGGACCTTTGAGTGTGGTCATTGTGGTTCTTGAGGAGTGAGCTGACCAAGGAAGTGTCTTGGGTTTTGTAGGAGTGCATACCAAGGGTGGACCTTGGGTGTTTGTACCAATGGCGGACCTTGGGTTGTTAATGTTCCTGCATACTTGTATTCTTGCAAAGATAAAAGTTAGGAATAGAAAAGTTTGTCAAGGGTAGACCAAGGTTGAAACTTGGGTTTAACGAGCCTTGGATCGAAGATGTGTTTGCCCTAGGTTTTGACAAGCCTGTAGAGATGCATCGAGGCTTACCAAGGACGAACCTTGGGTTTTGTGAAGTTGTGAGACTCACCAAGGGAAACCTTGGGTTTGACAAGCCTTTGGAAAACCAACAAGAGATGCATCCGTCCTGGATTTTGGCCAGACTCACCAAAGGCGGACACTAGGTTTTGCATGCCCTTTGGAGAAACGACCTATAGGACTCACCAAGGGTGAACCTTGGATTTTGTGAGCCCTTTGGAAAACCGACTAGGGAATTTTCCATCTTGGGTTTTGGAAAGACTCACCAAGGGCAAACCTTAGGTTTTGCGAGCCCTTTGGAGAACCAACCAGGGAATTGTCCATCCTGGGTTTTGGAGAGATTCACCAAGAGCGAACCTTAGGTTTGATGAGCCTTTGGAGAAATGACCTGTAAGACTCACCAAAGGCAGACTTTGGGTTTTGCAAACCTTTTGGAGAAATGAACAGTGACGTGTCCATCCTGTATTTTGGCGAGACTCACCAAGGGCAGACCTTGAGCCTGTGGAGCTATGACCATGGATGTACCTGTCTTGAAGACACAATAAAATTATAAAAATTAAGGGATGTAGAATTTTATTCAATGTATTTGATTGAGTACAAATTCCCTTTGTTATCCCAAATGTGTCTTGTTAAAACCTCTTAAGCCAAAACCCTGATTTTTCTCTTTTGGGACAAAAAACTTGAATAGGAAAAAAAGTACAACATCTGGTCTTGCATTATGTCAACTGAAGTATAACTTCAAGTGGATGGCATTCCATGTTCTTGGAATTTCTTTGCCATCCAGCTCCTATAGTTTGTATGCTTCATTGTCTAAGCTTACTATGATCCTAAATAGGCCTTCCCAGTTGGGACCGAGCTTTCCCGCTCGGGGAGTTTTTCTAGCTTCGCCTCTTACTCGCCACACAAGGTCGCCGGGTTGAAAAGCTCGTGGTTGAACCTTTGTATTGTATCACCTCATCGCTTGGAGCTTGGTAGCTTTTTCCCTGATCCTGGCCATTTCTTGGACTTCGTTTGTTGTCTCGAGTTCTACCCTCATGTTTTCTTCATTTTGTTGTTGCTAAAACAACAATATTCTTATTGATGGTTCCCCGACTTCAACGGGAATCATGGTGTCTATGTCATATATGAGTCGGTAAGGAGTTTCGTTGGCTGTTATCTGGGGTGAACAATGGTAGGCCCAGAGTATACTAGGAGTTCCTCTTTCCATAGGCTCTTAGACTTGTCGAGTCTAGTGTGAAGGGGCCTAAGGATGACTCTATTGGTTGCCTCTGCCTAGCCGTTGACCTGAGGATGTTCGATAGAGATGACGAGGTGCTTGTTGCCTAGCCTCGTTAGGAAGTCTTCATAGGTCTGAGCTTTAAATTGGGTGTCGTTGATGGTGACAGTGGCGTATGGGAGGACATACCTGCATATGAAATGTATCCAAGTGAACTTCTCCACCTCATTGGCCGTAATTTCTCGTAGTGGTCTTGCCTCGACCCACTTGGTGAAGTAATCGATTGCCACTAGTAGGTATTTTACTGCTCCTAGGGCCTTTGGTAGTGGTTCCAGTATGTCCATTCCCCACATGGCAAAGGGCTACAAGGAGCTCAAACTGTGGAGATTGTCAGGAAGGGTGTGTGGATTATCTGTAAACTCTTGGCATCGTCTGCATCTCTTTGGGAAGTCAAGGGCGTCTCCCATGAGTGTTGGTTAATAGTAGCCAACACGTACCACCTTTGTTGCAAGGGAGCGCCCCCCTGTATGGAGACCGTAAATCCCTATGTGAAGTTCTTTCATGACATAATTTGCATGTTGGCTGTTTAGGCACTTTAACAAGGGTGCTAGTCCTTTTGGTGTCTTTCGGGTCTTGCTCCAGCTTGGTGGTTGTCCGACACTCCGACCTCTTAACAAATTGGGCTAGGTACCCAGCTTGTATATGCCATTCTATTTTGTCTTTCGAGGCCTAACAGTCTTCGATGTTGTGACCGATACTGCGATGATATTTATAGTATTTGGTTGCATCTAACCTTAGCTTAGGAGGAGGTGATGGAGGTAGCTTGATGGGTACCTCTAAGTTGAAAGCTTCCTCGAGAATTATAGTGTGATTGGGCGTTAGGTGTGTGTAATGCTCGTATCTGGGCCCTTTTGGGAGAGGTTGAGGCTTGTCCGGCTTGTGCCTCTTGTCTGACTTGTGCGAATCGGTCTTGGTGCTTCCTTCCCACTTATCGCGCTTTTGTTCGGCTTGTTTAACCTCATTCCTAAACCTAGACATTTCTTCCATTTGGATGTAGCCTTTGGCTCATTCATTCAACTCGTCCATGCTACTAGGGTTTTTTTTCCACAAACTATCCGCAAACTTACTAGGCCTTAGTGGTGAGGAGCATAGAGTGTAATGCTACCTCTGGGTTGAGATTTTGGATCTGGACAACAATGCATCCAAACCTATCCATGAATTTCCAAAGAGACTCATCATCTGCTTCTTGCAAACTGGCCAGTGCGGTAGATGTTATACGATGAGATCAGTTGGTTGCATATTATGCACTAAGACGCTCGAAAAGAGTGTTGAAGCTGTCGATGGACCTTGAAGGGAGCCTGTCGTACTAGGTCAATGTTGCCCCTTTGAGGGATGTGGGGAAAACACGACACAAGATTGCATCGTCATTGGTGTACAAATTTTCCTGGGTCAGAAAAGCATCCAATTGTTCATCTGGATTAGTGGTCCCATTATACCACTCCAAGTTGAGTGGTTTCCAACCTAGAGGTATGTCAGATTCCATGATGCGGTCGACAATGAGGTGCCGACGAGTAGTCTGTCTTGCAGGACGATGGATGTGGGAGAGACTTGGATCATCCTGAGTGTTGACTGTGCGTCAAGGGTGTGATTGCCCTTGAGTGCACTTAGGCAATGTATGAGTAGAGTGCTCGTCACCCTGGGGGCATCTCACATGAGCCTCGAGTTGATCATGGTCAGCCTTTAGATTTCTCAGCTCCTCCTCATGGCGTCACTTCATCTCCACAATGCGGTTTTGGAGTTGTTGGAGTCTATTGGTATCTAGCATGGCTGTTGCAGAAGGATTGAAGCCTTCGAAAGGGGTCTCGCGTTTGAAGTAATACTAAGTGCTAACCATGGGTATGAAAGAAAGAAATAACAAGAGACTGTGGGGTATGTTTTACCGTGGCCCCACGGCAGGCGTCAAATGTACTTACCAAAATATGGAGATAGGACATGTTAGGGTGGACGTGGCCAAGGTAGGCTTCTAGACTTCGCACGTTGACTGGAGAAAGACCTTTGTTAGGAGGACAAGAAGGGGGACTTGCAAAACAAATGACTTTAACGCTCAAGTAAGTATATGAGTTGGAATAATATAGGGAATAAGTATATGAGCAGGTGTGAATGAGTTTGTCTCAAGTGAGTAGAAATGAATGTGAGTTACGTATGCTTGTAGGTGTAAGCATAAGCGTGTTGAGAAAGTAGAGGGAACCTGGTATTTATAGTGTAGAGAGGTAGCTATAAGTCCTTCTTGATAGGGGTTGTTACAACCTTTGCAAATAATCACCAACTTCTAGATAATAGTTGATAACTTATAGATAGAGTTAGAAATAATGTATAACTTAGAGATAAAAACTAATGGATAATTGATACTTACAAATAATGTGTAGCCTTGTAGATAATTGAATACCTACTAAGATAAAGAGATGACAATATATTCAAATAATAAGAGGTTAGAGATAACCTGTTTGTTAGGAAGTCCGACTGCTAAGGACTGAGTGTCCGTGCTTTTGTACCAGAGCTGGCGTGGAGGGTCAACATGTGTAATGGAGTGTCATGTAGCATGACATATGTACTTTGTGAACCCTAGACAGTACATCATTTAAAGAATTTTATTTTACTTTTTGTCTTAACCCTATAATTCATAAGGAAAAAGACTTTGACTAATCTAGAGTTTAGTATAAGTAAAGTCTGATAAGTAATTATTTTTATTAAGAATCGAATTCGAATAGTATTCAAACAATTCAACTTTAACTTTTACATACAGAAAGAAGGGGAGAAAAATGATTTTCTAATTTACTCCTTTAAAAAAAGAATAAATTAACAATAAATAAATAAATTAGTAAACTATAACCACAAACTTCTTAAAATACATTTTCCTCTAAAAAAAACTTCTTATTCATGATATGCTTCAATGATCTATCTAGGGTGTAGTGCTCACGCCTTGGAATGGTTGTACTTATAGACTTTGGCCAATTTACTTTAGGAATTTTTGCTTTAGTCTGGTTTTTTGGGTCAAGGTGTTATTTAGATAGATAGAAAAAAAATATCGTACTTATTTGGACGAGCAAAAAAGTGGACGATAAATAAATGGATTATGTAAAAAAATTCATTCGAAATAAAGAAAATAAATTTATTTTTTAATATAAAAATATTATTTATTTATTTATTTATGCTTAAAAAATATTATTTAATAATGATTTATTGTAAAAATATTTATTATTTATTTATTTTATGTTATATTATTTATATCACATCTTATTTCTTGCTCTAGATATTTATATTGTTTATAGACATTTTTTATTTAATTTCATTTTTTATATGTATCCAAATAAGATGAAAAAATATTATTCTTTCTTTCATTTTCTTCTACCAAGTAATCTTTAAAATATATATAATTTTCTTTTGTTTTCATTTTTTTCAAAAAAATTCTAAATTTCCCTGATTTAGTTATATAGCAAGTATTAAATATTTTTATATGTTTGAAAAAAATTAAATATATTATTTTTATTTAATAGCAGTACTTTTTAAGGAGATAAAAAGATTTATAATATCACATCCAATGTGTATGCTTAAATAAGTTATTGAAAGTTAAGAAACACTCCCCTTTCTACGGGTTTCTCCACTAGAGTCTCTCCTTAGGTTAGAGTAGACGAGTTGATAGTTTGTTATTTAATTGAACTATTTAAATAAATAATCATTGTTTAATTGATTCTATTAATAAAAAAATTATTTTTTCAATCACAAAATTTAATGTGGCTCAAGTTAAATACTCAATCTAGTAACTTTAGCATTTAATTTTGTGTGTAAAATTCTTAAACTTATGAGATATTGCGGGACTCACAGATTTAAAATGACCAACTCGTTTAAGTAATCTTACATTATAGATACTCTAAATTAGTTAATAGAAAATTACATTACACTTTCTTTAGCTCAGGCTCAAGATATATGATTAATTTGTTTAAACTTATTTATTAAAAAATATTTACCTCACTAAGAAAATAAAAAGCTATTTTATTAAAATAAATATTTTTAAAAAATAAGTTTAAACAAATTGACTCATAATTACTGTGTTTGTTAAGACTGTTTATACTTAAAAAATAGTTTTCTACTTATTTTAAGAAACAAATCCTATCTTCTCATTAAACAAACACTTTTTTTAAAAATTACTTATTTTAAAAGTTTAAAAGATCAATTTGTTCAAACTTAAAATAAATAATTTCAAAATAAGTATTTTTTTTAAAAAGTGTTTATTTAATAAAATAAGATTTACTTTTTAAAATACATAAAAAATTACTTTTTTTATGCAGAAATAGTTTAACTAAATACATAGAAAAATATAATACTGTTTATTTTATTAAAATAAGCACCATGATTTTTTGAAAAAATAAACCTAAATTTAAATAAATTCACCCAATATATGTTCTTCAATTTTAGCTGATAGATAAACAAAATTGTTTTGTGTTAAAATTTTAATGGAAAGAAACTAACTGCTCCGGTGCCAGATGCTTATGCCTTTTTTTATTTATTTTTTTACAAGAATAAACTTAGTGCATTTCATTTATGACATGAGAAACAATACAATTTGAAATGTCACGACCCATTCTTGGATCATGACTAACACACAGATTATAATTTTCTTAGTCTGACTAGCCAATGGAAACTTTACTCCAAATCACAATTAAAAAATCAACTAAAAGGGATTATTGAAAATCCGACAAAGTTCCCCTTAAAATCAGGACAAACCTCACATTGAATATATATATATATATATACATATAGATCTAACAGTTAGTTATCAAAGTCAATGATCACAATATATGTCCTTGACATACTATCCAAAATATCAACTAATAGTGATGTTGGTCATACATACTAATAATCAAAGTGTCTCAAAAGATTATAATTACACCATAAGCATATATATAAGATAGGATCATCTACATCTCAAAATAAAAATATTTTCTCTATATCTATTACTACTCTTATCTCTATAGCTGCATTATAGTGGAGTCACAAAAAAAAATATTCTCCAACAAACGCAATGAGGGTCTACCAAAAAGATAAACAAATTCTTGAGTAAGTCAGGAAATCACAAGAAGTCGGCCACTTAACTACCTGTGTATCTAAGAAAAAAAATGAAAGAAGGGGGTAAGTCACGAAAACTTAGTGAGAGCATAAAATACAAAACGGATACGAAGGATAGCACAACATAGCACGGGTCTTTACATCCAAAAAGAATTTAAATGAGATTAAATAAAAGCAAAATAAGTACAATTCACTTTTAGAAATTATTGTATACTCCCTTTGAACTTTTGGAATTGCATGTAAACTTGTATTCAAGAACAATAACTTTGTAAACAAACTTTCATTCTACTATGTGCACATAGACCACATTATCTCTTCGTTGTGGTGAATGATAATTATAGAACTACGACATTTAGCTCGTGGGTTACATTATCTCTTCATTCCAGCGAATGAAAATACACACACATATATACTATGAGTGTTTGATTCATAGGTTACACTATCTCTTTGTTGTAGCAAACGGAAAACACACACACACATACTATGAGTATTTGATTTATAGGTTATATTATCTCTTCATTATAGGGAACAATAATCAATCACAAATCACAATAAATAAATAAAATAATCCAATATCCACTCTTAAAATACCTTATCGAAGATCTCAAAGAATAAATTCCAATCAAGTGAAAATAAACATTTTACTTCATTTTCAAGTACTCTTAGAATTTCAAAGATCACAAAAAATATGTTTTGGAGTTTACTTGCTTCTCCCAAAAGAATTTAAAAATGCCGCCAAGTAGGTTAGCTACTCACAAAAAAAAAGAACGTTATCAATGTCTTCCAATGCCATCGGGAGGATCAATCACGGTATTTTCCACATGATCTAAGCATTTAAAATAAAAAGAACAAGAGATTAGGCAAAATTCTCAAATTTAGCATACATAGAATTTTGAGGAAACCACAATAATTCCTAATACTTAATTTTCTAACCCTTCTCACACAACCCATAACTAACCTATGTTATAAAATACTCATCTAACTCAATGGACTATAAATTTACCTTAAAGAGATCAAATAAATTTTTTTTAAGGAAATGAGTGATATTCCCTTTTACTTCAACCACCTTCCCATGTTTGAAAGTGACACAAGGATGTAATAAACTTAATGAAATTTGGAATAATAGAAGAAAATGAGTGGAAGATTGAGAGATGAAAAAATGGAAAAGAAGAGGGAGGATTTGAGAGATTGGGAGTGGGTTCTTGAAAGAAAGAAAATAGGAGGGGGCTTTGGGGTGTTAAAATAGAGGAGGGGTGATTTTTTATTTATTTATTGTATGTATATAAAAGAAAAGTGAAACGGTGGGTTTTATGAAACATGATAAAAATCTTGAAAGCTAGCATATGATATTAATGTCCTTGCTAAAGAATGGAACAACAATATTCACTTCCCTCCTAACAAAATTTACCCATGAATTTGGAATAGTGTTAAGTAAATCTCTACATTTATATAGAAGCAAATGAAAATCTGAAATTCCTGTAAAGTGTACTGCGATTTCGTCCACAACTTTCTTGCAATCGGATTCAAAAATGATGTTAGAAAGATCAAGATCTTTTGCCCAAAGTAGACCATGTATTAGACCACACGCTTCAGCCTCCCTTGGTTCTGGATTGCCACTGAAAAGCAAAGTGCTTGCTGCAATGAAATTTCCTGGGTCTCCTTTAATGCAGACACCAATACCAACATTCCTCAAATTTTGAAAGTGGAAGCATCGATGTTGCACTTGTAATTATGTCTCTCATGTATTATGAAAACATTTTCTTTTCATTGAAGGAAAAAATAATACAACTTCAAATGTGCCAGAGGCAACCTAGGCCATAGGCAGCTTGTTTAAACTTAAAAAAAAACATTTTTTAAAATGTTTTTTCAGAAGCATATAAGATTTATTTATTAAAAAATAAAAAATTATTTTCTTTTAGAAAAAAATAGTTTAGATAAATATAAAAAATACATAACTGCTTATTTTATTAAAATAGTATATTTTTTTTTAAAAAAATAAACTTAAACAAACGACACATATAGCTTTATTATGACAAGGTTTTAAAGTTTTATCTCTATCAAAGCTCGAAGTGAAAAGGATGTGATTTTTGTTTGTTCTGAAATAAGAATGTAATAGAAAAGTTAAAAGAAAAAGGAAACCTAATAGGAAAAGGAAATGTTAACACACATCATGAATAGGAAAGCCAATAAAAATAATGAGAAATATAAAGGGACACATGACTCACACCGTAATTAAAGTCTTACTTGATTATAGGAATGAAAGTTATGGAATAGTAATGTGTAATTAAAGTCTACTAGTTTTAAACAAAAAAATATTAATTGTACCCAAAAAATAATATAAGTATACATTGGTATCCAAAAAATAATATAAGTATATATACATATAAGCCTATCAGACTTTTTAATAAGCCCAAACTTGGTTTATTTAATTTAATAGGTTTTTAAAAAAGTCTGAGCCTAACCTTTTAATTAAATAGACCAGTTCAGGCCAGACTTTACGTAGGCCAGGTTATAAGCCCCTGTAGACCGACCTGGCCTATTCTCACCCCTACTTGTGAATCAACCTAGGCCGAACACTAACGAGAACAACCGGAATGTTGTGCAAAAAATCTGTGAAACAAGATTCTTTTTGTTGTTGTTGAGGTTTTTTGAATTTTGATAGCTATGCTCCTCCTTCCCATTTTAACATTTTTTTGTTGAAAAAACAACCTTTTAATTATTAAATTTTAGCCCATCATTTACATTTTGTCAAAATCTTCAGTAGGCCCCTAGTTAAACCAAGGTAGTTGCTATTCACACTGCCCATACTGCTAATGGCACTACCCTTGTGACTGCCTTTTAATCATCTAGTGAAATTACCCTTTTGATGAAACACAATAGAAACATGTTTTTGTTACCTAAATGGGGGATGAAAAAAGCAAAATACAATGAAAACACAATTCTATTATATAAGTGTGCAACAAAGTCGTGTTTTTATTGTAATTTTTTCCCACACTCATATCGACAACAAAATTGTATTTCTGTTGTTGAATGGGGTGTGAAAAAATAAAAATAACCAAAATACGATTATGTTGTACAATGTACAATGGAAATCATATTTTCATTTTTTTCATCCCGCGTGCAACAAAAATACGATTTAGCTATACATTGTACAACAATAGAATTGTATTTCCAGATTTTGGCTTGACAATCCTTCCTCCCCTTCCCTGTAACCCCTTCCCTTCCTTTTAGATCAAGCCAAACCCTTCCTCACCTATCAGACCAACCCAAATCGAAGCATCTACTACCCTTAACCCTTCCTCCCCCCATCCCTTCCCAATTGACCCCTCAACAACACAGATTCAAAACACCTCGCTCCAAACCTATAAACCCCGGAACACATATAAGAAATGGTGGATTGTTGTGGTGAGGTGCACAAATGACACAATGGTAGAGGGGGGCGCACAGGCGAAGGCTCAGAGGTTGAGGTTGCGCGTGTAGGGATCTGTTGGACCATGGTGGTGCTGCCAACATTGGGATTGAGTGTGCAAAGCCTCAAAGGTTTAGACTTAGGGAAAAGATGGTGCAATTGGGTGGTGGCGTTGTGAGGAGGTCGTGCGTGACGCAGTGCCACTAAATCTTGAACGTGACACGACATGAAAAAAAGGAGGGGTGGCATGACACGATGACACAACTGGAGGAGGGTGACGCTACTTGTGGTTAGGGGAGTGGGAAGTCATAGGGGAAGAGGAGGGATTAGGGGGTGTAAGTTTGACTTGTAGGAAAAAGAGACATTTCATCCCATTTGGTAGTGTCAATAGTAAATTTAGTTGTGACAATAACAAATTTGGGTTGAATTGGTTCATTACACATACCCTTTTTTGTTAAGTACACACCAACACTTTAAATTATATTTTTATCCCTAATCTTGACTCATATTCTTTGATGGCGTGACATGTTTTTGGATTATCATTATGATTGTTATATTATCAGTTAATGTTGTTACTTGATAGCAGGGACTAAAACTATTAATAGAAAAAATATAGAGATCAAATACACTAAAAAATTGTTAGGGCCTAAAAACAAAAAAAATGAAAAAATTAGGGGGGCAAAAAGATATTAAATTTAAGTCTTTTGATAATCAAAGTCTTATTTCAATTTGAACATTTCAACTTTAATTTTAATTAAATAATAATAATAATTGAATCACCCATGCGGTCTTTGAGAAAAAAAACGATATTTATTACTTGATGACTTTGTTCACTTGTGAGATGGTTTTTTCATTTAAGTTGTGTTGTTGCATGATTTTTTTAAATTTAAAATAAACACATAATAATGTTTAAGTACCATGTATTTTAATAAATCAAACGAATCTTTAATGGACCTCACTTAACAGTTGAACTAACTTAGTGATGAAATACACTGTTTTGGGATTATTTTTGTTTTTAATTTTCCTTTTTCCCAAGAATAATGTAATAACACTCATCACAGACTAAAATAGTGTTTTATGCAAATTATAAAAAATAAATTTAACAACCATCCATTAGTTTATTCCTTAATTATACTTTGGTTTTTTTTAGGATAATTATACTTTGATTACAAATCATTGTAGCAAACAAAAATCATAAAATCAGATTTTTTTCCCCCTCAATATTTTAAGCATAGAAAACTAAATTAAGAGAGTCTTTTTGGTGAAATAATTATCATTAAGAGAGTCAAGGTAATTTGGTTGAATTGTGTACTTAAGATGCTGTAAATTTTTTATGATTTAAGTTCAAATTTATATGGATAAAAAAATCATTAAATCAATCAACTCACTTGTATAAAATAAAATACATTAATTATTTTAAAATTTAATAAATTTATTATACACAGTGAACTAAACTAAATTATTATGTATTTTTTTTAGACATATGCATTATTCTTTTTATCTATTTATAAGTTAGAAATTAATTTGATAACCTATATCCTAGTATCGTATTTGTGAAAGAAGAGGAGGTATGAAGAAAAAAACTTTGAAATGTGGCAATGCTTGGGCAAATGCAAATTAAACATCTTTGAAGAGAGCAGTTGAACAGAAAGTAAAGCAAAAAACCCTGGCTTGAGTTTCAGAGCAAAAAACAAAAACATGTCCCTCCTCCGCCATGTTTGCACAACCTCAAAGCTCTCAGCAGCAGCAGCAGCAGCAGCATCAGCAGCATCAACAGCAACGATGGCGATCCCTTGGAAGTACAAGAAGTTCGCCATATCACAGGGTCAGAAGTCCCTCACCGACTACCTCCACGCCACGCGCAGCATCCCTTACGCCTACGCCAACCAAATCGCCAAGAACTCCCTCACTTCCCTCACCACCCTCATCACCACTCTCGGCACTTCTTCCTTCTCCCCTCTCCACTTCCCCCACAACCTCAACAAGTTCCTCATGTACCACCCCATCAACGAATTCGAGTTCTTCTTCGAGAGCATTGGCATTCACCCCTCCAACTTCCATTCTCTTTTGCCCCAAGACAAGTTCTTTTTCTCCCAAGATGATACCCTTTTGAGTGCTGCTTGTGTTCTTTACGAGTTTGGGTTTCCCTGGGATAGGCTTGGGGTTTTGTATGTGGAGAGTGGCTGTTTTCTCAATTGGGGTGCTTCTGAGTTGAAGGATAGGGTTTGTGGGTTCAAAAGGTATGGTCTTTGCAATGAGCAGGTTGTTGGGGTGTGTATGGCTTTTCCCTTTGTGTTTGATGGCCAAAAGGGTGATGATGAGGTTGAGGCTTTGTTTCGTGATCTGGGGTTGCTGTTTGGGGAGTTTGGTTTGGCTGAGTGTGTTGAGGGGAAGGGGAACTATAGTGTCGATGATTGGATTCGGGTGTGTAGGAAGATAAGGTTGTTTTATGATTTGAATGGTGGGAAGAGCTTAGTGGAGCTCATTGGAAGGAACAATGGTGGTGGTGTTGGTGTCATTGTGGAGCATGGGGAAGAGGAGTTGGTTCAAGCAGCTGAGTATTTTTGTAGGTTTGGTGCGAAGAAGGAGGATGTGGCACGATTGATTGTAGACGGACCGGAGTTGTTGGAGCTTGATTTGGAGGCATGGGTGGTTGATGTGGTGAAGCTGTTGAAGTACTTTGGAATGAGATCGGATGATGTCGAGGATGTTAGGAGGGATTATGCTCATGTATTGGGGACAGTTAAGATGGGTAATCTGCCCAATGTGATGAGAGCGTTAGGTTTACGTGAGTGGTTCTTTGATAAGATCAACGATGGGAATCATCAATTGTTAGTTAGTTTTGTCACGAGCTGTCCCGGTGAATTCCAAGATGAAGGCTATCTAGGTCGTTTGAAGGCGATTCAGGCATCAAGAACCCCAACTCACAACATTAGCAAGTTGAATTTCTTGCACGCCATTGGCTTTGGCGAAAATGCTTTGACCATGAATGTGTATGCTCAGATGCATGGAACAAGTGGCAAATTACAAAAGAGATTTAATTGCCTTCTACGTCTTGGGATTGAATTTTCGAAGATCTGTAAGATGATCACAATTCATCCTAAGATTCTTAGCCAAAACCCTCAAAATTTAGAGCAAAAGGTTAATTTCTTTTGTCAGGAAATGGGATATTCACTGGAGCATTTGATCACTTTTCCAGCATTCTTGTGCTTTGACTTAGAGAACCGCATTAAGCCTAGGTACAGGTTCCATATGTGGATTATGGAAAAGGGTCTGTCTTCCAAAAATTATTCCATTACAAGCATGGTTGCAACAAGCGACAAGAATTTTGTTGCTCGCGCTCTTAAAATTCACCCAGCTGCTCTAAAACATTGGTTTGAGCAATTCTATCTAAGAAATTTGCCAGTGCGATGACAATGATTTTTTTACAATTGTGGTTGTCTATGAAACTCGAGCAATTATTCCAATTGAATTTGCACAGATTCTTAAACTTGGTTACTTCCTATATTTTGGTTTGGAGTTGAAGACAAACCTTTTGGATGTTGTTGGAGAAGTTGTGAGAGAGGTGTATATGCTTTGCAGTGATAGTGAGACATCAAGAATGGCCTGCGAATTTCTTATTATGCTTTACTTCATTTCCTATGACCTGATCTCAGTTCTGATTCAGAGAGAAACAAACCACAAATTCTGCGAACCATTAGTTGTGCTTCTTCAAAGTGATTATATCATAGGTAGGCCGACCATTTGTAAGTATTTGTACTTTTAACATGACTTCATTGATTTGATACTTTCAAATGAACTTGTTTTTCCTTTTAAATTTTAAAATTGTGTATATGATAAAATAATTCAGTGCAATTTTGATGGCATGGTTAAGGCCAGAGGTTGGCTCATATACTGGTACTAAACTTTATTACATTCTAGAAGGTTTAGAATGGGGAGAGTCTACCATAACCTTTAGAATGGGGGGAGTTTTCCATTACCCTAAACTTTTAATCATAAAAACATTTTCAGACATTAAGAATATTGAACTTAGCGCATGTTTGGAATATCTTATATTTTTCCTCAAAATTTTATAATGAAAAATGCTGCAGTGAGAACCTGTAGCTGAAAAACTGTTTTTGTAAAATTAAACAAACCAAACATATGCATACTTTCTCCTCAAGGAGATATTATTAGATCTCTGAGAAACATCTATGTGGACTCTAAGGTTTTACCATAGAAGATCAGATTATCCTAATTATTTCCCAATATACTTGTTAACACTAACAATCTAAAAATATATTTCCTAATGAGTAATGATATAGTTGTTGAGGAAGTGGATTGGATGGGAACAAATGTTTTAAGTATTTATTTCTCTTCCTCTCTTGGATCCAGTGTTGCTTATGAATAATAGTATTGATTTTATCATTCACTTTTGCTTGTCTTTTCACAATTTTTTTATTTGGTTTCCTCTATAAAGATTAGTTGTTTATCTGTTATCCAGAGAGTTGGTAAAAAAAGTCACCAGAAATTCTAGAATCACTTAATATCTTCACTTTACAGTTATTTTACTGTAGCAAAACGGGGAAATCTAAATTTTGATGAATTCATTTTCAGTGAAGGCAAGGAACTGAGAACAAATCCATTCCTCTCTAGGTAGGATGAGGGTTAGGGAAAGGGAAAGGAAGGTCTAGAAGGTTACTTTCTATTATATGTAACACCTATTAATGGACCCCAAGGTGAAGAATCAATGATATGAAGCCTTTTTATACAAGACCATCCAATCGTTCCTGAAAATTTGCATGTTACCATATTTTATTAAATACCATTATGAAAAGTTATAAGAAATGACATGACCTAAAGTAATACTAGGTGCATTTTAAAGCTCTGCTGCATGTTATACCATAGCAACCTTGACCTGCATTTTTGGCAGAAAAATGATATTTTTGTCTAGGATGGAAGATTGTACAAATGAATGCAAGCCTATGTCAAGTCATTCTGGTTCTAGATTTCTGAATGTTCCTTGGACTATTTCTAGCTCTTCTAGTGCTTTTGCGGGTCTTGTTTAGTTGTTTTACCTTGTTTCTGAATACTGTTTATGTATCAAACATCTTGTGCATTGACTGTCATATGATTTTTTTAAAAGTTTCACAGAAAATCAGTTTGAAATTGACTTAAACTAGTATCGGCCACAGTGAAATATACTGCAACTTTTATTATTGTTGTTCAGAACTGTCTAGTTCTGGGGATATCGTTGGAAGATTTCTTTTACTAAAATCTTATTTATGTTGGTAACTTATTTGGGTGATTATTAGTATTTTAGTATTGGAAGATATCTTTATTGCAGGCCTTGGAATGTGGAAACTTATATTAGGATAATTTTTGAATGTTCGATTCTTTCCTCTTTGGTTTTATTTAATTTTGTTTAGATTTTTGTATATTTTTTTTTGATCGGCAAAGATATATATATATATATATATATATATTAAAAGGAAGTACCAGAGGTACTGATTACAGGGGTAGAAACCATAAAAATGGTTCCTCAATCAGACAACAGGAGTCTGAATAGGAACCATACTATGAAAAATAGATTATACATCTGCTATTGACCCAAATAAAACTATCCCCTACTGCTGCAAAAAACCTTGTCGGAGGTTACTCGACCATTGATTAAAGTGCATTGTAAAATCCTTCTCCAAATTACAAAGCCAAGTCCACATTAAGAAAGTCGCATCTTCAAACAGTTTGTTTCCATCGAATGTTGCGTCGGAGAACAAGATTCTGTTTCAAAGCTGCCAAGTAGACCATGTTACAGCCAACCACCAATACTGTCACCTCTTTACCCTGATGCCTTCAACCTGCAGAAACGAATGTTGAAGGAAATGGTGTTTTGTATTTAATGGAAAGGCACCCTTAATATTTATCCAAGACATTGTTTCCCACCATATAGGTTGGATCTTAATGCAATGGATAAAAAGATGGGATGCATCCTCCTCCACCCTTCTGCAAAAAGGACATGTCATATCCAAAATCTGCACTTGTCTAGCTCGCAGATTTATCTTTGTGGGTAGCCTGTCCCTAAATAACCTCCATGCAAAAATCGCGGTTTTACTACAACAACAACAACAACAACAACGCCTTATCCCACTAGGTGGGGTCGGCTACATGGATCAACTTCCGCCATAATGTTCTATCAAGTACCATACTTCTATCCAAACCATTAATTTCGAGATCCTTTTTGATAACCTCTCTTATAGTCTTTTTGGGTCTTCCTCTGCCTCGAATTGTTTGTCTTCTCTCCATCTGGTCTACTCTCCTCACTACAGAGTCTACCGGTCTTCTCTCTACATGCCCAAACCACCTAAGTCTATTTTCCACCATCTTCTCTACAATAGGCGCTACTCCAACCCTCTCTCTAATAGCTTCGTTTCTAATTTTATCCTGTCTAGTCTTACCACACATCCACCGCAACATCCTCATCTCCGCTACACCTACTTTATTCTCATGTTGGCTCTTGACCGCCCAATATTCTGTTCCGTACAAAATCGCCGGTCTTACCGCAGTCCGATAAAACTTTCCCTTTAGCTTGATCGGTACCTTTGCATCACATAACACCCCCGAATGCTTTTCTCCATTTCATCCATCCTGCTTGAATGCGATGATTCACATCCCCTTCAATTTCCCCATCATCCTGTATTACAGACCCAAGATATTTAAACCGTGTGACTTGAGGGATAATATGGTCTCCTATTTTCACCTCTGAGTTAGAAACCCTCCTTCTTTTGTTGAACTTACATTCCATATACTCCGATTTGCTTCTGCTTAGGCGAAAGCCATGTGTTTCTAGAGCTCGTCTCCAAGTTTCCAACCTCTCATTCAACTCCTCCCTCGACTCTCCAAGGAGGACTATGTCATCTGCAAAAAGCATGCATCTCGGCGCTATCTCTTGGATTTGTTCCGTGAGGACATCTGCAAAAATCGCGGTTTTACTAGGAATCTTTATTTTCCATAGCTCCTCAAAACAATCCTCCTGGCTTCTAGCTGCTGCCTCCTCCCAAAACAGTGAATAAGCGCTATGTGTAGAATATATACCCGATGGATCTTCTGTCCACTCCCAATCATCAGATCCATGGTGCTGAATGGACTTACCTTCAACTTCACTAAGGAAAGTGATGGCCAAGTCAATTTCACTGTCGAACAACGGTCTTCTCCAATTAAAATTCCACTCCCAACCAGAATCCTTGTGCTTTCCCAATTGTCGGATAAGCTGGTGTTGCTGAGATGAAATCATATAGAGTCTAGGATACTTTTCAAATAATGATTCCTCCTGACAAATCCACCCATCCTCCCAAAATTTTATCTTATCCCCAACTTCTACCTTCCATTTCAGTCCATTTTGTAGGACCTTACCATGGTGTGAATGATGAATAGCCCTTTTTAAATCCTTCCACCATATTAATTCTAAATTTGACCTGCCCTCTTCGTCCAAACCCCTCCACCCCCCGTATTTAGCCTCCAAAACTCTAGCCCACAATTTCCCTTGGTGCTGCAAAAGATGCCACATCCATTTACCGAGAAGAGTAAGATTAAACGTATTGATATCTTTGATGCCGAGACCCCCCTTGTCTTTGGGTAGACACACTGTTTCCCATGAAATTCACGCAATCTTTTTGTTGTCATGTCCCCCTCCCCATAGGAATTTGTGTTGTAATTTGACTAGCTTGTCCATCACTGTTTGAGGCACCCTGAAAAAAGAGAAATAATAAATAGGAATTGATGTAAGCACCGATTGGATAAGTGTCACTCTCCCCCCAAAGGATATATATCTCTGCTTCCACCTAACTAGTTTTCTCTCACATTTTTGGATAATGGACTCCCACAAATGATCCCGCCTCGGATTGGCCCCTATGGGTATGCCAAGATAAACAAAAGGAAGAGCTAGCAAGCTGCAATTCAAATAATTAGCTGCTATTTGCTTCCACTGATCAGTTGTGCCAAAAGCGCTGAAACAGCTCTTAGCAAAATTGATTTTTAAACCAGAAACCAATTCAAAAGTCCTTAGGATAGCTTTTATAGCTTTTACATTTTCCATAGTAGCTTCCCCAAAAAAGATCGTGTCATCTGCATACTGCAATATGCTAATGCTTACATTATTGCAGCCAACAGGGAAACCTTTGTACATATTTTCCTCCACAGTTGTCCTCATCAAAACGTTCAAAGCTTCCACTACCTCATTGAAGAGAAAAGGTGCTAAGGGTTCCCCCTGTCTAAGACCCCTTTGGGGTAGGAACTCAGCCGTAGGGCTGCCATTCACCAAGACTGAAATTGAGGCAGATTTCAAACACCCTTCGAGATTTTTGTGTATTACAATCACTATTTGAGATGTTGGAGGGTGATGCTCCTGTTTCTTACTTAAAAGTAACACTGCATTCCATTATGGCCTTAACCAATCTTGAGTAACAAAGCAGCTAACAGAGAAGTTCATTCTTTCTTAATAGTAACACTGCATTCCATTACGGCCTTAACAAGGTAACATGGCAGTTCATGTATGTACTCACCCAAATGCACACTCTATTTCTACATTTTTTTCATCTGAACCTGTCCTATTTTCTATTTTCTTTCATTTTTTCAAAAATGTCTCTTTCTAAAAAATTCAGAGAATCAAGGTGCTCATTGGTAACCTGAACTTCCTTCAAGCTCTGACCCATTAAACTAGAAGATTATTCTTTTCTTGTGATCCATTTCTCTTGCATCTTCATGTGCAATGCCATATTGTAATGTACAGAATATCTGATTCTCCTTATTAAATTTTGTTTAAGCTTATTGTTTTATGTGTGTGCTTTTGTTTCTGTGGATGACAGAAATTGTTTTGGAAAATCCACATTTGTCAAACTTGAAATAAAATTTTAGAA
Organism: Glycine soja; assembly: GCF_004193775.1. Taxonomy (NCBI): domain Eukaryota; kingdom Viridiplantae; phylum Streptophyta; class Magnoliopsida; order Fabales; family Fabaceae; genus Glycine; species Glycine soja. The sequence goes on from NC_041004.1 coordinate 34,085,306, forward strand.
TTAAGGCTTATATTTATTCCTTAGCACTCAATGGAATGTAAATTATTAATTTGGTGGGAATTATTAAAAAAATACTAGTAATTGTGTTGAATATTTGTGAAACTACTGTAACTGGAATTTTGGAAATAACTCAAGTTGGCTGGCTTGTTGTTTTGGTACATATGCTTAAGTAAGTTTTTTCCCAAACCCAAGTTTAACCCTCCAAATTCTATTATAGAGCTCATAAATTGAAAGAAAGGAGGCTTTATTAAAAAATGAGTTAGAAACAAAGTTGCAAAGTGTGAGATTGGTTCAGGACAGGGAGGACGGATGGTGTTAGCAAGCAAGTTGAAACTAATGGTCGGTTCAGCATATTTTGCAATTATGGAAGTCAAGGACGGTGGTGTTACTGCAGACCCCATTTTCTTCAGTAGGCTCTAGAATTTGGGTGCCTTACCTAAAGTTTATTGCCTCTTGTGGAGACTCTTTCATAATAGGCTACCATCGAAAGTTAATTCAATTAGAAGATGTTCTGTGCTCATTCTGTCATCTACAAGAAGAACATGCATTTTCTATCATAAATGTCCCTTGAATATCGCAAGACCAAGACCCACATACATTGACCAACACAAAGGCCCAAATGAATATGAGTTCCCATATGCTGCATTTGCTTTCCAACCTCCGTAGCTCAATTGAAAGAGAAGCTTGCATATGCCTAGCTACATTAATACTTCCTTTTTTTTTAAAATGTTAATATCAGTGCTTAGAACTGATTTTAAACATCAATTAATAAGTTTTCCTTGAGGAAAAAATGTTGACTACACTTTAGTATTTCTAATAAATTTTTTATTTTAACGGGTGATTGGTGTAAGTGATATACATGTTTGATTTCGCATAGTTAGCCAATAGAAAACAACACTTGAGATACACATTCACAATGTTGTATGTAGTAATAGGTAACTTACCAATTTATCTGATTGTTTGTTTTGTCTTTTGTTGTAAGAAAGAAATTGTCTTTCATCAAATGAAGGAATCTCGCTCAATTCCATCTAATCATCTTCCAATGATTAAACACAAATGTATGACGATTAAATAATTGCCATTTTGATATGAATTTCTGAGCGTGCAACTTTGGATTAAAGTTGGGAGAGTCTAAAAGTACTTTACCTTGAATCAATAAAAATTTCCTTCTTCAATTGACTTTGGTGAAATGGAATTCATTATTGTAAAATAGAGTTTGTAAAATTACTTTTCAAATTTTAATCCAAGCATAATCCAAATACTGTATAGTTAGTACATCGTGATTCGTGAGCTTAGAGATGAGATTTTACTAAATTAAATTATTTAGTTCTTTTATGAAGACTAATCTTTTTAAATAAATTTGAGTAAATCACTAATTTGTTCTGTCATGTATTACTTTTTTTTTTCTTCCCTAAATAGTTCTTGGAGTAATAAAATTATATAAGTGCTCTTTAAATTATTTTTAAATATCTATTAATTTAGTCCATACATTGATTTATTTAAAGTTCAGGATTCATTTGAAGGTTTTTTTTTTAATATTATGAGATTATTTAGTATAATTTTTAAACACGAGAGCTTACATATATAATTTGTATATTTTAGGACTATTTAGAAGAGAGTAATATTTTAGGAATGAGATTGATGGTTTGTTGTTATTCAATAAATTTAAAGAGTATTATGAGTAGATATTACCACTATAAGCACGTACTCTATTTAAGTTCAAATGTGTAAATTATGAAATATTATATAAAAAATGAAAATATTTATTTTTTCAAAAGATATCTATGTACTTGTGAACCGTTAAATAAAATAGGTTTAAATATTTTTTAAATTCCTATAATTTAGCGTTTTTTATTTTTTTGTTCTTGTTTTAATGCTTGTAAAATATTTTTGTTTTATTTTTGATTGTTATAACATTTTTTTTATTATTTAAAATATTTTTTGCATTGTTTAAAGAGATATACATAACAGTTTAAGATAAAAAAGTATATATATATTTTGTAAGGACTAAATTAATTTATCTATAACGTTTGTTTTCTTTCTCTCATTTAGGACGACATCAACATTAGTCAATTTGTTGAGCTTTCATTAAGTGAAAGAGAGAGAAAAGTGGATAAAAAAGGAATAATTGTATCAGTATAACAGTGATATGATATATTCTTTAATAAATTTTTTTATTAAGTTTTGTACAGGTTAATTTTTTTAATATACTTTCTAATAAATTCTTAATTAATAGTTAAATTTTATTAAAAAATATAAAATTATGAGTAAAGCTGATTATATAAAGAGTGAAACTTATATAATATTAATTTTTAATAAATTTCATTCAATAATAAAAATATATTAAAAAATAATGTTAAAGAATATATTTTTAACAATTCTATAATTTTATAATATATTCTTATCATATTATTTATTATATTTCACACTTTTGCCTCTCTCTAAATCTCATTCTTAATCATAGATGAAAACGCCCGATAACACACTTTAATATATTTTCTTTGACAATTTTTTTTAATTTTTTATTAGTTAAAATTTATTAAAAATTATAAAATTATGAGTGAAATTTATGAAATAAAGAGTGAAATTCACATATTTTTAAATTTTAAATAAATTTCAATGAATAGAATAAAATGTGGTAAAAAGACTGTTAAAAGAGAGATTATTAAATAGTTTTAGATCATAATATCTATAAATCTAACGGATCTTTAAGTGACACATATGTATAGAAATAATTAATAATACTAAATTGAATGTCATGTGAAGATTAATTGACACCATCATAATTATAGACTACCAAATAATTTATTGTATTAAAAGAGTGTGTTACTAAATAATTTTTGAATTATAGAAATATAATGCATAAGAAACAATTGTAGGAACAAAAATTTTCTAAACCGAGAAGTATATACAATGGAAAAGAGAAACTATTCAATAATCTCTGAAATCCACATGTCAGAGTGGTAAAAGTCCAAGTTGGACACAGAATCCAGCATGTCAAGGTGCAGCAACAATTCATCCACCATGATTGGCCAAGACCACATCCAACTTATCCAAGTGGAAAATAATGAGATAAGGCACTCTCATAATCACACACACACCAATCATGATCCCCCACCAACACTTGTAGCCACAAATCCAAATTATAGTAATATTTCATGCTTCTCTATCACTCTTGTCAAATTCCACAAAAACCAAGTACTACAAGGGAAGAAGAACTTAGCTACAAGCTAAGGAAGGATCAAAGAGAATGGCTCAAGCAATGGCATCAATGACTAGCTTACGTGGTTCCTCTCAGGCTGTGTTGGAAGGTAGCCTTGGCTCCACACGCTTGAATGTGGGGAGTGGAAGCAGGGTGGCCTCAGTCACACGTGCAGGGTTCACAGTTAGAGCACAGCAACAACAAGTGAATGGTGGTGAGGTACAAAGTAGCCGTAGGGCAGTGCTTTCACTTGTTGCTGCTGGTTTGACCACTGGCTCTTTTGTTCAAGCTGTGCTTGCTGATGCCAAACCTATCAAAGTTGGACCACCTCCCCCACCTTCTGGCGGATTACGTATGTCTCTCTCTCTCCCCCCCTCTCCTTCTCCTCTTATAATTCAATTCATTCTGAAGAAATTAAGATTTTTTGTTTCTGATTTAATTAGAATGCTCTGGAAATATAATTGTCATGTAATCAGAAATTGTCATCTGGATAGGAAGTTTGTTGACTTTTATAATAACTACGTTTTAACTTACCTAAGACGATTTCTGATTAGTTGAGAGTCTAACAATAAAAATCTTTACAGTACTTAGAAACAATTGTTTATTTAAAACTGAACTTTTTCAAATTTGTATTTAATTTTGATTTGATTATTCATGTAAAATGAGTAGTTTAGATTAACTCCTTTTTGCCTCTTATCTCTTACTTGATGCACACCATCTATGTGTGTGCAATGATCATCATAACTTGTCAAGTGGAAATCATTGATAAGCCATGGATGTTGCATTGAATGGTGAACCTTGAAGGATGAAAAATGGAAATTGGGGCAGAGAAGTTGAAGTAGATTTGGGGTTGGTTTTAGTAAGTTTCATTAAAGTAAACAGGGTTAGAAGCAAAGACAGGAAATCAAACAAAAATCAGAAATGGGGTTCTGTGACATAGCAGTGTATTGTACCACAGCACAGCAAAGTTTTGAACAGAAAATAGGTCATGCATGTTGCATTAAATGATGACAGAAGAAAAATAGAAATGGGGTAGAAAAGTTTGAGCTAGAATTCAGTTTGATTTTGGTAGTAGATTTCATTTATGATATAGGGTTAGAGGCAAAGACAATGAAAACAAAAGAAGAAAAGAAAGAATTATTGAAATGGGGTTGTTATTAGGGACATGATTAGAGAATGGAGTTTGAAGATATTATAATTATAACCATGGTGGGTGTGTTATGGAATATGGCAGCTGGAACATTGAACTCAGATGAACCAAGAGACCTTAAGCTGCCATTGAAAGATAGGTTCTTCCTTCAACCATTGTCTCCAACTGATGCTGCACAAAGGGCAAAGGAATCAGCCAAGGAAATTGTTGGCGTTAAGAAGTTGATTGAAAAGAAGGCTTGGCCATATGTTCAGAATGATCTGCGTCTCAGGGCCGAGTATCTGCGCTTTGATCTCAACACTGTCATTGCTGCAAAGCCTAAGGATGAGAAGAAATCACTCAAGGAACTCACTGGCAAGCTCTTCCAGGATATCAGCAATGTAAGTTGAAACAGAGAAAAAAAAGAAGAGATAATTAATTAACCCGATAGTGCTTTAGGTATTTTTGGTCTGTTCTTCGATTAGAGTTGAAGTTTCTCTTCGGTAATCCACACAATAAAGTTTGCATTAAAGATGAACATAGATTATCACGGTGAAATTCTAATTCTGATTGGAGAACAGTACCAAAAGTAATTAAGGAAGTGCGTGCAAGTTTTGTCCTTCTTAGTATTTGAGATCAGAGTATTAATGAAAGTTGTTAATTTTTGTTTCACAGCTGGATCATGCTGCAAAAATTAAGAGCAGCCCGGAAGCAGAGAAGTACTATGCTGCTACTGTATCTTCTCTGAACGATGTCCTTGCCAAACTTGGTTAATGTGATTAATTTCTTGCTTTCTTGTGTAAGCTTTGTGCATGATTTTCTCAGACACTTTATTGACTGATATTTTAAGAAAATCAAATGATGAGGGAAAATTTTCTATAAATAAGATCAATATATCTAGACCACTTCTCTCCTGCCTGTCCAAAACTAAAAGGTAATTAAGGGGTAATGTAATTGTAGAACTTGGAAGTTTAATTATAATTTCCTGAGCACAAAACTCGAGTAGCTATAATGATACTGTAATCTTAGTACACAGTATTTGGATCATAAGGTCCTAGAGTCTTATTTTTTATATGAAGGAACAGAAGGTGCCGCATGAAGGATGAGACGAAATTGGAGAAAATTGATGGAAGTAACATGAAAAAAAGAAGCAAGAAGTATATTAATAAGCTTAGTTGGAACACAAGCGTCCACAATGAAGCCAACCCCGATATTACAAGAGTGTACAACATTCTCAAATGATAAATACAGATTGTGCTACAAATTCTTGACTTGCTAAAACAACATTTTGTAATGCCATATAACCCACACAACCAGCAGCATATTGTTCAAGTAACGCACATAAAACCTGTCCCAAAATTCACTACACCAGCCACCAAAAAATGCACTATTTTTTTAATCGGTAAATGTTAATTGTTAGTTTTGTTAGCAGGGGGATCGAACCTGCGACCTTTTCTCCCTTCCATTCTTTATCAACCATGCAACCAACCTTATATTTCCCCAAAAATGCAGCATGTTTCCATACATGCCAGCTACTCCCTCTTCAAGCTGTTAGTCCTTCACACAAAACATATATCTTGCTCATCATGCATATTGCATTGATTCCACTCCATCCACGCAACGTTGAAAGCCACCAGAGTGACTACAGAACTGTTATGAGTGATACAATTTTGAAGATCTGCATAATTAGCACAGACCCTTTTACATCATTAGTAATGGCTTTAAAACACTCCAATGTAACTGATGTAAGGCAGCTGATCAGTATCCCATGCAATTTCTTTCAAATCCAAGTTGTGGTCATCCCTTTAGCTAGACACTCATAGGGTGGATATCCATCTCACCTTTGTCACATTGATTGGTAAAATGCACGGAAAAAACTAGGGTGATAAAATTCGCGAAATGATGATCATTGGGCAATATAATGGGCAATTAAGCCTAACTATTTTTTTAACAAAGGTAAATAAATGCCTGATACAGCAAATTAATGAACATTTTGTGTATCATTTCACAAAAGTACATTAACGTGATTTATTACTGGCTGAAGTGCTGAACAAAATGGTAAATGGAAATGAAATAATTACTTAAAATACAGCAAACAGTTCAGTGTTTTGGATGATATAAACCGGTAACACGAAGAAAGTTGTTAATAGCAAATAAGATAACAACCCCTACAACAATTGAGCTGAGTCGCCAAGGGTCACGGAAGTTCATTGACCTTATCATAACTGACAGGGACTATTTAACACTCGTATCAACATCATTTACCAAAATAGCAGTAAACCACTCAACCAATTGATTTGGCGAAAAGGCTTAATTCAAGCTAAGGCTGTAGATCTAGCCTGGAAATAAAAGGATAATGTAATGAATTTCAGAACACTGAAATGAAAATAAAATGAAGGGAGAAGAAGAGGGTTTAGAGATGGAGAAGGTGAGAGACACAATATTGAATCCGCAAAGAATAATACAAATCGTGGGAGGTGATTGTGCGATTACACCAACGTGTTCGTTTCTTAGTTTGTGGTGTGTGCAGTTACTTGTGTTTCAGTTTCATATTTTATGTTGACATTCTTTCCCATTTTATACTTTAAATAAACGATATACAATTGCAGTGACAAGAAAGTTGGGCTTGCAGTGTGACACATAAGAAACTATGCTGAAGTGAATCATCAACATGTTGTACCAGAGAAAACCGCGCATTTTCACCCACCTTAAAGCTTTTCTATAAGCTATTCTCTAATGATTTTCGGAAAATCTACTTCAGGAATTCTGTTTACTATTGTAGGGGAGCTGTATCCTACTAATTTAAATTGCTCGAGTTTGTAGCCTTATCAACTACTGAAGCAGGAAAATAAATGTTTTGGTTCAAGAGATTTCTTCAACATTTGGAAATGAAGCAGAAAAGGTATGTTATCCATTGTGATTGTCAAAGCACTTTGGATTTAAGTAAGAATGCCATGCATCATTCTCGCACAAAGCACATTGATGTAAGATACCATTGGTTGCCAAGAGAAGTAGAAGAACAACACTTCAAGTTGAAAACAATTCACACCAATAAAAACCCTGCAAATATGATGACAAAAGTTGTAACATGAGAAAAACTTCAACTTTGTGTTGAGCTAATCAGCATGGATTGCCTGCCAGCAATTGAAAATATTTTTCCTTTGGCTAAGGGGGAGAATTTGTTGGGTTTTTTTGGGCTCCCTTCCTATGTGGAGTAAAGGCCCAAATGAGAAGGTCCGTATGTCTCATTTATTTAAGTGGAGATGGGTCAAATTAGAGAGAGTGAGATACAGTGAGAGAGACTCATTTGAGAGGGAAAAATAGTTACAAATCATTGAGAGATCATTGTGATTTTTGCATACCCACTAGAGAGCGTTTTTCATATTGCAACTGCAGATTCATTCATCGTTGGATCGGGCTGATTTTTGGACAGCAAATTCTACGCACGTGATACTTCAAATTGTTTGGTTGAATCGGGAAAAAGATATCTCTAGAGAGAGATATGTGTTATGCATTATCTGCTCTATATTTTGGGGTTTTATCTTTTTGTCTCTATTGTACTAATTGATGGTTTATTTTGATTTGACTGTTTGTAGCACGTCTTAGTGCACTTGTTGGAGGTTCTCTTGCATCTTCATTGATTATAGTGAAGTTATTTCTTTGGTTTAGACGACCTGTGGTTTTTACTCTTGCATTGAGGGGTTTTTCACATTAATCAAATTGTGTCTCTGTTTTCATCAATTTTGTGTTCTATACTTTATTGGTGCTCCTCACATGTTCTTGCAAGTTTGGGAGAATTTATTTTCGCTGCTTATTACTCTGTTATAGAGTTTGTTATTGTGTTGGCCTATTTCCTCCCATCAGAGTGGTATCAGAGCTCTTGGTTAAGGGTTTTTTTTTTCTACTTGCTTGAACGATGGAGGCACATATGAAGATGGTATCCTTGAGTGGAGCAAACTATCACTTTTGGAAGGGCAAGATGAAGGACTTGCTATTTGTGAATAATATGCATCTTCCGGTCTTTGGCACAAAAAAACCAAATTCTATGTGTGATGAAGAGTGGGGTTTCGAACATGAACCTGTATGTGGTTTTATTAGACACTTTGTAGATGAATCCATTTATAATCTTATTTCTCATGAGACACATGCAGGAATTCTATGGAAAACTCTTGAGTCCTTGTATGCTTCTAAATCAGGGAGCAACAACTTGTATCTATTGAAGAGCTTTGTTGAATTGAAGTACAAGGACGAGGCTCCATTTATTGAGCACTTGAGTGAATTTCAAGGACGCATGTATCAACTTTGATGATGATGTGTTGGGATTGTTCCTATTAATAACTTTACCTGATTCGTGGGAGACATTCCGAGTCTCCATGAGTAGTGTTGCCCCTAATGGTGTTGTTCCTTTGCAAATGACAAAGACTAGTGCTCTTAATGAAGAGATGAGAAGGAAGACACAAGGTATTTCTTCTTAATCAGAGGTGTTTGTTACTGAAAACAGGGGGAGAAGCCAAAAGAAGATGATAAAGGGTGATAGAAATGAGAGCAGGAATAACTCTAGGTCTCGATATAAGAATGTTGAGTGTCATTATTGTCACAGAATAGGGCATATCCAGAGGAATTGTTTTCTATGGAAGAAAGAGAGTAAAGATAAGAAGGGTAAGTAAAAAGAGAAGGATCATGATGATGACTGTGTGACTACTGCTATCAATGATGATCTTGTAATTCTCCATGACCCTGATTCGCTTAATCTTGTATTTGATGAGAATATGTGGATAATTGATAGTGGTGCTACACTGCATGTTACAACTAGGAAGGAGTTCTTAACATCTTACACTCTAGGTGATTTTGGAGTCTTGAAGATGGGTAATGATGGTGTGTCCAAGGTGATTGGTGTTGGTGGTGTTTGTTTGCAAACCAACATGGGAATGCAGTTACTACTTAAAGGAGTGAAACATGCTTCAGATGTCTGCTTTAATTTGATCTCTGTGCAGGTACTTGATGATGTTGGTTATGATAACCACTTTGGTTCTGGAAAGTGGAAACTCACCAAGGGTAACCTGGTTGTGGCCAAGGGGGAGAAACTTTCAAAGCTGTATTGGGCAAAAGCTTTGGTTGCTAGAGATAATGTGAATGCTATGGATATGGAGGCATCTTTGTGGCACTAAAGGCTTAGTCTTATCAGTGAGAAGAGGTTGAATTGTTTAGCCAAGAAGGATATGTTTCCAGGATTGAAGAATGTGAATTTGGAGAAATGTTCTCATTGCATGGTTGGTAAGCAAACTAGAGTATCCTTCAAGGAGCACCCTCCTTCCAGAAAATCTGAGTTGTTTGAATTGGTGCTTTCAGATGTTTGTGGCCCTTTGAAGGTGAAATCCTTTAATGGTGCTGATATGATGACTAACGCATTACTAAGAGGGAAGTTTGAAGCTTGCTCTGAGATCGCTAGTTTGGCAGTCACCTCCACATATTTGTGAGGGGGAGATTTGTTGGGTTTTTGGGGCTCCCTTCCTATGTGAAGTAAAGGCCCAAATGAGAAGGCCCGTATGTTTCACTTATTTAAGTGGAGATGGGTCAGATTAGAGAGTGAGATTCAGTGAGAGAGACTCATTTGAGAGGAGAAAACAGTTACAAATCATTGAGAGAGAAAGAAGGAGAAGGAGAATCATTGTGATTTTCGCATACCCACTGGAGAGCGTTTTTCAGATTACAACTGCGGATTCGTTCACTGTTGGATCAGGCTGATTTTTGGACAGCAGGTTTTATGCGCGTGATAATTCAAATTGTTCGGTTGAATCGGGAAAAAGATATCTGTAGAGAGAGATAAGTGTTTCGCATTATCTGCTCTATATTTTGGGATTTTATCTTCCTGTCTCTGTTGTACCAATTGGGGATTTATTTTGATTTGACTGTTTGTAGCACGTTTTAGTGCACTTGTTGAAGATTCTCTTGTATCTTCATTGATTATAGTGAAGTTATTTCTTTGGTCTGGACGACCTGTGGTTTTTACTCTTACATTGAAGGGTTTTCCACATTAATCAAATTACGTATCTGTTTTCATCTATTTTGTACTTTATATTTTATTGATGCTTCTCACAGATTCTTACAAGTTTGAGAAAATTTATTTTCAATGCTTATTATTTTGTTATAGAGTTTGTTATTGTGTTAACCTATTTTCCCATTAGAATTGTAGTGGCTAGCCAAAAGTCTACGTGCATTGAATGCACCTTGCATGCATATTAGAAATCTTTTTCACTAGCCCCATTTAGATGTGTAGCTAGGGGTGCAGATAAATTTTTAAAACATTGAAAATCTTTTATAATGCATGCTTTTGTTGAAAAGTTTGGGAAAAATTCACAGTATTTTTTCTCTTTTATAAATAGAAGACATAGGAGGTTAAGGAAAGCATTGAGAGCAAAAGCAAAACAAAGCTTTTGGATAGTTGTGAGAAAAAATAGAGTTAAATAAATCTTGAGTGTATAGGAAAAATATACTGGGTGAGTATTGATTTTATAGCTCTTTGGTATTATAAAAATATAGTATTTGAATAGAAGTCAGTCTCACGAAAAATACTATATTATATCTAAAAGAGAGTAAGAAAATATTATAATATTTTTTAATATAATAAAATAGTTTTCGGAGTTTGACCCTTGAATTTTTCCTCTTATCGGAGGATTTTCATTAATGTTCATCTTATTGCTTCCGCTCTACGGCCATTCCCAATCTTAATTTATACTCACTTTTCGCTTATTGAGCCCAATAAGGTTAGTTCATACAGTATTTTTTTTATTAAGCAAAACAAATATTATAAAGATGGTACCCATGAATACAAAGTTTACAAATCAGGATATCCTAGTAACATCAACTAAGGTTAATCTGTAATAATATCACTGCACATATAAACACTAATTAACATTTTTTAACATAAGTCTCTGCTCAATCTGTTGTCCTCCACTAATATATTCTCCTTGCGCTTCCGAAAGTATGATATCGGTTTCTTGACTGAAAGGGAGTATTTTTTTTTTTAAATTACCAAATGATGTAGTATTTTAATAAATTCCCTATCAAGGATAAGTCGTATATGAAAAACACCACTCTTGGGTTGAAGACTTACCTACTTTGATGATTTCTGCATTCAGAATTTTTTTAATTAATTTCTGCACCAAAGTCGTGTGTGCAAATTACTAATTAAAAGAATCAATTGATTGTAAATATTATAAATTAAATTTTATAATATTATGTTCAATTCTTACAAATAAAAAAACTAAAAAACACAACTCTGTCACTTTCTTTTAGTAATCGCTTGAAGAAATACGACTTTGTTTTTAAGTTTTACTTTTAACAGTGAAAAATCAATATTATATTAGTTAAAAGAGTGTTTTTTTAAAGTATTTTAGAGAAGTCGTGAATCTAGGCACGACTTCACCTTTCCTCCAAATATTTTTTTATCAAAGTTTTCATATTTTTTTCTATAAATATTATGTTTTGAAAAAATGTTGATGCTATTTTTAAGTAATTTTAAAAACGTGTTAATTTTTGTATTTTTCTAACATTATGAATTAATTATTTGTTTTCAATTTTTTGAAAAAATGGTGTAAATAAAATGCTTAAATTCTGCATAGAAATATAACGTTAATATATTATATTTAAAAATTCTAAACTAAAAGTAAACAATGAAAAAAAAAAAAAAAACAAAAGAATGAAATCTTTAGTATGTTCACGACTCCTTGATTATAATTAAAAAAAAAAGCTAAACACAACAATTGAATTAGTTTTCTGTAAGAAAAATTAAGTCATACAATTGATTCCCACTTCTAATAACAATTCTATTTTTTTTAAAAGAGAAAAGTAACAAGTCGTAAATACAAACACGACTTCGTAATAAAAAGTTGTGAATAAATTATTAATAAAAGAAAAATACATAAATCGTAGATATTAATACGACTTCAACAAGAGAGTTGTGCTTTCCACATACGACTTACCCTTTATTGAGAATTTATTGAAAAACTACCAACATTCGATAATTTCTAAAAAAATCTTTACCTCCATTCGGTCAAAAAGCCTATGATATCACTCATGACAAAAGAAGATAGGGTCATGCTTGTCTCATCCAAAATTAGATAGTACCCATTATGTTAGCATATGAAGATAATAAGTGATCTAATAAATACTAACCCGTATCTTAAAGTAAATTTTAGTCGACGGTAAATTTTATTTTTATTTTTTTAACGAACATAATTTCATGACATGTATTCAAGAACAAAAATAATTCTTTTTTTAGGTCTTTTATCATTCTTTATAGGTTCTTCACCATGGTCTATATATGATTATATTTTTATGTTGAGTTGGATCATCTAAAATTATATGATTAAAGTACACTTAAATAAATTAATAATATACATTAAGTAAAAGATGTTATTGAAAGAAGAGAACATTGAAAGGAAAAAATGTTATAAGAAGTTGTTTTTAAAAGGAGAATGAATTATGAAAATATATTTGCAAGAATGTAAAGGAAAGCCATCAAATCTATTTTATTTTTTATCTCTACAAAACCTTCCATAATTATTTAGAAATACTAGATTGACACTCTTTTTTGCGTTACATCCCTTTAAGGTTTAACAAACATTATGCTGCACCATATACTCTTATAAGGGAGGTTATTATAAAAATTAAAAAAAACAACAATATTTTATATAATTCAACAAAATATGAATGTTAGTATAAACTATAACCTGATCTGGAAATTAAGACCCAGATTCATTAAAATAATATGTCTGGCATCAGTCATTTATCTATAAGTCAACTATCATGACACTTCATTTTTTGACAATAAAAATGGCAAAAGTTAGACCTGCAGCGTTTCACATTAGATTTGAATTCTAATAGATGGAGAAAAAATAATACTGCTCTCAAAATATTAATATTTGTATGGGAAGTGTCTTGAAATCGAGAGGAGAAAGACACGAGAAAATGATGGAAATTGAATGAATAATATTGAATTGAATGGACTGAGACTGCAAGTGGGTAATGCACAAATAAAATAGCAAGTGGGTAATGCAAAAATAAAATAGCAAGTGGGAAACTAATTAAGAACATATCACGCGGGACACACGAATAGAAAATGAAACATAGATCGATGGAGAATAATAATTGCACATATATAAATTAATCTCCTAGAGCTATGGTAATGAAAAATTGCAGATACATTAGCAAAAGCAAAGCAGTTGAGGAAGGGTATGGGAAGAGAGAGCTTCATACATTTCTGAAGAAAGTAAATTTTTGAACTAAGACAGAGCCTTCCATCACAGGTAAATACGAATTAAACAAGCCATGTTCCTCTGTTTAATTGTCAATGGAAAAAAAGTTTTTTGGGTCTGGGTTTGTAGGCACATCTTGATTTCCTTTGATATTGTTGAGATCTACAAAGTTGATTAATTAGAATATTTATTATAAGATATGGACAATCATTTTCTCTGAGTTAGGTTTCGGAACTGAATTGAATTCAATGCAAATGTAATACTTATCGCATGTAAAATATAGTGTTTATTTAACAAATGGTTTCAATGCAATTTACAGATGTAATATAGAGATTAATTTGTTGCATGGCACTCTATACTGTGTGCTGACTGTGTTCCATGTTTTAATTTTTCCATTGTTAAAGTGATTAATTGTGGATGACGTATCTTTCAATGGAAATTTTGGTAATAACTTCTTTGATACTTGATTATTTTGTAATGTTTTTATTTTGTTTCCATAAAAAAAAAAAGATTAGGACCTTATTTAGATAAATCTCTCAATAAATATAAGAAAACAAGAACATAAAATGAATTAATTATTTTTTACCAAATTAAAACCAAACTTTAACTTTTATAAAGGTCTTTTGTGTAAACTTTTTCAGAAGTTAGAAGTTAGAAAATAGTTTCTTTTACTATAGATATTTATTTAGAAACTTTGGCCTAAATACAAATGCTTAATTTGACACAAGGTGTTGGGAATAAATTTGTTTGTTCATCATGTAATCAATTCTAATTTTAATAATAAAATATTATTTTATTTTCATTATCATATTTCACTATTTGATTAAATGGTCCATTTGATAATGTCCTTGATTAAAATTAAAGACTTGTTATTATAATAAAGATTATGATAATGAAAAACAAGTTTGTTCTAATTCTAATCTAAACCGTTTTGATAATAAAATTATTATAAATAAGATATCAATAATCCGGATAGATTAATATATATGTGATAGTATTTATTAGATAAATATTAATAGATCTAATTTATTAATTTGTATGTATAGATGAGTCACATGTTGATGTGATCATTGAATTGACTCAATTGAAATTTTCTAATGGTTAAAATTTATCATAAATTGTCAATAGAAAATTTTCAAAAAGAGGTATAATAGCTTTATTTGACCTGAGATTGCCATAGTAATTAACAAGTTATTTGTTGTATTTTAATTCCGGACACCTAATGCTTTAGAGCACTTGTTGAATGGATATTGGATATGATTAAATACCTGTAGAATTAATGATTAATCAAGAATGAATCCATCAACTCTTGGTAATGAAGTTTGAGCTCTATGAATAAAATTATATCCTGGTCAGTAAGATTAAATGAGAGAAGAAATGAGTTTTTTTAAGTCATTATGAGTTAACTCAAAAGGGTTTGACAGTAATCCCATACTCTAGAGTTAACCCGCTGTAAACATGGAAGAAATTATTACACTACTTTTCTAATGGTTCTTGAAAGTAAAATGTTATTTCATGCTATTCGGACGTTAAGGAGTGTTACTAGGCATCTACCTTGATTAATATACTACCGGCTTAGTATTGAACCTACGGGATCACACACAAACGAATGTTCTAATCTCTGTTAAAGAAATTATTTTAATATTTGATGATTAATTAAATTAGAGAATTTAATATGATCAGATAATTAATTGATTTCAAAAAGGTGAAATATTATTATATTTTTGCTTGCACTTAAAAATATAGATAATAAGAAAGATTTAGTGAAAGAAGAAAAACAAACATGTATGATTATCTATTTGAGATTTTGGTTGAAAAGACGACTAGATACAAGTTTGACTTGATAAATTATTATTTCAATTTTAATTGCTAAATGGTTAGCAATAAAAGGTAACAAGAAAATAATATAGTTTAAAAAAGATACTATCCATAATGATTTTAATTTTATGAAAAATTTGATAGTTTTAACGTGTTATAAATAGAGCCTTAGGCTGCACGTTGTAATTATCCCAATATCACTTCTCTATTCTTCTTATTTTTTTTCACTTGTCAAAGTTGTTGACAGATCATCAATAAGTATATTTTTTAATATGTCATCTGTTTATAATATAATTTAAATATAAAATAGATCCTTTTATTTCACAATATGTGTTTTTAAACACCCTTTTTCTTACACAAGGTTGTGTTAGTAACAAGTGATTTATTGTAGGTTGATTAGTTTTCTCTTTGTTGAACTGCTATAGGAAAAAGGAAGTATTGTTTGAATGGCTTCTTCTGCAGCTAGTTACACTGCAGTACCTGAAACAGAACCCCGGATTGAACACATAATTAACATCAATCCTAAAGACATTGAACCTGCACGGCATGATGTGTGCTGCATTTACAAGGTTCCTCCTAATCTCAAAAATTTGAAGGTTGAAGCCTATGCACCACTTTTGATCTCAATAGGCCCTTTTCACCACAACAAACCAGAACTAGAGCCAATGCACAAACAGAAGCAAAGGTATTTTCTTTCCTTCTGGGAACGTGTCACAAACAAAAAGGCTTTGGCCAAATACAAAGCCTTCCTATTAATGAAACGAAGCAGCATGAAGAAAAGATACGTAACCAGTGAACGTGAAATGATCAGTCTCAGCTTACTGGTTTATTCATTAATATTGGAATTTATATACATCTGCAGTATGAAGTTGTTATATCCGACTAACTAATCTAACCAACTCTTTAACTACTAACTGAAAAGTTGTTATAGTTGCAGTTATACTGTTAACACGCCCCCCTCAAGCTGGGAATGTATGTTGATCATTCCCAGCTTGTTACAAAGATGCTGGAAAACTACCGGGGTCAAGGGTTTAGTAAAGATATCCGCGAGTTGCAGACTGGACGATACGGGAAGAAGCTTGATGAACCCTGAAGTGACTTTGTTACGAACAAGGTGACAGTCGATTTCAATATGCTTGGTGCGTTCATGGAATACAGGATTCGTTGCTATTTGAATTGCGGACTGATTGTCACAGTACAAAGTAGCTGGTTGAACGAATGTTACGCGAAGATCCTGAAGAAGATATGTCAGCCATTGAAGTTCACAGGTTGTGGATGCAAGAGCGCGATACTCAGCTTCGGAGGAGCTGCGGGAGACGGTGGATTGTTTCTTCGACTGCCATGAAACGAGGGAAGAGCCTAGATACACAAGGAACCCTGTGGTGGATTTTCGAGAATCTTTGCATCCTGCCCAATCCGAGTCGCTGAAAGCTCGGAGTTGGGGCGTTCCTGTTGCTGCGAAAAAGAGCCCAGACCCTGGTGTGCCTTTGAGGTATCGTAGTACACGAAAAGCGGCCTGAAGGTGAGCAGTTGTAGGAGCGGACATATATTGACTGAGTTGCTGGACTGCGTAGGCAATATCTGGACGCGTGTTGGTCAGATATATGAGCTTCCCTATTAATCTTCGATAAGAAGAAGAAGACTCGTTCGGAAGAGGGTTACCCGAGCTCTTTTGTAGTTTTACTGAATAATCCATTGGTGTTGAATGCGGCTTGCAACCCAACATGCCTGATTCAGATAAGATATCTAATACATACTTACGCTGGCATAGATGAATTCCTTTAGAGGTTCGAGCAATCTCCAGCCCCAGAAAGAACTTCAAGTTCCCAAGGTCTTTAATTCGAAACTCTTGGTCCAAAAGAGTGGTTATAGCCTGTATCTCCGTCAAGCTGTTCCCTGTAAGAATTATGTCGTCTACATACACTAAGAGGATGGTAATAGTGGAGCCGGTTATGCGCAAGAAAAGAGAATGATCCGAATCAGATCGTTGGAAGCCATGGGAGGTGAGGAAGTTTGACAACTTCGTGAACCATTGCCGGCTGGCTTGCTTAAGGCCGTAGAGGGAACGTTGAAGACGACAGACCAGCTGCGGGTTATCAACTGGAAGTCCCGGGGGAACTTGCATATATACCTCTTCTTCAAGGTCCCCATGGAGAAACGCGTTGTTGACGTCCAGTTGCCGCAGGTGCCATTTGTTGAGTGCGGCCAAAGCTAGAAGAACTCGTACGGAGGTGAGTTTTGCTACCGGAGAAAAGGTGTCAAGGTAGTCCAACCCCTCCGTTTGGGTGTAACCCTTGGCAACCAGGCGTGCCTTGTATCTTTCTATGGACCCATCGGCTCGATATTTGATCTTATATATCCAGCGACATCCGATAGCTGTTTTGTGAGGAGGAAGAGGCATGAGTCTCCAAGTATTGTTCATTTGTAAAGCTTGTAATTCGGCCGTCATAGCTTTAATCCAACAGTCATGGCGAGAAGCTTCGACGTATGTCACAGGTTCTATGGCTGAGGATATAGTCATTACAAAATTTCTATGTGCAGGTGACAGCCGTGAGTATGAAAGTACCGAGCTTAGAGGATAGCGAACAACCATTGAAGCCGTTGATGTAGTCGAAGCAAGGCTTCTGTGATAGTCTTGGAGATAGGCTGGGGAACGTTTTGATCGTGTTGAACGCCTAGATTGTGAAGGAGCTTGTTCTCTTAAATGATCATTACAAGGCGGATGTGTTGGTATTGAGGTTTGGGGGATTTGTGTCTCTTCCGGTGGGTGAAGTTCTTTGCCGGAAAAGGGTATCGGTGATGGCGCTGAGTTATTTCTGTTCGAAGGTTGAGTTTCAGGCAATTGTGGAAAATGATTTTCGTAAAAAATAACATTTCTAGATACTGCAACATCATGTGAATGCAAGTTATACACAAGATAACCCTTCGTGTGTGATTTGAAACCAATGAAAATGCATGGATGTCCCCTGGGATCAAATTTTTGTCGATTTGCTTTGAGTGTGTTAATATAACACAAGCATCCGAAAACGCGAATGTTAGAGATATCACATGGATGTTTGTGCAGTTTTTCGTAAGGTGAAATATTATGCAAAAATGGCGTAGGGATACGATTGATCAAGTACGCTGCGTGTGGCAAAGCATAGCACCAGAAGGTAGGTGGTAAGCTTGCCTGAAACAAAAGTGATCGTGTAACGTTAAGCAAGTGTTGATGCTTACGTTCTACGATCCCATTTTGTTCTGGGGTCTCGACACACGTGGTTTGGTGTATGATCCCCTTAGACGCATAATAATCATGCATGAAGAATTCTATTCCATTATCGCTTCTTATTATTTTAATTCTGCCGTCATATTGGGTTTCAATGAAAGCAATGAAGTTGGTGATGATGTGTCGCGTTTCGGCTTTAGTTTTCATGAGGTATACCCATGTGAAACGTGAATGATCATCAACGATGGTTAGAAAATACTTGTGACCATGCATGGATAATTTTGAGCATGGACCCCATATGTCCATATGCAGTAAATCAAAAGAATGCAATGCATGTGATTTGCTAGAATAAAAAGGCATTTTCTTGTGCTTTGCATAATGGCATGTGTTGCAGACAAAATTTGTATTATTTCTTGAAAGGGAATAGTAGTTTCTCATACATTGTAATCTCTCAGTCGATGGATGTCCCATTCTAAAATGCCATAGGTCTATGGGGATGGTATTGCACTGAGGGTGAGTGATGATCGAGTTCGCAGCTTTAGTGGGTATTTGGTTTGGTATCAGGTGATATAAGCCGTGCCTTGCTTCAACTATACCAATCTTCACATGGTTGTTCGTTTCCTGTAAAACACAAGATGTGGAGGAGAAGATTAATTCGTAATTATTAGAAGAAACGAGTTTTGAAATTGAAATAAGATTGAACGTGAATGTGGGTATGTAGAGTACATCGTGTAGGATTAAATTGGATGAGAAATGTACTGTTCCTGAGTGAGTGGCGTGAACGTGATGGCCGTTAGGAAGTTTCACCGTGATTGGGTCGATTTTTGTGTATGAATGTAGATTATGTAGAGAGCAAGTGACATGGTCCGTTGCTCCTGAATCTAGAATCCAGGAGGTGGGATATCTGTGTGTGGAAGGTGACGTACCTGGGCTTAGTGATGTATTGATAGTGCTTGAGGTCATTGACGCCACCTGTTTGGGTTGATTAGTCGTCGAGTTTCCTGCCTGTGGCTGTTGGATTAAGGCCAGTAATGCCTTATACTGCTCAGGGGAGAAGTGAACAATATCTTGTGACTCGTGTTGCTGAGCATGATCATCGGTGGTTCTTCCTTCCACTGCCATTATGTTGTTCACGGTGGTTTTTCCTCCGAACGGTTTATAACCCGGCGGATATCCGTGTTTACGATAGCAAACGTCCACTGTGTGTCCGATCTTGCCACAGTGTGTGCAAGTTTTCCTTCCATTGTTGCTCTTGTTCCTTCCGTCATAAGTTGCAGGTATCCCATGCTTTTTATAGCAAACGCTTTCTATATGACCAACACGTCCGCAGAAGTCGCAGATGGTTTTCGCCGCGTTTATGGAGGCATCTTTGGGTTCGAAGTTGATACTTGGACCTGTGTTGCCTAACAATTGCCTTTCTTGCTGAACTACATAAGAGAATATTTTGGAAATAGCTGGTATGGGATCCATAAGGAGCACGTGTGATCGGATGTTAGTATATTGATCATTCAAACCTCGTAGGAATTGCATGGCCCTATCTTCAAGCTTGCGCTGTGCGATGATGGTGAAGGCACTACAGGAACATCTGATATTGCACGAGCAGATTGAGTCGGGTCTGAAGTTCTCAATCTCGTCCCATATTATTCGTAAACGGGTGAAGTATTCCGTGACTGAGAGGGTCCCTTGTTTCATCGTAGACGCCTCTTGTTGAAGATCGGAGATTCGAAGAAGGTCTCCTTGCGAATATCTGGACTTCAGGTCACGCCAAATCTCCTCGGCTTTGTCCATCCAGAGGATACTTTGCCGTATGGAGGTGGCCACCGAGTGAACTAGCCATGACACGACCATATTGTTGCACCGGCGCCAAGCCCCATAGGTTCTGTCCGTCTTCAGCGGTTCAGGTGCGCTACCGTCTATGAATTCCACCTTATTCTTGGCACTTAGCGCGGTGACCATGGATCTACTCCATGAGTGGTAATTGGTTGAGTCTAAGACTGGAGAGACAAGGGCTATAGCAGGGTTCTCGCTCGGGTGGAGATATAAGTAGCTTTCTGCGCTATTAATCGAAGCTTCATTCATGGTGGATGTTAGAGGATAAGAGATGAATAGTATGCGCAGCAGAACTCTTCATTAGAAGAGCTCTGATACCATATTAATGAAACGAAGCAGCATGAAGAAAAGATACGTAACCAGTGAACGTGAAATGATCAGTCTCAGCTTACTGGTTTATTCATTAATATTGGAATTTATATACATCTGCAGTATGAAGTTGTTATATCCGACTAACTAATCTAACCAACTCTTTAACTACTAACTGAAAAGTTGTTATAGTTGCAGTTATACTGTTAACAATGAAAACATCGAAGCAACGATACGCCAAAGGTATTCAGAGCCGATTACTAGCTTCAGCAATGATCAGTTTGTGGAAATGATCCTCTTAGACTCGGTCTTCATTTTGGAGCTGTTTTTGAGAAAATCAGAAAAATCTAAGCAAGAAAAGGATTACATGTTCACCACACCATGGATTTGCAAGGGTATACAAAGAGACCTCTTGCTACTTGAAAATCAACTTCCAATTTTTGTCTTGGATGAGTTACATAGAAGGGTTTGTAAGCAAAATGGTGTTAGCTTTCTTGAGCTTGCATTTAACTACTTTGAAGATTATTATCCTTATCCACACAAATCAACAACAACAAGTGATTATGATCAAACTAAAGAGATGGTCAAGAAGAACTTCAAATCTTGCAACCACTTCACTGATTTGATAAGGCTTTTCTACCTCCCAGAAAGGGTTCATGTCAAGGAGTGGATGCCATCAAAACATTTCACCCCTTGTGGTAAAAATGAATGTGTACTTAAGACTGCAGCAAAGTTGAATGAGGCAGGGGTTAGCTTTGAGAAATTGCACCACCACAAGTGCTTGTTAGACATAAAGTTCAAGATGGTTCCTGTTTTGAGCTGGTTTCTATGCTTAGGTTGCATACCATGCTCTATGTGTGTCAAAGCTCGTTTGCAAATTCCTCAATTGAAAGTGCTCCAAACAACAGAATGTGTCCTAAGGAACCTCATTGCCTTGGAGCAGTGTCACTATTCAGACCAACCTTTCATATGCAACTATGTTTCTCTAATTGACTCTTTGATTCACACTCAAGAGGATGTGGAGTTGTTGGTTGACAAAGAAATCATTGTGCATGAACTTGGCTGCCACAATGAATTGGCAACTATGATAAATGGTCTTTGCAAGCATGTTGTGGTGAATTGCAATTATTATGGCAAAACATCAAGGAAACTCAATGATCACTACAATTGTTGTTGGAAACATTATATGGGTATGTTGAGGTCAGTGTACTTCCGTGACCCTTGGAGACTCAGCTCAACTGTTGTAGGAGTTGTTATCTTCTTGTTTGCTATTGTCAACTTTCTTCGAGTTACCAATTTATATCATCCAAAAGACTGAATTGTTTGAGTAGTTTTATTCGACTCCAATAGAATTATCTCATATGTAAAAGATATATGTATTTGATATAAAAATAACTGAACTGTTTGGTGGTGTAATTTAATTAATTAGTTACTTGATTTCCTTGTATCAATGTTCAGCCAGTAATAAATCTAGATGCATGTCTGGTTAAAGTTTCATTAATTAGAAGGCGATTAACTCATCAGTTTTGAGAAAAACATGCTAAATCACGTGAATGTACTTTTTTTTTAAAATGATGTGCATAATGTTACTGTAATTATTTGTTGCATCAGGCATTTATTTACTTGTTTTTAATTTTTAACTATATACGTATATATTAATTATGAGACGTTGGTTCATAAAAAAATTATGAGACATTGGTAATAGTTGTCATGTAATTTTATTTTCCATCAAAAGGTTTATATGAATATAAAAAAAATTGTGTGTATGTAAAATAAATATAAGAAAATTAAATAAACGGTGCGTTTATACGCGCGTGATTGTAGAGTATATGCAGATAAGTCTGTTATATTTTAAGTCATATAAATAATGACTTTTTATTTATTGACAGTTTAATTTTTTTTTTTACATTAACATATCACGTCTAAACTCTTACAGGTATAACGCGTAAGTATGATATTTTCCTTACCTAAATATGCAAAGGTTTATAAGAGATCATGTGAAGAGGCTTCTTTGCAAAACCTAATCATTAAAATCATTGGCGAATTAAAAATCCTAATTCAATAAGTACAAATTATAAAAAATAAAATTAGTGGATTTAATTATATAAATATAAATGAAATAAAATATAAAAATATAAAATTTTATTTATAAACTTGGTGAATTTTAAAAAATAAAGAGATATAAGTACACACCCTTATATGACTCTAAGTCCGCCACTTATTAAAATAGATTACAAACTATTATAATTTGATTCATTCTTTGATATGGACCAATATTTATTTTGGTGTCAATGATAACAAACAATGAAAAATATCAGCAGATGTGCTGAAATATGGCCTGTACAATTCAGAAAAAAAAAATTATGAGCTGTACAAAAGACAAGCAAAGTATGAACGGTGAAATATTTACTAAACCTCTTAATCAAAATACTAGGGTTGGATTATTCAAGTCAACATTTTTAATTTATAAGTTGAAATTTGAGCTAGATGCATGTGGAAGAATAATTAATCATACTCCACTTTTGAATTCTCCCATTCGTTTACTTCTTCCGATCGAGCTTTGCTAGTAGCTAATGCCTACCTAGCTACCCGTGGAACTGTGGAAGCATTTATTAATCGGAAAACCTAAAACTGGGAATTTTTAATTCCTTTGACTGATAAAGTTGTCCTTATCTTCTTAGGTCATGAATGGTAAGTATCACTTTATCCATCTCTTGCAAAAATAATACTGTACTTTAGAATATTTTTCTGTATGTAACAAAAAAAGAAAGAATATTTTCTGTACGTTATTTTCCGTGGGTGTCCTTCTCTCATCTAGTTTTTTTTTTTTTTACTTGATATTGAGCATTATTATATGATACGATTACGAAGACTATTCGTAAGAAATTGGGCAAATCCTACTCATTCATTTTTTATATATCTACTCTTGTTCATTTTTTATTGTATAATCATATAATATAGCAAATAAATATCATTAAAAGATTAAACGGAGATCATCTCATATTCTTTTATTTAAGCCATCTCAAGTCTCATGTTCTTCGTGCACGAGACTTGTACAAAAAATTAGTACAATTATCATTTCTCTTCTAAGAAATGATATCACACTTTTCGAAAACAAAAGGAGCAAGATATTTTTTGCATATATATTTATGGACTATGAAAGTAATCCTTACTATTATCATATTCCAAGCTAGCTAACATGGAGCTTATAGGATAATTATAATAATCGGTAAAGATATATATACTAAATCAATATTTTAATCTATTACTATAGAATAATTATAGTAACATATTAAATTGATCACAATTAATGAAAAATCTTACAAAATCTCAAAGATACAATAATCTAATGTTATGAAATCCAGTTTGATCTGATGGGTCGGTTTCGTTATTGGACCGTTCATGTATATGACTCAGGATGATTCGGTTAAACCTGACCAATTTTGAGGGAACCCGATTTTACAAACACTGAACTATACGCGAAAAAAATGAACCACCTCTACAATGTCATTTTGATGTCTCATTATTATCAGTTATTATTTTAAATTTTGGAGAATGGATAAACTTTTCTTAATCAAATAATATTAGTTATGTACTTATATATAATAGATACATATATAATTTTGAATTTTTAATATATATTGGATCAAACCGGACCAATTACTACCTCATCGATTGGACCACTGATCCATTATCTCAACCGGTTCAATCAACAAATCATTTTTTATAACAATGAATTAATCCTAATAATAATAATGGAAGATCTCACATGATCTCAATAAAAAAAATTAAACAAAATGAAATAGTAGAAACTGGCCTAAAGGATGCACCCATTATCTTTGATTTGGCATTTAGCGACATTTATATGGAACATGCTAGTTCTTCGCCAACAACATGAACCTCCTGATTTAGGATTTAATTAACTAGAACAAAACATTTACATAGGAAGCAAGTGCATTTCATGGTTTATGGATTTTTCTTGAATGAAATATTGAATAAACATGACAATTAATGAATAAATCATCACATAATTAAGCCGCAAAATATATTTGTAGTTAGCGTGCTAGAAACATGACTACGTATATATATTGTCTCCGAAAAATCTAAAGAACAGTAAATATGATGTTTCCTGATGAGAGATTTGTTTTAGAGGGGCAGAATTTAAAAGTAGTCTTACTTTTAAATGAGGACGTATATGAAGGATCCTTTATAATATTGATATTGGCTTAACCATTTTTTTTCAATAATATTGATATTGGACAAAGTATGAAGGTTGGTTTTGGAGGTCTACCGAGAAGGTTTTGCCGCAGATCCGATGACATCTCAAATAAAGACACCACTCTAATACTTTGGAGAGAATAATTTACAAGAAGAACCACATATACAATTTTTCACAATATTGCAATCCACAAATAAAACAGTTAGAGGGACTAATCCATTATTTAAAAATTGACCTTATATGTATGTTACTTCTAGAAAATGCAAGGAATGAGATATAATAATGATGTTTATTGTAGATCCCAAAAGAGATATGAATTGGATTAAAAAAAAGGAAATAGTGTACGCATGCACTTAATCAAGCTATTATCTAATTATAAATAATTATATATGATAAATTTATTAATCTTTAAAATAGTTACTTTCAAACATAAAAAAATAATTACTCTCAACATACCATGTGTTTGGAAATACAGTCATGATGCAATGTGATAAACCACATCTAGGTGCTAAAAAACACAAAGCAACATTTATTAGCTTCAAAAGAAACCTGGAAAATCAGGTCATCAAATTGTAACCAAACATGCTATATACTACCAATGACGATTTCGGTTTTTTTTTTTTTGTAATATACTAATATGTAATTTAAACTTTAAATGAGTAATTTAAAATAAATAATTTTTAAAAGAGTGCTTATTTAATAAATAGATAGGATTTTCTTATCAAAATAAGTAGAAAATTATTTTTTAAGCAAAAATAATTTAGACAAACACATTAAAAAAAATAAAAGGTGTTTATTTATATTTATTAAAATAAATACTTTTTTTAACAAATAAATTTAAATAAATTAACCTTATATCTAAGATAGAAGAAACAAAATATATTTCCTGACAAATGTTAATTAGTGTCTTTAGAATATTGATTAAGAAGCTAATTTTTTTTATTAGGATACCTAAAATTGTGAAGTGCATAACTTTATATTTTTTTATGATTTCTATAATAAATATTTTTTTAATTTCTTAATCAATATGGATACTGGTTATGAAGACTCGTTATCTCTTATTAGTAAAGCAGAGAAATTTTACAAAGAAAATTTCCTGCCTTTTTTGCATGCAAATCCTGCTAAAAAAATTCTCGAAAATCACAAGATATTGATATTATCTTTTATTATTAAAGCATAAAAGTTTTACAATTTTTTTCCGCATTTTTTGCATGCAAACTTCACTAAAAAAATTGTATTGATATTATTATTAAAGCAATATGTATTAATTATTATCTTATTGATATTAAAACACGAATCAATGAATATGTTATCATAAATCTATATAGTAAATGAACCAAGAAGCATGCCTGTTGATTTTCATCTAAATCGAACGGTTAACAAAGTAATAACCATATGGCCAGTCCTTAATTGCATCATTAATTAGTATCCTTAATTTTCATCATTGATTGGAAACTAGTCAAATAGATCTTAAAATAGAAAAAATATATTTAATAACACCACATTATTTTTAAGCCAATAAATTTTATAATTTTCAGGATGAAATCTTCTTATAAAATAATCCCTTATTATTAAAGTGGAGAAGTTCTAAAAAGAAAATTTCCCATCTTTTTGCATGCAAATTTCGTTAAAAATTTTATGTAAATCACATAACATATTATTATTATTATTAAAACAATCTGTATTCATTACTGTCTTATTGATATTAAAAATGCGTATCAATGAATGAATATATTATCAGAAACCTTTAGTAAATGAGCAAAAAAAATGTATAAACTTACAGTTAACAAAATATATAATGTATAAAGTTTTTTGGTCTGAGGGGAATAAAATTATATTATATCACTCATTAGAAAAGATTCAATACAAGAAAAATCATGATAAAAAAATTTGTTGACAAGCAAAAATATCTTATTTCTCTTGCAAAAGAATGAACAACTAGATTCATTTGCGGACTTACAAACTAAGCATGAATGTTATGTAAAGATGATAAGATATGATTGCAGCTCCTTACCTTACCATGGGGGTTAACATATATTTATATCAGTTGAGATATTAATATCTATTAACCTGTAAGTCAAGTGTGGGCTCTTAAATTATGTTTTCTGTAAACAATGGTACCTCTGGTGCCATTCTATTTATATTTTTATATCTAGATATACAAGTATTTGCTGATTTAAAAAAATAATTGCAGCTCCTTAACATTCTCCTGCTTCATTATTCTGAAATTTTGCAGCTCTTATGCAGTCCATCATTTGCTGATTTAACAAAATGATTTTTGCAGCTCTTATGCAGTCCAATACTTATTTAAAGTTATATTATATCTTTAATTTTTAATATTTGTGATTTGTAGGTCCTGAGAGTAAAAGAAATGTACAAATATAATGGGAAATAAAAGATATACAAATCAATTAATTTCAATTCTTAGAAGAAATTTGTTTCGCGAATTTGATTATATTCATATTTACTAGACTGTTATTCTCGTTCAAAGATGTTTTATAAATACTTTTAATTCTTGAAAATAATTGTATTTACATTACTTCACTCTAAGAAAATAATTGGGAGATTTAAATATGATCTATCATATTCTGCCTTGTCTCACTCAATCAAGTCTTTCAAGTTTTCTCTAATTCATTAGAAAGAACTTTTTTTATACTAATGTGTAAAAATTAAACAAAAAAAGACAAAGAAAAAATAAATATAACAATATGTTTTTTTAATGAATATTAATGAACAAAATGAACTTAAGTTTTTAAATTGGTCGACAAATGTAAATGCAAGTGAGAAAATAAAATACAACAAAGTAAAACAAGATAGCAAGTGGGAAAGACCACATGCCTATAAGATAGTTGAGAAGATAATCTAATATCTATGGTTTCTTATTCACTAGATATAATATTTTCTCCTTTTTCAATATAGATACTTTCCTTCGAAAACAATTCTATAAGAAATATAGACATATATCCATTCACAAAGATTTCAACCTTAAAAAATAATATTCTCTATAATTAACCCAAATTAGAATCCTATTTTTCACCAATAAAATTAGAATGAATTTGATTTAATTTAAAAATTCAATCCCATGTTTGCAACCTAAATACAAGATTCTTGATTATTGTGATAAATGAAAATATTTAAATACGGGCATGATTTTTCTTTTGGTGAATAAATACGAAGCATGATTTGTAACTAAATACATAATTTGAACTATTTTTTGTGTGTGTGAAAATGAATTAATTTTTTTTATCTAATGATGATAATCAAATAAAATATTATAATCAAGTTTGTGAAAAAAAAAACATTATAATTAAGGTTGACCTAACTGGAGATAGGATCGAATTCTGACAACTGACATCTCAAACAAAATTATATATTAATATTTATCGATAAAAAAATTAAATATTATAATTAAGTATCAATCTGAATTATTCGAAATTCTAATAAAATATTCCCATTAGTGACGACAAGTAAGAATTCTTACCCTGCAGAAAACAAATTCACATGCAAAAGCACAAACAGACAAATAGAGCATCACAATTCACAATAACTCACATACCAAGGTAGCAACATAAGGAAGAGGTCGGTAGGTGGTACTCCTTTACACCCTTAAAAAGTTTTGTAACCATTTCAGTGAAACACTTACTTTCTATTCCACTTTACCAAAACCACCAAAGCTTGTGTTTTTTTAACTCTTGGTCTCATTTGTCAATGGAAAAAGGCTTTTGTGTTGGCATCCTTGTTTTGATTCCTTCTATCATGTGAAACAAATCTTTCATTTGGTGTTGGTGTTGCGTGTGTAAGTCTTTGTATTGTCAAGTTCAAATTTCTTGTTAATTATTTTTCTTCACAAAGTTTATAGTTTCCCATCTTTTCTCAAATGTAAGTGCTATGCAGATCATTGTGAAAGGTGAAAAGAGCCAAGGTTTAAAAAAAAACAGTCTATAAAAGGTTTTGAAGGTTTTTGCAACCACGAAGTAATAGCCTTTGTAGCTGCATCAATCACATTTACCTGCAATTTTGAACAATATTAAGCATTTTGTGATTGCAATTTTTCTTCAAAAAATTTATAGTTTTCCATCTTTTCTCAGCCAAGGTTTTAAAAAACAGTTAAAGGTTTTGGAGGTTTTTGCAACCACGAAGTAATAGCAATTGTAGCTGCATTGATCATATTTATCTGCAATTTTATTTTAATTGTGACTACAATTTAAAACCTTGAAAGTGTAGCTATTAGTTCTGTTTCAATGTATTATTGCAAGTGATTTATGTATTTTTTTTTTTCTCTTACTCTCAGGGAAGAGAAAGTTGTGTTTCAAATTTCAATGACTTCTGCTACTAGTTATACTCCTTCACCTGAAAACAAACCTCAGATCCAGCACATAATTAACATTCCTGAACAAATGGAGCCTGAGGTGCATGATCAATGTTGCATTTACAAGGTTCCTCATCATCTCCTGAAATTGAATGTGGAAGCTTATACACCACAGTTCATCTCAATAGGCCCTCTTCACAGTGACAAGCCAGAACTAAAGCAAGAGAAGCAGAAACAAAGGTATTTTCATGCTTTTTGGAAACGTCTATCTCACAAGCAAGGTTTAGCTTTGTCACAATACAAAGCCTTCCTTGAAGAGAACATAGAAAAGATAGGTAATTGTTATTCCAAGCCAGAACTTCACAAGGAGGAAAAGTTTGTTGACTTGATCCTCTTAGACTCTGTCTTCATAATGGAGCTGTTTTTGAGAAAAGCAAACAAATCTGAACAGAAGAATGATCACATGTTCACCACATCATGGGTGTGCAAGTTGGCTCAACGTGATTTGTTACTACTTGAAAATCAGATTCCCATGTTTGTGTTGGAGGAATTGCACACAAGGGTCATCCTTGGAGACAATGGCACAAAAGAAAACAGTGTTAAATTTGTTGAGCTTGCCTTTAACTACTTTGAAGACTATTATTTTTCACACAAGCCAAGTTTTGAAGTGGAGATGATCAAGAAGTGTAAATCTTGCAAACACTTCACTGATTTGATCAGATACACCTTCTTGCCTACAAAAATCCAGGTTGAGGGGGTGAATAATGTGAGTGTGAATCCATCACAACATTTCACCCCTTGTCAAGTGGAATGTGTTCTTAGAACTGCAACAAAGTTGAATGAGGCTGGTGTTAGCTTTGAGAAAGTTCAAGGTAGGAGCTATTTGGACATAAAGTTTGAGAAAACTCCAATCCTCAGCTGGTTCTTATGTTTTGGTTGCTTACCATTCTCCAAATGGTTCAAAGCTCGTTTGCAGATACCCCATTTGAAAGTAGACCAAGTCACAGAATGTGTTCTAAGGAACCTCATTGCCTTGGAGCAGTGTCACTATTCCGACCAACCTTTCATATGCAACTATGTGACTCTAATTGATTCTTTGATTCACACTCAAGAGGATGTGGAGCTGCTGGTTGACACAGAAATCATTGACCATGAACTTGGAAGCCACACTGAATTGGCAACTATGATAAATGGCCTTTGCAAGCATGTTTTGGTGACTTCAAATTATTATGGCAAAACCACAAAGGAACTCAATGAACACTACAACTGCTGTTGGAAACACTACATGGGTATGCTGATATCTGTGTACTTCCGTGACCCTTGGAGATTCAGTTCAACTATTGTAGGAATTGCTGTTTTCTTATTTGCTGTTGTTAACTTTCTAAGGATTATTGGTGTGTTTCGTCCAAATTATTGACACTAATGATCTTAGAATTTTGCCTGGCACATGCTAATCACTTAGTTTGAAAGTTATTTTTTTTTTTTTTAACAATAGCAATGAAATGTGTCTCAATTATGAGATTAGTTTCTTTTTCTCACAAATAGTCCAATTAAATATCTAAACTTGATCATCTACAACAGTTTTTTTTTTTCTTTCAATGACACTAATAAAGTTTGAACTTAGAATTTTGTATCAATTGTCTGAATCTCACTAAGCCTACCTTAATGAAAATAGAAATTTGCACAAAATAAATGCCTCCTTGTAGAAGTTAAACTATATCTATCAATGTTCATGTAACTAAATTCCTGGATATTTGTTTTCAAATCTTGCTGATAAAAAAATCATGTTATATAGAAAAATTAGCTACTTATGTTTTCGCCTAAAATTCAGAATCAGGTCAAATAGTGAAACTAAAAGTTTCTTTCTTAGAAGGAAGAGATATTTTCTTCTCACAAATGCTTCTTCAGAGACTTGAAGCCACACTGAATTGGCAACTATGATAAATGGCCTTTGCAAGCATGTTTTGGTGACTTCAAATTATTATGGCAAAACCACAAAGGAACTCAATGAACACTACAACTGCTGTTGGAAACACTACATGGGTATGCTGATATCTGTGTACTTCCATGACCCTTGGAGATTCAGTTCAACTATTGTAGGAATTGCTGTTTTCTTATTTGCTGTTGTTAACTTTCTAAGGATTATTGGTGTGTTTCGTCCAAATTATTGACACTAATGATCTTAGAATTTTTCCTGGCACATGCTAATCACTTAGTTTGAAAGTTGTTTTTTTTTTAACAATAGCAATGAAATGTGTCTCAATTATGAGATTAGTTTCTTTTTCTCACAAATAATCCAATTAAATGCCTAAACTTGATCATCTACAACAGTTTTTTTTTTCTTTCAATGACACTAATAAAGTTTGAACTTAGAATCTTGTATCAATTGTCTGAATCTCACTAAGCCTACCTTAATGAAAATAGAAATTTGCACAAAATAAATGCCTCCTTGTAGAAGTTAAACTATATCTATCAATGTTCATGTAACTAAATTCCTGGATATTTGTTTTCAAATCTTGCTGATAAAAAAAATCATGTTATATAGAAAAATTAGCTACTTATGTTTTCGCCTAAAATTCAGAATCAGGTCAAATAGTGAAACTAGAAGTTTCTTTCTTAGAAGGAAGAGATATTTTCTTCTCACAAATGCTTCTTCAGAGACTTGAAAGCCAGGTACTCTGGTTTAGGCTCTAAAACTATGAATTTGGCCAATGTGTCGAAGCCTGAAGAAACCAATTTTAAACATAACATTACATTTTTGGTTGCATAAATTACTATTAGATTTATAGTGCAGCAAAGGCATTCGAAAGATCCCCTTAAGAACCGGTTCATAAGGGAGTGACCTACTCAGCTATATAAACACTTATCAAGTTTACTAATCACTTAGTTTGAAAGTTATTTTTTTTTTAACAATAGCAATGAAATGTGTCTCAATTATGAGATTAGTTTCTTTTTCTCACAAATAATCCAATTAAATGTCTAAACTTTATCATCTACAACAGTTTTTTTTTTCTTTCAATGACACTAATAAAGTTTGAACTTAGAATCTTGTATCAATTGTCTGAATCTCACTAAGCCTACCTTAATGAAAATAGAAATTTGCACAAAATAAATGCCTCCTTGTAGAAGTTAAACTATATCTATCAATGTTCATGTAACTAAATTCCTGGATATTTGTTTTCAAATCTTGCGAATAAAAAAATCATGTTATATAAAAAAATTAGCTACTTATGTTTTCGCCTAAAATTCAGAATCAGGTCAAATAGTGAAACTAAAAGTTTCTTTCTTAGAAGGAAGAGATGTTTTCTTCTCACAAATGCTTCTTCAGAGACTTGAAGCCACACTGAATTGGCAACTATGATAAATGGCCTTTGCAAGCATGTTTTGGTGACTTCAAATTTTTATGGCAAAACCACAAAGGAACTCAATGAACACTACAACTGCTGTTGGAAACACTACATGGGTATGCTGATATCTGTGTACTTCCGTGACCCTTGGAGATTCAGTTCAACTATTGTAGGAATTGCTGTTTTCTTATTTGCTGTTGTTAACTTTCTAAGGATTATTGGTGTGTTTCGTCCAAATTATTGACACTAATGATCTTAGAATTTTGCCTGGCACATGCTAATCACTTAGTTTGAAAGTTGTTTTTTTTTTTTTAACAATAGCAATGAAATGTGTCTCAATTATGAGATTAGTTTCTTTTTCTCACAAATAATCCAATTAAATATCTAAACTTTATCATCGACAACAATTTTTTTTTTTTCTTTCAATGACACTAATAAAGTTTGAACTTAGAATCTTGTATCAATTGTCTGAATCTCACTAAGCCTACCTTAATGAAAATAGAAATTTGCACAAAATAAATGCCTTCTTGTAGAAGTTAAACTATATCTATCAATGTTCATGTAACTAAATTCCTGGATATTTGTTTTCAAATCTTGCTGATAAAAAAAATCATGTTATATAGAAAAATTAGTTACTTATGTTTTCACAAATGCTTCTTCAAGGATTGAGGCAAAAATATGGCTTTAATACTATATTAGATTTAATCTTAAAACCAATTGACATTATGTGAAGTTGTTCAACAGGTATATAAGCTGCACTCCAAGGATTGAGGCAGTCGATGTGGGACTTGAGTATTTCCCAATGATTACTATCATAAATACATTTTTGGAAACTTAATGATTACATTAACAAATCAACTAACAGAATTACAATCATAAATACATTTACTATGTAGTTACAGCAAGTGGTCAAGCCATTCATGAGTAAAATTATGGGATTTTGCTATGGTATACAGGGGAAGCTCTGTTTTCATGTAAATCATGAATCTTGATCATTAGATCAAATCAAATTTCAGATATATATTTTAACTATCATATAACAGATAAAATGGAAGCCATGAATTTTCATTGAAAAGTTCTAATTAGTTGAATGATTGAGCATGTGAATATTGTCTGCTTTGTTGGTTGAAACTTGAAAAAGTTAGAACATACTCCATGCTGTGAAGTGTGAACACTGAACACTATTAGTCAGTCTATTATTACTGTTACTCCAAAACTTGAAATGTCAAAACCATTGGAATGCGTGAAGAGCCACTGGACCACACTATTAGTCTGTTACTGTGTTATTGTATTATTAGCACTGCTACTCCATACTCTGAACATGCCACTTTTCGCGTAGAGCACGATTTCGGCTTTTAATTTTATTATTTTTTTACGAGATTTTAATTTTATTTATCATTAAATATTAAATTTGAAATATATATCAAACACGAGGAAGGAAGTCATACTTGTTAAGTAAATTGTAATTTTGGTCATTTTTAATTAGTTTTGGTCTTCTTATTTAAGACGACAAATAATTAAATTTTCATGAATTTGGTAACCTTCTCTTTATATTCATTTGATTATAAATAATTTGAGAATTAAAAGTTATTTATTTATTAATATTTTTCAATAGGGTAAGCTTAATTATGAATACTATATAATCGGATTGATAGACAAACTAACAAAAATATTCTGTATTTCTAGAGATATATGTTGAGATATGGACAGTATAAGCCTACTAGCATCATTGATATGTGTAAGCCTTATCTTGGGGTGTAGTGGAAAACAATGAATTTTTCCCAATTGTGGGTATACTTGTGAATTACTGAATTATGCTAGGAATTGTAATGGGCTTTTTGTATCCTCTCCAGCACCACTCTCTCTTCGGCTCTCTCCAGCTGTAACTGTGACCCTTGGATTTAGGCAAAGGTTAAGATTAAAGCTCAACAACAAAAAAAAAAAGTTTCATTTGTTTCTATCTCAAAACTCAAAAGTGAAACCCTATTCAGTTGTATTATATATCCCTCTCTTTGTCTCTCTGACGCATGCAATGAATTTCTGTTTTTATCCTCTGATACCGATTGCATGCAGCACCAATGCACCATGATGGAGCTGCTTGCTCTGGCTGATGATCTTCGTGAACGATGCAGGCATAATCCAGCAGAGAGTAGATGCCTAATTCTTAAAGAATGAATTATTTTTTAACATTGACTTTATCACCCTCCAAATGTGATTTTTTTTAATTTTTTTTTATCAGCAATAACAAATAATATTAAATTGTACACCAAGTGCTAAAAAAAAATAATTACAAGAATCATGATCAACTCGATCAATCAAGGACATAATCAGCTGCAAAAGTTTCTTTCCACCAACTGATGTAACAATTAGGATTTTTTTTACTAACGACAATCATAATCACTTGAATTCAGGATTTAGTTATATTTAAGACTCTTATTTCTCCAAAAATATATTTAAAAGTCTTTTTTTTAATAAATTTAGCCTGGATGGCCAACTGAACTACCTCCTTTAGATACAATTAACATTTTTTATTTATTGAAACAAGACATTAACAATTTGATGAGTCTTTAAAGCATTTACTACGAGAGATAATGTAGTTTGATAAGTTCCATCATAGAAGCAGAGAAATTGAGTAAGGTGGCAGATATTAAAGATAATCCTGAAACACTCCATTATCTCCCGACGAACAGGTTCATTCACATCTTATTTTCCTTTTATATTTATTTATCTATTTTGGTGCTATAAATCATAGTAATTCAATTTATTGCTTGTTCCTATATTTGCAAGTTCTCTAAGCTACATAATTTATTAGGTATTTGATGGGACATACTACTCACTCCTCGTGTCTAGCTTTCTTTGGTTTGATATATGCCAACTGGGGTTGAAGTCTTCTAAAATGCTTTCTTTTTCATATTGTTTTTCTTAGCTAGCTAGTAATTATGTTCTATAAATGCAAGTGGTACGTTCTAGGCCATTTGGGGAACTGATATTTGTTTTCGGAATGGTTGGCAACCATTTCCTTTCAGATATATGTTTATACTTTGTAGAGTGAAGTTGTGAAAAGCTGAAACTGTTGCAGAGAGTAAAGCAAATTAAATCGGGTTATGATTCGTAGCAGAAGAAGAAAAAATATATTTGGATATTCCAAATGAGAAAGAGTTAAAAGAGAAACAACATAAATATAATAATGGATGATATAATATAATAAAAAGAGAAATAAAAAAAGAGAGATATTAATAAGACATTTAGATATCATTATTACTAATAATTAAACTGAACTGTTTCTTTTTTAATAATTTTTTTTCACAGCACATATTTTTGTTGCTATTCATATGTTTTTATAATATAACCAAGTCAGTATTATTGTGAAAAGGCCTAACAAATTGGCTTCCTTTGAAGAAGTCGCAAAACCAGATATATGCATAGCATGATATGATGAGGCTACTCCATGCACATCATGAGTTATTATAGTGAATTAAACAAACAAACTTGTTCCAGTTCAGACTTTAAAGAGTCTTGATATTCGTCTATTCCATTTTGGAGTGAATTGGGATGGAAGATAGAGAGAAAAAGTAATAAATATAATAGGTAGAGTGATAAATTAAAAAAGAGAGAGATAGAGATAGATGGAGAGAAAAGAATGAGGTGGAAATGAGATGGAAGAGAAAACAAATATATATGAGTATCATTTTTTGATCTAGAAAATGAGGTTTAAAGTTGAGGAAAACTAGAGTTTATGGACCTTTTGCCGATTTTTTCAAAATAAGTCTGGAGGTTTATTTTTTTATTATCAAAATGATATCATTTTTTCAATAAATTATCAAAATGAATAGATTTTAAAAAAATTATCAAAATGGGTAATTCGTTTTTTTAAAGATTATTTCAGATATATAGATATAAAGTGTTGTGGATGAATTTCACATGTGCACACAATCATGACCTAGTTTGATTTTGGTTTCTATATATTACATAGTGAGGAAGTTAGTAACATGTATTTCTTAATTTGTTATAGGTAGAATATGACATTCTAAGAATTGGTCATATCGGCTTCCCTCATGTCCAGAAAGCAAATATTTCAATGATAAAAGGTAGATATCTTTATATATGGTAATGCTCATATGTACACTAGTGTTGTCAACACAACTCTATATGGACAAGTAATCTTTTATATATCTTGTCAGTCTTATATCATCTTTATCATGGGATATAGGTTGAGTTTTATTAAACTTTATGTGTCTCGAATATTCTTTAGTAGTAAAATTTCTTTATTAATTATTTGTCTTTGTAAAATATTAACTACTATAATGCACATTTTCTAAATTTATGTCTTTGATTAACTTAGGAGTGAAGAATTTTATGTATTTCAACACCAAGATATGAAACAGAAAAGGAAGCGAAAAATGAAAGAAGTTACCTAATTAAAATGTCGGATTGTTATTCTAAACCAGATACTATATATGAAGATCAAGGATGACGAAATTCTAACTCTAGAATCCAAATTTCATATGGAACATTTCTACATTTACTTGGCAGAATAACTACCAAACAAAGATTTAAAGATTGAATGTGAAACGATTCATGTATTTTTTCCAAATAGCTTATTTAGCTCATGCATGCGGTAATTGAACGTTCTTATAGCATTATTATTATTATAATTCTTTTAACCCCTATCCTGTTTGACGTAAGGTTCTTTTATTGCATACCACATTAATGTTAAGGTTCTAACCTTAATTATTGTGAACAATAATATAGACTATTCACACAATAATATATAAGCGATTTACACTGGGTCACATACGAGAATGTAAGGATTGCTTTATGTAGTCAATAGATATGAATTGGTGTAAATAATATTTTCTTTTCCTCCATTTAATATATATAAAATAGGGTCATGCTGATTATCTAGAATTAAATACCACCAATAATGTTTTGATAATAAAACACAATAACCTTAATTACCCTTAATTGTTGTGCAGTAAAAAAATTGTTGGGTTTGCAGCCACGTTACTATATTTTAGTGCAGTGATTAAAACTATGTTTGGACAAATCTTTTTATAAGTGTTTACAGGAGAAGAAAAGAACAAGGTAAAAAAACAAAGTTAGTTCTCGCTTATGCCAAACTTTTTCATAGAAGTTTTTTTCATTTTATTTCTCCAAAAGCTAAGGTGAATATAGATTGATTTTAGTTTATAAAAAAGTTTAAAAATTTTATTTTCTATTATAAGTATTTGTGGAGAAATTTATCCTTATATTAATTTACAAGAATTTTTTTAAAAGAAGACCATGTGCAATGTTTTTCTTTCGCATGTGCTTTTTATTTCATTAGACTATTAGACTTGCTATGCTTTTTGTTCGTATCCGCATGTGTTTTTTCCTAATTATATTTTTAGCTTATTATTATAATGCTATTCTTTAATGGTTGTTTAAAATTTATTTTAAATAAAAAATAAACATGTTGTCTTTCCATCCATGTAGCATGTAGTAATTTTTTATGTGTGATTTATTTAGTATTTTATAATTTTTGGTAAAAATTAAAATTTATTATTGGTGGGCGTGAGTCCAACCCAACTCATTGACCCAATCAATCCAATTCAAATTAAAGAAGAAAAAAATTGGATTGGTTTGAATCATCCATTCCATTTGGTTTTTAAAATTATGAAATTGGCTGGTGATATTGATTTGAGTATTGAATTTCAACATTAAAAAATTTAAACCAATCCAAATCAATCCAAACTCATTATTTTAGAAAACTTTTAATTTTTATGTTGTATAATTTTATAATTCTACAATTTTTATGTTGTAAAATTTTATAATTCCCACTTATAACATTATCCATTAGTTTTTTTTCATTTTATTATGTTTTTCTATTTTTTTCTCTATCATATTTCATTTTTGTTATTTTTAATTTTTATTTTATTTTATTAAGTGATCCAATATTGATCCGATTTGAACCAACACAAGTGTAACCAAGTTGGTTCAGTTTCAATTATCAATTTCTTTTAAAGAAAATTGAATAATTTCACATTGGCTAACATTGATTAGTTATAATCAAAATATCTCTTAAAATCGAATCAATCCAACCCACAATTATCCCTATTTTTTTTTAATTGCCAAAAGTATTCTTCCATTGATAATACCTTTCGAGGCAAATAGATCACATGAATATATTTTGCCTCTCCCAACAAAGCGAACTATATGCTTAATAATGTTGATAAGTTGAAGTTAATAAATTAAATGAGTTTTAGAAAAGTCAATAAGATGAAATTTGCTACCAAAAGAAAGGTTTTTTTTTTCTTTTTCTTTTCACATTAAAGTTGCATAATTTTTTTTGGGACCCCTTTAACCATGAGACCTAGGCAGACACACCTCAAAACAACACCTATGATTGACATATTTTATGAAATATGCTATTATAAGACACATTATTTTTTGGCATTGAATCACATGGGGTTCGAATTGGATTGCCCACTTAAGACCCAAATTTAATTTTCTCAAAGAATCTTTAGATAGTGCTTGATTAAATTATACTTACATGCATTTGAGATGAAAGTTTCAAAAATTATTACAGGTCTCACACCTTTAAATTTTACTTTAATTCAAATATTTAATTTTTTTCATCCCTGTTCACTTTCACATATCTTTCATTCTTTTAAACCAAATGGACCCGTGTGCTTCAATTGATTAAAGACCAATTAGGTGTTGTTGACAATGATTTATGCACCAATATAAAAGAAAAAGGTTTATTATTTTTT
The DNA here is from genome assembly GCF_004193775.1 of Glycine soja. NCBI lineage: Eukaryota > Viridiplantae > Streptophyta > Magnoliopsida > Fabales > Fabaceae > Glycine > Glycine soja. The sequence goes on from NC_041004.1 coordinate 34,124,683, forward strand.
AGTTTATAATTTTTTTGGATTTATGTTTTTAGTCCCTAATCTAGATTTTGACTAGTCAAAGTTTTAAACTTGTTCTCTTATATATATCACACACACAAACATCAAAGTTGTTGAGGAAATGATTCAATTAGTAGGAAGTTTTTTATAATGAATGATATATTTGTAAAAAAATCTTATATACTCACGAAAGTTACAATGTAACCAAACGTGAGCATATTTATTTTCCAAAAAATATATTAAGACTAATCAAATGTATTTTACACATTCTCAAACATATGATTCCTAGTCGTTGAGTTTTTTAGAAATCATGATTAATGTGACTCATGTAAAGCTTGTAGGCCTTTAATCTTCTTCATCAATGGAGTCCTTTGCTTTTTGAAGATCAATGGCAACAGAATGGAGAAGGAGGAATGATAATTGGAGACGTTACTTCAAGAAGAAGATAAGTCAAGGACAAACTCACCACCATAGGAAGCCATGGATAAGAGTTTGGAGAGATAGGAAAAGATGAGTAGAGGGAAAGGGAGAAAGTGGAACGAAATTTTGAAAGAGAGAAGAGGGAGAATGAGGTTTGAACTTTGAAGTCTAATTTCTCAAATCATCAAAGTTGAAAAATTACACACACAAGATTTCTATTTATAACCTAAGTGTCACAAAATTTTAAGAAAATTTGAATTTCTATTCAAATTTTACTTGAATTTGAATTTGTGGAGTCAAATTTAGAGCCAAAATTTCAATAATTATGATTAATGAATTTCAGCTATGGTTCAACCCACTAATCTAATATCAAATCTAAGGTTTTCCACTAAGTATGCTTAGGTGTCATGAGACATGTAAAACATGAAGGACATGTACAAAGTGTGACTATATGATATGACAATGAGGTGTAAGAAGTAAATGTTCACCTCCCCCTTAGGCTGGTCCGAAATTTAATTGGATTAAGCTTATCTCAATTTAATTAAATTTATCTCCCATCACACACATCAAATAGCGCACTTAATGCATGCGAAATTACAAAACTATCTCCAATACAAAAACTAGTCTAAGTGTCCTAAAATACAAGACTGAAAAATCCTATATTACTAGGGCACATTTCCTACCATGGTTATCAAACTCTCGAGTTTACGAGTTCACTCACCCTCTGTGAATTGACTCTTGAGTAAACTCTTTTTTTTTTAGTAGACTCTCGGTAGACTTTATAAACTCTAAGTAAACTTGATAGACTCTCAAGTTTACTATCGAGTCAACAAGTTAAAAAAAATAGACCAAAATGTAAATCATTTTAGGTTGTTTTTTGTCTGTTTAGTATTCAACATACCTTCATTTAGTGTGTTATTTTCAAATACAAAAATTTTCATCTTTAATAACATCAAACACTTGTTCTCTAATAACCTTGCTCCCTAGAAGCCCTAAATAACCTTGCTCCCTAGAAGCCCTAAATACAAGACTCAAAGATAATGAAACTCTAATCTCGTATGTACAAAGATAAGTGAACTCATACTTAGTCTATAAGTTTAAAATCTACCCTAAAACTTATGAGAATCCTAGGATAGGATTGCATTAATGATATTGGGGTAGGATTGCATTAATGATTATCATGTATATAAAAAAATTTCGGCTACCAAATGCTCCTTAATTGTAAATAGTGTTTGGAATGCTAACAAACATGTCAGATGAGTTGCACATGATATTTAATAATTTTTTGCCAACGTATTCCTGTCTTCCTCATTTAACATTTGGGCAGTATGCGTAAAGATATAAAAAAAAATAGGAAAGTGAAGAAACAAGCATGGAACCACCATTACAGCAACCAAAAATCACGGAACCCAACCCACACCATAAATTGCAACAAAAGAAGTCACGAAGATTTTCAAAACGTGTTAATCAGAACCAATTAACATAAAAAAAAAAAATTTAGAACATTCAGCACAATGCAACTAAGCAAATCCTCCCAATTGTTAACACCCAATTCAACCAAAATTTGTACCATTTACATAAGCTAAATTTCCTTCACCTGCACAAGGAAACCTTATAAAGCTAGACATCTAATTACCACTGCATATCATTTAATTCATTCAATATTCCAAGCCGAACAATGACTTCACAACCCACTCACAATTTTAGTATCATAAAAATTCAGGATTAATTGATTGCATTGATGAGATTACATTCTCTATTGACACACTGTTTATTCATTAATCCATGCATACATGTACGATAGGAAAAATTAATGCATGATTTGAGACTATGCGCGCATTCATAATTCCAACTAGTTATTTTTCACTTGACATATAACATATTCAATATAATTACTAGAAAGAATTGATAAAACCTGGTTATGCATCACTAGAAGATATTTTCTGACACAACAACTAACATAGGTTTATAGTATTAATATTAAGAGTAATATGATGAAGCATGGAAGCCATATATGATGTTTTTGGGTTTATGAGAGGAAGAAAAATAAGGTGCAGAAAAGTATCTAATATTTTATTGAAACAACTGTATATATAAAGAGCACAAAACATAACTGATACATCCATTGTTTGTAGGTATACAACATAATTTTAAATATTTTAAATTTATATAAAAACAGAATCAGAACTCCTAATCTGAAATCTAAACAACAACAAATCAAACCCCTAGAAACAAGAAGAAAATAAGCACTCCATGGTTGTAGCTGTTATTTGCAATAATAATCCAAACTGAGTTACATTTTTGTTCATTCTAGAAGAGATAACGACAAACACGGAGGAATTGGAAGACAGCAAAAACCAGCACAGCAATACCCACCACAGTGCCACTTGCCCTCCAAAGATCTCTGAAGTACACCAACCTTAAAGCCGCAATAGTGTGGTTCCAATCGTTCATGTAATGGTCGTTGAGCTTATTTATAATGTGATGGTAACAAGTTGAGTTTGTGACAACATGTTTGCATAAACCATTAACAAGAGTTGCCACTTCCTTATCACTCCCAAGTTCATGCACAATCACTTCCTTCTCAACCAGCAACTCCACATCAAGCTGAGTGTGTATCAGAGAGTCAATGAAAGAAACATAGTTGCAAAAGTAAGGCTTGTCTGGATAGTGAAACTGCTCAAAAGCAATGAGGTTCTTGAACACACGTTCAGTTGTGTGGTCTACCTTCAATTGGGGAATCCTCAAACGCGCTTTGAAGAGCTTCGACAATGGAAAGCAACCAAAGCAAAGAAATGAACTCAGAATTGGGGTCTTCTTGAAGGCTATTTCCAGTAACCGCTTGTTCACATCACCTTTCTCAAAGCTTATCCCTGAGCCTTGTAACTTTGTTGCAGTTCTTAGAACCTGATGAGCATGACCGGCTTCACACTCGGTGGGAAGGTAAAATTGCCACCTTATCAGATCAGTGAAATGTTTTGGTCCTTCTGGATTCTCTTCAGAATTGCTTCCTAGAGGACGTTTCGAAATCTCACTCCTATCTTTTCCTTTTGACTTACAAGGTTCCTTCAGACAGTGGAGTATGTAACAGGAACAGTGTTTCTTGGTTTCACCAGAAGAAGACATTTGGGTGTCATAGAAAGCAAAGTACTCAGTAGCAAGCTTAACAAACCCCGCAGTGTGTTCATCCTTCTTGCTTTCACGAGGGACAACATCATCATAGAGTTTCTGCAGCACAAAAAAGGGTATTTGGTTCTCTATAAGGATCAAGTCCCCAGCGATGTTCCTGCTAAGCCATGAGTGTGTCATGATCAGATCATTGTTGTTTTTAATTCTAAAGGATTCGGTTCGCTTGTGGTTTTGCTCATGCTTGGCTTTGTGTGATTTGAACTCGCAGTTTCTCAACATAAGTTCCATGATGAATACGGCGTCCAGCAGCATCATGTCCACGAATGTATCTTTGGTTATGTCAAGGAATTTCTCTGCATAGCATTGTCGAATCTGCTTTTCTTCGGTCTCAAGGTAGTGTTTGTATGCCTCCATTTGTTCGTCTGAGACACCAACACGTCTCCCGAAGAATTGGTAGTATCTTAGCTTATGCTCTTGCATTGGCTTGAGTTCTTCTTTTTTGAAGTGAATTGGACCTATTGAGATGCACTGAGGAGTGTAGGCATCTTCCTTCACCTTTCGGAGATAGCAAGGAACCTTGTAGATGCTACGATCAGACAACCTTAGCTCTTCTGGGACTCCAAAGTCGATCAGGGCATGTTTCACCCTCTCAATATATTTGGTTTCATGTAATGAAGCATGAGCAGAAGGAGAAGGATTGTTATTAGTAGCAGGTTCCATTGTTGCAGCAACCCAACTTCAACTTCCTCTAATTCAACAAACACATAACTTCAGTATATAAAGACCAAAATCAAACTATGCCATCGTTATTGTACACCTGTGAAATTCATGAACAACAGTACCTTCCTTTCTTCAATTAAAGATTCAATTAAAAACCTATTTGTAAAATGAGTCCGGCTAACACGAAACCATCCAATGAAATATAAGTATTGAATTTTAAATTTTAAAGTGATTGTGTTTGCACACTTCTTTCTCTTCACACCACCTGCTTATTTAGTTTTCTGAATTGTATTATACATACTGGAAACTAATTTTTGGAATGTAAAAAATACAGTGGTCCAGTGAGAAAAAAGAGAATGTAAAACGAATTTCCCTAATTTTTAAATTTGAATTAAAGGTAATAGCATGTTTGGAAACCCATTTAAGAAAGAAGAAATCATGTTTGACATGAAAAAACTACAATTATTAGTTTCTTAAAATCACATCCAAGATGTAGAATCAAACAGACTATAAGTCTTTTTAGCCTGATCTAATCACGGCAGGATTCAACCTTAGACAGAGAAACCTGCAAATAAAAAGTCTTGAAAAAACCTGCATTTTCACTCTTTTAAGTCTCAATTGAAACCAGAATTTTAAACCAACATACCCGTTTCTCAATCTCTTCACAGTAAGCCAATTTCTTAGGCTATTTTGAGAAGAATAATATGGACATGGCTATGTTATAAAACGCATGAATAGAAAGAAAAATATGTTGTAAAAATGCTTTAAGGTTAGTTTAAATTTCTAACTATAAAACTTCAGATCATACAGCAGAGTTTCCTCTCTGCAACATTTTCATTTTTTCACACCCTCACTCTACCAACATATTTGAAAGAAATTTGGTTGCCAACCAGTCTGAAAACAACAATCACTTTCCCAAATGGCTTACAGAGAAAAGAAAAAGAAAGCATTTTAGATGACTTTAACAACAGTTAGTATCAAAAAGTAAAGAAAGACACTAAAAGTGAATAGTGTGTTCCAACAAATAGCAAATCAATTATATATGTTGCTTAGAGAACAACTCGCAAATACAGAACATGGAAAATGCTAGAAATTACAATGGATACAGTTCAGAACCTGACCTTTTTATCAGGAGAAAATAAACAATAGCTGCCATAGTGCCACCTTACACAATGTGTCCGTTTTTATCGTGTCCAAATGTACAGGATGATGACTGAGGAAGACTTCAAGCCACATTTATTGAATCTGAGTGAGACAGCTGTTATCATTCAATTTTACTTCAGATGACGTTGAGCGATGTATTGAAAATGCGTCATATTGTAAGGAACGTTATTAATATACATATATATTAGTAAGCTTTTGTCTGTACTGTATTTGTATAGGTAGGACAGTGGTGTGACCGAGCACAGTCGAGCTGAACGAAAGTCAGGACCTTATTTTAAGAGTCAAATTGAAATTTTTATTATTTAGATTATAAAAATTTTAAAATAAAAAATTAATTATGAAAAAATGTCAACAAAATTTACGTACTGTTACGGATTTAGCATCTAAAAGTTAAGAAACATAGTGTGCAGATTTAACACATAAGGAAGAAGAAGAGTAGGAAATAAGAAGAGCAAACACAGCTAAGAGAAAATAGGGAGTTTTCTCTTATTTAATCAGATACAATGAATACAAAGTTAGTCTCATCTCTCTTCAACTAGTTACAAGGCCCTATATATACAGACGGACCCTAACTAACTAACAGAAAATGGTTACAACAGTAACTAATTCTAACAATTACAACAAAATAACAGAAATAGAGATAACAGATATGTGGACTCTTCTGAACGCGGACACAGCTTTAGAAAAGAGCTGGACGCAAGAGTCTCAATGTATGCGTCTAGACGCTCCTTCCAGCAGTTCACATTGAGTAATTCAAGACAATGCAGGAACTTACTCTTTGGAATAGGCTTGGTGAACATATCCGTTGGGTTGTCCTTGGTATCAACCTTCTACACTTCTATCCTCTTATCTGTTTGAATGAAGTGATAGCGGACGTCAATGTGTTTGGTCCTCTCATGGTGGATGTTGTCTTTGGCCAAGCAGATTGCACTCAGACTGTCACAGGAGATGATAGTCTCTTTCTGTGGAAACCCCAGTTTAGAAATCAGACCCTTCAGCCAAATCCCTTCCTTCGCAGCCTCAGTCAAAGCCATGTACTCGGCTTTAGTAGTTGACAGGGCAACTGTGGGCTGGAGTGCTTCTTTCCAACTGATAAGAGAGTTGTCAATTGTGAAAGCATACCCAGTTACAGAACGCCTTGCGTTCAGATCAACAACAAAGTTGGAATCTGAGTATCTAGTAAGTGAGCAAGAGTTGTCACCTCTGTATACTAGTCCGATGTCAGATGTACCCTTAAGGTACCTGAGGATATGCTTCACAGCAAGCCAATGCTCCTTTCTCGGATTGCTCATAAATCTACTTACCACACCAACTGCTTGTGCTAGGTCCAGTCTAGTGCACACCATAGCATACAGTAGACTACCCACAACACTAGCATAAGGAATACGAGCCATGTATTCCTTCTTTGCTTCAGATTGAGTAGAATTGAGCTCCGATAGACGAATGGACAATGTCAGAGGTGTAGAGACAGGTCTTGACGCGCTCATTCCAAACCTCTTCAACACCTTCAGAATATACCCTTCCTGACATAAGAACATCTTCCTTTGGACTTGATCCCTCCTGATCTCCATGCCTAAAATCTTTTCAACTGCTCCCGAATCCTTCATCTCAAATTCACTACCAAGTAGTGACTTCAGCGTCTGGACCTCAGCCTTGTTTATGGATGCAACTAGCATGTCGTCCACATATAGAAGGAGGTAGACGCGGTAACCATCCTCCACCTTCTTATGATAGACACATGAGTCATAAGGACTTTGGACGTACCCTTAAGAGACAATGAAAGCATCAAACCTCTTGTACCACTGTCTTGGGGATTGCTTCAAGCCATAGAGAGACTTCTTCGGCCTGCACACCCAAGTGTCCTTGCCAGACGCCATGAAACCTTCTGGCTAGTCCATGTAAATCTCTTCCTCCAAATGCCCATGGAGAAAGGCAGTCTTGACATCAAGCTGCTCTAGTTCCATGTCCAATGTTGTTACTAGAGCAAGCAAGACCCTGATGGACGTGTGTCTGACTACAGGAGAGAAGATCTCATTGTAGTCCACACCCTCCTTCTGACTATAGCCCTTAGCTACTAGACGAGCCTTATACTTGACATCTATAGGTTCAGTCTATCCAGGAATGGACGACACAACATTGGACGCACCAGGCCTGGAGACTCCATTATTGGAAGAACCAGCAGTGGACGACCCAGATTCAGACGGCATTGAATTTGTAGGTCCAACCTTCTTCTTGAAGATCCACTTGCATCCAACAGTCCTTCTGCCTTCAGGTAGCTTCACCAGATCCCATGTCTTGTTCTTTTGAAGGGACTCCATCTCCTCATTCATAGCCACAATCCACTTATCAGACTCAGCACAAGTGATTGCCTCTCGAACAGAGCTTGGCTCAAATGTGTCAACTTCCTCAACTATCTATAATGCATAAGCCACCATGTCCTCGAAACCATATCTCACGAGGGCCCTGATTTTCCTCTCAAACCTCTGAATTACAGAGTTTCCTGGTTGAGGATCAGTCTGGCTGGACCCAACACCAGACTCTCCATGGAATTGTTGTTGGACGCACTTTTGAGGGTATCGTCCAGCCCCACCGGACCCATTAGACTGAGGTTGCTCCTGGCGTCTGCTGGTAGTGGTCTTCACCTACACCTTCTTAGTAACCTCTTGGGACTTCCTTTTACCCTCTTCAAATTCTATTGAACGCAACATAGACTTTTCATCAAAAGTAATGTCTCTGCTCAAAATCACCTTACCTTCAGATGGTGACCAGATTCTGAATCCCTTGACTCCTCATCCATAGCCTACAAAAATACCCTTCTTGGCTCTAAGCTCCAGCTTACCCTCACTCAGATGATAGTAGGCTGGACATCCAAACACCTTCAGTATTGAGTAGTCACCTGGTTGATCAGACCAGACCTCAACAGGGGTTTTGAATCCATTAGCTGCTGCTTCAGCCCAAAAGCTGGTATCCAGACACGAGTTAGACAACATGCACCTTGCCTTCTCAAGCAAGGTCCTGTTCACCCTTTCAGCTACTCCATTCTGCTGCGAAGTATGACGAACAATGTGTTGTCTAGCAAAGCCTTCCTCATTGCAAAAGTTATTAAACTCCTCAAAGCAGAATTCCAAGACATTATATGTCCATAGACGCTTCACCCTTTTACTCGTCTGGTTCTGCATAAGCATCGTCCAGTGCTTGAAATTCTAGAAAGCTTCAGATTTTTGCTTCATCATGAATACCCAAGTCTTCCTTGAGTAGTCATCAATGACAAGCAAGAAATATGTAGCTCCTCCCAGAGATGGAACTTTCAAAGGCCCCCAACAATCAGCATGGATGAGGTCTAAGGTTACCTTCGTTGTGTGTACTCCCTTTAGGAACTTGAGTATGTGCTGCTTTCTATACACATAATGCTCGCAGAACTGAAGAGCGTCCATCTTGAGGTTGCCAAGCAAACCTCTCTTGCATAGAATTTCCATACCTTTCTCACTCATATGGCTTAGACGTATGTGTCATAGAGAATTGTCAGAGGCTTTAGATTGTGACACGAATGAGGAATTGCCTGCCACAATGGACCCTTGCAAGATATAGAGATTACCTTGCCTCGTTCCCTGCAGTACTACAGACTTCCCCTTTCTGACTTGCATCACCCCTCCTTCAACACAACAGACGAACCCCTTTGCATCCAGCGCACCCACAAAAATAAGGTTCTTCTTCAGATCAGGAACGTGACGAACATTGGTCAATGTTCTCACCACACCATTATGCATAATTTGTAGATAATTCAAGCAAATGCATTAAAATAGGTGAACTAAGTAAGATTGAAATAGAAATGCAAAGTATTAAAACATCGATTATAAAAATTGTAGACCATATAAGCAAAAGATATAGGGATGACCATGGAGAAGATTTGGTCTTCACTGAAAGTGTACAATTGTTGAAATTTTAATGAGGTAAATATATGTGCATGCAGAGTTGTTGTTTATATATAGTAGATGGTTCGATCGATACATATGATTATTTCCTATTTTGTTGGATGTATCTGGCGTAACTAATTATCAAATCAACACATATGATTATTTCCTATTTTGTTGAATGTATCTGGCTAACTAATTGTCAAATCAACACATATGATTATTGCCTATTTTGTTCGGTGTATAAGGTGTTTTTGAATTTAAAGGATAGTGATTTAAACCAAATTGGTTATGCATTGACCTGGCTAAGTATCTATGCAAACTATTAGGTAATTCTTATAACTATTTGTAAATGTAAAAACAACTTATATTAGTTTATTTGAGCAAACTCGCCTAGATATCCATCTTCATTAAATGGTTAATTTTTTAAAAAGTTATATTTTTTATTTTTGTGTTCTTCATTGTTGTTTTCTTAATTAGCAAATATGCAACCTTTTTTATATTTGTTTAACTTAAATATTATTTGAAAGTCGTATATGAAATATGTTATTTAAATCTCTAAAGTAACCATAAAATATATATTTTGGTCCTTTAGATAGTTCAAATTTAGTTTATTTATAAAAAAATTGTTTGTTTACTTCGTTCATCGATCTATCTTTGAAATGCACCCGTTTACAGAGGAACAAAAAGTGTTTTACATATGTTTTTACAATAAAAAGAGAAAATTACAATAACCTCCTCTGAGGTTTCCTCTAATTATACATGCACTACCCCTTTTATATATTAACCCTACAAAACCCCCCAACCTTTTGTCATTGGATACACATGCAGTCCTTAAACCCTTACCACAGTCGGTCTGTTAACTCCACTACTGTAAAAAAGTGTTTCTAAGACGGTGGAAAATAGGATACAACGATGGTGGACGACTGTCGTTGTATCCAACATCGTGGAAAGTAAAACCTTTAAACGACGGGTTAAAATCCAACATCGTAGAAAGGGATCCACTTTCAAAGACGGTGCTTACGTAAGTAACGTCTTTGAAAGTTCACAAACAAAGACGGTACTTACTTAAGCAACGTCTTTGAAAGTTCGCAAACAAAGATGGTGTTCACGTAAGCAACGTCTTTGAAAGTTCACAAACAAAGACGGTGCTTACGTAAACAATGTCTTTGAAAGTTTGTAAACAAAGACGGTGTTTATATACGCACCGTCTTTGAAAGTTCGGATTTTAAGGCGTTGCTTACGTAAGCACCGTCTTTGTTTGTGAACTTTCAAAGACATTACTTATGTGAGCACCGTCCTTGAATTAGATATTATTTTTAATTATTTTTATTTTTCCTGAATGATAAGTCATCACAAAAAATAAAAATAATTAAAAATAATATATGTTAACATTGTAATTAATATTAATAGTAAACTTATTTATATTTAATCTATCATTTAAATATTAATTTTATAAATCAATATATATATACATATATATATATATATATATATATATATATATATATATATATTAATTACAAGACTGTAACCAAAAAAAATTGTTAAGACAATTTCATACAAAAAACAAGATATTATAATTTTAGGATATAAAGTTATTATAATTCGTAAGAGAAAATCCTAAATTAAATAATTATTTTCCAGAAAATTAAGAGAACGACGTACCTCGGCTTTGACATGATCGATGATTTTATCTCTTACAGCGTACTAAAAGAAAAGCTGACAAAACAAAAAAACACAACATGAAACAAATATTTAAAAATTCTCAAATTTGTATTTATAGATTTTAAACTGAAATTTAAAATCACAAAAAAATTGAAACTTATGAGACAAGATAACAACAATTCATTATTTAATTACTCTATTATAAGCACCAAATTCATAAAAACCTTCAATTTTTAGAGCCAGTGATCAAATTCTTCAAATAAAATCAAAAACCACACAAAATGATAATTGGAGGAGCTTTAATCCCAAATACATATTTGTAGCTATTACAGATTTGTATCCTTATCTATAAAAGCTCTTTTGATTTGTAGTACACCCTTTTTAAGGTTCTGGTTTGTCTCAAGTCAAGTTCATTTTGTTTTTGTTTGTGTTTTTGTTTTTATTTTCAGTTTCTAATCATGACTGTTGAGGTTGTGGCTCAAGAGGAGACACAAGCAGATGAGGTTTTTGTAAGTTGAGCCCCAGAAAGAGGACAAGGTTGTTGAACAAAATGTGGAGTTCACGCCACATAACACATTATTCCTGTCATAGACCTTTTAGAAGTTGGCAAAGAACTGAGTTCACGCCATTGGCAGGCAGAATACGGGAAGCATATGAGAAATGGGGTTTATTTTAGGTTGTGAACCGTGGAATTTCAAGTCCTGTAATCACCACTTAAAAGGTAATTTGTACTTCCAAACATAAATGAAAATGAAAAAGACAAATCAAAGAAATCAAAATATAAACAAGAATTCAAGCAACAAACCCTATATCTCATTAAACAAAAAACGTTAGGCATTAAAGACACGAACCTGGAAAGCGATAAATCTTCTTGTCACAAAACACAACTAGCTAGGGTCTCAACCCAGCCTATGAACTGAGGGAGGAAGTTTCTGAAGTTTGAAATTCCTGAAAAGTCAAAATTGGACAATATTAGTGCAACGAAAATACTGTAACATCCCAATTTTTCGTAAATAAATTTAAAAAGCTTTTTAGTAAAAAAAAAAAAAAAAAATAAATATAGAGCAAATAATAGGCTGAGTACCCTAGGTATAAATAGTTATGTTAAGTCAGCTGCCTCCTTTTGACCTCATTTTCGTTTTTCCCCTTCTCCTCTCAAAACCCTTTCTTTTTCCCGCAGCCCACCAAACCAGTCTCAGAAAAACGACGATCTCGAACCCGTTCACCGTTGGATCGTCGTGAAATTTGAGTATCATGTTCGCAACAAAATTCCGAGCATTCTCACCGTTGGGAATTTCGATATCATGTCTGAACTGAGAGAAACACCCTTCGCATTGTAGCCTTTTTCTTTCCCGCAGAAACCCAGAGCTGTCTTGGTAAAACTACGATCCCGGTTTCGTTAACCGTTGGATTATTGTGAAATTTGGATATATTGTTCGAAATGCAATTATGCACGCTTCCACCGTTGGGATTTGCGAGATAATATTCGTGGAAGAAGAAAAAGGAATCACATGAAGACAGTATAAGTGGAGGTTTCAATCTCTTCTTCGTCTCTCTGACGTTTGGGAATTCTATCGGAGCAGTCGGAGGAATAACTGAAAGAATTTCAGGGAACCGCTAAAGATGTTGCTATCCCTGGCTGAAGACACGTGAGTCCGCTCAGAGGTAAGGGATGAGTTATTCACAGTTGTAGATTAGTGAGAACATGTGTAGGGATCCTTAGAGGATTAAATTGAGATTTTATTTTGAGATGTTTATTAAATTGCAATTTTTCCTTTATGATTATAAATAAAATATTGATGTCCTAATGAAAATTGCTTGATAAATTGTGTTCTTGATATTTGTATATTTCGACCTATGATTTTGATATAATTGTGTAATATTAGTTAAGGGGTTTTAGTCCTAATGTTGTGATAGTGTTTTATATAAATTGTTATATTGAGGATATGAAATGATGATTCAAATTGTGAGTATGTGATAAATTGTAGAAGAATATGTTGCTTTGAGATTATAATATTGTTATTGAGATTGAGTATAAGTGTAAAGTTGAACATGTGTTAATTTGTGAGATACGTGTAAACATGTGATGGTGGATTGTCACACTATGAGAAGTAAAATTGTGAATGAGTTCTAGTTGTGGATAAGTGTGTAGTTAACACTTGATGTGAAATTACTTGTGTTGTAAGCTATGAATTGTACAATAACCCGACCAGTGTTATCTTGAGAAAAGCGTTGATGCGCAGTGTTAAAGAGAAAATGTAGGTTTCCTATTTAGGAGCCAGTGTTAAATCATAGTGCGATTGTGTTGAACGTGTTTAAAACACGAGTGTAAGGTCGTGGGTATTGTATAATTCATGAGCAGTGTCTGCATGCAAAAATTATTTTAGGGGTTGGACCTGAATCAGGAGGGAGAGGCCCTGACGGACTCTTCGGAGTGTAGGCCTTGGGGGTCACCGGGTTTGAGTGCTCCTTTAAGCCTATGCTGATCTCATATGGTTGGAGCATTCTCGCAAAACATCGTGACCCTGACTGGTCTCCCTATGATCTTACTTAGTGAGAGTGACCTGACAAACCCATTGTGTGGTGTGTCTTGTTATGTACTCCTAAGCGCCCCAGGGTGGTTTTTCACTGACATGGTACCACATTGCATATAGGATTGAGTCTTAGCATAACTATTGCATATGCTTGCTAATTGATGTGTTATTATATCTTGATCGAAGTGTGGGATTTTTGTGTAATGTGATTGATAATTGAAAAGTGAATTTTGAATGATGAAGTGGTGAAGTTACGTGAGCTATGTTTAAGCAAGTGGTATCTCATTTATATAATATGTATATTTAATTGTCTTGTTTCTCTATTAGCTAGGAATGTGATAACTCACTCCCTGTGTGTTGTTGTGTTTGGATCCTGTGATGATCTTGAACTTGTGTTCGGGGGAGTAGATGAATAGGTGGATGACTATGAAGAACCTCATGCTAGAGGACACGGGAACACCACGCTCTGATAGGATGTGACATTAGGATATAGGTTCTATATTAATTGTATGAGACTTATATGATTTTCTTTGAGTCGAGATGACTTTATTATTTATTTGGACAAATTTGAATATGATGTAGAAGAAAGTGAATGTGAGTCTTTTATCCATTTGAAAAGCTTGTATTTAAAAATGTTTTAAAAATATTTTTAATTAATATTTGAATTTTTATTCCTTTATTAATATATATGTGAGGGGTAGAGGGTGTCACAAATACAATATCTCAAACCACCACACCCAACTCTTCGTGCAACGAGGCTGGTGTTACATCTGTGAACAATGTCACCACAACGACCTTTGGGTTCTCAAAAGTTCAAAAACTCACAAACTCACTCACAAGTAAGGTAGCGCAAGAAGTTTTGGTGTGAAGGTGTCAAGGTGTTGCGAAACCTAGTGTCACTCAGAAACTCACTCACGAGGAAGCTAGTGCAGGAAGTTTTCGTTCAAACTCACGAAAAAACAAGTGAGGAAACTAGCATATGACAACTTTTATAACATATGGTTCACACGATGCAAATTCAAACCCATCTTTGTATTTAGTGATTTCAACGACGGTATTTAGGATACACTGTCTTAGTCAATTTTTTGATAATTACAAAAATGTCCCTGTCTAGCATACGAAAACGGTGCCAAATGAAAACATCATTGAATATGTAAAATATTTACTAAAATGCCACCGCTCCTAATACAAAGACGGTCGTGTTGCGACCGAACTTTGAAAGTGCATCGTAAAAAACATTCATTTTAGTAGTGCTCTCACAGATCATGTGCCCTTCATTCAGATGTCTCTTAATATATTTTTTCAACCCTGTTATGCATCGATCTTATCCAATTTAGCTTTCAACCTGGTTATGAGATGCATAAGTTTGAAAGAAGGAAAGATATCCCCAAGATCTTAAATAATGACAAGATCTTAAGTAATTACTTCTATTTACATTATTTAAGAGTGATATTATTTTCTTTTCTCCTATTGTATGTTATAATTGCATTTCATATAACTTGGAAACAAAAATTTGCGTTGATTTTTTAACGACAACCTTTTTCTTTTCTTTACCGGTGTTTATTCATTAATTAATACGCATTTGTATGCACGAAACAACCATCACATCATATAATAAATCTCTCAATTTTATCTATTTTTTTATTACATTATAAATTTTATATCTCTAGAGGACAAATAGCATATGCATGCTCAATCATTTTTGTGTTAAGAATATGCAAGTGCATTAATAACGCAGCTCCCTAGTATTTGCACGTGCCTTTCTGCCACAATTTTTTCTTCTTTCTTCTCTTAATTAATGAAGGCAAGTGTGACCTAGCTGGCTATAGTACTAGACTACTAGTGCGTAGCATGATAACAACTCACGATTCGTTGCATTTAGTTGCCTTGATGATGACATTACTTACATTCTATTAACACACTGTTTATTCATTAATTAATACACATGTGTATGCACGAAACAACCATCACATCACATATTCATATAATAAAATTTTCAATTTTATCTATTTTTTATTACATTATAAATTTTATCTCTCTAGATGATAAATAGCATATGAATGTTCATGTAATGTTTTTCATGAAAATATATCAGCATCAAGGTACTTTCATAATAACATTAATCATTCTTTATATATTAAATAGTACTGTAAATATTTGTATAAAAAATAAAACTTGTTTTTTTATAATTGATTGAACAAGAATGTTTCTTTCAAACATAGAAGGGAATGTTTGCGCAGATTCACTCGCCAATGCAAGTATAGGGATGTTAAGAAAAATTAGTTCTTAAAAAATAATTATAACTAGTTGTATAAAAGCTAGTTATATAAAAGTAGGTAACTAATTTTAGTCATGGATATTTCAAATAACTTATTTTTTATTTAAAAAATAGTTATAGTTATAAAATTATAACTAATTTTATAAAAATGAGTATTTTAAATAACTTATTTTTATTAATTATATAATTGGTTTTAGATATAACTTGTTATATAATTAGTTATATATCTATATTTTAAAATCAATAACTAGTTATATCAAATTATATATACTCATATTTTAAAAATTAGTTATGATTATAGTGATAATATTTACTTATAATCTAATTATTTATTAGATATGATTATAGGTAGGTAGATATTCAAATCATGTGTAAAAATTCTTAAGAAATTTCTTAGATTATCAATTATAGAAAATAATAGGATCTTGAAACCTATGATTCTCACAAACAATCAATAAACAATAGATAATGATGTGTACCTTTCTCCATAGGAAGACTTGTACCTTTCTCTATAAGAACTTCTCTCCGGTGCACTTTGATTTCCTTGAAAGATGAGAGAAATAAGATTTCATTTCCTTTGACCTTTCTTTCTGCCTCTCTCCATTCGTGATGGCTATGAGTGAGAAAAAACACTTTTATGCCAGGAAGGAGACCTTATTTCACGTTAGTGGGTATTAAACTCCTTTTATAACCACTACTCTCATCAAGTAGCAGTTAGCTCTAGAAACTTCTCCTATTAAGTTCAATTACAATCTAGCCCTGAATCATTAATTATTTACTTATTAGTCCCTATATAAGTCACATGCCTTTCACATGAGACATTCATTCTAACATTCTACCACTTGACTCATGTGACAATAATAAACATTATGGACTAAATAAATAAATAGATTAACTAACATAATGCACATTAAAAATTGATTAAATTGTTCTATACATTGGGTACATCATAATTTCATGATTAAGAATAGGAACCAATTCGAGTCATGACGGTTGTACATCATCTAATTGACATAATCCCTTCCATGTACTACAAATTAGTCTTCTCCTTAATATGACCATTAGTTAGGAGTACATAATTGGTCCAACATAATGTCTTTCATTCAAGACAAAACATGTTAACATTACTATAACACAAACATGCATGCAAACATAGAAAACAGGTAATCAGAAACATATCATAATTGAGCTCAGAGTGTCACTAAAATGCATAAGATAAATTACACTTAATGATCATCAATAACAATAATGTCCATACTTTCAACATGTTCTATAATGTCTTGAGCGGTAATCCCTTATTCAAAGGGTCAACTATCATAAGGTTTGTGCTAATTTATTTTATTGACACTCTTTGTTTCTGAACTTCTTCCTTCACGAAAAAGTATTTCAACTCCATATGCTTAGCACCCTTAGAGTACTTGTCGTTCTAACAAAATACTGTTGCGGAGTTATCACAATATATTTTCAGCGGCCTAGCAATACTGTCGATAATTCCAAGCCCCAAAATAAAGTTTTGCAGTCAATTAGCCTAAATTGTAGCCTCAAAACATACTACAAATTTAGCTTTCAGATGCAACAACAACTGATGCATACAAAATTACTTTCATTTGTTTTCGTTCCATATCATTTCTAGGACATTGTGCAAGACTAACTTTGTCTCATTTCTAAATTAGAATAGGTGATGTTAAACACCTTTCCATCTTGAATCTCTCTAGTACTTTATTGATATATGTTTTCTGAGATAAGCCTAACAATCCTTGTGATCTATTACTAAATATTTTTATCCTTATCACATAGTTTACCTCACCCATATCTTTCACTTCAAAGTTTCTAGAGAGAAATTTATTAGTCTCATGAAGAAGACCAAGATCGTTAGTTGCAAGCAAGATATCATCAATATACAGAATTAGAAAATAACTTTACTCCCACTGACCTTCAAATACATACACTGATAAACAGTATTTGCCTTAAATGTAAAGGAAACAATGATATCATTAAACCTCAAATACCATTGGCGGAAAACTTGCTTTAAGATTGTATATTGATTTCTTTAGTTTGCACACCATGTGTTCCTTTCCTTCAACTGAAAACCCCATTGGTTGGTCCATATAAACATTCTCCTCTAAATCTCCATTTAGAAATGCAGTTTTCACATCCATCTGATGTAGCTCCAAGTCATAATGGGCTACTAATGTCATGATAATTCTGAAAGAATCCTTCCGTGAGATCGGTGAAAACATCTCTTTATAATCAATGTCATCTTTCTGAGTAAATCCCTCAGCAACAAGTCTAGCCTTGTAACGTTCAAGGTTGCCATGAGAGTCACGTTTAGTTTTGAAGACCCACTTACAACCAACTCTCTTACAACCCTTTGGTAATTCTACAAGGTCCCAAACACCATTATGTTCCATGAAATTTATCTCTTCTTTCATGACATTTAACTACTTCTCAGAATTATCACAACTTATAGCTTGTGAAAACAAAATTGGGTCATTATCATTAATGCTTAAGTTTGTTTCTATTTCATGTAGGTATACCACATAATCATTTGAAATTGCTAGTCTCCTTTCTCTTTGAGACCTCCTTAATGCTACTTCTTGTGATTCTTCCATAATAGGTTCATTATGCATCATGGGTTCATTATTGTGTTGCTCCTCTTCATTAATTTTGTAACAATAACTAAAAGAAACAATCACCTTACTACTAGAGGCACAAGCTAAAAGGACTTGCACTCTAACTTCTTTAATTTCCACTTCTCGTGGAACTGTACTCTCACTGATTTCATCATTTTCAATGAACCTTGCATTTCCAGTTTCGACAATTCTCATACTATGATTAGGACAATAAAACATATATCCCTTTTCTTTTTCTGGATAACCAATTAAATATTCGCTGATTGTTCTTGCATCCAATTTTCTTTCTTGTGGATTATAAATCCTTATTTATGTCTGCCAACCCCAAACATGCAGGTGCCTTATACTAGGTGTCCTATTTGTCCACAGTTCAAAGGTGTCTTTGGAACTGCCTTACTAGGAACCCTATTCAACAAATACATGGCAGTTTTCAAGACATACATCCACAAAGATACGGGTAAAGTCAAATTGATTAACATACTCCTAATCATATCCATTAAAGTTCTATTACGCATTTTTGATACACCATTTTGTTGTGGTGTACCGGGCATTGTGTATTGCGCACAAATGCCACATTTCTAAAGAAGCTTAGCAAATGGACCTGGGTGTTGCCCAATTTCATCATATCTTTCGTAATACTCACCACCTCTATCATATCTAATAATTTTCACATTTCTGTCTAATTGCCTTTTTACTTCATTCTAGTAAATTTCTAAGGCATCCATTGCCTGAGAAATCTTAGGCAGTAAGTAGACATAACCCTAACGTGAATAATCATCAATAATGGTGATAAAATATCATTCCTTTCTAAAAGAACTAACATCAAAAGGTCCACAAATATCAGTATGCACAATTTCAAGAAGTTGAGTGTTTCTTGTAGCTCATTTCTTTGTATGTTTTGCTTATTTTCCCTTAATACAACCCACACAAATATTTAGATCCGTAAAATCTAAATAAGGAAGAATTTAATTCTTTATTAATCTTTCCATCCTTTCTCTAGAAATGTGACCTAAACGTTTATGCCACAAGAAAGCAGATCGTTTGTTCACTAAACTATGTTTAGTGCCAACATTATGATGCAGAGTTAAAACAGTTTCAACATACAAACTGTCTATTTTTAATTTATATAAACCATCACAAGAACATCAGTACCAATGAGATGATTATGCTTAAATAAATTGAAACATCCATTACCAAAATTAAAAGAGTATCCAGTAACATCAAGTTTAGATAATGAAACTAATTTCCTAGATAAACTAGGTACATAAGGAGTTTCCAGTAAATCTAAATGATTCCCAGTGTCGAGTTTTAAACAATAAGTCTCAACTGTTTCCACTGGAGCTTTCACTCCATTCCCCATGAAAATGAACTTCTTATTTGGGCTTATGGTTTGGATTGTAAGGAATCTCTGCATAATGTTAGAAACATGAGTCATACATCCAGAATTAATCCATCATGTAACATGGAAAACTTCAGTTAAGTTTGATTCAAAACATATATGAGCATTAAGCTCACTTTTCTTTTCGAACCAAGACTTGCACTTTAGGTAATCCTTCTGGAAATGTCCTAATTTCCTACAAAATTGACAATTATTTCCCTTTGATACCTTCCTTTGGATTTGCAAAGAGTATTGATTTTTAATTACCCTCTGCCTTTATCATGCTTCTTCATAAATTTCTTTCCAGCTCTTTGATTTCCTTGGTGGCTTACATAATGGACTGAGTGACTTCCTTGATTCTTAAGCCTCGTTTCTTCCTGAACTAACATATTGTGTAATTCATGCACATTCCATTTATCTTTCATGGTATTATAGTTCATTTAGAACAGGATAAACTCAGACGACAATGAGTTTAGAATAAACTGAACAAGAAAGTTCTCATTCACAACCATTATATTCCCAAGATCTTAAGTCTTGCTGTAATGTTTGTCATCTCAATGACATGTTCATACATAGTACGTGAACCATCAAACTTCATGGTGGCCAATGTACTCATTAATGTCCCAACAACAGACTTATCAGCTGTTTGAGAACGCTCTCCCACTAATCACATAAACTTTTTAGCGCTTTCAATTTTAGGGAAAGTTGTCTTAATACTGTTTGCAACAATCATTCTCATTTACATTAGGCTGAGTCTATCCGATCTTTCCCAATCTTTATAGTGGGTTTCTCTTCATTGCTACTAGCATCAATAATAGTAACAAACTTCTCTTCCAACATAGCAAGATCATGATCCAAAACACTAAGGTGAAATTGGATTTGCTCATTTCTGTCAAAGAAATTAAGCCCATTAAAATTGGCACAGATGATATATAAGACTCCAATGAATTTAAAACATGTATTACATAATAAAATTCACATAAGTGTTTTGAGACATAAAATACATGTCATACATATAATTCATTCAAATAACGGTCAACGTATATTGATGTTCTCCTTTGGGTGATACACCAACACATAACATACAAACATAATGATTCTAATAAAAATTCTTAACATTATTTGGCAATTAAATATGCACCAATTAGTAGTATCTATTTCCTTTAGGCATATAAATAAAACTAATGATACACACAAATCGCCTACAATTATATTCATTAATTATAAGAACAACTAATCAACCTTTGGGCGATCCATAAATGCCTTATAACAATGAATTTCAATTACCCATAAACCAATAATCATATAATTTAGCATCCATTATTCTATGAGTAATTGAAATAATCATTAATTTGGAATTAAATAACCTTACAAATTTGACCACTTTGGTGACTAACAAATTTAACATATATTTAATTCCAACCAAGTATAATTGAAATAATCATTAATTTGGAATTAAATAACCTTACAAATTTGACCACTTTGGTGACTAACAAATTCAACATACATTTAATTCCAATCAAGTATAATTGAAATATTCACTAATTTGGAATTAAATAACCTTACAAATTTGGTCACTTTGGTTACTAACAAATTCAACATACATTTAATTCCAACCAAATATATATGGCCTGCACATACTTATTGCTATTGGCACTTTATAACTATTTTATTAATTTCATTCCATGCCATAAAATAATATTTGCATTTATTTGTATTTTGCATTCAAACACGTTCAAGCAAATATATAGCATATGCATATATTTACTGTTACCAATAATTTCAAAACATTCACATTAATTTAATTAAAGAACATGAACTTTCAATCCTTTAATCACGTTTAATAATCATTTTCGGGGGAAAATGGCAAGTGAAATTGGAAATAGCAAACATAAGGTTGCAAATAGCAATTTCCAACATTTCCTATTCTTCCCTACAAATGTACCTGCACCGCAGCTTTTCAAAGAAGGAATGAAGAGGACCGGCGCATTCTCAAAAACATGAAACTTACTTTCTCCATAGAAATTAAAATTTGAAGGGATTGCCTTTTCAAAACATTGAAATTAAAAGCAACAGTACGTACGCCACACAACTTTTCAAATAATCTTTCTCCAAAACATAATTGCAATATTTTATTATTATTATAATACATAATTGTGATCTTCACTTCCAAACATGAATTTGAAGTACAACAAAAGGTCATTCTTGACTTTCTTTCTCCAAATTAGAATTTAACAATAATAAAATATTGTCAATAAAACAATACATGCAACGGAAAATAAAATCCCTAAATTTCATAAATAAGGTTGATACATAATTGGGAGAAATTAAATTATCTCTAAATTTCATAATTAGGGTTCATGCAGTTAGGAAAAATTAAATCATTCTTGGAGAATTATAAATTTCATAACACATGCTCTGATACCACATGTAAAAATTCTTAAGGGGTTTCCTAGACTATCAATTATAGGAAACAATAGGATTTTGAAACCTATGATTCGCACAAACAATCAATAAACAATAGATAATGATGTGTACTTTTCTCCATATGAAGACTTATACCTTTCTACATAGGAACTTTTCTCCGGTGCACCTTGATTCTTGAAAGAGGAGAGAAATAAGATTTCACTTCGTTTGACCTTTCTTTCTGTCTCTCTTCATTCGTGATGACTATGAGTGAGAGAACACTTTTATGTCAAGAAGGGGATCTTATTTCACGTTAATGGGTATTAAACTCCTTTTATAACCATTATTTCCATCAAATATAGCTCTAGAAACTTCTTCTATTAAGCCTAATTACAATTTAACCCTTAATAATTAATTATTTACTTATTAGTCTCTACATAAGTCACATGTCTTTCACATGAGACATTAATTCTAACATCATGAACATCTCTGCCAAGTATGATTCTACGAAGACACATTTTTTGGACTGATTTCAGTGTTCTTATTAACTAACTTTGTTGATTTTAGTTGATAATTTGAGAGTTATTCATATTAGAGCTTAGTTTATTTTTATCGGTTGGTAAAGTGAAGAAAAAATGAGAATGCATAAAAATTAAATAAATATAAGAGAAAATGGAAAACAAAAATAATTTTAAAAAAAACTTTTGTCTTTCTTTCCTTTTTTTTTAATCCAACCAAATTAAAAAAATTTGCATGAGTATTTATGTTTTCTCTCCTCTATTTTTCTCTTCAGTATACTGTAGTTCAAAGATATTATAAGTGAACACAACTTTCAACTTACTGTTGACAATGATAAAACAAAATTATTTATAACAATACTATTCTTATAGTATGACTTATCTTTTATATATATATATACAAAAGTATGACGCATATTATTATCACAAATAATTTTATTTTATTAAATATCCTATCATAATAGAAATTTTGCTCTATTAATTTAATTTATGACGCACCTGAAAATGTATATCTAACTAACACTATGTAAAGATCTTTAAGTTCTATGACAGCACCTTTAAGTTAATATAGAAATATGCACTATTAATCATCTATTATGAGATTTTTACATGGAATAAGCAGTAAGACAATTCTCAAAAGATATATAGATAACTTTTTCTAAGTTATTCACCCGTTATTTTTATTTTATGAAAGTTAACAATTAAAATGCATGTATGCTGTTAATATGAAATATAATGCTACGAAATATTAAAACCCCATTGCCGTTGGTTAGGCCAAAACCGAAATATCTGTTACACTCTCATTTAACTAATCATTAATTATGTGCATAATATCTTTTACAAAAATAATATTTAATATTTAATTTGGACACATGACTATTATATTGGTTTTTTTCCCGTAAATATACTCTCTATTCATCACTTTATAATTTAATTATCAATCTATATTATTTTGTATTTGTGTTTTAATTCACTCCAGCTTTAATTCACGTAAAACATGCGAGATCTAACAGCTGCAAAACTCAAATGAACGTGAATATTCTTTCTCCTTTTTGTTTTTTTTTTAATTTAAAATATTATAAAATATAAATATTATATTATATAATTTTTTAATTGGTTTTAAAATTATTTAATTATTAAATTAAATTTTATATTTTTTTTATTTTTTAAAGAAAATTATATTATTAAATATAATTATTTTTGTTTTATTATTTAATTTACTTAACATAATTTTTAGGTGAATATTTTTATTTAAAATCTGAATTTTCTAATATAATTATTTTTAATAAAATTATATTACTAAATATGATTAGTTTGTTTATGTCATTAGATTTAATTAGAAATGATAAGACTTTTTGTTTAACAATTTATTTATAGAAGAACATTATATTGCATTATCAATAAAATACTTAAACAATTATACTTTGCTAATAAAAAACCTAAGATGAAGATATGTTAGAACAATTATAAAGTGTGTGTAATTATATCCTGCACAACATATCTCAGATCATCATTAGTTTTGTGGTTTTTTTTCGTGAATACACATTCTCTTTTTTTTTTTCAACGTACATCCCTTTGTAATTTAATTTTCAATCTACACTACTTTGTACTTTATGTTTTGATTTACACCACTTTGCAAATGAATGTGGATAAAGAAATCTGACAGCTACAAACTCAAATGAACCTGAATACATTTTCTCTCCTTTTTGTTTTTCTAATTTAAAATATTATAAAATATAAATATTATATTATATAATTTTTTTAATTGGTTTTAAAATTACTTATTTGTTAAATTAAATTTTATAATTTTGTCTTTTTATTTTTTTAAAGAAAATGATATTATTAAATATAATTATTTTTGTTTTATTATTTAATTTACTTAACATATTTTTTAGGTAAATATATTTATTTAAAATCTGAATTTTCTAATATAATTATTTTTAATAAAATTATATTACTAAATATAATTAGTTTGTTTATGTCATTAGATTTAATTAAAAATGATAAGATTATCAACTTATTTATTGAAGAATATTATATTGCATTATCAATAAAATACTTAAATAATTACATTTGCCTAATGAAAAACTTAAGATGGAGACATGGTAGGTCAATTGTAAAGTGTCATAGTGTGTGTAATTGTATCCCACACAACATATTTCAGATCATCATTAGTTTTGTGGTTTTTTTTTTTTTTTGTGAATACACACTCTCTCTTATTTTTTTTTCCAATGTACACCACTTTGCAATTTAATTCCCAATCTACACTACTTTGGACTTTGTGCTTTGATTTACACCACTTTGCAAATGAACGTGACAAAAGAGATCGGACACCTACAAACTCAAATGAACGTTAATACACTCTCTTTTTTTGTTTTTTTAATTTAAAATATTATATAATATACATATTATATTATATAATTTTTTAATTGGTTTTAAAATTATTTATTTATTAAATTAAATTTTATAATTTTGTTTTTTTTATTAAATTTTTTTAAAGAAAAATATACAGAAAAAGAAAAATAAAAAATTGGATAAAATCAGAGTACAATTTTTTAGTTACATTGTATGTAATTTTGTAGTTAAATTTATGTGCGGTTGATATTTTTTGTTATGTTCGTTAATGAAAAAAATAAGAAAATTAGTCATTAGTATTAAAACAAATTAAAAAACACAATAAAAAAATAATTGATACATCTATCTTATACAATAGACATAAAATTTCAAAGTGTAATAACTGAGATGATAGTCGAAAATAATGAAACATATTCAAAAATACAATTACAACGCAAATATGACAAAACAAAGGTTTTTTTTTTCATAAATACACTCTCTCGCCTATTTATTTTTTTTCCGATATACACCACTTTGTAATTTAATTCTCAATCTATACTACTTTGGACTTTGCGCTTTGATTCACACCACTTTGCAAATGAACATGTCCAAAGAGATTTGACAGTTGCAAACTCAAACTC
This sequence comes from Glycine soja, assembly GCF_004193775.1. Lineage (NCBI taxonomy): Eukaryota > Viridiplantae > Streptophyta > Magnoliopsida > Fabales > Fabaceae > Glycine > Glycine soja. The sequence goes on from NC_041004.1 coordinate 34,150,414, forward strand.
AAATGAACGTGAAGACACTCTTTTTTCGTGAATACACTTTCTCTCTCCTATTTTTTCTCAATCTACACTACTTTGCAATTTAATTTCCAATATACACTATTTGGACTTTCTCTCTCATTTTTTTGTTTTTTTTTTAAATTTAAAATATTATAAAATATAAATATTATATTATACAATTTTTTTAATTGGTTTTAAAATTAATTATTTATTAAATTAAATTATATATTTTTTTTATTTTTTTGAAGAAAAAATATACAGATAAATAAAAATAAAAAAATTAGATAAAATTAGAGTACAATTTTTTAGTTACTTTGTATGTACTTTTGTAGTTAAATTTATGTGTTGTTGATATTTTTTTTGTTATGTTCGTTAATTAAAAAAAATAAAAAAAATAGTTAGTAGTATTAAAATAAACTAAAAAATACATTAAAAAAATAATTGATACATCTATCTTATAAATAGACATAAAATTCCAAAAAACAGTAACTACTATATTAAAAATATCTTTAAAAATATTTATTGAAAATATCTTTAAATAAAAATATATTAAAAATTTCTTTAAAAATATTTATTTAGTAGTTATTTTTTGCTTAAATAATAAGAATTGATATTTTTATTATTTATGTCTTGCATATATGAGAAAAGAAAAGATTAAAATATTCAAAAGATACTGATAATTACTAAATATGAGCTATTTTTGATAAAAAAAAATATATTAAAAATATCTTTAAAGATATTTAATTAGAAATTATTTTTTGGTGCCACCTGAATCAATCAATGTGGCGAGAATATGGACGAGATCAATGGGTCCTGATCCAAGGAGAAAGAGGACGAGAAAGGGTTATTCTGTTTTAACTCGCATTCCTAGTGAGATGTACGAAAAAGGAAATGAACCGAAAGTAGAAAAAATGTAAAATTTATAGGCAACATGGTCATAACAGACACAATTATCTTAACATATTTCCATCTTAAATTTTTCCTTGTAATTGTTTAAGTATTTTATTGATAATGCAATATAATGTTCTTCAATAAATAAGTTGTTAAACAAAAAGTCTTCTCATTTTTAATTAAATATAATGACATAAACAAACTAATTATATTTAGTAATATAATTTTATTAAAAATAATTATATTAGAAAATTCAGATTTTAAATAAAAATATTCATCTAAAAAATATGTTAAGTAAATTAAATAATAAAACAAAAATAATTATATTTAATAATATCATTTTCTTTTAAAAAATTTAAAAAATTATAAAATTTAATTTAATAAAAAAGTAATTTTAAAACCATTTAAAAAAATTATATAATATAATATTTATATTTTATAATATTTTAAACTAAAAAAAAAACCAAAAAGGAGAGAAAGTTCCAAGTAGTGTATATTGAAAATTAAATTGCAATGTAACGTAGATTGGGAAAAAGCAAGAGAAAAAATGTGTATTTACGAAAAAAAAAACCACTCTTTCCTTTTTTTTTTAATTTAAAATATTATAAAATATAAATATTATGTTATATAATTTTTTAATTGGTTTTAAAATTACTTATTTGTTAAATTAAATTATATATATATTTTTTATTTTTTTAAAAGAAAATGATATTATTAAATATAACTAAAAAATTATACTCTAATTTTATCCAATTTTTTATTTTTCTTTATTTGTATAATTTTCTTTAAAAAAATAAAAAACAAAATTATAAAATTTAATTTAATAAATAAGTAATTTTAAAACCAGTTAAAAAATATATATAATATAATATTTATATTTTATAATATTTTAAATTAAAAAAAAAAAAACAAAAAGGAGAGAGAGTATGTATTCACATTCATTTAATTTTGCGGATCTCTTTAACCACGCTCATTTGCAAAGTGATGTGAATCAAAGTATAAAATCCAAAATCGTATAGAGTGGAAATTAAAATGCAAAGTGGTATACACTAGAAAAAACGAGAAAGAGTGTATTCACGAAAAAAAAAAACCTATTATATATTTCACACTTGTAAGAGAAAGAAATAAAAGAGAAAAAAAAAGTGATGTGTATGATAAAAAAAAAACAGAAATAGTAAAAAATGATGACTGTTTAATACGAAGTTATAAAATTGTGGGATATCCAAATTATCATACCCTTTTTCAAGCAAGATGAACTTGGATAGCATGATACAGTGATGCTTTCTTTTGTGTCATTCTATTCGTGGCAGTGTAGTAAGGTCACTATTGACAAACTTTTATTTTGTAAGCTGGAAGGCAAAGTTCGGGGGACAAAAGATATAATTACTGTGATTGGTATAATTGGAGGGGAATCGGGGATGAGGTGTCTAGCCTTTGCTGGTTGCATTTGTGTAGTTTCTCAGCTTTGGGTTGTGGGGATGATTTTGCTGGCCTGGGTCAAGTACTCAAGTTGTTTTATAACAGTATATGAAGTAGGTGTAATTGGGTTTGGGTGCTCCTTGTACTCATTTAATAGTATTTTTTTTTATTATTTTCTCATACAAAAAGTATACCAACCTTTTTCTTTAATGATATATGGAGATCCATACAACATCCAATTGATATCATTTATTTTTCTCTATGCTTATCATATCATATCATCAATATATATACATATAATTATATGCTTGTCTTTTTCTCTCTTCGGATAGAGATTAGATTTGAGTATCCATGACACATTAGCAAAACAAGAGGAGCCAGAGGATTGAGGGCTCCTACTAAATGACAAAATTTAAATTGGAGGTGCCAATCATGATGGTACGTCCTAAATTCTATTGAGCAAAAGTTTTTCATGTTTACATATTTATTTTGCTAAAAAAATCACTTATTTTAGTCAAAAATTCATATTTCTAACACAACTCTTGACTTTGCACGTGTCTCTCTATCGACAATTTTTTTTCTCAATAAATACAAAGTGTCCTCCTAGCTACTCTTAACTAGGATTAAACTAATGGGAAGAGTTCACGATGGTTCATGGTTCAGTTCAACTATCATACTAGCTAGTAGCATGCTAACAAGTTAACAACTCAGGATTCATTGCATTAGTTGCATTGATGAGATTACATTCATCATTAACATATTGTTTATTCACTAATTAATACAGCGGTAAGACCCGTAAAAATATAATAATAAAAGAAAAGAAAAATGAAAAAAGAAAGAAGAAAGTAAACGTAAAAGAAAAAAAACAACAATAAAAAAATAATAATGAAAGAAAAAAAGAAAACGTTAAAAGAAAATAAAAAAGAGAAGAAGACGCGTAAAAAAAAGAGAGAAGAAAAGGAAAAGAAAAGAAAACAAAACAAAAAATAAAGAAACGAAAAAAATAAAAAGATAAGAAAAAAAAGAAAAGAAATAAAATAAAGAGGAAGAAAAGTATTAAAAAAATAACAAAAGAAAAAGAAAAAAAAAAAGAAGAACAATATTGGGCTCTTAAAGAGAGCCCGTTAGGTCAAGAGGATAGAGCGGCATAAAAAAGGAAAATAAGGTGCGTCATTTTCTGCGAGACAACTAGAGTTTTCCAACCTCTTACGTAATCGAGCCAAGTTGTCTTAACTCGGTTCCAACCCAACCCTAACAAAATATAAAAAAAAAACAAAAAGGATTATTGTTTAAACCCAAATTGTTAATACATACACCCTTTCCTATTTTGGACTTAGTCCATTTTTGCAAAATCTGATATTAAATAGAAACATTATTTATACTCCATTTTTCATACATGTACCCCTTGAAAGAGTTACAGTAACCAAAACAGAGAAATAAACTCAGAATTGGCGTCTTCTCAAAGGTTATATATCTAGTAAACTTCTCCTCACATCACCTTTCTCAAAGCTCACCCCTGAGTCCCGCAACTTTGTGGCGGTTCTCAGAACATGACGAGCATAACCACTCTTGACCGCAATACCAACGGGAAGGTAATCGAACCTTATCAAATCAGTGAAGTGTTTTGTTGACTTGGAAGAACTGCGGTGTGAACCAGAGAAAAATTGCTTCTTGTATTTAATAGAATAAAACATCTGGGTATTATAGAATGCAAAGTACTCGATGGCAAGATCAACAAACCCTGCAGTTTGTTTTTCCATTTTCATGTAATCAGGGACAACATCATCGTAGAGTTTCTCAAGCACAAAGAAGGGTATTTGATCCTCTAGAAGGATCTAGTCCTTGGTGATGCTTCTGCTGAGCCATGGATGTATCAAGATCATATCCTCTCGAAAGGATTCGGTTTGGTTCACACCTCGCTCGTGCTTGAAAATGATCGATTTCAACAGGTAGTTTCTGAAGAAAAGCCCATGATGAAAACAACATCCAACAACATCATGTCCACAAATCTCTCTTTGGCAATGTCAGGGAACTTCTCTGCGTAGCATTGCCGAATTTTTTCCATTTCAGTCTCATGGTAGTGTTTGTAAGCATTCATGGTTTGCACGTTTGAGACGCACTTTCAGAAGAAAAAAAAAGTATGTTACCTTGTACTCTTGCATTTTCTCTAGTTCTTGTTTTCCGAGGTGAATTGGGCCTATTGAGATGCACTGAGGAGTATAGGCATCCTCCTTCACCTTTCGGAGATTCTTAGGAGCCTTGTAGATGGTGTGCTTAGACAAACTTGGCGCTTCTAGGACTTCAATGTGGATCACATGTTTCACCATCTTAGTCATTTCTTCAGAAAGAGGAAGATATTCTCGGTAGCATGTGGCATTGTTAAGCAACCCAACTTCAAATTCAACTTCCTTTAATTCAGAAAACAATCACTTCTTTCATTAGCGATTCAATTAAGAAACAAACTATTGTAATCTTTATTTTTATCTACAAATGTTAATGATTAGTATTGATAGTTTTTCCCGTGACCGCACAATGTGCATACCGTGTTTATGAATAAAAAAAAGGCAGCACTACGTTTAACATGTACAAGCATCATAAAATTCATTAATGTTTTGTTTGCATTTTTTTCATTCAGAAAAAAAAAACAACACAAAAAACTAACAGGTGATATTTTGTTTGCATTTGATTTCCATTCCAAATTTTGTGATACGATTCCTCTAAAAAATTCCACGCATCTAAAAAGTTCTCGGAGACTTATTTTTTACAAGGTTTGAATCTCATTTTCAAAGTCCAATTTGAATCTAGTTTTTTTTTTTAATTAATCCAAACCACTATAACAAGAATCCCTTAGGGTTTTTTAACAGCAATACTAACTTGTTATATTATAAAACGCGTGAAAAGAAAGAAAAATATGCTGTAGTCTTGTATCAATGCTTTATTTATCAAAGAAACAGATTTGCTGTAGTTTGGTTAATTCTAGCTACAAAACTTAAAATCATAAACCTGACTTTCCTTTATCCTGTGCAACATTTTCAGCTTTTTACACCTTCACTCTACCAACATATATCTCAAGGGAAATCGGTTGCCAAACATTCTGAAAACAAGTATCAGTTTCCCAAATGGCCTAGTACCACTTGCATTTATAGGACTTACTGAGAAATTTATTTTTGAAAATTAAAGCATTTTCTGACAGAAGTGAATAGTGTGTCCCAACAAATATATAGCAAATCAATTATGTTTCTTAGAGAACTTGCAAAAACAAAACATACAATAAATCACCAAAGAGCAAGAAGTGGACACTATGATTAAAATACCAAAAAGATAAAAGAAGAAAAAAAGAAGTTGGAAACAAAATAAGAATGGACGCAGTTCTGAACCTGCTGGTCGGGAGAAATTGGAGAGTTTAAGGTTTCTCTTTAATAGAAGTTACCTTACTCCATGTCTCTGTTTTTATGTTGTCCAAATTTATGGAATGACGGATTATTATATTCTACAGTTTTTTTCATCTGCAATCTATGCCATTCATAAATATTTCTTATTTCAATAAAAAATTAATAAGAAAACATAATTTATTTAGAAAAAAAGTTGACGGTGAAAGACTGAGCTGTACCCTGCAATTATTTTTCCAAGTGGAGTTCATTTTGACTGACGAAAGCTAGACTTCATAGTTCATGCCAATGGAAATCATTTATGAGTAGACAGCTATTATGCCATGCTATTTAATTAATGGTATAAATATATTTATGATCCATATAATTTATTCAATTTTTTGTATTAGTCCCCTTAATTTTTTAAAACCAAAATATTTTTTCACCGTGAAATTATGTATATTTATACTACTCTTTGTTTTACACAACTTATAATATTTTTTAAAATTTTAAATATGTTTTAGGTTTTTGATAAATGAACAATTTTTATTTTGAGTCTTTAATAAAAAATTTTGTTACACTAAATTTTTGTTTTAAATTTTTTTTACCAATTAAAAGATGACATGAAAACATATCTTTTCAATATATATCACCAATCGAAACAATAAAATACAAACACAAAATTGATAAGCATCTGAACATAAATATAAACGTTCCAAACAACGCACAAAATATACAACAACAATACCTATAAATATAGTCATACTAGCTAGGGCGACAAATATATTATACAATCTTAATTATATTATCATGCATATCAATAGATACTACGTCAAGTGCATATATGATAACCAACGACGACAATAATAGTAACGATTTATTTTTTTAATTAAGTGATATTTGAATCTTAATTAATCCTTAAATATAAAATAAATTATGTCAGAAAAAGAATATATATCTTATGTGTATTCATGATCGTCGATGAAAATTAGTCACCACTTTTAAAGATTACTTTATATCAATATTATGTCAGAATAAAAAAAATACATAGGAGACAATAATTGTATCATGTCAATGTGAATAAAGTTAAATGTCCATGTATAAGATTTACACTATTTTATAGAGTTAAAAACTTTTTATTTGAGCAATCAATCGATTATATATGTTCCTTACAACATAATAAAAATATCAACAAGGGCCTCTAGTAAGAAATCACGAGATATGCTAAACCATTCGGCAGACACGCTAAACTCTATCTGATGGGAGCAAAAGTGACTCCATTAAGAAGGCTTTGTTATGAGTTGGAATTGAGCTTTCTCATCCTTTGGCAAAACAGCATTTGTGATTTTCGGTGTTGAGGCAGAACTATGGTCTTTCGGTCCTGGCACTTTTTATTTTTAATTTACATGGTCCTCTAGAGATTAGTGCATGATTGCTTTTGTGGGGGCTTAGGCCCTTCCATCCAAATAATAATAAAGGCAGGATGAGATATCCAAATGTGATAAAAGAGGGGAGAGAAATGGAGAAAAAGGGAAATTAAAATAAAGAAAGGTGAAAAGGGACAATAACAATACGACAATTTCTAGCTAGTGGAAACAGATATTCAGGTCATGCAAGGATTCCTATAAATTATGACTCATCTCTCTAATGGATCAGCATCAACGAAAACATGAAAAATTGCTAGATTCCTAAGTTGAAATAATAAAAATGTACTTCGATTATCAAAATATTAACGAGCCATTAGTTAACAAATTCTTCTATTTAAGTTTTACCAGTATTGATTATATTTTTGTTCACATTTTTTGGTTCTTCAAAATATATTGTCTTACCTATCTAATGCATAAAAAGCCTTACTAGGGATCATTAAAATAATAAAAATGTTAATTAATAATATTATTCTTTAAAATACACTCATCTTTATACAAAAATATGACGTCTGTAATATAGATTAGCATCAAGCCATCAACGCCATCTACAGTAAAATTAATTAAATATCCTAACATAACAGCTAGTTCAGCAATGATAAAGTTGAAAAGGTTGATCCATATTAATAATTTAAATTACTATGCATATTTTTTAAAATTTTAAGGCTTCATGAGACAAATGAAAAATATAATCACGTTAGTCTGGCTAGAGACGGATCTAGAATTCTAGAAATTTACAAGAGTTGAGTTTCAGTTGACTGGAATTTGTGATTTGTTTGCCATTGGTCATGTAATGTTAACAATCATTACATCTGTATTGAATTTGTAAATATAAAGGTACTAATGGCAGACAGATTAACCAAGTCTCAAGATGAATAAAATGTCGATGACTATCTAAGAAAAGGCCAAGCTACAACTAATGTGTTAAATTAACTAGATGATTTTAATGCGCCAAAATCCTCATACACCGCAAGATAGAAATTTTAAGTACAAATGATTAGATGAATTTAGAAGAACAATCCACCTCAATAAGAAGAAAAATGTAACCTAAAAAACACCAACTAATGTCCTTTACCCCCTCCCCGGTCCCCATTAACAACGGAAAAGTCCAATCACAAAAGTTAGTCCATGCAATCAAATAATAACATTGAAATGTAGAACATCCTCCTCCAACACCATGAGTAATATTTACTATCATGTATAAAAAAATATGCATTTTTTTTATTATCAAATCTTAACTCTCTTAAATTAATTACATTTCAAAATAATTTTTATAATTTTCTTATCTTTCATAATTGTAAGTTATGTTATAAAATATTTCTTTTACATTTTATTTTCCTAAATTTACTCTTTTTCCGACTAAAGCTGAACTAGCTATATTATTTATGAATTTATTTGAATTAAATAATTTTATTCCTTTTAAATTTTTTAATAATGTTTTTCATTTATATATTTTAATAGTATTTTAGTTTAAAATATCAATAAAATATATGCATATTTTCATATTAAGAAATGAAGAATTAATAAAGAACAGAAAAAACAACTCAAAAAAATTTGACCATTTAAAGAAGATTGTTATGTAGGCGAGTTTTCTCAATATACTATTATATCAAGTTGTTTTTACACCTATAAATAGCTATTAGAGTTGCCTAATAGTTTGTATAGTTACACAACTTGGTCAATGCTTATCAAATTTTCTTTAAACCATTATTCTGTAAATTCAAAAATATATTGCATATCCAACAAAAAGAGGCAATCAACAATTATGTATTGATTTGGCATTTAGCTATGGTAGATATAGTTATTGAACCATCTACTGTATATAAAAGCAATAGCTTTGCGTACACATAAATTTACTTTTTAAAATTTCAACAATTATATAGTGTATCGAAAACCCAATCTTCGTCATGGCCATCCCTTCAAGTTTTTCTTTTATGGTATGCAATTTTTATCGCCGATGTTTCAATACTTTGTCTTTTTATTTCATTCTTACTTTAGTTTGCCTATTTTAAAGCATTTGTTTGAATTATCTACAAGATTACCAAAAAGAATGACATTGCAAATATTTTTCATTATTAATTACTTAATACCTAATGATTTATGTACTGGTTAATATGAACATTATCTCTAAAGTAATGATACTTTCATTATCAATATTAATAGTGGTTATCTATTGCACAACATACTTAATTTGCCTAGAGTCTGAAAATCATATCAAATCGACTAGTTTTGTGTCTAAAAGTTTTCAAGTGGGATTAGGAAACAGGGCATCAAAGGCAATTTACGATATTGAGTTTCCAAAAAGGTCATATTGAGGTCAAGAGTTTTGATGATGAACTAGTTGATGAAGATGGGAATTTTGTACCTTTGTACGAAACTTATCTTCACCATTGGTTTGTAATAAAATACAACAAATTAATGTTACCATACTACTAGAAAATATAGATTTAACATCGGTTTTTGATAAAACCGATGTTAACATAAATGCGGTGGCATAATTATAAAAAATGTGTATACGTTAACATCAACTTTCAGAAAATCGATATAAGTTAACATCGTTTTCTTCTAGAAAATCGATGCTAACGTTAACATCATCTAGTTAACATCGTTTTTATTTATTTATTGAAAACCGATGTTGAACCTACATTTAAAAATATTAGAACACGAGTCCTATTTTCCTCACGCTCTCTTCTTCTTCGTCTAAGCTTTGTCTTCGTGAGTCTATCCCTCTCTACAACCTTATCGCCATCGGGCATGACACCTCGCCACCGTACACAGGTATTTATCTACAACCTTATTTTTCACGACTCTGTGTTCTCTGCAGCTTTTCGCGACTCTGGGTTTGGCTCACCTCGATCGCATGGATGAGATTTTACCAACTGCCATGGCAACGGAGTGGCCGATGGCTGGGCTTTTCTCCTTTTACAAGGGAAAAGTCCTTGTGAATGTCAATGTTGCTTCTCAAAACCCATGTCATGTTGTGTTTGTTACTTCTTCTTTTTTCCCTGGTTGTGCCTTCTAATGAATTTAAAGCTTTGATATTTTCATCTTTTCTATTGTTTTCAATAACTACTCTCACTTCTAATGTCTTAAACGTTAAGAATATTTATAATATATGTTTGGGATTGACACAACGGCTTGAACAACTCCAAGTATAAAGACCAAGGTTTGTTTGTATTATTGTGTATTGTTTGTTTCATTCACTATGTATTGATAGTCAGATCTCGACTTGGATCACGAATCAGGCATTGTTAGCATTTAGACATACTAGCCTTTTTTTTAAAAAAATTTGATTACTTGTTTGTTATTTTCCATGTTTTGCATTTTGTAGTGATCAAAATGTTGTTTTAATTAGGGTACTTAATTAATGTCTTTAAAACCCTTTGAATGTTCCAAACAGTCATGCAATGACTTTGAGTTTCTACTGCCTTTGATGCATATCTGATATAGAAAAGAAGCTAAGCAATTTCAATGACATAGTATGTTGGCCTTATCATTTGCATAACATTCTTCCTGCTGTAGTATAATTGTACAATAATACCAATTGGGTTTTATACTGTTATGTGGGTGAAAACAACTGAAATGAGAAGTTTCCTCTTCTGCAAAATCAAAAAAATTGTAAATTCTGAATATAAGACAGGTGGAAGTGTATAGAAGACAAATATAATTTTTTTGCACTTCTTTAGTCTTAACATTGTAGAAAATCATAGAGACCATTTTTTGCCATGGAACAACACATTGTAACGTTTAGTAATATATGAAAATACAATTCTCCCATACTTACTATAGGTTTTAGTTGCAGAAGCAGCCTAGACGATGGGAGCATCATGTACCTTTATACTTCATATACAATAGTCAATATTTCTAAGGAATGAAGCCCCAAAGAAGTATCATAAGTTCATAATTTTTTTTTCAAAACATGAAAGGAGTAGATTCTGATTGGGGACAGAAGAAACAAATGTAAAATGTTGAGGTTTAGTGATTTCAAGAATGGAAGTGAATGAAACTTAAAATATTGTAAAATATTTACAATCCATGTTGAGGTTTAGTGATTTCAAAACTCACCAGTTGTTGTTGTGTCTAACACCTTCATTGCTATTCTTATGTTATTTGAGAGAACTCCTTTGTAAACCTGTCCAAATTGATCCGAACTAACTAGGCTTGAAGCACTAAAGCTTCTTGTGGCCTCAATAAGTTGTGTATATAAAATTCTAGGGTACTTGAGCTCTTTTGTTTCCTCATCTTCATCCTCAAAATCCCCTTTGCTAACTATTGTGTATTGCATTCTTTCTTTTTGACCTTTTTATTATGGGGAACCCCACCATGCACAAACACAACAAGGGGTTGTCAAATAGTAACACAACAAGTGGCTCCCAGTTTGCCCACAAGTGACTCATCTTTAACCAAATTGACTAACATTCGTTAGCATGCAAATAGAATTTGATTACAGAACAATAATAAACCAGTCACTAACTACACAAATTCATCATCCCATCACTCATTTGGTGCATTAGATTGAGACTTTCTCCTTTTCTGCAATAGCATGAAATAAGTTAAACGTGCCATCACATATTCTATTGCTCGTTCAATTCCAATTCTAATTCAAATATTTAATTTGTAGGCAGTATTTGTGTTCTTGTTTGCATCATCATCATGACATTCGTTGTTGAAGATTATAGTGATCATCATCACAGGTACCAAAGTTTTTTTAGAAACTTTTGATGCTAATTATTGTTACCAATGCTTTTCAATGTTGTTGTCTGTGATTAATGACTAGTGCTTTGTATACAAGTTTTGTTCATCATCAGTGAATCTTAGATTCCCGTTTGATATTGAATACAATGATTCTTGCAGACAGTTTGTATTAATCATTGTATTGAATCTTGAATTGTCCGTTTGGACAGTTTGGGAAGAGTCATTTTTTATGGTAGATTCATGCGTTAAGGTTAAGATGATTTTGTTGAATTTGATGAAATTTCGGTACAATGCATTTCTAGTTGTTCTTTGAGTGCATACTTGATTGTCAGGAAATTAATCTCATCGCTTTCATGTCGTGTACTTGGAGATCAATGCAAAATGCTGCCGAAATTTTGTCAAATTTAACAAAAGAGACTTAACCTTGACATTTGCATCTACCATAAAAATATGTCTTCTTGAATGGGATAGGGCCACAACTTTAATAAAAAAAAATGAGATTTTCATGCATCGAATAACTTTGTGAGTATCAAGGAGTTATTATTTAGATGGATCGAAGTTGGATGAACGAAAGTCACATGAGCCCTGCATATGAGGAAGGCATGGAAGAGTTCTTGCAATTTACTTCTAAAAGAAGTTGACCGGATGAGGACGAAAAATATTTGTGTCCTTGTATAAATTGTTTGAACAGGAAAAGACAAATACTGGACGACAGACGAGAGCATCTGTTATGTGATGGGATTAAGAAGAATTATACCATGTGGATATGGTATGGTGAATTGACAGACATGCAGAGTGGGTCCTAATCTGAATTGTTTGATGCAAAAATGGGAGATCGCTTAGATGATATGATTGGTGACCTTGGACAAGAGTCTTTTCAGCAAGCACATGCCCTTATGTATGATACATTGCAAACTGATTCAAAGAAGCCTTTATATCCGGGGTGCAAGAATTTCTTGATGTTGTTGTCAGTAGTGTTAAGTCTAGTTAATGTGAAGGCCAGATATGGGTGGAGTGACAAAAGCTTTAGTTCACTGCTTCAAGTAATGCATAATATGCTTTCAGAGAAAAACAGGTTGCCAAAAAGTTACTATCCGGCCAAGAAGATACCATGTCTGATGGGTATGAAGTATCAAAAGATTTATGCTTGCCCTAATGATTGTACACTGTACAGACATGAGTTTCAAGAAATGCACAAATGCCCTAGGTGTGGGGTATCATGGTACAAAGTGAAGGATGATGACGAGTGTAGTAGTGACGAAAACTCAAAGAAGGCCCCCTAACGAAAGTGTTGTGGTATCTTCCCATCATTCCAAGGTTTAAGAGTATGTTTGCTAATGGAGACGATGCAAAAGACCTTACATGGCTTGCAAATGGGAGAAACTGCGATGGAATGCTTCATCATCTGGCTAATTCCTCCCAGTGGAAGAAGATTGATCGTTTGTATCCAGATTTCGGCAAAGAGGCAAGAAATCTTAGGCTTGGACTAGTCATTGATGGAATGAATCCATATGGCAGTTTAAGCACTCAACACAGTTCATGACCAGTTTTGCTAGTAATTTACAATTTGCTTCCTTGGTTGTGCATGAAGCGAAAATACATGATATTGTCTATGATGATATTGGGCATAAGACAGCCAGGAAATGACATCGATGTTTATCTCAGTCCCTTGATTGAAGACTTGAAAAAGTTGTGGGACGAGGGGATTTTAGTGTTTGATGGGTTTTGAAATGAGACTTTCCATTTGTGTGCAATGCTTTTTTGTACCATTAATGAATTTCCAGCATATGGGAATTTGAGCGGGTACAATGTTAAGGGCCATCGTGCATGCCTCATCTGTGAAGAACACATAAGCTACATACAACTGAAACATAGTAAAAAAAAACAATATACACTAGGCATCAACGATTTCTGAAACCTCATCACCCTTACTAGCGATTGAAAAAAGCATTTAATGGAAGTCAAGAGCATGAAAGTGCGTCGATACTGTTAACTGGTGACCAGGTCTTTCAACGGGTTCAAGACCTGAATTCAATATTTGGAAAGACCCAAAAGAAGGAAAAAAATAAGACTTGCATATGGAAAAAAAAGGTCAATTTTGTTTGATCTTCCTTACTGGTCTGATCTAGATGTTAGACATTGCATTGATGTTATGCATGTAGAGAAAAATGTATGTGATAGTGTCATTGGGATGCTCCTTAACATTCAATGCAAGATGAAAGATGGTTTGAATACTAGTCAAGATCTAGCAGAGATGGGTATACGAGTGCAGTTACATCTAATGTCTGATGGTAAAAAATATACTTGCCTCTAGCTTGTCATACTTTGTCAAGAAAGGAGAGGATGAGTTTTTGTCAGTGTCTACGCCGTGTCAAAGTCCCACAAGGATACTCTTCAAATATTAAGAGCCTTGTGCAGTTGAAAGATCTTAATTTGGTAAGCTTAAAGTCTCACGATTGCCACGCCTTGACGCAACAATTGTTAGTTGTGGCCTGATAATTGATATGCTTACATAATTTGAATATTTAAATCACATACCAATTATATAATTTTCCTCTCTTTTATTGTTTCTTTTGTGTTAGAATATTAGGAATTTAGCTTCTTCTGAGTTTTTGTCCAATAGATGCTAAAGTTAGCTAATTTACAGTGTTTCAGAGTGTATTTTTTGTAAAATTACACAGTAGGAGGTCTGGAAGAGGGTTGAAGAACGGGAGCTGTAACATCCCATTTTTCGTAAATAAATTAATAAGGTTTTTTTAGTTAAAAAATATATTTTTAGAAAAATGTTGAGATTTTTAGAATAAAATAAATAAGGAGAAATAATATTATTAATTAAAATAATGGTTTAAGGAAAAAAGAAGGAAATATATTTGATTTATTCATTTGATAGGAAATAAAATAGAGTATTTGTTTATAAAATAATAAACAAAAAAATAGAGTAAATAATAAGTTGTGAGTAGCCTAACTATAAATAAAGGCATCTTAGGTGAGTTTTCATACTAACGATACACTCTATGCCTCCTCTTCCTCTCAATTTCGTTTTCCCTTCTCCCAAAATCCTATTTTTTCCCGCATACCACCAAACCTGCCTCAGAAAAATGACGCTCTCGGACTCATTCACCATTGGATCGTCGTGAAATTTGAGCACCAAGTTCAAAACTCATTTCCTAACATTCTCACCATTGGGAATTACAAAAACATGTTGTAGTTGAGAGAAATACTCATTGCATCATAGCTTTTTCTTTTCTCACAGAAACTCAAAATTGTCTCAGTAAAACTACGATCCTAGATTTTTTTAACCGTTGGATTGTCGTGAAATTTTGATATGTGGTTAGAGACTTGATTCTGCACATCTTAACCGTTGCGATTTGCACAATAATGTCTCTGTAGGGAGAAATACTCATCGCACGTAGATAGTGGAATGAAGACTTCAACCTCTTCTCCTTCTCTCTAATGCTTGGAAACCCTATAAGAGCAATCAGAGGAAAAGCTTGAGGAATCTCAGGAAACCACTAGAGATGTTGCTATCGCTGTAACAATACACACATGAATCCGCTTAGAGGTAAGGAATGAGTTTATCGCAATTGGGGTTAGAATGAACATGTGTAGGGATCCTTAGAGAATTAAATTGGGTTTATTTTGGGATGTTTGCTGAATTTTTCCTTTATGATTATTAATACAATATTGATGTCCTAATGTGAATTGGTTGATAAAATTGAGTTCTCTTGGTGTTTTCATTTTTCATACCTATGATTTTGATTAATTGATTTTGATATAATTGTGCGAAATTATTTGAGGGATTTTACTTCCCATGTTGTGATAAACCTTTTGTATAAATTTTTATATTGAGATTACGAAATTGTGATTCAAATCGTGAGTATGTGATAAATTGAACCTGTGATGAAAGGTGAAATACATGTGTATTAAGATGTGCGTATTGAGTTGTGAGCTATGAATTGTGTAATCACACAATTATAAGACCCTTTAAGGGTGACGAGTATTGTGATGAGATCCACTGTGAGAATCCGACAAGTTTAATTACAAGCGTGACAAGTTAAAATGATTTTGAAAACAATTGAGTAGCTGTGTGTATTGCATAGTTCATAGGTAAAGTGTATATGATTCATGAGGTGTGATAACATGCTACTATGGGATTATACCATTGTGATTGAGACTGAATATATGTGATAAATTGAGTATGTATTGACTCGTAATATATATGTGCATTGAGATGTTGTAGGCATTGAGTTGTGAGCTATGAATTGTACAATCACACGACTATAGAAGAGTTAATGCTAAAACCCTTTAAGGACGACGCGTATTGTGATGAGAACCACTGTGGGGACCTGACGAGTTTAATCACAAGCGCGGCAAGATAAAACTATTTTGTGAACAATTGAGGAGTCGTGTGTTTTGTACAATTCATATATAGAGTCTATGTGCTAAAATATTTTCTGGGTTGGAGCTGAATCAGGAGGGAGAGGCCCTGAAGGACCCTTCGGAGTGTAGGCCTTGGGGGTAAATACACTCGGTTTGAGTGCTCCTTTAAGCTTGTGCCGATGCCACATGGTTGGAGAATTCTCGCAAAACAACGTGACCCTGACTGGTCTCCCTATGATTTTACCTAGTGAAAGTGACTTGACTTACTAGTGTGTGGTTTGTCTTGTCATGTACTCCTAGGCACCCGACGAGGTATTTCACTGACGTGGTACCACATTGCATATAGGATTGAGTCTTAGTGTATGTGTTGCATAACACTTGTGTATTGATCGATATTGATTGACTTGGTGATATTGTGTTTTGATCCTTGAGTACGTGAATGTTGTGAAAATGAATGAGATGTGTTGTGTTGTGATGTGATGTTGGGCGACAAAGTGGTGAAATGATGTGAGCTATGTTGCATAATGCTTATGTATTTATTGATATTGATTGACTTGGTGATATTGTGTTTTGATTCTTGAGTAAGTGAATGTTGTGAAAATAAATGAGACGTGTTGTGTTGTGATGTGATGTTGGGCGACAAAGTGGTGAAATGATGTGAGCTATGTTGCATAACGCTTGTGTATTGATCGATATTGATTGACTTGATGATATTGCGTTTTGATCCTTGAGTACGTGAATGTTGTAAAAATGAATGAGGCGTATTGTGTTGTGATGTGATGTTGGGCGACAAAGTGATGAAATGACATGAGCTATGTTTAAGTAAGTTTTATTTTGTTTATATGATATTTATATCTACATGTTGTCTTGTTTCTCTTCATTAGTTAGGAATGTGATAACTCACTTCTCGTGTGTTGTTCGTGTTTGGATCCTGTGATGATCTCGAACTTTGTGTTCGTGGAAGCAAATGACTAAGTGAATTGCTTTAAGGAACCTCGTGCTGAAGAACGTCAGGACACAATGCTCTGATAGGATGTGACATTGGGGCATGAGTTTTGTTTAATTACATGATGTTTTGAGCAAAAAAAAAATGTTTCTGACAAGTTTATCAGGTAATAATGAAGTGAATGTGAGTCTTTTACCCTTTTGAAAATATTTTATTTAAATGTTTTTTAAGAACTTTTAATTAATTATGATTTCTTATTTCTTTTATTATTAGTACATATATGTGTGGGGTAGAGGGCGTCACAGGAGCAGCACGCTCAGCACGTCAACAACCGCTCAGCGCGAGGAGCCAACTTGGAGGCTAGGCATAGCCCGAATCTGGCGGCTTAGTGCGCATTTGTGCCTTAGCCTGCACCTTGCGGCTTAGCGCACGGTCAATGTCAAAAAACATGATTGTGTTGTGTTTTAAAGGAAAAAGAAGGGAAAAATCAGGGAGTTCTTTTGGGGGACCAAAATAAGAAGTTAGGGCACAAGAGAAGAGGGAGAACCCATTCACTTGGGGAACCTTTCCTCCATTTTCTTCCACACCTATTGTTTTCTTTTCGTATTAGTAAGCCTCTTATGACAATGAGAGGCTAAATCACCCATTGTTGGTAGGCATGGCAACAAGGTCCAAATTCATGGGGCCCGCCCCGATTTTGACAAGGAAAACCCGAGTTGACTGGGATTGGAGTCGGGTTTTCCCTGATAGGCAAAGTCAGGTTCGGGGTCGGGGATGAGAT
Source organism: Glycine soja (assembly GCF_004193775.1). Taxonomy (NCBI): domain Eukaryota; kingdom Viridiplantae; phylum Streptophyta; class Magnoliopsida; order Fabales; family Fabaceae; genus Glycine; species Glycine soja. The sequence goes on from NC_041004.1 coordinate 34,168,315, forward strand.
TATTAATACCCGCCCCAAACCCGCCCCACTAATAATTAATTTTAAAAAAATATCATTACATATATATAACACATTAAAACATGAAACTATTAGATTGAATTTTATGCTATTGTTGGATTGGATTTTATGTTGTCATGTACAATCTAAAAATATGTTATAGTTGTTATTTAAAATTATATTTTTCATTTTATGAAAAATTATATTTTTTTAATAAAATTTTATAAATATGTCGGGGGCGGGGCGGGGAAAAGCCGACCCCGTCGGGGACGGGGATGGGGTAAATATACACCCCCGTTGGGTTTTGGGAGCGGGGGCGGGGAGGGAAATGGGGAGTCGGGTAAGCAAAACCCGACCTCGACCCGCCTTGTTGCCATGCCTAATTGTTGGGAGCTCAACAACCAAACACTCTTGATGTAATGACTCTAAATATCTCTTTAATGTTATTTTGATATTATTGTCTCTTTTATGTGCTTAATATCATGTTTATGGCTTGATCATTTATGCTTATGTAGTGTTATAGGGTTTATGCATTGGAAAATGTTTATCTCCTAAGAACTTGAAAAGAGCATCTAGGTAATCCATGTCAGTGGTATTATTTTGCCTTATTTATGCATCTTTATTCTTAAAGCAAATTATTTGATATAGCTTTTAAGGAATTAGAGTGAAATTAGGTAACTTAGGCTCTTTCACATGAGGGATCATGGTTAGGGTATGTTAGTGGATGAAGGTAATAATCGAAATAAAGTTAAATAGTGAAAAACCCTTAATGTTGCATCAAGAGTAGTTTTGGTAGGCTGAGTCTCAACATGCTCCGTAATTCTACTTCAACCGACAACTCACCCCCTGAGTGTTTGTATTCTATCTCTTTAATGTGCTCTGCTTAAGTATCTTCATTTATGTCAAATTTTATATTCCATATCCTTATTTTTCTAATATTAAATTTAGTTCATTGATTGCTTAAAATTGGACATATACAAACTCTGAGTACAATCAAAGTCCCTATGGACTCGACACTTGGTCTTACCGTTTTAAATTACTACTTGGACAAATTGGTGCACTTGCCAATCGGTTAACAAGTTTTTGGCGCCGTTGTTGGGGACTTTGTTTTTTGTACTTGGTTGTTGCATATTCCAATTTTAAAGCAATTAGTTTTATCTTTTAAATTTTTATTTTTTATTTTTTCAAAAAAAAAATTTCTTGTGAGTCTATGCTTACAGGGTTGAACCTCCAAAGAACTTGATCCATGGGAGACATTTTAAAGATGGAAGATCTTTTTAAGAGGTGAACTCAGTATCTTGATAGCACACGATCAAGGGCCAATCATCCACCACCGGTAAATTGTGATTTTTGTAGAGGAGAGCATTGCAATGACAACGGTTATCTCTATTCCCTAAAAAATTCTTGGTGGAAACAGGAGTTACACCCTTACAATCAATATGAAGAAGAAAGAACTCTTAATCTTGAGAGTGTGTTCACGGAATTCACGGCATACCACGCTAGCTCTACAACCAATCAAAACTCAATGCAAAACGAGGACATTCGTGTTGGCACGAGCTACTCCATGGAAAATTATCAGTGGGAGAAAGAGTTACAACCCTACAATCAATATGAAGAAGAAAGAAGTTCTAATATGGATAATTTGTTAATGCAATTCAAGGAAACAACTGAATCTACTCAACGGGCATTTAAAAGTCTAGAAATTGAAGTTGGTAAGCTAGCGGAAGAAGTGGCTAAAACTTTGTAGAGGTTGAAGCTCATGAGGAAAGCCTTGTAGAAGAGCATGATTCAAGAGAAAAAGATGAAGAAAAAAAATGAGGAGAAAGCAAAACAATGGGAGAAGTTCTCACAAGTAGAAATTCAACAAGAAAGTATTCTCCGAGTCAATATCCCTCCTCACCAATTGATTGGCAAGGAAGAAAGGCATGAAGAATGTGATAAATCTTAAAGTGCCATTTTCTCCTTGATCACCAACACTTCCCTTGCAATGATATGGAAGGCATTTTAGGGATACATGATTTTCATGGAGTCTCTAGCTAATAAGCAAAAATGCAAGGAAAATGTGTTCTATGGGACCTTCCTGCCACCTTGAACGCATTTGGCCTTCAAGCTAGTGATGTTAAAGAAGCGCTTACTGGGAGGCAACCCAAGATTTCTACCCTTTTCTTCTCTTTCTCTATGAGTTATTTAATAATTGTGTTAGTTGGTTTATGTGTCGATGTTTGTTGATGTGTTGATGTTAGGTTGATTTTGGTTATGCCTATGACTTTGTGAATATTTGCGTTAGTTAATTTGAGTACAAATGTTTTTTTTTGTTGTTTGCTATCTAATTATGCTATGCACTCAGCAGACATGTGTGCGCTTAGCACGCATGGGCAACTGGCTAAGCCAGCATGTCGCGCTAAGCCTAAAAATGTCTTTGTTTTGTAATATCTCAAATTGGGCTAAGCACGCAAACACATGCCAAGCGAGTCATGAATTTTGCAGGAAATTTCCTTCTGTAAAACTCGCTAAGCCCCTTGTAGCGCGCTAAGCCCAATAATATCTCTGGAGTTGCAATTTAATTGTTTGTGCTTAGTGCACAAGTTCATGCTTAGCCAAAAAAAAAAAATTTAAAAATTAAAAAAAGAATTCAAAATTTATTGTACTTTTATTTTGGTATGTCTCTTGCACAACAAGGTTAACGCGCACTTACAAGCTAAGCCACCATGCATTTATTTTTTTATTTTTTTTTGTGAAGCACCAAGCGCGCACCTATGCACTTAATGCACCACTCCTTCCTGTCTTCAGTTCTTTTTTACTTTTCAAATTTGAATTCCCTATTATGTCTAATTTTGCATGAAAGATGTGATGATACATTTTGGTTAACTCTGATAGTTAACACATTTTGAGGCATGTTTGATTGAATTGATTGCATGATTGAGACATTGCTTACTAGTGATTAATGTTGTGAAATTTCCGATTTTTGAGTGAACACGCGTTATTGTTGAGTGATGGTTTTGTGAATTAAATGCGTGTGAGTGAGTTGGTTAGCTTGCATGACAGGAAATTATGGATGAAAAACTAAATGCTTCACATTATCGTGTGAGTTGTGTGCACCTTAATTGCCAGAGAACGACTTATTTCATTTTCTCAATTTTGCATGATTCTTGAACTGCTTGAGCGTGTATATGTTGTGGATATGACCAAGGCCTTGTTGTTTATTTTAATTTCAGCCACTTAGCCAAACAGCTACCCTATGTTAATGAATGATTGAATCCCCTTCACCCTATTTAGCCTAAATGTGAATGAATGTGTCACTGAACCCTGAGCTAAATGCAAATGTTATCTTTGTACACCCTATCTTAGGCAATAGGAGAGCATTGTTATGGATCAAGACAAATTTGTTCCAAATTTGGGGGAGTGTTTTGGGTAAATTATGTTCCAGGGATATGAGTAAAAGACACATAGAGAATCAGAACTACATTCTTTTGTAGTACCTATCATCGTAAAAAAAATGGAAATATGAGCTGAAAGCAAACACATACCAAAAAAAAAAAAACCCTTTGTGTGCTATTAATTGTGGTATGTCAATAAAGGTTGGGAGGTCAAAGAAAAAGTGGTTCTTTAAGTAGACAGGGAATGAGTGAATGCTCTCCTAGAACCTAAGTGTTTGAATCTAAGAAAAAGCATGATTTTCTTGTTAACTCGACCACGTTAGAAGCTTAATAAAGTTCTTAGTGATCCATATCGTGTGTGTGTGTGATTTCATTGAATAAGATGATGTGCAAAGTTGGGGATTATAAATTCAGTCGACTTAAATGAAATACACATAACTGAAACACTTGTGTGCTTGAGAGAAACACTAGCCTTGTGAGGAGTGAAGCATAGTTGATCTTTCTTTGATACATGTCGTACTTGCTAACCTACTTCAATCTCTGAGTGCATTTTTTGCATGATTCCATCATGAAAACCATGGCAAGTGTGAACTTAAGGGTTGGAAGCTGAAATTGTTTGAAAAGTATGCAATTATCTTAGTTGTTGTGATTGGTTACATCCTGAACATTGACATTGATATAACCTAGTGTAGTATTAGTTCATTTTTGCTTGAGGACAAGCAAAGCTTTAAATTTAGGGGAGTTTGATAATTGATATGCTTATGTAATTTGAATATTTAAATCACATAGCAATTATCTAATTTTCCTCTCTTTTATTGCTTCTTTTGTGTTAGAACATTAGGAATTTAGCTTCTTCTGAGTTTTTGTCCAATAAATGTTAAAGTTAGCTAATTTATAGTGTTTTGGAGTGTATTTTTTTTGTAGAATTACACAGTAGGAGGCCTGGAAGAGGGTTGGAGAACTGGAGCAGCACGCTCAGCGCGTCAACAATTGCTCATTTAATGTGTTTTGCTCAGTTTGTATTCTATCTCTTTAATGTGCTTTGCTTAATTATCTTCATTTATGTCAAATTTTATATTCCATATCATTATTTGACTAATATTAAATTTAGTTCATTGATTGCTTAAAATTTGACATATACAAACTCTGAGTATAGTCAAAGTCCCTGTGGACTCGACACTCGATCTTACCGTTTTAAATTACTACTTGGACAAATTGGTGCACTTGCCAATCGGTTAACGAGGTTTTTCCATGTGAGACATTTTGCTTAACAAAGTCAGGCTTGCCATAACTTGCCTATGTTTATTCTTCAATGTCATATGTAGCAAAGTCCTTGATCCTGTCAAGTTAGATGAGCTGGAAAATGAGGCTTCAATTATATTGTGTCAGTTGGAGATGTATTTTCCTTCTGCTTTCTTCGACATCATGGTTCACTTAATTGTTCATCTGGTCAGAGAAATCAAATGTTGTGGTCCTATTTATTTTTTGTGGATGTACCCGGTTGAGCAATACATGAAGATCCTAAAAGGGTTTATGAAGAATCTACATCGTCCGGAAGCATCTATTTTGGAAAGACACATTGCAGAAGAAGTCATTGAATTTTGTTCAGAGTACATTGAAAAAGCAAAACCTATTGGGCTTCCCGAGTCTTGGCATGACGAAAGAGTGGGAGGTAAGGGTTCAAGAGGATTGCATGTTATCACTCCAAGTGTAGAAGATTTACAACAATCTCATTTGTATGTATTGAATAACAGTAATGAAGTTCTACCATACATACTTCGCCATGAAGGTTTAGTGAAGGAAAGTAATAAAAAAATGTCAAAGAACAGGGTCTTGAAAGAGCATAACAAGACTTTCCTAGATTTGTTTAAAGATACAATCTTTGCTGATGATAATGCTTTTGAAACATTAAGAAAGCTAGTAGATGGGCCTAAAAGAAATGTTATAACTTGGCAAGGATACTATATAAACAAGTATTCCTTTTGCACAAAAGCACAAGACGAGAAAAATACAATGCAAAATAGTAGGGTTACCCTAAGGGTTGAATCTCAACACTTCACAAGTGTACATGATGAAAATCTCTGTGTAGCTTCAATCCCTTACTTTCAAATGTAAGTAGGTTGACATCAATACCGGTGTGTGGACCGATGGTGTAGGATTTACGTTGGTAGATCTAAAGAAACTCGATTACCAAAATGACCCTTTCATCATAGTAGAACAAGTTAAACAGGTATTTTATGTTCAAGACCCTTGTGATGAAAGGTGGTCAGTGGTTCTACACGGGAAAACAATTGGTGTTAATGTCGAAGATGATTATTCATACATTGATACTTATGTTAGTCCTTTGTCCACACAAATTTCGTCTAACATCGTCGAAGAAGAAGAAGCTGATGACGTTCATGCTAATCATACTGATCATGATGAAGGAGAATTAATTAACATCAGCTAATGTAATTTTTTTTATTATGTACTTCATTTCAGTCCATTTAGTTACATTTATGATGAAGGAGAATTAATTTTTTTTCTTTACAGGCAAATGGATTCACCACCCAGGCAAATGGGTTCTTGTTCGTCTACCTTGAAGCGGACAAGAAAAGCCACACACCTAAGATCAATGGCGACTAGACCAGTTGGGGCAGAGAGACCCTTGGTCCATGTGGATCCTGTGACGAGAAAATCGATGATCCCTATAGAAATGAGTTAAGAACATATTTGGGAATCGTCGCTCATGATAAGGTGGATGTCACATACGAGAATTGGAAACAAGTCCCTGCTACTCAGAAGGACTTGATATGGAAGGATATTCAAGTATTTGAGTTGAAATGTTGCATCTTGTTGATGAACAATAAAATTTTAATTTAGTAACAATAAAATGTAATTTTTCATTTGTCAGACTAAATTAGATATCCCTAAAGCATCTGATATAAGGACAAAAAAGAAAATACTTCAAACTATGGGGGAGAGGTGGAGACAATTTAAATCTGATTTGACGTCGAAATGGGCACTTGCAGCCGGCAAGAATAGTGTCGATGACACTGTATGCAAAAAGTACGACATTAGCAAGGAGAAGTGGGCCCAATTTTGTCAGAGCTGCAAAGATCCTTCTTGGGAGGTAAATTTGTGATTTTCATTGTTTTAAACTTTAAATTTACTTATTATTGTGAGTAATGATAACTTTTGATAATCTTTAATTTTTACAGGATGTGCGAAAGAAAGCACAGACCATCCAGAAAAAAAATAGTGCCCTTCACGTGTTGTCTCGTGGGGGTTATGAATGTGAATGTATGAATACATGAATTTTGATGATGCTAAAAAGAATCAAACAAGGCCACTTCAAAGGATAAACATTTGCTTCAAGATTAATTCAAGATTGCTTCAACAAACAAAGACTTGTTTCAAGATTCACTAAAGATCAAGCCTTGCCTCAGAACAAAGGGTTTCAAAGTCATGCAAGGCTCTGGTAATCGATTACCAGGAAGTGTAATCGATTACCAGAAGGGAAGAATGAAAAAGAGCTGTTGAAAAGAGTTTTGAATTTGACTTTTGAACATGTAATCGATTACCATATGTCTGTAATCGATTACCAGCAACGAAACTCCTAAAATTCAAATTCAAAAGTCATGACCCTTCAAATTATAACTGTGTAATTGATTACACAAACATTGTAATCGATTGCTGGTGGAGAGTTTTCAGAAAATCTGCCAACAATCACATATTTTGATTGGATTTGTGAATGGCTATCAAAGGCCTATAAATAGGTGACTTAGGCATGAATTTTGAAGAGATAGTTTTGCATGTTCAAAATGTCTTATCCTCTCTAAAGGAAATAAGAGAGATTCCAAAAAAACTTCATTGTCAAATGCTCTCTCAAAAGAAACTCTTGGGCAAACACTTGCAAATCCATTAAGAGTTTCTCCATGAACTTCAATTGTAATATCCTTCTCTTCAAGAGAGAATTATTCTTTCTTTCTTCTCATTCAAAGAGATTAATTAAGGGACTGAGGGTCTCTTAAGTTGTAAGGATTCCTGAATACCAGGGATAGGTTGTCCCTATGTGGTTCAGACTTTGTAAATGGATTTTTACAAAGGGAGTGGAAAATCTCAAGTGGGTTGCTTGAGTACTGTACGTAGGCACGGACTTTGCCAAACCAGTATAAAAACTGTGTTTGCATTCTCTCTTCCCTTATCTCATTTATTTTGTTGCAATCAATTTTGTCTTTCATGTTTAAAGAACATTGTTAAATTGATTGTTGCTTCTTCTGCGTTCTAAGCCTATCCCTTTTAAGTTATTGAGGTCGCTGGTCCAACAATGAATTTCTAGAAAACAAGTTGATGGAGGAGAAGAAAAAGAAACAACTGGAGGAAGCTGTTAAATCTTGAAGCACTGGCACTATCATTAATCCTCCATCTCCCATCAGATGACACGTGAAGGGGAAGATGACCCGCACCAATAAAACTGGGCAAATGACTTCTGAGGCAGCTAAGGAAATTGCTAACAAGATTTTAAGTCACCTTCAATGGTGAATTGCAATTATTTATGTTTATTGTTTGATCAAGTAATTGTTTAAATGTGTTCATTATAGGATTCCTTAGAGGAGCAGACCTCACAGGGTTCTTTTGTCGCCCATGGACGTCAGGATGTGCTGATTGCTGCCATTGGGCGACCAGAACACCCTGGTTATGTGTGTGTTGCTGGAGCCGATGTCACGATCAAACAATACTTTGGACCGACTCCAAGGACCTCCCACACGTCTTTGTTCATGGCTCCCGAAGACCTGGAGCAGCTGACACAAAAAATCAAGGACTAGCTGGAGGAGTCGATCACAAAAAAAGTGACTCATCAGCAAATGTTGTCCTTCAACCAGATGCAGTCCCAGATGCAATCACAAGGACTCGAACTGCCTCCTAAGCCTGAGGTTGGTCATTTAGTTGCTCTTGTCAGCACAAAGGAGAGTTGTGTTGATCCTCAGGGAACGATCTAGACACGGGTGACTTAGAGAAATGCGGGTTGTACATCGAAGAAAATCCTTCCTGCCTAGTTGCCCTAGGAAGACTTTATGAGGGGTTCACAACCGTTCACAACATCCCTTTGCGCCATGATGAAGTCAAGGTTGGTGTTGAGGAAGCTAGAGATGCAAATGCTCTCATTCCTGTACCCACTGAAAAGGTTCAATTAGTGGGGCAGGCACTTAACACCTTTGTTACTTGTTTGACACATCTTGTCAAGCATTTATCATAATAGTTATTTCACTATAATTAAATGTTTTTTCAATTAAATTGTTCATTGTAATTAAACACTGTGTAATTACCTGTATTGGATAAACAGGGAGCTGTGGGACCAACGGAACTTGCAGATGGGCCAGATCATGATGTCGATGGTTCCCTATATTTGATGACATTGACCATCCCATAGCTTTTTCTAAAGCCATTGCAGGTTATGTGGGATGCTATCGTATTTGGGCTGTTTAATGATGACTTCCCCCTGTACATAAAACATGAAGATCTGTCCGAAATAGCACACTGTGGTCAATGTCTCAGCATCTCTGTTATATAATTGTGAATTCTGTAAGTCACTTTACATTATTTTTTATTACCTAACTTATTGTTTTAAATTCATACATAATTTACTTTATTTTAACAACAATAGACATATGAATGAAACAAGTACGTGATCGAGGAATACCGATGTTTATGGATTCCTCGAGCCACAATCCATACAGAGATCTGGGCAATTGTAATTTGAATCAGAAAGTTACATTAAGAACTGGATGCATAATTCAAAGAGGGATATGTACCTAAGAGCCTACTTGAATGAGTAAGTTAAACTGAACAAATGAATTTAAATAATGTATAATAGTATAATAACTTATATTGTTCACCACTGCAGTGCATATTGGCAAATGACCGTCATTTTGCCTAAGGAAAATGTTGTTATCTGGTTTTGTTTATTGCATAATTGGCTAGACAACTACCTCAAGGGAATTATTAACAGGTTAGTTATTTTTTTAATACATTTGCATTAGCATTAGTCAGAAACATCAGTATATTAATTGTATAATACACATCCATGTTTGTATTGAATAGTGCTTTGAAAGGACTTGACAATACTCCACAAAGTAAATCCAAGGCTGCTACTAAATGGATTGTTGTTAAAGTAAGCCATTTAAAAAATGCTTCTAGTTATATTTTAATACTGTGTAGACTAATTTGTACTTAACATTGAATATCTAAACTTCATAATGTATTTAGTGTAATGGACAAAAAGGAAGCACTGAATGTGGGTATTACGTCATGCACTAGATGTCAACTATAATCTTAGGAAGTTTCAAGAATAATTGGGAAACGTTAATTGTTTAATTCAAACATATTTCATTTTGTTATAATTGGTATTACATATTATTGATTTATGTTTTATTATATCATACAATAGTTCAATGATACTAGACCATTAGAAGCAGAGAGATTGAAGGCGTTTTGCATTCAGTGGGCAACCTATTATTTGAAAGTTAAACATGAAACAATTAGTGTTTAGGAAATTTTGGAATTGTAGTTTAGTTAATTTACATTTTTTACAATTCATGTCTCCTTAACATTAAATATTATTTTAATTCATAGTAAATAATAAATTTTTTATGGAATTTTTGGTAAAAACTGTTTCAAAACAAAATGAAAATTATATGTTGTGGTTCTGCTTTTAAATTTGCAGATTAATTTAGGGTTATTAAAAAAACAGACAGTATATTAAAAAAATCTTAAAAAATAACATCAGTTTTTAGCTTCATCAACAACATCCCAAAAACCAATGTTGCTGGTAATAAAACAACATTGGTTCTTACCAAAAACCAATGTCTGTTATCAGAAAACAACATCAGTTTTCAGTAAAAACCGATGTTATTTTGTTACCAGCAACATCTTGATAAGAAGATATATGACTTTTTTGTGATAATTCTTACTACATAGCATCGGTTATTTAAATAACCGATGTTGTAAATTTTATGTTAACATCGGTTTTGAAGAACTGATCTTAACAGTATTACTTTCAACATCGGTTAATAATCGATGTTGAAAGTCCTTAATAATTGATGTTGAAATCCTATTTTTTAGTATGTCATGCTACATTGAGGAATCTCATGACATTAGCAAAGGTATCAATTATACAAGAAACGGTGGTGCATGAAAAGAATTTTTGTTTCCACATTATTAGGGCTTAAGAGGAGAATCACAAGGAACATTCTCAAAATTTCAAACCCTTTTATGGTAGAATTTGGTAACTCTACAAATATTCCATATGGATTTTAAAGAAAAATAGGTGTTTGACAGGATGACTAGTGATGCACCTAGTGCATATGATAGAAAAGGTTGCACAAAATTTAGATGTAACCTCCTTAATCTTCCAAAGGACTTTTACAATGTCACAAGAGACATTAATGACCAACCATTGTCCCTAGGTAAATCATTTGTTGTAAAGATAACTTGCAATGCAAATTAAGAAAGGGTTTTCATGGTTCAATGAGAAAACTTTCACTAAGATACAAAATAAGGTGGGTTGATTAGGATGAACACCAAGTACTACTTAAGTTTTATATACTTCATTCATCTGATTGTATGAGAACAAATGGTTCATCAACAATTCATGATTTCCGGATACATAATTTATTCAAGACACATTATTTAATGGATGATAAGTGGGCTTTTAAATCACAATTAAATTACAAATTACAAAAGTAGCATATTACTTTGCTGTGAGGAAGTGGGTAACATATATTTCTTAATTTCTTATAGGCTTAATTGCAAAGAGTCCCCATATTTTTTCCATTTTACTAAATTGGTTCCCTTATTTTTTTTAATTCACTATTAGAGTTCCCCTATTTTTCCAAATTCATTATCTGAGTCCCTAGAGAAAAAATTGAACATTGACTGCCTAAAACGTTGATTGCCACGTGCCCGCATATAATTGGCCGTTTAAGAAATATTTCCAATTTACCCTTATTATTAATTAGGTAATTAAAAATTATCTCAAAAACAACAACAACAGCTCCTCACTGCCATTCAAACAAGGCATAGCGGTGATAGTGTGCGCTTTGACAATTGTAATCTCTCTTACATCACTCCTCCTCCTCTACATCAAACACTGCAACGGTGGCATCACAGACGACAGAAGTGGAAACTCGACTTTGTGAATAGTGGCGTCGTTCACTAGAAGGAAAAACTACTATGACATTGACCGGTCCGTGGTGGAATCGTTACTGGTCTTTATGATAAATGTTGTAATTCCTCTAACTCTTATCTTTTTAATGTAAAGTTCTTTTATTGAATATTATATAATAAGGATATTATAATATAAAATTAAACAAGTTATAAGAAAGAAAAAAAAGACTAGTTGAAAAGCTGGTTCAAGAGACTTCTAATTGTGCCAATGACAACTCCTAAACTTTCAGGACGCTTTGAATCTCATAATATGAGGTAAGTAAATAATTGATTATCACTATTAATAATTTTGATGATTATGCGTGTTGATATTATTTTTGTTCTATTCCATACTTTATTTTATGTCTATATGTTATTTCTGTTGTATTGTTGGTTGTGAATGTGTGATTTGGTATATAAAAGTTTATCACTACTAATGTATATCTAGCATTGCAACCTATACACAACTAGTATCATGAATTAATGGTGTCTTTTGTATTTGTCTTCACAATTTTACTGTGTGAACTATTTACTTTTTTTTTAATCAATATTCTAGATGACCACCAGACTTATTTATTTTATATATTAGATTGTAAAACTACTCTTACTATTGTTTTTATAAAGTTGGTAAATTAATCGTTACTATCCCTTAATTCATCAGGAGATATACAGAATTTGACTTCTCGGATGAGTTTTTCTTCTAAACAGATGTAGAAACTATTTTTTTAATGTGTTTATTCATACCTAATTCCAACCTGTAATTTTACACATTGTTTATGTTTTAATGGTTTCAATTTTAGACTCATACACATTATATAGATTCTAAATTATGATAATCAAATTATAACTACAGTATCACAAGATACAGAAAGTCCCTCAAAATAAGAATAAAAATCAGGGGTCATTTGAACCAAAGAAAAATCTCCATTATTATCAATAAATGATAAAAAAAAAAGTCTACAAAAAGTATACAAACAGTGCATACAATGATAAAAAAAAAAAAGTAAACTAATCGTACAAAGCATACAAGAACATAAGAAATTTGAACAATATATTGCTCTTCCTCTCCAAAACCTTTGAACGCCGATCTAAGCAAATAATTTCATCTTCTGCATGGCACATCAATAATTAATATATTAAAAGTAGCCCAGATCCTTACGCCTTTGGTGTGGGTCAAAACTTACTCGACAAAGAATTTCACTACCTTAATTTACCAGGGCTTTGATCGTCGGCTCTTCTGTTATCAGATCATCAACTTCCTTGATCTTCCAGCATTGGACAAGCATTAACCCCTATACATGATATTACAACTTTGCAAAGACCTATATTTTTTATAAACAGTAGCCAATAACACTCATTACAAAAAAAATGTATTAGAGAATATTTTACTAGTACTCCTCAACATGATTAATATATAGACTAATGTGATACACATTTAAATTTAAACTTTTTTTTAATTTTTTTAAAATTCAAAGACTAATATAACAATAAGTATTAAATTTTGGGATTAAATTAGATGATTTATTACTTTTCACATGTAGGTTTAAACTTAATAGTATGTACAAACATGTAATAGGAACCAAAAAAATAGTATATACGCATACATGGACTGTGCAAACATACTACGTACGTATGTACCATGCATGTAAGCCCTTAACGTACAACATAGAAATCAAAAATCATTTTTCATTTGTTAAATTTTGGTATTAAAATGTTAGTAAGTGTCAACTGTCAAATATTCAAGGATGAAATGAGTTCCTCTTCTGTTCTCTCGAGTGTATAATTAAAAATTAGACTTACGTGTAGCATATTTTTAAAATATAATATATTTTGTATAGATTAGAGTATTTAACTTTAATATTTTATTATTATAGTTAAACAGGATGGTCCAAATGTGACAAAAGGCAAGAGAGGAATGAAAGAAAGAAAAAAAAAAAAAAAAAGATTACTTCGATTATCGAAATGGTCCAAAATCCAAATGGTCGAAGGGACGATAACGGTGGAGTTAGACAGTTGCTAGTGGAAGCAGATTTTCAGGTCCAATTAAACACTCATTTTTCATTTGTCAATATCCAACTTGAAAAATTGCAAGGATGCTTATATTGCAATAATAAAAGGGAATGAGAGTAGTTGAATCAAGCAAAAGAATCCGTAAGTTGTTATAAACTTTTTTACATTATTTTTATTGTTATGGATAAAAAAATTAATAATTAAAGATTACTTCGATTATCAAAATATTAAGATGCCGTTATATTAATTTTAAAAAACAAAAGTTAACAAAATTTACTTCATCTTTATATAGTATTAAAATAGTGAGCATAAAAAAAATCAATAACTGTTTTTTAGAAGTCTAATTTGTAATATCTTTAATGCATAACATCCACAAGAATCAAATTGATATTTTACCTTAATGATAACGATAATCTACTTTACATATTAAATTATACAGTAATACACTTTTATTAAAAAAAATTCAGTTTACTTTTTTAAAATAACATATGTATTTTTCTAAAAAAAATTCAATAAAAAAATACGCACACATATATTACTTTAATATTTTATCTTTTACTTTAAATTTTTATGTTTGACTTAATTAATTTTATATATTTCATAACTTTTACTTTTTTTGAAATATATTATCTTACATACACAATGCCGAATATAAAAGTTACTAGTGATAATCAAAGTAAAATAAAATAATATATATTAATAATATTTTTTAATTAAACTATGACTCTTCTTTTTTATATATACAAAAAAAAATGACGTATCTGTAATAGATCAGCATCTACGCCATCTACAGTAAAATTGATTAATATCCTATCCTAACAGCTATATCACGATGATAAAGTTGAATTTTTTTATCCATAATAAGTATTTAAAATATTAAGTTTATTTTATATTAAATTAATAGTTGCATTTTTTATTTAATACTTTTACTTTTGATTTTTCAAGCATTGACTCTCTGGTAGGTCCAACAACAAAATGAGAAAGCAGAAAGAATTATATTTGAACCAAATAGAAAATGAAGAAAAAAATATTTTTTAATTTTAAAAATAAAATTTTATCTCCCTTTAATTGTATTTTCACTCTGTGTTCAATAGAAGAAAAAATAATTGCTATGTTTCCTTTCATACTCATGTGTGTGTGTATATATATATATATATATATATATATATATATCGGTGAACCCAACTTTAAATTCTTCAATCATAATAGATAACTGCTTGAGTTAGCTACCAAACAAAAGCATGCCTTCATAATTTAAATAAAGTGACATTAAGTCTTCGTCAGTCATACTTTTGGCCAACATAAAAGCACAGAAACCAAGCATATTCATGGAGAAAGGTGGCACCTACTGAAGAGAAACCTGAAACTCCAGTTAATTTCTCCAACGAACAGGTTCCTTACTGTATCCATTCTCATCTTGTTTTCCAATTATTTCCTTTCTATCTTTATCTATTTTGGTGTTTTAATCTTATAAGTGATTGTTGTTTGGTGATTTGTTCCATATGTTTTGTATATGATGCAAAGTACTCTAAGCAACACAATTTCTTTCGTGCATGTCTTTTTTTTTTTTTTTTTTAATTTGATTCTAACTAGGGTTAAAGCCTTCTAACATGCCTTGTGCTCTTAGTCAATAACCCTTCTAACAAGCATGTTTTCTTTATAACATCCTTTATAGCATGCCTTCTAACATCCTTTGTATTAATAGCATGTTTTCTTTATAAAAAATAACCCTTCTAACAAGCATATATATGCTTCCTTTTTGAACTTTTTTTTTAAATTATTTGTCCTATAAATTCAAGTGGTACGGTACGTTCTAGGCCATCTGGGAAACTAATATACTTGTTTCCAATGCTTAGCACAACCAATTTCCTTTCAGATTTGTTTAACTGCTTAAACTATAGTTATATAAAAGCAAGAAATAAACGAGAAAGGCAGGATGAAGTTGTGAAAAGCTGAAAATGTTTCAGAGAGAGCAAACTCGGGTGTACTATTTAAAATTCTTTTCTATAAGATAGAATAATTAAACTGACATGTTTCTTTGGTAATAAAGCCTTTCCACAACATTTTTTTCTTCTTTTTTTTCTTCAAGTTTTCATGCGTTTTATTATATAACAAAATAGTATTATTGTCAAACAGCCTAACAAATTGGCTTCACGTGGGGCACTTGTTGGAATAACCTCTTTCTTAAATGAATTTTTAATGTTAAAACAAAAAGATGTTGGTAATGAATATCATAGTGAAGTTTTAAACTGCGATCACTGATCACAATTGTGATTTAATCTCGATTTTTAATATTGTGACAAATTACATTAAAATTAAGACCAAAATTATGATAAATAATACAACAACTTTAATGTTGAGGTTAAAATTGCGTTGCACATATTTTTAAAGAGAGATTCAATGATACCTTAAAAAATTTAACAATTTTGATAAGATTTAATTATATTTTTTATCATAACTTTTAAATTTTTGACGGATATTATCCCATCAATTTAATTTGACACATTTTATACTCAATTTATAAGAATTTTGTAAATTTTATTTCAACCATTTTTTTATTGATAAGAAAAAAAATTAGGGATAAAATTTATCAAAAAATAAAAGTTAGGTGTAAAATTTCTCTCTTCATGTGCCCAAACTCATCCAACTATTGGAAGAATAAAGAACTGAAGCAAGCTTAGATTTCTCAGTCTATTAGCGCAACTGAACACAATTAAGGCTTAATTTGATTTTGGTCTCTAGCTATTTATTAAATTGACCTGTTTGTTCAATTAAAGGGACTTGAATTAAGTTGGGTTGCTGCAGCAAAAATGGCACATTCTAACAACAGTTGTTCATTATCTGAAACCGAATATGAGATGGTGAAACACATCATCGACATTCCAGACCTAGAGGAGCTAAGGTTGTCGGAGTGCAGCATCTACAAGGTTCATTACAATCTCCGAAAAGTGAACGAGGAAGCCTACACCCCTCAGTGGATCTCAATAGGCCCAATTCACCTCGACAAGCAAGAACTCAATCCAATGCAAGAGCACAAGAAAAGGTATTTCCACTGTTTCTGGGAGCGTGTCTCCAACGAACAAGCCATGAGGAACTTCAAACACCACCTCGAAACGAAAGAAGACCACATTCGACATTGCTACGCCGACAAATTCCCCGACATACCCAAAGAGAAGTTCGTGGACATGTTGCTGTTGGATGCTGTGTTCATCATGGAGCTCTTGCTGAGAAACTGTGAGTGGAAATCAAACAGTTTCAAGCATGAGCATGAGTACAAGCATACCAAATCGTTTCGAGTGCGACACAGCGACGATCTCATCTTGACACAGTCATGGCTCAGCAGGAACATCACTAGGGACATGATCCTTATAGAGAATCAAATACCCTTTTTTGTGCTGCAGAAACTCTATGATGATGTTGTCCCTGGTGACAACAAGAAGGAGGAACACACTGCAGGGTTTGTTGATCTTGCTATTGAGTACTTTGCTTTCTATGACACCCAAATGTCTTCTTCTGATGAAACCAAACGTGTTCTTGACAAGAACCAGTCGAGGAAAAACTACTTCAGTGGCGCTATTCGAAGTTCCAAGAGACCTTACAGTAAGTCCAAGAGCAAAGATAGGTATAGCAAGAGTGCAAAACACTTTACCGATCTGATAAGGTATACTTAAAATCACAATACCTCTATCATACACTTCGTCAATATTTATTATTTCTTTGTATTTTAATCTTAGTCCCTTGATAATTTTCAATCTGAGTTTCAGAATTTGTATTTATTACTCTCACTTTGCTGCTTTTCTCTAATTATAAGATTTTTTTAATTAATTCACGTCTCTTAAAAAAATTATTATTATATTAAATTTATTAATTATTTATATTATTATTATAAATTTATCTTTTTATTTTCTCTCAATCCATTTGTTTTTTATTAATATTTAGAGAAAGAATAATTAAGAAAAATGTATAAAAAAAATTAATACATCTAAAAATTAAGAAAAAGTGTTATAATAAAAAACAAACAAATTTTTAAAAAGAATCTTAGAGACAAATGGAATATTTAATTAGATCTTTAACAATGACCTATATAATTAAAAATAAATATAAATTCAAAAACCTAATTAAAAAAATGTTAAAAAATCTAATTAAAATATTTCATAATTCAAGACCTAATTAAAAACTATCAACCTCAACAAATTAGTATTCTCACCCCATAAACCAAAATAATGAGTCCAGAACCTGCAGAGGAGAGGATGTTGGCATGCAAAAATTATCAAATTTTAATTAGGTTTTGAATTTTTATTTTTTTTCAATTGTATTCCTAAACTTATATTTATTCTTCGATTATAGGTCCTTGTCGAACATAATTAAGAAAATAAAAATAAGTTTAAGAATCAAATTAAAAATATTAATTTCAAGAACCTAATTAAAAATTATCAAATAGTTTAAGGACATGTAGATTAATTTAACCTATTAGTTATTGGATTTTGTTAACCAATTTTTTTAAGACATTGATTAAGAAATTAAAAGATAAAAATATTTAATGTGAAAATGATAAGAAAGTAAAGAAAAATATTATCAACAAAACAATTTTCTAATTTTCAATAAAATAAGTTCTACCTTTAGTTTCTCGGCAAATGTGTTCGGTTAGCTTTTGTCTAAATTATTATACCTTTACTTTTCTCTATTCTCTACTTTTTCTCTCTGAGTTAACTAGCATTTGGTGTCCACCAGGTACTTTTACCTTCCCAGTGATTGGGTGCGCAACAGTGGTTGTGCCCTTCATGTCTTAAGAACCGCAACAAAGTTGCAAGACTCAGGAGTGAGCTTTGAGAAAGATGTGGAGAGAAGGTTGCTAGACTTAACCTTTGAGAAGAAGCCAATTCTGAGTTCCTTTCTTTGCTTTGGTTGCTTGCCATACTTGAAACACTTCAAGGCACGTTTTAGGATCCCCCAGTTGAAGGTGGACCACACAACCGAATGTGTGTTCAGGAACCTCATTGCCTTTGAGCAGTGTCACTACCCTGAGAAACCCTACATTTGCAACTACGTTTCTTTGATTGATTCTCTTATTCACACTCAGCTTGATGTGGAGTTGCTTGTTGAAAAAGAAGTGATTGTGCATGAACTTGGGAGTGATAAGGAAGTGGCGGTTCTTGTTAATGGTCTAAGCAAACACGTGGTGGCGAACACAACGTGTTACTACGAGACGATAAATGAACTCAACAAGCATTACCAGAACATTTGGAACCGTACCATGGCGGCGTTGTGGTTGGTGTACTTCAGAGACCCTTGGAGGGCAAGTTCCACCATGGTGGGGATTGTTGTGCTCGTTTTTGCTGTGTTCCAATTCATACGCGCTGCGCGTGCAGTGTTAGGGTATGATAAATTTTAGATACAATTATTTAGGTTTTGTTTGCGTTGTTATTCGAATAGAATTGATATTTTACTTCGATAATTCACGTTTTTATAAACTATCGAAGTGAAACTCTAATTCTAGTTTGAAAACAACTCAAACATTGCTTAAAGAAATTGTATCTTAGTTTCGTATTTATTTAATACTTCATCATAATATATATATATATATATATATATATATATATATATATATATATATATATATATATAAATGGGGTTTTTTCTTGCATGGGTAATGAATGAGCAGTGTGTCAATATATAGCGAATATAATCTCATCGATCAATGCAACTAATAATGGAATGAGTCCTGAATTGTTATGATGCCACTAATAATTAAACTCTGTTGCGACTTTTGTAAGAGAAAATGTGTCGGCACCCTTGGGAGGAGTTATATATATGTTAGAAATGCACATGCATATTTTTGAAAAGGGTCGTATTAATAAACATGTATTCTATTTTATTTTTCAATCTGCATAACTTATTATATATTTATCTTTGATCTTTTCTGTTTTCTTTCCATTTCTCTTTTTTTTTTTTACCTCAAAATGGACGTTTAGTATTTTCCTTTTTGAAAAGAGAAAAATAAAGTTTATTTGATAGTCGTTGATCTGATTCTCTATAATAGATTTTTTGCACCTAACAATAATTAGCTTGGTGAGAGTGTAACCATTGATCATGTAGTATAGTAGTTCATATCGATTTCGGCGTAACCAATGTCTATATTGTGTTTTAATATTTGGTAGCATTTTATGGAGAGCATGCATACATTTTAAGTAGTAAGTTTCATAAAACATAAATCATGGGTAATAACCTTTTTAAAGATATTTATATTTTTTTCGAAGGATTTTGTAATTGTTTGGTATGGAGTCAAGGTCACTTTTTCGAAGTGTTTTGTTCGTTGTAATAAAATATTATTCGATATGTATAACAATATTTTAAAATATGAACATATTTTTATTATGATTTTCCTACATGTTAAAGAATAATTTCGATTTATGATATACTGCAAAATTTTATACCGCCAGCCAATTTTATGTATTGAAATTAATTTCATTTTAGCTGCTGCAAAAATTTTACCTATATGATACGATGAATTAAATTAAAAAAATTATATATTAGTTATATTACTTTATTATATAGTTAAATTTTAGGCAGCGCTGCGAAACATTGAACGCATATATATAATTCTTAATCAATATTATTATTCAAAAAATTTAAATATAATATATTGATCTACTTATTAAATTTACACATAAAATACCACTGAGCATGTAGATAACTGACACAGAATCACTCTTGTTTTAAATTTTTGGAGTATTCATCTAGCATTTTCTTGGTGTTATATCAAGTTGTTTGAAGGACTTTCAAGGATTAATTTTAATCTTAATTTGGTTTAGCATTATCCCAAAAATACTGATTTTAGGTTACTTTTTTTTCACTGAGTCTTTTCCCGTAAATGCAATGCCATTTCCTGCGAAAATATTATTTTCCTTGACGTGTGGTTCTCAGGATAGTCTCTTTCTTCTTCTTCTTCCTCTAAATGAATTAATTCCTAAGCTAAGGAAGAGCTCTTGCTAGTTCTAATTCATGGGTTACCAAGAAGCAGTGACAGGTCTAGAAAATTTTGTGGAGGCAAAGAAATAAACTATGATATTTTCATAGGCAAAAAAATATTATATATAAGTTTTTAGAGAAAATAGAAACAATTAAAATTAAATAGATAAAATTAGTATTGATTTATTTTTCTGTGATAAATTAGTACTTATTTATTCTTTTTTAATATTTTTACATTCATTTTTTAAAAATAATTATCTTAATTATGGGATAATTTCTAGTTTTTTTTGGTGAATAAAAAAATGATAAATCCATTTACCCTCCTTGAAAACACAAATAGTTGTTCATTTACCGGCCCTCATTGAAGACACACAACTAATAGTCCAAAATGCTGTTGCTTTATATGTGTGGAAATGTCACAAACTTTAAAATCGCTAGGTTTAACTTTACTTTCTCCCATTAAAAAAACTTTACTTTCTCTATTTCTTTTGGTCGGCACTTTCTCTATTTTCTATGGGCATTATCTAATCATGTTTATATCAAGTATCACTGATCCATTATTTTTTGCTTTACGCATGCATTAATATTGTGATGTCCGTCTTGCATATGGGCCACATAAAACCTTTCAATTTTTTACTAATTAGTGGATAAACATTTAGACTAAAAATATCTTTATAGTTGGTAGCTAATGGTATTGTAGAAACGGGGGGAAAGCTACTGATAACATAGAATTATGGAAAGAAATTCAAGATGATAGTAAAAATAACTCCATTTAATTATTTCTATTGGGATTTTTTCATCCCAATAATACAAAAAAAAAAAAATCCAAATAATACAATTTAAAAATTATTTACATAAATAATATAAATTACTATTTAAAGTGAGAAATCAATTTCCTCTAAACGATTCATTTTATTTTATTTTTTATTTTTACGTTGTGAAATATGAAACCGATAATGTTGTTTTTTTTTATTTAATGTCGGATAAACTGACACAAAATACAGAAAAATTACAAATTTCATTACAATTGTTTTAATTATTGTTTAACATTTCATTGTATAATTATATTTTATTGTAAACTTTTTAATTATAATATACTCTTTATTTTTATATTTATATTTTACAATTTTAACAAAAAAACTGAAATAAAGATTAATAAACTACATATGAATGAAAAATACTTATACTTTTAAAAGTAGTTTCTAATAAAATAACCATTTTTTATTTTTCCTTTACAATCTAATATAGTTATTTTGCATCGGCCAAACTCTATCACGCACATACTATTTTAATATCAAACATTCTCTATTATATCCCCCACGCAAAATACCTATATTTGAGATAAAAGAAAAATAAAAATCTGGTTATTTTATTAAAAAAATAATTTTAAAAATATAAGTATTTTTTCATTCATATCTACTTTATTAATCTTTATTTTATTCTTTTAAGATTATTAAATATATGTACAAAAATGAAGAAAATATTATATTATAAAGTTTACAATGAAATATATATAATCATATAGCGAAAGAATAAATAATAATTAAAACAATTACAATGACATTTGTAATTTTTTTTATATTTTTCGTCAGCTTGACTTGGCTGATCCTAAATAAATAAAAATAACAAATTTGGGATTAATCGATTTTACATGTAAAAATAAAAAAAAATGAGAAATTAGATGGGGAACTGATTTCTCATCGTAAATAATAATTTATTATTTGTGTAAATAATTTTGAGTTGTATTATTTAAATAATTTTTAAACTTTTTTTGTATTATTGGGATGAAAAATTCCTACTATCGGTGAAGGGATTGATAGGATATATTCAGTATTTGGAAGCCGAAATCGAGTTCCTACAAATGACTATTGATTAAAACTGGAAAGCCGAAAAAATAAATATATTCTACTTGTTAAAAAAAATCATTTAGTTTTAGTGGTAATGATGTGTTTAGGGGTGAAAATAGACCAGACTTTAAAAGATAGATATGAGCCTAGTCTATGATGAATTATGATGAATTTTTTATGTCTGAGTCTGACCTATAGCCTATCAAAGATTTTTATTTTTGGTTCGGCGTGACCTTTTTAAAAGCCTAATCTGGCTTGATAGTTTTTTTAAGAACGAAAGTACACCTAAATTATAATTAAAGTCATTATAGGAATGAAAGTTATGGAGCCGTAATGTGTAATCAAATCTGCTAGTTTAAAAAAAATTAATTATACCCAAAAAATAATATAAGTATAAATTGGTATCCAAAAATTAATATATATATATATATATATATAGAGAGAGAGACCAGCCTATCAGGTCAGGTCGTAGACCTTTATAGGTCGACCTGACCTATTTCCACCTCTAGATGTGTTAAATCATTTAGGTCGTTAAATATAGATATTTTTTTAAGACCATTAAATATAGATATTATTAACTTTAATAATCATGATTTTTTATTAGTTGATGATGGAATTAAAATTGAATTTTTGTTTTGAATGCTACTCGTGATTGGTTGAGTCACGCATGTAATTAATATCTGGTGAGACCGTGAGAGGTCCCTGCCATCGTTGAATGTGGCTATAAAAACTGTTTCTCATATTGTTTATTACTACCCTTTTCCTAATAAGATCAACACAAAGATGAACACGTCTTAAATGTCAAGTACATATGTATTTATAAGATTATTAATTTACGTAGAATAAATAATACAAGAGAGTAACATATATAAAATCTTTTTACATTATCCTCTAATAAAAATAGTCACTACAAATATTAATTTGTATAATAATTATTTTAAAAATTATACCAAAACAATTTATAATGTTTTTTTTAGGAAAAAACCCTAAATATGTCGATATTATAAAATATTTTACACTAACAATACATACTTATTAAACTAATTTAACTATTAACTTGTATTCCCCAAAATTGGTGTCAAAACTTAAGTAGATACATATATGGATTTACTCTCTCTCTTTAATTTTTTAGCAATTTAATATATTAAGTGGGAAGACTTCTTATATTATTAATAACTCTCAAGAATAAATCTAGATCATACAAATATAATTGCAATTAATTAATACTCATATATAATCACTTAAAAAAGTAACGGAACTTTATCTTTTAATCTTAACCTTTTACAATTTGACCATAATTAATTCTTTTTTTAGAGAAACCATAATTAATTCTTATTACTATTTCATAATAAAATTTCTCTCACTTAATATGCTCATAATATATTATTTATATAATAAAATTACAAGTTAATTTTGGTATATTATTGATATAAATATATTTACATTTTAATATTATAAATCATTTTAAATTTTAAAATGAATTATTAAAAATAAATAATTTTTAATTATATAATAATTCATGATTTGATATTAATGTAAAAAATCTTTTATACTATTTGAATTCATGAAGTTATATCATAACTTACGTATCACTTTTTTTTTATTTCTTTCTATTATTTTATTTATTTATATAATTTTTTCTTTTATCTTATTTGTCTTGTTATTAAATTAGTGTGCATGTTTCTTGTAAGAATTCAAGTTCTCGTTAGTGCAATTTCACTTTAATTAAAAGAGTGCAATAAAAGTTTGGGTTAAAAGGTCAGTGTCGGGTTCTAATCATGCACTTCGAATCTTGGAGTAGCTTTTATAAAAGAAAGCATGACTTGACTACAACGATTTTTTTCTCCTTTGTCCTTTCTTTTTGAAGCTGTAAATGTCAAAAATAAATAAGATCTGTTCAATAAAGACTGCATTCCTGTAAGTCATGTAGTTGTGATCCCACGATATATTTGTGGCCATTGTAAAATTGTTTTTAAAGAAAATTTATTTAATAAGATTAATTTTTGTTAAAATTAATTTTAAAGTGTTATTTAATTTAACAATTCATATTGTATTTGACTGGTGCAATGATATTTTCTTCGTTTTTCTTATCTATACGGTGGGTGTATATAAATTAAAAGACATATGTTTTTTTTAACATTAAAATTGTATAAATTTTATTATGACTTTTAATCTTTTTTAAAAACATTCCATGAGTTATGTTTTTTTCTTTCTAAAATAAGAAAATAGTAGAGAAGCACTATTTTTTAATTTTAAAAAAATAATAAATAAAAATTAATTTTTCTATAAAGCTAGTAAATAATAAAATGAAGGTCCTATTTTCTTTTTTTATTTTGAATAAATTTTCTAATATTTTATAAATAAATTATTCAAAATGAATATAAATATATTTAAGCTTAAATATATCCTTAATCTCTAAAATATTTTCATATTTTACATTTCATCTCTAATAATTTATTGTTGACTTTCGGTATTTTGTATTACATCATGTCATTCATTTGCTCTATTAAGTGTTCCATGAAATATATTAGTGTTAGGCTAGATTAATTGGTTGAACAAAATGCAGGCTTTGTGGTTGGACCTTAAAAACAGGTCAAATCAATTTATATATTTTCCCCTAATATAGATTAATTGATTGAAAAAAATGTGTGAATTGTTTGATTTATACGGATATATATTTTTTGCAAGATAATTTATAAAGATTCAAATATCACAAAGAAAATTCTATTGAGGAATGGAAATCTTGATTAAAGAAAGAAAAGAACCTTTAAAAACTTTTCTCTAAGATGAATATAAAGGATATTTCCTCTGGTTGGAAGAAGATATTTTGAAAACACTGAGAAAAATCCTTTTGAATATTTTTAAAACATCATAATTAAAATTAACCTTCAATTATATATATATATATATATACATATATATATAGTTAGTTAGTTATACAAATATACGTCCTAATTCACCATAATTAAGGTTACTTTTGACTGCATTTGTCAAAATTTTCTCAGAAACCATTCCAAAAATATAAACATAATCTTAATTTTATCCCTTAAAAGTTTTTTTATTTTGTAAAAATTTCTGTTTTCATGTAAAAGAATCAAAATCTTATGTTTTAATGGGAATAGAAATTATTTTGTAATATAACTTCTCACTATTAAAAAAAAAAAAAACCCTACAAAAAAAGGACACACACTTTTAGTGACGCCTGTGATGAGAAAATCTTAGATAGGCACACACCCAACACATTAGATTTATACACATCCAATCAAAAGTTTACACGTTATTAAAAATAAATAAAGAATCTTTCTCTCTCCAATTCATCCCTTCTTTCTTGCTCTCACTTGCACCCTTGTCTCTTTCTTCCTCCATGAACACTAAACATGCCAAAAAGCATCATTGCACACCAATCTTCACCCACCATGACAATCTGGAATTTCGTTGATGACGATGAGTTAGGCGTGTTGATGATGGTGTTCAATTTTGTTCCCTTTTTCGAGGAAGCCTCTTTTAGGAAGCTAAGGAAGTCACTGCAAAACTGAAGGATGTTATTGATCAGTATATATTTTTAATCATTATTATTGATTGATGATAATAATTGTAGGAATTTTTTTTTATTTTGTGTAAATTTGTGGTTTCAATTTCAGTTTAAAAGTCTTTGTTTTGGTTTTATTGCAGTACTTCTGCGGTTTTCTAAAGGCTTTATTTTTATGTTTTTCGTGTAGATTTTTTTTGGGTTGATAATAGTTGAAGTAATTTAAACTAAGTTTCAATCAATTCGGTCTATTCAGTGGCACACTGTCAATGATTACGAAAGTTTTAATCTTTTCATGTTGATAGTGCAAATAATGTTTTCAGAGGACTAAAATTAAATTCTACATATATATAAATGTTCTATTAGAAAAATCGTTTTTCAGGTTGGTTATTTAGCATATTTTACGATGGTTTAAAAATTGTCTTTAAAGTTGTTGTCGCGAAAAATTAACATTTTCTACAACAGATTTTAAACTGTCTTTAAATCTTGATTTCTATGTTGGTTCTCTTTGAAAATCATCTTAGAATATGTTTTTTGTTTTAAAAATATTTAAAAAATTGAGATTTTTAAAACGGTTCTTTCAATAAATCATCTTAAAAAATATATTTTCTAAGACAATTTTTTGAAGAACCATCTTACAAAGTCTGTTTAATTATCTTTTTTTTCCTTATGAGACATAAGTCATATTCACATAAATTAAATTTTAATTAAGTATATGAATATAGTCATACATTATTGATAGAGGGTTGTCCAAATAGCACAATGACCTAAAAACTCTTCATGAGTTGAAGGGGCCAATGACAAGGTCTAGAGTCAAGCTTCTATAAGAAGAGATGATCAAAAGGATCAGGGATGGACTAATCATCAAAGGAAAGGAAGGAGAAAATCATAAGGAGCCGAATTGGAGCACGTTGAAGATTGTTGAACAACACGCCTGGGCTTAGCGCACACCTTCAGTGGGCTTAGCGCGAGCTGTCTAGCTTAGCCCAATTCCAACCTAAGGAGAAATTGGACTTAGCGCGAGCTGCCTGGCTTAGCGCACACCTTTAGCGTGAATTTACGAAAATTCCTAATTTTTGTTTATTTGTGTAATGGGCTTGAGCTTGATGTAAATAGGTCTTATTAGAGGCTTAGTTATCCTCTAAAGCTAGTTCTATAAATACTCAGAAACTCTTAATTGTAGGGACTTTTGACATCGTTGAAATTAAGCTTGTGCTTAGAGAGAGCTTAGTTTTTTCTTTGGTTTTTGACTGAAAATCAAATTGATTTTTATCAAGGAAGCTATTCCTTTGTGGCGAATCCTCCTTCGGCTTATCAATTCTCTGTAGATTGTGGCATCATTCTGTTCATCTTCTTCATCTTATCCATATTTTATGTTCTGTTCTTGAGTTCTTGGAAGGTCAATAATGGTGATTCTTGAATTTGCATACGGAACGATCCGAACTAAGCGTCCATGACTTGGATTGCATCAATTATACAAGTTAAAATATATTTATAAATTGTGAACTTTTGAAAACTATGTTTCAAGTGCTATGTAACAATGAAAAACTTTTGGTTGCTTGCCATGTTGCAAGTTGTTCAATGCATGGTTTCAAATCCCTCAATTACGAGTAGACCACACAATAGAATGTGTTCTTAGGAACCTAATAGCCTTTGAGCAGTGTCACTATCTTAAGGAGCCTTACATTTGCAACTATGTTTCTCTAATTGACTCTCCTATTCACACCAAAGATGATACATGGTTTCTTGTTGAGAAAGAAGATATTGTCCATGAATTGGGAAGTGATTAGGAATTGGCGAATCTGGTCAACGATTTTTGCAAACATGAGCTGAAAAATTCAACATGCTACCACCAAATTATTGAAGATGTTAATGGACACTACAACAACAATTGGAAATGGGCAACGGGTACATTAAGGTGGGTTTATTTCTGTGACCCTTGGAGAAGTAGTTCTACTATAGTTGGAGTTGCTATCCTAGTATTCAACATCTTCAACTTTTACCACGTTATTGATATAATCTTTAACTAAATTGAGAATTATATTGATTGAATCATCTTTTCTGTATTGCATCATTGTCAATGATTGCAGTGTTTACCGCTTCCTAAGGGTGTGATTCGTAGAATAGAGGCTGTCTGCAGGTCTTTTCTCTGGACTGGTAAAAGTTGTGTTACGAAGAAAAGTCCCGTGGCGTGGAATAAGGTATGTGCTCCAAAAAATCAAGGTGGTTTGAATGTGATAAGTTTCCAAAGTTGGAACAAGGCGTGCTTAATCAAACTACTTTGGAATCTGTATAAGAAAGAAGATAGCTTGTGGATTCAATGGGTTCATACATACTACACTAGAGGAGAAGACATTATGACAGTGTCGATAAAAGCGTCCTGCTCTTGGATTATGAAAGGAATTCTAAAGCAGAGGGTGAAAGTGCAAGAGATGGCTCAATGGACAGATTTGCTCCAGACCAACAGATTTCGCGTCAACCAGTTTTACTATGGGCTGTTGGAGCCCCAACCGGTGGTATCTTGGAGGAAAGTATTTTTTTAACAATGAAGCTCGGCCTAGAGCCTTGTTTATTCTATGGCTAGCTTGTCATAACAGATTGGCCACGAAAGAAAGGTTGTATAGGTTTGGTATTGTGAATGATGCCCGGTGTGCGTTCTGTGAAGAGGTTGAAACGGTTCAACATCTTCTGTTTGAATGCGGGGAAATGTATGCTATTTGGAAAAAGGTGCTGGATTGGTTAAATGTTGATCATGAACCCGCAGGGTGGTTGCAAGAGTTAGATTCGATAAAGGATACGAGCAAATGAAAGAATTGGAAGAGTCGTTTCCTAAAAACAGCTTTTGCGGAGATGGTGTATAGATGTTGGAAGTATAGAAATAATAAAAATCATGAAAAAGTTGACACGACAGATATAGCTGATGAAATTATAGGTACAGTAGTGCATCGATTATGGATGAAAAGGAATTATAGAGAGCAAATTGCTCACCTCCTTATGATATAGTTTTGGTTTTCTTTGTTTCTTTTAAACTGGACCCTATTGGTCGTTCTGTACTTCATAGTTTTTTGGAATATAAATTTATATTTCTTTTTCAAAAAAAAAAAATTGCAATGTAACTCTTCCATTTCCTATTTAATAGTTGCACGTAAGTGTGATGATGGTACTAGTACATCCTGAATTCTTGGAAATGTATTAAAATGAGCAACATTTTTTAATCAGGCTACTTCAGTAGGCTTGATTCTGAATATGATCATCTAATTTTTGTCATGAATTGATATATCCTCTAAGAATATGTAAGTTAATTGTTTAGAGGGAGAAAGCTTCCCCAGTTTTGAAATGGACCTAATTTGATCATATTTCATGAAGTGAGGAAGCAATGCTCATAACAAAAAAGGTAGAAACTGTTTCAGGATGCTACAATCAAAAAATATCACAAGCATCATTTTACTCTAACCATTTCATTTCAAACCCAGTAATTACTTGCACCACTCTAGGCCACTAGCATCTAATACACAAAAAACACAATAATTAAGTGTGATAGTACATTAGAACTGAATAAGATCAAAGTACACAAATGACCAAATCATATATAATTTCATTAAGAAAAAACATAAGTTAATAATGTGAAAAACATTTAAAAAAAAAGAGTTAATTCCTACAAATCATTTGAACCTGGTAAAACAACGTCACTATGGTCTATGGAATCAAATGGGGGCAAAATTACATTTAATTTCAAACTCACTAACTTCCTTGACTCGAGAGCTTATGCGAGTTTACACAAGCTTACCCAAAAAAATTGACAAGTTAACTCGTTTTGCCCATTTAGAATTACAAAATCATATAAGAGTTTATAAGAGTTAAACCTTCCCTTAACATGAACTTACTCTCTCACCTAGGGTAGAGAGATTTAGACCACTCGGTCATGAGTAACCCATAAGTGAACCTAACACTATACTTTAACCCAAAATCTTAAGGTTCAAGTTTATGAGTTTTTTCCTCACTTATATGGTGTTCAACTTTTGCATTCCTACCTGATGTGAGACTTCATCTCACACTTGTATTCTAACAAATAGAAATTAAGAAAATGCAAAACAAGATGGAGAAAATTGAAAATTGGTTGGATTTTTTATTCAATGAATTAAACCACCTATAGAATGAGATCGAGTACTAGAGCATCATTTTGAGTTTATATTTTTCTATAAGCTCCTATATGTGACTAGGTCATACCTCGAATAAATGAGACATAGTCCAAAAAACATTCAAGTGTAAAAATATAATTTGTCCTGCCTTTTAAGTTTAGTATGAGTTGTGACACCCTCTATCCTTACATAAATATAATTAAGAAAAACATATAAAAATCCAGAATTTAATTAAATCAATTTATTCAAATCACGTAAACAAATTCACGTGGATAAAAGGGTCACATTCGCTTCACTATTACCAAATAAAACTTATTAAAAACATCTCCAGCTCAAAACAAGGTTGTCCAAGTTTACAAAAAAACTCAAGTTAAGCAACGAAATAAAATAAAGTAAAATAACATGTTTGAAACATCATGTAATTAAAGCAGAAACTCATGCCCCAATATCACATCCTATCAGAGTATTATGTCTCAGCGTCCTCTAGTACGAGGTTATTTAAAGTCATCAATCTAGTTATTTGCTCCTACAAACACAAGGTTCGAGATCATAAAGGGATCCAAATACAAACAACAAATAGGAAGTGAATTATCACATTTCAAAATAAAATATAGATAAACAAAGACATAAGCAAAATACAATATAGAAATATTTATAACATAACTCAACTTAATACAATTCAGGTCACTTCACCACTTTATCATTTAAAATTCATTTTTCAATCACCAATCACATTTCACATAAATCACACACTCAACTCAAGACGTAAAACCACTCAGCAATTTCATAATGAACAATTCACAAGCATTATGCAACAATTATACTAAGACTCAAACCTATATGTAATGTGATATCATGTCAGTGAAAAACAACACTAGGGCGCTTAAGGGTACATAATAAGACACATCACACAATAGGTATGGCAGGTCACTCTCACTAAGTAAAATCATAAGGTGATCTGTCAATGTCACTCTATTTTGCGAGAATGCTTCAACCATATAGGATCAACATAAACTTAAAGGAGCACTCAAATCGAGTGTATTTACCTTCTAGGCCTAAACTCTGAAGAATCTGTTAGGGTCCGTCTTCTTGATTTATGTCCAACCCCTACAGTTGTTTTCAAACATGTTTAACACATTGCATTATACTTTCTTTTTAACACCTTGTGCATAAACACTTTTCTCAAGGTAAACATCGGTCGAGTTATTATATAATTTATAACTCATAATACAAGTATTGTCACATGAAGTATTAATCACACACGTATTCACAACCATATCTCATGTCCACAATTTAACATATCACAATGTCACAATCCACCATCACATGTTCATGTATATCGCACATATCAGCGCATGCTCAACTTGCCACTTATAATCAATCTCAATCACAATTTCATAATCTCAAAACAATATGTCATTACGCCTCATGTTTATTTATACATTTTCATAACATTCATAACAATATTCATAAATTACAACATACACATGTACATCAAATCTAGCCATAATATTCTCAAACTCCAACACTTGAATAATTTGCAAAATCATACTGTAACGACACAACAATATTATTTACATCAAATATTAATATAAATAAATATATAATTAAATCTATATATATATATATATATATATATATATATATATAATTAGCACACATCACATTAGATAATGAATTTCAAGTAAACTTTCAATGCACCAATTTCAAATAACTATATGAACACTTTCAAATAATTATATGAACACTTTACCCACACCCACACACGCGCGCACACACACACACACACATCATGAGTTAATCTCAAATATTTTTAAAATACAATATATATGTATATATAAATGTAAAAATAAATGTACATGAATTCATATATATTATCTAAGAATACACCACATAATTTACTAGAAATTTTTGATCAATTTCAATTATAATATTAATTTCAAACTAAAAAAAAACCCAGAAAAAGAAAGAAAAGGGGAAAATACAAAATTAATATATCACATCAATTCACGCTAATTAGAAAAAAAAATCTCAATTTATAGGGTTCACACTCCACACAACATATAAATTTTACAGCAATTTCGCATTGGGACATTAATTGGTCCGTCAAACATATATAATTCATAGCTATAGTTGTAAAGATAGAACAAAAATTATAGAAACACCCAAAAACCCATCTCAATTGTTATTCTAAGGATCCCTACATATGTTCTCACTACTCCCCAACTGTGAATAACTCATCTCTTACCTCTAAGCGGACTCATGTGTGTTGTCCGACAACCATAGCAGTGTCTCTAATGGTTCCCTAAAATTCCTCAAGCTTTTCTTCATGTTGTTCTGCTAGAGTTTCCAAGTATTAGAGAGAAGAAGAATGGATTGAAGCCTCAAATTTATTGTCTCAGTGCAAGGGAAAGTTATCTATCTACATATATTATTTCGTAAATCCCAATGGTGGAAATGTGAGAAAATGAGTTTTGAAAGTGGTGTCTAAATTTCACGATGATCCAACAGTTAACGAGTCCAAAATCGTAGTTTTACTGGAATAAGTTTGTGTGTATGCAGGAAAAGAGAGAATTTTCGGAGAGGAAGGAGGGGAAAGGAATTTGGGATAAAGGAAGAACGTAGATAAGTATAGTAAAATGTAAAAATTCACCTAATATGTCTTTATTTATAATTAGGTTACTCTCGGCCTATTATTTACTCTACTTTTTTTATTTATAAAAAGAAACTTTATTTTACTCTTTATCAAACGAATAAATAAAACATCATTTTTTTATTTTCTAAAACACATATTTATTTTATTTATCTTTAAAATATTATTTTAATTAATAAAATTATTTCTCTTTATTTATTTAATTATAAAATCTCATTATTTTTTTAAAAACTTTATTTATTTTTAAATGAAATTCTTTTTAATTTATTTTACAAAAAAAATAAGTATTACATAAATTATATATAATAATGTCATATTTGAGTTAGGTCATTCGGTATTTAATTTAATGGGTCTTGGATAAGTCGATCGATCTAATAAGGCCTGAATGGTAAACAACGGCAAATTTACCACAAAGGGGCCCTTTTATAAAGCATTTACCAAACAGGGTCCCTTTTCAAAGTATTTGCAAAGGGGGTCTGTTTTTGCATGGGTGCAGCTGGAAGCTTTGGCGAGATACGGGTGTCGCCATCACCAATGGTGAGAAGCTTGCTGACCTGGAAGGGTGCCGCCATCACCAATGGCGAGACACCTGACGTGGACACGGTGTCGTTCCTCCCATTGGCGAGACACGCCACGTCAAGAAGGTACCGCCATCACCAATGGCGAGGCTGACGTGGAGCCACGTAAAGAAGGTCTCGCCTCTCCCATTGGCGAGACACCTTCAGCCATGCACAGTGTTTGCAGTGTAGGGTTGCAATGTTTTCTGAAGATGCAGGCTAGGGTTGCAACTGAAGGTGAAAATGCAGAGTAGGCTTTTGACCGTTGCTTGTTTACGTTTTCTCCTATAAAAAAATGCTCCATCAACGTAAATTTATCTGCACTTCTCCTCTCTAAGCTGAGCTTCTCCTTTCTGATTCTCCTTCAGTGTGTGCTTGTTGTGCTTCCTTGAAGTTTCATGTGTGCCGACCTTGTCCTCCATAATTCCTGGTAAGTGATTTTTGAAATAAATAAGATTTATATATTTTGTTGATAATATTATAAAAATAGTAGGTTAGTTAGTATTAATAGATATTATAAGCTTAGGTTAGTTAGTATTAGTAGGTATTTTGTTCTTAATTTTTATGTATTAATAGATATTCCAAGGTTAGGTCAGTTAATATGAAAATATTATTTGGTTGTTGTATATATTCTTAGATATTATATATGTGATATATATATATATATATATATATATATATATATATATATATATATATATATATATATATATATATATATGATACTTTAGTCACGCACACATAATATTAGCTTTTGTAAATATTAGACACAAGTTAATATTAGCTTTATGTATATATTTGTAAATTTTAGGCACACGTAAATTTTTAGTTTTTGTAATATTAAGCACTTCACACGTAAATAAATAATTATAATATTAGACACTTTACACACATAAATTTGCCTTTTTAGTATTATAATTTTATGTTATATATAGATAGTACAGTTTTAAATAAATGAGTTGATAAGTTAATATTATTTAAGTTAATTATTTTTAGTTTGAATGTTAGGGTAGTGTTAGTTATTTTATATGATAAGATAGTGTTAGTTTTAGTTTGTAGGTTAATATTATTTATTTTAGGTAATTTACGTTATTAAATATATGGTACATTGTACATTATTATTATTTTTGAATATATATTGTTTAAATTAACTTTTGCATTTCAATATTTGTTTGTATTTTAATTTATTTGTTAGTCCATATTTGATTTAATTATTTTTTGTTAATTGTAGAATATATTATGTTAATTATTTTAATTTGTTTGCATGTATGTATTTGAAATTATTTGTAGAATATATTTCAATTTTATTATTTGTATAATATATTTTGTTATGAAATAAATATATTTTGTTATTTATTACAAATTTATTTATATATATTTAATAACATTTTTATAAATGTGCCTAGTTTTATTTATATTATGTAGAAATAATGTATAAATTATTTTGTGAATTTATTGTATTATATTTTATTTTGCAGTATCAATGGCATCTTCGTCGTCATGTCCATCAAATATTAAAATTAAGTATGGCCCGATCGATGATGACGTATTATGGATGCAAGCTAAGCATGTTTCAGAACATGTTTGAAATGGGGAAGAAGACCGGAAATTGCACATCAGACGAGTTGTCCCCACATATCAAGGGGAAGAACAAATACCAGAGCAAATTTTTCCTTTCCTTCGACAATCTGGTTTTTACTGGATTATGAAGATGGGATACTTAAAAATAAATGCCTCATTAATTAGTGCTTTGATAGAAAGATGGAGGCTGGAAGCATATACGTTTCACATGAGATGCAGAGAGTGTACTATTACTCTTCAAGATGTCTCTGTATTGTTAGGTCTACGTGTGGATGGTTTACCATTAATTGGTCCAACAAATCTTAATTGGGCTGATTTATGTGAGGAATTATTGGGAGTCAGATCACAAGAAGGTGAAATTAAAGATAATGTGGTTAAATTAAGTTGGCTGGCTCACCATTTTGCACAAATAAATAACCACGATGACAAAGAACAAGTACGAAGGTTTACCCATGCATGGATACTAAGATTCATTGGAAGTGTCTTGTTCGTTGACAAAAGCAGTAATAAAGTTTCGCTAAGGTATCTTCAATTTTTACGTGACTTTGGAGACTGTAGCACATATGCATGATGACTTGTCGTAATTGCTTTTTTATACAGAGAGATGTGCAGTGCCACCAATTATAAAACTAAATCAATCGAAGGTATGTGCATCTTAATACAAATGTGGGCATGGGAGCGAGGTATAACTTTGGCTCCAAAGAGGACTCCTCCCCTTGTAGAAAATAAACCACTCGGGCACAAGTTAGTCATTTTTAAAAGCGTCTTTCATTTAAAAAGAATAAATGGTTTCAAGATATATTAAATTTTAATCTTTGTAGGTGGCTGTGACATGAAAATCAATATATCGGCAATGATGATGTGAGAGTTTTTCGTCACAAGTTGGATATTATGAAATGTCATGAGGTAAGAACATGGTATTGTATTTGTAAAATAAAAAATAATATGTGTTATTTTACTAAAATGCTGACAACTATGTTGTTATATGCAGTTTGTGTGGGAGCCTTACACAACAACTGTTATATCATTGTTGCCTCCCATTTGTGTAGTCGGAAGTGTCGCGTGGTGCGCGATGGTGTCACTAATTTGTTTCCAAGTTATTGAGTGGCACCAACCGGATAAAGTATTGAGACAATTTGGAATGCAGCAACCAATTCCAGAATCTCCTTCGCAACCCTTGAACATTCATGGCATAACACTGAAAGGGAAACATGACGAAAATTGGGGGCAATTGTTCGCCCCAATGATTGATTAGTGGAACAATCGCCATGCTTTTAGGGTCGACGCTTATCCCCGACAAGAGGGCCTATTGAGCTTTAACTCCGACTATATGGTCTGGTATAGGCGAAAGATAAAGATGTTTGTTGACCCACAAAATGCAAACATAGCTACATTGATATTTTTTTGCTTTTTCAATATTTAACTTTAAATGTTTTTTTTAATGATGCCCATTAATTTTCTGACCCTAATAATTGCATACTGAAGTTGTGGAGATATTACAATACATGGTGTCTCCTCAAGGGAGGAATACATGGACAGTTGATGATCTCGTGCCTTATGTGGAGAAAATTACGATTTTATCCGAAGAGCAAGAGAGAATCATTAAGCCTGTGTCACATGGTCCAGCATCAGAGCGTCAATTTCCAACACAAGAGTTTCATATTCTTCAGTCAAGTGTTGAAACTTAGGGCATAGGCAGACGAAGGGAGGCTATTGAAGCGGAAGAATATTCCAAACAAATGGCGAAGCGTGGTCATGGAATGTATTACATGCCACAAACATTTGCTCAGTATCCGACACAAATGTATTAGTATCCTTTTCAAGGTCATCACACTGATACTTCTGCAAGTGAGCATTCGTTCGGTGGTGTTGCGGAAACACATCCTCATTTTTCATGGCCGACTATGACCCTTTCACAACAATATCATGGCCCAATTCCAACACCTAATGCCCCATTAGGTACACAATGGAATGTACCGGGACCAATACCTAATGTGGGTGACTTATTAGGAGTTGATTTGCGTCACGAATTTTTTGCTGAGGCTGACGAAGTAGAAGCAGGGAGACATCGGGGTAGAAGAAATCCTGATCGCCAAGCACGAAGATAGGATCAACCATGTGGCACATCCTCACGGCATCACGGACGCCAAAATGAATGATTTGCATGTCTCTATTTAAATATGTTGTTGTATATTTGTCATTTGAATTTGACACTTAATCTATCGTATGCAGTTTATTAAGGCTTACTAATGGATACAGTTTATGTTGCGCATCAAACTATAATAATAAATAAAGTTAAAAAAAAACTAAGGTAGAGAAAAGAAAATAACTAATATTTCTAACTAACGATGAACACCAATGTCATATGTGCACTAAGGTAGACAAAAGAAAATAACTAATGTCACTCAACCTGGATTGATCCACTCCATTTATTTCAACTTCTAAATGTAATTTTATTTCATTAGATGCATATGAGTCTGGAGTTTTTCCACCTTCATGTTTGCTCAGGGGTTACAGATTAGGGCTTATGGGTTACTGGTTAGGGCTTAGGGCTTACGTGTTAGGGTTTTAGGCTTATGGGTTACTGGTTAGGGCTTAGAACAATGGTTTAGGGTTAGGGGTATTTGAATGGTTTAGGGTTTATGCTCTATTATTTAGGGTTTAGGTGTTATTCTTTAGGGTTTAGTCCTTGTTCCAGATAGTCCATAATGACTAAGTCCATAGTTTGTCATTGTAGATAGTTGTCCTTTAGTATCTATTTGAATACCCTTAACTACAACATTGTAGATAGTTCTCCTTTAGTATTAATTTCGAAAATAAGTAATGTATACATTTCCTGACAAAAGTACACATTCAAAAATAACTAATTGACGATTTCATTGAACACCACAAAGTAAATACATTGAACAGAACCTCAACCAATACAAGTCACTCATCTAACGTACATAAATCAATTAAATGAATTACTCCCACGGTCAGATAGCATTGGACATCAGCGCCTATTGTGCCCTTCTGCTCCATATCTACTACATTTTTGTCGGTGGTCAGATGGTTCGAGCCAATCCATCTCATTCCTTATCCTTGTTGATTTTGGCTGACCTTTCGCACGAATTGTAGTTGGGTCAAGGATAAGTGTCCATGCATCATCAGAAGGAGGAATTGCCACTTCATTCCCAAGAGGCCACCATTGTGCGGAGTATGCTTTTAAGATGTGTTCATTTGTGTAAACAACATCTATATATTGGTAGTAGTTCATGCTCACGTAACCACAAACTGCAATAATGTGTGAACATGGATAGTGAACCGCAGAATACCTTTCGCATTGACAATAATGGTCATTCAAGTTAACTGCCCACTTTTTTCCGCCGCATTGCGTTATAGGATTGAAGATCTCCTCTACTTCAAACCTTGTCGAGTGGATATCATACACGCGAACGATGTGCGAACAAGCTTGTTCTTGATTTTTTCTAAGTTCTTTAACAAGCTTAGAACAATATACTTGTCCTTCATTTAATTGTCTTTGGGCTTGGCGGCCTCGATCAACAAAGTACTTTCGGCACCTACTATATGTTGACTTGACCAACGCTCTTATCGGTATGCTGCGACAATCCTTCAACACCTTATTCACACATTCTGAGAGGTTGGTTGTCATGTGACCATATCTTCGTCCAGATGTATCATAAGCCATGCTCCATTTTTCCTTTGAAATGCGATCAATCCATGTCGCTATGGCTGGACTCAATTGACAAAATTTTTCTAAGTTTTGATCAAACACATGCTTGCAAGGAGTGTACGCTACATCAAATTTGTTACCATCAAAAGTTGTAGGTAGATATGAAACTCAAATTAACTTCATGTACAAAATAAACCTTACCCAATTTCTTGAACATCTCTTTTTGTTTCGCGTTGTTGAATTTGCGATTGAAATTGTTCGCTATGTGTCGGACGCAGTACACATGATAACCATGGGGTGGTTGCCAACCAAGTGCTTCGTTAGCGACAACAGACTTTATACTCACGTGACGATCAGATATTAGACAAATTTCATTCTTATCTGTGACGTGTTCACGCAAGTGGGCCAAAAACCATGACCATGCTGTTAACGTCTCACCTTCGACCACGGCGAATGCTAGAGAAAGAACACCACCATTTCCATCTTGTGATGTGGCCATTAACAGGGTTCCACAGTATTTCCCGTATAAATGTGTGCCGTCAACTTGTATGATTGGCTTACAATACTTAAAAGCCTCTTTACATTGACCAAATGTCCAAAATACTATATGAAACTGACGATGTTCGCGACTCACCCAATTACCAACAATAAAATCGTCATGTAGTATTTGAAAATAAGAGTCAGGAGAATGATTTTGCATGTGTGTTAGCCATGATGAAAGTTTCCCATATGACTCTTCCCAATTGCCATATTCAATTGCAATCGCCTTTTGTTTCGCCATCCATGCTTTTCTGTATGAAACCTTATAGGAAAATTCATTATTTATCCTTTCTTGAATCAAAGAAATTTTTATTGATGGATCTTCTCTGATCATGCCTGTAATTCAAATAATAAATTAAAATAACAAATTAAAATAACAAATAACACAAAAGTAGGATAATATGAACATAAAAAACGTACCTACTACGCAAGTCGCAACTAAATCTGAATCAAGCTTCTCATGGTCTTGTGTCATACTCATATTTAGACATGTGTGCGGTCCACCCCATTGTGTCACTTTCCATGCATAATTTTTTTTAGATAAAATTGCCCTCATATAAAAAGGGCAAGGAGACTCTGCGCTGTTGTTGGGACAACAAACGATATATTTGTGCGATTTGGTTTCTGCAACCTTAAAACTTTGATGCACCTTCATCACATATTGTTTCAGTGCATTTTTTACCGCATCTTTACTGTCAAAATTCATGCCAACATATAATTCTTGTCCAACATTAAAAGTCGTTGGCATGTCCAAACCACAAATGTTCTCCTCGTCCGGATGACTCTAATTGATATTGTTATAATGCAAAGCATCATTCCAAAATGGATTTTGAATTCCTGGTACACCTAATAATTTCACAAAATTTACCTTCTGTTGGGTGAACAATTGAAGCTGGTTCAATGATGTCGGTGACTTCATCGTCTGTATCAGATATTCCATCAACACTATCATCTTCATCCAAAGACTCTTCAACGTATGAGTTAGACGCAAGATAATCATCATCATCATCTTCATCATCATGTAAATTGCTTATATTTCTTGGCAGTTCCGACTCATGATGAGATACATTATGTCCACATGATGTAACATAATTTGCAGAATGAAACATAGAACCACCAGCAACATCCTTTTCTATGTACAATTCTAGAACTGACATTTGTAGTTGTTGTTGAAAACTTTCGATCATAGTTTCAACATCTTCGTCATCACAAATTTGCAAGGCAACATATTTTCCTGAAATGAAAAATCTATAACTTATAGTAGAAATAATTTCATTATTTTCTAACTTTACCTTATCTCCAATTTTTTTTTCAAAGCATTGAAACTAATTACGCGTTTAATCTGAATCGCCTTTTTACTGCCTTCAAATATTACACCATCATTGTTTTCATATACTCTTCCGTTGAAATACAACAGTGTAATAATTGAATTCATGATATACCTACATGAACAAAATTAAAAATAATTAATCATAACAAGAGTAGTTTTAAAATAAATAACTGTATTTGCTTGCTTCATTTACTAACTTAAACTTAAACTACAGATTAAAATTCCATTCTAACTTCAAAAAACTAGAAGGGAATCTGGTAAATATTTGTAAGGCCTGAAAAACCATCAACAAAGGCTTGTAAATAATTAAACATAATTAAAATAACTTCAAAGTAAAAAAACCTAATTACAAAAATTAATAAGCTTAAACTTCACGTTCAAATTTTTTTCTAAAAAAACAATTATTACTTTAGTTAAATATTTTGTGAATGATAAAAATAAAAAAATCTATTTGCTTGCACTATTAAACTTAAACTAGACATTGATACTTCATTCTAACAAAAAAATTATTACTCCAACTAATTAATTCTAAAAAAATTCCTTAACTTACAAAACTGAAAGACTCACCTCTAAATATTTTTAAGTCAGAAATAGCATTAACAAAAGCTTATAACCCGAAGGGTCACACGTCAAATTTCTAAGCCACAAAAACCATGAACAAAGATGTTTACAAATAATTACTCATAATAATTTTAAAATAAAAATTCTAATTCCAAAAATTACTACACTTAAACTTTACCTTCAATTTTTAGTCTAACAAAAAAAATTATTACTTCAACTAATATTTTGTCAATGATAAAAATAAAAAAAAATTATTTGCTTGCTCTATTAAACTTAAACTAGACATTCATACTTTATTCTAAAAATAAAATTATTATTCTAATTAAATAATTTATGAAAAATTCCTCAACTTCAAAATCGGCAACTATCACATATAAATATTCTTAAGGTTGAAATACCTTTAACAAAGGCTTATAAATGGAAGAGTTATACTTAAAAAAAATTTAGACACAAAAACCTAATTCAAATAATTACTGGTAATAATTTTCAAATACAAAATCTAATTCAAAAAATTACTACACTTAAATTTCAGCTTCAAATCCGATTCTAACCACAAAATTTATTACTTCAAAATAAACAATTTGTAAATGATAAAAATTAAGTTGAAACAGAATGAAATAATGCTTCTAAAAATTTGACTCAATAAAAATCTGTTCCTTAAAATAAATACAAAAAATCCTTACTTTCAAAAAATAAATAGAACTTTGAAGTTGAAGATGAAATGAACAAACTTCAAACAAAAACAAACTTCAAAGAAAACGTGTTTCAGCCTTTCTTTCTCTCTTCAAATCACTTTCTTTCTCGCTTTCTTTCTTTCTCGCTTCAGAATGTGAAATTTGAAATTATACGTATCATGCTCCTATTTAAACGAAAACTACACAAAGTCTGGCCATTAAAGCATGCATGTGACCAAGCCAAATT
This sequence comes from Glycine soja, assembly GCF_004193775.1. Classification (NCBI taxonomy): domain Eukaryota; kingdom Viridiplantae; phylum Streptophyta; class Magnoliopsida; order Fabales; family Fabaceae; genus Glycine; species Glycine soja. Next base: position 34,210,186 of record NC_041004.1, read on the forward strand.
TCCACGAAGTCGTGTGGCCATTTAACCATGCATGTGACCCTCTGCAAGCCGCACCGTATGCATGTGACCCTAGCACACCTGCATCACGTCAGCACCCTTCTCGTCAGTGATGATGACGACATCAATGGTCTCGTCATTACTTCCGACGGCACCTATGTAAAAAGAGACTCCCTCCGTTAATACTTTTAAAAGGGACCCTGTTTAATAAATAGTTTCTAAAAGGGTCCCTGCCTTGTAAATTTGCCAGTAAACAATCCCTCAACTCCCAGCATTCTGACCCGAACCCGAAGAAACTAAATATATCTTCTCCCTTGTCTTCTACTTTTTGAAGCTGCGATGTCAATAATAAATCTGTGCAATAAAGGCATTACTGTACGACCTGTAATTGGTTTTCCACCCGTACAAATTCAGCTCAATAATTCATTTTGTATTTGACAGGTGCAATGATATTTTCTTCCTTTTTATTTATCGTTTAGATTGATGTACATAAATTACAAAATAAATTGTCGTATATCTATAATCTTTTCAATTTATTAGTTAAAATTTTGATGTATTATTATTTCTCTTTCTTTTTAAAACAAGGATATAGTGAAAATTAGTTAATATATTATTTTAGAATTTTAAAATGATAAATAAATTTAAATAATTTTATATAAAACTGATAAATAATTTATATATATATATATATATATATATATATATATATATATATATATATGCTTTTTACCAACTGAGTGCAATTTTTTCTTCTATTTTCTAAATGGGGGCACTATTAAATTTTTTTTCCAAAATAAGTTATAAGAAGTTGTAACGTCTATTATGACTTTAATTTTTTTTCATAAGTAATTTTACGATTTCAGTGAAATTTTTTTTACAACTTCAAACTAGTAAATTATTTTATTTTATATTTTTTTTGTTTTTACGACTTTGAAGTCGTAATATATAATATTTTTTTAATGGATTACCACTTCAAAGTCGTAATTCCTTTTTTTCACGTTATTTTTTTTTTGTATTTTTTTTTGTTTTTTTTATCAATTAATTAAAATTTGTACACTTCTGTCATCGCATTCCATCAACCAGTTTTGGTATGAAAAGAAGATATTTACATTTGAGTTTAATTACTTGCATAATTAATGTGGGATGAAGAGAATATCGATATATAAGAGAATATTTTCTTTGGCGCTAATGTAATAAAACTATACATGTTGTAAATAATTGTAAAACTATATATTCTAGACAATATGTGATGGAAATAGCTATCGTGTACATGTATACACGTCATTGATTAATGGAAATATGGGCTAGAGAGAAATTCATGAATCATGATATGAATTATGGACATGTACATCACGGTGGGGTTTGCAAATTTCACCTCTTTAAATGCATGGAATTCAATTCATTGGAACAGATTGGTACGTAAAACACTTAAAACTAAATAAAATTTAGTAGTAATACGAAAAAATATTAAATGAAATATTTATTAATGCAATATGAAAACAATTTAAATTATAATATGAAATTTTGGTGTATAGTGTATATATTTTTATGTCCTATTTTACCTTTATAACCACCTCTGTATATCATTTTTCTCTCCCATTATCTTACTTTACTCATATAAATTAATAATTACACTCTTCAAATAACTCACACCCTCCAATTGCACAACATGGAGTGCAAACCATATATCCACTATTATTTAGGTTCTATTATCTCTCTTTTATTTTATTGTTGTTTTAAAATAAATATAGAGTGTCTCTTTTATCCTATTTTTTATTAAATTTATCTATAATTTATATTAATGAGATATATATAATAATAATAATAAGTGTTATATTTATTAGAATAAGGCACTATTTATAAAATTATTACAAAATTTAATAAAAAAAATATGTTCCAAAATCATATTAAAAATGGATACTGTTTCATTATTATTTTGATGAAAGAAATTCATTAAAAAATTAAAATTAAAAAAATGTATTATTCATTTTGTATTTGCTGGTACAATGATATTTCTTTGTTTTTTTAGTTATCGTTTATTATTGATGAACACAAATTATAAAAAAATTGTTAATATTAAAATTATATATAATTTTCAATATATATGTTTTAACCTTTTTTATTTATTCATTCAAACATTTATTATTATTTATTTTATTAATAAGGATATAGTGAAATATATTAATTAATATTATTATAGAATTTTAAAATGATAAATAAATAGAAAAAAATTGATAAATGGATAAATAAAAAATTCAAGTTGTATTATTTTATTATTTTATTTTATTACTTTTATAATATTTTTGTAAAGAAATTATTTGACAATAAAATATAAATATTTTTATATTAAAAAAATAATTAGCAATTTTTAAACTAATAAATAGGCCGATTAATAAAAAGTTATGGAAGTATTTTAAATTATCCTTTAATATTATATTTATTTTATATATACGTACATGTGTGTGTTTTTAAAAAAAATCAAAATTATTATAGGATATTAATAACCAAAATTGTTCTACTAGAGTTATATATAAAAAAGAATTGTTACACATTATTAAAGCTAATTATTTTTTCAAATTTCAAATTAATTCATTTTTTTCTGAATAATAGTATTAATTATATTTAAATTTTAAAAGTTATAAAGTTAGAAAAAATAATCATCATCAGGGAAACTACTAATTTCAAAATTATATATAAAAATATATTTAAAAATTCTCAAATAGTTATGACTTGTGTATTTATTTAATATAATGATCTATTTTTCATCTTTTTTAAAATATAAAATTAATTTTGATAACAATTTTTTTAAAATTAGTATTTATAATTTATAGGGACGAATGCCTAAATTAATTTCAACTATAAATTTTTCATTAAAATTTGTATATAGTTTAGAAATTGAGTGTAGCACCAAAAAAACATGTCTATAGTCTTTGAATTATTATTTTTTAAGTAAGTCTATATATATATATATATATATATATATATATATATATTAATAAATTTGTCTATACTTATAAATCAACTTTTTTTTACAACTAATTGAAAGACAAACCTTTCTCATTGTCTGTATTATGTAAGATTAAGGTGTCATCTTTTAGTTGAGCTTTTTTTTTTTCAAAGAAAACCCTTTTTTATTGTCATTTTATTTTTATTCCAAAACAATATAGTTTTTATTTTAATTTTTTAAGATTTAAAAAATAGAGTTTAATTTTTATATATTATCAGTATATTTTTTAAACTATCAATTAATTTAAAATCATAGTTAATATAATTTTTAAGATAACTGTTAGACACTTCAAAGAAAAAGGATAGTTACTAAAAAAATTAACAAAACTATCATACATATGATTGAATAACTATGTAACTACACTAAAATTATGTTTATTTTTGTGATTTTCAAATTTTCATTTGAAGGAGGGGACGAAGAGGCTATTTTGAATTAAAATTTTAGCTGAAGTGATTGATGAAGACATAGTGAAAAAACAAACAAACAAAATTAAACAGAGACCACATTGGAGTTTTGCATTCAATGGCTCCACAAATCAATATAATTTAAGCAAGCCCTTCAAGTTTCTGTCAATGGAAAAATTGAAACCCACCATCAAAGAGGTGAGTGTCAACAACCCTATGAACTGGAGAGAGTTCAGAATATTATTTAGGCTAAGAATATGGTGGAGTTGGTGGAAGAGAAAGTTGGAGATGTAAAAATTGTTTATTAATATTTTAATATGTAATCGGAATTTAAATAATCATATTGATAAATAGAAAATTTAATTAGCCATAAATCTATTAAATAATGAGGAATGCTAGTGATATTTTTTTTTGACATTCTACCTAAAATTCTCTATTTATTGGTTAAAATTTATTAAAAATTATTCATTTTGATAAGTTTTACTTCTCATTTAATATAAATCATGAGAAATAATTATTAAATGAGAAACAAAATTTACTCCGATGATTTCTAATAAATTATCATGTAACATGTGGATATTAGTGATATAATTATATTGTAAAGCAAAAGCAAACAAATATTTATACATCTCACATTTTTGCCTCTTCCTGATTAGTCACTTAGGTGAGCGTCTCAAGAATTATTACTCACCTAATTGTTATAAAACACCTTGTAGTGTACCAAACATGAAAAAAATAAAAATCAGAGCTACCAATATTTTCATGCAATCAATTTTTGGGTCCTTGAATCTTCTTTGAATCATTGGTCATTAAACTACTGTTCATCATAAATTGACAAAATAGTAAAAATAGTACGTATTTCAGAATGCCAAATAATTTCTAATCTTCCAATAATTCATTTTATCATTAAACCTGCCAAGCAGTAACAAACAAAATTAGAACATCAATAATCAATTTGGTTGTAATGTAGATTTTTCTTCTTTGACTTGTTGATTTTTCACTTTCTACATCTACAAAGGACACTCCAAAGTTCAAGTACAAACCACAAAAAGAAGCAGAGAAAAAGAGAGTGTAGAACTGAAGATCCAGGAGCTTTTGGAACTGAGAAATTGTTGGAGGAAACAGTCTTTCAGGTTCATGCAATGTGCATTGTAGTTAACATTAGTTTGTGATATGATAATACCAATTAGATCCTTATAGTAGTTAATTTTGTTTATCACTAATTCTGATTTGTGTCTTCACTCTAAAACTATGCCATGATCTTTTATTAGGAAAAATCTACTCTAGATTCTATCCTCTTCCCCCAATTGTGTTCAGCTTCTGATTTTTCATTTTGGTTTTGTTTCTTTTGTTCTGTTTGTTTGAGATGTTGCCATTGGTTACTTTACAAGTGATTCTTTTTCCCCTTGTATTCTTCTGGGCCTTCTGTTTGTAGTTGATATTTAAAAATTTTAATTTTATCTTTATGCAAAGCAAGAATGACTTTAGCCAAAGTGGCAAAGCCATTTTTTGTTGAAAGTATCTTCACTTTATGTCTGTACAAGAAGATGGATGGATCCTATGTGTATATCAGTACTGGAATCTGCCTTATCTTACTTTGAAGAGTCACAGCACATCTGCACTATGGATGTCTTTTAACTTTTTTGTATTAAAATACATCTTTATTATACTTGAGAGCATAGATTTTCATATTCACAAGAATACTAAAAATTGGTTTGTCTTTAAAATGGGTCATTTCTCATAAAAATAGATAATTTGTAGGAATTTTGGAGTTCATATCTCTAAATTGCAAGTGTACTAAAGAAACTAGCTTAATAATTTTTTAAATATTTTAAAAGAGTAAACAGTGGAAATAAAAACTATGAACCTGTGTGACTTATTGTAAACATAAACCTTTTCTTCGTAGCTAGGAAGCCTCTAGAAGATTCTATAATTCTTTTGGTGAAAGATCACACGAGTAAGGAAACGGCGTCCTATGTTGGAAACATAAGTCAAACAAACACATGTTTTCTAAATCTTGAAAATTTGAAAATGAAAACAGGGAAATTTTTGTGGCTCTTGATTTGTATCAATCACAAGTTATTCATTTGTCCGATGGTTGATGTGCTTGCTCAACAGGATCAGAAGAAGAGATCTCATGGGGTCTACTATTGAATATCACATCCAACACATAATTAAAATCCCAGAAGAGATTGAGCCTGCATTGTGGCCAGAATGTTGTATCTACAAGGTACCTACTAGTCTTTTGAAGGTGAAAGAGGTGGCCTACACTCCTCTATTGATCTCAATTGGCCCTATCCACCATAACAAAGAGCAACTAATGGAAATGCAAGAGCAGAAACACAGATATTTTCATTTCTTTTGGGCACGCCTAAGCCTAATGAACAAGCTTGATTTTGTGCACTACAAAGCCTTCCTTGAACTAGAAGAGCGAAACCTACGCCGTTGTTACCAAAAGAAATTCCCCGAAATCAGCAAGGAGCAATTTGTGGAGATGCTGCTGCTGGATACTGTGTTCATCATGGAGCTGTTTCTGAGAGAAGCGAAAAAATGGGAACATAAGGATGACTATCTAATGACTCAAGGATGTGTTAGCAAAAGTATCCGGTGTGACTTGATGCTGCTTGAGAATCAGCTTCCAATGGTAGTGTTGGAAAATCTATATGATAGAGTTGTTCCAAGCAATGCCAAAAAACACACCAGATTTATTAACCTTGCTCATGAGTACTTTAGATCTTATTATCCTCATCAGCAATCTTCAGAAAACAAGTTTGAGCTGAGAAAGTGGGAGAAATCACTGCATTTCACTGATTTAATTAGAAATGCCTATCTCCCTAAGAAACTGAGCAGTCAGAAAAACTATCCTCAAAAGGAGTGTGTGCTAAGGACTGCAACAAAGTTGAATGAGTCTGGGATAAGCTTTGATAAGGTTGACGAGAGATGCTTACTTGACGTAAAGTTTGAGAAGAAGCGATTTTTCAGCTGGTTTCTTTGCTTGGGTTGCTTGCCATGCTGCAAGTTGTTCAAAGCTAGGTTTCTAATCCCCCAGTTGAAAGTAGACCACACAACAGAATGTGTTCTTAGGAACCTGATAGCCTTTGAGCAGTGTCACTATCCTGAGGAGCCTTACATTTGCAACTATGTTTCTCTAATTGACTCTCTTATTCACACCAAAGATGATGCAGAGTTTCTTGTTGAGAAAGAAGCTATTGTCCATGAACTGGGAAGTGATCAGGAATTGGCAAATTTGGTTAATGATCTTAGTAAACATGTGGTGACAAATTCAACATGCTACCACCAAATTATTGAAGATGTTAATGAACACTACAACAATAATTGGAAGTGGGCAATGGGTACATTAAGGTGGGTTTACTTCCGTGACCCTTGGAGAAGCAGTTCTACTATAGTTGGAGTTGCTGTCCTCGTATTCACCATCTTCAACTTCTACCGCGTAACTGATCTACTCTTTTAGTAAGTGCATGTTTGCTTACACATTATTTCTACCTAGATTTTCGTCAATTCAGAAGTTGGTTGTTGTGGTTTATGCGTCTTATGGGCTGTTGGAGTGCTTTTGGTGGTTGATACAGTCTGCAGACATCGTTCCAAACATGCCGTAAATTGAGAATTATAAATTGATTATTGAATGACCTTTTTAGTATTACATCATTGTCAATGATTGCACCATAACTATTTCATTTCCCATTTACTTGTACTAAAAGTGGTTTGTTTATTGTTGAACCTATGTATTAATAATAGTTGCACATGTGTGTGATGATGGTACATGTGCATCCTGAACTCTTGGAAACATGCTAAGATGAGAAACTATCTTTTTAAATAAGGCCACTTTAGTTGGTTGAATTCTGAATAGAGTCCTCTAATTTTTTTTATGAATTGATATATCCTCTAAGAAATAAGAATATATAAGTAAATTAGTTTAGAGGGAGAAAGATTCCCCAGCTTTTAAATGGAACCAGTTTGTTCAAATATCCCATGCAGCATTTTACACTAACCAACCCGAGTAACTAATTGCATCACAGTAGCATCTAATACACAAAACCAAAATAAGTTTAAATCACTTACCAGAATTACAAAATAAAAAATCAAAATCAAGATTCTAGATATCCATTGTTAAATAAACAATGAACTTGGATAGAAGCTGAACCAGAAAAGACTAACAATAACTGCTTAAAATAAAATCATGCCAGAAACCGAATCATGCAGTCCTATTGATTAACCGAAAGCTCCTTCCGCTTATATCGGACCATCACTTTCCCCTTCACTCCCACAACCATGGCATTCCAATCAATCTCGGGGAAAGGTGACACCAACTCCAGTTCAAAATTCCTAAGCAGATGAGTCCATATAGCTTTTATCTGCAGATATGCAAAAGGCTCCCCAAGGCATCCATGTCTGCCTCCTCCAAATGAAATGTATGAGAATGCACCTGCCACCTTGTCCTCTTCCCTCCCCACAGCAAATCGATCAGGATCATACCTATCAGGGTCCTTGAAAACATGACCTAGCCTGTTTGCAAAAGCAGGTGATGTGGCAATTATATGACCCTTGGGAATGTCATACTCTTTACCCTCTCGTGTCGTGACACTAAAATCAGTGTGTGAGCTTCTCATCAGCATAATTAGAGGAGGATGGAGTCTCAAGGCTTCTTTGATGCACCTATACAGCACATCCATTTCAGCCAAAACATCATGATCAACTCTGTCCCCATGCTTTTCTATTAACATCTTCTGCTCCTCCTGCACAGCTGAAAGGCACTGGTTGTCAGACAGCAGATATGCTCCAGTCCAAGTGGAGGTAATTGAACTTGTGTGTTGACCGGCAAAAAGTGCAGCAATGAGGAGTCCGGTCACTTCAGCTTCTGTTGTTGAGCGACCATCTTTGTATTTTGAGTCAATGAAGCACTGCAGCATGTCTTCTTCTGATTTGCTGGCACTCTTGCGAGATGTTATGATGCTTGCGAAGATTTCAGCAAGCTTCTTGCGTGCCTGGTCACGGCGCTTGTGAGCTGGGATTGGCAGGTATGGGAAGAGAACACTGATTGGAAGCATCCCATTGTCAAGGTCGTGGAACAATGCAGAGACATCATCAAAGAGCTTGTCACGAACTTCACGCCCCAAGAGACATCTACTGGCTGTCAAGATGATCAGATGCTCAAGCTCATACTTCAAATCAACCTCACCACTTGGTCCCCATTTTGAGAAATAGTCCTGCAAATTGAGTTTGTGTTTGGGAAAGAGCAGTCTTCAATACCAATACAACAAATGAAAATTACAAAGAAAGAGTTTACTATTAACAACATAGAGAAACAAAACAATGAACTGCCAGGTTTGACGCCATTTCACCATGGTCAAGTCCAAATGGAAATGAGGAGCTTCTCCAGCTTTATATGGAACGAATTCAAGTAGCAGAATAAAACTTTGTTTCCAATTAAAAGAAGAATCACACTACACTAAGACGAGAGTTAAACTTATAATCATTGTTGACAATTCAATGACCCATTCTGGTGATAAGAAGTATGCATTTTTGCTATAAATGATAAAATTGTTAAATTTTACCCAGTTTTCTAGTAAGAATTATAATGCCACACTTTTCACTCTAAAGCAAAATCATCTATATCTGATTCCACCAAGTTGGATAAGGCTGCTTAGTTATTGTTATTATTGAATAAAAGTTGCAATAAGCTACGGCCTGCAGAATACACAGATCATTGCAGGCATTGCCACTGACCAAATCCAACAAAGCATTCGGTACAGTTGTTTTTTGGGCGGCTAATAATTAAAGGAGTTTGTACAAGACAAGGGAAACAGAGAATTTCTGAATAACCGTACCAAACCCTTAAAAAATTTCAAAGTACCATACAATTTGTCACAAAATAAAATAAACCAAACCATATTCCTGATTGATTACAATGATCAAGTCCAAGACCAATACAAAATACAATTCCAAATCAATATGAGACACCATCACAATAGATCATCCAATACCCAAAAGTTAAATAAAAAGGACCAATCAAACAAAAATATAATACATACCTCAGCTTCTGCAACCATCTGATTGACATAGCCCTTGAGCTTGTTGACCCTAAGAGCCTCAGTGAAGAACCTGAACTGTTCCTGCCTCACAGAGTAATCAACATCAAAGACCACACCAGGTCCAAAACTTGGCACATTGAACTGATACACCTCTTGCTGGCTGAGATCAGTCTCTGAGGCCTTGAAGAAGTATGCAGAGACCTCAGGGCCAACGAGGAAGGTGATGTTCTTGTGGAAGAGCTTGAGGGTGAAGACACTCCCAAGCTTAGGGTACTCCTCACGGAGCATAAAGATTGGACCTTTAAGGAAACGGATTAGCCCTCCAATTAAGGGCCACCCCTTCACAATTGGGGGTACCCTCTTTCTGGACTTGGGCACTATGAAAGCTGAGATGAGTTTGGCTACAAGGATTGTGGCCACAAGGAGGAGGCCAGTGTTCAGAAACCTACCATCAATTTCCATGATTGTGTTGTGTTGTGTGTGTGTGTGTGTGTGGTGTGAAGATTGTGAAGTGGAAAATGATGTAGTAATGAAAGTGGATGTGATGTGAATAAGATGTGATGAGTAGTGTTTTGTGTTTTTGATCGGTGTAATTGTGGTGGTTTGATAAACCAAGGACTAATGACACAGATCTAATGTGTCATGAATCATGTTGTGCAGATCTGTGGTGTGATTTTGTTTGTTACACTTTATGAAGTTGTGTGTGTCCACTAAGGAGTGTGAATGTGCAAATGCAAATTTATAGGGTGGATTTGGCTTAGCTGGGCTCACAGTAATAATCACTGGGTTTTGGGAAATAAAACTGTGGGTTAAGGCTTTTTGGATGGATATGGTCATATGAGTTATGACTGGGTGGGGGTGTCTGTTCTATTCACGGGTCGAATATAAGGGGGTTAATTTTATGTGTTTAATTAGGGGCAATTTGGCATTAATGAAGAAAATAAGAGATGAAAGTAAAGGAGTTTTGGAGTTTTTTGGAATTAATTTGAAAATTTGGAAAATAATTATGGTAAAAATTTATTATTAATCCTCATTTGAGTTAATCTATGTAGGAGGAGTTTTTTTCCTTCGAAATCTCAGAATTAGAATAATCTTTTTTCTATGATTAGGAGGATTTGAATGTTCCAAGGAGACATTTTTGAAATGCACAAATGAATCGTCATTTCGAGAATTTCTCACTTTATTGTTTGAGAAGTTCTTAGAAATGCAAAGAGGAGTAGCTTTTTGATTTATTTGGTGGAAGGAAATTGTGGAAAATAAGAAAAATATTACTATTATTGTTATTATTTTTAGATTTTTCTTTCTTTGAGTATTAGAGGAAATATTTTTAAAAATTGATATTAATATTCACCAATCAAAATTGATCAAATAAAATATAACATCATTATTGATGTATACTAATTTTAGCTATGAAATAAAATTGACGATGACATTAACACTGAATTTGTTTGGGGTTAAGTAGGAGAAAAATTAAAGGAGAATGAAGCTGATTCAACTTTTAGAAATAAAGTGGAAAGAAAGATGATGCAGATATTAAATTTTTATTATTTCTTAAAGATGAGAAGTAAGAAGAAAGAAAATTATTTCGTGTGACTCATTATAAAAACAATTTCCAAATCACAATGAAATGGCAGGAAAGTGATATATATCTCTCATTTATTTTTTTATAATATTATAAACTAAAAATCGTAAATAATTTATGCTAAGAAAAAATTATATAATTTTTTTATTATTACAAACTATGTTTGTATAATTTATTTATTTCTATTCACTTTCTTTTTCACTGGCCGAACAGAAATTTTTTCACTTTTTTCTCCATTTCTATTCATCTAAATAATATAATTTCTTTATTTCTCTATCTTTTTATTGGATAAATGATTACTTTAATTCTTGAAAGTATAAATTGATAATAGTTTAATCTTTAAAAAAATTTAAAAAATATTATTTATTCTCTGTGAAAAAAATATAACAAATTCGTAATATTGTTAAGAAACTTATGTTATGTTGACATTAAAGATGGTGCCTATGTGATATTTTTATTAATGACATGGCTTTGGTTTTTACAAGTGATGTGCTTCCTAAGCGAGAGTAAAATGTCAAGAAAAAAAAAACTTTTTATTACTTTAGTAACACACAGAGCCTTTTGTTATTTCCTTTTAAGCTTTTTATGAGTGAGGCCGAGCACTTTCACAACCTTCATTGTGTTAACCTTTCGTGGTCTACACTACATTATAAGGAAAACCAACAAAAACACAATATAGTATGGATTTTTGAATTAAAATTTGTTCATGGACCAAAATGACACTAAGTAGTAATATTCATGGATCAATTTATTTGTCAATTGTATAATGAGACTAACATTGATCATGATTGACACCACCAGGCCTTTCATATTGCTTATCTTTGTAAGACTAAAATTTTAAGTCTATGATGTTACAAACTATAAAACAAAACACAAGTCATTAACAAATGCAGAAAAATAAAATCAAAATATACTTCCAATCATTATCATGAAAGAGCTGTTTTGTTTTGATTCTTTCAAGCTCTCACACTCTCTCTTTGTAGATGGTGTATCAAACGAAAATTGAAAGATATGAGCTTAGGGACCAAATAGATGAACTATATATAGGCATTCTACCATCATGAATACATTTAGTAGCTATTACTACTAATTAATAGTCATTACCACTCATTAGTAGTCATTACCTCCCATCAGTAACTGATGGAGCACTTGACCTTCCAAAACGTACGAACCAAAATTATTACATTCTCTCACTTGGTCTAAACGTTTTGTCTCATTGATTAAAATAAGTCAATGTTCAATCTTCTTAAAAAATAAACATATGAATCATAGCGATAGTTCCTCTTATAACGAGTAATATCATCCATGTATTATAACATGCTCAATTTCTCAAGTAGTATACTCAAGGTGGTAATAAAGCTTAATGAATACAATCATAAAGTGGAACCAAGTCTCATTCTCTCTACATGATCCTTGAATTTAAACGGTGGTATGCCCTTAGTCAAAGGATCAACGATCATCAACCTAGTGCTTATATGCTCAATGACCATTTTCTTGTCTTTTACTCTTTCTCTAATGGCTAAGTACTTAATGTCGATGTGCTTACTTCGACTTCCACTTTTGTTATTCTTAGACATAAAGACAACAGTTGAGTTATCGCAGAAAATTCTAAAAGGCCTTGAAATAATATCAACTATCTTTAGCCCAGAAATGAAACTCTTAAGTCATACACCATGTGATGTAGCCTCAAAGTAAGAGACAAACTCAGCTTCCATGGTAGAAGTAGTAGTCAAAGGCTACTTAACACTCCTCCACGAAATAGCTCCACCAGCCATCATGAAAATGTACCCAGATGTTGATTTGCGAGAATCAACACAACTAGTAAAGTCTGAGTCTGAATAACCAATCACATCTAGATTGTCTGTCTGTCTGTCTATACATAAGCATGTAATATTTGTTCCCTTGAAGGTACCTCATCACTTTCTTTGCAACTCTACAATGGTCAATACTTGGATTACTCTAATATCTTTCTAACATTTCAACTACAAAAGCAATGTCAGGCTTTGTGCATACTTGAGCATACAAGAGGCTTCCAACAACTCAAGCATAATGAATGTTTTCCATATGTTTCCTCACAAAGTCATTCTTTGGGAATTGGTTCAAATTAAATGTATCACCCTTCATAATGGGAGCGACACTTGCTGAACAATCTTTCATCCGAAATCTTTCTAAAATTTTGTTAATATAAGTTTCCTGTGATAGACCTAAAATACCTCGAGGTCTATCTCTATTAATCTTAATGTCAGTAACATAAGATGCGTCACCCGTATCCTTTATGTCAAAATTCTTAGAGAGAAATTGTTTCACCTCATGTAACAAACCATGATCATTGGTTGCAAGTAAAATATCATCTACATATAAAACAAGGAAAAATATTTTACTCCTACTGACCTTATGGTATATGCATTGATCCATGGGGCTTTCATCAAAACCAAATGAAGAAATTATCCCATAAAACTTAAGGTACCACTGACGGAAGGCTTGTTTCAAACCATATATAGATTTATTAAGCTTGCAAACCAAATGTTCACTACTGCTAGAGGAGAAACCTTCAGATTGTTTCATATAAACCTCTTCCTCTAAATCACCATTAAGAAATGTTATTTTCACATCCATTTGTTGCAACTCAAGGTCAAAATGAGCAACTAATGGCAATATTATACAAAGAAAATCTTTCTTAGAAACAGGAAAAAAGGTTTTTGTGTAATCGAATCATTCTTTTTGAGTAAATCCCTTAGCAACGAGTCTTACCTTGTATCTCTCAATGTTGCCTAATAAATTCCTTTTGGTCTTAAAGACCCATTTACAGCCAATGACCTTTGTCCCAATAGGCAACTCTATAAGGTTTCAAACTCTGTTACTCTACATGTAATTCATCTCATCCTTTATGGCATCATACCATAAATTTGACTCTTTACAACTCATGGCTTGATCAAAAGTTTTGGGATTATTTTCAGCTCCAATATTATAGTCAGATTCTTGCAAATATACAATATAATCACTAGGAATAGATGATTTTCTTACTCTAGTAGATCTCCTTAATGTTGCATCAATATTTTCTCGGGGATCATGTTGTTCAGTTGGTTGTTCATCATTTTTAGGAATTTGATGATTAACTTGATCTACTAGATTATCAACAACAGATTATGGAATGTCAATCATTTGTTGCTCATCATCCCTTGAACTTGAGGGATATGAATTACAACCAATCTTTCACTTGACATTGAAGGGTAAGACTCTATATGATCAATTTCAAAACCTAAGTCCCTTAATTGATCACTCCCACTGATTAAGTCATTTTCAAGAAACTTGACATTTGTTGATTCCATAATGCTAGTAATATGATATGGACGGTAAAACCTATAACATTTAGACCTTTCGACATATCCAACTAAATACCCACTAATAGTCCTCGGGTCAAGTTTCTTCTCTTGTGAGTTATATATTCTCACCTCAAACGGACAACCCAAAATTCGCATATATTTCAAACTTGGTTTCCAACCTTTAAACAACTTAAAAGGTGTCACTGGGACAACCTTAGTTGGAACACAATTTAATATATACATTGTCGTCTTTAGTGCTTTAGTCCACAAGTGTGACACCCTCTACCTCATACATATATGTACTAATAATAAAAGGAATAAGAAATTATAATTAATTAAAAGTTCTTAAAACACATTTAAATAAAAACCTTTCAAAAGGGTAAAAGGCTCACATGCACTTTTCTCGCATCATAATAAAACTTGTCCAAATAAATAATAAAATCATCTCGGCTCAAACAAGGTCGTCCAAGACTTTATGCAATTAATATAGAAACCTATACCCCAATGTCACATTCTATCAGAGCATTGTGTTCTCGCATCCTCTAGCATGAGGCTCTCCATAGTCATTCACCTAACCATCTACTCCCACGAACACAAAGTTCGAGATCATCACATGATCTAAACACAAATAACACATGGGGAGTGAGTTATCACATTCCTAACTGATAAAGAGAAACGAGACAACTAAATATACATATCATATAAATGAGATGCAACTTACTTAAACATAACTCACGTAATTCCACCACTTTGTCGCGTAACATCACATCACAACACAACATGTCTCATTCATTTTCACATCATTCACATACTCAAAGATCAAAACAAAAATATCACTAAATCAATCAATATCAATAAATACACAAGCGTTATGCAATAGATACACTAAGACTCAAGCCTATATGCAATGTGGTACCATGTCAGTGAGAAACCACCCTGGGGCACTTAGGAGTACATAACAAGTCACACCACACAATGGGTATGTAGGTCACTCTCACTAAGTAAAATCATAAGGTGACCAGTCAGGGTCACTCCATTTTGCGAGAATGCTCCAACCATATGAGATCAACATAGGCTTAAAGGAGCACTCAAACCGAGTGTCTTTACCCCCAATGCCTAGATTCCGAAGAATCCGTTAGGGCCTTACCTTTCTGATTCAGGTCCAACCCCTAAAACAATTTTTGCACGTAGACACTGCTCATGAATTATACAATACTCATGACCATAAACTCATGTTTCAAACACGTTTAACCCATTACGCTACAATTTAACACTGATTCCTAACTAGGAAACCTACACTTTCCCTTTAACACTACACATAAACATTTTTCTCAAGGTAAACATTGGTCGGATTATCGTATAATTCACAACTCACAACACAAGTATTGTCACATCAAGTGTTAAATACACACTTATTCACAACCAAATCTCATGTCCACAATTTAACATCTCATAATGTCACAATCCACCATGACATGTTTACATGTATCTCACAAATTAACACATGTTCAACTTTGTACTTATACTTGATTTCAACAACAATATTATAAGCAAATACTACTCATGAATTATACAATATCCACGACCTCACACTTGTGTTTCAAACATGTTTAACACATTGCGCTACAATTTAACACTTTAGGTTCCTAACTAGGAATCCTACACTTTCCCTTTAACATTGCACATAAACATTTTTCTCAAGGTAAACATTGATCGGGTTATTATATAATTCACAACTCACAACACAAGTATTGTTACATCAAGTGTTAACCACACACTTATTCACAACTAAATCTCATGTTCACAATTTCACATCTCATAATGTCACAATCCACCATCACATGTTTATGAGTATCTCACAATTTAACACATATTCAACTTTACACTTATACTCAATCTCAATAATTATCTCACAATTCATCACATATTCAATTTATCATTCACACACAATTTTAATCACAATTTCATGATCTCAATATTACAATTTATCATGCTCACCTAGTAAATCTTATCCAAAATACAAACAATTTATACAAGAATATTTCTCACAATATGGAGAGTAAAGCCCCTCAAAAAATTTCACATAATCATACAGAAAGAATTACAATAAAATAAATATTCCAAAATAAACCCCAATTTGATCCCATAAGGATTCCTACACATGTTCATTCTAATCCCAATTATGATAAACTCATCCCTTACCTCTAAGCGGGCTCACGTGTGTTCTGGAAGCGATAGTGGCACCTCTAACAGTTCCCTGACATTCCTCAAGCTTTTCCTCCGATTGCTTTGATAAGGTTTCCAAACGTTAGAGAGAAGGAGAAGAAATTGAAGCCTTCATTCCACTGTCTGCATGCAATGAGTATTTCTCCCTCCCAAGGCATTATTTTACAAATCTCAACGGTGAAGATGTGAGACAATGCATTTCAAATATGGTGTCCAGATTTCACAATGATCCAACGGTTCACGAGTACGGGATCATAGTTTTACTGGGACAGGTTTTGTGTCTTTGCATGAAAAGAGAAAGTTACGATGCAAAGGGAATTTCTATCACCTCCGACATGTTTTCACAATTTACAATGGTGAAAATGTTTGGAAATGAGTTTTGAACCTGGTGCTGAAATTTCATGATGATCCAACAGTTAACGAGTCAGAAATCGTCATTTTACTAAGACAGATTTGAGTGTATGCGGGAAAAATGAGAGGGTTTTGGGAGGAGGAGAAGAGAAAACGAGATTTAGAGGAAGAGAAAACGTAGAGACCATCGTCAGTCTAAAAACTAACCTAACATGTCTCTATTTATAGCTAGTTACTCTCAGCCTATTATTTACTCTATTTTCTTTATTTTTATTATTCTATAAAAATATCTCTATTTTATTTCCTATCAAATGAATAAATAAAATACCTCTTTTTTTTTTACTTCAAACCATTATTTTAATTAATAACATTATTTCTCCTTATTTATTTAATTAAAAAAATCTCAATATTTTTCTAAAACTACATTTATTTTAAAATAAAAACCTTTTTAATGTATTTATGGAAAATGGGGTGTTACAACAAGTATTTAAGAAGATTGGAGTTGCTAAGCATACTCTGTATAATGTCCAATAATGTTTGGTTCCTTTTTTCTACCACGCCATTCTGATTTGGAAAACCAGACATAATGTACTGGGCAACAATCTCATGTTCTTGAAGAAACTTTGCAAAAGGACCAGGTGCTTATCTATTCTCAATATATTTGCCATAATATTATCCACCTCTATCTGATCTCACAATTTTTATTTGCTTGCCACATTGGTTCTCAACTTCACTCTTAAAGACTTTGAAGGCATCCAATGCTTCATTTTTGTTATGAAGCAAATAAACATTCATATATCGTGAATAATCATCTATAAAGGTGATAAAATATTTTTGACCACGTGCATCCATATTTGGACAACAAATATCAGTATGAATTATTTCTAATATGCTTGAACTCCTACTAGCACCTTTCTTAGACATGCTGGTCTGCTTACCCTTAATGCAGTTCACACAAGTCTTAAAGTTAGCAAAATTTAGAGTATTGAGTACCCCATCTTTCACTAACCTTTTAATCATCTCAATAGAGATATGTCTTAATCTCCGGTGTCATAACATAGAGGAATTCTCATTAATATTACACCTTTTAATACCAGTTTGAACATGCATTGAACTATAAGTGACATCATTTTGTAAACCAAGAAGATAAAAACCATTAGACAAGATATCATTCGCAACACATTTACATTGGTGAGTTGGAGAGAGGAGAACTTCATGATCAAGGTGTTTGCTAAAGCCTTATCTGAAGTGATGAACTGATCATCAATAGCCTTAAGCAAATCTTGGTGCTTTTCTTGCTGGTCGACAAAACCATGTATGCTAGCTGAGATTTTGGTCTTAATGAACATCACGCTAAGTCGGTTGGATTGCTCCCACTGATCATATAATGCAACAATAACTCGGCTACTTTCATAAGTGATTGTAGGGGGTTCGTCTTTCTTTATAGTATAGTCTATGTTCATCCAGCCCAATTGCAGAAGAATTCTCTCCTTCCATATCTTATAGTTATCTCCTTTGAGTTTGAGAACATCACATTGAATATCAGGAAACTAACAGTTTGAGAAGCTGCAAAAATCCAAAGACTTATGTCAAAATTTGAGGCATATTAATCTTAATTGTATGTTTTACCAATGTAAACATACCAAAAAATTAAATCTTGTAACATAAAAATTGCCCATGGGCTAAAATTTTAATTCAATAAGAAATAATTAAACTTTATGATAGAATAATCAAATTACATACTTAAATTCATGTTTTATGAGTACAACATGAAAAATAATTTGATTTTCTATCACAAATATTTACTTTATGATAAAATTGAAAAAATATACATACCTCATAATCCCTGTGGGTAAACCATGAAAAATAATATGACATTTTATCCTAATTAATTATACAATATAATAAAAATTCTTATGAATTAAAATTCATTATATAAATCACAATATTATGCCTAATTCTTTATATGATCTTTAGACAACTTAATATCTAATTTTAATCTAATTATAAATGTCGTGACTAATTCATAATTAATCAAAGTTATAAAGATCACTTAGACATAAAACTTAATCATATGAGAATAAATCATATTATGCACTTCAAGATCAAGATATAATACAATGATGAATAAAATTCTCATATATAATTTCATAATTGAAACATAATATTATGCATTTGATTTCATATATATATATATATATATATATATATGTGTGTGTGTGCACGAAATAAATTTTTCCAGAATATATTCATACATAAAATAAATCAAAACTTCATGAATTACAAAGATAAATAGAAACACATAAGCATATAAGATATAAAAAAATGACTAAATATCATAGAATCTTAAATGACCTTGTGGCTCATGTGAATTCCAATAACTTGTATGTTGATGGAGCACTTGACCTTTCAAAATGTACATATAAAAATTATTACAATCTTTTCAACATTCCCGGCCTCTTACGCACCAGCCATACAACAACAACCCACAAAGCTCAAAGAAGAGAAGAAACAAAAATAATGTATTTTATTTTGTTTATTGGTGATCTAACCAAAATGACATTTTTAGACAAAAAAAAGGAATAAGCAAGAGGTGTTAATACAATACATTTTTTGAATCAATTCTGGATATTAGTAATAGTGCATTTATCACCCAAATTTAATTCCCAAAATCAACTTATTGAAAATAAAAAATTTACAAAAAAAAAAATAAAATTAGATGCAATCACCTATCTTTCTCTTCCCGGATCCACAATAGGGTTAATGTTAATGCTTTCAACCAAAGACTAATAAACATAGTACAAAAAAAGGAAAGAAAAAAAAGAAAATGTAACAAATGCATAAAAAATAATCAATTTTTTTTATAGGAATGATATTTTCGTTATCAATAATAGTGTTACTCTCTACCGCTTAAAAGCATGCCCTTCGTGCCTTTCGATTGGGTTGTGTTATAAATTTTCTCTCTTTTTGTTTCAAATCTTCCTTTGATGTAAATGAAGAAATTGTACCTTGAAACTATTGCCGCTATATCTTGAATGCTTTTATAAAACTCACAATATTTTCACAACAAGGAGACAAACCTTAAAACAGCATTTTAATAATTATTTATTTAAGAATAAATTCATTTTTATTGAAAATTTGTATAACATGTATCACTTCAAATATTTTTTTAATATCTTCATCTCTTAAAAATTAAAGTATGTTTGTATAGTAATATTATGACCATATCTTCTTTCCCTAAAATTTAATTTTAACATTTAAAAATGTCAATTGTAAGTTGGTGGTTTGGAGAACTTTACAGTGTTTTATTAGTACATAACAAACACTTTCCGTCAATAATTTTATTTTTTGTTTCTTTCTTAAAACTTTTATAACACAAACAAGCATGGCTTAAATAACTCACAATGAGGTGGAGGACATTAAATAATAATAAGATATGTATATATAGGCATGTTATAAAAATATATATTAAATTAAAATTAATATTTAATTTAATGCATAATAAGAGAAATCATTACTTTATATATATATATATATATATATATATATATATATATAATAATGTTGCAATACAAATGCGGACACACATGTTAAATTTGATACATTATTCATGTCAAATCATGATTTACATGTTTTTAAATATTTTAATATATCAATATTTATTTTTTTAAGAAAAAATAACCACCGTTCATTTCCTATTTCATGCAGCTTGTGTGTGATCAGTTCCATACCAAATAACAAGGCTCATTAATTTTAAAATTTTGACATAATTAGTGTTTAACTTACCATATTATCATAAATACGCAGAGAAATAAAGAAAAAAATTCATATGAATAAACATGATTTTAGAAAACAGCTAAATTAAAATTAATATAAACATTAATGCATAATAAGAAAATTTTAAGTATTAATTTTAGCGTAATAAAAATGAGGCATATATGCGCTAGTAGTAATAATTATAATTATTAAATAACATAGTAAAAATAGTAATGAGAGAGTGAGAGAGAACGTGGGCAAGTTAGTGGGAACGAGGCAATAACTGCCATGCATAACCGTAAAATCACTAAAGAAAATTCACATTAGAACAACATAGAATAGTACTATATTAGTGTGTGAGAAGCAATAGTTTAATGGGTGCAACAAAAGGTAATTGATTAAGGTAGAGAAAAACAGAGAAAAAACATTGTGTTGTGTTGTGTTGTTGATCTTGTCTTTCATTGCATGAGTAGTGGAAAAAATGCACGGGAAAAAGGAGCAAGAAGAGTACATAAGGAAAGGGCAATGGGAAGCAGAAGAAGATGAGGTGCTACTGAACCACGTGAAGAAGTATGGTCCCAGAGATTGGAGCTCCATTCGATCCAAAGGTCTTCTTCAAAGGACTGGCAAGTCGTGTCGTCTTCGTTGGGTCAATAAGCTTCGACCAAACCTCAAGAAGTGAGTCAATGTTTTCTCTTCAATTTGATTGTGCATGTGCATATATATCCATGCATGTATGTATGTTTAATTGTTACTTACTTGCACTGGTGTTTGTTCAATGAAAAGTTGCAATATTGATGAGGTTGCTTCACATTGATCTTCTAGTCTTGGATTATATATATATATATATATATATATATATATCACTTTTTTCTAATGGGGTTTGCTTAGTTTTTGTCTTGGCCTTTTGGGGTTTAATTTGTCTCTGGGTCTAATTACCTTAAGTGAGTTCAAGTTTTTACTAGAAGTTGGTCTATGTTAGTGTGTCCAAATATCCATGGATGGTTTATGGTTGTTATTTTCACTTGTGTTTGATGATTTTACAATGATGCGGTTGGTTAGTCTCGATTTTTATTTTCATTTTTATTGGCTAATGGTGTTTTTAGTTCCTGAAAAGCCCATCTTTTGCTTTAGTCCTTGACTTTCAAAACCATAATTTTGTTGATGTATTTTATCCAAACTTTAGTCCCTAAAACTAACACTTTAAGGGATGAAACTTATGGTTTAATAGGGTCTCTAAAGTTTCAGAATTTCAAGAATAAATGGACGAAAACTTATTATTTGAAGTTTACAAAAGAAATAATTTGAAGCTTTTTTTTATCTGATTGTTGTCTTTTGGTGTCTCTCCCTGGCCTTCTCAAAGTGGTTGCAAGTTTTCACTTGAGGAAGAGAGGGTTGTGATAGAGTTGCAGGCACAATTTGGGAACAGGTGGGCGAAGATTGCATCCTATTTGCCAGGGAGAACAGACAACGATGTCAAAAATTTCTGGAGCAGTAGGCAAAAGAGGTTGGCTAGGATTCTGCAAACATCAGCAACAACTTTCAGATCACAGAAAAATAAAACTAAAGTTCCTTCCTTTCTTGATGTTCCAACTTTGGAGGTAATTGGGTTGAAAGGTTCCTCTATTTCCGGGCTTTTATAGTTCTATCATTCTGTTTTTTCTCTCTTCAGAATTCAGTACTGTTCAATAGAAAAGCAAAACAAAATTGAAAATTTGAGACACTAAACCAGTTTTGCTGAGAAGGACAAGATTCTTGTGCCTTCACTAAAATACAAATTTCCTTAAACAAGACATAACTGAAAATTTGACAAGAAAGACTAAAAGGCAAGTTTCAAGAGCTAGTTTGTCCTGTTGTAAACAGTTGCTATTTATTATTGTTTCTCTTTGTACACTCCTCTGTTTGCGTTAGAATGTGCATCACAATTTTAACTGCAAACCAAAAATGCATGTAATAGACTTGGAAAACTGAGTAACATGTTTTATGTGGCAGTGTTTTTTTCAATACTGCAATTTTTTGTTTTTTGCATAGGCATAACATTAATTTTGTTGACTTGAATAGGCTCCTAAGTTCAGTTCATCGTCAGAGGGAGAACCATCATCAAAGCCTCAGACATGCACACTACCCTACATTGATAATTCTGAGGTTATCCAAATGGTGTCTTTGCCAGATCTCATAAAGTCTGAGTTGCCTAGTTCCGACACAATCCATGTTGAACAAGAGTTTACCCTTTTTGAGAACTACAAAAGCACTGAACAGATTGCATTTCCTCAGATCCCAGAACTCCAAAATGGCCTCACATTCTCAATGGAAAACCAAGATCTCGTGCCCACAATTGAAGAGCCATGTTTCATTGAAGACTTGTGTCCCTTTGATGTATCTGAGTTTGGAATAGGTCCACAACACCCCTTTGGTTTTCCTTTCTTCGAGCCACCAGGAAGTTGCAGATTTGGGACAAGGGATGCAATTGATAACTTCAAAATCAGTGACAGCTTCTTCGATGATTTACCTGTGGACATGTTTGATCACATGGACCCACCTGCAAGCCCTTCAAACCTCTGACTTTTTTTATCATATTGTCGTTTACTCCACGTGTTGTTTGTAGCGTTGCAGTCTTGTAATTGCAGGTTAAAAATTATATGTCATACTTAGAATTTGGTCATTCATTTGCAGTTTGAAATTAATGATACTGATGTCATTCGTAGGATAACCAAAACCTGACATTTGCATTTGTCCACATTGCTGATCTTTTTTCTGATGGCTAAATTGTCCTAGTGTTGGACTTTTGAGTTGTTTCAAGTAATAGCTACTAGTCATATGATCTTTGTAAATTATGTTGCATCTTAATTAATTTATCATTGATTATTCAAGGTATCAACCGCACTCTGCAATGATATTTCTTTTTCATAAGAAAAAAAAACTAATTTCACACATATTAAAAAAATTAATTAATTTTATTAAATTGTATCATTTCTAATTCAAAAACAATTTTTTTTCTTAATTTATCTTTCATTAGAACTTCATATTAAACACAAATCGTCTATGAATGGAGAGAGTATTTTCAACATCTTTCGTTCATTCTACTAGCATATGTTGCAGCCAAATATCACACGATTTTGTCTTATATAGTCTTAAACCAAAGTAAATTGTCTTATATATATTTATTTTTTTACATATAAATTTTGGTAAATAATTTGGAGAAATTCACTGAAGAAGTGCCAACATTTATGGGCATGTAAGTCAACAAGACTTGTCACATTAAGATCATGTTAGTTGCTGATCTGTTAATAAAGTCCTAATTATTAGAGGTTAGTTTAGCTTTTATTCTGTTATTCCTTATCAGATTTACCACGTCTTTAGGAGACGTAAACGTGGTTGTTATCTTTTCACTTTTTTCCTGTTTTGTAAAGCTGGTATAAAGCCACGTTTTCATTACTGAATGAGATCGCTTTTGAACTCCCATAAGCTTCCAACATTAGAAAATAATATCATTTTCCCTATAGCAAAGAAACTGCTATACAGCAGCTCATTACGACTGTAACCGATCCTAAACGGCTAATATGTAACTAATCAAATAAAACCTTAATCATTTCAATTGAAAAAAAAAACTTTAATAAATTGAAATCATACTAATTTAAACAAATTAGCCGCCCCAACATTAGCGTGCTTTTCATAAAGATTATCATGATTGTGCAGTTTTGAGGAGACTAATTCTTATTCTCAACCAAAAAAAAAGGAGACTAATTTTTTCTAAAGCAAATTGAACTTAACATTGATAAAAAATAAAAAAATAAAAATTGAACATAACATAATTTTAAGACTTTATAGCGTTGGAAGAAAGTTGGAATTAGGTCAACAAACAGCTTTGTTATTCCTTTCAAATGCGCACACAAACACACAAGTATCTTTACAAGCATTTTCTTCCTTTCTTTCCTACAGACTAGTTTTACATTTGCAACACAGCAATGAACAAAGTATATGATTAACATACTAACTATAACAATAGCAAACCAAGCCTTTTCTCATAACAATATCACAATTGTGTTCTATCATATACCAAATTTTCAGTAAATTCAGAGTAATGTATCTTTTAACTTATTCTGAATAAAATGGAAGAATAAAGCTTTAGTACTATTTCTTTTCCTCCTATGTTTGCTATTCAATGAAGGCAAATCAAATATCCTATGATTGAAGAATAATGGTGTTTAAATTTTCCTACTCAATCAAGCATCCACAATAGAGGAGTCATTTGGATTTTAGAGGACTCTAATATGAAGTAGCCAGAGTAGTAGTGAGAATCAGGCCTTATTTGACATGAAATTTATGCCGGTTTGACCATTGTGAGTAAGAACTTCAAATTCTCCTGCAGTAAAAGACTGGTCTTTCTTGAAAATTGGGCGTCTAAGTTGGACATATCCACAGTAATCAACTTCGTACACTTCAACATCCTTTTTGAATGAAGAAAGAGCCACCCCAACACCTTCCCCTACAAAAGGTGCAATGTAATTAGAATTCAGTTTGCAAAAATCAATTGCACACTTCAAAATAGAGCATTGAGCACCTTCTTCATTCATTGATCAACAGGTTTAGGTTCAAGCACTTTCTTGCTTTATAGTAGTAAATTCCATTCTTGATCATTTAATATAACATGGGGAGTAACTACAGAAAGATTGCATTCACAAATAAAAAGGTGCCTTTCCAGATAGAATGATGGACAAGAAGTTGAACATTATACCGTGTGTGACAAGCAGCAAGTTCTCAGTATGATATTTGTCTGCAAGGTCCTTAACAATTTGCTTATATCTTGGCCTTGTGTGCAAATTGGGATCTTCTTCCCACTTGGGCAACTGAAGTTCCTCAAGCAAAAAAAATTTCACCAGGACTAATAATGTTTGCATACTTTATACAATTGTCAAGTGTGCCAAAAATTCACAATTGAAAATGAAGATGATGAAGTCCTCTATACCTCTTTATAGACCCTTTCCACATTCTTATCCACTGTCCCTGCCGGAAGCATGGCCTTACGCTCCGATATATTGAAGCCCCAATTTCCATCCTTAGGAGCCACCTCAAGTCTGATCGCGTTCCTGCTCATCATTTCACATAACAGAAACCTGCAGTTGTGGAAGTGAGGATTAGAATTTTATAAACTCAATAGCTGATATATCTACTCAGCATTTGTAAGTATTGTTAAATTTTTTATTAAAGAGAAGTATGAAACACCATGTTATCCTTTCTCTCACAAAACTATACAATTCTAATTCTGCAGATGAAACTGAACCCCTATGATACAATGTGTGCAGAGTGTATGCATGCAGTCTTCACCACTAGGCCAAAGTTTAAATTTCGACATGTATCCCTCAAAGGAAAACATCCCAAATGAACAAATCAAACATAATCATCTCGTGCAGCAATGTTTAAATTTCGACATTGTTTTTTAATCATAGTGAATTTTTCCATGATCCCTTTCCAACAAGACTATATTATTCAAGAGCATGGTCAGAGTCATATCCAGATAGTACCATGCAAAAAATAAAAATGCCTAACTGATTTTCCTCTTTTCAATTTTTTAAGGTAAACATTGCATAAATTTAATTAGAATATAGTATGAGTTTAATTTCTACGTATGGTCATTGAAAAAACAATCATTTTGATCCTTAAAGTATTAACTTTCTCTTAAATAATCTTAAAAAAAATGAAATTATATAAAAAGTCCTTTAAATTATTAGAACCGTGCTACATAGTCCCTTAAGTATTGAAAAGAATCCTTTAAATCAGTCTCTCAACGTTGGTAAAATATACCAATACAAGGACTAAATTGAGGGATATTTAATACTTTAGAGACTACTTGTAAAATTGAGTAATGGTAAATTCTCTTATTATATCTTCTAGAAATTCTCCTCCTACCTTTTTTTTTATAAATATAAAATAAAAAGTAAAAATATTTATTATCTTGAAAATATAAATCATAATTAAAACTTACCTCATAACTTAGTAGGAAGATTAAGAATTATTCTGATTTTATTAATTTAGAGTGTGTTTGGTTTAGAGGGTGAAAATAAAAAAATTAATTAAAGTATAAAAGATATGAGTTTCACAAAAAAAAAGTAGTACAAAATTTCTTCTCAATATTATTTCTCCCCTTCATTCCAAACACACCATCAAGGACTACTCCTTTCTAATTATAAGACATTTTTCAGAATTTTTTTTGTCTATTTATATAATTAGTTTTTAATTTCTAAATGTTTTTATTATTTTTTCCTTCCTTATCCTTACTCAATTAATCAATTATTCTCTCTCCAAACATTAATATAAAGTAATTAATGGGACATTAATATAAAGTAATTAATGGGACATAGAGAGAAAAAAAAATGCAAATTAAACTAATTAATTTTCTTAAGGAAAATGAATTAATTGAGTTGAGTGAGTCTTATAATTAGGGAGTAATTAACGTGATGGGGTAATACTTGACGGATCAAATTGATGGTTTATTCATTAGATAACGTACTAAAGCGCATACTCTTGGTAAATTGTTTGGACAAAATACTCACACCAAAAGTTTTTAAGTAGTCTTTTTGAAAAGAAAAAAAACTTATAATTTTGTCCATAATAAATTGACGAATTATTTTTTTGAATTTCTAATAGTTTTTTTTCCGATTAAATTCTTAATAAAGTAAAATAAAATATTTTTGTTTAAGTTATTCTAATATTTTTTTTACTTTAGTTCTCATAAAGTTTTTTTTTTCATTTTGTATTTGTTTGTTTAAAAAATATTTGATAAAAGCTGATAACAAATAATCTACATATTTTAGGGACAAGTGTGATTTTTTTTTAAAAAAAATAACTAAGAAATAATAAGGATAAAAAATAATATTTTATTTTTGTTTTATTATGTACTTGATGCCAAAAACAAATTATTAGGGACTCAACAAAATTTGCTAATTTATTATTATGCACAAAAAACATATTTAATAAAAAAATTACTTTAATGTAAATGTGCCAAAAGCATACAATAACAAAAAAATACATTTGTTCTTATATATAAGAAACAAATAAGAACATTTCTTTGTTTCTAAATATAAGAAAGACTTAATTCTATATTTGATTCCTTAGTTATATTTTAAGATTCAATTTAATCTCTCAATTATTAAAATATTCAATTTGGTCCCTCAATTGTTTAAAATGAAATAATTATACTCTTTTCGTCAAATTCTTTACTTAGACATTGATACTTTCTGCATTGGTTGTCAAGAAACCAATGTAAAAGGTTGTCTTCAAGTTTTACTCAAATTAAGTCTTTTACATCGGTTGTTAAGCATCAATTAAAAAAATACATTTTACATCGGTTGTGTTGACAACCGATGCAAAAAGTACCAAATTCAATCAAATAATTATCAGATATGACAAAAAGGGTATAATTGTGTCATTTTAAACAATTGAAGGACCAAATCGAACCTTAAAATATAATTAAGAGACAAATTATATAATTAAGCCTATCAGAAAACATAAGCAAGAACAAAAAGAATGGTGATGAATGCAACCTCTAGTTTTGTGGTTCATTCGTTACCACCAGAACCACCATACTATGGCAATTTTGGCATAGCACTAAGCCTTTGAGAAAAACTTATAGGAAAAGTTGCTTAACTTTTACAGCCTAGGAATCTTGTTAAGGAGGATATGGTGACAATTAAGGGTGGCAATGTGGGCCTTAGCCCAATGAGCCGACTTGCCAAAAATGGTAGGATAAGCTAGATCACATTGGCCCGCCTGCCTAGCCCGCCAACCCAGTGGGCCAACAACGGGGTGGGTTGGCCCGCCGACCACCCATACCATATATATAAGAAAAATGTAAATAATAATAGATGTTTAGCCTTTGGATTGTCACTTTGTATTTCTTAAAGTTTATAGTGTTATTCAAAAAAATAAAATACATATTTGTTATTGTTTTATATTATTTTATAAATTCAATTCCTTTAATACTAATAGAAAAAATTGTATTAAAATCAAAATTTGGATAAACAATTAATATACTTTACATTTTCTAACTAAATTTATTCATTTGCATTAATTTTATAAAATAAGATATTAAAACTTCCGTTTTCTTTTTTCTCCCTTTTTTTTAATTTATGTTGGGTTGGCCCGCTAACCCATCCTAAGTAGGGCGGATCAGGATTTTTAGCTCGCCATTAAAAGGCAGGCTAGCCCGCTTTTCTTGTTTTTGGTGGGCTAGTCGCGGTGTGGGGCAAAACAAGTTGAGCTAGATCACTTTGCCTCCCCTAGTGACAATCAAGTATTAAATAGGAAATTGACTTTTTACAAAATTTATGCTAGCTTCAATGGCCTTTGAACACTTATGTCAACCATGGAGGAAGTGTTTAGTTGTCAAGATTTTAGGGAAGAGCATAGGGTTTCTACCTATGCATGAGAAGATGAGATCTAGATGGAAATTAGAAGGCAACTTTAATTTGATTGTCATAAAAAATAGATATTTTATGGTAACTTTTGACATGGAAGTGGATAGGGATAAGGAAGTTAATGGTGAGCCATGGATGATCTTTGATCATTATCTCACTATTCTTCCTTGGGATCCATATTTTTTAACTTTAGAGTCAAAGGTGGATAAAATCCTAGCCTAAGTTTGCTTTCTTGGGCTAGGTATTGGAGAGGATGTATGGAGATTGGTGAATGAAGCCTTTATGTTTGGCTACCTAGATGCAAGCATTCTTGATATTCTTTTGGTGTTAATTCCTAAAGTGGATCATCCTTCCCACCAGAAGGAATTTAGCCTAATTAGTCTTTGTAATGTGTCCTACAAGATCATCACTAAAGTCAGTGACAAGGTTGCGACCATTTTTAAATGATCTAATTGGTCCATTCCAAGGGAGTTTCATTCTTGGAAGAGGTATTATAGATAGTGATATTCTTGCACAATAAGTTATCCACCATATTCACATAAATAGGAGAAAAATTGGTTTCTTAGCTATTAAAATTGATTTGGAGAAGATGTTTGATAGAGTTAAATGGTCATTTTTTGAAGAGACTTAAGGATTTTGGGTTTCCTCCCATTATTATTCATTTGATCATTGAGGAGTTACCAAATCAAATTTGCGAGTTCTTTGGAATGGCTTCCAGTTTGGTAATTTTTCTCCAAGTATGAGCCTATGGCAATAAGACCCCTCTCTCCCCTATCTCTTTGTGTTTTGTATGTAGAAACTAGCTATTAAAATTCACGAGCTTACAAACCAAAAAGATTGGCTTCCCATGACACTCTCTAGGGGACCCTTCTTTATCTCATTTATTTTTTGTAGATGATATTTTGTTGTTTGCATGGCCTCTAGAGACCAAGATAGGTAAGTGAAGTCTACTCTCTCTCATTTTTGTAAGGATGAGGCCTTAGAATAAATTTGGACAAGTCTGGATATTTTTTCTAGGCATATAGAAAGTGGCATTATTGAAGATATGGAGAACATTTTGGGGTTCAAAAGAGCAACTTCGATTGGCAAGTATCTAGGTTACCGTTCGATTTTTGGGAGAACAAATATTTCAAATTTTCTCATGTTGTTGAGAAGATTATATCCAACCTTATATCTTGGAAAAGTAAACTTTTGAACAAAATTAGACAAGTGTTCCCTATGAAATCAATTGTTAGTTCCATTCCTATCCACATTATGCAGTCATATTCGTCAATGTATACCTTTGCAACAAGATGGACCAATTAAGTTGTAATTGTTGAAGCAAAAACCTTATGAACCAAAATGCTTTAATGACAACAAACTTTTAAGAAGTAAATTTTAAGTCCTTTAGACTTGTGCTACTAATGGTTTGCCTTAAAGTGCTTGTAAAAGACATGACTTGATTAAAAAGAATGAAGAAAGGTGTGAAGTATTGGCCGACAACAAAGATGTTCCTAGTTTGGAGTTTGTCTAATCTCATAAGCAAGATACTAAAAGTAGAAGTGTAGATATCAAAAGTTGCATATGACTAGCAGCATAATTCTGGAGGTAACTTCAGTTAAAGGGCACACATCAGAAGCTACACATGATTAGAGTATAATCAAAATATACATTGCAAAAAGAACAGCGAAGACAAATGTATCTACACAATTTAGAACCACGCACTAGAAGCAAAAAAGGGAGAAAAGATGTAGCAGTGTACTTAAGCATTGCATATGAAGAAACAAGCTCTCTAGAAGACCCGAATCATGCTGGAGAAGAAAGTTTGTTATCAACCAAAATGATGCAATCCAACCCCCCAAGAGCATCGGATAGAAGACTTCAAGAAGATTGGACCAAATATGCAAGAGAAGGCCCTAGGGTTCTCATGAACCTTAGGGTAGATTTTGGGTCCATGGGCTAAGTATGAGTCCACTTATCTTTGTACATATTAGATTAAGGTTTCATTATTTTTGGGCCTTGTATTTAGGGCTTCATAATGTAGGTAGGGTATCCTAGAAATATAGGATTTTTTAGCCCTTGTATTTTAGGGCACCTAGACTAGTTTTTGTATTAGGGGTAGTTTTGTAATTTCACATGCATTAAGTGAATATTTGATGTGTGTTGGGAAATAAATTTAATTGAATTGGGAGAAGCCCAATCCAATTAAATTTTAGAAAGGGAGTTAAGCATTTGTTTGCTACACCCTATTGCCACATCATATAGTCACACTCTGTGCATGTCTTTCATGTTTTACATGCCTTATCACACTTAAGCACACTTAGTGGAAAATCTTGAACTTGATCTTGGATTAGCGGGCTGAACCATAGTTAAAATTCACTAATCATAATTAGTGAAATTTTGGCTCCACAAATTCAATTTCAAATTCAAGTGAAATTTGAATAGAAATTCAAATTTGCCTCCAATTTTGTGTGACACTTTTGACTATAAATAGAGGTCATATGTGTGCATTTTTTGAACTTTGATCATTTGAGAATTACATTTCAAAGTTCAGACCTCATTTGAGGTACAAAATTTCGTGCTCCTTCTCTCCCTCTCCCTCCACTCATCTTCTCCTACCTTCAAGCTCTTATCCATGACTTTCTATGGTGGTGAGCTTCTTCTCGACTCATCTTCTCCTTGAAGTATTCAAGAGAAGACGACTTCTTCCCCTTCCTCTAGTGGAAGTGAAGATGAAGTAAGGGGTGAAGAGTCTAGTGAGGAAGTCTACCCCCATGAAGAAAGTGACCTCCTAATGGTTAGAAGGCTCCTTGGAGGTCAATCATGTGATCTATCTCAATCCCAAAGAGAGAACATCTTTCATACATGATATAAAATTTTAGATAAAACTTGTTCTCTCATTATGGATAATGGATCTTGTTGCAATTGTTGTAGTACAAGATTAGTTTCCAAGTTGAACCTTACTATCATTCCCCACCCAAAACCTTATAAACTTCAATGGCTTAATGAGCAAGGGGAAATGATAGTTAACCAACAAGTGAAGGTATATTTCTCCATTGGGACATATAAGGATGAAGTTAATTGTGATATAGTTTCCATGGAGGCAGGGCATATTCTTTTAGGAAGGCAGGCCATGGCAATTTGATAGGAAGATAATTTACAATGGCCTAACTAATGTGATTATCCTTACCCATCTTGGCACTAAATTTGTGTTGCATCCTCAAACACCTTCACAGGTGGCCAAAGATCAACTAACTATGAAAAATAAGATGGATGAAGAAGAAAAACTAGAAAAACAAAAGAAAAATAAGGATAGTGAGGCCTTGTCTTCAAAGGCCAAGGGGAAAGAAAAAGAGGAAAAAGATTCCTTTAAGAAGATTGTTAAGAAGGAAAATCATTTTTCAACAAAAGGTGATATTAAAAGAGCACTCCTTCTTAAACAATCTTTCTACCTTTTCCTATCAAGGGAAACATCCCTTAGCACTGTCATACCTCTTGAGCTTGAGGTTATTCCTCAAGTAAAGGAGTTATTGGATGAGGGTTTGGTTCATAAGAGCTTAACTTGTTGTGCTTTGTTGGTGCCCAAAATAGGTATTATGAGGCATCGAATCCCTATGATAGGTGATATGATGAATGTGTTGAGTGGTGTAACCCTCTTTTGTAAAATCACCCATGCATCTAACATCTTCATGATTCAATACAAACCTAGATGCTCATATGGGACACCTTAGGTTTGTCATACTTTTTGGTAGGAGTAATCAACATGAAAATATAAAAAGATACATTTTATTGTATTACTTTCCTTAATTTTTTAAATGGTGATCAAGGGGTTCCCACGAGCCCTAAGAAAATAAAGGTCATTCCTGAGTGGCCCACTCCACCAAGTATAAGGAAAATTTGGGGCTTCCATGACTTAACAAAATTTTACAAAAGGTTTGTCTCACATTTTTCTATAATTGTAGCACCACTCATTGAGTTGGTGAGGAACCATATTCCCTCATGGGAAGATGCCCCAGAAATGGGTTTCCAGACCTTACCTTACTCTAACATACCAAACACCACTAATATATGTTTTTATTCTTTTTACAAGTGTTAAGGGAAGAAGCCCAGAGTTTGAAGAACCTATGGATTTGAGGTCAAATCCTTTTCAAGGGGGAGAGAATGATGCAATCCTACCCCCCAAGGGCATTGGATAGAAGACTCCAAGAAGATTGGGCCAAAGATGCAAGAGAAGGCCCTAGGGTTCTCATGAGCTTTAGGGTAGATTTTGGGCCCATGGACTAAGTATGAGCCTACTTATCTTTGTACATATTAGATTAATGTTTCATTATTTTCGGGCCTTGTATTTAGGGCTCCATAATGTAGGTAGGGTACCCTAGAAATGTAGAATTTTTCAGCCCTTGTATTTTAGGGTACCTAGACTAGTTTTTGTATTAGGGGTAGTTTTGTAATTTCACATGCATTAAGTGAATATTTGATGTGTGTGTT
Source organism: Glycine soja (assembly GCF_004193775.1). Taxonomy (NCBI): domain Eukaryota; kingdom Viridiplantae; phylum Streptophyta; class Magnoliopsida; order Fabales; family Fabaceae; genus Glycine; species Glycine soja. Next base: position 34,243,763 of record NC_041004.1, read on the forward strand.
GGGAAATAAATTTAATTGAATTGGGAGAAGCCCAATCCAATTAAATTTTAGAGGGGGAGGTGAGCATTTGCTTGCTACATTCCATAGTCACACTTTGTGCATGTCCTTCATGCTTTACATGCCTCATGACACCTAAGAACACTTAATGGAAAATCTTGGACTTGATCTTGGATTAGTGAGCTGAACCATAGCTAAAATTCACTAATCATAATTAGCGAAATTTTTGGCTCCACAATTTGGCTCCACAAATTTAATTTCAAATTCAAGTGAAATTTAAATAGAAAATCAAATTTGCCTCCAATTTTGTGTGACACTTTGGCTATAAATAGAGGCCATGTGTGTGCATTTTTTGAACTTTGATCATTTGAGAATTACATTTCAAAGTTCAGACCTCATTTGAGGCACAAAATTTCGTGATCCTTCTCTCCCTTTCCCTCCACTCATTTTCTCCTACCTTCAAGCTTTTATCCATGACTTCCTATGGTGGTGAGCTTCTTCTTGACTCATCTTCTCCTTGAAGTGGCGTCTCTAATAATATTTCTTCCTTCTCCATTCCACTGCCATTCATCTTTAAGAAGAAAATGACTCCATTGATGAAGAAGATTCAAGGCCTACAAGCTCCACATGGAGCTACATAAAAAAAGACAAGAAAAGTTCTCTTATAGAAGCTGTAATGAATAGAGGAAAAATTACGTCTGCTGAAGACACATTTCTTTGAAGTAACAAACTTATGACTATGTTGGAAAAAGGAGACGTCATGAGCTACTAACAATAACAAGCACCAATGTCCAAAAGTTTGAATTTAAATTCTATGCAAGCTATTCTAGCTAAGGAACCAGGTGTATTGATGGATACTACACACAACAAATCTCCTTGACCTACAAGCCTCTTAACACTACTAAAAAAATTAGTTTCAATGATTGAAGCTCAACGGTCCTCTCAAACCCGTCATTATTTTTTAAACGGTGGCATTTTGGTAAATAGAAGGAACATTTCAAAGTTGTTTTTAGAAAACCGTCTTGAATAAGGTGAGTTTTTATTTTTACTGTGATTGCTTAGCTCGCGCCCTAACCTTCATGGACTCCGCTCAGTCTGTCTTTGAACTTCTCTCTCAAACGCGTCGTCAAGTCCCTCAAGGTCTGCAATGCCATCACCCTCGGCTGCGATGCCGTTAAGAATCTTCGGTGCCTCACCGAGATCGTCATCGTGGTCCTCAAACGAATGCCCTTCGATGACGGCCAGGTCAGCTGCACCAAGAAGGCGCTCTCTGCCCTTGTCACCATCAAGTTGCATGACGACAATAATGTATCCACCAAGGGAACCGAACGCACCCGTTTCTTCAGCCACCGCGCCGAAAACACCACCACCGACACCACTAAATACAAGTTGTTGTTATGGAGCATGGCCAAGAACTGATCAGCGACAAAGCAAATCCACGTGATGATGTCAAATCTGATAGTGCCATGTGGTGCGGATTCCTAGAGATTGGCATAACCTATCTACATGATGAGCACCAGATCTAAAGAAGTTGGAGGTGTCGCTCTCCCTCAAGTGCTACAACCATTTGCTCTTCCTGCTGGGGGGAATGATATAGAAAATAGGTAAAGTTTTTTAACACAATTGTTGCTCCATTTAGTTAGATTGTATGACCAAATTGGTGTACATTAGGTTTTGGGGATTGGATTTTTCTCAATGACTTATCATTCTTCTTTTCAAGTGTTAATTTTTTAATTGTCCCTTAATGAGAGGGATGAAAATTACTTGATAATTCTCAGAATGTATAAATGCCTTTATCACAAACTCACTCATGACTATGGATTTCCTTTCACTTGCATGGTGTAGCCTCTGCAGCCTAAGCCACTACGTGGATTAATTCTTATACTTGATAATGACTCTATGAAGCAATTAGAGCCTGGTAGCCTGAATGCTCTTCCTTCGATGAGTCAAATTGCTTCAAATATATTGCAATAGAATAATTCTAAATCCTTTTACTATATCTTTCTATTAATTCTCTTATTGGTTAAACAAAAAATCTATTGAATTTTTTTGATGTTTTTACTCTTAATTTTTATCGTGGAGTATTAGAAGACTAATAAGAGGATGTAACATTACTTGTATTAATGTTATTCAACCTACCCATTTGTGATAAATATTTATGAAACTTTGCATAAGATGAAAAGGAGTGCCAGAATGGATGGTGCAAATTTTGGGTCATTCCTAGCATGGAAGTCTATTAATGTAAAGGTAAGAAATTATAAGCCAGAAGTAAGTGATTCTATATTGAGAAGCAATCTTTCATGACTAATTTTTGTATACATATTTTGTTCATCTTGTGTTTTTTCAGTCATGGATATGGAAGCAGCAAGCGATGCATCCTGAATTGAATGACAACAGCTATTTTCGAAAGAAATGGGTATGTAATCTTATGATCTCTACCAACATGTGTATTATATAATTATCAGTTCGATTGGCAACAACAAGCAGGTTTGTTGTGATCACCATGCAGATGCCTTGGAAGTAGCTCATACCATTGAAAAGTGTCTCAATAAAATAAAGATGAAGAGAAAAGACAATCAGAGGTTGCAAAGAGCAGAGGTGCATGCAGCAATATTAGTTGCTAGGGGTTGCAATTGTTAAGGAAAAAGAGAGAGAAAGCAAGAAAATAATAGGTTTAATCTGTGAAAGGCATGGAATTGCACTCACACATACGCATGTTCACAAGCCTTTTTATTTATAACAGAAAGTATGCATATTCCATGTGTCTAAAACAAGGAAATAACTACCACTAATAGGAATTACTATTCTAACATTCCCCTTTAATTCCTATTCTAACATTCCCCTTTAATTCCTATACAAACAACAACATTACATCAAATATGCACCACACCCAACATATTTCTCAGCAACTTGAGTCTATTAGCCTTCAACGCCTTTGTCATAATATCAGCAAGTTGCAAATCTGTCCCACAATATTTCAACCTTATCCTCCCTTTGTTAACTTGATCTCTTAAGAAATGAAACTTAGTTTCAATGTGCTTTCTATGGCCATGGGACACAGGATTCCTTGCTAAGTTAATGCAGACTTATTGTCCGTATGCAGCTCCACAAAGTCATCAGTCTTTAGATTTAGTTCGGAAATAAAGGACAGAATCCACAGTGCTTGACATGCAACACTACAAGCTGAAATGTACTCAGCTTCACATGTAGACAAAGCAACTACAAATTTCTTTTTTGAATTCCAGGAAATTGGGGCACCATAAAGTAGAAACACATAACCAGAAGTAGATCTTCTCTCCACTTTATCCCCACACCAGTCTAAGTCAGAATAAGCTACAAGGTATAACTCACCTTTCTCTTTCGGATGAGGAAACAATATGCTATAATCAAGTGTTCCTTTGAGGTATCTCAAGATTTTTTTTTGCTGCTGCCAAATGAGACTATTTTGGATTACTCATGAATCTGCTGACAAGACCAACTCCATATGAGATTTCTGGTCTACTGTGGTAGACAAATCTCAAGCATCCCACTAGCTGCCTAAACAATGTGGCGTCTACTGAAGCTTCATGATCGCCTGTATCCAGTTTCAGATTCCCTTCCATTGGAGTATCTACCTTATTACATTGATCCATGTTGAACCTCTTCAATACTTCTTTAACGTACTTCTTCTGGTGCAGTACTATTCCATCCTTAGTTTCAGCAAACTCAATATCAAGGAAATATGATAGCAAGCCTAAATCTGACATCTCGAATTCAGATTTGAGACTGTCCTTCAAGTTTTCTATCTCAGCTGGATTACTCCTTGTAATCAGCAAATCATCCACATAGAGGCATATTAGCAGGACTCCACCATCCTTAATTGTCTTCACATAGATACCATGGTCTACAGTACATTTCTTAAAGTCTTCACAATGTAGAAATGAGTCTATTCTTTTATTCCAGGTCCTTGGAGCATGTTTCAGTCCATACATAGCCTTTCTAAATGTCTAACTGAATTCTCCATAGGCACCTGCACGCTAATAGTTGCTTGCTCCTTCTGGTTGTCTCTATCCTTCAAGTATTTTAATTCATCGAATTGTACATCTCTACTATAGATTACTTTTTTTTTCTTGGGATTATAGAGTTTGTATGAGCCTGTAGGATGATAGCCAATAAAAATCATGGCTTCACTCTTATCATCTAGCTTTCTCCTTTTCTGATCTGGAACATGAGTGTAGCATAAGGTTCCAAAGACCTTGAGATGTTGAACTGATGGTTTTCTACCTGACCAAACCTCCTCTAGTACTAGTAAAACTCAGTCTGAGTTAGACATCGATTTAGTATATAGGTAGTTGTCCTCCACTGCTTCAGCCCAGAAACTCAGTGGAAGATTTGTGCCTTTCATCATGCTTCTAACCATATTCATAATGGTTATATTTCTTCTTTTTGCAACACCATTATGCTGAGGTGTATATGGAGCTATGATCTCATGGATTATGCCATTATCTCTACAGAAGTTCTCGAATTCTCCAGAAGTGAACTCCCCTCCACCATCTGTTCTTAGGATCTTTAAACTTCTTCTTGACTGTTTCTCCACTAGTATCTTGAACACCTTAAAGGTATCAAATACTTCACTCTTAGCTTTAAGTGGATAGATTCATAACTTCTTGCTGAATTCATCTACAAATGAGACAAAATACTTGTTTCCACCTAGAGAAGAAACTTCAAAGGGGCCACATACATCTGAGTAAATAATATTCAACAAATTACTTGCCCTACTAGGCACATAAGACCCAAATGTTGATCTAGGTTGTTTGCTAACAAGAAATCTCTCACATACAGCTTGTGGATTCTTAGTTCGAGGGAGACCATTGACTAGGTTCTTAGTATGCAACATACTTAAATCTTTGAAGTTACGATGCCCATACCTCATATGCCAAATCCAAGAATCATTCATCTCAGACTCAACTGACAGACATTGGGATTTTAGAGTGCCAATTTTGACTTGGAATGTTCTATTGGCTGAGAATGGGGTTTTGAGAACCTTTCTATGCTTGGGGCCATAGAGCTCCAAGATTCCTTGATGCAAGTTCATACTAAAGCCTTTTTCAATCAGCTGACCAATGCTGATGAGATTGTTTTTCATTGCTGGAACGTACAAGACATCTTTGATCATTGCCTAGTTGTCATTCTTTCTCCTGATCAAAATGTCTCCAATGCCTTCTGCTTGTATAATCCTGTTGTCAGCAAACCTTATCTGGCTTTTCCTGCTTTTTTCAAAGTGGATCAACCACTCTCTATGACTAGTCATATGATTGGAGCATCCCGAATCCAAATACCAAATTTCTGAGCCCCTAGATCCTTTCATATCACTCATCATTAACAAGAGAACGTCATCTTTTGAATCTGCTTCCTTGGGCATATTTGCTTCATTGCCTTGTTTTCCATTATTCTGATTCTGGATTGGGTATTGACATTCAGATGAAAAATGTCAAATCCTTCTGCAATTGAAACACTTAAGTGTCTTTCGGTCATTTTTCTTTCCATACCCCTTGTACCCTCCTCTTCTTGAAGATTCAGGTACATCTTGCTCGGTTCTGAAATGTTCATGAGTTTCATTATTTCTCTCTGGATTATTTTTGGCTACCCTATCACAACCCCTTCCTTTATGTCCTCCTCCTCTGCCACGAGCTCCTCCTTTTTTTTGTATGTTTGTGCTTGGAGTGCTTGATCTGGTGCCTTCCCATCTGAGCGCTCAAGAAATCGTTGCTCATGGGCTTCGAGTGAGCCTTCAAGTTCTTCTACTTTCAAGATCTCTAAATTTCTTGATTCTTCTATGGCCACCACAATGTTGTCAAATTTGGGGTTCAAGGTACATATGACTTTCTCTACGATGGTGAGATCAGTGACCTTCTCACCATAGGACTTAACTGCATTGGTCAGAGTAAAGACATGATTAAAGAACTCAGCTACTCTTTCATTTTCCTCCATCTGCATCAATTTGAATTGTTTGCATATCGTTTGAAGACGCACCTTCTTCAACTGTTTCGTGCCTTCATTTCCTTTCTCCAAGATCTTCCATGCCTTCGATGAGGTTTTTGCTCCAATGATCTTTTCAAAATGGGCATTGTCCACACTCTGGTAAATTAAACATAGGGCCTTGCAGTCGTTCTTCTTATTCTCGTTATATGCCACCTTTTGTTCTTTTGTAGCATCCTCTTCAAGCGGTGAATACCCTTTCTCCACGATCTCAAGGACTTCCTGATACCCAAGTATCACCTTCATATGTGCATACCACCGATGCCAATTCTTGCCGTCGGTAGATTTGCCAAAAGATTGCCACCATCTTGACCCATTCTTGATCTTGGATTCCTAGAATCGTTATGGCTCTTGATACCACTTGTTAAGGAAAAAGAGAGAGAAAACAAGAAAATAATAAGTTTATTCTGTGAAAGGTATGAAATTGCACGCACACATACGTACGTTCACAAGCCTTTTTATTTATAACAGATAGTCTGCATATCCCATGTGTCTAAAACAAGGAAATAACTACCACTAATAGGAATTACTATTCTAACAACAACAGCTCTAGCTGCCTTTAGGACTAAGTGTGACTATGTGTATTGAGGGGTACATGGAAAAACATAGGGAAAAAAACATACTGCAGTGAGATGTGAAATAGAAATGCTTTAGAATGGTAAAAAAAAATTAAAAATTGAAATCAATTATTCTTATATAAGAATTGTTGTTACACCTCAGTTTGTTCCAAGTTCCAACTATGAACTTTGATAAAATCATATTCTTATAGTTCCATTGTCTTCTTACAGGGTGTTGAATCACCTGCACAGGTAGCACTACCCACATTTACATGCTTTTGAAGTCTGTAGAATGTTCATTCAGATACAATAAATTTGCACTATATCAAAATTAAAATATAGCCTGCTAGAAGGTTACTAGTAATAGTATGGCTCATGATCTGGTTATATCATGTTAAATATGATTAAGATGAGAACATGTTCTGTTTTATCTTTTCAGCTTGATTGCTTTTTATGCTGTGGTATTTTAACTTTTGAGTCATTTCTATTACATAGCCATGCTTTTTTGCTGGTGCTACAACAGTGTAAATTTTATATCTTTCTGATTTTCAGGTTCTTAATTTGTTGAATGGTGCTGATCCAGACTTTATTGAAAAATATATTGGAAGAAAGAATTTGCTGTATCTTAATTGCTTCCCGGTGACTCCAAATTGTCATCCTGTGACAGAAGTCCCTTATGCAATTTCTAGTGGAAGCTGTATCTTAATATATTGAGTTTTGTCAATATATTTCTTTTCTGCCTTCTAATTTTTAATATAATAATATTTATAAACTATGACATGTAGTCACACGATGTCTATATATATATTTTTAATATGGTACTTTATCTGGTTAAATATTTATAGGATGACCGGAGTCGATCTTGTAAGAAATTGGTTGATTTCAGGGGTACAACAAATGAATTAAGTTCTCATGTTTTTGGATTGCTTGAGGATCTCTAAGGCAAGATGCTCAACTGTTTTTTTCCTGTTATTTTTGTCACTTTGTCTAGGTTTTTGGTTGCTTTGCTCTACTCAGTTTTCTATATTTCTTTGGATCTGAAAGCTGGCTCCTTGGCTGCTTTGCTTTGTGCTCTTTGTTGGATTGGTAGTAGCTTTGTTGCAGGAGGTTAGGAGAAAGCCATCATTTTGAGCTACATATCAACTAGTCCACAAAGTTTTTCATGTCCTGCGTTAAAAGTAGTTAATTCAATATGATGTAAATTTTTTTGGGCCTAATTCCTGTGGGCCAGGGCCGAGGAGGATGGCCTAAACTAAATTTATTTTGCATTAAAAGTAGTTAAATCAATATTATTATGCAGATCATTGATTTATTAAGCTGGTGCTTACACATGTATGATGCATGATTATTTAACCCGAACTTAAATTACAAATTAATATTCAAAAGTGTCGTTTGTTTAATTTTTAGTTTTTTTTCAGTCACATATTATCTCATTGTTTTGTTTTTCTTTAATTTCTCTTTTCTCTTGTAAAAAGTGATGCTAATATTTTAGACAAATGTAAAAGTAATTTTTATTATTATTAAAAAAATATATTATATATACATTGATATAATTCGTAGAGAACTAGCAAGCACAAAGTTTTATGAGCTTTTTTTAAAATTGATTTTGGCCGGAAATAGATCCTCGATCTTTAGTTTTCTCTCCTTACAGATATTGTGTTACTGTCTATTCATGTAAATTATTTGATAAAGAACGCGAGGGTGAACAAAACAGTTGAAGGTTGGTAATTCTGCAACATCTCTTGGCAATAAAAACGCTTTTTTTTTTTTATTGCATTACTCATTACATGAGTCACTTTCTCTCCCAATCCTTTTTTTTTTCTTCCTGTTTTTCTCCTATATATCTAACTCCAATGTTCCACGTAAGGATATCCAAAAGGAAAGCTTCTACTAGTCTGAGATAGCAAGAGGTTGGAGAAACAGCAGAACACCTCTGATATATATTGGGAAATTATCTCTGATGAACTCCTCCTCAGTTAATCCAGATTTTAGTCCAGTGATTTCTGTGACACCCTCAACCCTTCACATATATACTAATAAGGAATAAAAAATTCAAATATTAATTAAAAGTATTTTTAGAACATTTTTTTAAACAAGTCTTTCAAAGGGGAAAAAGACTCACATTCATTTTCTTCTGTATCATATTCAAATTTGTCCAAATAAATAATAAAGTATTCTCAACTCAAACAAGATTGTTTAAGCTTCATACAATTAATATAAGACATATATCCTAATGTCACATTCTATCAGAGCGTTGTGTTCCCGTGTCCTCTAACATGAGGTTCTTCATAGTCATCCACCTATTCATCTGCTCCCCCGAACACAAGTTCAAGATCATCACAGGATCCAAACACAACAACACACAGGGAGTGAGTTATCACATTCATAGCTAATAGATAAACAAGACAATTAAATATACATAGTATATAAATGAGATACCACTTGCTTAAACATAGCTCACGTAACTTCACCACTCCCTCATTCAAAATTCATTTTTCAATCATCAATCACTTACACAAGAATCCCACACTCCGATCAAGATATAATAACACATCAATTTCATAATAAACAATTAGCAAACATATACAACAGTTATGCTAAGACTCAATCCCATATGTAATGCGGTACCATGTCAGTGAAAAACCACCCTGGGGCGCTTAGGAGTACATAACAAGACACACCACACAATGGGTTTGTCAGGTCACTCTCACTAAGTAAGATCATAGGGAGACTAGTCAGGGTCACGATATTTTGCGAGAATGCTCCAACCATATGGGATCAGCATAGGCTTAAAGGAGCACTCAAATCCGGTGACCCCCAAGACCTACACTCCGAAGAGTCCGTTAGGGCCTCTCCCTCTTGATTCAGGTCCAACCCCTAAAATAATTTTGCATGCAGACACTGCTTATGAATTATACAATACCCACGACCTTACACTCGTGTTTTAAACACGTTCAACACAATTGCGCTACGATTTAACACTGGTTCCTAAATAGGAAACCTATATTTTTTCTTTAACACTGCGCATCAACGCTTTTCTCAAGATAACACTGGTCGGGTTATTGTACAATTCATAGCTTACAACACAAGTAATTTCACATCAAGTATTAACTACACATTTATCCACAACTAAAACTCATTCACAATTTCACATCTCATAGTGTCACAATCCACCATCACATGTTTACACGTATCTCACAAATTAACACATGTTCAACTTTACACTTATACTCAATCTCAATAACAATATTATAATCTCAAAGCAACATGTTATTCCACAATTCATCACATATTCTATTTATAAACACTGCTCATGAATTACACAATATCACGACCTCACACTCATGTTTCAAACACGCTTAACACATTGCGCTACAACATAACACTGGTTCCTAACTAGGAACCTACACTTTCTCTTTAACACTGCACATAAACATTGGTCGGATTATTGTATAATTCATAGCTCACAATATAATTAATGTAACATCAAGTGTTAAACACATCCACTTATTCACAATCGAATATCATGTCCACATTTTAACATCTCATAACATCACATCAACCATCTCATAACATTCCCAATGATATTCATAAAGTACAACATACACATGTTCATGAAATTTAACCATAATATTCTCAAACTCCAACACTTAATAATTTTTGGAATCATACTATAACACTCTACAATATTATTTACATAAATTATTAATATAAATAACTACCTCTATATATATAAACTAGCATACATCATATTAAATCACAAATTTCAAAGTAAGCTTTCAATGCACAAATTCTAAATAATTATATGAACACTTTGGTCAGTTTCAATTATGATATTAATTTTTTAAATTATATATAAAAACCTAAACAGCAAGAAAAAGAGAAAATACAAAATCAATATCTCTCTCTAAATTTCTCCTTACTTTATTTCATCAATTCATATTAATTAGAAAAAGTACTCAATTTATAGGGTTCACGCTCAACACAATAGCATATCAATTTCACAACAATTGGTCTGTCAAACATATATAATTCACTGTAATAATTATAAGGATAAAATGAAATTGCAAAAACACCCAAAAACCCATTCCATTTGATATCTCTAAGAATTCCTACACATGTTCTCACTAGTTCCCAATTGTGAATAACGCATCCCTTACCTTTAAGCGGGCTCTCGTGTCTTCAGCCAGCGATAGCAGCATCTCTAGCGGTTCCCTGAGATTCCTCCGATTTTTTTTCTCTAACTGCTCCGATAGAGTTCCCAAACGTCAAAGAGACAGAGAAGGGATTGAAGCCTACAATTGTACTGTCTTCATGCGATTTATTTTTCTCCCTCCACAAATATTATCTCGCAAATCCCAATGGTGAAAGCGTGAGCAATTGAATTTCGTACAACATATCCAACGGTGGGAATTCTCAGAATTGGGTTGTGAACGTGGTGCTCAAATTTCACAACGATCAAACGGTGAATGAGTCCAAGATCGTCATTTTTCTGAGACATGTTAGGTGGCCTACGGAAAAAAGAGAGGATTTTTGAAAGAAGAGAGAAAAATGAAATTGTGAGGCAGAGGAGGCTAAGGAGTTAGTCTGAAAACTAACCTAGCATGTTGCTATTTATAGCTAGGGGCATTTACGACCTATTATTTACTCTATTTATTTATTTATTATTTATTATTTTATAAAAACAAACTTTATTTTATTTTCTATCAAACAAATAAATAAAATACCCTTTTTATTTTCTCTCAAATCATTATTTTAATTAATAATTATATCTCCTTATTTATTTATTTATAAAATCTCATCATTTTTTTAAAATTTTATTTATTTATAAATAACAATCATTTTTAATCTAGTTTACAAAAATTGAGATGTTACAGTTTCATCTCCCACAATGGGCAAATCTGGTGAAGTGAATACAGAAGCTCTTGGCTCTCCTGCAAGTCCTCATTGTAGAAAATAAAATTAGCATATTCTTTATTACTAGATGTTGTTGCTGGGAGAAATGTATCATTTACCAATATGCCAATAATGATTTTGGAGTAGTACCTGTTATTGTTACCTATTTCTAGGTTAGTGTTACCTATTTCTAGATAGGTAGGCTAAGGGCCTGTTTAAATGTACTACTGTAGAAGATTTTATAGGAAAAGAACTTATTCAAAAAATTCTTATCTGAAAAGTTACTTTTATATAGATTAATTTGATATTTGGATAATAAATTCTTGAGTACTTATTGAAAATAATATGATATTTGAATGAAATTGTAAAAAGTCTTTTATATAATTAAAATTACCAAAAAGGGTATCATATGCTTTGACATTATTAAAATTAATAATTAAATACTTTGATATTATTATATAATTATTAAATGCATTAAATAATTAAATATTATTAAAAATAATAAAAATTACTTTTTTTTCTATTTCATTTATAAAACTATTTTAACTTTATCATTATATTTAAAATATTGTTATATATCTTGCAAAAAATTTGATTAAAAAATAACTATTTTTATAAAAATAAAAATAAATGTATCTCATATAAATATAATTATATGTCTTTCTACATAATTAATTTTCATATTTAAAATATAATTAATACATTATTGTTTTAGTAATGTTATCACTTACATTCTAGTTTATAATTTAATTATTATGTATGTAATTATAATTTATAACATAAAATATAAAATGTCATTAACTTGGTAATAATATGATCAATAATGTCTTCCGATATAAAATTGTTCAAATGTACTCATACCATAAACATGCAACCTTGTATTATTAAAAAATAAAGAAATTAAATACTTGTTGGAAACATATTCTTTAGATATTCTCTAAATCCTTCCATTTGTAAAGTACTTTGAGTATTTTGTTCTTCTCATGTTGTAGTACTAGGACCCACTTCGCTTTCATCCTCATCACTATCTATATATTCGTTATCTTCATCTAGTGAATCAAATTCTCCATCACTCTTGTCATTTCTTTGAATGAAGTTATGTATACCCATGCAAGCAACAATGATTTGGTTTTGTGTCTTCAAAGCAAAAGGTGGCATATTATCCAATATCTTCCATCTCGCTTTACATAAACCAAATGCACGTTCAATTGTACTTTGAAGACTAGAATGATAATAATTAAAAACTTCAACTCTCCCCTTAATTCTAGGCCCAATTCTAAATTGCAGGAGATGATACCTAGTTTTCTTGTACGGCCCTAAAAAACCCATAAAAGTAGGGTAACCAGAATCAACAAGATAATATTTACCTAAAGAATAAAATAATAGTGCATGTTAGAACACAATTATAACGATACATATATTTATAATATATTTATCTAAGAAAGCTTATTAGTCTTTCCATTTTTCTTGAATGGCAAGTATTAATGAGCAACAGGTCATTCATCTTACCATTCTCGGTATTTCAGGGACATAAACATAAACACTCAGATCACACTCAAGAAGTATGCAACTCAGTTTATCTATCAATCAACTCAAACAAAATTCCAGCATGCAAGAAAGTGAGGCTTCATACGTTGTGATAGGGTTAGGCTGCAATGTAAGGAGGGTAAAGAACAAAAAGGATAGTAAAATGACTCATCACATACCCCATCCCAAACTTGGTGACACTAACTGAGAAGAGAAATGCCTTTTTCCGATTATCAGTATCCAAAAATCTTTTCCTTTTGAGCTCTTTTTTTTATTTTCAAAATTTGTCTTTTTCTTTTTTTTCTTTTTTTTAAGGGCTTTTGATTGCCTTTATTTTATTTTGCTCATAGAAGAATTCAGTCATGATTACATTACAATTGCCATAAGCATTCATAATTTTGTCTTCTACCATATCACAGCATATTATTTCTCCCAAAATTGAGTAACTGAATGCCAAAGAATTTTTCATTAAGACTAAAACATAGGCAACTAAGAGTTCTATTGTAGGAAAATTCTAAGTTCAAGAATAAAGCCTACAAATAGTCTCATCAACTCATGCACACACAAAAAAATCATTCAAGGATATATTTTTCAAAATATAACCAAGTGCATGATGATCCAAGTGGACCTAACAACACACACTGAAAGATCATGTAGCTCAATTCTCACTCTTTAGTAACTATGCTCAAAGAAGACTATGAAACCATGTAATTTTTGCTAATGTTTCTAAAATCCTCAAAGAACTTCCATCATTCAGTTGTAAGTCAAAACACACACACACATTTTTTTATGGGCTCTTGAAATGCATTTATTTAATCAAACTTAATACATAATGAAATCATAACAATCACTCTAACATATAACAAACAAAAGCACCACAATAATACAAGTTATGGGTGGTACAAGCCATGTGCAGTAAAGAAACCCTCCTCACACTCAAACAATATAGTGTACCTAATGCATAAAAACAAATACATCAAAACAAAACATTGAAAAGGAAATAACATAAATGTAAAGTACTAAAAAGAAAAATATATAAATTGGTAAAAGAAGGCAAGTAAAAGATATATGAGTTCTAGGAACTCAAAATGCCCATAGGATGTCTCCTAGGTAGTGCTTATTTAACATCCTGAGCCAGATGGATGCAAAAGGAAAGAAAATGAAGCACCCTTGAACAAGATGATTTTCCATTTTTGCACTAATCCTCCAATATAATCATCCACTCCATAGCCCAAAGCTTGAATGGTGGTGCCAACTCCTTTTTCCTGACTCCTTCCAGGGCTTTCTGGAATGACTTTCTTCCTTTGAGGGTCTTTCTTCCCACACTTAGGTGAGGTTTAGCCATAATCAGTAGGAAAAATGATTTTTCCAACTTTAACCAACAAATTTCCCACTATTTCTTGCGAATAATTAAGAGCCATGTTTGCTAGAAAAATAAAAATGTTAGTGGGTTGTGGTTCTTGTAACCCTAACTTCTTATAGACAAAATAAGACATCAGATTAATTCTAGCACCCAAATCACATAAAACTTTATCAATTTGGATGTTGTCAATAGTACAAGGAACTTAAAAACTTCTTAGATCTTTAAGCTTAGGTGGCAACTTCCTTAAAACTACAATAGAGCACTCTTTGTTGAGATTAATTGTAGCAAAGTCCACCAAATTTCTTTTATTTTCAAAAATTTCTTGTAAATATTTGGCAGACTTTGGCATATGAGCAATTGCCTCAATGAAAGGGATATTACTATGCACCCGTTTAAGCATCTCAACAAATTTAGAAAACTTTCAATCCTCACTCTTGTTTTTCAATCTTTAAGGTAAGGGAGCACTTACCCAAAGAGGTGTCAGTACCTCATTCTCACCCTCTTTGTTCTCCTCATGGCTCTCTTAAGTAAGAGCCTCTTTTTCTGGTGGTGGAGTGGTTTTATCTTTCTTCTCTAGCTCTATTAGATGTTTAGGTGGTCTTTCCACCCCTGGTTGTACGTGTTGGAATACGGATAATAACCAATACTTTTTTTACCAGCATAGTTGACTTCCTCCAACCATATGTCTAGTCTCCCCACACTCATCACAAATAGGGGATGAAGTGGTGGGTGTCATCATCTATATCAAGGCCTTCTTAGAATCTCCATTTGCTTGGTCAACACATACATCTTTTTCTTAAGAGAAGAACTAGATGGATTAGCCTCCACTTGATAAACTCCAGTAGGCCTCCTAAAAATCCTTTTGTTGCCCACATCATTGTAAGAAATAGAGGCCATTGCCTTAATAATCTCTATTGTTGCATTAATCAGTTTGTGCATGAGGTTTCCCCTTGTTGCAACATCCAGGCAGGATTGGTTGTGCTATGATAGTGCTCCATAGAAGATATGGACTAACCTCTATTATGGATAACCATGTTGTGTGTAGCTTCTATGTAGTCCCTTGAATCACTCCCAGGCTTCAAAAAGCAACTCTTGCTCAAATAGAGCAAAGTTCCCCACTTCTCTGATCAATTTCTCAAACTTAGTTATAGGGAAGAATTTCTTCAAGAATACTAGTGAGTACTGATCATAGTTGGTAGTTTTCCTACTCAAAAAGTCATTGAGCCAATCTTCAGCCTTTCCTATGAGTGAGAATGGGAAGACAACTAATCTGATGTAGTTAGGGGCAATGACAAAACTCTTTACTATGTTTGTGAGAATCAAGAACTTCCTTATATGGACCATAGGATCTTCTGATGGTAGGCCATGGAACTATATCTTCTCAATCATGTTGATCACTCTATACCTTAGCTCACAAGTTTGGTCTCCCAAATTTGGGAGTAGTATCTGCAATGTTTCCCACACTAGCGGTGAGGTAATCTTGCAAGGTGCGCTCTTGTTGTCCGACAAGCACCTTCCTTCTCCTTGTTTCAGTGTTGTTCCTACGATAGACTTTTTTATCTCAAGATTATGCTTAAGAATTCCAGCCCTATGAGATCAAGTTAGCATAGACTATCAACACACAAAAAAAGGATTAAACGCAACTGGGAGAAAAAGGAAAATAAATTGTAATAAAAATTCATAATTTAAACTAAGTTAAAATAAAACAAAATAGATAAAAATAAATAAAGATAGTAAAAAAATAGGAACACAAATGATTTAATTCACAGAAACTTAATGCGCAGAATATGTTTGCTAAGGACAATTGTACCCTACGCAGTAGTATCGTAGATTCTAAAAGTCCATATATCATACCCTATAAACTAGTTATGAACACAAATCCTTCAACTTTTGATAAAATCCAAATTGTTTAGTTTTATTCGAATTGAGTTATTTGGGAACATAACTAGTATCTAGGTTATGATATCCAGACTTTTAGAGTCCATGATACTACTGCTTACGATACATTTTCCCTTAACAAACAAATTTTACACATCACACTCTCCCCACTACCAGGAATTGAATGTGTTGTCATCTTAGCACTAGTGAATGGTGTATACAAGTTTGATTTCCCACATCTTTCTTGCACTACATATTCTAATGATTCCTTAGTCATGTGTAGCTTCTTATATCTACGTTTTTACAAAAGCTAACCCCAACATTGTGTTTTAGATCATACACAACTTCTTACTCCCTTGGTTCCATTTATAAGACCTAAGTTTGAAATGATATTTTTTATAAGACCCAATCTATAATGTTTCTTGCATTGATTATCTTTAGACTATAAATACCCCTAATAAGAAGAGAGAGAGAATATATTGACAAATAATTAGAAGAGCGATGAGTATTAATGATAAGGATACTTTTGAAAAAAATGTAAATTTAAGAAAAAAATCATCGCTATCAACTAAATTAACCACTTTTCTTAATCTTGACGAATTAGGTAATTGAGTCTTATATATATAAATAAAGGGAGTATATTTTAACTTTGACTCATAAAAGGTGACTACCTTTCTAGCTTTAAAAAACTCCCCTTCTAGTAGTTATGTTTCTGATTACACATAATCTAAGTTGGCAAAACTTTCACTATAGGCTAATGCTTCACACCTTCTCCGTGTTTCTAAATTTAGTTTTATCTTATAAAACACACTCAAAGTAACCATTAGAAGATACCTTAGTTCAGATAACTTAATTTTTTTTCTTGAATGTTTGGTACCATTTAAACTTAAATATAACTCTAACATGGTTATGTGATCATAAATAATCATTTTAATCATATTTATTTAATTTTTATTTTAGTTTATACACTACAAAAAATATATTTCAAGGGAGTTAGTATTTTTAGCTTGTCCCTGGAGGCAAAACCACAACCCAGTATTCTAAATTTGTGTAGGTTCTACATAGTATTCTTTGCTTGCTTATATAGGCAGCACCACTGGTATTCTCTAAGCCTCTATAGGCTCTTCACCCGTATTCTTTAAACCTCTATAGGCTTTTCACCTAGAATTCTTTAAGCTTCTGCAAGCTCTACCCAAGTATTCTTTCAAAAAACCTCTTGAACTTCACACCCTTAGTATCATATGTTATTGGAGACACACAACACATATTGCAGTCACACAAACTTTAGAAGCATTAATCCTCTAATTACTCTTATGAGTCTTTCCCTCTATCCTAAGGGAAGGAAACTACACCTTCTGAGATGTCTTTTACTGAGACTCCTCTGATGAAAGTGTTTATAGACATTTCTACGGATTTTGGTCTACTTGGCTTGACCAACAGTGTTTTGACTAAGGAGGATTATTCTAATATAAGGTATTCTACGGATGACTCTTTTCTCGCCTTACCCTCTCTATTTGGAACTCGTTCCTTGTAATGAGCTCCTTTTAATTTGCTTCCATATATAAGCCTTAGAGCTAATTGTTTATGGCTAATGTAGGTAGAATTCAAAATTCAAATACCGTATAAGTTGTCCATGTTCATACAACTAGCATTTCAGCTTTAGTTTACCCTTCCATGTCTTTTGCACCTTCAAACTCTTGTTGAGTTTCTTTTTCTCTGCTTGTCTCACAGTTAATGTCAACTTTCACTTTTCAAAATTGAAATGTATTTGTTCTGTTGTGCTTTGAGTTGTGTGGTCTTATTGGATTCTCATTATTTTTGAATTAGAATCATTGGAAATCTTTATTGAATTCACATGATTTTCAAAAATTTCAAAATGTTTTCAATCAACAATGATAAACAAATATATTAATTATATAAATTCAATTTTTAATTGTAGTTAATACACTAAAAAATATATTTCATGGGGTCATTTTTTGTTTAATCTGCAATTTAAATTCTTTATAAATGCATTACTCATTTTGTCTTATTTATCACCTACACTCATAAAATTGTATGTTCGTGTGGAATTAACTATCACAAATTTATATGTTTTTTGTGAATGTTATCATAATCAAACTGAACTAGCTTGTCAAATTGGTTGAATTTGGAATTGATTATTAAATCAATTCATTTAACTAAGAAAATTGGTTTGCAAAGAACTATAGAAGAAAAAACATTGAAGCAACTAGACATATCAGCCAAAGGTTGTTGTAGTTGGGGAAAAACTTTTTTGGCTAGACATATATGCATAGTTTCATATTAAGAAAAGACAAATAAGAAACAAAAAAAAGTTAAAAAAAATTTAGACCACTTAAAGAAGATTGCCACATACATGAGTTTTTTCAAATAAACCGATATATCAAGTTGTTTTTACACCTATATATCGCTAAAAATGTTGCCTAATAGTTTGCATAGT
This sequence comes from Glycine soja, assembly GCF_004193775.1. Taxonomy (NCBI): domain Eukaryota; kingdom Viridiplantae; phylum Streptophyta; class Magnoliopsida; order Fabales; family Fabaceae; genus Glycine; species Glycine soja. Next base: position 34,262,457 of record NC_041004.1, read on the forward strand.
TACACAACTTGGTCAATGCTTAACAAATTTTCTTTAAACCATTATTCTATAAGTTCAAAAATACGTTATATATCCAACAAAAAGAGACAGTATCATGCATGTGCTAATTTGGCATTTAGTTACGCCAGATATATCGTTTTCGAACCATCTACTATATATAAAAAGCAACAACTTTGCATACACATAAATTTACCCCTTACAATTTCAACAATTGTACACTTTCATCGAAAACCCAATCTTCGCCATGGTCATCCCTTCATGTTTTTCTTTTATGGTATGCAATTTTTATTGTCAATGTTCCAATACTTTGTCTTTTTGTTTCATTCTTACTTTAGTTTGCATACTTTAACACATTTGATTGAATTATCTACAAGATTACCAAAAAGAATGACCTTGCAAATATTTGTCATAGCTAATTTCTTAATACCTAATGGTTTATGTACAGGTTAATATGAGGATTATCTCTAAAGTAATGTTACTTTCATTATCAGTAATAGTGATTCTCTCTGGCACAACATACTCAATTTTCCTAGACTCTGAAAATCATATCAAATCGGCTACTTTTGTGTCTAAAAGTTTTGAAATGGGACCGGGAAAAATTGTGTCAAAATCATTTTATGATATTGAGTTTCCAAAAGGTCATATTGGGGTCAAGAGTTTTGATGCCGAACTAGTTGATGAAGATGGGAATTCTGTACCTTTGTATGAAACCTATCTTCATCATTGGTTTGCAATAAAGTACAATGAAAATATTACCATGTCACGGTACATTGAGCAATCTCATGACATTAGCAAAGGTATCAATTACACAAGAAACGATGGTGCATGTAGAGGCTTTTTGCTTCCACATTATTGGGGCTTAGGAGGAGAATCACGAGGAACATCCTCAAATCTTCCAGACCCTTTTGCGGTAGAATTTGGTAACCCTACAAATATTCCACATGGATTTAAGGAAAAATGGTTGTTCGACATCATGGCTATCGATACACGTGGTGCATATAGTAGAAAAGGTTGCATAGAATGTAGATGTGACCTACTTAATCTTCCAAAGGACTTTTATAATGTCACAAAAGACATTAATGAGCAACCATTGTCCCTAAATTATAAAGGAGGACTCTTTTGTTGTAAAGATAACTTACAATGCAAATTAAGAAAGGGTTTCCATGGCCCAACGAGAAAGCTTTCACTAAGATATAAAATAAAGTGGGTTGATTGGGATGAACACCAAGTGCCACTTAAGTTTTATATACTTGATACAACTGATCGTGTGAGAACAAATGGCTCTACAACAATTCATGATTGCCAGGTAGATAATTTATTCAAGATACGCTATTTAACACTCCATCCGTCCCTAAATAGAAGACTCTTTTTTTAGTTTTATATTTCCTTTTTTCTAAGGTACTATTTTCAAGTTGTTTTTTTGCAATATTTATTTTTAGACCCAAATAACCCTTATTACTTTTCAATAAATGATATATATTTAAAAGATAAATACATTATCTCTCTTATAAGGAATGGCTAAAAACACTAGCGTAAAAGCAATTAAGTGAAAAGAGAGATATTGTGAGTCTCAATAAACTTAGGATAATTTTGATAAAATAATACAAATTGTTAACAAATTTAATGTTACTAACTATATTAATCAACTTTCTTAAAAGGTGTGAATTAATTAAATAGCCTTATATTTAGGGACATGGGGAGTAGATGATAAGTGGATTTTTAAATCTCAATTAAATTACAAACCATAATAGTTGCCCATTACTTTGTGTTGAGGAAGTTGTTAACATATATATCTTAATTTCTTATAGGCAGAGTATACCATTCCAAGAATTGGTCACAGTGACTCCCCTCATGTTAAGAAAGCAAACATCCCAATGAAAAAAGGTGGTTATCTTATATATGGCACTTCTCATATGCATACTGGTGTTGTCAATGCAACTCTCTATGGACAGGTGATATTTTATATATGTATTCATTCCTATATAATCTTTATGATTTGTTGAAGATAAAATTTTATTAAATTTTATGTGCTTCGGGTATTCTTAAGTAATAACTATTTTCATTAATACTATATCTTTGTAAGATGTTCACTATTATAATGCATCTTCTCTAAACTTATGTCTTTGATTAACTTAGGATGGAAGGGTTTTATGTACTTCAACACCAAAATATGGAACGGGAAAGGAAGCTGGAAATGAAAGAGGTTACCTAGTTGGAATGTCGGGTTGTTATCCCAAACCAGGCTCTATCAAGATTAAAGATGGCGAAATTCTCACTCTAGAAACTAGATATCAAAACAAGTTTCGTACTGGAGCTATGGGATTTTTCTATATTCACTTGGCAGAACAACTACCAAACTAAGATTTAAAGACTTAATGTGAACGGTTAATTTATCTTTTCCAAATAGCTTATTTAGCTTTTTGGGTGATTGATTGTTGATAAGATAAATGTTGTAAATTCTCTATTCCTTATCTTTGTTAATGCAAAGTTCTTTTATTGCATATGAAATAACGAGATTGCATTATAAAATTAAACAAGATTATAAAAAATAAAACTAGCTAGAAAGCTTGTTCAGGAGACTTCTTGTTGTGCTAAGGACAACTCCTAAACAATTCACGTATTAGTTATTTGAATCTTGTGATTTGGGACAAGTAAAAAATTGATTATTACTATGAATAATTTTTATTATATATGTGTATTGATATTTTTTTTCACTACTACAAAAGGGTGTTTTTACAACGTTGTTTCTAAGACGGTTCTGAAGGACCGTCTTAGAATAGGAGGCGGTGGCAATTTTGTAATTCAAGAGAGAAATATTGATTTTTACGTTGCACATTCTAAGGCGGTTACAAAGAACCCTCTTAGAATGTAACCTGGTGGCAATGTTCTAATTAACAGAAATAAGACTACGACGGCTATTGCGTAAGCCCATCTTTGTATATTGTAATGCGTTTCGGCCAATAAATTACCTAACCCTAATCGTGTTGGTGCTTGCACTCTCGCTCATCACGCATTCGTTCTCACTATTCGTCCTCTTCGGTCTCCTCGCGTTGTGGTCGTTCCTTTATCTCTTTCGCCCTTCGGATCAGCCTGTCATCCTCTTCGGACGCACCTTTGTCATTTTGCTCACCAATGTTGGATCCTTGGTGATCTCTTCCCTCATGGTTAGATTGGCGATCGTGTGCACGCATGGGGCTTTTCGCGTTCCCGAGGATCTATTTCTTGATGATCAGGAGCCTAACAGCTCTGGATTCCTCTCGTTCCTCGGCGGGCCGCCGCTTCTGTCGTTGCAGCGACAGTCGCACGTGTAAACGGCAGGATCTGGACAACTTGTCTGTTCGGTGGATTCTTCTCAGGTTGGTTCGGCCTTTTTAGTTGTAATATGTTGAACTGAAATTGTTGCGATATTCTTGTCTTTTGAGATCCAAAGCGAATTGCTTAGGGTTTAGTTCTGTTACTACTTTTTGTTTTACGCCAAGATATTATTGTGCTATTAAACCTCAAGTAATGCAGCAGCTTAGTCATTGATTTTGCTTCTGAAATTGTTTGTCATTTTCGATAGATTTGTATGTGTATTTTTTATTCCATTGTCATAATGGTACGTTTAAATAGTTGGAATTGGACTAGAGATTCAGAGAATAAGACTGGATTTTCAATTAAACTAAAATATACTCTATTTTGATTGAGATGTAGTATACATAAATTGATAATTTTCTTTAGATGTTTAATCATTAATGGGACAAAATTTAAGTATTTTTAGTGCCATTTTGGTTTTGGTTTGTGCCATTTTGGTTATGTTTCCAGCTATCATTTCTTCATTGATTATTTGAAGTATGAAGTTTCATGGAAGAAAGCAACAAGAAATGGTAACAAGGAAGGAGAGAAAGAAACATCATCGACTTTGTACGAGGATGAAATTTGGAGGCCTTGTTTGAAAGGAATCAACCCTGTCTGGTTGCTCGGGTTGAGAGTTTTTGCCTTTGTTGTGCTTTTGGTGCTTTTCATACTCATTGCTACTGAGGATGGAGGAAGCATTTTCTTCTTTTACACTTAGTGAGTTTTCATTCCCTTTTGAATTTCCTTATGTCAAAATTTGAATGTTGTTGAAATGAGTATTATATGGATAGGGTCTCTCTACATATCTATGACTACAGTCCAGTTACTATAAAGTTCTTAGTAAACACTTACCAGAAAAAAGAAGTTAAAATAAATCAAACTTGTAAATTATTAATTTATGCATCTTAACTTTTTTCTATTGTGCCAGGGAAGTTTGATTCGAAACTAGGCCAATGCGTGTGTATAGTTCTGTTTTAACTTTTAAGAGTCATCCTGCCTTGTTGGTATGGAACATGAAATAAGTTTGGCTGGAACACGAATTTGCAAGCTTATTAAACTTTAAACAGAGTTAATTATTCTCAAACCAAAACGAATTCTAGGAGATTGTTCTAGAGGACCTAGGGATAATTCTAGCAAATTGTTCTTCTGGTTTTAACTGTGAGGTCAATGTTCTCCCATACATAATATTTAGAGGCTATAAGATGTTAAATTTTATTGGACCAATTGACAAATTCATGCCATGCTTGGTTAGGGATAATTCTAGCATATTGTTCTGGTTTTAAGTGTGAGGTCAAAGTTCCCCATACATAATATTTAGAGGTTATAAGATGTTAAATTTTATTGGACCAATTGACAAATTCTTGGCATGCATGGTTTGTAATGAATCAAGACAAATTCTGATGGCAGTGAAATTTTACTTCCACCATGTTGAGATAGTCAAGCTAGACAATTGATTCTGGATTGGGTCTCAACTCTTCTACCTTTTATTTTTCATATTTCTAAAAATGTAAAGAAAAGAATAGCAATCTAATTTTGTGTACAAAATTTCTCAGTAATTTTTCACTATTCACTAGTAATCTTTGAAAATCTTTGCTAAACCATCAATTATTAAATATTAGAGTCCTGTCTTCCATCAAGTTGATGTATTATAACATATAAATGGTTAACAATTAATACTTTTTCAACACAACTTTTATTTACTAAGATTTATTGAAGCTCACAAGACGGCGCAGATATTACTCTTTATTTAATAAGTCTTATGCACTCTAAAGCAAGAATACATCATTTTGTGACTAGTACTTGTAATGGATTTATTTAGGTACTTATAAGAATATGTATTTTTTTATAAATAAGTTTTTTTAGTAATTTCTTTCATTTTAAAATTTTTATTGAAGTAGTATTTTTTAACCCGTTAATTATTAACTAATTTTAAATTTTTTATATTTTATCCTTTTTTATCCTAACAATATTTATTAAAATTTCTTATTATCTTTTTTTTTATAAATAAAACAAAGTTTCCTTTTTTTTCACTCATTCCACCTACACATTTTTATATTACACTATTCATTTTAACTATTAAAGTATTTATAATATTTAATTTATTAAAGGATATCAATTACGGGGGGATAAATTTACACTATTCATTTTAACTATATTAATCAATTTTTTTAAGAATATAAATTAGTTAAAAAGATCTTATATTTATGAATATATATATATATATATATATATATATATATATATATATATATATATATATTAATTTTATATTTAACATACCAGTATCCCTTAATTTTCTATGTGGTAGAGTGTACAACAATTTACAGCAGTTGGTTATAATAGGGAATTTCAATAAGGCTGAGTTTCTCTTATAGATTCAATATTCTGATGCTTCCTGTTGAGAGATCTTTATATCCGATGTCATCATTATCATATAACCTTAAAGAGAGAAACTTATTATTGTTGAAGAGCTGATGGATCACACTTTTTTTTTTGTGTGGGTACACTCATATATGAATCAAATCAAATATGTATAAAATGTATAAACATACACTCATATAAATGTAGAAAATATGGTTTGGCCCATGATTTTTTTTTTGTGTGTGTGGGTAATTTTATGATTTTTTTAAAGTTGGGGGTGGGCTTAGCAATCCCCTCCAATGTCCTTTATTTTTGCCCTTGATTTTTAATTTGGCCCATAACAAACGCTGAGGGACTATAGTCTATGGATGGGCTGCAGACCCAGGCTATTGAAAAACCACAGAACCAATATTAAAATAACTAGTAAAAAACAATTAGAGATATCAGCCAAAAATCGATTCACAAGGTAATAAAAAATATTTAGTATGATATCATTTTAATTTTCACAAAAAAATAAAAATTGATTTAAGGTATTTCGTAATATCTTTTTTAGAAGTGAATTTGTTATTATTCATGAATATTTTTGTATATCATTGAAACTTAAGTCTAAGTATATATTATGATATATTTAATTTAAATTTTTGTGTATTTTGAATGTTAAGCAGTGGTGTTTTATTTTTATTTATTAGATTTATAAAATTATGATATTATATATTTCATAGAAATGATCGTGTTAATTAATGACATTCTAATTTGGGGTACATGGCTTTACCAACAATATCTAACTGAGATTTTATTTGTAACAAAAATTCTGGCAGCCTAAAAAAGTATTAAATATAGTATCAACAACTATTAAAATAAAATATTATTCATCTTGAATTTTTTTACTTGCTAAACTCATTATTAATATTTTTATAATAAAGACTATTTAAGGAAAAGTGGAGTGAGAAGAATTTTAGTGCCCCACTCAACCTTATTGGATGTTAAGAATTTCAATATCAACAGATTATGAATATAATAATTATAGCAAGAATACTAAAAGAGTAGTAGTAAAGTCACGTTAGACAAAGAAAATGTAGCAATATTTCACAAAAGACATACTTGGTATTTCACCATATACACTATTGGTATTTTTTTAATTAATTAAGTTAATACGTGTATCAAAGTTAATTTATTCTAATGGATTATTTCACCTTTTGATACAATCTTTCAGAGGAATAAGAATACAATGTTTATACGGATGAATGGAAAAGATGGGTGATGCGCAAGGACATCAATCGTCCAATGGCAAGAGAAGAATGTTGCATAGTAGGTTCTCTTTTTTTTTCTTTGTTTAAAATTATAAGATTCATTTTCCCATTTCTTTATTTAAATAGTAGTTTCTGTTCTAATTGGAAGGTTATTTTTTAAATATATTTTTGGTGAAATTTTATAAAATTCATTTGATAATTACATTGTTTAGTTAGCAAAAACATTATAGCATTCTAAAATTTAACAAATTGTAAGTTCAAACTTTTTGAGTTGGAACATGCCTTGGACTATTTTTTTGCAATCACTCCCATTGGGTATATTATTTTCTCACATTAGCTCTGCCTATATTAATTGCCTTCCAAGTTTAATTTGCTTTCACTTGTTTTTCTATTTTTTTTTCAAATTTTTTATTGGTTACTCCCTCGTGGTTTAATGATGGCCTTGTTTTCCTACTCAATCTATCCATCTATCTTTCTTCAAACTTTTTTTTAATTGAAGGAAAAATCTATCATATCTCCTTTGTACTTGCTGGAGTTTTTTTTTTTTTTCCTTTGATGTCCTTGTTTACGGTTTAACTAATCTTCATTTAGGTTCTTCTGCTTTTCTAAGTTTGTTGTTGTTTGGTCACTATGATTTGATTTTCAGCTAAAAAAGTTCAATTTTTAACAATTGGGTACATGTGAATTTGCATTTTTTTTTTATTTTTGCTCTCATTTATGATGTTTTCCTCCTCCATTTTAGTAATGAACGATCAGAAAAACTGTTTATTTGAAGCTGGTTAATCTTGTTTTTTTGTATGAGTTAATGCACCATGAATTGCTTGTGCATTTGACCTATAATTGTTTTGATAGGGTTGAATTGGAATTCTTATACTGGCTAATAAATTCATAATATCATTTTTTTTCACTAGACCAACAGCTTGCAACTACCATCTCGTCTCCAGCCTTCGATAAATTGTTGTTTGGGCTACAAGATTGATCTCATTCATGTAAGTCATGTCAATTCATTTGCTTCAAAATTCTTCAAATTTTTTTATTAATCTCGTATATTATTATTTAATTTTTATCAATCTATATAAATTAATTTTTAAGATTTTAACTTTTTTTTTCACTTAACATATCTTTGATATCATAGGCTTTGTCTATCAATACCTTAAGTTGTTGCGTGAAGATACTCAACCAGAATGGATATTTAAGGAAATTTAAAATATTGGAAACATGGATTTCAGATTTGTGGAAGAGCAGCCTCCACATGATCATGCTGTTGAGCTTGCAGGTTTGTAATTTATTTTCTTGAAATTTTCTTGGCAAACATAGACTCCAACTTTTTTTTTTCTTGGCTTATATTAGAGTAGACCATGATGATACCATAATCATACATCAAATCCACTCTCAATTTTAAGCATGATGATACCATAATATTGTATTGTATTGTAATGGATATATATATATATATATATATATATATATATATATATATATATATATATATATATATATATTGATTTTTTCAAACTTGTTGTAGGTAAATGATTTTATTAATGTTGAAAATGAAAATGATTATAATAGTTTTGGTTCCCATCAATGTTAAAAATGATTAAAGATACAATAGACCAAAAAAAAATATAAACAAAAAAGTCATAAATATTACGACGTTTATTATACAAGTGTCTTAGTATGTTTGATTTACTACGCTGGTTATGTAATAACCGTCTTAGTATATTGGACATACTACAACGATTGTCCAATAACCGTTATAGAAGGCCATTGTCTACAGACACATATAAAGACGGTCCCTTTCGACCCGTTGTTGTAGGTGAAATTTTTTAAGATAGTTATACGGTAACCGTCATAGAAAATAGGGTCAGCATATAGGCATACTAAGACGGTTAAGCTACCAACCGCCATAGATTAGTCCAATATACTACGACGGTTATGTAACAACTGTCGTAGAAAATAAAATATACAACGACGGTTCTAAAACCCATCTTTATAATGTTTTTGCTTTTTACGATGTCTTATTTTATGACGTTTCAAAACCGTCGCAAAATAGGCATTTTAACTGACTTAAAAAATAGTTTTTCTAGTAGTATTTACTTCTATTTCATAATTTTTTTATGACTATGTTATTTTTATTGTATTGTTGGCTGTGGATGTGTGATTTTGCATATAAAAGTTGATCTCGCAATTATCACTAAGTTAACACTACACAACTAGTACAGTATATCTAGCAATGCAATCTATAATTTAGAAGAAAACCTTCTTTTTGCATTCTTTTAAAATGACAATTTTAAGTTATACCAATATTATTATTGTTATTGAAATAACACTAATAACAATTTTAATGTATACCAATATTACTTTCAAGTAATGAAATATTGTTATTAAATGATTTAACAACATGAGTTGATGTTGTCTTTGGTGTTTGTCTTCACAATTTTAGTGTGTGTATTATTTAATTTTTTTTATCAATATTCCAGAAAGCCACGAGACTTATTTATTATTTATATTGGATTCTAAACTTACTCATACTAATGTTCTTACAAAATTGGAATTAATTGTTACTATCCCTTATTCAATAAGAGTTAAAAAAAAATTCAACTTCTTGGGTGGTTACCAAATATTAGAAACATTTTCCTAGTTTTTAAATTTCCTGCCACATTGTTACAATTTTTTTATAGCTTTAAAATTACTTTAAATTTAAAGTTAAAAGCACTTAAAATAAAGACGTCTGATAATATTAGCTTAAAAGTTCTTTTAAATCTAAAAAAATGTTTTATTTTGATGATGATAAATAATTATATTAATTATATAAAATCAATTTTTAATTGTATTTGATACACTAAAAAAGTATTTTTAAGGGGGTCATTTTTCCTTTAATCCACAATTTAAATTCTTTATAAATGCATTACGCATTTTGTCTTATGTATCACTACACTCTTAAAATTGTATGTTTGTGTGGAATTAACTATGATAAATTTATAATTTTTTGTGAATGATTTGTGATTTATTTATGACTTTTTAGCCTACGTTGGAAAATATATTTTACTTAATTTTTAATTTTTTTACTAGCTTTTATGTTTTTAAAATGCTACTTCAATATTAGTGTTCTTTAAAACGCTAATTTAAGTAACGTTTTTTAAAACACTACTTCAAGTTTTTTTATATTTTCTTTCACTTTTATTTTTGATATATTTATTCATTTTTCTTGTTACCTTTTTAAAATAAATCATGAATTTGTTATTTTTTTTGTCATTTACACTTTTCAGTTATTTCAATAACTAATTTTATAGAATACTTCTAATTTAATAAGCTAGATTTTTAGTTTCTAACTTTTAACTACTCGTTAATTTTTCAGCTAGTTTTGTCGAACATAGTCTTAGTAAAATATTTATGAATTATTTGTATTTAAGATGATAAATATGTTTTTGTGAAAATAAAAATAGAATTAATTCCTTATTGATCAAATTAGTTTGATTAATTGTTTGTAAATGCTTTTAATTGATTAAAATTAGATAATTAATGAAATTAGATGGAGATAATTATATTAAAGTCTAATTAAATTAAATTAAGTGGTAGAAAATAATTAGTGGAGTAGAATGATTTGCAAAATTAGCATAAGTTATTGAATATAGACATAAGGGACCAAAAAAGCCAAAAGCCAAAACCCTAACCTTAAGGGGCCTTATAAGGCCTAATTAAAACATAAAGAGACCCCAACCCTAAGTGAAGGATATCGGCCCTAGAGAGAGAAAAATATCATTTACTTTTTGTTTTTTACTTTTTAATTTTCTCTTTCCTCGCATGAGTGAGTGTTAGCTCCATTTCTCTTTCATTCTCTCAAACTCTCGTATAAGTGGAGTATTGCTAAAAAAGTAATTTTTAGAATTGATATCAATACATACAGGCTCTTATTTTAAAATAATAACATCTATCTATCTTGTCTATGTGTGTTTGTGTGCGCATGCAAAGAAGGATTGAGAAAAAATATAACAAAAACAAAAGTAAACCTTTGATCCACCTAATAAGAAAAAAATAATAATTACTTGTAAGAAAAATAGAAGCAACCACCTTTCTTTCTCTTTTCAAAGCCACATTAACCTTTTATTCTCACACGTATCCAAAGATCAGAGGGAAAACATACATTAGAAAAAAGAAACAAACAAAAAAGAGAAAGATAAAAAAAACATGAGAAGAAAATTGCACAACATTTTAGAAGAGAATGTGAGTGATTTAAAAACAAAATCGCTTACAAAAAAAAAAAAAAAGAAGCAACCCTTTCTTTCTCTTTCCAGTGCCACATTCATCCTTTCATTCCCACCACATGTAACCAAAGATCATAGGGAAAACATTAGGAAAATAACAAAAAAAAAAGAGAAAAAGAATAAGAAAGATAGAGATAGGGCAAAAAATAAAATCATTTGACAAACAAACTCAACAACATTTTAGAACAAAATGTGATTATGAAAAAAATAATTGCTTGAGAAAAAAAAATCTGAATCAACCACCTTTTTTTTTCTCTTCTCAGAGCCACAATCCACCCTCTAATCTCAGAACCTGAAACCAAAGACAGTAGGAAATAGGAAATTAAACATAAAAAAAAACAAAAGAAGAGAAAGAACAACTTAGGAAAAACATTAAAAAGAAAAGAGAAAGAAGAACACAAATAAAAAATAAAGAAAAAGAAGACTTGCAAAGAGGAAAAATAAGTTTTTATCTTGTTTGTGCAACTTTTGAAGCTAAAGAACTCATTTATAAGCACAATCGTCTTTGAACTTTCCATACAATCATATTCGTTATTTTTGAAATTGTAGTTATCTAAAAGCTGTTAGATAAATATACTTGAACATGATAAAAAAAATCACTAAACCACCATGAAAGAGGAAAATCATTTATATATATAGTGTTGTCTGGTAGCAAATTAAAACTAGATTGTGGTACAATAATAATGAAATATGTTTCTCAATTCATTTATTATCTTGTACCAAAAGAAAGCACAGGAGAATGTGACAAATGTTTGTTTCCAAAATTATTAACTCACAAAAGTATAGTACATTGAATATTGATATTGATGATTGATACTGATATATTGATGATGTTAATTACAACATTTATTAATAATGGACATTAATCGTAAATATCATTAATATACGGTTACACATGATTGTAACTAAATTAAATACTAATGACTTTTGCAACTTTATGTTAATTGATGAAAATTTCATTATTAACCTTTACTTTGAGCGGAAATTAAAATTTTTCCAAATGCATATATATTACATCAAGTTATATAGGACTTTGAGATAGATATTAAACAAAAAAGTTATGATAACAATTACAAAGCTGTTATCCTCTAAATATTATATCACTTTAGTAAAATATATATATAAATCTAATAACAGATTATCTCAATGAATGAATTATTCTATATCAATATCAATATTCAATATCATGTAATAAAATTATTCTATGATTAAAATCTTACCTCGTGTAATGTTAATTGTATCCATGTAATAAAATTAAAAGTATCTTTAAATTTGAAGTCATTAATTGTATCCAATGATTTTAGTTTTTTTTTAATTATTTATATAAAGTCATAAATTTTTCATGACTTCAAAGTTGTAATTATTTTTATTTTTAAATTAATTTTGAACAATTTAAAGTCATTTTAATTATAATTTTATATTTTGACTTCTACTACTTTATTTTTCCGTCAAGATAACTCTCTAGTATAAGTTCATTTTTTCTCCTATCTCTTTTTCTTTTAACATACTTATTTTTAATATACTTTTCAATCAATATAAAAAAATATATTTACATAAATAATAAATGTTGTTGCCTTTCTTCTATAATTTTAGATTTTATGTTATAGTGTTTCTACTAATCTATTTTTGTCATGTCGTCATGCACGATAAATATCTGGTATAAATTTATTTTTATCGTATTTTATTTAATATTTTGTTATGTAATTTATTATTATTTGTTAAATTTAGAAATGAAAAGTAATTTAAATGATATCAATTAATAATTTAAAAATAATTCCTTATTCATTTTATCTAATTTTTATTGGTTAAGAAAATATTAGTTAAGAATAAAATATAAAAGTCCTTGGATTATAAAAGAAATAGTCATTTTAATTATAATTATTAGTTGGATGACTTAAAAGTTGTAAATTATATAAAAAATTAATTTTAATTTTTTTAATTTTAAAAAATTAAACAACTAATCATCAAATATAAAATTATAATTATAACGACTTTAAGTCGTTGAAAATGAATTTAAAAATAAAAAAACTAATTGTAACTTTGAAGTCTGAAAAATTTGCGATTTTATATAAATAATTAAAAAAGTTAAAGTTGTTGGATTTTTTACAATTTTAATTTTTTTTAAAGCTGAATTCGTAATTTCCCTTTTAATCAAACCCCCAAAATTTCCCGTACAATGTAAAGGATTACAAAAGTCACTTTTTATTAAATGACAAAAAGAGTCACCACTTTTCTTGAGCAGCTAAGAAAGTCACCACTTAATGTCCAATAGTATTGCATACTAATTGTTTTAATGATTTTTGTCCATTACTAATAAATGTTTTTAATTAATGTCATCAATTTTCACAATATCATAATTTTATAACTGAGCATTTTTTTTTGTCACGTATCAATAATGGTTGGTATTTTATTTCATTTGTCTACAATTTTCAATATTTTGGTTATTTGGAAATCAATTTTAAACTTAAAAAATATTTTTAATTTATTTTAAAACTATAAATATCAAAAAGTTTGGAATTCATCCAGTAAAATTTCTGACTTAGACGAATTTGAACCTACGGTGACATTTTTTCAAAACTTAAATGATAAGTTAAAATATATTTTTCATCTCTATAAGTATCAAAATATTCAGACCCCATTCCTGCAAAATTTTGAGTCTTTTTTTCGCATTCGAAAAATTAAAATATGTTACTTTTTGGCTTGAATATAAGTTTGGGTATCTGAATTTACATGTTATTCTTTTCATTGATGAATATGAGAGTAGGTGATTTTCTTAGGATTAGAAGTCGTCACAAAATACAAAGAAAAAAACTCACAAATTTGTATATTCCTCTTTCCTAATCTCCTTCTTCTCTAACTTTTTCATCTTCTTCGATAGAATATTAGAATTGATATTCGTAACATTGAGTTTTAGAGTGAAAATGTTAGATTTTTTTTCAGAAGAAAACAAAGTTCAAAAAGAAAAAGATAACAAGATAAATAATATGATGTTATTTTTTATTCTTTAATTAATATTTTAAAGTTACTTATTAGCATCATCAAAAAGTAATTAATCAGTTGTAATTTATGTTGTATTTATATTTGGAGAAACTACCTATTTAACCGAAAGAATCCATATTCAATTAGTTTCTTAAACCAACGCCAATCACCCAATGAAATTAATCTATAACCAAAATGAGTTAGGAAATACTATAATCTTTGTTTGACCTAGGGAAAGGGTTGCCCCAAAAAGTCATTGAGATGCAACACGAGGCAAAGAGCAAAGCAGGCATTATTTTATTTTGTTTGGTGCAAGTGTGAGTGGGAGATTAAGCTGTCAGCACACGTGCCATGGCAGTGAGTTGGTGCATCGTTTCTCATTAACAACAACGTAGCGCACGAATTGCGGCGTTTGACCACCCATCCCCACCACGCGCTCCAGTTTCACGTTCCACAGATGGAGCCACGTGGACATTCCTGCAGGGTTTCAGAAACTTGCACTCGTTTACACGGGCTGATTATTACACGCGCCTTGGCCTCGCGCGTGACTGTGAGAAATGGATGCATCAGTCTAAAATCTAAATCCTCTCTGTCTCTCTCCTCCGCATTGGACGGCTCAAGCCTCGGTCTAGTTCCCACGACGGTAAATATCATTAATATACGATTACACGTGATTGTAACTAAATTAAATACTAATGACTTTTGCAACTTTACGTTAATTGATGAAAATTTCATTATTAACCTTTACTTTGAGCGGAAATTAAAATTTTTCCAAATGCATATATATTACATCAAGTTATATAGGATTTTAAGATAGATATTAAACAAAAACTTATGATAACAATTACAAAGCTGTTGTCCTCTAAATATTATATCACTTTAGTAAAATATATATGTAAATCTAATAACAGATTATCTCAATGAATGAATTATTCTATATCAATATCAATATCATGTAATAAAATTATTCTATGATTAAAATGTTACCTCGTGTAATGTTAATTGTATCAATGTAATAAAATTAAAAGTATCTTTAAATTTGAAATCAATTTCCAAAATAATAAATATATTGATATAGTGAAAAATAAAAAACATCTTATGCTAATAATTTCCTGTCATAATATTTAATTTTGAAAATTAATTTCTGGAAAAACATCCTATATTGAATTTTGATTTTCTAGTATGAATATCTGTTATCAAATTAAAAATATCACGAAATTGATAACGTTAATTAAAAAACTTAATGGTAATGAATAAATATCATAAGAATGATATTAATTGATGACTTTCGCAACTTTAACCCATTTAATAAAAAATGATATTTTTAACCCTTTATGAATCCATACATCTCGACGGAAAAAGAATCAAAAATTGATGAATATATCTTTCAAAATACACTAAAAGGAAATGAAAAATAGAAACTTTAAGCAGGCAAATTTTCTAGACAAATCTTTAAGTGTAAAAGATATTGAAAATCGATTTCTGGGAAAACATCGTATGTATCTTATGTTGAATTTTGATTTTCTAGTATGAATGTCCGTTATCAAATTTAAAATATCACTAATTTGATAACCTTATTTTAAAAAATAATAGTAATAGACAAAAATCATAAAAATCATTAATATACAATAGTAATGGACATTAATTAAGTCAAAAATAAAAAGACGTTAATGGATCACTTTTGTAAGTTGTAACTTTCAACCATTTAATAAAAAAAGAACATTTTTAACCCGTTACTTTGAGTGATATTTTTTTAGACGCTATCATGGGTAAACGAATATTATCTTTTATACTCAAAGTAATATACATTAAAAAAAAAACTTTCCGCACAAAGTAATGGGTTAAAAAGGTATGTTTTTTTTAAGGAAAAAAAGTATGCTTTTTTAAATGGCTGGAAGTTACGAAAGTCATCAATTAATGTCCATTAGTATTGTATATTAATTATTTTTAAGATTTTTTTTTCATTACTATTAAATTTTTTTAATCTTTTAGACTTGAAGTAATATACCTAAAAAAAAAGGAGTAATTCTATTTGGAATTTACTAAATGAGAGTATTTTTTGAATTAATCCTCCAATGAGATTAAGTCATAGGAATTTTTAAGTATGAATTCATAAAAAAATTCACGGCTTTGATTTTTTAATAGTGAAGTTCAAAAAAATCCAATGATTTTAGTTTTTTTTAATTATTTATATAAAGTCATAAATTTTTCATGACTTCAAAGTTGTAATTATTTTTATTTTTAAATTAATTTTGAACAATTTAAAGTCATTTTAATTATAATTTTATATTTTGACTTCTACTACTTTATTTTTCCGTCAAGATAACTCTCTAGTATAAGTTCATTTTTTCTCCTATCTTTTTTTCTTTTAACATACTTATTTTTAATATACTTTTCAATCAATATAAAAAAATGTATTTGCATAAATAATAAATGTTGTTGCCTTTCTTCTATAATTTTAGATTTTATGTTATAGTGTTTCTATTAATCTATTTTTGTCATGTCATCATGCACGATAAATATCTGGTATAAAATTATTTTTCTCGTATTTTATTTAATATTTTGTTATGTAATTTTTTATTATTTGTTAAATTTAGAAATAAAAAGTAATTTAAATGATATCAATTAATAATTTAAAAATAATTCCTTATTCATTTTATCTAATTTTTATTGGTTAAGAAAAAACTAGTTAAGAATAAAATATAAAAGTCCTTGGATTATAAAAGAAATAGTCATTTTAATTATAATTATTAGTTGGATGACTTAAAATTTTTAAATTATATAAAAAATAAATTTTATTTTTTTTAATTTTAAAAAATTAAACAACTAATTATCAAATATAAAATTATAATTATAACGACTTTAAGTCGTCGAAAATGAATTTAAAAATAAAAAAAAATTAATTGTAACTTTGAAGTCTGAAAAATTTTCGATTTTATATAAATAATTAAAAAAGTTAAAGTTGTTGGATTTTTTACAATTTTAATTTTTTTTAAGCTGAATTCGTAATTTCTTTTTACCCCTTTTAATCAAACCCCCAAAATTTCCCGTCGAATGTAAAGGATTACAAAAGTCACTTTTTATTAAATGACAAAAAAAGTCACCACTTTTCTTGAGCAGCTAAGAAAGTCACCCCTTAATGTCCAATAGTATTGCATACTAATTGTTTTAATGATTTTTGTCCATTACTAATAAATGTTTTTAATTAATGTCATCAATTTTCACAATATCATAATTTTATAAATGAGCATTTTTTTGTCACCTATCAATAATGGTTGGTATTTATTTCATTTGTTTATAATTTTCAATATTTTGGTTATTAATATTTTTAATTTATTTTAAGCTAAGATATGTTTTTTGTCACTATAAATATTGAAAAGTTTGAAATTCATCCTGTAAAATTTCCGACTTAGATAAATCTGATCCTATGTGACATTTTTTCAAAACTTAAATGATAAATTAAAATATATTTTTTGTCCCTATAAATATCAAAATATTCAGAACCCATCCTGTGCAAAATTTTGAGTCTTTTTTTCGTTCTCGAAAAATTGAAATATATTACTTTTTGGCTTGAACATAGGTTTGGGTATCTGAATTCACATGTCATTTTTTTCATTATGTGAGTAGGTGATTTTCTTAGGGTTAAAAGTCGCCACAAAATACAAAGAAAAAAATTCACAAATTCGTATATTCTTCTTCCCTAACTTTTTTCATCTTCTCTATCTAACGGACAAACCCTCAAAGAAAGGTGAATTCGAAAGCCAAGTCGTTAAATTTGTTAGCGACATTTGATTATGATAAAACATTAGAATTGATATTCATAATAGAATAAAGTGGTGTTATTTTTTATTTTTTAATTAATATTTTAAAGTTACTTATTAGCATCATAAAAAGTAATTAAACAATTGTAATTTATGTTGTATTTATATTTGGAGAAACTATCTATTTAACCGAAAGAATCCATATTCAATGAAAAAATTTCTTAAACGAGAGCGAATCACCAAATGAAATTAATCTATGACTAAAATGAGTTAGGAAATACTATAATCTTTGTTTGACCTAGGGAAAGGGTTGCCCCAAAAAAAGGTTGCCCCAAAAAGTCATTGAGATGCAACACGAGGCAAAGAGCAAAGCAGGCATTATTTTATTTTGTGTGTGCAAGTGTGAGTGGGAGATTAAGCTGTCATCACACGTGCCATGGCAGTGAGTCGATGCATCGTTTCTCATTAACAACAACGTAGCGCACGAATGGCGGGGTTTCATCACCCATCCCCACCACGCGCTCCAGTTTCACGTTCCACAGATGGAGCCACGTGGACATTCCTGCAGGGTTTCTGAAACTTGCACTCGTTTACACGGGCTGATTATTACACGCGCCATGGCCTCGCGCGTGACCTTGAGAAATGGATGCATCAGTCTAAAATCTAAATCTTCTCTGTCTCTCTCCTCCGTATTGGACGGCTCAGGCCTCGGTCTGGTTCCCACGACCGTATTTTTAGTGGGCCCACATTCGAATTCCTTTAACATTTAAAAAAGAAAAAAAATGTTTAAATACTGAACCTGTATTTGGACAAAAAATAATAGATATCAATTTTTCAAAGATAAAAAAAAACTCAAAATTTTACATTTTAAATATTTCAATATTTATAAAAATAAAAAATATATTTTAATCCATAGTTTTTATTCAAACTTAACTCAAAAAAATAACACATTTTAATTAAAAAAACAAATTTTAACCTTTATTTTATTACCTGCATGAATACCATTAACCTTAAACGAGTTAATAATTTAATCATAATAATAAGTTAAAATAGAGTAATTCATTCATTGAGATAAGCATCATTTGGCATCAAATTTCCTAATTAGATTTATATATATTTTACTAAAGTGAGATAATATTTAGAGGACGACAACTTTGTAATTACTTTTATAACTTTATATTTAATATCTATCTCAAAATCCTTTAAAATTTAATATAATATGCATTTGGAAAAAATTTCTTTGTCAACGTAAAGCTTAATAATGTAATTTGGATTAATTCGCATAAAATTGGAAAAATCATTAATAATAATTTAGTTGCGAATTTTCTTACACGCGTATTAATTTAAGTATAAAAGATAAAATATCACTAAATTGATAACATTAATTAAAGAAAATTAATAGTAATGAACAGAACTCACAAAAATCATTAATATACAATAATAATGGACATTAATTGATGCCTTTGCAACTTTCAGCTATTGAATAAAAGAATACATTTATAACCCTTTCTCCTGAGCTGGAAAATTTTCCAGAAGTATATTATTTTAAGTATAAAAGATATTGGAAATTGATTTCCAGCAAAATATATATATCCTATATTGATTTTGAATTTTCTAATACGAATGCCAGTTATCAAATTTAAAATATCACTAAATTGATGACATTAATTAAAAATTTAATAGTAATGGGAAAAAATCATAAAAATTATTATATATCATAGTAATGGACACTAATTGATGATTTTCACAGCTTTCAACCATTTAATAAAAAATGAAATTATTAGCCGTTTACTTTGATCGATTTTTTTTAAAAAAACTATATTAATATAAGTATAAAATATTTAAAATATTACTAAATTTGCGATGTTAATTAAGAATTTTAATAGTAATGGAGAAAAATCATAAATGACATTAATATACTATTACACTTTTTTGAAAAGGGAAATATACTATTACACTTGATTCCAACTAAATTAAATGCCATTAACTTTTACAACTTTATGTCAATTAATAAAAATTACATTATTAACCTTTACATTATAAAGCATTTTGAGAGAGATATATCTAAATACTATCGAATAGAAGAGAAGTATTTGGAAAAACAAAAAATGTTCCTATCTAATGCTACGACACATGGCAATTTTGCAGGTTTTTGGTCATTTTGCCCATGCTTAATTTGTTGACACGTGACAGCGAGATTTTTCCTCTTTCTTCATCTCTGTAGGAGGGTTCCAGAAGCGTGTTCTTTCTTCTCCAAAACCGAAACAAAACTTCTCTCTCTAAAAAATGCAGTTTCAACTTTCTCTCTCATCACTTCGCTAGAATCTCGCCACCTCTATCGTTGGAAAGGTGAGACTCGGAGCTCGTAAGTCGTGACGCCGACTCGAGATTACTACTCTGTTCTTTTTTGTTTTGTTTTTTATTATCAAAGTGGTGAACCCTTTGCATTGTTAAATTATGTGGAACTTCTCTCTCTAAAAAATGCAATTTCAACTTTCTCTCTCATCGCTTTGCCAAAATCTCGCCACCTCCATCGCCAGAAAAGTGAGACTTGGAGCTCGCAAGTTGTGACACCGACTCGAGGCTACTACTCTGTTCTTTTTTGTTTTGTTTTTCATTATCAAAGTGGTGAACCTTTTGCATTGTTAAATTATCTGGACTTCAAACTGTCAAATTTTATAAAGGTTTTGTTAACTGGAAGAATTTTGATTTTGTAAGAGTTTACACTGGAGAAAAAAAATGTGGTTCATAGGGTGGAGTTGGTTATCAACGATTCAGCGTGCCTCATGTTTTGTCCTCCCATCTGATGAATGCTACTATGACTAAAGTTAGGTGATTTGTTGTTTTATTGGTAGTTTGATTTTGAAATGCCTTCTAACTCCTTTTGGTTCATACATTGAACCTGCCTTTACCTGGCAAAATCAGGTTTTCATTCTTCATTCCAATATTACTTCATTTCATTGCATACTACTACTACTACTACTACTACTACTACCACCTACGATATTCTATATATTTGTAATTGGTAGGTAGATTATATTTGTAATTGGTAGGTAGATCACCATGACATCAATACTCATCGCCGATCTTTCTCAGCCTCCACCACCACATTTACCTGGCAAAATCAGGTTTTCATTTTTCATTCCAACATTACTTCATTTCATTGCATGCTCCTTTTATTATTATTTATTATTATTATTATTATTATTATTATTATTATTATTATTAGTAACACTGATCCTTTTTTCTTCGTCATTTTGTTGGTTTTGTTGTTCCAAGTTAAAGCAGTTTTCTCTGCTCCGTGGTTTTGCAACATCACCCGCAAGGAAGTATCCAACATACTAACATTGACTCATATTTCTACACAACAAAAGTTTGTAACTTTCAAACTTCATAGGTACTTGAGATTCAACATTTTTACCCCTAAAGCTTCTATTTTTTTGCAACGAGCAAAGAAAAAAAAAACTGAAATAGAAAAATTTTATTATTCCGCAAGGAAGAAAAAATTCCATAACTACAGACCAACAATTTCCACAACATTTTCACGTTTTTATCATGGGTGTGTGTTGAGTTCAGCTAATTTATGTTGATTCGGCTGTGAAATTAGTCGATCAGTAATGGGGTTATGTTGTTTCAAATTAATTTTTGTTAAAAACTATTATAGAGAAGGTGAGGAATTCAGATTGGTCACAACCTGATTTAATCATGGAGGTTATGATGGTAGTGATTAGGAAGTGTTGGTTGTTATTAGCTTTGAATGATGCCTAAATAGTGGTGTGTGGTGGGGGAGATGGTATTTTTCCTCTATTTGTAGTTGTGTGTTGATGATTTTGGGTTTTGACTTGTGAGAGTTGTTGTTTTGTGCCTGATGAGTCTTGAACTTATGGAAACATGGAGATTGTGTTGCTGAATTTATGACTTTATGTTGTCTTTTATGGTGACAGGAATCAACAATAGGGGCAGCGTTCTTTTCATAGGCACTGGCAGTAAATGGCGCGATAGTAAAGTTTGAGATTTGGGACACATCAGGACAAGAGAGGTAACATAGCTTGGCTCCGATGTATTACAAAGGTGTTGCTACTGCTATCATTGTGCTGCTGATATCATTGTCTATGACATCACTAACTCGGTATGATATCTTTGCATTTGGATATTGCTGAATACCTATTTAAATGGACAATATTTGGTGTACAAATGACCATAGTAGTCAATAGTTTGCTATAGTTAAGTGGAGCTTCCCTAAACCACTATAAGATTCGAATGGTTGAGCATTTTTTCAATAGCAGCCACTGTATTTGTAGTAATGGCTTTTCACATGCTGTAGCGGTGCTACGATTATATCGGCTTTAAAAAACAAATTTTGCCCCTGAAACATTGTTGTTTGAGTTTTTTTTGAGGGGTAAAATATTCTACAAAAAAGTTAACTTTGTTTTGACCTCTACTCCTTCACACTTTACAGGACTTTTTTTTGTGTGTGTGGGTGTGTTCTATTCTTCTTTCTCAAACGTTGACTCATATTTCTAGACAACAACAAAGATTTGTAACTTTCAATATTCATGGGGACTTGGGATTCAACATTTTTACCCCTGAAGTTTCAATTTTTTGGCAATGAGCCGAGAAAAAAAAATGTGAAATAGATTCATGGATACTTGAGATCCAAAGATTTTACCCCTAAATCTCAATTTTTTTAAAAGCAAGCTCAAAAAAGAAATTGTTGCTTTGTTCAATGGGGCAAAAATAATAAGTTTTGAACAAACACATGTCCTCTTTATACTCTCTCTTAATTTGTGTTATTTTGTTGTTTTCTTCTTCTTCTTCTTCTTCTTCTTCTTCTTCTTCTTCTTCTTCTTCTTCTTCTTCTTCTTCTTCTTCTTCTTCTTCTTCTTCTTCTTCTTCTTCTTCTTATTATTATTATTATTATGCTAATGTAGGCATGCATGTTAGCTTCCTTAAAAAAAGAAGTTTTGAACAAGTGCATATCTTTTTTCCACTCTCTCTTAATTTGTGTTATTTTTGGGTTTTTTTTAATTATTATTATTATTATTATTATTATTATTATTATTATTATTATTATTATTATTATTATTATTATTATGTGGGAGGTAGCTTAAGGCCTTTTTTTTTATGTTGTGATGACAAGAGTTAACATTGACATTTCCTATCTCTTAATTTTTTTTCTGTTATCCATGTTTGTTTTGTTACTACTTGTTTCCATTTGCAAGGTCATCCAGGAAGAAGCATGCAACAACCAAGGTTTTCCTTTTGTTTGAATACTAAGTCTTCTTTATACTCTCTTTTAATTTGTGTTTATTATTATTATTATTATTATTATTATTATTATTATTATTATGCCGACTCTAGCGGAAGTCCCTTTTTGATTATGTAGACATCCAGCAGGTAAGACTTTTCTTTTGTTTATTGTTATGCATGTTTGTTTCCTCAAAAAAATGAAGTTTCAGAGGCCCTTTTTTACATTGTGGTGACGGAAGTTAACGTTAATATTTCCTATCTCATAATTGCTTGCCTCGGTTTGTTTTTCCCTTGAATATTATTATATTATGTGGTATGAAATTTTGGGTATTCTTAGTTTAGTTTCTTATCTATTGTGATTCTTTCCATCTGAGTTCATGATGTTTGAAGTTAGAAATTTTTTAAAAGATACCAGTGTTTCAATTCTGATGATAAAAACGGCTATAAAACCACCAAATTATTTACCTATACTAATTAAATTCATATTGTATTCTATGTAGGTTTGCTTTATTCCGCAGTTCTATGGATCAAAATCAAAAGATGATTACTTCAGTCTACAAAATGGTTTCAAAAGATGCATGATTTATGTCAAGTTGTGTAAATTTATTTTTAATAATGTGTATATTTAAAATTTTATATTGTAAGTTATATAATAATAGATAAATGGAATATTTAATGTTTTGGATAATCTTTTATTATATATTTTATTATTTATTTAGAGTTGAAAATTGATCCAATTCAAATCCAATTATTAGATTAGCTTAAAATTTGAAAATTTTATTATATTATTATTATTCAATTCTAGACAAACGGGGTAAGTAGTAGATAACCATAATTCAAGTACTTTATGTGCTGCACAATGTTGTTTAGGAAGTTGGCAATGAAGTATTTATCAAAGGAGAATGTGACTTACATATATTGTTTGCCTCTGTTGAAAGTAGCAGATTTCTCATCTAGTTTTTAAACTGCTAGCATACCTGTAACAGTCGTAACTTTTAGAATAAATTAATAAATAAATAAATAAGTAAAAGTAAATAGGTCATAATTTCTCACTATATAAGTCAAATGTTAACCTAGAACAACTTTTAGAAAACACATTCTGTTCCTTTCTTCTTCTTCTTCTGACACACAAGAATCCTAACAAAGCAACCGGAGGAGGAGCTCTAGAGAGCACCAGAGACGCCACAATTGCTAACGGAGAATGTTTGAGCGACTACATCGAGATAAGGGATAAGTTACTCACGCTTGGGGGTTAGAATGAACATGTGTAGGGATCCCTAGAGGATAAATTTTTTTGGGTTATTTTGGGGTGTTTATGAAGTTTAATTATGTTTTCATGTTTAATCACGGATTGAGTATGTTTGATGAACCAATTGGTATTCTGATGCGAATTTGTTGTAGGATTAACGTGTTCCTATGTTAGGTGTGTACCTGAATTAGAATTCTTTATAAATAGCATAAAAATTGTGTGGTAGTGATTTTGTTTATACAAGATATGTTGACCTTTCAATCTTGTTTATTTTTATTTTTTTTTACACCGCAGTGTATACACGTATAGATATTGACACTCTTATCTCATAAACTTCATATTTTATTTTGCGTAACTGATTTCTCATCATAAAATTCACATGTGTAGCAATTATGGAATAATTGAATTGACTAAAATCATTTCAAGAAATTAACTAAAACTGTGTTCACATTCTAATTAAGCATTTTCTTAATGTTGACAAATTAGTTGAAATATGTTTAGAATATGAGTATACATGTTTTTCATATAAAACAATATATATATATATATATATATATATATATATATATATATATATATATAATATAATATATACGTTCAAACTAATATATACAAATATATATATTATAAGTAAGTTTATATTAAGATTTTAATATCTTACGTTAACGCATGTTACGTTAATTTATATTAAATATAATATATTATTTATATGGTTTAATATAATTATGTTAATATTTTAAATGTTTACGTGAATGTTATATATATATATTTAGTATTATATATAATTGTGCATTAATGTGTTATATATATTTGTTTATAAGTCTTGAAGTTAGAGGTGTTATGTTATTTTTATTATACATTGTTATCTAATTGTTAAGTATATTTTATAATTAGTTAAATTATAGACATGAGATATGGTTGTGAATGATAGTGTGATTGATATTTGTTGTGATATTACTTGTCTTGTGAGTTATGAGTTATACAGTAACCCGACCAGTGTTTATCTCGAGAAAATTTTTATGCGCAGTATTAAAGGAAAATTGTAGGATTCCTAGTTAGGATCCTGAAGGGTTGAATTGTAGTGCAACTTGTTAAACATATTTGAAATATAAGTGTAAGGTCACGAGTATTGTATAATTCATGAAAAGTGTTTGTGTGCAAAAAAAATTATTTTAGGGGTTGGACCTGAATAAGGAGGGAGAGGCCCTGACGGACTCTTCGGAGTGTAGGCCTTGGAGGTCACCCGGTTTGAGTGCTCCTTTAAGCTTGTGCCGATCCCACATGGTTGGAGCATTCTCGCAAAACAGCGTGACCCTGACTGGTCTCCGTATGATTTACTTAGTGAGAGTGACCTGATATACCCATTGTGTGGTGTGTCTTGTTATGTACTCCTAAGCGTCCTAGTGTGGTTTTTCACTGATATGGTACCACATTGCATATAGACTTGAGTCTTAGTATAATTGTTGCATAACGCTTGTGTCTGACTTTCATTGAGTTAGCAATTGTGGTTTGATATTATTTTCTGGAGTGTGTGAACTTGAATGGATGTGAATAATGTGTGTGATTTTATTAAGTGATGCTATTTATACAAATTCAGTTTTAAGTATTATATGTTTTACATGTTCTAATGTTTTAGTATATATGAATGTGATAACTCATTCCTGGTGTGTGTTTGTGTTTGGGTTGATTGTCATTTTGTTGTTCAGGTGAGTCATCACATGATGAGTTCCACGCTAGAGATAGAGAGACTTAGTCTGTGATAGAGACATGCTCTGATAAGTGTGACATTGGGGCATAGGATTTTACTTCCCATGTTATAATTTCCGTAAATGATATAATTGTGTTATGTTTTCTACTTTAGTTTTTTTTTTATTAAACATGCACGACCTTGTTTTGAGCTGGGATAACTTCATTTTATTCGAATAATTTCTACAATGTTTTCATTAAGTGAGTGTGAACCCTTTATCTTTTGAAATTAATTTAAAGTCAATGTGTTTAAAAAAAAATCCCGCATGATTTCATTTCCTTTTATTCGATATTTGTGAGGGTAGAGGGTGTCACATTTAGTGGTATCAGAGTAGGTCGGACCTTTTGGCCATGTGTGTTATGAGCTTTCTGTGTTTCCTTGTGTACTCTGATGTGTTGTGTTTGTTTTGTTTGATTAGAGGTGTACTCTATTGTGTTGAGGAGCAACTATGGCTGGGAGTAATGCCTGGGAGAAATGAGCGAGAATGACTCCTTATCGAGGCCTTGAACAACTTGGCGCAAGTTATGGCCAATCAGGGAGGCGGTGGAGGAGCAACTATGTACCATGGTTTAGATCGCTTTCAGAGGAACAACCCGCCTACCTTCAAAGGGGGTTATGATCCTGAGGGTGCTGAGGCTTGACTGAGGGAGATTGAGAAGATCTTCCGAGTGACGGAGTGTCAAGAACATCAGAAGGTGTTGTTTGCTACTCACATGCTAGCAGATGAGGCAGAGTATTGGTGGGAGAACACTAGCCCATGTTTAGAGGGAGCAGGTGGTGTTGTTGTCCCATGGGGAACCTTTAGACAGACTTTTCTGGAGAAGTACTTTGAGCTAAAACAAGGGAGTATGACGGTGGCAGAGTATGCAGTGAAGTTTGAGAACCTTGTAAGGTATTTTCCTTATTATCAGGGGGAAGTTGGAGAGAGGTCCAAGTGTGTGAAATTTGTCAATGGCCTCCGACCAGAAGTAAAGATAATGGTGAATTATCACGGTATCCACAACTTTGCATAGTTGACCAACATGTGTAGGATCTTTGACGAAGATCAGCAGGAGAAGGTTGCATTTTACAAGAATGCCAATGCTAGTCATGGGAAAGAGAAGAAACCTATGACTCACAGTCGTGCTAAGCCATATTCTGCCCCTCCCGAATATGAAAACCATTATGGGGGACAAAGGACCAGTGGAGGACATCACCTAGCTGGTGGGAGTTCTCAGTTAGTTAACAGAGTGTCTCAGCCTGCTGGTAGAGGTGGTAGTGGTGCTCCTACTATTGTTACTACACCACTCAGGTGTGGGAAGTGTGGTAGGCTTGGGCATAATGCTCATGAGTGCACATATAGAGAGGTGACTTGCTTTAACTACCAAGGTAAGGGCCACCTGAGTACCAATTGCCCACATCCGAGGAAGGAGAAGAGGAGTGGAAGTCTGAATAACTCATTTTGTTCTTAATAATTTCCTTTGTTTTGTTCTTTTTCAGTAAGGACACTTCTCCATCGACATCTAGAAAGCTTTGTCTACACCATCAACCTCAAAGAGTACAATTTTGACCTCTGATACAATATTCTTCTGCTATTCAATATGTTTTCCTCTTGATTATTTTATTGTTGTTATTGTTGTTCGTTGAAACTTTTGACATGTTTTCTCACCATTGAAAATGTGTTTCAATGGATAGTTACTGGCATGAGTTTGGACCCTAACTTGGAAATTGTTTCATAATGAACTGTTGATTCTGTTCGGCATTATATTGTCTTTTTAAAAAGGATATCTATTTGGGGTTTTCATATGGTTTGATTATGGATTTTTAACAACTGCTTTTGATGTACTTATTTTTACTATGAATTTCCTGTCATGGATACAAATAAGCTTGATTAGATCCTCAATAAATATGGCTCCCATAGATGAAACATAAAGGTCTATCTCAGATAATGATAAAAAAATAATTATATGCTACTTTTAAGCTTGATCCAACCAGCTCTTTAGAGTGTCCAATTTTTATGCTTTTCCTTGTTGGCCTATAAAGAGGTCCATGAAGTAGTGTGCAAGAGGATACTAAAATTCAATATCAGTTATGATAAAGAGGTGGAAATGATGTTTTACTTATCCAATTGGCGAACATAAATTAGTTTCTCCCTTGACTTGGTTCTAGTTCAGGTTGCTTAATCTTTTTGACATGTTTAGTCAATATTTCAACACTCATTATCATACATTAATATTATAGTTATGTTCATCTGATTTTTTTTGTTTCCGATTTGTTTCTTAATATATGATGTAGTTATCTTGCAAGGTCCATTTTCCACTCTCTGATTCCAATGATCCTCCCCCACTACGAGCCTGTAAGTGAAAATTTTTATGTTTCAGTTTTAGGTTCATAATTGTGGGCACTATCGCATGTTCAAGCTGCACCAATGCTAACTTTTAATCGGACTCAAAAGTTACTTCATATTTTATGCAGCAATCCCTACCTGCAATAGACACCTCAAGGATTGAGTTCCCAGATTTCACCTCCTTAACTTTCATCTAACAAATTAGCAAAACAATATACACGGTCTAAGGGGCCTGCTTTTGCATTGTATGTCTGCCTATGCTTCATAAAAGCTTACCATATTTTGTGTCTTATGAATGTAGGATATATGTATTACTCCTTATTCTATATGTGAATTAGTATGTCACTGTTATGCAATGTACATTGAATGGGTTGTCATGTTAATTATAGAACTTCATAGAAATGTACTGATGGTGTTTGAATCTTTATATTACCAATTAGTAAACAAATAGATATTTTGCATTGTACATGCGCAAATATAATCAATAAATTATCTTCATCAACAAATTGTATTGTGTTTCAAACCCATAATTGTACATTAATTTAATATAATTTTAAATAAATGAATTTAAAGGCCATTTTTTAGCGTAAACATCATTTGGATCTTTGTCATCTTGAAGACTGCATACAATGTTTCAAAAGAAAGATTACCATAAGCTCCTGGAAAATAGCATTATATGCTTATTTATATATTAAATTTTTACAATCAAATGATTAATTATCTGCGGTATAAAATCATTCAATAAAAAACACAAAACACACACACACACATATAAATAAAATTAAGCACACAAACACAGTGAGAAATATTTTTTACCAATGTTATCTTTTTTATTTTAAAAAAAATTAGATAGAATCATTTTATGTTGACTATTTTATTTTTAAAAACTTATTTTAATGAAAAATTCAATATTGATAAAGTGTACAATGATAAAATATAATTAATAAATTAAGTCCTATTTGCAAATTTATTGTAAATGAAAAATCATATTTGTGGATGCCACAACTACTCCTCCCATGCATAACTTATAAAACCATATTTGTGGATGTTACAACTACTCTGCCTTGAAAAAAAAAATCTTATGCTTGCTAAATAAATAATTAGACGAAATCAATGTACTGCCCTCTATAAAACTCTTTAGTATCAATGTTAGTTTCTTTTTTTACAATACTTTCTTTTAATTCTTGCATCAAAAAATCAATTGACGAACGACCCGTGCGTATACACGGGTTCCTCTAAATATTATCTTTAGTTAAATATATATAAATATTATCTTTATTTCAATGAATGAATTATTTTATTTTGACTTATTATAATTAAAATATTACCTCGTTTATTGTTAATGATATCCATGTGATAAAATAAAATATTTTTAAATTTGAAATCAATTTCTTGAATAACAAAAATATTGATATAGTGGAAAAATGAAAAACATTAGATGCTAATGATTTTCTATCATAATATTTAGGTTATGTTGAAAAAATTATTTTAGTTAGTTTTTAGTTTTTTTAGCTTGAAATTTTGTTTTATTGCTTAATATACAAGTTTTTAAAGTAATTTTTAATATTTTTTAAACGTTACTTAAAGCAATATTTTTTAAAATGACTTATAATTTTTTATATTTTATTTTATTTTTATCCTTAAAATATTTATTTAATTTTCTTACTACTTTTTTAATATGTCATTTTATATATTTTAATTATTAATTTTATCCAACATTTATAATTTAATAAGTTAATTTAAAAATTTTCGACTAACTTTTCCGCTTACAATTAATTTTATTCAACATATAACCTGAAAATCAATATTAGGAAAAACATCCTGTATGTCTTATATTGAATTTTGATTTTCTACCATTAATGTCGGCTATCAAATTTTAAATATCATTGATTACAATAATTTTAAAAATTCAATGCTAATGGACAAAAATCATAAAAATCATTAATGTACAATAGCAATGGACATTAATAGATGACTTTCACAACTTTCAACCATTTAATAGAAAATTACATTTTTAACCCTTATACTTCGAGTAGGAAAACTTTTCGGATGTTATTTTAACTATCAAAGATATTTTACATATAAAAAGTTCATCAATCTATGCCCTTCACCCACAAAATCATACCTAAACCAACAACACATCGCATCATGGAGAAAATAACTCACATAGCAGTTGTTCCAGGTCCTGGATTTAGCCATCTAATCCCAATTCTTGAGTTCTCCAAACGGCTTGTTAAACTCCACCCTCTCTTGCATGTCACAGCCTTCATTCCCACACTTGGGTCTCTCTCAAGTGTCTCAAAATCCTTTCTTAAAACACTCCCACCAAGC
Organism: Glycine soja; assembly: GCF_004193775.1. NCBI lineage: Eukaryota > Viridiplantae > Streptophyta > Magnoliopsida > Fabales > Fabaceae > Glycine > Glycine soja. The sequence continues at coordinate 34,293,312 of NC_041004.1, forward strand.
ATAACCCCAACTTTCCTTCCACCAGTGGACCCCATTGACATACCACAGGGGCTTGAAACTGCAATCCGAATGCAACTCACAGTGACTTACTCTTTGCCCTCTTTACACAATGCTTTAAAGTCCTTGACTTCAAGGACTCCCCTTGTGGCCCTAGTGGTTGATAACTTCGCCTATGAAGCACTAGATTTTGCCAAAGAGTTCAACATGTTGTCATATATTTACTTTCCAAAATCGGCTTTTACACTTTCAATGTACTTTCACTTGCCCAAGTTGGATGAAGACACATCATGTGAGTTCAAAGACCTTCCAGAACCTATTCAAATGCCAGGTTGTGTACCAATACACGGCCTTGATCTCCACCACCAAATTCAAGATCGATCAAGTCAAGGTTATGAACTTTTCCTTCAACGTGTTAAACGTTTTTGCACAGTTGATGGGATTTTCATCAATAGCTTTATTGAAATGGAAAAAGAGCCCATAAGAGCATTGGCTAAAGAGTGGAATGGCTACCCTCCTGTTTACCCTATTGGGCCCATAATTCAAACAGGCATGAGTCCGATGGGCCCATTGAATTAGACTGCATAAAGTGGTTGGACAAACAACAACCTAAGTCTGTTCTATATGTTTCTTTTGGGAGTGGTGGCACATTATCAAAAGTTCAAATTATTGAACTAGCTATGGGCCTAGAATCGAGTAATCATAAATTTTTGTGGGTGGTAAGAGCACCCAGTAGTTCAGCTAGTAGTGCTTATCTCAGTGGTCAAAATGAGAATCCATTGGAATTTTTACCATATGGATTCTTGGAGAGAACCAAAGGGCAAGGCTTGGTGATTCCATCATGGGCACCCCAGATTGAAATTCTCAGCCATAGTTCAATTGGTGGGTTCATGAGTCACTGTGGTTGGAATTCAACCCTTGAAAGTGTGTTGCAAGGTGTGCCATTGATAGCATGGCCTCTCTTTGCAGAGCAAAGAATGAACGCTGTTATGCTAAGTGATGACCTCAAAGTGGCACTAAGGCTAAAAGGGAATGGCAATGGAGTGGTGGAAAAGGAAGAAGTTGCTGAAGTGATAAAGAGTCTAATGGAAATTGAAAGTGGAAAAATGAGAAAAATAATGAAGAGGTTGAAAGAAGCTGCTATTAATGCAATAAAAGAAGATGGTAGTTCTACAAAGACCATGCATCAATCAACAATTAAATGGATGCAATTAGTAGGAATATAAAAGGATGTAGATAGGCCTCTTTTGCATGTCAAGGTCGTGCCTAGGTATTTGGGGGGCTAATGTGACACCATTTACTCCAAATACATTATTAAATAAATATTGCAAAGAGCATAAATAAAGTTTTTGTTTCTGGAAAGAAATAACGGATTTTAAAACCTTTTTCTCACGGGATATAAAACATCACATTGAAAATTTTATTGAAGCAGAAACTTTATGCGATATATGTTTTAATGACAACAAACATTTATGAAGTGAATTTAAGTCCTTTAGACTTTTGCTACTAATGGTTTGTCCCGAAGTGAGTTAAAAAAAAAGGATTTCTCAACAAGCATTATCCTATGGCCTTGGTTTCTCAAATATGACGTGTGTCCAACATTAGAAGCAAGAAACTAAAAGCAAAAGAAAAATCATTAGTTCTATGTCAAAGTGTAGGTATCATAGGTGTTGTATATGACTAAAAGCATAATTCTAGAGGTAATTTAAGTCAAGAGTACACATTAGAAGATATACATGACTTAAGGATTATGAGAAGATGTAATGCTGAAAACAACAAATGAACACAAACATGTCTACATAGGCAAGAAGAACACACCACACTACTACAAAATATGCAATCAACATCGCCAATTTAATATTGATTACAAGAAAAACTGATGTTAAATTATTCGTGGTGATATTTCCTTAAATAAATGGAACTTCTTAACATCGATTTTCAAAAAATCGATGTTACTAGCAAAAACTTAACATTGATTTTTTGAAAATCAATGTTGCTAGTACAATGTTAATATTGGTTTTCAAAAAATTGATATTGTTAGTAATTAGTTAACATCAGTTTTTGAAAACTGATGTTAAATGCATTGATAACATTGATTTTTAAATAGAACCGATGTTGAATCTTTTTTAATATTTCTAAACCTCTTCTCTGGCGCCTTACTTTGGCTCACTTTGAAACCTTCATTCTCTTGAACCTTCACTCCGTTGTTGCCACTCTATCAATGGTCATCGCCATTGCGTCACCGCCATTGCCACTTTTTCGATTTTGGTAGCAATTCAGAACACGCTAGTAGTCAATAGCACGGTTATGACAAAGTAGATTATTATGTTTCTGGTTTGTTTGTTGAGAGTTTGGGAAGATTTTTGAGATGTACAATTTAGGCAGCAATTTGGTATTTTAGTGCATCATATACCAGAGCAGATATGGGTAAAATGCACAATATGGGTTTTGGGATGATTTGTTTCTGTTATTGATTTGTAGGAAGAAAGGGGTAGAACAAGTCAACATGGTGTTAAAAATCAGTAAATGCATTGTAATAATTTTTCTCTTTTTTTCTAATCAGACCAAAAAAATAAGCATAATGGTGGACACACAAACTGTTTCTAGTGATGCTAACTCATTAGTTTTGGTTAGAAACTTGATAAGACAAATTGTTTAAAGGGTCAATGTAAATCTAATTTAGTGTAAATGTGAAAGAGAAAATTTTAAGATAATTGATTAAGTATTTCAAAAAAAGAAAAATGTATTGGTTCATTTTTCATAAGTTAAAAAAAGGCTTTTGAAGCCTTGTGGAAAATGTCTTACTGAAACTAAAGAGGAACTCTTGAAAATATATAAAACAACACCCTTGAGTCCTTCTCATTTCTTCAAGAAATGAAATTGCTGACACATCATGCTTTATATGAGGGTTCACAGATGAAAGGAACCTCTTTGACAATTATTAATTCTAGTTGTGTTATAACTAATAGTAGATAACAATAATGTTGTAAGATATATAACAAATTTAAATTTTTGCAGTGTAAATCGTAATAAAGCCAATTCTCAATGTCAGATAACAAACTATGAAGAAAAATTCTCATACTCTACTATATCCATTAAATCATCACAGTGAATCAATGATGTGGAATATTATATATAGAACAATAGAATCACTTATTTCTAACAGGAACAAGACCTGGCACTACTGCCCCCACAACATTAATTCCTCAATAGAAAACCTTACCACTTAAGACATCAAAATTCAAAACCCTAACCAAACCAATAACGAAAATTTCTAGCTTCACCATCGTCCCCTTTTGACTTCTCCATCCTAATGTTTGAAATGCCGGAAGACATTTCAGTCGCCAAGGTTTAATTAGAGCTACAAAAAAATGTAGACAAATTCAGCAACATAGAATAACAAGTGCTGTACATCAACCTTATTATTTTAGTTTTCTGGTTTGGTTCTGGCACCTGCTAAATAATATCAAGCAATGGATCAGAGTCTTGCAAGTAATGGGTTAAATAGATCAGAATGTGTATAAGCAAATGGGAGAAATACACCTTATTTTCATCCTCCTCAAATGGGGATAAAAGTCCCAATCTCACTGTTAGGCAATGGGGTTGGAACATGCCAACAAATTTGTATTGTTTTTATTATTAATTTTATTATTATTTGAGAAAAGAGGCAACCATTACTAAGCAGATATAGCACAAACAACACAGTAGTTTGAAAGAAAGGTAAACTCAGAATACTGGTGAATTGTGTTTCTTCTTGAAGCTGAAAGATACTTTTTGCTTCGTGTTTCTTAATTAGGAGAAAGGAGAGAAAACCAGTTGCCTTAATGTGCTTATGGACCAAACGAATTGAGAAAATTGACTATTGAGTATATCTAAATATTCAAAGCTTTAAGGTTTAAACTCACCATAGTAGCTATGGTGCATATATAGCAATAGTTAGGTATCTGCATAAGACAGTCTTTTTGCGAGTTCAGCACCTGCATAAGAAAAAAGTTGTGTTGGATTCAAACAAGTATCACCATAGGAAAAAAAAGAGACAATACTAGCTTAAACGAAAATTTAGCAAAACATTTTGCATTTATAAGTAAAACAATTTATATATATATAACTATCGAAGTCCTTACCCAGTACTTCTATAATTTTATGTAAATTTTTATTTTTCCATTTAAATATTTAGAAAACATCAACATTAAAGTAAATCATATTAAGATTTAAATGTCCCAACTGATTAGACACGGGGCCAATGAATGTGACTTAGAAGTAGCCAAATATATTAATGAACAGGGCAACAAAATTACAAATTGTGTCATTGACGAGACTTTGGTAACAAAGAAAAATATGTGTTTTTTACTGAAAAAAAATGTAACAAAGAAAGACACGTGTTACAATCAATCTCTAATCATATGCATTTCTGATCATTCAAGAACTAGAAAGCTAGATTTTATAAAAAAAAACCAGAAAGCTAGATACACACTACATGCCAAAAATCCATATATTAATGACTATTTGATTAAGCGAGAAGCTTGGCGTCCCTTAGTTGTATAAGATCACAAATCAGGACACTTAAAGTGTTGTGAGATGAACCTCTTTCTCAAACAGCTTGTTTGGCCTTTTTAGAAACAACTTGGACTTGAAGGGTTGATTCTTGGTCCTCTTCACTGTACTAGTTGAATTGAACCACTGGATTATTCATTTTGTTGGTGTCGAATTGGGTTTCACACACTACTGGAAAATATTGATTCGATGATACACATTTTAAGACGGTTATTAATAATTTTCTTAGAATATGACACAATGACATTTTTGTAATTAGGGACAATATTTTTTGTTTTTACGCGCATTCTAAGACCGTCATACAAAACATTCTTAGAGCATCATTTTTTCGTAAAAAACCGATGTGGTTTTGCACATATTTTTCATTTCTTTTGTCATTTTTTACTATACGACATCGGTTTTGTAAAAAATCGATGTTGTGAAGCTTAGTTAACATCAGTTTTAAAAAACCAATGTTAACATTGAAACTATAAAATGAATTGTAAAAAATATTATATATATATATATATATATATATATATATATATATATATAATTAAAAGTAAGAAAACATAATAAAAATAATTTAACTATAAATAAAAATTACAAGTATTTAAAATTAATTAAAAATATAAATATCCCAAAATATATTTTTACCAATAAAATAAAATTAAAATCAATTATATACAAATATCACAACAAAATATATTTGTTTATGTTATTTTAGATTTCTACCTACTTGAATAGATAATTTTATCAAATATTTATAAATTAATAAATTATATACACATTTTTCCCTTCCACGACTATGTTACTATTACTGTGCTTGTATTCTTAATTCCATGCCAGACAAGACAATTTCTTGCGAGTACAAACACCTTTTAGAACCTATAGAGATTCCTGATTCCATACCAATTCATGGGACTGATCTACCATACCCTCTTCAAGATTGATCAGGTGTAGCATACAAGCAATTTCTTAAAGGCAATGATAGGTTCTATTTTATTTTCTCTTTGATTACTAGTTTAATTAGGGTTTTTTGACTTTCAGATAAAAAGAAATTATTACATAATTTTGGACATTTACATGCCTATGGTTCTAATCAATTTCTACATGACACACAGTCAAGCTTTTCAATTTACAAAAAATAATCAATAACACTATTTTATGTATCATGCATAGATTAATTGGGTCATGATAGTTTCATGTAATAATTTCATCATGGTGAGACTTTGAAGATATTTATAGGAGTTTCAATCTTTGGGACGGCTACGAGAGACTAATTCTAAATATATTTAGCTAATGATACATTGGTTAATAACTTTTTTTAAGGTAGTGAAAGATTCTATTTAGCTGATGGTATATTGGTTAACAACTTTTTTGAGATGGAAGAAGAGACCATAAGGGCCTTGCAATAAGAAGAGGGAAGATGAATCTCTTCTGTTGATGCAATAGGACCCTTTGTGCAAAATGAGTCATGCAATGATCAAGGAAGTGACACAAAATGTTTGAGATGGTTGGACGAGCAACAACATAATTCTGTCTTGTATGTGTCCTTTGGAAGTGGTGGCACACTTTCTCAAGAGCAAATAAACGAGCTTGCTTGGGGTTTGGAATTGAGTGGTCAAAGATTCTTGTGGGTGTCAAGACCTCCAAACAAGTTTGGCATTATTGCTGACATTTTGGTGCTAAAAATGAGGACCCTTTTGAATTTTTACCAAATGGGTTTTTGAAGACAACACAAGGGCGTGGTTGGGTGGTTCCTTATTGGGCATATCAGATTCAAATCCTTGCTCATGGTGCAATTGGTGGGTTCATATGCCACGGTGGTTGGAACTCCACAATTGAAGGTGTTGTGCAAGGGATTCCACTAATAGCATGGCAACTCTTCGCTGGGCAAAAGATGAATGCTGTTTTGCTAACTGAAGGTCTGAAAGTGCTCTTAGGGCTAATGTAAATGAGAATGGGATTGTGGAAAGGGAAGAGATAGGTAGGGTCATAAAGAAACAAATGGTGGGGGAAGAAGGTGAGGGAATTCGCCAGAGAATGAAAAAGTTGAAAGGTGTTGCTGCTGATGCATGCATTGAAGGATGAAGGATCCTCAACAACGGCCTTAACACAATTGGCACTAAATGGAAAAGTTTAAGCTTGGGGTTTGCATAATGTTAACTAAAACTTTTGCACAATTGATACAACTTAGGTTGGGGCTTTCTATTTTACTCGATTAGAAATGGGGCTAAACAACTTCACAGAAGATGATTGGTGCAATTAAGAAAATTATTTTAATCATCTTAAAATACATGATTAATTAATTGCATCTATATTTTTATAGGATTGTTTAATTTCATTTTTTTTCTTGGATAAGTTAGAAAACTTCAATTATATTATACTAGCCGAAAGACAAGCATTTGCATGCATATTTGTTTCTTCATATTTTTTTTATATTATAAGCCATTGAAATTGATGCTTATATAATTAATTTGGAATTTTTTGTTATTAGTCAATTATGTGTGGGGTTAAGAATTGAAACAAATAGTTAGAATAACAATTAAAGGATAAAAAACTGAAAATGGTGGCCAAATATCATAAGTGAAACAGTAGATTTATAAACAAATACATAAGTTATGGGCATTTATGCTCTTGTAGTCCTAAACTATTTTCTACATGTTTTACAAAGAGTCAGTTAACAAATTTCATTTTAAATTTGTTACATATTTATTATATGTCAAAGTTCATTTTATTATTCTTTATATATAAACTTTTTGTCTAAAAACAAATTAAATGTTATATATAAAGAAGAATTCAACCCATTTAACTTAATTGGGCCTATAATAAAAATGAAATAATAAACAAAGATAATGATACTAGAATTTACACCAATGTGGACCCAAAATGTCAGCATTTATTTCTCTACCCATTCTAGACTATAAGAGTGATGACATGTGAACGCATTTATTTCCTTAAAGATATATAATTATATTAGCAGTTTTAGTTTATCAAAATATTAATAAAAGATATATTTAAACAGAAAACAAATTAAGACCCAAGATTATAATTGTTAGTCATTAGTTTTACATGTCACAACGAAATTTCATGACAAATATATAATAAAAATTAAAATTATCTCGAGACCCTAAATATAAGAAATATTATATAACGCCAATTAAAAAGCTTAGTTAATACCAAGGCGATTTAGTAAACTCCAGGTACCATACTCAAATCTTACGGATAAAAAAGCTTAATCAATCTTATATATAAGAAATAAATATATAATTCATCAAAGATCAATAAAAATAATTAAATTTATCATAAATTTTAATTTTATTTTAAAATTGCCCCTCACATTAAATGGCTTAAGAGATAATTATTTTTCAAAAAATATTTTGTCCCTTTTTCTCTTGTTAATTTGTCTCAATCCTCCCACTTCCAATCCCTTATTAACTGTTCGTAATTCAACTTAATTATTTGATCCATTAATAAATGTTAATCAATTACTTTTAATTTTCAAATCAGTTATAAACAAATCGATATCAACGGATGGCTAATAAAGACTTGTAAATGTAATAACTTATAACCTTTCAAATATATGACAGAAGAAAAATACTGTTGAAAAAAATAAATGACTGTCAAATACTTTATCTAAAAAGAGAAAATAATTATCTTCACAATGAATATTAGAAAATGAGGATAAAATATTTTACAAAAAAGAAGAAAAAATAACTCCTAAATATTATTCCAAAATAGAAAATATATAGTTACTCAAATATTAATATATAAATCCTGTATAAAAAAATTAAAAAAGCTTGGCTCCCCACACCCTCCGATGTGCCTCTGTCCCTCCTTATGGAAACAGGTTAAAATATATTTTTTATTTTTCAAATTAAAGTTATTTTTATTCAGTCTTCTAAATTTAAAGTTGTTCATTTTAGTCCCTGAAATATATAAAATATTCTTTTTAGTTCTTGTGTACCATGTAAGTCAAATAAAGAAATGTGAAAATTTTTTACTACCAAATTTTGATTTTCTATTTATATTTTAAAGTGTAATTTTTTGGTAGTTAAAAACTATCAATATGAAGTCAGTAGAAAATTAGAAAAGAACGCATTAACCGTTTTAAATATCACTTTACTTTATTTGTTCACAGACTTAATTTTGAAAACTTTAAACTCTCATAAAATAATTCTTTCAAATATAAAATAGAAAATTATATTTTAGTGCTAAAAAATTGTCACAAATTATAAATCTCTTATTTCTTGTTTGTCTCACATTCTATAAAAGAACTAAAAAACATTTTGCGGATTTCAAAGATTAAAAAAAATAAATTAAAATTTAAAAGACTAAAAATAAAATTACTCAAATTTAAGAGAATAAAAACATATTTAAGACATATTTTTAATCCATGTAATTTCAATGAAATTTAATTTAGTTTTGTAGTTTCAAATGAATCAAAATGATTCATATAATTTAAAAAATAGGTATATTTAGTCCCTATTTAGGTAAACTTTGTTGGCGCATTGGACTATATCCACCCATTTTGTAAAATATAAGACTCAAATTTAAAACAATCTGAATCAAATCCAATTTAATTAAAAGTAGAAGGAACGAAACATAATTTTTTTCCAAAAACAATTCTTTTTATTTACTACGCAAAAGAAGGTGCCAAAGCCCACAAATTGGCACATCCAACGTTCAAAGGAATTTCTTTTGAAGAAACTTAACCTTGCAATGATATTCCAAATCAGAATTTGCAAGGGACCAATGTTTACACAATGGTGAAGAAAGTTAAGCGTGAAGAAGGCAACAAGTGCTGGAAAAGAAAAAGGATGAAGTGTGAAGCAATAACAAATATTAAGGGGAAAAAATAATAAGGATGTACAATAACGGATAGGTATGGCATTGGGAAGAATAATAATTATAAACAATGGAATGGATCTCAGAAAGCAAAGCACTTCTATCAGTTCTATGCATCTTATATAACAGAATGCTACAATCTTCATTACATATTCCAACTTCTACCTCCCTATACATCTTACACACGTGACAGATCCCTAATTTTGATCGTTTCCCTTCCCACCCCTTTAACTTTAATACTACATTTACTTGCAAAATCTTAGGCCCTAACACAATCCTTCAAATTTTCAGCACAATCATAATCAGTAAGGCTTACTTCTCCATACTTAAATATCAGATTGTTTTAAAAATAAACAGACAATACTTCACACAATTACTGCTGCCAAACGTAAATAGAAATATTCAAGAGCACTGCAATGAAGTTTATACGTTGGTTTACAATAACAGCTCCAATTAAGTCACATATATTGGCTTTGGTATTCAAATTTCAAAAGTTGATGGTGATATATATCCGTTAACAGGAGGAAGTTAAGACTTTTTCAAATGGGTTTCAGCCATATAATAATCAGAGAGTGGTCTTCATTTAGACAGAACAGAAATCAAGATTAAGGAGCAATGGATTGTTGAATGTAAAGGAAACAGAACATGTTGCACAGAAAAAAAATAGCCGACACAAAGAAGAGTTGAAATAGGTCCAAAGATGGCCATTTTTATTTTCATCAACCAGTTCCGTATAATATACTTCTGATAGAAATTGACAAATCAAACAACCAGTTAGTACAGTTGAGTTTTTATCAAAAAACAGTTTGGTTTGTCCAGTGCAGTTTGGTTCACCACCAATTCAGTTCAGTTCGAGCACTGTCCGTCCACCACTTATCCACCATACAGCCCTGTGGTAAAAGTACATATAACATGTTAACCAAAGTGCAGAGTAGGAATAAAATGCAACATGTTAACCCTAGAAGCCCCTATATAACTATGTTAGTTTCCTGTCTCATGCTCATAGCTTATGCAGCTAAACAAAATTTGGACATAGGAAGAGAACATTTGAATGAAAAAGTTAGAAGCTATATATAATCATTCATTCATTGCACATGCAGGTACGTTCAGAGATATCATGAAATTACACGTGACAGAAGGCATATGAACATGATCAATATCAGTATCAGTATAAGGAACAAATTAAACCAACAGCATGCAAGACAAATTCAATCACAACTTTATTAGTTTCAATCCATTATGCATGGCATGCTTTTTGAATAGTAATAAATTGGTGAAAAGGATTGAAGAGTATTACATTATTGTCTATGATTGAAGTTCATCTTCACTTGCTTAATTTTTCAAAGTCGTCCTAGGGAGTGATAACAAACTCCCTGTATATATAACATGTAAACGAGGCCGCCCAGCAAAATTGTCGCGTGGGCGATGCTCAAACACCTCGCCTTTGCCATTAATTCTCACCAATTTGTTTTCTTTCAATCCCAGAATTTCTTCATTTTTGGTGAAGCATAGTGGGGAAATGGAACACAGATAAGAATAATAACTAGTAGAAAAAACAAATGACCTGGTCCAAGATGCCTGAACTTTGTATTCCTTCATGGTCCACATTTCATACACTCTAGTCCTGTTCTGGCAGCGCACAAAACATAAACAAAGACATTCTCCCATTGAGATCAAATCATAAATAAAATTATCTTCAGATTCAACGGGTAAATCGCGTGGCCGCGGAACCTCTGATAATTCTTTTTCCCTCACGTCAAATGCAACAATAATTTGGCAGCCAAGACCTTTACAGTATTCGAGCCAATGGAAGGCCCCGTTCAAGAACTCCCTCGTAACATGTCCGACTTCATTATCATCATAAGCAGCAGTTAGTTGTTTCTTCTCGGTGAAGCTCCATGAATTGGTTCTCAAAGATAAACAATTCACCACCCTACCGGGTCGTTGACATGCCATTGTTACCACCACATAATCATCGGTTGACGAGTCATACCCAATGCCACATAGATGTGAATCGATATCAAACAAATTCAAATGATTAACATGGTGAATTCGTTTCACGAGACCCGTCGACGGATTCCATACGACGAGATGAATGGAATTTAAGTCCGAAACGAGTTCCAAGAGTATAAATCCTCTGCAAGAACCCGCAATGTATACGTATTTGGGAGCAGCGTGTGGTGGTGGAAGTAGTGGGGTATTGAAGAGTATGTCGGCGGAATCATCATCATTGTCTACGTCTATGGAATTGACTTGGAAATTGTTGAGCAATTTCAGGACTCGGTGGGTGGGTGCAATTGCTAGCTCAAAATGGGATTTGGCAAAATGGGGATCAGAAATAACAGAGAGCCAAGACTTGCACACACATTTGAAACGTAACACAGATCTCACCGGTAACCATAACAGAATTGCTCCGATCAACTCGCCGGGAAAGATGGCGGCGGCAAGAGTGGCATTCCTAATCATCTTTCTTTGCCAACTGGTAAGGGTTAGCAATGGAATGACGCCTTCTAGCGTGCACCAGTCATATAGTCGTCGTGTACGATGCAAAAAAATAAATTCCAGACGGGTACAAATGTTCCATACCCCATGGGTGAGAGTGTCTCTCAGCTATTTAATATTCTTTTTTTAGTTTCTAAAATTTAAAATTGTAATTTTAATTTTAAATTTTGATAAATTAATTTTTTTAATAAATGATAATGTATAATGATTTTTTAGTATTTGATATCAGTTTTCAGTTTTAACATGTAAATTCAAATGAGTAAAAATAAAAATTAATTTATAATAGTTAAAAATTATCATAAATTATTAATTTATTATGTAAAAAAAAAATTAAAATAATTTATTAAAATTCAAAAACCAAAAGACGAAATTTTAAACTTTAAGAATTTTAAAAATAGACACCTCAAATCTAAAATAAATTTGAAATTTTAATTGAACAATAGGTACAACTTGACAAAAAAAGAGTCTTTATGCTGAGTACATCTTCCTCTACTCAACTTTTAGGAGTAACAAGAGAGATTGAAGCAGGATCCCGCGGTAACTACCATATGTATTTTTTTATTACTCAAAATATTAATAAAAATAGAAACTGATGTGCTAATATCTTTCTCACAAAATTCAGCAAAAAATAATATCATCTCATAAATATTAAGAAAATCCTAAAAAAATAAAGTAAACATTTGTTTGAGACAATCGTGCAAAATTGAAACTATTAACAATTAATATATCATTAGATTTTTTAGCACTAGGAAATATGAATCAATCACAACTTAATTAACTCAAATCAGAATTCTTATGTTAAAATGAAGTGAAAAAAAATGAAAATCTTATAATTGTACACAATTAATTAAAATTTTTGTAATCCACTAATATTGTTCTTATGTATCATTGAAAAAAAAATTAAAAAACATATAAATGAATTTGTTAACGAATTCTTGAAATATTACGAAATTTTAAAACAATAAAGTAAATATTTTCTTGAGTCAATCGTGTAAATATTAACTCAATCACAACAATTCAAGTATTATAATTGCTTGATTAGATAGATATACATACAAACATTACTGCAAAAATCACATTTTAATCGGTTCTTTTCTACATACTACGTCAGTTATTGACCTAAAAGTCTACTCTACTCTAGTAGAGTTCAGGGGTGGAGTGGAAATATTCAAAATTCATCTTAGATGGATTACACAAAAAGAATCGAGCCCTTTACTTTCTTTATGTTTTTTATGTTTTCTTATCTCCCTTGATCTTACTATTTCTTTTCGTGGCCATATAATTGTTGATGTTGATCATCGATGTAGTAGAAAAGAACGCGTCTATGACGACGATTTTTAACAACCGTCTTAGAATGTGCGAACATTCTAAAATGGTTGTCTCCACGATCGTCTTAGAATATAATACATTCTACATCGGTCCTATATACACGCGACCGCCTTAGAATGTGTTACATACTAAGACAGCCTTGCGACGACCGTCTTAGTATGTAACACATTCTAAGACGGTCGTGGAGACAACCATCTTAAAATATATTATTTTTTGTATTTAGGTAAGCTTTGCAAAAATCTCAGGAACAATATATGAAGGAAATGAACTTATATGCATGGATATAAATAAATAATATTGGGTAATGTAAAACTTATATGCATGGATATAAATAAATAATATTGGGTAAGCGTTTAAAGACATAAATATATAGCCAAAACCATAAGTAGAGTAGTGATGACTTTGAACCCAATAAAAACATAAATATATCCCGCACTAATATTCCTAGCAGATCACTTCTATTGATTGATAAAGATTAAAAAAGGAATGGATTTTATATAAATTAAGAGTTCGATAAAAAAAAATGTGGAAGCAATTATCAGTCCAAAAAAGCAGATTACAAAGCTGTCTCTCGATCCTTCTCGGTTTTTTTTTCAGGTTCAGGGACTGCAAATAAGTGAAGTAGTCCATGATTATGACCCTCATTAATTTACGAGAAAAAGTTAATAAAACTAACTACATGTCATATAGACACTAATTAACACTATAGGCACATGATAATTTCATACAATATAATTAATTTCAAGCAAGAAGAAGAAGAAATATCGTGTGATTTAGAATTACTAGATGTCATATAGACACTAATTAACTACATGTCATATAGACACTAATTAACACTAACTACATGTCATATTTAATTAACATTTTTTTTCAGCACAAAGCTTTTTCAAAAAATATATGGGTAAAATTATATACATGATAACTTCCAGGGGAAAAAATTATTGCAACTAGAATGAAAGTCTGCAAAAAAGTTATGCATTGTAATGAAGATCTCAAGTGCCACAAACATAAAATTCTCTTTTTATCATATTATTTTTTACATTTCAGAATTTTCTCTTTTCTTACTTTTTTTCCCTTTCTCTCTCTAGTGTTAGATTTATTATACAAGTTGTTGTATAAGTATCATTTCTCCTAATAAAATGGTTTGTTCAAATTAATCCTTTTGTGATTGAAAAGTAGATGGAAAAGTATTACTTAATTGGCATAAACATTTGAAAAGAAAAATTGGACAACCCTGGCTTTTCGTATACAACAACAACAACAACAACAACGCCTTATCCCACTAGGTGGGGTCGGCTACATGGATCAACTTCCGCCATAATGTTCTATCAAGTACCATACTTCTATCCAAACCATTAATTTCGAGATCCTTTTTGATAACCTCTCTTATAGTCTTTTTGGGTCTTCCTCTGCCTCGAATTGTTTGTCTTCTCTCCATCTGGTCTACTCTCCTTACTACAGAGTCTACCGGTCTTCTCTCTACATGCCCAAACCACCTAAGTCTATTTTCCACCATCTTCTCTACAATAGGCGCTACTCCAACCCTCTCTCTAATAGTTTCGTTTCTAATTTTATCCTGTCGAGTCTTACCACACATCCACCGCAACATCCTCATCTCCGCTACACCTACTTTATTCTCATGTTGGCTCTTGACCGCCCAACATTCTGTTCCGTACAAAATCGCCGGTCTTACCGCAGTCCGATAAAACTTTCCCTTTAGCTTGATCGGTACCTTTGCATCACATAACACCCCCGATGCTTTTCTCCATTTCATCCATCCTGCTTGAATGCGATGATTCACATCCCCTTCAATTTCCCCATCATCCTGTATTACAGACCCAAGATATTTAAACCGTGTGACTTGAGGGATAATATGGTCTCCTATTTTCACCTCTGAGTTAGAAACCCTCCTTCTTTTGTTGAACTTACATTCCATATACTCCGATTTGCTTCTGCTTAGGCGAAAGCCATGTGTTTCTAGAGCTCGTCTCCAAGTTTCCAACCTCTCATTCAACTCCTCCCTCGACTCTCCAAGGAGGACTATGTCATCTGCGAAAAGCATGCATCTCGGCGCTATCTCTTGGATTTGTTCCGTGAGGACATCCAGAATTAAGGTAAAAAGGTAGGGGCTAAGGGTTGACCCTTGATGTAAACCAATTGTGACGGGAAAATCGTCTGACTCTCCACCCTGTGTCCTAACACTAGTCGATACCCTATCATACATATCTTGGATAGCTCGAATATATGCAACCCTAACCCCTTTCTTCTCTAGAGCTTTCCACAAAATCTCTCTAGGCACTCTATCATACGCTTTCTCCAAGTCAATAAAAATCAAGTGCAAGTCTTGTTGGGCCATGCGATATTGCTCCATCACCCGCCGTAATAAATAAATCGCTTCCATGGTCGACCTTCCCGGCATGAAACCAAATTGATTCTCAGTAACTTGAGTCTCCTTTCTTAATCTCCGTTCGATCACTCTTTCCCATAATTTCATGGTATGACTCATGAGCTTGATTCCCCTATAATTTGCACAATTTTGTATATCCCCCTTGTTCTTATAGATTGGCACTAACGTGCTTCTCCTCCATTCCTCCGACATGCGTTTTGACCTCATAATTTCGTTAAAGAGTTCGGTGAGCCACTCAAGACCTCTATCTCCAAGAGTTTTCCACACTTCAATAGGTATGTTGTCTGGCCCCACCGCCTTACCATTACTCATTCTTTTCAACGCTTCCTTTACTTCCTGTTTCTGAATCCGACGATAGTACTTATAGTTCCGGTCCTCTTCTCTTGTGTCTAGACTGCTAGAGTCATATCCATATCCATCATTAAATAAGTTGTGGAAATACGCCTTCCACCTTTCCTTGATATCTTTTTCATGCACTAAGACTTTGCCTTCTTCATCCTTAACACACTTTACTTGATCCAAATCTCTAGTCTTCCTCTCTCTACCCTTAGCAAGCCTATATATAGATCTTTCTCCGTCCCTGGTTCCTAGAGCTTGGTATAGTCCGTCAAAAGCTTGGGTTCTTGCCTCACTCACCGCCTTTTTGGTTTCATTTCTAGCTATCTTATACTTATCCCAAGTTTCAGAATTTCTACACCTAGACCACTCCTTGAAACACTCCTTTTTTACTCTAATTTTGCTCTGAACATTTTCATTCCACCACCACGATTCTTTACCCCTAGGTCCAAAACCTCTAGATTCACCCAACGTCTCTTTAGCCACTTTAATAATCTCTTGGGACATCTTGTTCCACATATCATTTGCACTTCCTTGTGATTGTCCACACCAACCCTCCCATATCTTTTGTTGGAAGATTCCTTGTTTCTCACCCTTCAAGTGCCACCATTTGATCCTTGGTGCTACCAGAGGACTTCTTCTCTTTGCCCTATCTCTAATTCTTACATCCATAACCAAAACTCTATGTTGGGTAGTCAAGCTCTCTCCCGGGATAACTTTACAGTTCAAGCAATACTTCCTATCAGACTTCCTGATAAGGAAGAAATCTATCTGAGAACATGTCCCTCCACTTTTGTAAGTGATAAGATGTTCCTCTCTTTTCTTAAACCATGTATTGGCTATAGAAAGATCCAAAGCCTCCGAAAACTCCAAGATGGATTTACCCTCCCCATTCATCTCCCCTAGGCCAAAACCCCCATGCACCCCCTCAAAACCTCTAGCCACGCTACCTACATGTCCATTGAGATCCCCTCCTAGGAAAACTTTCTCTCCTTGGGGTATATCCTGAAGTACCCCTTCTAGATCCTCCCAAAATTTTACCTTAAAGTGTTCTGCTAACCCAACCTGAGGTGCGTACCCACTAGTAACATTAAAGGTGTCCTGTCCCACTACCAATTTTAAGACTATGATACGATCTCCTACTCTTCTTACATCCACGACATCCTTCTTCCACTCCTTGTCCACAATAATCCCTACCCCATTTCTTGATCTGATTTTTCCCGTATACCACAGCTTAAATCCCGAGTTGTCTAATTCTTTCGCTTTTTCACCTGTCCACTTAGTTTCTTGTAGACACATAAAATTGATCTTCCTCCTCACCATAACATCCACTATTTCCATAGATTTTCCAGTAAGTGTGCCTATATTCCATGTACCAAAGCGAATCCTCCTGTCATGAACTAGCTTCTTTACCCACACCCGTTCACGAAAATGTGGGAACCCTTGCTTACTTTTCACTACATCCGGGCGGCGATGCAGCGACCCTTGCTCTTTTAACACTGTACTCGAGCCATACAGCGCGTTGCTTCCGGGCAACGACCTAGCATTCACATTATTACGTAATTGATCCATGTCATAGAGATTCGACAAAGTTTAACGTTGGCTGTCGAAAGCCTAACACAACCCTCTCCTTTTATCCGGGCTTGGGACCGGCTAAGAATAGCAAAGCTACCCTAGGCAGGATTCCGGCTTTTCGTATAACATTCCATAAAAATTCTTTAGTAGAAAGAAACCCGTTTTAATCATAGTATACATCAAGGAAAACTATGCTATATTGAGAGTGGACTGGACATTATTGAAAATTGAAAAGAAATGGCTAGTTTCTTGATTCATTTGGCCTGTCAAATTCATCACTTAGTCTTTTATCCAAAAACTTCAAGATAATACCAATCAGAAGAGTTTAGTCTTAGTACCATAAAGAAAAAGAATAGACAATAGAGCATTGTCCAATGCACTTACCACGAAAGATTTCAGGTCACAATGAAGTTTCCAAGATTCATGTATTTTGCAATTTCTTTAACAAGGTTACGGGAAAGATTAAAAGAAATGTGGCCATGGCCTTAGAGGACCAAGGTCATGGTTCATGCATTTTGGAATTTAAAAAAGTACCCAACAATATTTATAAAAATATCAGAAGTGAGAACATCTGAACATGTTTAGTTAAAGGGAAAAGCAACAAAATCCCAGAACAAACATTTGAATTAAACCAAGTATAAGATAAATAACGCTTGAACAAAGAGAAGATATCGCATTGAAACAAATAAAAGAAAAAAGAAAGAAACTAAGATTCTGTTAACAAGTTCCTTAAGTCCACGGCTTAAAAAATCAATAAATACAAAGCTTTTATTGGTAACCATGGTGGGAGTGCATCAGTAACAATAAAAGCCATACATTCCAATAAAAACTTTCCACTGTTTTTCCTTAACCAAGCATCCTTAAGGCACTCCTTAGCATTTATTTTCCAAGAAATAAAGGTATAAAGAAATCGAGGACAAAGAAACCGAGGATGAAGCCTGCTGCCGCAATTGAATCGAGCGCGGGTGGGCCCCATGTGAGGAAATCCTCACTCTGAAGGCCGATTTCGCGTGCAAGAGCCTCAACGAAGGTGAGGAGGTTCCCCTCCGCTCCCCGGAAGCCATCGAAGCGTTCAAAATGCTAAGCCTTAACTACCGCAAGAAGAAAAGGGAGGAAATGGGACTCACCAAGGAAGAGTTCTACACAAAGCAGTTCGAGATCAAGGGCGACATTCCGGAGCCTCTCATGACGACGTGGGCGGGACCACTGGTGGTGCGCCTCGTGCCACCACACGACTGGCCGCCTCGTGGGTGGTGTGTCGACCAGGAGGAGCTCACATTCATCCGCGAGGCACATAAGGTGCAGGCGAGGAGGGTGATGCTAGAGGAGGTGGAGAGCGGAGTGAGGATTGACACTGATGGCGTGGGCTTGGATAGGTATAGGGTGTTTCTCAAGCAATATAAGGAATGGGTCGAGGCTAACAAGGATAGTTTGGAAGAGGAGTCTTATAAGGTTTTGATTTTACATCACACTAATGCTGAACTTTCTGCTGCTTCGGATTGGATTGGGAAAAGGGAAGATGAGAGAAGAAGAAAGACTTGAGCGAGCAAGAAGAAGAGGAACACGGACGTGAAATTTGTGAAAGAGGAACGGATGCAAAGTATTTTATAAAATTATTCAAAGACAGTCATTATAAAAAGACCATCTTTGTATCACCATATCTTTACGACTGTCTTAATACACCCATTGTTATGCCAGCCTCCTTGCTTATTAAAGGTGGTTATTCCAATAACCTTCGTTGTCAACTTTATAAAAATTACAACATCTTTAATAAAAGAGAGAGAAAAACATGAAATTGTTGAATGAATCTATAAAAGCCCATAATCTAAAAGAGAGAGAAATTCTAATACAATAACAATTGGTTGAGAACAAGTTACCACCGATTCCAGAAAGTGTTGACAAGGCAACATCTTTAGCCCCTTCTTCATAAACCTCTTGAGTTAAGCGTGTAGGTGCAAAAACTTTATCTGGAACACAACAAATAATAAAAAAAAAGTAACAAATAAAAACTAAGTAATATATAAATGGAAATAGAAACTTAACGAATACAAGTCCACTTGAACAACATTTAAACAATAAATTCCTCTTGCAAAAAAAAAAAAAAGAAACATACCAAAGGTGTTGCAGGCTTCTCTTGGTTTGGATTCTTGAACACAATAGTGTGCTCATCCAAACAATCCCAAACAATTAGATCATGCATAGCTTGTTCCTTTCTATTAAGTGGCCTAGTTTGAACCATGACTCGAATTTTCTTCTCCCAAACATTTTTGCCACCTAGGGTACTTGACGGATTTTTTTTGTATCTTAGACAATGGCATTGCTGCGGCGGCCTGTGTTCCTGTCATCGTGCTCCTCCGCCCATTACTTTCTATAGATCAATCGTCCATCAACAACCACAATTTACAACACTTCATTTCTAAAGAGAATAGCTGAAACAAACAACATTATAAATAATAACTATGTCGTGTTCTACCGAAAACGATTGCATTTTTGGAACTAACTGATTTAGATGAAAACAAATAAAAAAACAGTCAATCAGTAATAGATAAAAATGGAAACCCAAGCTTCGAAGAAGTGAAAATTCAAAATCCGATATCAAAATAAGTTATAATGCAAAAAGTGGATGAAGTTTAAGCTAAAACCTTGCATGACCTAAAGCTTCTAAAATTCCTAGGTTCCACACCTTTCACTTTCACTGTTGGGATTCAATTCCAAATGTTGGGATTCAATCAATCAACCTAATTTGATTCTAACAGACAATCATCAATCCTAATCACATGCTTTCTATTCATGTAGAGAGAAATAACAACATAAAGATGAATAGAATCCCATTGTGCTCTCATACTCAAAATCATGATAAAAACTAAATGCGGGAGCGTACCTGGATTAGCCATAATGGAATGATGATGAAAGGTTGATGAGAAGATTGGTTTTATGATCTTCCAAATGTAGATAGCCTTTTTCTTTTCTTTCTCTGAATTTTTCTCTTCTGACGGGGATAAAAAGAAATTGTACGCATTGCTCTCTACAAATGGGAGGACCATAACCCCTTATATGGGTAACTACCATCAGTTACCCCAAAATTTGATAATTATAATTTGCCCCCTCATGATGGTATCTACATAATTAGTCTTTCATGACATATATGCCCTTAACCATACTTTTATATTGATTAGACCACTTTAATATTTTGGCTAATTATATAATGGTCCTAACTCATTCAATTATGTGATATATATATATATATATATATATGTATGACCCAAAAATTGCTAATATCTCCCACTGGTCACAAGTATATATATCCTTACAATCCTTATAAATGTGTTAGACTTTATGAGCTCAAAATTTGCCATTACATGCCTTGAGCATATTCCAAAAATCTTGTCCATTGATTACATTCGCATGTAGAACCAAAACAATTTTCATTGTATCAATCACAACTAAACCCATCAATGATCACTAATGCTGACAGAATCAAATGACATAGACTCGTAATGAAATATGTAGCATGAAAATTACGTGAAGGTGGTATGTACACGTCTATTTTCAACTAGTCCTACTTTACCTCAATGAGATCATTTAATAACCTTAATGTACAAAGTGTAATAACTAAATAATAAACCATATGTATATAACCAAATATATCCAAAAGTCAATGTATGCATACATAAAATCTAACATAGAACATAAAATACATAAAAGTGACTAACTCCCACTAAACCAAAGATTCCTCGAACTGTAAAACACCCATGTGAGCAACATGCTCATGAAATACCTTGGGTGGAAGTCCCTTAGTAAGAGAATCTGCTATCATGGAGTTTGTCCCTAAGTATTCTATGGAAATTTATCCACTCTGTACCCTTTCCTTAACAACGAGGAACTTGATGTCAATATGTTTCGACTTGGTCGAGCTCCTATTGTTGTTAGAATAAAATACAGCTGATTTATTGTCACAATATAACTTAAGTGGTCTTTCAATTCCTTCCACAATTTGCAGCCCTGTGACAAAATTTTTTAGCCATATTCCATGATTTGATGCCTCATAGCATGCCACAAATTCTGCTGCCATAGTGGATGAAGTAGTAAGGGTTTGCTTGGCACTGCACCAAGAAACCGCAACACCAGTTAACATGAAAATGTAACCTGAAGTGGATCTCAAACTATCTGGACATCCTGCAAAATCTGAGTCAGAATACCCAGTGATCTCCAATTGATCTGACCTCTTGTATGTGAGCATATAATACTTTTTTCTCTTCAAATACCTCATAACTCTTTTGGCTACTTTCCAATGATCCATTCCTGGATTGCTTAAATATTTGCCTAATACCCCAATTATGTATGCTATATCCGGAAGCGTACATACTTGGGTATACATCAAACTCCCTACAGCTGATGCATAGGGAGTCTTCTGCATTTCCTGAATTTTGAAATTTCCTTTTGGGCACTATTTGAGACTGAACTTGTCTCCCTTAGCAACTGGAGTATCCCTGGATTTACATTCCTGCATGCTAAACCTTTTAAGTACCTTTTTGATATAGCTCCTTTGCGATAATCTTAGAATACCCCGAGATCAATTTCGTTGTATCTGAATTCCTAATACAAAGGAGGCGTCACCAAGATCTTTCATTTCGAAGTT
The DNA here is from genome assembly GCF_004193775.1 of Glycine soja. Classification (NCBI taxonomy): domain Eukaryota; kingdom Viridiplantae; phylum Streptophyta; class Magnoliopsida; order Fabales; family Fabaceae; genus Glycine; species Glycine soja. The sequence goes on from NC_041004.1 coordinate 34,315,481, forward strand.
TCTTGATAGAAATCTCTTGGTTTCGTTCAACATGCCTATATCATTAGTGGCAAGCAGTATGTCATCAACATACAAGACCAAGAAAATATACTTGCTCCCACTGAATTTGTGATACACACAATCACCAACAAGATTCATCTCAAAACCAAATAAGAGAATTACTTGATGAAATTTGTGGTACCATTGACGAGATGCCTGTTTTAGCCCATAAATGGATTTTTTCAGTTTGCAAACCATATTCTTTAGGTCTCCTGACACAAAGTTTTCTGGTTGCACCATATAAATTTTCTCATCAATGTTTCTATTGAGAAATGTCATCTTGACATCCATTTGATGAAGCTCCAAATCATAGTGTGCAACAAGAGCCATGATTGTCCTAAAAGAGTCTTTCGATGAAACTGGAGAGAAAGTCTCTTTAAAGTCAATCCCTTCTTTTTGGGTATAGCCCTTCACCACAAGACGAGCCTTATACCTCTCCACATTACCTTTGGAATCCTGCTTGGTCTTAAATATCCATTTGTAACCAATGGGTTTCACACCTTCTGGTAATGGGACAGGTTCCCAAACCTTGTTGTCTTGCATGGACTTATACTCCTCATTCATTGCTTCAATCCACTTTTCTGAGTTGGAATCTTGCATGGCTTGATGGAAGTTGACTGGGTCATCTTCCATCATCCCTTTATTTTCCTCATGTTCCTGGAGAAATACCACATAATCATTTGGAATAGCACTCCTCCTTTCTCTTGTAGATCTCCGCAAAGGTATTAGCTCATGAAGCATAGGTTCTTGAGGATCTTAAGTTTATTCTTCATAAACGACCAAATTATCTTGAATGGGAGATTCAATAACAATATATTGTAGAGGTTTCGAATTTGCTTTATCAAAAGCAACTGTATGAATCGGTTCTGGAATTGTTACTAATTCTTCCTCTAAGACAAAGTCTCTAACCTTATTCTTCCCCCCCAAACTCAATATCCTCAAAAAATGTGGTGGTTCCCGTGTCAAAAATTGTCTTTAATTTGGGATCAAAAAATTTATAGCCCCTGGATCTTTCAAAATAACCAATAAAGTAGTTGCTCACTATTCGGGAGTCCAATTTCCTTTCATTTGGCTTATAAGGCCTTGCCTCAGTTGAACATCCCCATACATGAAAATGTTTCAGACTAGGCACTCTATTTAGAATGTAAGCTGCAGTCTTTAGTGCCTCTCCCCAGAGTGACTCTGGTAAGTTAGAATGACAAATCATGTTTCTTACCATATCCTTAAGAGTTTTGTTTCGTCTTTCAGTCACACTATTCATGCTAGGTGACCCTGACATGGTGTACTGTGGGATGATTCCACATTCCTCTAGGTACCTGGCAAAAGGCCCCGAATGTTGTTCACCTAAACCGTCATATCTGTAGAAGCAAAGCTTCCAAGATTATTTTGATGATGCCAAAGATTTTTCAAACAAGATTAAAGAAATCAATAAGATTCAAGTGAAGATTCAAGAGAAGACTCAAGATATGCAAGAACCTCAAGAAAAGCATCAAGATGAGTGTAAAAAGAATTTTTCAAAGAAAAGATTGAATAGCACAATTTGTCCAAAAGAATTTTTCAAAGAAAAATCTTTTACCAGAGTTTTTACTCTCTGGTAATCGATTACCATAAGGTCGTAATCGATTACCAGAAGCCCAAAACAATTTTATAACTGATTTACAAAGTAGTAATCGATTACCATGGGCATGTAATCGATTACCAATATTTTTGAACATTGAATTTCAAATTTCAAGAGTCACAACTTGTGATAAAACATTTTCAAACTTGTGTAATCGATTACACAACATTTGTAATCGATTACTAATATTTCTAGATGTTGGTTTTCAAATCTAAACATGAAGAGTCACAACTGTTGATGTGTAATCGATTACACTATAATGGTAATCGATTACCAGTGACTGGTTTTGAAGAATTTGCCAAAAGTCACAACTTTTAAAGTGACTAGTTTTGAAAAGAGTCACAATTTTTAAAGTGACTAGTTTTGAAGAGAGTCACAACTTTTAAAGTGACTAGTTTTGAAGAAATTGCCAAGAGTCACAACTTTTAACATGGTTTTTCAAGAGCCATCAAATGGCTATAAATATGTGACCATGACACGAATTTCAACATAGATTACAGAATCATTCTCAACATCTTTCTAAGAGTTTTTGTTCAAACACTTGCTTTGTCAAGAAAAGTTCATTGGGCAAAAACTTGTGCTATTCTATTTTCTTCCTCTCCTCCATTCTTACAAAAAGCTTTTCAAGAGACCTACTATTGGTGACTGTTTTCAAGAGAAGGTCTTCTTCGTTGCAAACACTGAACACAAGGGACCAACATTCCTTGGGTTCATTGCAAGAAGCAGGATTTACTTCTTGGTTGATCACTGGACATAAAAGACCAACATCTTTTGGGTTCATTGCAAGAAGTGGGTATAACTTCTTGGTTGTTATCACTGGACACATGGGACCAACGTTCCTTAGGGTTCATTGCAAGAAGTGGGAATAAATTCTTGGTTGTAATCACTGAACACAAAGGAGGGGATTCCTTTGTGGTTCATTGCTTGTAAAGGATTTTACAAGGATAGTGGAAATCTAAAGCGAGTTGCTTGGGGACTGGACGTAGGCACAGGTTGTGGCCAAACCAGTATAAATCCGGTTTTGCATTCTCTCTTCCCTTGTCTCTTTTACTTTCTGTTGTCTTTACATTTCCTTAAGTTATTTTCCTTCTTTTATTATTTCAGTAACTTGTTAACAAAGAAATAATTGAATCTAGGGAATAATTAAGAAAGGGAAAATTTCAATTAGGAATAGTCAACAAAATCTTAATTCAACCCCCCGTTCTGAGGCCACTTGTCCAACAATATCTGCCATAATATTCACCACCACGGTCAGATTTGACACACTTTATTCTTTTGTTGAGTTGATTTTCAACTTCAACTTTAAATGTTTTGAACATATCCAAAGATTGTGACTTTTCATGTATAAGAAACAAGTATGTATATCTAGAGTAATCGTCTATGAATGATATAAAATATTGTTGACCATTCCATGAAGGTATATGAAATGACCCACAAATGTATGTATGTATCAATTCCAAGACGTCTGTAACCCTATATGCACTTAATTTCTTGTTTTTGGTCTGTTTACCTTTAATGCATTCAACATAAACATCAAAGCTTGTGAAATCAATGGAATCCAAGATTTTGTTTGACATAAGTCGTTCAATTCTGTTCTTAGAAATGTGACCTAAGCGCTTATGTCATAATGCTCCTAAGTTTGTATTATCAATTCTACGCTTACTACCACACAATTCTGCATTAAAGGATTAACCATAGGAAGCTACAGTATCAAGTAAATATAGATTATCATTAACCAAGAGTGAACCAGTTCCAATAATATCTTAATTAAAAGACAACCTAAACACATTATTTCCAAATGAACACAAATAACCCAATTTTTCCAAATAAGAAACTGAAAACAAATTCCGTCTAAATGAAGATACAACAAAAGTGTCTTTCAAATCCAAGTAAAAACCAGTACATAATAATAATCTAAAATGCCCTATAGCTTCCAGCTCTACCGATTTACCATCTCCAACATAGATCCATCGTTCATAATCAATTGGCTTTCGGTAGCTTAGGCAACCCTTTATTGAAACATTGATGTTAGTAGTGACACCAGAATCTGACCACCAAGTGTTTCTAGGTACTGAAGCTAAATTGACCTCAGAACAGACCAAAGTAAGAAACATACCCTTCTTTGCACGCCCAAGATGATATTTGGTTCATTTCTTCTTTACATGTCCTGGCTTACTACAAAAGAAACAGTTGTCACCTTGATTTTGTTTCTTTTGTGTTGGACCCTTAGCAGCTTCATTCTTGGGCTCCTCAATTCTTTTTCTTTTGCCCTTGTCTTTAAAGGTACTCATAACATGAGCACTTTCAGTCCTTTCTTGCTTCAACATTTCCTCTTCTTGCACACAATATGAAATGAGCTCATTAAGAGACCATTTCTCCTTCTGACAGTTATAAGATATTTTAACCTGACTAAACTGTGAAGGTAGAGAAATTAGCTCTAAATGAATAAGATAGCTCAAGCTTTAGTGCTCTTAATTTTGAAGCAATATTTGACATTCCCATAATTTCATAATGTATTCCCTGACATTTCCTTTACCTTGATACTTCATGGAAATCAAGTTCTGAATGAGAGTACTTGTTTCTGCCTTATTGCCTTTTTCAAAGTGCTTTTCAATTTCAGCAAGGAATTCTTTGGCACTAGTTATATCATCTGAAACAGTACCCCAAAAGACCTCAAGAATGCCACACTTAATGATCATAAGACTCGTGCGATTTGAGTGATCCTACTTCTCATGAGAAGAATATTTCTCAATCCTTAATGCAAGGTCTAGATCCATGCAGCCAAGAACAATTTGCATGTTCTCTTTCCAGTCCTTAAAATCCGGAACTGAATTCAGATTAGCAGACATAGAAGCAACAACTGAAAAGATCAAAACAAATAATACAATAAGCTCACATAACACTCATCAATGCATTTAAAATAGTGATATATCTCATCTCAAGATATCTAGAGCACCGTTAATATCAAGTCTTTGGACAGTGGCATTAATTGCTAGTGATATCCTTGTTGTAATGTTCAAACATTGATAATAAAAGCATATCAAATAACAAACCCAATCTTTTGATGTGACTTATCATTCACATGTAAAACCTCATAATTATCACACGTTTAACATCACAAATGTGTATGTAACTTAGTTGGATGGTAAGTTTCCTTTGGGGCAATCACCATTCATATAAATAATCACACACGTTAATATTTAACATTTCTCATGAACAATCTACACAAGAGAGGTAACTTTGGTGATATCTTGATTCAATTAGCTCATTTAAATGCTAAATAATTAAAATGACATACCATAACCGAATTTTAAACATTGATGCACCAAATCCAAAATTAAAATGTTTCTTGAGTAAATTATTTTAACTTTATTTATTTTAAATTTTAGAAGCCTATGATTATTATTTTAATATACTGCAGAGGCCTCTAAAAGTAAGAACAAACACATAAATGATGCATTTAAATTTACACCTATTATTCCACATGAAATATGTACATGGTACTCATAAAATGCATAACCTATTAACACATCAAACGGCTATGCCTACACTGTTTTGCAGTGTTACTCTACATGTGTTACATTGATTTCTTGTTACCAAGTATCATTTACTACTTGTGAATTTTAATGGAATGATGATGAAAGGTTGATGAAAAGATTGGTTTTATGATCTTCCAAATGTAGAGAGCCCTTTTCTTTTCTTTCTCTGAATTTTTTCTTCTAACGGGATAAAGAGAAATTATAGGCGTTGCTCTCTACAAATGGGGACCATAACCCTTTATATTGGTAACTACCATCAGTTAGTCCAAATTTGATAATTATAATTTGGCCCCTAATCAAATTATAATATCACTGATGGTATCTACACAATTAGCCTTTCATAACATATATGCCCTTAGCCATACTTTTATATTGATTAGACCACTTTAATATTTTGGCTAATTATATAATGGCCCTAACTCATTCAATTATGTGATATATATATGTATATATGTATGACCCAAAATTGCTAACAGAGTCGTCTATCATAGGCCTTCACCAGGGCCTGCGCCAAGTCGCTCACCTTCATCGCCATGAAGTTGTCGAAGTCATCCTTTAGCTTTTACCGTGACTTCTCATCTCCAATGTCCTCTGCCACGCTCAATCCACGAAACCCCAATCCGAGCCGTAGAGGATGCTCTTGGGATGCACATGCAGAAGGATCACAACATCGCCTAGTCATAGGAGGATCATGCTCGTGCCGAGCTTGAACCATAACAGGGCCTCCGAGGGGGGAGCAAGAAGGAGTCTACTTTGTCAAAGAAAGGGTCGTCGGTATGGCTAGAAAGATGAGTTAGGGTCAAAGAAGAGGGAGAGATGAATTGGAGAAGAAGAGTTGGGAGAAAACATTTTTTGTTTTTTTTTTAATTTCAAAGATGGGTTTTAAAAAGCCTTAGAACACTTGTTTCTAAGATAGTTTTTATAACATCGTCATGAAACACTTGATTTTTAAGATGATTTTTATAAAATTGTCATTAAAATGATTCAATAATTTACAAAAAATACTACCAAGTTTTGGACGATGACAATTTTGAAAATACTGTCTTGAATTTAATGTCGTTAAAATCACTTTTGTAGTAGTGAAGGTACCAGATTTCAGTCTCAACTTCATAGAAAAGTCCTTGAATATAATTAGGAAACTGAGAGGCACGATGAAAATGGAAATCGAGAGAGGTGGGCTTCTATAACATGAAAAATCTAAAAGAACATCTTTCAATACATTTGGCAAACAAAAAAAAACCACCCAAATATAAAATTTACAACCAAAACTAATGCTAAACAAACACAAAATAACATAGAAATCTTCAAAAATAACATTAGAACCACATTTGACAATAACACGTCCATTAATAATGATCACCACAATGGAAGTCGAAATCAAAGTTGATGGCTTTAATAAATCGACATCAACTTCCTTTGAATGATTTTGAAATTGAATAATCATAATAGGGAAGTCTATACTCAAACACCAATGATTAAACACCTTGGTGACAATAAAGGAGGTCGAAATCAACTTTTATTTATTTCAATACCCATGGTTAAAAAAATATTTGTATCCAACCTCATACTCATACAGATAGCAACTTTAACTCATAAGCCAATGCTGTATTATGTTAAATTGTACATTGGTACTTAATACTTACTCTCACTCGCTGTATTATGTTAAATTGTACATTGGTACTTAATACTTACTCTCACTCTTATTAGTTGATCTTCCAAATCAGATCTAGGTCATAGGGACTAATTTTATAATAAAAAAATAATTAATTACTCATTTGGTCTATATATCTAGACATTTTTTAAGTTTTAGTCCGTACATTTAAAAACTATTAATTTTAGCTACTTTCTATACAACTTATAGGATTGATGTAGTGCTCTAAGGTCTCACGACGTTCATATCTTCACGAATGATCTATTTAACAAAAGAGTTCATGCTCGATTCTCTTGTATGTAAAATTTTTTTGGACCAACGACAAACACATATCATGAGCAAAATTAATCTCTGAGTCAAGATGAAAAAAAAAAACTTCCTACACATACACTTTTTAACTCATGTAAGTCTTATACATATACTCTTAATCCATTTTAGCCCTTGCAATTTTGGACAACAGGCTAAAACAATTAAAAAGTACATGTAGAAAATATACGAGCAATTTTTTAGTTATATGGACTAAAATTAAGTATATAGGACTAAATAAATAATTTTTTAATAATTTCTAAAAGTTTTGTTTTTATTCATATGATATTTTTTTTGTTAATTCTTAATTTGTTTATTTATTTGTTTCCTGAAAGTTGCATCGTTGTTCTAGCTGCACTTAAACGTTATATATATATATATATATATATATATATATATATATATATATATCCATTTTTTTTTTTTTGGGGGGGGGGGGGGGGGGGGGGCATATAGCCACTTAATTCTTACGAAATACTAAACCATTATTTTTTGGATCAAGTGAAAAGTTTACTAATCAATCTGGACATGATGTGTATCTTGCTTTATCTGCAAGAGTCAAACATAGATAGAAGATTTACAATATTTACACACTGTTCAACGTAGAAGTTGACAATGTTTGATTCTTTGCAGTTTAATAATAGGTGACTAATAAAAGAAGGCTAAATTTAGTCGGCAATTACCTTGATGTTCGAAGTATATAATATGCAAATTTCATGTGCCCAGTGGACTAGTGTGCATAGGATAAATATAGAATGGTACTCAACGAGAATAGGAATTAAAATCAAAATATACTATAACTAACGGTAAAGGACAGAATAATATAATTAAGACTATAAAAAAACCAAGTTGGAATAATTTAGTTATATTAATTATTACAGCTTTCTAAAACAGAGAGTTTATCTCAATTAATTGAACAAAATATTTAAATATTATAAATATTTTTATATTTATTTTTTATTCTTATCGATAAAAAAAAAAAAAAAACATTACAGCTTTCCGAAGAACTAGACAATTAGCTGTTTATTGATCTTTTCATATACATTAACCCATCAATCTTTCATAAACAAACACCATTGAAATTAAAGCACCAAGCCAAGTAAAATCCAAGATCTAAGGAAATGAGAACTCACTTAGTAGTAGTTTCTGTTCCTGTTATTAGCCATCAAATAGCAATTTCTGAATTCTGCAAGAGACTCCTTCAGCTCCATCCCACCATTAGAATCACCTTCATCATTCCAGTGCTAGAGTCTCTTCCAAATGCCTCCAAATCCATCATTGTTTCTCTTTCAGCCCTAGACATAGAAACCATTACTCTTCCTCCAGTGAACTTGCCACAAGAGATCACTGTTCCAGCTCTCAAACTTCCACTTGCAATGTCTCTTTCTCTGCCTTCTATCCACGATGCATTGAAGTCAATCACGTCAACTTCACACGTTGTTGCTATAGTTGCAGATTATTTTGCCTATGAACTGCTCCCATTTGCTAAGGAACTTAAGATTTTATCATACGTATTTTTTCCTACAGCGGCAACAATAATTTCACTTTGTTTACATTCATCAACGCTGCATGAAACAATTTCTTGTGAATACAAAGAGCTGCAAGAACCAATCAAGATCCCAGGTACGAGCAAATTTTTAGAGTACTCTTTTGAAACTTCTGACAGTTTGTTTTTTTTTTTTTATAAAAAAAAAATTACATTTGAGTCATAACTACTATTCATTAGGAATAAGATTTTTTTGGAATGAAGACATATCTATTGAGGATTGAAAATATTTTCCTAAGTTTTGGGACAATGATGCAATACAGGTCTGAAAAAATGATCGGGTCGATGACATTATTTGCTTCAAATTTTAATTTCTTTATTACTTAGATATTATAAATCATGTATATAAATAAGACTAAACCTACCTACTTTTCAAAAAGATTGAAATAATAATTTTCTTAAAGAAAAAACATTATGTGAGTTAAATTTTCTCTAATTCTTTAATATATAACCATGAACTTATCAAGATTAGTCCAACTTGTGGGGTTCAATCCTTTTATAACTTAGGTTCCTTGTTGCAAGACGTTTACGTTTATGGATCTAAGATTTTCTTTACTCTGAATATTATATCAAAGTTGGCGGTTACCAAACATTATTATTATTATTATTATTATTATTATTATTATTATTATTATTATTATTATTATTATTATTATACACTCCTTATTTTTACTCACGTTCTTATGCTTTGATAAATATCAAGTTGCAATTGATTTATATCAATTAAGATTCTTTCTTGGTTAGAACAAAAATCTTAATCCATTGCTCATCAAAGAAGAACCTTGGCTTAGATCAATTGCAACTTACTCATATAATCGGTCCAATAATTTCTCTACATCACATTAGACAAATTCATAGGTAAGCCTGCCTTGACCCGCTAAATTTTTAAGATAAATTATTTATAAACTTTAACTTTCATTATAAAAATATACAGTCGCATAAATAATATTTTATTAATGTAACCATTTATGTTAATATTTTTTAATAAGTTTGTAATTTTTATTCTCTTGTATCTTTTTTTCTGGATCTTTTCCGGCTAGGTTGTATACCAATTCACGGTAGGGATCTACCAACCTCACTTCAGGATAGGTCAAGCGAAAATTACAAGCATTTTCTTCTACGGTCCAAAGCACTACGTCTTGCTGATGGTATCTTGGTCAATAGCTTTGTGGAATTGGAAGCTAGGGCATTCAAAGCCATGATGGAAGAAAGCAAGAGTAACCCTTCAGTGTACATGGTAGGACCTATTGTAAAAAATGTTTGTGACACCACTCACAATAATAATACTAATAATAATATCAATGGGTCACATTGTTTAGCATGGTTAGATGAGCAAACACCTAACTCTGTGGTGTTTGTCTCATTTGGTAGTGGGGGCACAATCTCTCAACACCAAATGAATGAGCTAGCATTGGGATTGGAACAAAGTTCCCAAAAGTTTGTGTGGGTTGTGAGAGAACCAAATGACTTACCTAGTGCTAATTATTTTGGAGGTTCCTCATTAGGACAAGACCCTTTGAGTTTTCTACCAAATGAGTTTATGGAGAGGACCAAAGGCCAAGGTTTGGTGATTCCATTTTGGGCACCCCAAGTTGAGATCCTTGGTCACAAAGCTATTGGTGCATTCCTTACTCAATGTGGTTGGTTTTCTACCCTTGAGTCTGTGGTGAATGGGGTGCCAATAATAGTTTGGCCACTCTTTGCTGAGCAGAGAATGATTGCAACAATTCTAGTTGATGACCTCAAAGTGGCTATAAGGCCAAAGGCTAATGAGAGTGGCATTGTGGAAAGGTGTGAAGTTGCCAAAGTGGTGAAGAGCTTATTGGTTGGTAATGAAGGAATGAGAATTCGTAATAGAATGGAAGTGATGCAAGATGCTGGTGCTAGTGCAATTAAAAATAATGGATTTTCCACAACAACATTGTCTCAATTGGCCACAAAATGGAAGAATATGGGAGGCTGCAAGTAAAATATTTCATGATATTTCTGCAAATATGACTGTTGTTTTTCTTTACGTTGTTCTTTGCTAATTGTAACTTCCGCATAAATAATTGAAGAGAAATCCTATTTGTCACGAAAATAAATTGGACGAATGCAATACACCCCTTCCCATACTTCACTCACTCCTCCTCCAGCCCGGTCTTCCAGTTAGGAAGTTAGGAAATGGTTTTTTTTTTTTTTTTTCTTGTAAAAATCGAAGACAATATTAAAGGATTTATAACACTCACCTATCATATTCAATCAATTAAACTAAATTCCTTTAATAAAAGTGTGGAAAAAGAATATTCACAAGAATTGGTTTGTCTTAAGAGTGGTTCTACATACTGTGATTGCTTCATTAAAGAACTCCTGCAAAGGAAAAATAAGAACCATTCCCATGGAATAAGAACTCATCAAAGATAAAGCAAAAGAGACGATCTTAATTAAAAGAAAAAAATACTAAAATTCTTACATTTAATGTAACATGATAGGATTTCAAAAAATAAATTAAGAATTCAAGAAAAAAAGTACACTATTCAAGATACTTCAAGACTTAAATGATTTTTTACACTATTCATGATACTTCAAGACTTAAATGATTTTTTTTTTGTTTTGGAAGGCAAATATGAATTTGTATTAGGCTTAATTACAAATTTTACAATCAAACTTTTAATATTTTATAAATTTTACTACTCATGTCTTATTTTTTACAAATATTATCACTCAACTTTTATAATTTTTATGAATTTTACCACTTAAATTTTTTTCAACGAATTTTATCATCTAATTTTTAATATTTTACAAATTTTATCATCCAAATTATTTATTTTTGCATATTTTATTATTATGTTAGTAACAAAACGATGTAAAAAGTCATTTTCTAAATTTTTGTACATCGGTTATGGTTATAATCAATATAAAAAAGTGACTTTCTACATTGATTATAGTTATAACCAATGCAAAAAGTTATTTTTCTACATTTAATATAATTACAATCGATGTCAAACATCAAAATCATCTATTTTTGGTAAATAGTTTTCGAAACCACCTAGTTCGATATATAATTTTACAAAATCACCAAATTTGGTATTAAAAAAAATCCATCAGCAATAGTAAAACACGCAAAAATTGATAACTTAGATAGTAAAATTCGCAAAAATAAAACTTGGATACTAAGGGGGTATTTGATTTGGTTGTTTTCTGTTTTCATTTTCACTGAAAATAGAAAATGGTGATGGAAATGTGTTTGGTTGGATTTCTGTTTTCATTTTCAGTTAAAATATTTTCCCAAACGAACCAAAAATTGGAAACAATAAAATCTCGTTTTTAGTTAAAACCAGGAATCTCATTTTGGGTAAAATGAAAATGCAGTGACAATGAATATAATTTTAAACAAATCTGAAAATACATTTTCTTTTGAAAACGCATTTCCAATGTTTTTATTTTTTGAAAGCAGAAAACAAGAATTCAAATCAAACATGTTTTCAGAATTCTAATCTTTTGAAAATAAAAACAATTTTCAGAAAATGAAAACAAGAAATGAAAACAAACAATAAAAATGCAAACCAAACGTACCCTAAAATTTATAAAATAATGAAAGTTGAGTAATAAAATTTACAATTAAGCCCTTGTATTAATAGAGAGAAGAGTTAATAATAAAAAAAAGCAAGATGTACATTAAGATAGGTATAAGGTGGGGGTTGGATGGTTAAAGAAGAAGGGAAAAATGAAATGTTACGGGTTCAATTTCTTAGCTAACAAAAATTAACACTACTATCAATTAACATTTATCGATGAAAAAAATTAAGATATTATAGCCCAATAGAATCCAAAAGGGACTTAAATTAAAAAAAAATGTCCCTCTAGTCAAGGAAATGAAAGTCCTCGTAGAGCACCAAAACTATACTGTCTATAAGCCATCCCAAAGGTTGAGAGCACTATGATGAGAAGAATGTGTTCTCTTTCATAATGACAAATGAAAGGGAAAAAGAATGATCTTAAAGATAACACAAAATGTTGCCCTTTTCCCTCCTATTAATTACATTTCAATTCCATTAAACTAATTTTTTCTTCTTCTTTTTGTGTGCTAAACTATGCTAGTAGTCTTAAAATTTACCACCAAACACATAGATCAACTAGTAAGAGTTGTTCCAACTTAACTCGACATTTCTATACAAACAACAAATATCATCAAATTTCAAATAATTAGGATACCACTAAAAAAATGGTAGTACTATCAAGTCAACATTAATTTTATCGGGTTCATATTTTTTTATCCCTTGACTTTTTTTGAATTTCACTTTTATTCCCTAAATAATATATATTGACTGATTTTAGCCCTTATACTTTTTCCATTAAAATTTTCTTATCTTTATCATCAAGTATCATCGTTAAGTGATGACATAAAAGTCACATTAACGAAGGAGGATCTAATCATTAAGTGATAACATAATATTCACGTGTAAATTTGGTAAATTAGATTTTTAGTCTATCATTTTTTTTCGTAAAATTCACTTTAAGTCTCTCAACATTATTCAATTTTAGTCTTCCATCTTTTCATGAAATTCACTTCTAATTCTTTAATTAATATTTTTTTAACCAATCATAATCACTTAAATATGTTTGTCATTATGTTTAGCTCTACCATCAAATATCTAAATTAAATGATAATGTCACACATGGATTCCAATTAAGCTATTAGTTTGACATAACACTCATATAATAAAATGTTATTGGTTTGAGATATTTTCTAATCGAAGAGGATATATATATAAATGTAAAACTGGTTCATATCTACAAATTCCATCTTCAAACTTTAAAAAGTAAATTCTTATAGAGAAGAGACAAAATTCACATGTGTGTTTAAGATTTAAGGAACAAATTCTTTTATATAAAAATACAGGAACTTTCATCACATTGACCGACAATATAATAACTAAAACCATGTTTTCCCAAATCTTATTAATATAACTATGCACTATGCTAATAATTTCTCTCCATATATATATACTAGTTTCTTTTACCCGCGCAATGGAGTTGAAGTTCTTTCAAAAAAAAAAATAATAAGTGACGGATTCTAATACTCATAGAAAATTTTCAATCTTTTGTAACACAATCAAAATCATGTTTCTTGTCACAACTTGTAATGACTAACTACATATACTATTCGAGTGTAATGGGTTTATTTTCAATATACTTTCATTTTTTTTTTCTTTTACAATTTTTTTATAGTCTGAATGAAAGAAAAAGTGCTAAAAAGTAGTCAGAATTTTCATTTTTTCATACCAAATCCAAATTTAAGAATGAAACATTTTAGTATAAAAATATTAAAATTTAATGTAATCCCAATTCTAAAAAGTTATAAATATACATTTTTAATTTTGTTGTAAAACTTTTAAATCAATCAGTGAATTTTGTCTCGAACAAAACGTTATCCTACAAACATAAACGCACACATAGTTGATAGTAAATACAAAGAAAATATGAAAAATACAAAAAAAAATATTATAAAAACCTTGCATACCTAGTAGCAACAATGCTGAAAGTAGAAAATAATAGAGAAGATTAAAAATAAATAAATCATCTTGTAGGATCTTATTTATATGAGAAAAAAGTTGTAACGGCTGAAAAAATTAATTTAATCATTGTTAATAAAAAAATTTAACGGTTACGAAAACATTATTAATAAAAATTACATGATTAAATTTTCTTGATTATTATTTAATAATTGTTTTAAAAAATTTATGTTTTTTGTTCCGTTTCATTAGATAACATTCATACATGTCTTTAATACATTTTATGAAATAGTAACGTATGATTATAAGTTGAGTAACAATCATTTATTTTCAACTGATTATTCAGAATGCTACCAATTTAAAATTTTATTTGCAAATTATCTTTAACTAATTAATGATATTAAATAATTGCATTAATTATATTGTACTTACAACATGAGGGTCGTCATAAACAATATGGACTCCTCGATCTCCCACATTATCAGACTTATAGGTGTTCTCTAACGGGGAACTTGAAGGAGGATATGCAAAAAACAAAAGATAATTTTGACGCTCAAGTATGATAAGTACGTGAGGAAGTTAAGAATGAATCAAAAGGATAGATATATCCTGATTTTTATAGTATTGGATAAGAGCCTAGATTTCTTGATTGTCAGGGTTGTTATAGTAGAATAATAATCCTTATGAATAAATTGTATCCACTAGATAAGTGGAGTGGTTGTAATTTGAAAAGATGATAATAACATTATCATGCTCCTATTCCATGACTTACGTGTATATTTCACTGTCAGGTCACTTGCCACATTAATTTGTGGACCCCAGACAATACATATATAAATATAAAATAATGAACCAACTTTTTCACTATCTTATAAATGTTGCAAAATGAGAAGAATCTAAAACAAATAATATAGATATATCACACAACAAATTAAGTTTAATCAACAATGAAAATACCATTAACTATATGAATTTTAAATTAGAACACACATAAAAAAATTACAAACAACATTTAAAATAAAAAATTATGATGTCATGACCATCATGATTGCTACTACAAAATGATTCCAATGTGATTGTTGTTATCAACCAATGTGATTGTTGTGATCATTGTTGTTATCAACCAATGTGATTCCAATAAAAATTACAAACAACATTTAAAATAACAACCAATGTGATTGTTGTTATCGTTGTTGTTATCACCACTACTACCATAATCGATGTCATGACCATCATGATTGCTACTACAAAATGATTCCCCAATATATATATTAGCATCTACATAATCTTTTTAAGGTATATTCCTCTTGCTTTATTGTAGCGAAATAATATCCCCTGAATAATGTCTAATAATAATTATTATTGCTGTTGTTGTTGTTAGACCGTAATTTTGTTCGGATCCAAAAACAAAAAAAAATAGAGAAAGCAAAAGAAAGAAAGAAAACATGCAAAAGAAAAAAAGAATAAGAATAAAAAAGAAAGAAAACATGCAGTAACAAAAAGAAAGAAAGAAAGAAAGGAGAAAAAAAATAATGCATTTTGTGGTTTATTGGACCCTCAAAGAGAATCCATTAGGTAAAAAAAGAGCACAAGATAAAAGCCAAAAAAAGGAAGTTCTCTGAAAAATCAATGCACAGAGGAGGCATGGGTCTCGAGGGTAGAAAACGGTTCAACCGACGACGCCATTTGGCAATTCTTTCAGAGAAGGAAGAAGGGTCCCCAGGTATTCCTCATTCCCTTCACGGTCTCTTTTCCACGTTTTGGTTTCTTCTTTCCCTTCAATCTCATTTTTCATCTTCTTCCTCTCTGTTTCTTTTTGTTTCTTCTCCTTTTTTTCTTCATATCACCGCACCACCCTCTGTGGTGACTCCACTATGGCCGCTGGCGACAGAGTCTAATTTTTTTCCTTCTTATTCCTTTATTTTGTTTGGTTGTTCAAGTGCTTCTCCTTTGATGCGTTTTTGTTTTTTTTTCCTTTTCTTTTGCCAACTCTAGTGAGGCTGTGGTGTCCCTGTTCATGCCACTGCCACCATTTGTCCCTATCCCGTGGTAGCTTCGCACCTGTGCGTCCTTCGCCGGTGTAGTTAAAGGCCCCATCACCTTGGTTATTTTCATTTTTTTCTCGTTTTTTGTTTGCACCACCGCAAAACCTCTGTTGTCATCAGCCCCCCGCCGCCCCTGTGGCGGTCTCGTATTGCCAGGCCCTACACTAGCAGTAGCGAGGGCGGCGCACCACCCTCTGTGGTGGTTTCCCCTTTGGTCGCGCCATTCTCTGTGTGAGGCAACTAGGGTTTTCCAACCCGATTGCATAATCACAGGTTGGGTCGAGTCACCCTGGCCTGATTCCAACCCAACCATAAAAAAAACAAAAACATACAAAAAAAGAACTCAACAACAACAATTTCTGTTTACACCGCCTTTTTAATACATGCACTTTTTTTCGTTTTGGGCCTAGTCCATTTTTGCAAAGTCTGTAATAAGATGAAAATGCTATTCACACCACGTTTGTTCATACATGTACTTTTCTGGTTTGGGCCTAGCCTATTTTTGCAAAGTCTGTAATGAGATGAAAACGCTATTCACATCACGTTTTCATATGTGCACTTTTTTTGTTTTGGGCCTTGCCCATTTTTGTAAAGTCTGAAATAAAATGAACATAACCATTTACACCCATTTTCTTAACACATGCACCTTTTTCATTTTGTGTCCAACCCATTCTTTTGTGAAGTCTGAAATAAAATAAAATTGATGATTACACTCCTTTCTTTATATGTGCACACCTACCACTTAGGATGGTGACTAGGCCCTCCACGTCAGCACTCCATCAATGTTAACAAAGTCCAAGTCAACCCTTTGACTTTAAAAAAAAAGAAGAAAAAAAAGATAATTATAAATATTAGTGGATAACTCTTTTTTATTTTATTTCTTTATGGTTTCTATCGTTTATTTTATTCTTCAATGTGTTTTTTTAATCATTGTCTAGCTAGTTAGTTTAATTCATAATGCATTGCAAATATCTCATTAATCATTTTAGTTTCCTTTATGTTTTAATCTCACATCCTTAATTACTAAGTGTACTCCTCACTTCTATTCTATCCCTTTCTATTCCCATTCTTTTTATCTGATTTCATAGCACTATGTCAATTATTTATTTATTTTTACAAATCCGCATTAGCATTCTTTAGCACACGCTTACACTATGTGCACTCCATGCTGGGTTTCCGACTTGCTTGGTGGTGTTTCAATGACGTGTGAGTAAATTTTGTGAATGATATGATGGGTCTTCAACTTGTTTGAGTTCACAAAGTTTACCATATAACTAAAGTCTTTTCCAAAAAGGTAACATTCTCAAATAAATGATCTCTCAATTCTCCTTTTTCATGTTACACACATTCCATGCTGGGTCTCCGACTTGATTGGCAGTGTTTCAATAAAGTTTGAGTAAATTTTGTGAATCCCATACTGAGTCTCCGACTTGCTTGGCTTCACAAAGTTTACCACAAAACCCAAAACTTTCAAAAGAAAATAAAATAAAATAAAATCAACTCAACACACAAACGTTTTTTTTCTACGAAGAACTACTTAAGTCTGATTTCCTCATTGCACTTGGGGATACGTAAGAGCGAGGGAAAATCCTTTGTCGACCCAAAAAAACTAAAAAAATAAAATCCTTTTTTAAAAATTAAATATAAAAATAAAAATTTTATTTTCTTTTCTAAATAAAAAAATAATAATATAATAAAATATAATTCATGTTTTCAAGGGGAAGATAAATAATTAAAAGTCACTTTATTTTAAGCACACTCAATTAAAGGTTGTTGTCTTCATGATGGACGTGTGAGGTGCTAACATATTCCCATGCGTAAACGACTCCCGAATCCTTTTTCTCAAACCGTAGACCATTCCTTATCCTTTTTAGGTTTTCCCAACATTTTTCTTAAATAAACGTTGGTGGCGACTCCTCAAGTTTCTTTTTTAAAAAAAAATTATTTATTTATCTGAATATTTTATTTCGTCATCCCATCGTGGCCCATGCTGCGATAGATGGCGACTCCATTGGGGACTCATTAGAGAGTTAAGTCATTTGATTGAGTGTGCAATTTTATCATGACTTTTTCTTTATTTATTTTCCCTCTCTTTTATCCCTGCGTTGTGCTTCTGTTCGTTAAAGTTTCATTTCGCTATCGTTCTTTTGCGGTTTTGCTTCGATCTCATTTCCTTTATTCTTTGTTTCGCTCATGCTTGTATATAACCTTTGCTACGTTGTTACTTCTTGGTGTGTATCCTTGTATCTATTACCTTCATAGTTAGAAATGAATTGTGGCATTGAATCCTAGGGTAGACGACATGTGCTATAGTTGTTGTATCTGCCTGTGAATTTTCTGGTTGTTTTGCAAGTGGGTTTGGGTAATTCTTAGGTTGCTCCTTTCACAAATAACACCTACACTTTTGCACACACTTTAAGATATTGGGTCATATACCCGAGTATGTGTGAGCCATAGGGAGTGAAGGTCGATTTGTGGTCATGCTGAGTCTCTGACTCACTAGATGATAGTGAAGCCTCATCTAGAGTTTTTCTCTTTTGGTGATACATTAGTGTTGGTAGTCCCTATCGCCATAATGTTGTTTCCTAAGAGGATGATATCTCTAGAGGCTAGTGAGGTTACATTAAACTACCCTTGGAAGTTTTCACTGGATAGTGAACTTTTAGACCCATTCTGTTTGGTTCCTGAATTAGGGACATAGAGCAGACTCACCTTGTCTTGTTTCCTTGATCGCATCATGCATCTCTTCATAGCATTATGATGGATATATCATTCCTGCATTCATCATTTATCATATTCATGCACCGCATTTGTATAAGTCATTGCATTTCCAAACATATTCATTTAGCAGGTTTTTTGTTCAGACAATTACATACATTTTATTGTCATTATTCGCATGTTATGTTCACTCATGCATGATCTTGACATATAGTTGTTCATGCCTTTCATTTTCCTCTGCATCACCAAAAAAGTCCTTTCTCCTGAGAATGATTGCAATGTTAGTAAGAAATGGTGGTCTTTCGGGCGATCTCATAAATACATTTGTCTTGCATAACAAAAGTATGTCTTGATCATTCATCTCTATGATAGGTTGCTGAATTATTGACAATCAAAATTTCTATTCCTTGGAACATGGGGTCGAACCAAGCATAGTCTTTTACGAAAGCTTTTTATCAAGTCAAGGTATAAGTGTGGAAGTAGCCAACTTGAGAAAGTTGGGGCAGAAGATGGATTGGGTTTACATAGCCTCTTTGACTACTACCAACATATGATTGAGCTAATGACTTAAAAAATTAGGAACCGCTGATGTGCCCATGTTTTATTTCTAGTTGCACTTTGACTCTGACAGGATGTAATAAACAATGTTGTTTTAGTGAAAATTAAAGTTGATTCAACCTTATGTTCTGTTGAGTGTTCTATGTAAAATTCGCAATACTTCAAAAACTTATCAATCACATGAATTCATGCTTATTTGTTTTTCCACATTGGTATGCATTGCTTATTACATTCTTTCCTTGAAATCAGAAAAAAAAAAGTAATCATTGTGCTAAGAAAGAAAGACTGCGCTTTACAACACCCTTACCAAACACGTGCCAAGGCAAGGAGAATGAGTGACATAAAGCAAGTACAGGAGCAAATAAAGGCCAATATGGAGGCCATGAAGGAGTAGATGACAAAAATGATGGAAGCAATGATGAGCATGAGGAAGATGATGGAGGTCAACACTGCTACAACTGTTGTTGCTAGTACTGCTACTGAAAGGGACTTGATTCACCCATCCGGGTTCAATCAAGATAGTCATCCAATCATAGATGTAGTAGGTCAAGGAGGCGAGACAGTGGCAAATCAAATGGGCCTCATTATGTCCAGGTCTAGAGTAAGTCTTCTTTTCCACCATACGGTTTGCCTCCCAATTATACGCCACCTATTATTGTATAAACTCATGGTGAGAATATCGGTAATTCCGCATCCATATTCATTGTGAATCAACAACCCCAGCCCGATCATACTCATGCCCATGTCTCTCAACCTTTGGAGGACACACATGAAGCTCCCCAAGACCACACTTTGACCGATTTCAGGGTTTATCCGGGATATACCACTAAAGGGCTTGTATTTTCTAGCGTCCTCATGCCAAATGCTGTGATGGGCCCTCAGTATCGACCACCATCATAACCCTTACATTTTGTGATGGAAGGATGACCTCTTGCTATAGTTGAAAAGAAAAAAATTGATCACATAGAGGAGAGGCTGAGGGCCATTGAAAGAGTAGGAAATTATCGCTTTGTGGACATGTCAGAATTATGCTTGGTACCTAACGTGGTTATTCCTTCGAAGTTCAAGGTGCCAGATTTTGATAAGTACAAAGGAACCACTTGCCCAAAGAATCACTTGAAAATGTACTACAAGAAGATGTGAGCATATGCGAAAGATGAAAAGCTGCTGATGCATTTCTTCCAAGAGAGTCTCGCTGGGGCAGCTATTACCTAGTATACTAACCTGGAACCTTCTCGGATCCACTCCTGGAAGGACCTAATGGATGCCTTCATTAGGCAATATCAATATAACTCTGATATGGCTCCAGATAGAATGTAGCTACAAAATATATGCAAGAGAGACAACAAATCTTTCAAAGAATACGCTCAAAGGTGAAGAGATTTGGCAAATCAAGTAGTTTCCCCGATGACGGAGAGAGAGATGATAACAATGATAATGAACACACTGTTGATGTTCTACTATGAGAAGATGGTAGGTTACATGCCTTCAAGTTTTACAGATCTAGTGACTATCGACGAGAGAATTGAAGCAGGTCTAAGGAAAGGGAAATTTAATTATGTTGTTTCTGTGAATCCTGGTAATGGGGGACTCGGAAGGAGTGATGAGAGGAATAAGGAAGGAGAAACTCATGTTGTGGCTGCAATGCCGGCGTGGCCAAACTTTCCACTAGCCCCTTATAATCCCATGTAGCAATATCCTCCACCCTACCAACTAGAGGAATAAGGAAGGAGAACCTCATGTTGTGGCTGCAATCCTTAACAATATCACTACTCAGTCAATATCAGTCTTTCCCATTACCCACCACCCTACCAACCAAGAACACCCAATCAGCCACAAAGATCGCCCCTAAATCGGCCACAAAATCAACTCGTTGCACATCCAAGACCAAACACCACCCTTAATACCAACCAAAACACCAATAGGGGAAGGAATTTCCCAAAAAAGAAGCTTGAAGAATTCACCCCAATCCCGATGTCATATTCTGACTTACTCTCGTATTTTCTCAATGATGCAATGGTAGCCATAAGCCTAGCAAAGATCCCTCAACCTCCATTTCCCCAAGGATACAACTCGAATGTGACATGTGTTTATCATGGGGGAGTTTTGGTGCATTCCATAGAGCACTGTATGACCCTGAAACATAAAGTGCAAAGTCTGATTGATGCATACTGACTAAGATTTGAGGAGGACAATCATTTGTGAATTCTGACATCGTCAAGCGATACTATGCATGATGCTTAGGGCAATTTGAAGGTTATTGTTGGATGTCTCCAAGGACTCATTAGGATTTTTAGGTTTATGCTATTACTGTAAACAACAGTCACAATGCTAATAATATGGATGAATTTGATGTCGTTGTCTCTCATTCTCTCACAATTATATCTTTGCATATTTATTTAACTTTCACTAGAATATGAATGTACGTTGTTGGTTTTTTTGCTCATGTGACCTACGCTCTGGAGTTGATCTCGAAGTCTGCCCAATCAGAAATGACGTGTTCTACATGTTTGGTGGGGTGTTGTAAGCAATGACTAATGTTGAATAAACATTTTTTGATACTCTTTACCCCACACATATATGTACTAATAATAAAATGAATAAGAAATTAGAATTAATTAAACGTTTTTAAAACATATTTAAATATAAACATTTCAAAAGGGTAAAAGGCTCACATTCACTTTTCTAATATCATAATAAAACTTGTCCAAATAAATAATAAAATCATCTCGGCTCAAAACAAGGTCGCCCAAGACTTCATGCAATTAATATAGAAACCTATACCCCAATGTCACATCCCATCAAAGCATTGTGTTCCCGCGTCCTCTAACATGAGGTTCTTCATAGCCATCCATCCACCTACCATCTGCTCCCACGAACACAAAGTTCAAGATCATCATAGGATCCAAACACAAATAGCACACGGGGAGTGAGTTATCACATTTCTAGCTAATAGAGGAAAAATGAGACACAACTTAATTAAACATAGCTCACGTCATTCCACCACTTTGTCGCAGAATATCACATCACAACAAAACACGTCTCATTCATTTTCACATCATTCACGTACTCAAGGATCAAAA
The DNA here is from genome assembly GCF_004193775.1 of Glycine soja. Lineage (NCBI taxonomy): Eukaryota > Viridiplantae > Streptophyta > Magnoliopsida > Fabales > Fabaceae > Glycine > Glycine soja. Next base: position 34,338,079 of record NC_041004.1, read on the forward strand.
CACAATATCACTAAATCAATCAATATTGATCAATACACAAGCGTTATGCAACAGATACACTAAGACTCAATCCTATATGCAATATGGTACCATGTCAGTGAAAAACCTCGTTGGGCACCTAGGAGTACATGACAAGACAATCCACACACTAGTAAGTCAGGTCACTCTCACTAGGTAAAATTATAGGGAGACCAGTCATGGCCATGCTGTTTTGCGAGAATGCTCCAGCCATGTGGGATCGGCACAGGCTTAATGGAGCACTCAAACATGGTGTATTTACCCCCAAGGCCTATACTCTAAAGAGTTCATCAGGGCTTCTCCCTCTTGATTCAGGTCCAACCCAGAAAACATTTTAGCACACAGACTCTATCTATGAACTGTACAAAACACATGACTCCTCAATTGTTCTCAAAATAATTTTATCTCATCGCGCTTATGATTAAACTTGTCGGGTCCCCATAATGGTTCCCATCACAATAATCGTCGCCCTTAAAGGGTCTTATAGTTGTGTGATTGTACGATTCATAGCTTACAACTTAATACAGACAACATCTCAATGCACATATATATTACAAGTCAATACATACTCAATTTATTACATACACTCAGTCTCAATCACAATGGTATAATCCCAAAGTAGAAAATTATCACACCTCATGAATCATATACTTTACCTATGAACTATGCAATACACACAACTACTCAATTATTTTCAAAATCATTTTAATTCGTCGTGCCTCAAATTGATTCAACTCGTCGAGTTCCCACAGTGGATCCAATCAAAATATTCATCGTGCAAAAACTTGTCACCCTTAAAGGGTCTTACAATTATGTGATTGCACAATTTATAGCTCACAACTCAACACATACAACATCTCAATACACATGTATTTCATCATTCATCACAGGTTCAATTTGTCACTTACTCACAATTTGAATCACCATTTCATAATCTTAATATAACAATTTATACAAAAAAATTTCTCACAACATGGAGAGTAAAACCCCTCAAACAATTTCACACAATCATATTAAAATCAATGAATTAAAATCATAGGTGAAAAACATGAAAACAACAAGAGCACTCAATTTTATCAACCAATTCGCATCAGGACATCAATTGGTCTGTCAAACACAACAATATTGTATTTATAATCATAAAGGAAAATTATAATTCAATAAACATCCCAAAATAAACCAAAATTTAATCCTCTAAGGATCCCTACACATGTTCATTCTAACCCAATTGCGATTAACTCATCCCTTACTTCTAAGCAGGCTCACGTGTGTATTCTGTTAGCAATAACGGTATCTCTAGCGGTTTCTTGAGACTCCTCAAGTTTTTCCTCTGGTTGCTCTACTACGGTTTTCAAGCGTTAGAGAGAAGGAAGAGAGATTGAAGCCTTCATTCCACTATCTGCGTGTCATGAGTTTTTCTCCCTCCTTAGACATTAATTTAAAAATCCCAATGATGAAGATCTGCATAAATGAATTGTGAACCTGGTGTCCAAATTTCACAAAGATCCAATGATTAACGAGTTTAGGATCGTAGTTATACTGGAACAAATTTAGTTAAATGCGGGAAAAAGAAAGCTAAGATGCGAAGGGCATTTCTCTCACCTTAGACATTTTTTTCTCAAATTCCAATGGTGAGAATGTTCGAGGATGAGTATAGCACCTGATTCTCAAATTTCACGGCTATCCAAAGGTTGATGAGTTCGGGATCGTAGTTTTATTGGGATAGGTTTTGGGTGTCTACGGGAAAAGAGAAAGCTCAGTGCGAGAGACATTTCTTCCAGCATAGACATTAGCTTAAAAATCCCAGCGCTTTTTGTGTGCAAAAATAAGTTTTGAACCATGTTTCCAAATTTCACGACAATGCAACAGTTAACGAGTCCGGGATCATCATTTTACTAACACATGTTCGAGTATATGCGGGAAAAAAAAAGGTTTTGGGAAAGGAAGAAGAGAAAACGGATTTGAGAGGAAGAGGAAGCGTAGACGTATTATCAGTCTGAAAATTGACCTAACGTGTCTCTATTTATAGCTAAGGTACTTCCAGTCTATTATTTACTCAATTTTTCTTTATTTTTATTATTTTATAAACAAGAACTCTATTTTATTTTCTATTAAATGAATCAATAAAATATCTTTTTATTTTCCTTGAAACCATGATTTTTCTAAAACTCTTTATTTTTAAATAAAAAAAATCATTTTTAATTTATTTTACGTAAAATGGGATGTTACACATTTGATTGATTATGCTTCAAATCAATAAATAATAAGTACAGACATTCATGAGACCTCATCTTATCTTTCTTAAAAGTTGTCTTTCTTAAAAAAATTTGAGAAGAGCATGAGTCATTTGGCTTAATCTGTCAATTGAAAATCCTTTAAATATTTCTTGTCCTTGTAAATTCTCTTTCGAGAACCTGCACAGTTTCTTTTATTTCTTCTTGCTAATAGGATATGACAAACGACAACAACAGATACCTCCGAACCCTACACTAGGGCAATGAAAACACCATGCATGAGCTTCAAGCGAACTCGGGGGCAAATAAGAAGCTCTCACCCGGTAGGTTGAAAACCCAAAAGGACGACCTAGGCAAAAGTTAGGGTAATAATATTAAAAAAATAATAAAAAATAAAAACAGTCAGGAGCGTGTTATCAGAGGTTTTGTCCCCAAATCCAAACTGTAAGAGTGTCTAGTCAAGATTTGAAATGAAACATGGTCATGTTTTTTCATCCCAAACACTAATTTATCCCTTGCTACCCCCTCCAAGCCAAAGCATATTTTGTTTTCTTAAAAAAATAACAAAAAACAAAACAAAAATCCTGAGTAGGAACCACCACTAAACTGGCGGGAAGAGCCATACAAACAACACATGCATGAGGTTTACTAAGCAATAGGTTGGGCAATAATGATGTTAAAAAAAAAACCAGAAAGCAAATCTGCCAAAGGCGAGTGAAGAAAAAAAACGACAAAAGTCCTCCAAATTTTACAAGGAAGGCACAAAAGTGCAATAAGGATTAATGTATAAGACAAATGGAGTAGAGTTCAACCCAAAAAGCTAAAATGAATAAAAGTACAAGTAAGGCTCTCAAGGTTCTTACTCAATATAAACCTTAAACACTATTTGAGCCTCTCCGATCCCTTCTTTCATAGCCCTCTTACCCCCTAACCACGTTACAAACCCAATAAAGTCCATGTGGATCAAGGAGTGACTAATTTACTTTTGAGTTTGGATTCTAGAATGGAAACCGCAGATGCTTGTGATTGTTAAAAAAAAAAATAAAAAAAATAAAAAAGTAGCCTCGAGGTTTGCACTTGCGCATTTAAGAAGAAAACTCTTTCGACCAATAGCTCGTGGAAGACGCCCAAAAACAATTGTGATAGTAGGATACATCTGACATTAGTCACTTACGCAGGCTCCCTAGGGTTCCTTTCGAATCCAAGGGTAGTCTTTGTTATATAAATTCTTTCGGGATCAGCCCATGTCATCAAGTTTCAGCAGGATCGATAGACCTATGGCATCACTTCATGATCTTAAATCAGGAAAGTTTCACTTGGTCATATACCAAAGTATAACAATCCATTTTCATCCTTCAATGGTGCACCCGATCGGTCCCAAAGCCTTATATTGCCTTGCTGTGCAGAATAATGGAAGTTTTTAAACAAACAGAAAGGGAGGAACCCAAGGATCAATATTTCAGTTGATTGATTAAATGTCAAATGGCTCCACTTCCATCACCCAAAAATTGTCAAGTGATTAAATCAAAACATACAATCTGAGGGAGTCCCCAAAGAGATTTGCAAAAGATAGTATGAGATTGCATGAATTATCACGTCTTTCAAAAAGAGACAATCAATCTGTGTTTTTCACAAAAAGAGGGGAAAATTGTCATGAGCATTGCACAGTTTTCATGATTCAAAACCTTTTGCATTGAATTCTTAGATACAAAGCCTACATTTACTATATTTCAAGACAAAGTTTGCATGCCTCTACATCCCAAAACTCATGCTTCATATCAGGCTATAAGTGCATAGATTTCTCTTTATATGCCAGTTTTTAGAATCCAATGTCCTATCTTTTGAGTAGCCCTCTTAAAGAGTCAACCTCTTGCTTTATTATAAGGTTGAGCCCTTGGGTACTAGTACTTATTGGCATGTTTCGTAGGACTCAACGACCTTTGCTTTATGTTTTCATATAACTTAACGTCCTCGCCTTTATGTTTCACAAGACTCAACGTCCTTGCCTTTATGCTTTCATAGGACTCAACGTCCTCGCCTTTATGTTTTCATAGGACTCAACATCCTTTGTCTTTGTGTTTTCATAGGAATCTACATCCTCGATCTTTACGTTTCGTAGGACTCAACATCCTCTGTCTTTGTGTTTTCATAGGACTCAACATCCTCTGTCTTTGTGTTTTCATAGGACTCAACATCCTCTATCTTTATGTTTCGTAGGACTCAATGTCCTCTGTCTTTATGTTTTCATAGGACACAACGTCCTCTATCTTTATGTTTCGTAGGACTCAACGTCCTTTGTCTATATGTTTCATAGGACTCAACGTCCTCTGCTTTGTGTTTCATATAACTCAAAGCCCTATGCTTTTTGTTTCATGAGACTCGTTTCCTTTCCTTGTCGTTGAACTCAAAGTTTTTTATTTTGTTGGTACACCAATTTCTTTTTTTCAAAGTTTCTTCATTCTCATGTTGTGATCTTTCGAAGAATCATCTGAACAGAATTAGTGTCTTTGTGTTTATTTATCTTTTACTTTCAATAAAAGATAAGTAAAGAGGCAGCTGTTAGATCCTATTTTTGTCCGGGTCCAAAAAAAAAAGAAAAAAAAGAAAATGTATAAAAAATGAAAAAGAAAAAAAAAAGAAGGAAAAAATAAACAAAACGTGCAGTAACCAAAAAAAGAAAGAAAGAAAAGAGAAAAAAAGAAAAAAAAAAGAAAAAATAATAATGCATTTTGTGGCTTATTGGGCTCTCAAAGAGAACTCATTAGGTAAGAAAAGAGCACAAGATAAAAGCCAAAAAAGAGGAAGGTATCTAAAAATCAATGCACAGAGGAGGCACAGGTCCCGAGGGCAGAAAACAAGTCAATCCGGTAGCGTCATTTGGAAATTTTGTCAGAGAAGGGAGAGAGATCTCCAGGTATCCCTCATTCCCTTCACTGTCTCTTTTCCCCATTTTGGTTTCTTTTTTTCCTTCACTCTCCCTTTTCATCTTCTTCTTCTCTGATTCTTTTTGTTTGTTCTCCTTCTTCTTTTTTTCTTTCTTTTTTTTCATATCACCGTGCCACCCTCCATGATGACTCCACCATGGCCGTCGGCGACATAATATGATCTTGTTTTTTTTTTCTTCTTATTCCTTTATTTTGTTTGGTTGTTCAAGTGGTTCTCCTTTGATGCATTTATGTTTTTTTTTTCTTTTGCCAACTCCGGTGAGACCGCAATGTCTCTTTTCATTTCGCCGCCACCATTTTCCGCTATCCCGTGATAGCTTCGCACCTGTGGGTCCTTCGTCGGTGTCGTTAAGGGCCCTATCACTTTTGTTTTTTTTTTCATTTCATTTCTCTTTTTTTGTTTGCACCACCGTGAAACCTCCGCTTTCGTCACGCCTCCATCACCCTTGTGGCGGTCTCGTATTGTTAGGCCATGCATTAAAGGTGCCGGGGGCAACATGCCACCCTCCGTGGTGGTTTCCCCTTTGATCGTGTTGTTTTCTGTGTGAGGCAACTAGAGTTTTCCAATCTTGTTGCATAATCACGGGTTGGGTCAGGTCACCCTAACCCGGTTCCAACCCAACCCTATAAAAAATAAAAAAAATAAAAACGTACAAAAAAACTCAACAACAATAATTGTTGTTTACACCACCTTTGTAGTACATGCACTTTTTTGTTTTGGGCCTAGCCTATTTTCGCAAAGTCCATAATAAGATGGAAATGCTATTCACACCACGCTTTTCATGCATGCACTTTTTTGGTTTGGGCCTAGCCCATTTTTGCAAAGTATGTAATAAGAAAGAAACGTTATTCACACCATGTTTATTCATACGTGCACTTTTTTTGTTTTGGGCCTAGCACATTTTTGTGAAATCTGAAATAAAATGAACACAATATTTACACCCCTTTTCTTAACACATGCACCTTTTTCATTTTGGACCTATCCAGTTTTTTTTGTGAAATCCTAAATAAAATAAAATTGATGGTTACACTCCTTTCTTTATATGTGCAGCCCTGTCATTTAGATGGTGACTAGGCCCACCATGTCAGCACTTTGTCAGTGTTGACTAAGTCCATGATGTAAGTTCCATTGGAGCTTGTAGGCCTAGGATCTTCTCCATCAATGGATTCCTTTGCTTCTTGGAAGATGAATGGCAACAGAATGGAGAAGGAAGAGAGAGAGGAGACGCCACTTCAAGGAGAAGATGAGTCTAGAAGAAGCTCACTACCATAGGAGGCCATGAATAAGAGCTTAGAGGAAGAAGGAGATGAATGAAGGGAGAGGGAGAGAAGAGCACGAAATTTTGTGCTCTAAAAGAGCTCTGAAATTTAAAGTTTAATATTCAAATGATCAAAGTTCAAAAAAATGCACACACATGACCTCTATTTATAGCCTAAGTGTCACACAAAATTGGAGGGAAATTTGAATTTCAATTCAAATTTCACTTGAAATTGAAATTGAATTTGTGGAGCAAAAATTTCACTAATTATGATTAGTGAATTTTAGTTATGGTTCAGCCCACTAATCCAAGATCAATTCCAAGATTCTCCACTAAGTGTGCTTAGGTGTCATGAGGCATGTAAAGCATGAAAGACATGCACAAAATGTGACTATATGATGTGGCAATGAGGTGTAGTAAACAAATGCTCACCTCCCCCTCTAAAATTTAATTGGATTGGGCTTCTACCAATTCAATTAAATTTTATTTCCCAACACACACATCAAATATTCACTTAGTGCATGTGAAATTACAAAACTACCCCTAATACAAAAACTAGTCTAGGTGCCCTAAAATACAAGGACTGAAAAAAGCATATATTTCTAGGGTACCCTACCTCCATTATGGAGCCCTAAATACAAGGCCCAAAATTAATGAAACCTTAATCTAATATATACAAATATAAGTGGGCTCATACTTAGCTCATGGACCTGAAATCTACCCTAAGGCTCATGAGAATCCTAGGGTCTTCTCTTGCATCTTTGATCCAATCTTCTTGGAGTCTTCTATCCAATGTCCTTGGGGGGTAAGATTGCATCAGTCTAAGTCAACCCTTTGACTTTAAAAAAAAAAAGAAAAAAGAAAAAAGAATAATTATAAATATTAATGAATATCTCTTTTTTTATTTTATTTCTTTATGGTCTCTATCGTTTATTTTATTCTTCAATGTGTTTTTTTAATCATTGTCTAGCTAGTTAGTTTAATTAATAATGTATTGTAAATATCTCGCTATTCATTTTATTTTGCCCTATGTTTTAATCTCGCATCCTTAATTACTAAGTGTACTCCCCACTTCTATTCTATCTCTTTCTATTCTCATTCTATTTATCTGATTTCAAAGTCTCATGTCAATTATTTATTTATTTTTGCAAATTAGCATTAGCATTCTTTAGTACACTCTTACACTATGTGCACTTCATGCTGAGTCTCTGACTTGTTTGGTGGTGTTTCAATAATGTGTGAGTAAATTTTGTGAATAACATGCTGGATCTCCGACTTACTTGAGTTCACAAAATCTACCACATAACTAAAGTTTTTTCCAAAAAGGTAACATTCTCAAATAAATTATCACTCAATTCTCCTTTTTCATGTTACACGCACTTCATGCTGGGTCTCCGACTTGCTTGACTTCACAAAATTTACTACAAAACCCAAAATATTTAAAAAATAAAATAAAATCAACTCAACACACAAATACATTTTTTTTCTACAAAGAAGTATGTAAGCATGACTTTCTCATTGCACTTGGGGATACGTAGGAGCGAGGGCAAATCCCTTGTCGACCCAAAAAAACTAAAAAATAAAATTATTTTTCTAAAAAATAAATATAAAAATAAAAATTTGATTTTCTTTTCTAAATAAAAAAATAATATAACAAAATATAATTCATGTTTTCAAGGGGAAGATAAATAATTAAAAGTCACTTTATTTTTAGCACACTCAATTAAAGGTTATCGTCTTCATGACAGACGTGTGGAGTGCTAACACCTTCCTCGTGCGTAAACGACTCTCAAATCATTTTTCTCTAATCGTAGATCATTCCTTATCCTTTTTGGTTTTTCCGAAGTTTTCCTTAAATGAACGTTGGTGGTGACTCTCCAATTTTTTTTGTTTTTTTGGAAATTTACTTATTTTTCTGAATATTTTATTTCACCGTCTTGTCGTGACCCACGTTGCGAAAATAATAATAATAATAAAATCTCCTAAATAGATATGAAAAACGTGGGTAGTAGACGAAAGAAAAAGTGGTTGGCAAAAGAACACTAGTGATCAATAATAATAATAATATTCATTTATCTTGAGTTGTATGTCCTTACATTAGTTACATATATGCATATAGCATCAATAACTTACAAATAGGGAAAGCATCATAATTATTTGATCAAATATTCTAATTATTTGAAATATATAAATATTAAAAATCTGTATTTTTAATGCATTATATGATTTTATTTAAAAAATTATTTATTTTGTTATTCTATTTTAAAATATTAGATAGGAATTTACTATCCACTAATAAATCAAAGTGTTTAATAAGTTTTTAGTCCTGAATTTTTTTAAAATTTGATTTTTAATCCTTAAACAAAAGTTTGTTTGGTCAACATTTCTAAACTTTTTTGAAATTTGATTTTATTCCTAAATAAGAATTTGACTGGTCAAGGTCCCTCAATTATTTTTTAAGGTTTTTAATCCTTAAATTTTTTTAAAAATATTTTTTAGTCCTTAAAGTCTAAAATTTTAAAACTAAAATAATCGATTCAAACCTTTGTTTAAAAACTAAAACAAATTTTTTTAAAGTTTAGGATCTGTTAACCAATCAAACCAAAGCTTAGGAACTAAAATTTAATAAAAGAAAGTTGAAAAACTTTAATCAATCAAAATTTTATTTAAAAATTAAAAATTGAATTTCAAAAAATTTAACAACTAAAAACTTAATTAATCCTAAATCAAATATTGTCACAGGTATTTTGCATTTTGGAATGTTAACTTTCCATACAAGGTGAATGGGCATCAGAATGCGAATTGCAACTCATTTTCACTTGTCAAAAACAGCAAAGCCAAGACCATTATTTGAACTTGATTAGAGACGTGGGTTTTACATATTCAAGGGAGAGGCCGAGAGAATCAGTCAGGTTCATATCTTCTCCACTAACATTTTAATGACACGTGATCTTAATTATTAAAAATATTTAATTATTTTATAAAAAATATTATAAACTTGTGTTTAAAATTTATAGAAAAATGGGGTAAATTCACTTTCTCTCATTTTAAAATTTCAGTGGAGAAAATCCCTTCCTAAAAGGAGTCAATCTTGTGATTGGACTACAAAACATACCTAACTTACATAAGAGATCAACCAAAGACGATTAGACATCATTTATTTACACTCCTGTCACCATGTGCTTTAAAAGAAGATTGATTTAATGATTGAAAAGAGAAAACTTAAGAGTGAAGAGACAAGAGATCGAGAAGGAAGAATGAGAAAGAAATGATAGGTTTGAATTTCTCCCACAAACATTTCTAACAAAACTAAGAAACTAATATTTGTTCCATAACATTAATTGTGGCTGGCTATAGGATGTTAATATATTAATTACATCAGCATTTTTTTTGTCAAAGACCATGAGCTTGGTTGGTGTTCTCCTTCGAACATGATTTATTTCATACTCAAAATCAAAATTCAAACCCTTGATCACTTGGTTAAGGGACATCGATATTCAAAGCAAGGAGATTAATCTAAAAAAATTGGAATTGGTCTATTTTTAAAATTGGGAAATAAAAAATTACATTTTAAAATTGAGGGAGAAAAAAGATTTTTTTCGTATTTTGAAAAGGTTTGTTGGGAAAATCTCAAGTTTCATATCAGATAGAAATAGTGTCAAGTTAGAAGTATATAAGTGAGGAACTAACAACCCTTACCTTACAAGTCAGTTTTGTAAAATTGAGTTAGACTTAAATGCACATTTTAAAATGATATCGGAACATATCTTAGATCCATTAAACAAGTCACTCACCATATTATACATGCACCAAGCCCAAAATCCTTGGATATGAGGAGTATATTTAGAAAAACTCATCTCACCGTGATTGATTAAAGATACTGCCAACTTAGAAATATACAAGTGATAAACAATCTTTATCTTAAATATTAGATTATAAGATTAAGTTAGGTATAAAATCACATTCTAATAAAGTTAGTTAAAAATTATTTAATCCAAAAGAATTATAAAAGTAGGGTTTATGTAAAACAAAATATAATGCATTTCTAACAATATTACATAGTTTATACAATATGCATCCAATAAAAACTTTCATAAAACAAAGGCTATCTATTACTTTTAGTACGTTCTTTATGTTATGATATTTTTATTTTATTTTGGTACATTAAATTTTAAAAGTCACATTTTGATCTTTTTTTTTTACTAAAACATTAAATATGTTAATAGAAAAGTGTGATGTGTTTGTTAACGCTTATTAGGATAATAATTTAACATATTAATTGAAACAATGTCATTTTAATTGATTCCATGTTGATTCTCTATAAACAATTCCGTTTTGGTACTTAATTTAAGTTTTTTAAAAGGTTTTATTTTTGTCCATCAAGTTTGGAAAATGGTACATTTTTTGTACTAGCAATTACATATGAGCCAAGGTCTAGTGAATCTAATTGATGACATTCTATCAAAATTGTCAAAGATTTTGTCTTAGACACCTATATGATAACTTTAGGAAGCACTTCCCTATGCAAATATTGTGGAGATTTTGTCTTAGACACCTATATGATAACTTTAGGAAGCACTTCCCTATGCGAATATTGTGGAGGTTTTGGTCCTAAAAACTTCACATATGGTGTCAAAGAGTCTAGTGAATGTAATTGATGACATTCTATCAAAATTATCACAAAGATTTTGTCTTAGACACTTGCATAATAACTTTAGGAAGTACTTCCTCAAGTAAGTGTTGTGGAGGGATATCAAAGACATTATATATATAAACTTTACAACAGATAACAAGTGGTTTAGTGAGATAGTTATCAATTTTTTTAGTATCGTAGAAATGACATAGAAGAACATGGTAGAAAATGATGGCATAATAAGTTATTTTAAGAATTTCTATTTTCCTTTGTTTCGACAAACAATAGAGAAAATAATTTATGAATTTAGATGAAATCATCAAAGTGCTTCTAATTCTGACTACAACATTGTACCCGCCATCTCTTTTTCATACTTGAGATTCTTCATCCTAGTTAGCTCATCAAGTGACCTTTCTGCCTCCTTCTTCAATAAACCAATTTCACTCACCAGCTCATTTCTTTCCACTGTTCTAAATGTAGAAAGCAATATCAAGTCCGGAACTGACATCAGAACTTGACAATGTAATGTCAGAACCACTACATGTTCTATAATCAGCACTCAGTGCAGCTCCATTGGTGTTTGCTTTGGCAGACACATCCTGTGAAACATAGAAAGAGGAAGTTTAATAATTTTCACAGAAGGAAAGAAAGTAGATAACCTTTGCACTTACAAAGGACATGACTTTTGAGTTTATATATTGAGGAAATTTTCAATTATGAAACATGATTGTAAAATATAGAGATACCAATCCCTCCCTCCCCCTATCAATCTTCAAAGAAAGAATGCTCAGACAGAAAAGAAAAGTTATTTTCTATTTTGTAGACCAGGATACATAAACAAGCCAAAGTGATTCCAAGGCTCCTAGCCCCAATGAGTGAAACCTTACTTCAGAAGAATCAATTTTAGAGTTTGCGTCTATGTCTCCATTGCTTAAGTAGGTCCTGAAACTTCTATCATTGGGTTTTAGTTTGGCATCTTCACAATCCTCTTCCTCTCTGCAAATGTTATTTGACAACAAGAAACCCCATCATCAAAAAATTGTTTATTCTTGTACTATTTTTTTGATAATTTTTGGTAGTTTTTTTATTACTTGGATGCTTGATATAGTGTTATTTGTGTGGTTGAAACTATGACATCTTAATTTTTATATAGTTTCCTCTGGAGTAGATTTTGCAGTTTTATTTTGGATTGTTCGGTTATCACAGGCCTTGATATCTATTGATCCTGCACGTGCAAGGGATGATCCTGTCATAGTGAAAAATGTCCCTTACTATAAGGCTAAGAAGGCTCTAGAGATAGAGGTTATGAAGATTGATCCTCCACCAAGACCGCCAAATTGGGGTGTACGCATTCACTATCTTCATGTTACGCTTGCTAGTTATTCCTTTTTAGTTATTATGATAGTCCAGATTTGTCTATGCTTAAATAATGTGCACAATTTTCTTTCAATTTATAATGTGCTTTTGATGATTGCACTTGCTGAATTCTTTCTCTTCCACTGGCTATTATGGGCATATATAATCAGTTGTATGGACTTGATTGGCATGGTCGGTATAACTAAAAAAACTACAAACCTCTTTATGGCTTTTGCAGTGAATGGGTCAAACGTTGGTGACGAAACTGGGATAGTCTAACTTGGTTTAATTTTTTTTTAAGCTTCATGTGAACACTGTACAAGGATGACCCTTGTGAAGTGCATTCTGTGATTAGACCATGGCTCTTGTTGAGCAATGTTCTCAGTTTTAACATAAAAGGTAGACCGGCTTGTGCATTATCCACGCATCAAGCCCAAAGGGTTCTTGCATGAGGGAGCATATTAGAGATGTAGTATAAATATAAACTCATTCACATGTCTTCAGCTTATAACTTAAGTCTTGGGGATTGTCAGTTCATGACAACTTTATAGCAAAAGGAAGGTTGAATCCATTTGGTTCAAATTAATTGATGATTCATTTTGGTGCCCAATAATTTGAATTAAAAACAAACGATGAGAATTAAAATGGCAAAAGTATCTCAAAAACAACCAGGTAGTTTAAACAGCTGACATGATAATGGGTAACAGAATATAGAAACAAATATAGCTTATACCAAACATGATAAGACTTAACTAACTGCAGAAAATTGGAAGGAGCTTGACCTTCCATTGAATGCATCATCTTGGAGTGAGGAGGATCTCAAAGATCCATATAAGTTCTATGAAATGACTGTTCTTCTTAATGCCCAAAGAGAAATATCTGATAAGATCTTGGATGCACAGTGGGAAACTAAATGGCATCAGGACAAGGTTGGTGGTTTTTGTCTTTCCATCTCCTGTTTGCCACTTTGTTTGTTCATGGTGAAAGGATCAACTAATCAGAACCGACATATGTCCTAATCAGGCATTTCATGTAATGAAATTATGTTAAACAGCATTTGCAAATTGTCTCAAGATCATACCCTATGCTTTGTTAGTTCACAATGTTCTTGGTATTCTTGGTTCTTGCTTCAAAATTCAGGATGCAAAGCTATCTGTGGTTTACTGGGTTGTACTCAAACTGCAAACTACTTTCAGAATTATCACATGCCTTTTAATATATATTCTATTTGTCAAATATTATATTATTCTTCCTTGCACGCTTTGAAATGTCATTGTCCATCAATCTTTTGTGCAAGTGACTGATGCTTGATTTCACCTACAGTTGAATGAGATGTTGGAGGCAAAGGTGAAGCCATACATTCAAGATATAGACAATGCAGTTCTTCCTGAGCCTATTTTATTAAAGCCACAAAATCAGGAAAAGGTCTCTCTTTCTCTGTGTTTTGCCTGGGTTTAGACATTCACTGATTATGCATGTTGACTAGGATATGGACTCACCTTTCTATTGACATTATCTAGTACCTAATTTTATTTGCTAGTCAAAGTATCATGTATTTATGCAAATGAACTGCATATACCTGCGTAATGAACTGCTTGCAAATGAAGTGTGAGGGGTGAAAATAGTTTTATGAATTTCTGTTACCATTCAGTGAAATCTCTCAAAGTATCATGTAGTTATGCTTAAGTATTTTTTTAAATGTATTTTGATTTTTAAACATTTTATGTAACTAATTTGTTCTTGCTAGTGTTGAGAAGAATATAAAATTGTTTGTTCTAGCATTTTACAACTAAGTGATCTTTATTTTATTTTTATCTGATAAACACTCGGTGATCCTTATATCAACTCTTAATCAATGTCCTTGTTTGTTCAAGGATTTATTGCATCTGTCCTTAATTATGGACTCATTACATGGTGAGGGAGGTTTCAGCACTTCTTTATGAAAGTTGTGCTGTCAAAGGTTGTAATTTGTGGACAACTTACAACTGAAGTTAACAATGTTAGATATTCCATAATAATTTTAAATTCTTGCAAAATTGTATACTATCATTAATTATGTAAATTCTTTTATTATGTGATTAAACAATTTTACAATTCTTCAAAATGATGTAAATTCTTTCATTAATTATATAAATTCTTTTGCTTCAAATCAATGTATAGAATAATTAAAACACCACCTAAAAAACTAGAGCCGCACCAAAAAAATTAAAAAAAAAAAACTATTCTAAGACGGTTGTTTGAAAACCGTCTTAGTATGTCTCACTTTCTAAGACAGTTTTATGAATAACCGCCTTAGAAAGTGTTACAAACAAAGGACATACTAAGGCTGTTCCAACCTAAACCGTCTTAGTATGTCTCACTTTCTAAGACGATTTTAGAAACAACAACCTTAAAAAGTCTCACAAACAAATGACATACTAAGACGGTTGTTAGAAAACTGTCTTAGTATGTCTTACTTTCTAAGACGGTTTTAGCAAAAACCGTCTTATAAAACCTTCAAAACAAAGGACATACCAAAACTGTTATAACATAAATCGTCTTAATAAGTGAGACATACTAAGACGGTTACAGGCAAAACCGTTTTAGTATGTCTCACTTTCTAAGACGGTTTTAGCCATAACCGTCGTAGAAAGTTGGTCTATTATAACAATTAATAGTTGATAACCGGCTTGAATAAATAATACATTTTAAGATCGTTATTTCTAGAACCGTCTTAGAAACACCAGTCTTTAAAGACGGTTCCAAAACCGTCGTTGTAGAGGTTGGTACATTTTACGACACTGTGTGCTATGACGGTTCAAAACCGTCGTAAAGTGGCCTACAGAACCGAATTAAAAAGCTTTATTTGTGGTAGTGAAAATGCAAATCTTAAAGAGTCTAATGGAGGATTTAAGGATACCCACAAAGACGCTTAGCTGGCACTAATTAAAATATAATATTTACTGCATGGGTCTTTCCACTAGTCTTGAGTCTCCACAATGACGCTTTTAAGTTGGCACTAATTAAAATGTTTTACATAGAGCAATACATGCATATATATAGCTGCATAATGCAAGCTTGCGACTGATTTTTGTAATGTGCATTTCATGCACCCTAATTAAGTAGAATCTTAACAAACTTAACTCTAGAACCTATTTCCAATTATTGTTTCTTTTTTTTTTTTAGGTTATTGTTTCCTACTTTAAATGAGGCTTAATATCACTTTTAGTCTATTATATTTCACAAGTGTTTCATTCTAGTACATTAAATTTAATTTTTTTTACTCTAGCTATTTAAGTTTCTAAAATGCCTCATTTTAGTTCTTTTGATGGTTTCATGTTAAGGCATGTTAGCAAATGCTTACGTGTCCGTTAAGTTGTCTCGTTGGTCTGTGCACCATGTACACTTGTTTTTCTAATGTGAAAATAAATATAATTAAATTTTTAATAAGATTGGAATGGTTGTTTTTTTTACAGTTGGGGTCTTCTTCTACAAATGGTATCTCCTTCTTCAAATGGTTTTTGGTTATTCTTTTCTTCCAATGAATTCTTCCTCTTCCTCTTCAAATTAAAGGGTCATTTCTTTAGCCTGAAATTGGAATTTAGGGTTTGTCTTGTAACTTCAAGTTGTTGCAACTAATTGGATCTTGTGCCCACATTCTTTGATTTACGATTTTGTAACGAGGGTCATTTGGATTTGGGGTGAAATTGGTTCAATTTTTTAAGGGATCCAAGGTTGTTTTCAAGTTTCAGTCATGGAATCACACAATCTTCTATGAAAATGTTGCGAGTTTGTGTTGTAGCTTCAAGTTACGGTAGATAATTTATACACCACTAAAAAATAAGTTTTTAACATCAGTTATTAAGGACTTTTAACATCAGTTATTAATCAATATTGTCAGTAAACAACAACATCAGTTTTTGGAAAAAAAATGATGTTGTTTTAGCAAAAACCAACCTCGGTTTTTGTTGTTTTCTTCTCACCAACATCGGTTTTTAAAACCGGTGTCGTCAGTAAATTACAACATCAGTTTTCCTAAAAATCGATGTTGTTTTTTGCTAAAACATCTATTTTTCCAAAAATCGATGTTATTTACAGGCAACATCAATTTTTGTTGTTTTTTTTAATATCCTATTTGTTTTTTTAATTACCAATCTGTAATTAATTCATATCACAACTTATCATTCATAGTTATAAAAAAAACACATAAAATTAGTCATGCACTAAAAGTTATAAACAAAGTATATCAATATATCATGTATCAAGAATAGTTATAAACATTTATAAAACAAAATATACCATAAATGTGTTCAACATGTTCCAATATTTCTCACAAAATAACTTATAAACAAAAATTTACAAATTGATAATAGTAGAGTAGTAATGTACTTTAATTACAAACAAAGTCAAAATGAAACAAAGTTAGAAGTTGCATCTACCATAAATGTGTTTAACATGTTCAAATATTTCTTACAAAATAACTTATATACAAAAATTTACAAATTGATAATAGTAGAGTAGTAATGAACTTTAATTACAAACAAAACCAAAATAAAACAAAGTTAGAAATTAAATTTGAAAACTCAAATATAATTTGAATTATAGTAAGCAAATTTTGTGATTGTGTAAAATTCCTCCATCCATTTCCAATTTTTGCAGTATTCCTATGATGATTATAAACTATCCTACACTTCATAGTCCCTTCCAAGTTCAGATTCGTCAATCTTACAGCTTTCATAAATGAGTACATGGTACTCAGCACATCATGAAATTCATATTAGATATATATATGATTTTAAAATTTGACATATAAATGAGTGTTTAATTACTCTCCAAACTGTTGCAAGTCACTTTGTACTCAGTCAGTAGGACTTTAAAAGTGATTGAGTTAGGAACTTAGTGGTACAAGGAATGCCATTTAGGATAAACTTTTGGTTTAGATGTGCTTTTGAAGATGGTGAGGAAGAAAACACTATGTCCATAGTGGGTCAAGGTCACTTAATAATTTTCAGTGAGCCCATAGAACACTCTGAGTTCTATCCATCCAGCAAGTAGAGTTGGGCTTACCAGATCTTTGTTATATATGACAGTGTGCATGTTGTCACTAGAGTGTAGCAAATGCCAAGTAAGCTCTAGTTCATCCTTCAATCTTACAGTAAATGACCTACTGACTTCACCGTAAGGTTACATTTAACAAGCAATGTTATATAAGCAAATATGTTATATCAAGTCATGTTTATTTTAGAATAGTCTTGAAATTTCTAACCTAATCAATAACATGAACAGTCTTGAACATTTCGTCTGCTTTTTTGTTAATCTTAATCATTATGTTAGTCATTTCCTTCCAATTTTGTTGATGTTCATCCATCGTTTCTAAACTCCATTTACAATATAAACATGACATTAAGAAGATTTTGTCAAACCATATAAATCCACTAACTAATCCATCACTACTAGAAAATAAACTTTTAAAATTGGTTGTTTTCGACTTTCAATATCGGTTTTTAACCGATGTTGAAAACACCGATGTTAACATCGATTTTCCGAAAACTGATGTTAACATACACTATACGACATTGATTTTTAAGAGAACCGATGTTTTATAGTAAGAAATATATATATATATATATATATATATATATATATATATATATATATATAACAAAACTACAAAAACAACATCGGTTTTGGTTAAAACCGATGTTGTAAGGTGAATAACTACATTGGTTCTAAAAAAACTGATGTTGAATTATGTATTCTGAAACACTTTCTACATCAGTTTTGAAAAAACCGATGTAGAAAGTATCTTTACAACATTGGTTTTGGTCAAAACCGATATAGGAAGTGTCTTTACAACATTCGTCTTACCAAAACCGATGCTATAAGGACATTTTCTACATCGATTTTAGACCAACCGATGTTTTCTGTAAAAAAATTTAATATTTTGTTTGTTTTTACAATGAATCAACTAGAATCAATTTGTAAAAATATTTTAGTTTTAAATTAAAATATTTAAAAATATTATTTTCATTATAATATCACATTACTTATAATTTCATAATATTAATATAAAAACAAATTTATGGTATCAAATTGTAAGGAATAAATGTAAGAGGTTTTGAAATAAAGACTTATAAATTTGGAATTCCAAATCTTAGTGAAGTTGTCAAGATCCCAAATATTAATTTCAACGTCTTTCCTATAGATAAAATACTTATTCATTATTTTTCATTGGATGAGGTTTTGCTTGAAATGGTCACATGGATCGTGTGACAAATGACAATTAAAGAGCATGTGGGATTAATAAATAGTTCAGGACAAGCATACTTACTCCAATCACTGCATGGTCACCCACGACATCTATGGCTGACAGAATGCTTCTGTACCAAAATGAGTACATAACACTAAGAATTAAGCCAAAAAAAATGAGAATAACACCAACTTCTAGATGATATTTATTTATTTTATCCCAAAAATTATTATTCTCACAAACATGGCTACCAATTTGACTTTCTTAGTCATTCTAAGATCATTTAGATTTCAGCTTTGGTAATTTAGATTTAGTATAGTAATTATATACAAGTCCTAGATTCAAAGTCATGTCAAATTCTATAAATCTTTCCATATATACTTTACTTTTATTTTATAAAAATCAACAACAAAATCCTTTCTCCTACAATGCTACATGGATCAAGCAAAGTCATTGTATACTACCAAAGAGACTGAATCCTAGGTGAAGATGCAAGCACAAAGTTGCTTGAACATGTTAAGGCTTTCACCACAATCCCTTCCTTTTGTCTTTTATGGCTGCCATTTATTAGGGTAGTTAGTAAAAAGTAAATTGGTTGGCTTCAGTGGCCGGAAAAGTCATGAACCCAACCCCATAATGGTGGGAAATACCATATTCCCTTTAATTAAGAAAAAAAACTTCTGGCCCTAACCTTATATTACTTCCAAAAAAGAAATTTGCATACTTAGCTCAGTATAGTTGATGATCACATATCTAAAAAAGAATATATATATATATATATATATATATATATATATATATATATATATATATATACATATATATTATAAAAAAAATCTCAAGAAATCATAAAACTCAAACAATGACAGGTATATTAGTTACCACATGATTAATAGAAAATAGAAAGTATTAGACATGACTTGTTATAAGAAATAAGTTACATTTATAAAATTTAATAATTGTATAACAACGAGTGAATTGGATAATTGAAAAGAAGAACCCGTCCATCATAAATTAATATAACACACATATGGAAGCATACCAGGTTCGTGCCCCAAATTATCATCAACTCTCGTATTGTATTAAATTTTGAGAAAAAAATAGTTCTTTACTCTAGGTGGAGACAGTGGAGATATCCAATTTACTCAAAAAATATCTAAGTGTTTCAACTGATAAATGAAACTACAATCATGAGCTTTGTATTTCTTACGTGGGAAACTTGCACCTGCCCCACTATGCTCTAATCTCATTCACTTATATTAAGCAAAGACTTTCATTTTTAATTCAGTCATCATTTACGCTATTGGAAATGCGTGAAAATTGAAAGATAATATTAATTAACATTCATTTCACATTTTAAAATTGAGGCAAACAATATAGTAGAAGTGAAAATCAACCTTAGGGGGCAAACATGGCGTCTCCAAGCGAAACTCATGCATGATCCAACCTGTTTTGATAGCATTTGGAGCCCTGTTACTCTAGAACACCAATGTCTTCCTCATCCCTACAACCTCACATGTGGCAAGGTTAAACATTGTTGCTAATCTAGACAGATTAAAATATATGCAATACTAGAAAAAATACTTTCAACATCGGTTTTTTATAAAACCGATGTTAACAAAAAAGCGGTGACATTTTTTGTAAATAAGCTGATTTTGTTAACATCGGTTTTTTCAAAAACCGATTTCAAAAACCGATGTTAACATGATAATGTTAACATCGGTTATTTAAAAACCAATGTTAACGTTACGATAATAATATTAATTTTTAAAACACCGATGTTAACAAAAATTGATTAACATTGGTTTTTTAAAAAACCGATGTTAACATTAACACGAAAATTGATTAACATTGATTTTTTTAAATAACCGATGTTGATGTTGGAATTCTAAAAGCATCTCTTTTGCTCGGGTGTTAACCAAAGTCACACGTTGAGTAATAATGGGTCAGAGCTTGAGTTGCAGTGGCAACCATGGCCACGGCCTCTTCACCGTCATGCTGCACAACGACCTTTAAATTGTCACAACTCTCTTAGACTTTGACCCTTCTCTCTTAACAACTCTCTACGATCGTCACTCTCCTCTTCATATTGCTATAGCCAATGGCCAAATCGAGGTCCCTTCTTTTTCTTCTCTCACACGTTCTATTCACGCAAATTCACTTCTTCTTTTTACATTTCTCTTTTTCTTTCTTCTAGATTTTGTCTAGGCTCTTAGATGGATCTCGAACCCAGATGTTTTAAATCGCCACAAACAGGTTACTAACTCTACCTAAGTTTTCCCCATTTTTTTAAATGGTATATTTTGCTTACCCTTCATTCTATTGTGAATGCTTCAGACTCTGCTTATGTTGGCAGCAATGCATGAGAACATCGCCTGTGTGGAGAAGCTTCTTCAAGCCAGAACTAATGTAAATGCTTTAATTTCATTGCTCTATTGACATAATAATATAAATGAAATTTGGAAAACTTGTTTTAAATTGATTCAATTCATTTTTTCTTTCTTTTTCTTCAGATTAGCGTAAGGGTCCTCTTCTCTTCTATCTTGATTTTTGTTAGATCTTGGTCTTTTCTTTTCCCAAGTTTTCTGATTTATGCACGTACAGATGAAGGGCTCAAAGGAAAACCGCGTGCCTCCTCTTTCGCTCATACCTTTTTCGAATCTTCAACAAGGTTGGTTTGTTATTTTTTATTCTTTTCATTTGCCTCTCGACAACATCAGTCATAATATTATGCCTCATTTTCATGTCAAGAAACTACATCTTTCCAAATCAATCTACTTTCTTATATTTTACAATTCATAATATTTTAATTCATCTTCTTTTTTTTCATTTCTTTGATTTGATGATTCAGTAAGTGTACGCCACACACAGTTCAACACCACTTCCTTCAACCACAACCACAGCCTCAAGTACTCTTTCCATAAACCACATGTGAATTTTGATTTTTTTTGTTTACTCTCTTCTCTTATCTTAAAATAAACATTGATTATATGTGGTGCAATCAAAATAAATATTTAAATATCATACCTGGCAATAAAATAGAACTAAGCACTAGCCTTATATGTGGTGCAATCAAATCTGGTACACTTAATGTTAACTTAGATATGGTCTGGTGTCTTCTAGGATGACCTTTTATACTTGTATAAATGTGGCCTTTTATACATGTACAAATATATTACTCCATTAGCACATTAGTAACATGTCTCTGGTAAGAGGTTTAAGGTAACATATTACTCCATTAGTTGAATGTACTAATGAGATTCACTTTAGGCATTTCTTTGTACTCAACTAAAATAAGTTTTTTTTTTTGTAAATGATTAACTGCCTAAAAATATGGTTTTTGGCTAGAATTTCAATGTTATCTTTCTTGCTGCTTTTCTCCCTTCTATTATATAATGATGCAATTTTAAAAAGTTCAATTAAAAGATAGCACATCCAAAAACTATGTTTTTATTCTTTTGTTTAAGTCTGTTATACATATATAAAGGGTTCACTTTGGAGAAAATCATGGAAGGTTCTGGTTGGTTTATTGTAAAAACAAATAAAATATTAATTTTCTTTTTGTAAAAAACAACATCGGTTGGTCTAAAACCGATGTAGAAAGTGTGCTTTAAAGGCACTTTCTACATCTGCTCTCAAAAAAACCGATGTAGAAAACACTCTAGAATACATAATTCAACATCGGTTTTTTTTAGAACCAATGTTGTTGTGTACCTTACAACATTGGTTTTAACCAAAAATCGATGTTATTTTTGTAGTTTTTTCTTTTTTTGTATATTTCTTATTTCACAACATCGATTTTCATAAATAACTGATGTTGTGTAATGTATGTTAACATCGGTTTTTAAAAAACCGACGTTAACATTGATAATGTTAACGTCGGTGATTTCAACACTGATTAAAAACAAATGTTGAAAGTAAAAAAAAAAACTAATATTAAAAGTTTATTTTCTAGTAGTGATGATCAAAACTCAAAAGGTTTACCTTTGTAAAGTGCTTTGTTGCATATTGTTGTAGGCTAGCATTAAAGGATGATAGTATCTCGTTTGCCTAATCATAAAAAGTCATCATAATGGTTAAGTATACCAATTTTAATCGACAAATACATAGGATGTTGGGCAAATCTTTTAGCCGAACAGTTCAATAGTTGGCAGGTGTAAAGGCACTCTTAAGAAATAATTGCATTTGTGATTCAATCGGAAATCACGTGTTATGGCAAGACAAGTTTAAAGATTTACTAACAAATTTTTTTTAGAGTATATTAACTGTAAAAATATTAAATATTTAGTTACTTATTTTAATTTAAAGGAGACATTTTTATAAAAAAAATAAAACATAAAATATACTACAGTAATATTAAATTAAATGTCTAGCTACATCAACTAAAATTGGAGTTCCTAATTCACTGAAGGTAACAATATTAACTCTTTCATGATATAAATTGGTAAATCCTACACTAATTATGCAAAGTTCTCGCTAAATATAAGAAAAGCATTATCATATCTTCTATGTAATTCAGAATATAACATTAGGTTATTGATACTTTAATATTCTTTCTGCATAATAATATAAAGTGTTTAAAAGAGTGAAGAAAATGACTTACAAAGAACATAAAAAGCATTCCCTGGAGGTCGCCGAACTAGTGCTCTTCGACGGCACGTGGGAAATCGAATCCCGACAGCACAACATGGTACAAGGTGTTTAGAAGAGTGAAGAAAATGACTAATTCAACAAGTTTCATTACCAAATAGAATATGAACTTGCAGTAGTACAAAATAATATTCTAGTTCACTTTAAATCTAAATAAATTGTTTTGAAAAAATCAAAGAGGCTTTGTCCACTAACATGAAAGTTAATAGTTAGAAAAACATTGATTCCTTTTTTACAATGTGTATGAAAATATTAAACTTTAGGGTATGGACAAGTGTCGAGTTCATAAAAAAAAAACAAATTCTACTAGCAAATAATTGCTATCTCTTCCATGCCTAGCCCATGTTTCTTTTTCTAGTTAGATATAAAACAATTCCTATGCTTTCATATAACAACTTAAGTTTTTAGGAAAATTGATGTTTAACATGGTACTGGAATTTAAGATAAAGTGGTTAGAAGACAAAGCCATGCTGCCTCATTATTCAATTTTCGTAATTGAAATGAATATCAGCCCAAGGTCAAATGAACCATATGTATGGACCATGCTTTAAGCCAAAATGGCTCTTGCATAAGGTAGAATATAAAAGGAATAAAATCATTCTCGGGTATCCATATAATAACTTAAGCCTTTGGAGGAATTGATCAGTACCACACATTATTCAAGCTGAAACTACATTCCAGTGATTAAAGCATGCAGGTAACTTAACATAAGAATCCATGAATCAAAACCAATAGTTGCAATGATCTGTGGTTATGTAGCAAGAGAATTTAGCTTGTAAAAATATCTTTAGTTACGAAAATAAAAGCTATATAACTTCACAAATACAATAAAATTTCAACCGAGAGCTTTTGGATGCACAACCGGATTCCAAAGGACAAAAAGTTTCCTTGTAGATGGACTTCCATCATTCTGAAATAGCTCCAGAATAGATAAATTTGCAAGTTCCTAGGACACAATTCACTGCTTAATCTGAGTATGGAAGTATAGCGATTTTAAGAAGAATACCAAATAACCTTATAATTCTAACAAAAGGCAAAATAAAGCATGCTTGCATTAAAAGTCAGGTACATATGTGACTAACAACATGGTAAAAAAAATGTAATACCAAGTGTATGAAAAATGTGACTACTTCAAAAAATTATTTACCATAGAATGTTGTCGAGGATTTGCAGAAGTTGCAGTAGAAAAAACAAAAGAAGGAACAGATCCATATACTGCACGTAAAAGCAAATTGTGGATTCATATTTCCATTTAAAATTTAAATAGAAAACTTTATATGGAAATGTTTCCTGAAGCTCCACAAACCATGTGAACAGAGTCGTTTTAGCCTCCTCTATATAAGTGTAGTGTGACATCCAAATGCTCCCTTGTAAGTATGAGTTTCATCAATTACCACAAACCTAATTGGTTAAGATACAGTAACCTCAACACAATAAGAATCCATTAAGCAATATCCCATATAAATACCAAATCAATATGGTTGATCAAACTGCAACAGCATAATATAAAATGAAGCACATTTGACAAGAATCTATTTGATCTAAAGGAATAATTAGTTAATAAATTACAATCTAGAATTATCACGTAGCCACATCCTCTCATTGTGAGATTTTTCCCCCTCTATATTCCAATATAAAAACTATTAACTTTCTTGTTCGTGGACAAAGCCTCTTTGAGATTTTTCAAAACAATTTATTTAAATAGAATATGAACTTGCAGTATATAATTTTAGTCACATTATTAAACTAGTTTTCATCTTTTAATTATTAAAATAAGTACTACTACTATATGATAAGACGAAGAACATTGCAATAATTAGAAAATGGAGAAAATGATAAAGTGCGTGAAGGAGAACCTGTGATACTCCACGGGCATGTTGCCAATGCAATTTTTCAGATTGTGATTTTCCCAAATGCTTCAATTGGAAGCATGAAATGCTACTTGGGAGGGTTACAATGTCCACCCACGCTCTCCACGTCGAAGCCACAGTTCGGGGTGCAAAAATTGGTGGCGATGATGGCCCTTGTTGTACCGGAGATGCACCACCGCCAGTTGAAGTTAGAGTCCTCCTCATGGCACTAGAGCTCGAAGTAGGCGTTGCAGATCTGGCCACGCTCGAAGAGAGCCTCGCTAAGAGCTACGATGGCCATGCCATAACGCCATTAAGGAGGTCATCATATCCACACACACTGCCGACCGAAGAGAACCTTGTGGAAACAGTTGACTATGGTGGCCGAAGAGACGACATAGCAATTTTCGACAAAGACTCTTCGGTGACATCAGAGCTCGATCATGTATCAAGACTTGCAGAAAAGGGAGATCGAGCCTGGGTCCTTGTCGCACTCGATGAAGGAGAACAGATGCTCCAGCACCTCCCCAGCGAACGAGTAATTTATTCTCCTTCTCCTGCATGCTTACCAGGTCCTCTCCATCACGAGCTATGGTTATTGAAGTGTTTAAAAAAGAACTAACATTGATTTTTAAAATAAAACCTATGTCTCATTTGATAACATCGATTTTTTAAAAATCGATACTAACATTGTACTAACAACATCGATTTTTCAAAAAATCGATGTTAAGTAATTACTAACAACATTGGTTTTTCGAAAATTGATGTTAAGAAACTTTAGTTATTTACAGAAATATCACCGCATATAATTTAACATCGATTTTTCTTATAATCGATGTTACATTTTCGATGTTAAATGTATATTTTTTAGTAGTGCATGCACAAACTGACTATGCACCATGCTTATCTAGGAGTTTATTCCATGCAACTAATATAATAAGGAGGAACTAGAACCATGCAAAACAGAATCTGAGTTAATATGCAACCAAAGCAGAACCTAACCTAAGTAAAATTTCATTGATTTCACTATCAAAAAAGGCCTACATTATCCAAAACAACAAGAACCATGAACAACCAACACAATGTCAAAAACATTGTCGAATCCAACCAAAATAACCAGAACCATGAACAACCAATACAATGTCGAAAACACTATCAAATCCAACAAAAACATTGTAAAAAACAATCAAAATAACCAGAACCATGATTTCATTGTTGAGAAAAGCTTCGAGAGAAAAACATATCGTGAGAGTGAGAGTGACACCTACACCATCAGTGGGAGTGAAACCGTGAGCGAGAGTGAGATCGACAGTGATGATACCATGAGCGACACGACAGTGGTTTCACATTGAGCGAAGGGTGGTTTCAGCACCACGAGAGTGAGAGTGAAAGTGACACCGTGAGCGAGACACCGTTAGCGATAATGGTTTCACTGTCGCGAGAGTGAGATTGACAAATGAGGGTTCGTGAGGGAGATGAGCTAGTCGTGAGGGAGATGAGTGAACTGCCACAAGCATGAAAAAAAAAATTATAAATAGGATAATATAACGTCGATTTTTTTCAAAAACCGATGTTAACCAACTCATGTTAATATCAGTTTCTAGAAAACCGTTGTTAATAAACTCACGTTAACATCCATTTTTTGGAGAATCGATATTGATGAAATCATGTTATTTACAATTATGCCACCATGTTACATCGATTTTCTATAAAATCAATGTTATTCTAACGATGTGAAAAGTAAATTTTGTAGTAGTGATAGTTTGGCAATGTTTTGATTTACAATTTTGTGATGGTTTGATTACCAATTCCTAGCACTAAGCACTATTTAGTATTCATCATGTTTTAATAAACTTAATTAATGGATCAAATTGGAACAATTTTAAAACATTATGGACCAAATTGAAACAAAAAAGGCATTGTTCAAAACGATGTCATTTTGAAAGCCTACACCATCATATTCAGCAACTAATGAACATGTCATACAACTCTTGTTAATTTTTAAACGTTTCTCATCAAAAGGACCAAAATGAGATATTTTAAAAACTTAAAGTATCAAAGTAAAACTTTTGAAACTTAATATATCAAAGTGAAATAATCATGAAAAATAATGGAACAAAAATGACGCTAAGTTTTTTAATAAAAAACTAATAACTTTTATTTTGGACTAGCTAATAGAAATTGGGCCGCAATAAAAACCTAAAGAAGATTGAACACGGGCACGTACTTCATGCAATTTATCTAAGGTTTCCAACACTTCTCAATGCATTCCAAAAATCCATTATGCAATTCAATTTGCATTCTGGAAAGCAATAAGAAGTACAAGAAACAACAGCCTTGAACTCGGCATCTTCCAAAAATGTTTTGGATTTGTTTAGGTAAGTTTCTGTATAAACACTTTTAGGGAAAAAAATAAGATAAAAATAAAATGAGATTTTTGACAGACTAAAATTAACTCTCCATTAATTAATTATTAATTAATTTATAAATGTTATCTAATTTCATTTTCTTCTTATTTTCTTGTTCTAGTTATAGTATATAATAATATATACACATATGACATATGCAGATATTGGATACACGTATAGTGCTGCACTATTCATTCTCGGGATAAAGTAAAATGCAACATCGACAAATAAGTTATAGTGCTAAAGCCTAAAAGGGGTGCAGTACCACATTATTTAGCAGTCAAACTCAAGCCTGCCCAAAATAAACGCCATAAACAATTATCAGTCAAACTTGAAAAGAAAGTAGATGCACAAAAATCAAAATCTTAAATATAATGTCAAATCTTGCTAAACTCTCAAAAGCTTATTAACCACACTCTCGCTAAAGAAAATAACTAACTAATGTTTTTTTTTCTAAAAAATTACTAAAATACATTAAAATATGCATTAAATACTACATTTTAATAGAAACTCTCATTTTATAATCCTTGATATAAGACTTTGTAATTACAATAATTAGGATTTCCTACTACAACTTTGCCACTTGAATGCTAGACTAGAGAGTGCCATAGTAGATGAACCATGTTCACTAATCGCATTAGCAGCAGCAACACTAAAGCCTTCGATTCTTTTGCGCATTTGCAAGCTCTCATCATCCCCTTTCATCACCACCTTGATCACTCTTGCAACTTCTTCTCTTTTCACTATGCCACTTTCACAATCAACCTTAGGCCTGACAGCCACTTTGAGCAAATCACTTATGGTTGTGGCGTTCATCCTTTGCTCGGCATATAAAGGCCACGCAATCATTGGCACACCATGTACCACACCCTCCAAAACCGAACTCCAACCACAATGTGTCAAAAACCCCCCCGTGGATTCGTGTCTAAGCACTTCAACTTGTGGGGCCCAAGAAGGAACCACCAACCCTTGTCCTTTGGCTTTAACCCTCTCTAAGAAACCGCATGGCATGTACCCTAATGGGTCATCTTTTTGTCTCACAAAATAAGCGGAGCAAGAAACGTCATTTGGAACCCTCACAACCCACAAAAACTTGTGGCCACTTAGCTCCAAGCCAAAGGCTATCTCGTTGAGTTGGTCAAGTGAAAGGGTCCCACCACTTCCGAAAGAGACAAACAAGACCGCCTTTGGAGGCTGATTTTCTAGCCACGCAATACACTTTGATTCATTTTGCTTACTCCTTGACTCGCTTTGAATTATTGGTCCAACGGGGTAATAGTAAACACAAGGGCTATTTGCTTTTGCTTGTGCTTTCTCCCTTTCTTCAATATCTATCGTTTTTTCATGATCATTTTGTTTGATGGACGGTGGAGTATTAAATATAGACATTTCTTTTGACAGAGATTCGGACTGTAAACCATTATGTATATGTTGTGAAAAACTAATCTCTTCTGTTAGATCCAATTCTCGTCCATTCTCTTCCATAGCTCTTAGGGCATCTTCTTCCAAATCCGCGAAGGTGTTGATGATGACACCATCGACCAAAGAGAGTCTTTGACACACGCGAAGAAATGCCTTGTATGTTTCACTTGATCTTCCACAAAGGACAACTGGGTCAGGAAGATCTTTGACATGGAAGGGCACGCCACACCCTGGGAAACTAACCCTTTTTGTGGCGTCTATGATGAACTCGGAGGTGATACTCTTGTCAAGTTGGGGCAAAGTGAGACAAAACGAGAGTGAAGTGGCACCCGAGGCAGAGAAGAAGTAGGTCATGAGGTTGAAATCCTTGGCTATTTGGAGTGCGTCGCTTGAGAAAAGGTCACAAACAAAAGCCACAAGGTGTGTGCAAGAATTTAGGGAGGTTAAGGCTTGGTGGAGAAAAGGGAGGGAATGTTTGACCGTGAGTTTCATTTGTGTTGCAATGTGGATGTTGGGAGGGAGGTCTTGGAGGTTGACTTGGGGGAGAATGGTGAAGTTTATGTTTGATGGGAGAGAGTTTAAGATGGCTTTGGTGGAAGGTGTGGGAGGACCAAGTGTGGGAATGATGAATTTGACATGGAAGTGTTGGTGTTGATGAACTAATGTCTTGGCAAATTCAACTAGTGGGATCAAGTGGCTTAAGCCAGGGCATGGAACCATGGCTATGCATGTTTTCTTCTCCATGGTTGGTGTTGAAGCACACAACTTGGATCTGAATATTGTAGAGACAAGAAATCTAATTTGCAAGTTTTAGATTCTGTGAAGATGCTTTTATAGATACTAAAGTGTCATGTCTTACTATTTAATTTACTGCGTACAAGATTTTTTTTTTCTTTTATTAAGGGTCAATTAAAGTAGGAACTCGTGCAGAGTAATTAGTGATCACATGTTAATTTTTTTTAATGTAAACAAAGCAATATTGATTTTTTTATTTGGGTAAACACAAAAACGATATACAAAGCAAATGATATTGATTTTCTTTAAATTAGTCTCTAGTTTCTATGCTTTTTTTTTTAATCGGCTT
Organism: Glycine soja; assembly: GCF_004193775.1. Taxonomy (NCBI): domain Eukaryota; kingdom Viridiplantae; phylum Streptophyta; class Magnoliopsida; order Fabales; family Fabaceae; genus Glycine; species Glycine soja. Next base: position 34,368,167 of record NC_041004.1, read on the forward strand.
CCGTTAAATTAGTCTCTACTAGTTTCTATGCTTTTAATTTGATTAATATTTGTCTAATAAAATACGAGCACATGGATTTGTATTCAATTTCGTCCCGGTTATTTTTGTATTAATAATTACTAGCACGAGTAATGTTAGTCACATTTTTTAATATTCTCTTTCGGATATTCTTTATGTAATTAGTTAAAATTTACTAAAATTTATCAATTTTGATAAACTTTACTTCTCATTTAATATAAATAAAGAAAAATAAATATTAATTGAAAAATAAATACTATCAAATTTAATGATTTATCAATTTTGATAAATTTTACTTTTCATCTTTAATAAATTTTAATCTATTACTTAAAAAGTATTTGAAAGAGTGTTGTTAATATTCATCTTACTAATATACATCTATATGACAAGGATCATGCAAATCCTTTAAGAAAAGGATCATGCAAATCATGCCTTAACTATATAACAACAAATCAAGCAAAAAATCATTGTGTATTTTTTAATCAGTGGAAGAAAATCTTATTCAATGCTCAGCCTAAATTCATGGAATCAAATAAAATATGTTATCATTAACTAAATGTCTTCGCCGACATCCTCTCCTGCGGCGGAGTACACTGTCCTCTCCGGTGCAGCCACTGCCCCTGACGCCGGAGTATGCCGCTAGCTACAACCAAACTCAAGCTTAACAGTGTCAATTTTCATTTTACTGCAATTTCTTTCATTTTTTATTTTTTCTCTCTCAATTTGCCTGGTTTTAACGAAGAAGAGGACTTTTTGCCGAAAAAAATTCTTTAAAAGTCACGTATTATTCACATGTCACTCCCCCACTTACCAGCATTTTAATAACCAGGGGCGACTGTCTAACAGATCCTAAGAAATTAAAGAATCTTCTGTAAGGACAAAAATTGAAAAGTGTGAAGTGTAATATATATATATATATATATATATATATATATATATATATATATTATAACCTTGGCAACCTTGAGTGAGTTTACTGAATAATAATTATTAGATATTTGTTTTATTTCAAATTCAATACTATGCATCTCACTTTCTTCTTTTACTTTTTTCTTTCTTCTTTTTATTTCAGGTAAAGAGGGTACGTTCAGTGAACGTTTGTTGCTCAATTAAATTATGAAAGTAATCAAATGTGGGGACCAAAGAGTTCAAAAATGATGTTTAAGTATATGTGCATTCGAGGGTCAGAACAATACACCTCGACTTTAATCACCTTTCTAGAAAAAGTGTATGATTTTTTTCAGTTGATGAATTAAAAATCTTCAACGTATTTCAAATTTGGCAGCAATGTATGCGCATAAGGGAGGTGCATGCCGGCTACACGCACTTGCATGCACTATGCAAGTGTATGATTTATCTGTTTTTCTTTTTCTTGTCCCCTCCATATAGACTGGATAGTTAATTTTAGAATAATATTTTTTAACCCATTAGGATCAGTAATTTACTGGAGAGGAATTCAGATAGTATAAAAAAACATAATGCTAATTAATTAATGCTAGTTTACACTTTGAGATAAAGAAAGAAACAAAAAATAGATAAGTAATAATATATAATAAGTTATATGATAAGAAGAGAAATAAATTAAAAAATATCAAATAAGTGTTTTCTTATTTTTTTATTTTTGTAAACTTTTTTTTTGGAATACTCCCTATAAGTTTCAAATATTGTTTATCCTTTGTCATTAAATCTGGTTAAATTGTTGACATCATCATGTGTTATATTAGCAAGATTATTAGTGTTTCGTCAATAAAAATTATCGCATAATTAATTATATACGAAGAAAAGAAAAAACACTTAGTCATATATACTATATACAAGGGTGTATCACACATACTAAATCATAATGACCATCAATAAAAATAATTAATTTTAAACAATTATTTTAATATTCTAAACTTATGCATGGTTATTACCTTGGTCATGTATGTTTACTTAAAGACCTAACTTGAGATAAAGAGTATTAAGAGCTAGCCAAAATGAATAAAATTCTACCTTAATATTGTTGATTAACTATAAAATCTACCTACAAAACTATAAATTAATTAATTTAATAAACACACGTACCAATTACAAAATATATTTTCTTATTAATATGCGTGAATAAATTAATAAACTATAGACATATGTAAAACAGTTTTAAGAGTACATTGTGTAACAAGTTTTAGGATACCTCACATATACATAATGATGTATGCATATTAATTACTTACATGTGTTTGATCAGGAGTGAAATAACTAGCTAATTCTTTAGGGATCCTTCCTTCCTTAATTATCATGTAGGCCTTAAAAACTGATTCTAAATTTTTGTATTTCTCTTGCCCTTGGTTTGAAGATGGAAAGGCAACACCAGATGAAGAAGAGCTCAGACTAAAAGCTCGAAGTCTTGTGTTCCTGAATGTATTAGAAGGAACAACTCCTAATCCCATGCATCGCACTCTCCAGAGTGCTCTAACCCTAACACTCTACCAATGGCATCAAGAGGAGAAACTTCAGATATGCTTTGAGTCAATCCTACTTCAATTTGTTCTTGCAAACATGTAATAAAATAAAATATAAAAGTTTTAAGATTAAGCACAATCCTTGAAAACAATGTTACTAAAGAAAAACATACCGTTATAGTCTTTGCTGCTTCATTTACAAATGATCCATCTTTCCTTTTATGAGTTTCAATATATAATTGTCCACGACTTGGTAGCTTCCCAGTTTCTAACAACTAAGATAAATAAAGAGTAAGTAAACATTGAACTTCTTTAATTAGTAAAAGTTAACATTTAGTGTCATTGCCAAGCCATTTCTTCTTCTAGGATTAGCTTTGGATCCACCAGTGTGTGGAATAACTTGCTTGCTTCGAATTTCTTTATTTCTCCTACAAAGTTCCTATATGCAAAGCAATTTCAAGTTTACAACTTGTAATAGTAATAATATAATTAGCTATAAAAACAATTCAATAATTAAAACAATCTAATTAGAACAAGATAATAATTTGTATAAAATAAGTCATTGAATAATATTATTTAAAATATAATTTATGTTAATAAAAAGAGCTTAATTTTTTTAAGGGGTTCACACTCAACACAAGAACACATCAATTTCACAACAATTTCTCATTAGGACATCGACTGATTCATCAAACATATATAATTTCACAACAATTATAAGGATAAAATGAAAATTACAAAAACACCCCAAAACCTATTCCAATTGATATCTCTAAGGATCTCTACACATGTTCTCACTAATCCCTAATTGTGAATAACTCATCCCTTACCTGGGCTCATGTGTCTTCAGCCAGCGATAGTAACATCTCTAGCGATTCCCTGAGATTCCTCCAATTTTTTTCTCTAATTGCTCTGATAGAGTTCCCAAACGTCAGAGAGACAGAGAAGGGATTGAAGCCTCTGCTTGTACTATCTTGGTGTGATTCCTTTTTCTCTCTCTGTGACTATTCTCTCGCAAATCCCAACGGTGAAGGTGTGCGTAACTGAACCACGAACGACATATCAAAATTTCATGAAAATCCAATGGTTAACAAAACCGGGATCATAGTTTTATTGAGACCGCTTTGGGTTTCTACAGGAAAGAAAAAAGGCTACGATGCGAAAGTTATTTCTCTTAGATAAGACATTATATCAAAATTTCCAACGGTGAGAATGCTCGTAATTGGGTTTTGAACATACTGTTTAAATTTCATGACGATCCAACGGTGAATGAATCCGATATCGTCATTTTTCTAAGACAGATTTGGTGGCCTGCGAGAAAAAGAGAAGGTTTTGAGAGGAGAAGGGGAAAAACGAAAATGAGGAAAAGAGGAGACACGTGACTTAATATAGCTATTTATACCTAGGGTACTCAATCTATTATTTGCTCTATATTTATTTATTTTTACTAAAATTTTTTATAAATTTATTTACGAAAAGATGGGACGTTACAAGTTGGAGAGGGAACCGTAGAGTTGAAGAGGAAAATTGGAATTTTGTGATATTTTTTAGAGGGAATTTTTTTTTGCCGAAAAAAACATGATTTATTTTATTTTAAAGAGAAAAAAATGGAAAAATAATATTTAACTAACAGAGGTTATAAACCTCCGTAAATTAAGCACAAAAAATTGTAGTTTTTAATAAATTAAGGAGGTTTCTAAAACCTCTGCAAAATAATCTTCATTATTTAACATTTTTTTTGTAGTGATTGATGTCACATCATTCTTAGTATTGAAATTAAGATTAAAAATGAAAAAAAATATAAGACTAAATTTTTGTAAAAAAACACAATGACAAAAATGAAGAAAAAATATAGACTAAAAAACGTGACAAATTTGCTGTCACGGAAAAATTAAGCCTTCAAAATATAATGAATAATTTTAATTAATAAATAATATAAAATAAAAAAATACTCTTTTTAATAATCACTCATTTTTTACTTTTTTTTTCTTACAAAATCACTTGAACATTGCATAAACACTCCAAACTCTTGCTTGCTCGTACTAAATAGATGTAACTTAGTTAATTGAATAAGATAAGTAAATTATTATATGTTTTCTTATGCTTATTTTAAATTCCTACAAATAAAAATCTCTCCCAATTATCATATACATTATTCCTTTCTCCTCCCTAACACGACACAAAAAAATACACTCTAAGCATTCTTAACATAAGTACATACATGAATAATCAATTAATCACTTTTTTTTTCTCACTCAACACTTTCACACATTCACTTTTTTCACACACCTATTTCTTTTAGGCTTAAATATATCTTTCAATATGTGATTTAGTATTTTTTTATTTTCGTCTTGTAATTTTTTTTTGTTTTATTCCTTATAAAATTATTTATTTTATGTTTCATCCTTAAAATACTTTAAGTAATATTTATTTACTGTTCGAGGATATTGATATATTTCATATAACATTTATTTACTGTCTCAGGATAAAAAATAAAATAAGTACGTTTTGTAAAGACTAAAATAAAAAAAAAATATAGGAATGAAAATGAGAATAAGTTAAATTATAGGAACAAAAAATTTATTTAAATATCTTTCTTTTATCATCATTCACAATAAATAAGAATTAGAATAGGCTAGGTGATTTGTTGCGAGCCTACAGCCTAACCCGCATAAGACTTGACTTGATGTAACTTGTTTATTAAAATTTTCATGAAATTTAGGCTTTTTAAAAGTGTTTTTAATGTTAAAAAAAAGTTTAAGCACTCAATAAGAACACACATTTAGCCTTTTTTATTCTTCATTTTCGTCAATTTTAGCGAAGAAATAAAAATATGTGAGACCTAGACCTTTTTATTTCTTAAATATATATCATTACACATTTATACTGCAACTCAAACATTTATCTTCATACTAATCATTTTATCTTGAAAAACGATACACACTACAAATTTTATTTCTTACACACACATATATATATATATATTACAAATTTAACTCAAACATTAATTTTTCGTGCATAACACGAGTTACACACAATAGTCTCAAACAAACATAAATTAAACGTTATTTGAAATACACCAAAATACCAGATAATTGTCCACCACAACCACACAGGATTCTTAATTTATTTAATGTTAATCAGAAGAAGAAAAATTCTAGCTAGGTGGAAATCTTAGCTATGGACATCACAAGGATTTGAACCTCCACAATTACAGTATCGTCTTTAATATATCCTTTTGCTGCTTCATAGAGTTCACTCAGAGCTACTAACTTTTTAAAACCCCAAATATTACCTGAGGCACGAAACCAGTGGCTATCTGCAGCACAAGAAAATATACAATTGAGCAAAAAAAATTTAAATAATTAAATTTTATATATATATATATATATATATATATATATATATATATATATATATATATATATAATTCTTGTGTGCGCAAAAGTAGAATATTTATAATTATAAACGCAGCATTGGTACCTGTTCTCTCATGATATTTATTGTTGAGCTGGTCTAAAATTCCCAACTTGAATTTTGCATACACTGTTCTCTTCGCTGGGAACCTTTCACAATCTGTGAGCTGTAAATAAACAGATAGACCTTTGCCTCTCTCGGACTCGATTCCTCTGGGATAAACCCTCAAATTCCTAAATAAATTGCAGAAAAATATAATTTGTACATAATTAAGTTTATTTGTATTTTTAATCTTCTTATTATCGTTATTTCACGAATTAGCTCTGTAATTTTTTTTTCACAAATTTGATCCATATTATTTTAATTGTATAATTTTGTATTAACTTGATATTCAACATTTAACAAAAGTGATGACATGGCGGACAATAAAACGCCACAACAGTCCAAATGCAATAGAGCATTTCATGACCAATTTTTATAAATATTGAATATTAAGTGAATAGATTAATCAAAACTGTGCAATTAAATTATCGGGGATTAAATTTGCAAAAACAAAAAAAGTGATAATGCAAAATTTACAAAATGATTATCCGGACTAAAAGTAATTAAATCTTTGGCTTAATTACACATCCAACTTTTATCATTTTACACATTTTATCATCCAATTTTTATCATTTTATAAATTTTATTATCTAATTTTTGTCTCGAATTTTATCTCTTAAATTTTTAATTCCTGCACATTTAACCACCTAATGATGTGTCACTAAAAAGAAGTTAAAAAAATAAAATGATATTGTTTTGTTATAATTTTTGTAAAATAACGTAATTTTGTTATCAATACGATAATAATAAAACAGGTGAAAATTAAAAATTTAAGTGATAAAATTTATAAAAAAAATTAAATGATAAAATTCTTAAATTAATAATAGTTGGATGACAAAATATAAAATCAAGCCTAAATCTTTTAATTATGAAAACAACCGGTGTAAAAGAATTTGCCAAATAGAAAGTGTGAAGAATATTAATTCTTAATTAATTACCAGTCTCTCTCACCCACGGTAAAGGATTTGGAGTGGTAGTAAGTCTCCTCCAATGTTGAAAATTTCCCAATTTTCCAAGTGAAGGTGCCATGAGGAGGCTCTTTGACCATGGAAAGACTTTCCCATTTGCCAGAACGACTAATCACGAAAACCTCAGCTCCAAACAAACAAGAATCTTCAACATGGTATCCATTAGATGAATCTAAGAGAGTCTCCAACGAAATTAATTGCTCAAAACCCCATTCTGTTTTCATTTCTTGAAATTTTCTTACGGTGCCATCCGCATCTGACAGAATTAAATAATAGTATTTCATCATGAAGCACTTTCAAATTAAACATGTCAAATTTGTACTGAGATTGTGAGAGTTAATAGAGGAACGTTCCTACGTTACGCAGTTTCTTACCATGTCATTATTTATTATTATTTAAAATTTCTTGAGATTCATTCAATAAAAAGTAAAAATTACTTTATCTTTTTTTTATACTATCCTAATTAGATTCTTAGGCTCCCGGTGATCAAGGTGTCTCACAAATTTTAATTTTTTGAATTAATTATAAGACTAATTCTCAATCAAAATTTAGTTATATTTAAAAATCTTTTTCCCTTTCTCTAAGGGTGTATTTTATCAGAATCCAACTTAAGTTCTTTCATAAATTCAACATGTATTATCAAATTGAATTCTACTCGTCGGGTAAAGTGAAAACTACTTTTCATGAATCTCGTTAAATTTTAATAAAAGATATATTAAAAATTTCATATACATAATATATTAGTCTATACCTTGGATGGTTAAATAATTGTTATTTTTCTGATTAAAGACGAACAGCTTGAAGTTTACGTCAACCTCCCAACCGCTAGAAAGCTTCTCGGTATCTGCTATTGCCAAGTATAAGGACACGTAACCATTGCCATTGCTTTTGATATTACCACTTGGATAGAGTATCAGCCTCCTAGAGCAAAGAAAAGAAAACCCAACAGCACTGCGCTTATCATCTATATCATGTTAATGTTAATTAATACTATAAATGTGGTAGTTTGAACTATACTTGATTTATCCATATAATGTGTATTGCAAATCGACTACTTGTGTAGCACCAATTAACTAGAAAGTATATTTGTTTCATGAAAAGCATTTTCTCTGGCACAGATTCAAATCACTAATTAGAAAGAATATTTAGAAAAAATATTCTTTCTTCTGAAAGCATACTCTTTTCGTAATTTTTCTTATTAAAGTGCATGCCTTTTTTATGTAGTATTAGAGTGTCTTTTAAAGCAAGGTCTTTTTCTTTTTCTTTATTTTATCAAGAGGTATTTAGAATTTTTTATTTGATACCCAACTAAAATTCCTGCTACCAGTCTATCCATGAGAAAATTGTTGGAACCACCAAGCACCAAGCACCAAGCATGTGTTTTACTAAACCGCCATCCTTTTTAAAATAGAAAATTTCATAAATCAAAAGTAAAACTAAACCTAATTAATGAGTCATGAGAAATGAAAATAAAAGTATTGTATTAAACCTAATGAAATATGAGAAATATATAGACCTTAATTAACTCATTTTTATAATTTTTCTATTAACTCTTTTTACTTTTTCTTCATGTTAATCTACTTTCTAATTGCTTATTTTTTTTAAAAAAAAATCTACTTTCTAATTATACGCAAGAAACTAGGCAAGATATTTTTGGTCTTTTAAAGCAGAATAAAACAGATATTCATAATCAATCACTTGTTATTTGGGAAGGAATATTTCATTGCTACTAAAAATAATGGGACAAAGGGCAAAAATTTCTCAAGTAATGAAAACAGACCATTTGTATCCCCCAGCCTGGAAAACATTAGTCTCATACTTCTCCACTCCTGTGTTCATCAATTCGGAATATGATTCAATTTTGAACAAGTAATGAGCTGGTGGCAGATCTCTCCCAGATCTAGAAATACCTGCATATATAATTGACAATCAATGTTTTTGTCATGAACTTACAAATCATAATTAAGGTATGTATGTGTATATATATATATATTAATAACATAATAATTAATAAAAGGAAACTTGGGGTGAGGAACTGATCAAGAAATTATGCATACTACCAACTTTATTGTGAGAAGTTGAAGTTGGCTTGCAGATCTCCAGATCAGACAACACCATTTTCTCAGATTAAAGTGTTAAAGTTGAGCAATTAGGAAGAGGTTGACATGCCATTATATAGAAATATTTTAGGAGACATTTGGCATTTGTTTGTTTGACATTTAATAAAAAATTATTACAAACATTAATGATCGTATAAATTAAGAATGACGAAATACTATAATTAAAGAATGACCAAAGACTTGAATTAAACTCCTAAAAAAAAGATTTGAATTAAAGAAAGACCCAAAACTATAGTTACAACTAATTCGTATAGCTGTACGCGTTCTCATTATGATGTATATATATCACCTTTCTTTATTATATATGTGTTTACACCTCTGGTTGATTTTAAGAAAACAAAAAAGAACTACTTAAGGCATTGATTAGGACACTTTAAGTATGTTGGGACTCTTGTACGTGTTAATTAGAATTTTATTTTTTCTTATATGAAAAAAATTACTGATCAAGTCAAAAATCTATTTTGTTTCAGAATTAATCTTTACGTACGTCCCCAAAACACTAAGGATAAGTTGCATTTGAACTTTTTATGATTATTTTAATAATAATAATAATAAATATATATAAGAAATTTAAGATATACCATTATAATTTTTGTATTTTGAAATGACATCTTCTATTATTTTTTTTCATTAATAAAATTCTACGACTCAACAAAATATGATTTATGTAAATAAATAAATAATCTATCTATAATAATATATAAAAGGAGTCCCCTATTTTGGTGTACAGAATTTTTATGACTATTTTACCCTTTATTAATTACATATTTTTTCAATTAATTTGTTCGGTTATTAATCCTTGACTAAAATGGTGGATTAAAGTCCCTTCAGTCTTTTTCACTCTCAAACCTTCTTCTCCCACGACACTCAAAAAAAAAAAAAAAAAAAAAATCCTCCCACATTCGAGTAAAAATATAATCACACGTCCTCCCAATTTCTATTCAACCTCTCCTATTTCTCTCCCTTTTCTCCTCAGTTATCAATTCATCCATCAAATCAAACTCAAAGCCTTACCTGAATTTTTCTGCCAAACCATTTCTCTCCCTTCTCCTCAGTTACCAATTCATCCATCAAATCAAACTCAAAGCCTTACCTGAATTCTTCTGCCAAACCACAACGCCTTACATTCTTTTCAAAATGTTGTTAATGCTATCCTTTGCATCACAACAACACTCCAAACACTAAATGGATCCTATTTGACAAAGGCATTTCCTACACCATCCTCAAAATCAATGACAACGGTTCTCAAGGTCGGTTCCAAGGTTTGCATGTTCCTGAAATAATTTTGGCTTTCGGGTTTTCACTATTTTGTTCTAAACTTCTAGAGTTATGTTTGAGTCTTTACCACAATTTGGTTTTCGTGATTACACTTATTATTAGAAAGAATATTTTTAATATCATCTCTTTAACATTGATTTTTAATAAAATTGATGTTAACAAAAATACGATAACATATTTATAAATAACATGAGTTTATTATTGTTCCGTGAATGCTAATATTGATTTTTTAAAAAAATTGATGTTATTATGTGAATGTTAACATCGTTTTATGCATAAGATGTGTTTTTTCAAAAATTATATCTTCCTCCCACATGTTCAGTTTCGCGGCTATCAATCTCCTTCCCTCTCTTACGCCCTCTCACACTGACGTGACAAAACCCCCTTTCGCCCTCTCGCACTGACGAAACCCCTTTTCATTTCTCTCGCCTCCCACACGTTCATTGTGACAAACCATTTCTTGCCTCTCGCACTCAACAAACCGTTTCGTCTTCTCGCGACTTGAAGCCCTATTTAGTTTCGTGGCTTGTTTCCAAGACGACACTTTTTTCTCGGGTTAGTACCTCTATTCCTAACTGAAAATGTACTCTCTGAGCAACGCCTTTGCTTTTTCTCTGAGCTATATACTTGGGTGGTTGCATTTACATTTTAAAGTGTTTGAGGTGACACAAAGCATGGGCTGAAAGGGTTTTAAGCTAAACTAGTTGAAGGAGCTGAAGCTCATGGTTCTTTAATCTTAATCACAAATTTTGTATCTCTATCATATCATATCCATGGTTTGACGTATTAACTGACTCATATTCCTTCATCTTCCTGGATTCTCCTCCCATTATGCTAGATAAAAACTAAAATGGGTAACTATAAAGTTTTATTTTTTTTTCCAGTCTTACTCCATACAAAAGTTGTATTGATAGAATACCGCAGCAACCGCAACAAGCACGACCCAAAAGGAATGTGCAAAGACCCACGTACCTGCTGGATTACATAGAAGAAACTGCCAAAAACCGTTAATCATGCATGTTGTCTGTGCTTAGCAGTTTGTAATAGCGTTGTTAGCAAATATTAGGCTGCCACATGTCCTTTTATATGTCCTTATATAGGAGTTTCATGTTAGACATGCATGATGTGCATGCTTAACAGTTTGTAATAGTATTACTAGGAAATATTAGGCTGCCACATGTCCTTGTATAGGAGTTTCTAAAACTACCCATAACTGGCAGTATTTGTATTTAAAAAGCACATAAAACCATGAATAAAGGCAGCAGAAAAAAACTTATTTTCGTACTCTTGTAAAACTCTTGCTTTTTATTCTTGGAGATAGTCTTGGTCTCGAATTCAAGACAACACCCTCTATCATTTTGGTCTGACCTGCCCCCTTCACCATGACCGAACACCACACCCGCTCCAAGACCACCGACCGCCTTGAGGAAGCGGTGCTCCGCGTCACACAAAACCAATCCACCTTCTCCGATACCCACCACGACTTTAAACTCCGCCTCAACGCGATCCAGGAACAACTCAATGCTCTGCAACTACAGCCTCCACCTACTTCACTACCACCTCCACCACCACCAAACCTTAACCATCCACGTCCACATATCAAACTCGAAGTACCCCGTTTTGACGGACATGACGCCACGGGATGAATCTTTAAGATATCCCAGTTTTTCGACTACCACAACACACCCGACGAAGAACACATAACCATAGCTTCGTTCTACATGGACGGTCCGGCTCTGAGTTGGTTCCAATGGATGTTCAGGAACGGTCTAATCACGTCGTGGCAATCCTTCCTTCAAGCCCTCGAATCCCGCTTTGCACCATCATTCTACGACGATCCGAAAGGTGCCTTATTCAAACTTACTCAACGGAGCTCTATAAACGAGTATCTCAATGAATTTGAGCGGCTAGCAAACCGCATTGTCGGCCTACAACCATCCTTTCTCCTTAGCTGTATTATTTCAGGTCTTACACCGGAACTGAGACGCGAGGTACAAGCCTTACAACCTCTTTCACTACCTTAGGCAATTTCTCTAGCCAAATTGCAAGAAGACAAACTTGAGGACCGCCGACGTAGCTATCGTCCTCGGCTCCTTAACAACCCCCCACAACCATCCCAACCACAGCCACCACAGACAAACCCCCCACTCCCAACCCTTCTTCAATCTCCCAACCCACCACCCAAGACCCAGATCAAACGCCTCACTCCCGAGGAATTGGCTACCAAGCGCGAACGTGGCTTATGCTATAATTGCGACGACAAATGAAGCCCTTCCCATAGATGCAAAGCTCGTTTCTTTTTGCTCATTGCTGAAGATGATGTGCCTGACCTTGACCCTCCTCCCCAACCACTCGATGATCCCACCTCACCCACAGCCCCGAACACCAGCCATGTCCAAATCATTTTCAACGCCCTCGTCGACACGTCCGCACCAGAGGCTCTGCATCTCTATGGCCACATTCACCACTCTCGACTCACAATCCTCATCGATGGCGGAAGTACTCACAATTTCGTCCAGACACGTGTGGAAAAATATCTTCAGTTACCCCTAACCGCCACCCCACCATTACAGGTCACTGTTGGCAATGGTACTACCATTCCATGTAACCAACTTTGCCAGCGCACTGCCTTACAGATTCAGGGACAAACGTTTTACGTTGACCTTCATGTCCTTCCCATTAGTGGCGCCGATATTGTTCTCGGTGTAACATCCCAATTTTCGTAAACTAGATTAAAAAAAATTGTTATTTATAAATAAATAGAGTTTTAAAAAAAATGATGAGATTTTATAAATAAATAAATAAGGAGATATAATTATTAATTAAAATAATGATTTGAGAGAAAATAAAAAGGGTATTTTATTTATTTGTTTGATAGAGAATAAAATAAAGTTTATTTTTATAAAATAATAAATAATAAATAAATAAATAGAGTAAATAATAGGTCGTAAATGCCTCTAGCTATAAATAGCAACATGCTAGGTCAGTTTTCAGACTGACTCCTCAGTCTCCTCTGCCTCACAATTTCGTTTCTTCTCTCTTCTCCCAAAACCCTCTCTTTTTCCCGCAGGCCACCTAACCTGTCTCAGAAAAACGACGATCTCGGACTCGTTCACCGTTGGATCGTCGTGAAATTTGATCACTATGTTTGCAGCCCAATTCCAAGCATTCTCACCGTTGGGAATTTTGATATCATGTTTGAGCTGATAGAAATACCTTTCGCATTGTAGCTTTTTCCTTTCCCGCAGAAACCCAAAACGGTCTCAGTAAAATTACGATCCCGGTTTTGTTAACCGTTGGATTTTCATGAAATTTGGATATGTTTTTCAAAATTCAATTTCGCACACTTTTACCGTTGGGATTTGCGAGATAATATTCGTGGAGGGAGAAAAAGGAATCGCATGAAGACAGTACAAGTGGAGGCTTCAATCTCTTCTCCGTCTTTCTTACGTTTGAGAATTCTATCGGAGCAGTCGGGGGAATAACTGAAGGGATCTCAGGGAACCACTAGAGATGTTGCTATCGCTGGCTGAAGACACGTGAGTCCGCTTAGAGGTAAGGGATGAGTTATTTACACTTAGGAATTAGTGAGAACATGTGTATGGATCCTTACAGATATCAATTGGAACGAGTTTTTGGGTATTTTTGCAATTTTTATTTTATCCTTTTAATTATTACAATGAATTATATAGTTTGATGAATCAGTTGATGTCTCAATGAGAAATTGCTATGAAATTGATGTGTTCTTGTGTTGAGTGTGAACCCCTTAGAAAAATTAAGCTCTTTTTACTAACGTAAATTATATTTTAAATAATATTATTCAATGACTTATTTTATACAAATTATTATCTTGTTCTAATTTTTCTACGACGATGATCAACATGTTATGTGTATATAATTATTGTAATACTAGAATAATAAATTAAAGGCTAATCGGACTTTTCATCTTATAGCACTGCAATCATAGGGTGTTGAAGTAGTTTTCATTATTCATTTTTGCTAGGCTGTGATGGTAAAAAATGGGACTGTTTCGAATCATTTTAGGTTCTCATCATAATTAATTTTATCAGCATTATAATCTCTATATAATTTCTCTGTCCATGTCCCTTTAAACCTTGATCACATTCTATTTAATAATAGAAAGGGTCACAATTGAAGGCATTTTGAAATTTTTACTTAATAATGACCTGTGATTAACTTTATTAGTTTTAATAGAGTCAATAAAAAAAACATGAGAATTAGCTGTCGCTAATGAATTAGTTTCAGGAGTTGGTTTTAACTTTTCAACTAATGCAAAGTCAGGTTCTTAAGCATATAATGTAGATCATATTTTTTCATCTTTTAGTGTTTTCCTTTTTGTCTGGCTGCCTAATGTTCATGATGCAGCAGCCACCGGCTGAAATTGATGTGGCTGTGAAATTGTTTGATTGGACATCATTGTTATTATAAAATGAACACCCTGCTCCACGTGTAAAGTTGAGTTTTATGGTCATACGAGCCATGCAAATAGGCTGTTCATAAGTAAAACTCATTAGGAAATGAGTTGAACACTTGTCCAAAGGGAACGTCACCCTCTCTGGAGCCAAACAGATTATGCTTAGGAAATAAGTTGAACACTTCTGCAAGGAATTACCCACAGCCTAAGTGATGAATGTTAGTTAAAAAATCCATTTTGCCTAAAAGAATTATACTTTCATAGTCACAAATAATAGTTAGGAAATGAGTTGAAATTGACTGTTAAACCACTACTAGTTAGAAGCCTAAAACTTAGGCTAATTGGAATGGATCCACTTTGCTAAAAATAGAAAGCACCTAACTGTTTATCCAAAGGTATTAAAAAGGAACAGAGTTTATCTCCTTAAGAAGATATGCCAGTTAACTAGTACATAAACTTCATTCTTAATTAGGTTTAATTAGGACTTGAAGAACAAAGTTTAAACCCATGTTATCCTATTCTAAAATGAAATTTAAACAAGAAAATAGAAAAATATTAACCAGTTAATTAGGTGAAGAAACTTTGTTCAAACATTAAGAATTAAATTGTCTCAAATCAAAATCTTTTAGGCGCAACTCTTGGAAGTTTTTATGCAAGTGAAAAACAAAAATCTTCGTATTAGTGTAGGCTCCAAGATTAGAATTAGTAGTTATATTGATTGGTCCTTGACTAAATTGGATTAGTCATTACTTGTTATTAATTTAATTAGAAATAAACTACGATTCTGTTAGTGCGTGAAATAATGAACCATTATTTGGCAATTTTAAACTCTGGTAGAGGCAATCTTTCCTACGTGTTATTAGTGACTAGAGGTGCCATTGATCATATTTATTGTATTAAATTTTATGTTTTTTGTAGTACAAAAACAGATTGTGATTTCTATTGAGTCGGGTTGTTTTAGGTTTGCGAAGTTGTCAGAGATACAGAATTTTAAATGATTTGCATTAGTTTGACTTTGAACTAGTCTTTAGATATTTTAGTGATTTGATTAATCCTTATCTTATAGGAATTAGATATTGCCTTCCCTTAATGTTTGTATTTATCTAGCGTAAAATGTACGAATGTATTTTAAAATGAATAGCGTTGACAAGCTTAAAGTAATAAATCTCTACTTTTTTGTCCCACATACCATAAATGAATATTTCAAATTATAATCTTACAATAAATCTGTATTTCAAATTCTATGCGTCGATCAATTTAGTTAGAGGCTTGGTGAATGAGGGGAATAAAATAAGAAAAGCTAACATGCACCTGGCACTCGCCACTCGATTTTGAGTACCTAGTATGTAATGGAATGAAATTTCTTTTCTTTGATTTTATTCATTGCAGATTCTTGAAACATATTAAATCTATTTTGTTCTTTTTCCTTCTTTATATTATATGGTCATTTGCGGTCAATAAACTAAAGCAGAGTAATAACTCAAGACGTGCGTTATTGTTGTTTATACACACGATACTAATATTGTAATTGTAATTTGTATGCACTTTTCATTTTCCTCTTCATATCGTTATCACAAAATTTAGTTTAATCGTTGTATTGAATATTGAATTGTTTGTTTGGACAGTTTGGGAAGAGTTTTTTTTTTTTTTTTTATAGTAGGTTCATATGTATAGGTTAAGTCTCTTTTCTTAAATTTGATAAAATTTTGGTACAATACATTTCACTTTGTTCTTTGAGTGCATACTTGATTGTGATGGAATTCATGTCACTGCTTTCATGTCATGTACTTAGAGATCAATGCAAAATGCTGCTGAAATTTTGTCAAATTTAAGAAAAGAGATTTAACCTTTATATATGAATCTACTATAAAAAAAATGTTTTCCTGAATGGGATAGGGTCACACCTTTAATGAAAAAAGTGAAGTTTTCATGCATGAAATAACTTTGTGAGTATCACAAAGTTATTAATTAGATGGATCGAAATTGGATGAGTGCAAGTCGCATGAGCCCTACGTATGAGGAAGGTGTTACATTTATTGGAATTTGCCTTCGAAAGAAGTCAACTGAATGAGAATGAAAAATATTTTTGTCATTGTATAAATTGTTTGAATGTGAGACGACAAGTACTACACGACACACGAAAACATTTTTTATGTGATGATATTAAGAAGAATTATACAACATAGATATAACATGGTGAATTGACAAACATGCAGAGGGGATCCCAAATTGAACCAGTTGATCTAGAAATAGGAGATCGATTAGATGATATGATTCGTGATCTTGGACAAGAGTCTTTTCAGCAAGCACATGCCCTTATGTATGATACATTGAAAAGTGATTCAAAGAAGCCTTTGTATCCTGGGTGCAAGAAGTCATTGACACTATTGTCAGCGGTGTTAAGTCTGGTTAATGTGAAGGTCAGACATGGGTGGAGTGACAAAAGCTTCACTTCATTACTTAAGGTAGTGTAGGAAATGCTTCCATAGGAAAACACGTTGCGAAAAGGTTACTATGAGGCGAAGAAGATTCTATGTCCGATGGGTATGGAGTATCAGAAAATTTATACATGCCCTAATGATTGCATATTGTACAGACTTGAGTATGAAGAAATGCATAAATGCCCCAGGTGTGGGGTGTCATGATATAGAGTGAAGGATGATGACGAGTGTAGCAATGATGAAAGCACAAAGAAAGGTCCCCCAACGAAGATGTTATGGTATCTTCTGATCATTTCAAGGTTTAAGCGTCTGTTTGCTAATGTAGATGCCGCAAAAGACCTTACATGTCATGCAGATGGGAAAAACTTCGATGGAATGCTTCGCCATCTAGCTGATTCCTCCCAATGGAAGAATATTAATCGTTTGTATCCGGATTTCGACAAAAAGGCAAGAAATCTTCAACATGGACTTGCCACTAATGGAATGAATCCCTATGGTAGTTTCAGCACTTAGCACAGTTCGTGGCTTGTTTTGCTAGTAATTTGCAGCTTGCCTCCTTGGTTGTGCATGAAGGGAAAATACATGATGTTGTGTATGATGATATTGGGCCTAAGACAACCAGGAAATGACATTAATGTTTATCTCAATCCCTTGATTGAAGACTTGACAAAGTTGTGGGATGAGGGGGTTGTCGTGTTTGATAGGTATCGAAATAAGACATTCAAGTTGTGTGCAATGCTATTTTGTACCATTAATGATTTTCTAGCATACGAGAATTTGAGTGGATACAATGTTAAGGGCCACCATGCATGCCCTAGCTGTGAAGAAGACATAAGCTACGTACAACTGAAACATGGAAGAAAAACAGTATACACTCAACATCGACGTTTTTTAAAACCTTATCACCTTTACCGATGATTGAAAAAAGATTTTAATGGAAGTCAAGAGCATGAAAGTGTGCTGATACCATTAACTAATCAACAAGTTCTTCAGCGGGTTGAGGACATAAATACTATATTTGGAAGACCCAAACATATGGAAGAAGAGGTTGATATTAGTTGATCTTCCATACTGGTGTTATCTAGATGTTAGACATTATATCAATGTTATGCATGTGGAGAAAAATGTGTGTGATAGTGTCATCGACACGCTTCTTAACATTCAAGGCAAGACAAAGGATGGTTCGAATAGACGTCAAGATCTAACTGAGATAGGTATACGTGACTAGTTACATCCAAGGTCTTATGGTAACAAAATATACTTGCCTCCAGGATGTCATACTTTGTCAAGAAAGGAGAAGACAATTTTTGTCAATGTCAGTGTTGTGTCAAAGTGTCACAGGGATACTCTTCAAATATTAAGAGTCTTGTATAGTTGAAAGATCTAAAATTAGTTGGCTTAAAATCTCACGATTGCCACGTCTTGATGCAACAACTGCTAGTCATGGCGATTCAAGACATTTTTCCTAATAAAGTGAGGCATGCCATAACTCGCCTATGCTTTTTCTTCAATGTCATATGTAGCAAAGTTATTGACCCTTTAAAGTTAGATGACTTGGAAAATGAGGTTGCTATTATCTTGTGTCAGTTGGAGATGTATTTTCCTCCTTTATTTTTTGACATCACGATTCACTTAATTATTCATCTGGTGAGGAAAATTAAATCATGTGATCCCATTTTTTTACGGTGGATGTACCCAGTTGAGCGATACATGAAGTTCTTAAAATGATATATAAAGAATCTACATTGTCTTGAAGCATCTATTTTTGAAAGGTACATTACAAAAGAAGTTATTAAATTTTGTTCAGAGTACATTGAAAAGCCAAAATCTGTTGGGCTTCCCGAGTCTCGACATGACAAGAGAGTGAGAAATAAGGGTTTATGAGGGCTGCATGTTATAAATTTAGGTCTAAAGGAATTGCCACAAGATCATTTGTATATATTGAATAACAGTAATGAAGTTTTGTCATCCATAGTTTGTCATGAAGCCTTAGTCAAGGAAAGTAACCCAAAAATGGCCAAGAATAGTGTGTTGAAAGAGCATAACAAGACTTTCCTAAATTGGTTTAAAGATACAATCTTTGGTGATGATAATGCTTCTAAAACATTAAGGAGGTTAGTAGATGGACCTAAAAGAAATGTTAAAAGTTGGCTTGGATACGATATCAACAAGCATTTGATCTCTACCAAATCACAAGCAACAAGAGTACAATGCAAAACAATGAGGTTAGTCTTAGGGTTGAATCCCAACACTTTGCAATTGTACATGATGACAATCTTTGCCCAGCGTTTATGCCTTACTTTGGAGTCATTGAAGAAATTTAGGAGATTAATTATGTTAAATTCACTATGTGTGTTTTCAAGTGTAAGTGAGTTGATAGCAATATTGGTGTGCGAATCGATGATTTCATATTTACTTTGGTAGATCTGAAGAAGCTAGCTTATCAGAATGAGCCTTTCATCATGATAGAACAAGCTAAACAGATGTTTTATGTTCAAGATCTTTGTGATGAAAGGTGGTTAGTAGTTCTACACGGAAAAATCATTGGTCTTAATCTTGAAGATGATGATTCATCCCTTGATACTTATCTCACTTCTTTTTCCATACAAATGCCTAACATCAACAGAGAAGAAGAAGTTGATGATGTCCATGCAAATCATAATGATCATGATGAAGGAGAATTAATTAACATCATATAATGTAATCTTTTTTATAGGTTAATTACCCATTTAGTCCCTATAGTTTCCAAAATTATCTATTTTAGTCCATATAGTTAATAAGTGGATTTTTTAGTCCCTGAAATTTATATTTTAATTCCCAAAAAGTCCATACCGTTAAAATTCTTTAACTAACAGAGTTAAAAATTTTAACGGCATGAACCTTTTGGGAATTAAAATGTAAACTTCAGGGACTAAAAAATTTACTTATTAACTATAGGGACTAAAAGGGATAAGTTTGGAAACTATAGGGACTAAATGGGTAATTAAATCTCTTTTTTATATTTACTTGTTTCCATATTTACTTGTTGTTTAACAGGCACATGACTACACTACCAAGCTTTTTTCCTCCTCCTGAGTCAGCACCTTCGTCATCTACGTCGAAGAGGACTAGAAAAGCAACACGGCTCAGATCATTAGCTACCAACCCGTCGGGATGGCGAGACTAGTGGTTCATGTGGATCCTGCCATTGGGAAAGTTTATGGTCCCCACAAAAAGAAATTAAGGACGTATTTGGGGATCGTCGCTCGAGACAAGGTGAATGTTACATTTGTTAACCGAAAAGAAGTTCCTGCAGCTCAAAAGAATTTGATTTGGGAGGACATTCAGGTATTTGAATTAAATGTTGAATGTTATTGTAATTGGTTGTACTAAAAATCTTAAAATGTTGAATGTTATTGACTAACTATTAAATTTATTTTTTGTATCACAAGCTGAATTTGATATTCCAGATGCGTCCTACCAAAGGACGAAGAAGAAAATCCTTAAGACAGTAGGAGAACGAAGAAGGTAGTTTAAGTTAGATTTGACCTCCAAATAGGCTCTAGCACAAGGCAAGGAGGAGGGCGATGACATTGTCTGTGAGAAGTACGATATCAACCAAGGAAAATGGAACCAATTTTGGCAGAGTCGTAGAGACCCTTCATGGGAGGTTAGTTGACTTGCATTGTTTATGAATTTGATAGTTATGCATTATTTTCAAATGCATTTTGTTAACAAGTTCCTGTCTAATTATGACAGGATGTTAGAAGAAGGCTTAGACTATTCAGAAACTAAACACTTCCCCTCACGTGTTGTCTCGTGGGGTTATGATTTACTAGAAGAAAAGTTAATGGAGGAAAAACAAAAGAAAAAATTGGAGCAAGTAGCCTAATCTGGAAGAAAAAAAAAACAATCGTTGATCCTTCATCTCCCATTAGACAACACACGAAGTGGAAGATGACTGGCACAAAAAAAATATGATCAAATTACATTTGAGGTGGCACGCGAAATTGCAGATAGGATTGTAAGTAATTTTTTTATTTCAATGGTAAATTTTTATAATAACAACAGTAGTCCATAAACTCATGCAGTATTTTGTTGACTGCAGGATTCCTTTGCAGAGCAGTCAGCACAGGGCAACTTTGTCACCCATGGACATCAGGATGTATTGACTGCCACCATTGGGCAACCAGAGCACTCCGATCGTGTCCGTGTTGCAAGAGCCAGTGTGACAATTAGACAATACTTTGGACCAGCTTCAGCAAGCTCCCGCACGTCTATGTTGATCAACCCAGAAGAGCTACATCAATTAACAGAAAATATTATGGAGTAGCTAACACAAAAAATCAGGGATGAGTTGGAGCAATCAATCACTGAAAAAGTGACTCAACAATCGAGGTTTGTCTTTCTGTTGCCTGTGTCAGCATAAAGAGAAGTTGTGTCGATCCCTCGGGACAGGACCCAAACACAGGTGCATTAGACATGTGTGTATTGTATGTTGATGACAATCCTCCTCGCCTGGTTGCCCTTGGAAGAGTTTATGAGGGATTGACAATCGTCCACAACGTCCCTTTGGGCAATGATCAAGTGAAGGTTGGTGTTGGGGAAGTTCGAGATACTGTTGCCCGCGCCCCTGTACCTACTTAAGAGGTTCAATTAGTGGGCCAGATCCTTAAAACCTTTCATGCTTGGCTAACACTTCTTATACAACCTTTTTCAAAATATGTATTTCCTCTTGTTGTGTTTGTTATTATTAAAAAAGGATTTGTTACAAAAAAAAGTGTTGACTGTCATTGACTTATGTTTATTAACTGTGTAGGATAAACATGAACCTGAGGGACCGACGAAACCTATAGATAGGCTAAAACCTGATGACGATCCCCTATACCAGATGACATTGATGATCCCACAGCTTTTCCTTAAGCCTATGTAGGTGTCGTGGGATTCAACTATGTTTGGGGTGTATAATGATGATGTCCCCTTGTACACATAGCATGAAGATCTTTCTGAAATAACACGCGATGGTCAATGTCTCAACATCTTTGTTATGCAAATGAGGATTTTGTAAGTCACTTTATATTATAGTCCATTACATAACTGATTGCTTTAAATTGATGCATAATTTACTTTATTTAACAACAATAGGCATATGAATGATTTAAGTCTGTGATCGGGGAATGCCTTTGTGTATGGATTCCTTGAGCCATAGTCCATACAGAGATTTGGGAAATCGTAATTTAAATCTGAGGATTATATTAAGAAACGAATACAAAATTCACATAAAGATGTCTACCTAGTATCCTACTTGAATGGGTAAGTAAAAATGAACAAATCAATTTAAATAATGTATGCACTATAATAACTTAATGTTCTCCAATGTAGTGCACATTGGATACTGGTCGTTATATGTCCTAAGGACAATGTTGTCATCTGGCTTTGTTCCTTGCACAATACGCCTGACAACTACTTGAAAAAAGTTATTAATAGGTTAGTTGTATTTTGTAATACATTTACTTTATCATTAGTATTTGACATCAATATTTTGATTGTACAATATGCATGCATGTTTCTCTTAACCAATGCTTTGAAGGGATTCAACGATAATCAAGGAAGTAAATCCAAGGCTACTGCTAAATGGATTCTCATTAAAGTAAGTAATTTAAATAATGTTTGATGTATTAAAAATTACATTTATTATTGTGCACACTAATTTTTGGTTAACTTTGAATATCTTATTGAATTTAGAGTAATAAGCAAAGAGGAAACACTAAGTGCGGCTATTATGTGATGCATTGGATGTCAACAATAGTCCTGGGAGGTTTCTAGGATAATTGAGAAATGGTAATTGTTTACTTCAAAACTAATTTGGTTTATTATACTTGTTATTATACACATGGATTAAGTTATGCTTTATTATATCATGTTGTATTTTACTAATCCAAGACCATTAGAACCAGAGAGAATAAAGATAATTCACATTTAGTGGACAAGATGTTATCTCAGAGTTAAAAATGAAACACTAGGTTTTCAAGGAATTTTATAATGTTAGTTATGTTTAATTACACTCGGTTATAGATGATTTTGTGTGTTGACATTATTATATTCTTTAACTATTTCTTATAATTAATAATAATTATTCAATAAAAATATAAAAATTTATACTATGAAACTGCCTAGATTGGTTTGTTTTTTTAATTTTCAAGTTTGGGTAATATTAGAAAAATAAACATGATATTAAAAAAATGCAAAAAACATTGATTTTCCTAAAAACCAATGTTGTGCTACACCTAACAAATCGATGTTGGTTTTTGCTTATTTTACATTTTTTTGGTTTATTGCTTGTTATATGACATTGATTTTCTTAAAAGTCAATGTTGTGCAGTGTATGTTAACATTGGTTTTGCATAACTAATGTTAACATTGATACTTTTAACGTTAGTGATTTTAACATCGATTTATAACCGATGTTGAAAGTTCAAAAGAACCGATATTAAAAATATATTTTCTAGTAGTGATTATCATTCTTTTATCACTATAGATTTTATTTTCTTTTCTTTTTTAGAAAAAACCTTTCTTTTGTTTTGGCATATAAATGTTATGCAAAGTCCGACACATGATCCCATGATCAACTCTTCTCTAATTGATTATAACATCACAGACACCGAAATAGGAATGGGTGGGAACTGGATCAACATAATCAGATAGGTATTTTTAGTTTAGTTTAAACAATTTTATTTTTTTGAGAGACTAGTTTTATTGATAGTTGTTTGTTCAGTTGGATATTCACGTCATGAAGAAAACATCAGAGTTTACATCTTTGCAAAAGTAATATGGTATTACTACACCTTTTCTTCAAGTAATATTTTTTAAGTTTTTAAGAACATGCACATTGGGGATTGTTTTATTGATATATTTGTTCCTTGGTTTAAATGTTGTGTTGTTGGTTTATGTACTTTGGTTTTATTTTTTAAAGAAAAAATACTATTGTTGTGTTAATAAAAGATTGAAGTGATGCAAATGATTATATTTTTGCTTGGAATGGAAGGATTTGTGTACAATTAATCATTTATTATCCCCGATTATAGTGAACTCAATAATTATCAGTCTTCTATTCTTTTATAAAATTTCTTAATTTAAGCTTCTAGGACATTCTTTTAGTTTGCCAATTGGGTTTAATTTTCAGGTAATTGGATGAGGTACTAGAGCAACTGACAAAGGCCATGATACATGAATCAACATTCACCTACACTTTATGCCACTAGGGATACTCTTTTTCTCTCTTGCTGAGTGTATTTCTTTTCAATATTGTTTTCCTTTTTTATTGTTTGTTTTACCTTTCTGTGTCATTTCTTGAAAACCTCAAACAAAATAATTTTCTATATGAATGTATTTAGTTCTGATTTGCACAAGGCTGGTGTTTGTTGCATATTTGTTCGTTCAAAATAAATAGTTATGGAGATGGGTTTTATGCACGAAGAGCATGAGAGTACAGTCCCTATCCAAGAAACTCCAACATCTGTACAAATTTGAAGAATAGTGAAATGGCACATAGACTCTCCTTTTTTAAGGTTATCATCATTTACACATTTTCCTTCAAGTGGTTTTTTTCAATTTATTAGGAACTTACATGCTAGGGAGGACTATTTTATTGATTTGTTTGGTTACTTCTAGATTTGTTATGCAGAGGGACACACCATCCACGTATCGAAGTATTCAAAGAGAGAAATAAGTTTATCTTTACAAGGATAAACTATCCTCAAGAGATGAAAAACAAATAAAACACTAAGGGTTAACCAAGGAAACCAGGAATGAAGCAAGAATTCCTCATACATCTGCGATTAATTTTTTTTCAATCTTTAAGGACATCGTTTTTGGGGTAACCAAATTTTTTTGTATTCTATTGGTTTTGTTGTGAGGTTTAAAAGCTAACTACAATCCATTCATTCACTATTTGCAGGGGTGAAAATAAAACTACAAAAGCCTTTTATTGATCATAAATATGAAGACTTGAAAGGAAGTTTCTATATAACGCAAGGTTATGTCAAATATCCCATGATGAGATTTATTAAGGTGCCTTGCAGATTGGATATATAGACCACATTTAACAAATGAGAGAGGAAAAATCCACAAGAGCTTTAGAAGAATATATAATTGATGAGCTGCAATGATGCAACGATAAATTAAAACATTTAACCTTTAAATCAATTTATTCGTGCATATGTTTGTATATATTTAGTCTTCTTTTAATTTTGTTCCTATGACATTTATACTAATTTAATTTAATATGTTGCCTTCATTAAACTCTTAACAATGTAGCCAATATATTCGAGTCCTATAAATTGAATTTATCTTAATTATTCTAAAAGGTTGAGTTGAGTTGACAACTTCATGTTGTATCATATAAGTTTTATGCTACTTTTATGCATTCCTTTTTTTTATTACTATTTTCATGCATTCCTTGAGTATGGCTTGGTTTTCCTAATTCATGAAATTTCTATTTTTTTATACTGTAGTTTTAAGTTCATAGATATTATTTCATCACTAATAAACAATTTGACACTGAAATTCAATCTAGATAGTTTAGTTTAGTGCATATATATGTCAAGGTCATAAGGACTCTAACTCTCTACTAGCACATTACTATTTACTAACATATTGAAAGAGTGAAAGCAGCATCATGGAAGCATTTCACTTGGTTGTTTGTTCGAAATCTTCACCGTAACATTTTTTTACTTCTATGTTGCTCATGTTTTCATTGTTTTATGTTAGATGTGAAGTGTTGATAACCTTTAATTTCTTCTTTGCATTGTAATTTTTATAGTTGCATAAAATTACACTTAACATGAAAAGACTTGAACAAAAGTTTGAACTCATTATTTTTATTTATTTAATTAATGAGATTTCAAAGACTAAAAACATAATTTTTTAAAAGTTTAAGGATTGAAAATCTTAATGAAAAAAAGTTGGGGAACCTTGATCAGTCAAGCAAACTTTTAGGAACTAAAAACCATAATGGGAATAAGTTTATAAAAATTGTTATAATAAGGCTCAATTTTGTTGTAATTTAGTTCCAAACATTGTAAATAAATAAAAAGTGTTATAATTTTTTATTTTACCATATCGTGTAAGACCTAAAATTTGTATTTCCCATTAAGATTAACTAACTTTTTAGCTCCTAGACTTTTTTGAAATTTGATTTTTAGTCCTTAAACTTTTATTTTACTGGTCAAGGTCCCTCAACTTTTTTTCATTAAGGTTTTTAGTCCCTAAACTCTTAAATAAATTCTACTTTTAATCCTTGAGATCTCATTAAATAAATAAAAATAATAGATTCAAACTTTGTAATGTGAATATATATACATACATATATATATATATATATATATATATATATATATATATCAATTTTAGCAAAATAAAAACACAATAGAGAAATATATATCAAGGTCCCTCAACGTTTTAAAATTTTTAATGAACATGTCGTCATCTAACCGACAATAGGAACTTAAAACAAAATTTTTAATATATCAAGGATCTAACACAATTTTTTTATTAAGAACCTAAAATAAAATTTGATCATTAAGGGATCTAAAACATATTTTACTCTTTTTTTCCTTACTTCAAGTTTTTTTCGTATATTGAATAGATTTTTTTGACTGATGGCTCATTAATTGGATGAATAAGGCATGACAGGTTCAAGCGGTATATCAAAGGTATAAAATTATAACACTCTTTGTCTTAGACTAACATTTTTTTGGCTTTTTATTTCGTTCTGCATGGCATGTCTTATGTGAGAAACAAGGAAAGATCAAATGAAGTGTACAAGAAGCTGGAAGATGGAATTGGCTTAGCAACCAAGATAAGGTCCCTCCAGTTGAGTTTGCAAAGCTATTTTTCGTTTATTGATCATACAATGATTGTTGTTCTTGTTTCTTTTTTGAAAATCCTTCTATATTTTCTATTTATAGTGGTTTTCTATTTATATATATATATATATGATACATTTGTCCTTGCCCTTGCAATTTGTTGGGCTAACAGTTGGCCAATAATTCATATATATGGACTTTGTGGGAATTAAAATTCTTCTCTAAAAATTGATTTGTGCTTGATAATTTTTTTATCTCAAGGGTATTGGTAGAAGAGGCAATTAAGATTTCTTCCATCTACAGTTATCACTACTAAAATAAATGTTTTCTACGACAACGAATCTACGACAGTTATAGAAAAACCGTCTTAAAAAAAGACAGTGACATTTTTATAAATAAGTGTAACTTTTCAAAGACAGTTATCTCAAAAATGTCTTTGAAAATGCATTACTACATCAGTTTCGTGAAGAACCATCTTAGAAAATGCATCTGACTTATTCAAAAGGCATGCGTCTCTTTCTCACTCATGCATCATCTCTTTCTCACTCGCGCATCGTCTCTCTCACTGGGCAAAAACCCTAAGCTCCAATCCCGCGAAGGGTCAGAAGCAGAGGCTCCGCATCCAGTCCCCAACCAACCCCTTCTTCTTGGGCTCCAACTACAACCAGCTTGAACCAATCAAAACCCTACTTTCTCCTTTCTCTCTCTCTTCACTGTAAATGACCCTTCTTTGAGAAGAACGAAAACCTAATTTTGATTTGTGTCGAGGAAAGGACAAGTCTTAGAACCCTAACCACACCCCACCTGTTTCTTCCCGTGTGCGTGAAAGCAAAGCAACACGACACGATGATGTTTTACTTCAAAGCGCGCCCCGAAGCCAACAATTTCACCATCTTCATAGGCCTTGACAAGTACGAGAACAAGGAACTCATCAAATACGGTTTTCCCGAAGACATCTGGTAACCCTAATTTTCTCATCTCCAATTTTATTTTATTTATTCTTCATTTTTGCAAATTCTCTGCTCCTGACACAGATTATTCACAAGACATAGGGAACATCTTGTTTTAAGACATCAAATTTCCGTTAATTTTATGCCGGCATCAGACCTTGTCGTCGTTTGGGTCTCTGAAATCCACCATTTTCAAAAAAAAAAAATAGTGAGAACTGAGTTTCTCTCTCTCTCTCTCTTCCTTGGTATTTTTCTTCATTTCGATTGGATTTCTATAACCCTAAAATTAACCTAATTGCAATCGCAGGCAGTATCAATCACATGTTCAAGGCCTTGATGTTATTATCTCATTGTAGTTTACTGATGTTTTTTTCAGTTGAAAATGCTCATAGATATCCAAGGCCTCAATCACAAGCAGTATCTGCCTATTAAGATAGATGAAGTGTAGCAGATGAAGATACACTAAAAGAAAGATACATGTAAGCTTTTTATGTTCCCTTATGTAAGCTAAAACTGGTGAGAGTTTATTTCCTTTTCTTATATTCCTGGAGCTTGTTGCCTTGCCATAATGAAATAAGCCTTTTCCTAGCAATAGCAAATGAGCTTCTATCATTTGCTAGATGTTTAACTCTATTGAAAGTATTGTGAACATGAGTAAATTTTTTACCCTACTTAAGATATTTTTTAAGCTTCTATTGTGAATATGAATTTCTTTATTATTATTGGGAAAAAAGTTTTGCCTTCCTGCCTAATCATCTCATTTCTCAATTTGTGTATTTCTGTGTCAGAATTTTAATGTTGTTAATCCAAATATTACAAGATTCATCCAGTCATATGAAGATGATATGAATCCATCGTGGGAACAAAGGTTGGTGAAGCGTTATTATGACAAGCTTTTTAACTAGTCTCCTTTGCAAACATCTTCAATTTTTATTCTAATATTATTTTTACTATAGGAGTGATAATTTTTATTTATTTATTTAAGTAATGTAATATTGGCATTTGATTAAATTAGTTGGTAAGGGAATGTGAACAATCCACATGTATGAGATTTAGAGATGTCTATATATTAGATTTTGCATCCCATTTACCCAATTTGGTCCCTCTTCCATAAAGCATTTTTTTATCTAAATTATATACGAAGTTATTATTGGCATTGCTTCTGTTCATGCCTATATAAGAATGACATTTGTGGGGTGAAGTCAAACTAACCTACTTGCAAATTTGTCTTGTATAATCTCAATATTTTTTTTTCATTCTTTTTGGGTAAATTTGCTTTATTTTGATTATTTCTCCTAAGAGTTGAACTAAACCTATAATCTCTTTGCTGATGGCAACTAAGACTAAGTAGATATTATCATTATTATTAATTTCAAATATGACATGTACTTCGAGAACTATAATGCATTGTCCTATGGAATGTGAACTTGTTGGGGCCATTCTATAGAAAATTATGTTCATTAAAATTGATGTCATCGTAGCCTACGTAGTTATGTGTGTTTCTGCCAAATAAAATTTTAGAGGATTAGCTTGGGATGAGATAGGGAAGAACTTCAATTACCAGAGTCCATAAAATGTATTTTAGTGTATCATTTTTATGCTTTGAATTTTCAGAAACATGGCATCCACCATGGACTACTAATGTTCATTACCACTCACATTTCATGGGTTATAAATCTGGCTTTCCAGTTTCTTAGTATATGCAAAACCTTGTTCGAAAATAGGATTTAAGCTACACTGTACTGGAGTAGGTCATAAACTTATTGGTGTTAATTTTAAACTGTCAAAGTTTCATCTTAATGTAAGATTACTTTAAGTGATGTACAGAAGCTCGAGCCTTGGAAAATTGTTACATAAGACCTGAGTTGGAAACTACACAACAAAATAAACATAATTTGAAATTGTTACGTAAGACTTGACTAAGATGCTCTGTGAGTCTATGTGTATCTTAATGCTATTGCATTTAGTTTTTACTATTTAGATGTTGTTAAACTACTACATTTTTGGATTGGATCAAAATTTTGTGTCATAAACTTAAAGTAGTAGTCCTTCAATGTTGGTTAGCAGTCCTATTAGGAGTTTTACGGCAAATGAATGAGCTATTCTTTGATGATTATATTTTTGCCTGTAATTTCCCTTTACTGTTGTTGCTTCTAAAATTCTAACTGCATTTTTTATTATTTTCTTTCTATTTTTCCCCGTCTTTGTAAATTATGCCATTTGTTTATAATTTTTTACTTTAGCTATTACCTCATACATATTAGTGCTTATTTATTTCAAACCTCACACATTCTTTTATTTGATACATAGTTTTAAATATTCTTTTTTCTTTTCTTTAATTTATTAGCTATATATCATTGAGTTAACATAGTAAACCTTTAAATACCATTACATTTTCCTTTAATATGTTATGGGACAATGATTTCTTTGGTTTTTTTTTTCATTTTACAGCTCATTGTTTCATTGGCTGATTTATATATGATTGCGGTGCCATGGTTAGGTTGCACACAAACTATGATTCTAGACTTTCAAATTACACTGCATGAATCAAATAGGCGATGAACTATGCATTCATTGCTAGAGCCATATAGGCATAAGGGGAGTCATGGCTTGTTAGGACTTATTTTTATGCTATTTTATTGATTCATTATTGTTGTACCAGTTTGTTAGTCTGTTAAGTTTTATTAGTCTTTAATTAGTCAATTAGGATTTTGACTAGTCTATTATTAGCTAGTTCATTATATTTTGTTATTCTTGTTGTTATTCTTGAGTTGGTTCAAAGAACTCCTATATAAGCTGTAATTGTCTCATCGATTAATAGTAGAAAAGGGTTTTTATTCAGAAATCCCAATATGGTATCAGAGCGGGTTAAGACCCGCTTGGCTTCCGCTCTTTGATTTCTTGGCTTCTGTTCTCTGATTTCGTAAAAGCAATAGAATTGTTTCTTTTCCTCGTTCGTGATACCATCTTCACACCAAATTTAACCCATTTCTTATTCAAGATTCTTGTCATGGAGGAAGAAACACATACAAAGACCACTTCTCAGGGAGATGAATCTCAAAATATATAGAGTCCCTACTACCTCCATCCTGGAGAAAGTCCAGGAATGGTCCTTGTTTCTCCTCCTCTAAATGCCAACAATTATCACACATGGAGCAGAGGTATGATTAGAGCTTTATGGTCGAAAAACAAACTAGAATTCGTTGACGGTACACTACCAATGCCAAAAAAGGAAGATGCAAATTATAAAGCATGGCTGAGATGCAACATTATGGTAGTCTCCTGGATCACTCGATCCCTTTCCCCTCATATTGCACAAAGTACAATTTATATAGATAATTCCAAGAAGCTATGGAATGAGCTCAAAGAAAGATTTACAAAAAGGAATTATTTCAGAATTTCTGATTTGCTTCAAGAAATACACTCCGTCAAGTAGGCAGAGAGAAGTGTCACTAATTTCTTTACAGAATTAAAGATTTTGTGGGATGAGTTGGATATGCTAAGTCCTACTCCGGATTGTTCATGTACAATCAAATGTACCTATGATTTGATTAAATCAATCCAAAAGAAACAGGAAATTGAACAAGTGATATGTTTCTTGAAAGGTTTAGGAGAAGTTTATGGTACTGCGAAATCAAATATTTTGATGATGGATCCTCTCCCTTCCATCAACAAGGCTTATGCCTTGGTCTTGCAACAAGAAGGACAACTGCAAGGAAATGGAACTAGTGACTCAAAGGTTTTTTTTACCTCTTCAAATCAGCAGAATAATCAAGGGAATTGGAGGCCACAAGGGAGAAGAGGTAGCAACTTTGGTAGAGGAAGAGGTAATGGAATCTTGGGCAGAGGTGATGAAAATGCTGGAAGAGAAAGAGGACACAACTATACAAGCAAACAATGCACATATTGCAATAAATTTGGCCACACAGTTGACCAATGCTACTCAAAGCATGGTTTTCCTCTAGGTTTCAAACCAAGAAATAACTCCATAATTAACAATTTTGTGGCACCCGAGGGAGAACAAAGTCAATTTGAAATTGATAATTCTCTTCAAGGTTCACAAGGTGGAACCGTCACCTCTTCGGGAGTTCAGTTCAAACCTGAACAACTACAACAACTGCTCGCTATGTTGCAGCAGTCCTACACTAAATCAAGTCACTCAGTAAGTCAGATCAGTTCAGGGAATGTTGATGAATCTTCCTCACAACAACAAAATCGCCTTTCAGGTAAATTTCTTTCAAAGTTTGATATACGTGTCAATCTTCCAAATGGAATTACTTCACTACAAAATATTCTAGTTGTGTACAACTTTCTGAAAACCTGTGGCTGTATAATGTTTTATATATTCCTGACTTTACTTTCAACATAGTCTTTAAACTCCAACTTGTTTGTACTTTGAATTGCAAGCTCACTTTTTATCAATCTTATTGTGATATACATGACATGCCTTTATTGAAGATGATTGGGCATGCTAAATTGAATAAAGGATTGTATTACTTAAGAGCACGAGAGATTCCTGCTATTTCTTGTTGCCTCAATACTAAAATTGATTCTGTATATACAAATAGCTTAAATTCTGTGAGTGATATTTGGCACTTACGATTAGGCCATCTAACTTTCCTTATGTCAAAATAAATAAAAATAGTGTTTGTGATACATGTCATTTAGCAAAACAAAGCAAGCTTCCTTTTTCTTCTAGTGTTACTATACACAAGCCTTTTGAATTAGTTCACATGGATATTTGGGGACCCCTTGCTACCCCCTCTTTGCATGGACATAAATATTTTCTTACTATGGTAGATGATTTTACAAGGCACACTTGGTTGTTCCTCATGAAATTAAAATCTGAAACTAGAAACCTCATTGAAAACTTTATCATCTTTGTTCATAATCAATTTAATGCTATTGTTAAGACTATTAGATCAGACAATGGTGCTGAATTTGTCTATCCTGAACTCTATAACAAATATGGTATTTTACATCATACTTCATGTGTTGCCACACCACAAAAAAATTTAGTTGTGGAGAGAAAGCATCTTCATATTTTAAATGTAACTTGAAGTCTTCTTTTTGAATCACATTTGCCCAAAATATTTTGGTCCTATACTGTTACACACGTTGTTCACTTAATAAATTGATTACCTTCACATGTTCTTAAACAAAGGTCTCATTTTGAAATTTTATATGAGAAGCCACTTACACTTCTTGGTTTAAAAGTTTTTGGGTCTTTATGATGTGCATCAACTTTAGAGCAGAATAGATCCAAACTTGATCCGAGAGCTAAAAAGTGTATATTTCTTGGTTTCAAGTTTGGAACCAAAGGGTACATAGTTTTTTATTTGCATACTAGAGAAATATCAATTTCCAGGAATGTTATG
This sequence comes from Glycine soja, assembly GCF_004193775.1. NCBI lineage: Eukaryota > Viridiplantae > Streptophyta > Magnoliopsida > Fabales > Fabaceae > Glycine > Glycine soja. The sequence continues at coordinate 34,401,557 of NC_041004.1, forward strand.
TTTTATGAACATGTTTTCCCTTATTCTATAAATGCTGCCACTCATCCCACATCTGTTTCTACTTCCCCAATTGCTTCAGATTTCTTTAACTTTCTTCTTGACCCACTCCCTTCACATTCCTAACCTAGGCCTGAATCTCTTAATCCCATCAATAATTCTAATAACCTCGCACATATTCCCGTTTTATCTGCATCTCAACCTGTTTCACCCGAAGTTGTTCTTGCCACTAGAAGATTTGAAAGACTTTCATTGTCAACTCACTCAATCAACAGGTAATGGTGAATCCTCACCACCAGGTCATACTCTATATCCTTTGTCTTCAGTTCTGTCTTATCATTCTATTTCCCCTTCACACCTTAAATATACTCGTCATCTCCACCACAAATGAACCAAAGACATATAACCAAGCCATTAAGTCTAAGGAATGGATACAAGCTATGGAAAGTGAATTACATGAACTTGAGGCAAATAATACTTGGTATCTCACTGAGTTGTCGAGAGGCAAAGTCCCTATTGGTTGTAGATGGGTCTATAAGATCAAACATCATGATGATGGTTCAATTGAGAGACATAAAGCTCAATTGGTCGCCAAGGGTTACACTCAACAAGAATGAGTAGATTTTTTGGATACTTTCAGCCCTGTGGCCAAGTTAACTATAGTTCGGCTATTGCTTGCTCTTGCAGGTGTTAAAAATTGGGATTTACAGCAATTGGATGTTGATAATGCCTTCTTACATGGCGATCTTCATAAAGAGTTATATATGGAGTTACCATCGGGTCTTGTTCCAGCTGCCCCAAATCAAGTGTGTCGTTTCACCAAGTCTCTCTATGGTCTTAAGCAAGCCAGCCATTAATGGTTTGCCAAGCTGTCCAACTTCCTAGTTTCAATTGGTTTCTCTCTTTCCCCCTTTGATCACTCTTTCTTCACCAAGCAACATGGTTCCTCTTTCACAACCCTTCTTGTGTATGTTGATGATGTCATTCTCATTGGAAATTCACCTTCTGAGATAACCTCTGTCAAACAGCTTCTACATCATAAGTTTTGCATCAAAGATCTTGGCAAACTCAAGCATTTCTTGGGTCCTGAAGTATCTCGGACCAGTAAAGGCATTCATATATGCCAACAAAAATATGCACTTGATATTCTTTTTGAATCAGGAATGCTTGCTTCTAAACCATGCTCTACTCCTATGATCAAAGGGAAAAAATTGCTATATGATGATACTGCTCCTCCCTATGACCAAACTGCCTAAAAAAGACTTATTGGACGTTTATTGTATTTGACCATGACCAGACCCGATATTTTGTTTGTTGTTCCACATCTTAGCCAGTTCATGCAGTCGCCTAGGCAACCTCATTTTGATGTCGCTGCTCGTGTCCTTCGATATATTAAAGGTTGTCTTGCTCAAGGTCTTTTCTTCCCAGCAGATTTTGACTTACAATTGAAGGCTTTTAGTGACTCGGATTGGGCAACTTGCCCTACCACTCGTCGGTTTATTATTGGACACTGCATTTTTCTTGGATCATCCTTAATCTCTTGGAGATAAAAAAAAAACAGACTACAGTTTCTCGTTCCTCTTCTGAAGCTGAATATTGTGCCTTGGCCTCCACCACTTGTGAGCTTCAATGGCTAACTTCATTGCTACAAAGTCTTTATGTTCCCCATATCACTCCTACTCTTCTCTATTGTGATAGCCAGTCCGTAAGGCATATTGCTTCTAATCCTAGTTTTCATGAGCGCACCAAGCACATCGATATTGACTGCCACATTGTCCGCGAGAAGCTGTAAGTCAAATTATTCCATCTTCTGCCTGTGTCTTCTTCCCATCAAATTGTTGACTTCTTCACTAAGCCTTTGGAAACAACCACTTTTTAGAACTTGATGTCCAAGCTGGGAGTGTTATCCATCCACTCTCCAGCTTGAGGGGGGGTGTTAGGACATATTTTTATGCTATTATATTGATTCATTATTGTTGTACCAGTTTGTTAGTCTATTAAGTTTTATTAGTCTTTAATTAGTCAATTAGGATTTTGACTAGTATGTTATTAGCTAATTCATTATTTTGTTATTCTTGTTGTTATTCTTGAGTTGGTTCACAGAACTCCTATATAAGCTGTAATTGTCTCATCGATTAATAGTAGAAAAGGGTCTTTATTCAGAAATCCCAATATGGCTCCTACAAAGTTTTTCAAAATTATAAACATATACGTTTATAATAATATATTTCCAGATACTTTTGTGCCTTTGGACACTGCCACATGTGATGACACCTAGAGGCCAGAGTTGTGTATATACCATTTTTTTCTCCTCTTTCATATGTTGTTTCTATGTTTGTTTGCTCCTTTTCTAGTTCATTTTAGACAAATTAGTCTTGTAATAAGTATGTGTTTTCATTTGTAATTCTGAAACACTACTTCCCCTAATGCAATTGGCTCCCTTAAAAACTCAGCATTCTCAATTTTGTGAATAAAAAGCAAGAGTTGTCACTAAGAGTTAGTAATTCCACTTCTCTACATGTCTTAATAGAAAATCAATATCTTTTTATGTGTTTCTAAAACACATATATATGTTCTGGAACATATGATATCTAAGCAATTCTACCATGAGCATGTATAATGCTTAATTTATATATTTACGAGTACAATCAATAAGTAAGAACTCTCACTTTTAAGTTGTAATGTTCATTTATCTTTCTTTAGTTGTTGACTTGTCATTTTTAACTAATTGAATTCTTCCTCATAATGTTTTAAATTTAATGTGACTTATAGATTCTCCAAGCTGACTTCATCTATCCCTCACACTGGCTTCTTATGAATCCATGATCATGGTTATAATAGGACCTTGAAACCAAAAGGCCTCGTGTGAAGCTCTATGTTGATAAAGAGATAAGAAGGAAAAAGGGAGATGCTTTGGTTACATATGTTAAGGTAATTGTTTCCCTTATTGTCCTGCCTGTGACATATAGTTGTGGATGTAATAGGGTTTCAATTATGTTTTCATTTGCTAGGAATCTTCTGTGGCCTTAGCAATTCAAATATTGGATGGAACACCTCTTCACCCTGGTGGCAAGATTCCTATGTCTGTCAACCAAGCTAAATATGAGTAGAAAGGTAACTGTTATTGGATTCTAAATATTTCCTATGACAACTTTTGGAAAACCATGTATTAAATTAATAATTTAGTATTTATTATGCATGTTTTTGCTTGATGGAGCTTTCTTTAATATGCAGGAGACAAGTTTGTATCCAAGCATGTAGACAATAAAAAGGAAAAGAAATTGAAAAAGGTGGAAGAAAAAAATGCTTGGATGGGGTATGTTTGGTCTCCCTAAATTTTCAAGTTGATGTTTTTTGGAATATGATCCCCTATTCAATCTTTGATTTAGCCTAATTTCCCCCTTTTCATTTTTTTTGAATTAAAATGCAATATTGATTTACCTTCTGGAAATATTTTTACAAGAAATTTCTAGATGGTGTAAGTGGGTCAAGTCTTTACTTGTGTCAATAGATTCTTTGTTGTGTACTGAGAAAGGTTATCAGATTGAGATTCAAACTGTGAATTGTTATGGGCTGCTTCTTGGCTATATAAGGTTATAATTCTACTCTGTTTCTGTTTCTTTTCTCCAGGAATTCTATGGTGGGAAAAAAGACTTGGCCAAGTTTATGAGTGGTGTTGAATCATTTATATGTTTAGTGATGCCAACAAGTAGCTCTCTATAGATTAAAACAACTCCTGGTATATATGTATACATTATTAACTAACAATTTTATTATTTTATATTATATATTAATATTAACTAGAGATGCTTGCTGTGACACCCTCTACCCCACACATATATGTACTAATAATAAAAGAAATAATTTAAAAAAATTAAACTTAATTCAAGTTTTTAAAACATATTTAAATACAAGCCTTTCAAGAGGGTAGCAGGCTCACATTCACCTTTTTAACATCATCATAAAACTTTTCTAAACAAATAATAAATTCACTTCGGCTCAAACAAGGCTGTCTATAAAATCCTATACCCCAATGTCACATCCTATCAGAGCGTTGTGTCCTGACGTCCTTCAGCACATGGTTCCTTAAAGCAATTCACCTAGTCATCTGCTCCCCCGAACACAAAGTTCAAGATCATCACAGGATTCTAACACAAACAACACACGGGGAGTGAGTTATCACATTCCTAACTAATAGAGAAACAAGGCAACTAGATATACATATCATATAAACCAAATAAAACTTAGTTACACGTAATTCACGTAATTCACGTAATTCCACCACTTTGTCATTCAAAGTTCACTATTCAATCATCAATCACATTACACAAGAATCACACGCTCTGATCAAGACATAATAACACCTCAATTTCATAATAAACAATTAGCAAGCGCATGAGACAGTTATGCTAAGACTCAAGCCTATATGCAATGTGGTACCATGTCAGTGAAAAACCACCCTGGGGCACTTAGGAGTACATAACAAGACACACCACACAATGGGTTTGTCAGGTCACTCTCACTAAGTAAGATCATAGGGAGACAGTCAGGGTCACGATGTTTTGCGAGAATGCTCCAACCATATGAGATCAGCATAGGCTTAAAGGAGCACTCAAACCCGGTGACTCCCAAGGCCTACACTTCGAAGAGTCCGTCAGGGCCTCTCCCTCCTGATTCAGGTCCAACCCCTAAAATCATTTTAGCACACAGACACAGCTCGTGAATTATACAATACCCATGACCTCACACTCGTGTGTTAAACACGTACAACATATTGCGCTACAATTTAACACTGGTTCCTAAATAGGAAACCTACACTTTCTCTTTAACACTGGTTCCTAAATAGGAAACCTACACTTTCTCTTTAACACTGCGCATTTACACTTTTCTCAAAATAACACTGGTCGGGTTATTGTACAATTCATAGCTTACAACACAAGTGATTTCACATCAAGAGTTAATCACACACTTATTTACAACCAAAACTCATTCACAATTTCACATCTCATAATGTCACAATCCACCATCACATGTTTTCACGTATCTCACAATTCAACATATGTTCTACTTTACACTTTTACTCAATCTCAATAACAATATTATAATCTCAAGGCAACATATTATTCCATAATTCATCACATATTTCATTTATAAACACTGCTCATGAATTATACAATACAACGACCTCACATTCATGTTTCAACATGTTTAACACAATTGCGCTACAATTTAACACTGGTTCCTAACTAGGAACCTACACTTTTTCTTTAACATTGCGCATAAACACTGGTCAGTTATTGTATAATTCATAGCTCACAATATAATTCATGTAACATCAAGTGTTAAACACATCCACTTATTCACAACCGAATATCATGTCCATACTTTAACAACTCATAACATCACATCAACCATCTCATAACATTCCTAATGATATTCATAAGGTACAACACACACATGTTCATCAAATTTAATCATAATATTCTCAAACTCCAACACTTAATAATTTTTGGAATTATACTATAACACTCTACAGTATTATTTACATAAATTATTAATATAAATAACTACCTCTCTATATATAATCTGGCATACATCATATTGAATCACAAATATCAAAGTAAGCTTTCAATGTACAAATTCTAAATAATTATATGAACACTTTGGTCAATTTCAATTATGATATTAATTTTTTAAATTATATATAAAAGCCTAAAAAAGCAAGAAAAAGAGAAAATACAAAATCAATATCTCTCTCTAAATTTTTCCTTACTTTGTTTCATCAATTCATATTAATTAGAAAAATGCTCGATTTATAGGGTTCACGCTCAACACAATAGCATATCAATTTCACAACAATTGGTCTATCAAACATATATAATTCACTGTAATAATTATAAGGATAAAATGAAAATTGCAAAAACACTCAAAAACTCATTCCAATTGATATCTCTAAGGATCCCTACACATGTTCTCACTAATCCCCAATTGTGAATAACTCATCTCTTACCTCTGAGCAGACTCACGTGTCTTCAGTTAGCAATAGCAGCATCTCTAGCAGTTCCCTGAGATTCCTTCAATTATTCCTCCGACTGCTCCGATAGAATTCCCAAACGTCAGAGAGACGGAGAAAAGATTGAAACCTCCACTTATACTGTCTTCATGCGATTCCTTTTTCTCTCTCCACGAACATTATCTCGCAAATCCCAACGGTGGAAGTTTGCACAATTTAATTTCGAACAACATATCCAAATTTCTTGAAAATCCAACAGTTAACAAAACCGGGACCATAGTTTTACCGAGACAGTTTTGGGTTTCTGCGGGAAATTAAAAGGCTACAATGCGAATGGTTTTCCTATAAGCTAAGACATGATTTTAAAATTTCCAACGGTGAGAATGCTCGGAATTGGGTTGTGAACCTGGTGTTTAAATTTCACGACGATCCAACGATGAATGAGTCCGAGATCATCGTTTGTCTGAGACAGGTTTAGTGAGCTGCGGGAAAAAAAAAAGGGTTTTGAGAGGAGAAGGGAAAAAAACGAAAATGAGAGGCAGAGGAGGAGGCTGAGGAGTCAATCTGAAAAACCTAGCATGTTGCTTTTTTAAAGTAAATTTTCAAACAAATATAACCATTTTACTTTAAAATTAGTTTGAATCAAAATCAATTATGTGCATGCTCACTCAAACATCCAAACATAAAATTGGTTCACTTCAAAATCAATTCTAATTAAAATCAATTTTATAGAATCATATTTATTCAAAAATCAATTATTGCATTTCAAAAATTGTGCAAATTATTAAGAATGGAAAGCGGCTTGGGAACATGGTTATACATGAAGACAAACATATAATGGACAAGCATTTACTTATAGTATATATCTTTATTATTCATGATAGTGATCATTCAGTATATTCAGGATCTTATAACTTGAAAATGTGTGTGCCCCCATCACTGTCCAACTCTTGGTTCACATATATGCATAGGCCCACTGATATTCTTGTTCTCTCCATTAGTAAAGCCACATTATGTACTTTTTCCTCTAATAATTTACTTAAAAAATAATCTAAGAGGATGCATGTGATCAATCTGTTTTTATTATTTAATCTTTGCCTATATTTCTATGGAAAGTGACAGATAGATAAATTAACTTTGTTTGCAGGTGATCATTAAATTAAAACAACAGTCTCTTGTCTCTCTTCTAATTGAGGTGATTATTAAATTAACTTTTTTCACAAAAGTTGTTTGCAAGTAAATGCCAACCACTAATTATTAGTTAAGAGTTTTCATAGATGAAAATATTTTTTTTATATGGATAGATGAAAAGAAATTAAAGACAATGATTACTAATAAGTTTTATTCTCTATGATATATAGTTCCCTAAAGGATCTCAATATTCAGGGTCATTTTTTTTTTTGGTTTTCCTTAAAAAGAATTTCCAGAATCAACTGTACATTATGAATGAAACATATTAGTGTGTGAAATTTTGAATGGCAAGTTGATGGCCCCTTAGTTGTTTTCTAATAATTTGGAGGTGTAATTTTGTTGCAGGAAATTTGCCATAGAGATCTTAAGCTGGAAAACACACTTCTAGATGGAAACTCAACACCACGACTTAAAATCTGACTTTGGTTACTAATAAGTTTTACATATAAATTTTCCCTTTCCAATCATGTAGATGTGGCTTCACTCATTTGAAACACTAGCAGACACAATTGAGGATGCATTGATCACGTTAGTAGTTCTTTCTATATTTTCTTTCTTCAAGGAATTTTTAAGATTGGTTTTACATCTTGTAATATTTCAATATTTACAGTTATGCAGTTATTGGTGGAGAAATTTCATCCCATCAGTCCTCTAATGTCCTTGTAAGAACTTTTTTTCTCTTAAATTCTAAATGATTTTTTCACTAGTAAGTCCAATTCTAATAGAAGGTTTAGTAACTCATAGTTTCTCTTACAGAAGGTTGGATTGCCATTGAAATCAAATATATCACACCACCATTTGTAAGCACACTTTGAATTTGATGATGGGTTATAGAAGACTAATTTCCTTAAGTTTTGGATGTTATGTAGACTTTGTTATTGCCACTTTTAGTCCTGGTATTTTTTTACTCATAAACTTAATTAGGCAAAAAGGTTGATGTGTGTTATTATCTATTGAACTATGTTGCTCACTATTGTTAAATATTCATAGCAAATTGCCTACCCTATTATTTGAAGTCTTTTTAATGTTATCTACATTACCGTGAGTGGGTAATAAGCCTAGTTGATAGCCAAATATGTGCTCCCTTTCTTTTTCTCCATGAAGAAAATGAAAATTCACTACTGCAAAAAGATGTTTCTACATCAGTTCTACGACACATTCAAAGACGGTTATGAACCGTATTTGTAGCCAATGTCGTGAAAAGTAAAAAAATTTCTACGACTGTTCTTAAAAAACCGTCTTAGAAAAGATGCACATTCTAAAATAGTTCTCAGGAAAATAACCGTCTTAGAATTACTACATTCTAATACAGTCCGTCTTAGAATCCTAAATTTATTTTAATTTTTTTTATAAAAAAAATTATATTTTAAGACATTTATTTGACAAACCATCTTAGAAATCATCTTAGGATTTAAACATTCTAAGACGATTTTTTAGATAATCGTCTTCGAATATTTTTTTAAATAAAAAATTAAAATAATTTTAATATTCTAAGACGGTTTTCAAAATCGTCTTAGAATGTAAACATTCTAAGATGATTTTTCTGAGAACCATCTTAGAATGTCTTTTTTATAAAAAAAAAAATCCAGATAACATATTCAATTTCTCTATCTATTTGTTTCTTTTGCTTCATAAATTATTTTATAAAGCAATTTATTTTATAAACCATAATTAATTCATTATAAGACATTATAATTAAGATATAGATATAAAATAACATGAACTAATAGAAATGAATTTCAATAACAGAGAACCCATTTGGCTATGATCAGTGACTAGTACACACGTTGTATGTTTCTTGTCAAGGTTTCATTTATTAGTTAACATAACATAATTGTTGACATAAAGCATAAAATATTGAAAGAAGTATATAATAAACCATAGACTAAACAGTTAAGGAAAAATATAGGGCAAAACTATAAAGATAATAAAGATAATAAGTTCATATTATTCAAAATACTACTACTATAAAGATACTAAAGAGGAAAAAGGGTATAATAAAATGACACTAAGATTCTCACATGCGTTGCTTCCAACAATCTACACGATATAGCTTCCCATCTCTTACACCATTTTTAATCCATGCTTTTTTCTTTCCCTTCTTAATCCTCTACCAATTTCTACATACCTCTCCCAACCAAATCCAATCCTAGCTTAGATAATTGAGCAACTTTTTCTAGAACCACTCTATTAATTCTCTTTTTTCATTACACCCTCCAAACCCCCCAACCAGTCTCCCTTTTATAACTTTCTAGTCATTCACACACACACACGTAAATTTTTATAAGCAATCACAACATTGAGTAGGCAACAAAATCACCTTAGAACTAGTAAATCATAAAGTAATGCTATAAGTGTGGAACATGGCAAGTAGTAAGTTATTGTATAAGTAGGAATTGTCAATTGATATAATTAAAACTTGAAAAAGAAGCAGAGATTACAGTTGATAATGGGATGACCAAAGATATGCAAAGATAGTGTAGGGAATTGCCAACTATCCATTTGAAATATAAAACAAAATGAAAGCAGTAAGCAACACCACCACCACCATTTATAAATTGATTAACAAGGTAATGTAAATAAAAGGATTCAATTGTATTTCATGTCCAGTTCATTTCCTCTATTTACCATTCACACATTTTACAAATTACTTTTATTTTTATTTTCATCTTTTTCCGTTTCAATTCGTCTCTTTCTTTCTCTGTCTCTCCCCACAAGGCATAAACAAATTTCTATTAAGTTGGAAAAGAGGGAAAGGGGGATAGTCCACTGAAAAAAGAAAGATTTCCTAGCAATATAAACTTATTTGCTAGTAATCAAGTGATCTTCACCTGTCATCCTGAAGCTTTAGAAAATATGTCTTGTTATATAGATATGACACAATAGTAACAAACACAAAACCTGCAACAAAAGTCCAAATGGAAGATACAAAATCCATTAGAAAACACAGTATAGTACAACAAGTAGAGAGTAAAACAAATTCAGTTAAAATACAAGTGAAATGTGTTAGACTCAAAAGTCCCAAAATTAAAAGAGCATAACTATAAATTATATCTAGGGTAGCAAATTCAAGGGGCCAGGGTCCATTGCACTGAAAACCTAACACAAAACAAAAGAAGATTTTGAGACTCAATGAAAGGGGAGGGGAGCCACATCCAGGAGAAAGATAATGGGATCCAGAGCACATCCCTATCATAGAACAAAAAATGTTCTAATAGGATGAATACCTTATCATAGAACAAAAAAAAAAATGGTAACAACAACATTGTTATATAGCAGCCTCATTATTTTCCTCAACGAGTTGATCTACTGGTGTATCTTGATAGCAATCAAAATGAACTTGATTAAAGGTATGAATAGAAATCATATTTCCTATCTATTGTACCTGAGGAAGTCTTTAAAAACCACTTGAATTGCAGTATGATTAGTAGTTCAAATTTACATGTTTGTCAAATTTATTAAAAATTCATGTTTGTCAAATTTACATGGGTAATGCAGTTCAAATTTGAATTGCGGTTAATTAGTAGTTCATAATTATTATTGTTTTCAAAAAGTGCAATCCATGTTATATAGATATGGCACAACAATAACAAATTCAAAACCTGCAACAAAAGTCCAAATGGAAGATACAAAATCCATTAGAAAACACAATAGAGTAAAACCAGTATAGAGTAAAACAAATTCAGTTAAAATACAAGTGAAATGTGTTAGACTCAAAAGTCCCAAAATTAAAAGAGCATAACTATAAATTATATCTAGGGTAGCAAATTCAAGGGGCCAAGGTCCATTGCAGTGAAAACCTAACACAAAACAAAAGAAGATTTTGAAACTCAATGAAAGGGGAAAGGAGCCACATCATAGAAAAAGATAATTGGATCCAGACCACATCCCTATCATAGAACAAAAAAATGGTCTAATAGGATGCATACCCTATCATAGAACAAAAAAAATGGTAACACTAACATTGTTATATGGCAACCTCATTATTTTCCTCAGCGAGTTGATCTACTGGTGTATCATGATAGCAATCAAAATGAACTTGATTAAAGGTATGAATAGAAATCATATTTCCTATCTACTGTACCTGAGGAAGTCTTTAAAAACCATTTGAACCGTAGTATGATTAGTAGTTCAAATTTACATGTTTGTCAAATTTATTAAAAAACCATGTTTGTCAAATTTACATGGGTAATGCAGTTCAAATTTGAACTGCATGTAATCTAATTGCAGTTAATTAGTAGTTCATAATTTGAACTACATGTTTGTCAAATACACATTCAAAGAATGTTTCTACTATTTCCTTAGAATCTCTCAACTTTTTCGAAAACAATATGGTTCCAATTTCTCTGTCATTTTCTCCCTAAGAAAAATACCTTTTTCAATAAACTGCTATACTTCAATTTTATTTTATAAAAAATTATGTTAAGTAAAAGCATCAATAAAATCATTTTTAGTTTTTTTTCCTCATGCATCCTCAAAATATATAACAACCTTTAAAAAAATAACTACATCATAAGCTTCTACATGTATGTTTTCAAGGAGATTAATTGTAAAAATGTATATATGCAAAAGGGTGATTAATTGAACAATGTATTGACATTGCTCTATATTTCAAACATTAATCTAAATGAGGGACATTGTGAGTAGAGTGTAAAAAAACATGGTTTTGTAGATTAAAACAAATGCCATTGGAGCTAACGAGAAGAAACAAAGAAATTAACAGAGTCTTCCTTATTAGTTTTGCATATAAAAGGGGTTTCTGTTGGTACACAAGATTAATGTATTGGAGGAAAAGACCTTAATTTGAAGTGAACATGGTGTCCAAACCTGTGGCCAACTCAATGCTTTTTCTGAGGATTGTTGCTCTCATAGCCTCAGCTGCAATGTGGCCTTGCTATTTACTAACAAGGTCAAATTTGATGATGGAACAAAGTTAAGATTTCAAGATTTCTATTCATACTAGTAAGAAAACCAATCAAGCTAGCTAGTGTTGATAACCATAGTCATTTGTTCATGATGATTATCATATAATTGAAATTTCAATGTTGCTCTACTATGTGTATATATTTAGGATCTTGTCTAATGTACTTGTCTACTATATATATATTTAAGTTGAGACTTATGCTAGGCACAAAATGATATTTCATTTCTACTATACCTGAGGAAGTCTTTGATTTCATGGGAGATTCATGATCAGTAAATTAACCATTTGTAGAACTGCATCAAATTCAAATAGGAATACAAATAATCATTTCATACCGAGTCTAGAGCAGTGGGACTAATGTCTAAATGTGGCAGACTTAAAATAATAAAGAAGAATACAAATAATTATTAATTAACTTTGAAATCCTATCTTACTAGTAATTGCCATGCCTAGAAGTCTTCATCTTCCATCATTCTTCAAATTGGTTGTATATATTCATATCTAATCTTATACTAACTTTTAGCATTTGTCTAATAGCGTAACCAATAGAAATTAAGAGGTAAGAAATATTATCTACCTCTAATGTTGGGATCCGCCCCATAGTCTAACAAAAGCAAAACACAATTCTATTTTCCTTGAGATGCCGCTATATGCTGATTTTGTAAAAATAAAAAATCAGCACTATGAATTAGAGGGTGGCAAAAAATAGACAAAGCTTGAAAGATAATAAAGTCTTCGACAATACTAGATGTATTATATAAATGGCAGCTACCCTTGTATGAACCAACCAGTGCACCTTGCACTAGAAAATTTAACCAAGTTGAACATAGAAGTTGAATTTTTTAGTGCTCAAATAGGTGCATATTAACCTTGGACTAACCTGACCATCACGTGTATAACAAGCAACAGTGACCATTTCATGTAGATCGGTCCAATCAATAACTTGTCAATTAGGAATGCTCTATATGCGAACCTTAGCATCCAAAGATCCACTAATGAAGTATTTATCATCTATAGGATTAAACTAGATGCAAGTTACTGTGCCAGAGAGAGAAGATTGAGGCAAAAGGCTTAATTAGCAAAGAACAAAAACAGGGGAGGAAGGGAATGAAATTGTTTTCATTGCTAATAAATCTAACCCACCCTAGTGAACATTAAACAACTCTTGTACAATTAGTCCTATCTGGGATAAAGATGATATTTGAATAAAATGCATGTGTGCCACTATGTGGTTATCCGATCCTCAAAGACGGGGTGTATATTGAAGTATATTGAATAGGGATAGGATGAACTCGAAATCTAATTCAATGTTTGGTAGGGAAGAAGCAGAAGAAATATGGATAAAAAGTAAAAACAAATAAAAGTGTAAGAGTGTTCTGCCATTTTATCATAAGTATCCCATATGATTTCTACTCAGATTATAGGAGAGTAAAGACAAGAGCACTGCAACATGTAATCACTGAATTTACTCACCATAGTCACTGTGTGAAAATATTTTCAAACAAGACTTCTTGGATAGATGCCACAACCACATAGTTTTGTCCATTGAAGATGAGAGCAAGTGCGGACCAAAACGGGGGGAAATATATGAAAAGGATGATAAAAAAAATAAATGCATTTTGATTCAGAATTCTAGAACACATTGCACCGCTTTTTTTTTACAAATATTCAAATTTTAAAGATTTCAACAAACATTAATAAAAAATCTCTTAATAAAAATAAATACCCATCCCCCAATTACCAATTGAAAGAGCAAGTCATTTGAAACCCCATGAAACAAGTAGACCTTGTCAATCAGAGAATAAAAAAGATAATGTGAAATGCTCGATTTGATGGCTTTAGGAAGAGAACCCAATCAAGATATCCTCTGTCACATAACCATATATCCACCCAACCTGGTAGCAAGCCAATGATTATGAGCAAGAGAAGAAATATAAAAATGAGAAGACTACTTTTTCAAAAAGAATTTACAAAACCTTTTGTGTTGTTGCGAAAGCGGAAGCACAAGTGGCACGGTGGGTGAAAGCGGAAGCTGTGGAAACCCTAACTGACAAGAGGTTAGGGAAAATAGAAGCCCCAGCCCCAGTGACAGCAGAGGGTAGGATGCCAGCAACAAATTCAAACACCTGAATGGCACAGGCAAAGACGGTACCTGAAACAATGATGACACCTGTGATGGAACCATCCCTTGCTGGGTCTATTATTATGGTTGTTGTTCTTGCTGAGGTTAAGGTTGAACATGAGGAGGTGGCGGTGGCAGTGGCGCTGGCGGTGGAGAGTGAGAGGGAGAGTGAGATACAAGAAAGTTAAAGAGTGAAAGGAAGAGTAAAAAACAAGAGGAGAGGGAAACAATGAGAAACATGAGAGGAGAGACAAAGAGTTTTAAAATAAAAGCACTAACTTCTAAGATGGTTTTATGAAAACTGTTTTGGAATGATAATCATTGTAAGACTATTTTTACAAACATGAGAGGAGAGACAAAGAGTTTTAAAATAAAAGCACTAACTTCTAAGATGGTTTTATGAAAACTGTTTTGGAATGATAATCATTGTAAGACTATTTTTACAAAACCGATGTGGAACGGTTTATTCTAAGACGGTTTTCGTAAAACTGTCTTTGTTGAACAATCTCGTATTTACAAAATTTTCACCGCATGACATTCTAAGACGGTTCCACATAATCGTCTTAGAATGTACGTCGTAAAAATAATTTTTTTAGCAGTGATTCCATCCAACCATTAGTTTTTATGTTTGACTGCTTTTTTTTATCCATATTTCTAATAGTTAAATTTAATCATAAAATTTTTTATTTCATTTATTTATCCTTCTATATTTTGTTCTTTCTTGGTTGGATAAGACATTATTTAACATTATAATTGAGTTATGTCGTCATGTTGCAACCTGAGCAAGAATATTATTTACGGTCTGTGGAGCTTGGTAGATCTAGAAATGCCTCATCAATGTTTCCAATTGATTTTTCTTTTGGGGGAGACCACTTATAGGACTAGTTCAGTGTAAGTTCTACTATTTTTTTTTTGTTTAACTATTTTTGGATATTCTTATTTGTCCATTTTTCAATCTCTATTAACATTACTTATTAGTTTTAAACATTTTATTTATTGTGCTATTCAACAGGTTTTTATGTTGTTTAGTTATCAGGCATTCTATGTACTTTGCCCAGTTGTTCCATTTGGAAGGTATGTTAATGCTTTTTTTTTGTCTCACTTTACTGCTGAAATATCACCAATATGCCCAGTTGTTACATTTGTAATGGCCTTACTAGCTAAATATGTACTTCTAGTTGAGAAATGGATTTCTATTCATTTTAATCATAATTACATGCTTTTAACTTGAAAGTTTTATATTTTTTATAACATGCATTCCGCTAAATATGTATCCAAAAGTGAAGGTAAAATTTGGACATATCAAAACGCTAAATCTTTTATCTTAGAGGCTGTTGAAATGAGCCTTTAATATAGTTTGGATGAAGGTAAAGGCTTAGGGTCTTTATGTGATTGGTACATCTTTACATGAGTCCAGGAGAATAGATATTCAGGTGGGTACTTAAGCGTGAGTCTAAGTAATATGTTGCATTTTGCAATTTGTTTTGAATTATGAATAATGTTAACTTGGTATCGAAATGTTATTTACTTGTATATACAAAAACATATATGATTTTAGGCATAAGAGGGAGAAAGAGAGAAGAGAATGAAACACTAATTTGATATGTTGCCTACCGTTTTGAAGACCACATCAAGAGGCTAATAGCTAAAGTTAAATCCATGGATTGGGAACGAAAATATGAGAAAGTCTTATGGAGGCAGGAAACTGAAGATAAAGCTATAGTTTTGAAAAGTAGTGTTGCTGATGCAAGCATGGCAACACTAAGGAACAAGCTATATGGGTGGTAGTAGCAAGGTAGGCTTGATTTTTTTAGACCCTATATTGTAGCTTGTTGAATTCTTTTTTTATGTTGGGAATTATTTAATTTTTTACTTCCTAGTTTCTTGTTTTCTTTTCTTGTTTTGATTTGAAAGGAAATTGAATATGATATTCATAGATAAATTGAATATGAAATTGAATAAGTTATGATACTGTTGTGAATCCATTTACATATTTAAGCAAGTTTAAATATGTAAACGCACATGCATTATAAAAAGAAATGCATATCAACAAAGCTCCTAGACATTATTTTCATTATTTTAATATTTTTTTTAAAAAGACATTCTAAGATAGTTCTTTGAAAAACTGTCTTAGAATAATATCATTCTAAGATGATTCTTAGCTAAGAGCCGTCTTAGAATGATACCCTTTTAAGACATATTTTTTATGGAACCGTCATAAAAAATTGTCTTTGAATGTCTTCTACAACCGTCGTTGTATGTGCCTTTTGTAGTAGTGAAGTTTTTACTCTAATGCTAAGCAATGTGATTAATTGAAAATGAGGTCCTATTATGGGTGTTGTTGCAGCTTCGAAAAATCCTCCTCTTTTTATCCATCTATGTTACATATGGCCAACATATCAAATGATAAGCAAGGTTGCTATGGTTCAATTATATCTAGTTTCTTGGTTGGTATCAAGCAAATTATACCATATCAATAGCTTTCTTTCATTAAGATAAAGACAAAGGTTTGATACTCTATTTATTGTTGTGATATTCTTATAATTGCAAAATTAAGAATTGTCTATATGTATATTGAGTAAGTGTTTTTCTTTTGCTTAATTTATAAAAAAAAATCATTCCATTTGAGATGCAGGGAATTCCAAGGTGCTTGTTTATAACCTCGAAAGGAAAGTATTATTATGGTTCTATGTCCTTTGTGGTTTTTCTGGGAATGAATTAATGTTGATTTTTCTTCTTACCAAAAGATCTATGAAGCTTAATAGTTTGTTGCCAATGAAATTTCCACTTCTAGATCCAAGAGATCCATTTCCCTTGAAGCTAGGTTGCACCTCTATACTTATTCCTAATTGAAAAGCAATTGAAGAGCACAAATCATGAAGTACAAGTTTGGCCTTAGTTGGGGCATAGGTAGTGGCCTCTCAGTGGTAGTTGATTTCATACTTTAATCTGTGTAAGTAATAATGTGTTCATTCCTTTATGTTTATTCTTTTTTTCACCTGTAGATGATCCTTTATATTTTACTTCTAAAAAAAACTGTACAAAAGTCTTGCAGGTTCCACACAAAAGTATGAAGACATGTATTATCACCATCCAACCAAACTAAAGATGAATCACATAAATCTCATAAATTTGAGTTGACACCCGAAGGTTAAGGCCCTTAATTAAAATTCCCACTTGTTCATATTCTACATTCATATTTATAGAGAAGTAAAATAAAAAGGAATCATGTTAATTCTAAATCTCAATAATCAATGTTAAATATACAATAAGATAATATGAAATCCTAATCTTAAGAAAACAAATCTTAACGAGATAAGATCATCATCATAATAAAGGAAATAAATCCAAAGATAAGATAAAAAAATATATCCTAATCATATTAACTCTAAATCTCAATAATCAATGCTAGATATTTGATGATATCTTCAAATATCTTTTGATAAAGTCCAATCTTAAACTCCCTAAAAAAACCTATTAAAAGTGTAATTTGGCAACTAATTACAAATTATGCCGAAACATGCAAAAGTTAAAAAATCTAAGTGCAGGGCAGCCACATTGAAGCTAGATTTTGACCCCTGAAATGTCAAAATTATACAAAATTGTATAGCTTCCTCTTAGCTTTCAAACAAGGCAAGAATCAGCCAAATGGGAGCTCTGTGGAGAAAGTTATGGCCTGTACACAAAACCTGTATTAAGATGAAAAAAATTGCAAAATTAACAAAACTTGACACATGGGCCCAATAAGGTCCAAATCTCACAAAATTCATAAAAAAAAATAGACTTAAATATATTTTTGTCCTTTAAATTTGAATAATAATTTTTATTAGTCCTTAAAAAAATTATTATTAGCCCCTCAATTTTTTGAAAAACTATTTTTGGTCCCTCATTGTTCATAGCTTCACAATTTGTAGTGATTTTTAACCACAAAAATTTATTTTAAAAAAAAATTATGACAATTTGAAATTGTCAAACTATTTCATTCGTATGGTTTGGTGACTATTTCTTTACATAGTTTGATGATTTTAAAGAAGACAAATAAAAATAAGAATGCGGCATTGTTGTGATTTTTATATATTTTGATGGTTTAAGACTATCACAAATCATTTTAAACAAATTAAATTAAAAAAACATTTATGATTGTAAAAATGACTACAAATTATGACACCATTAACACAAATAATAAAAGGGACTAAAAGTAGCTTTTAAAAAATTGAGGGACTAAAAAAAAAATTATTCAAATTTAAAGGACTAAAAATATATTTAAGCTAAAAAATAACTATTAAAGTATGTAAATGGTAAATAATGCTCTATTAGACACATGCATGTCTTTGGTGGGTGGTTACTATAATTAGAATAAAGTTATATATTGGTGTTATTAATTTTAATTACAATATATAATTATATTTTTAATTGAATTTTTTTAACAATTAATGATTATATAGTTATAATTTAGTGAATATGAATATAGTGATGATTAGGAGGCTAAACAACGAGTATATTTTTTTAATAATTAATGATTATATAATTACAAATAATATTTTTTATGAAAACAATTTTGCCTCCTAAAAATGTTAACTTAATTATCCAATATATTTTTTTATTAATTTTATTTTAATTTCACTCATCACATGTTAAGCTCATTTTGCCATCAATAGGTAGTTATCTAGTATTAAAATAATTATTAAATATTATATTGATAAATTTTAAAAATTATTTAAGAAAATTTGATAAAAAAAATAAGTAAGTTATAAATGAGCTAAATAAATCAAGTTCTAGTTTAATATTCCTTAACAAGTTAAATCCAAACTTTTCAATTAAACTTATTAAATAAATAATGAAGCTTGAGCCATCGATTTTTTCAAAAGCCAACCCCAAGTTTAAAGAAGTTGACTTCACTCATTTACACCCTTAGTGATGATACCTCACATATGCCAGTTGACAAAATCTGCATTTTTTATCCCAATGATAAAAATAAAAATAATATTTACCCAAATGATACAAACCAACAATTATTTACATTTATGATACAAATCACTTTGCATAGGTGAGAACTCAATTTCCCCAATCCGATTTCCCATCTCTCTTTTATTTATTTTATTTTCATGTTAACGTTTTTCATTTTTTTTGCAATGATTGTACTACATCAGTTCCCCATGAACAGATGTCATAAGGCATTTTTTTCTTAAACGCATTTGAGAACCTCAATTTTTTTAATTTATTTATTTGAGTTTTTTTTTTGTAATTTTTTTACTTATTTATTTAAAAATGAATTGTTTTTTTGTTATTTATTTATTTGAGTTTTTTTGTTTTTGTTTATGTTTATTTGAAATTGTTTTTTATTTTTTTGGTTTTTACTTAAAATGAATTTTTTTAAAAATTATTTAGTTGATTTTTTGTTTTTGTTTATTTAAAATTGATTTTTATTTTGTTTGGTTTTTAATTTAAAAATGAACAGTTTTTTTCATTATTTAGTTGAGTTTTTTTGTTTTGTTTATTTTAAAAAAATAATTTTGTTTGGTTTTTTATTTAAAAATGAACGATTTGTTTTTGGTTTTATTTGTTTAGTTTTTTTAGTTTGGTAATTTATATATATATATATATATATATATATATGTATATATATTAAATTATTAAAAACAGAATTTATGTAGAATAGCATTTAAGAAAAATCTATTTATTTAAATACTTACTATAAATATAATTTGGTTAAATATTTGTGAAAAATACATATATTTAAGTGATGTAATTATGTTACCAAAACAAATTAAATAAATGAAACACGTTCAATTTATATAATTTGCATTGGTGTAAAACTATGAGTACTTTAATATGAATTAATCTACAATAATGTTTTTAAAAAAATAATTAATCCTTAAATGAAAGCAGACAATCTTACTTATGTGTCATCCCTCCCAATATTTATTTTCCCAAATCCTTAGTACATAAACGGTAATCCATAAAATGAAACAACATTACACCCATGAAATAAAATAACATTACACATAAAAAGAAATATAAACAATAAGTCATTGATGAAACCCACTTGATGACATGTAGTACGCACAAAATAGACTGTTTGATAAGAGGTCAATTCTCCTTTGAAAACACCTAGGTCAAATATGAACCACATATGGATATACAAAGCAAATTTGTGAATACCAAAATTATTGTTAACCTGAAAGGCAAAAACATTACCTTCACAACATTGTGCAGTGTAATATTCAAATAACATTTGGAGTGAGGAAGAAAGGGACAAAACACAACTGCCTATAGAATATATCATTTAGTTCAATAAAAATAAATAAACTTTATATGAAACAAAAAGTAAGAAGTTAACAACAAGGAGTAACAAATTTATGTCTGACAAAACTAAGACAAAACCAACATGAATGTCTGTCATATGTTGGCTGCAATCTTGACCTTTTATGATTATCCATTTCATGGTGGCATCAATAGTCCCCGTAGGATCTTGAAATTAAAACTCTCACGAATGAATATCCGAAAAATGGAAATCAAATAGTTAGAGAGTGAATTAAAGTCGATTACCTTGAGCGTCACTCTCATGTCGCCAAAACCGTTGAGGGTATAACTTGATAATGACGATCGTTAAAGGTACATGATCAAAAGTATAGTCAAAGAACCCTGACAATGTCCCGTGAGGTGTGTCATCAACATCTACCACTCTACAATTATACGAATTCAACAATTAATTGAATGTTTAGTGATAACTGACCTTTGGATCGAACGAAATCTAAAGCACATAACCATGGATTTTTGTTAAATTCACGTATGGTTACTTGGTGGGGGCACATTATGAATTCTTGAGCTGGGAGTGGCTCCTTAGATTGTCGATACATCATGGCAACTTGTACAGCCCCGGCCGGACCAAGAATAAGTGTTGTTGAATTGGAGGATGATTGATTAGTTAGCCGAACAAAGGATGGGAGGTTTGAGTCATCAATGTCGAGAAGCTCCCATGGATTGTTATCCATTATGAATTAGACTTTATGAGAAAAATAAATGGTTTGAGAATGATGAGATAGGGTGAGAGGAGCAAACAAAGGTGTTGAGTTGCAGCTAACCCCCCTGCTGTATATAATAGGTGATCTATTGTTTTTCACATGACTGATACTAATAGCTAAGATCGCGCCAACAATATGAAAGATTTAGATTGAGTCTTAATTAATTACGTTTGGTTTGCGCTATTTGAAAGCATTAATGTTTAGTCTAATCATCTCGTAGAAAGCATTGTACAGTCATATTGTCTCGAAATATCCAATGAGAGGTAAAAATCGTATGAGAAAAAGTAACATGGGGTCACATCCTTTTTCTATCACAAAGGATAGAATTTATGACAGGTGAACAGTAACCTTGTTTACGTGAATGCATTATGGGTTGTTGATTTTCGTCGGTACCATCTTGGTCACTCATTTTCTGACACAGAGGACAAAGCGCTACAAGATTCCTGACGGGTGAACAGTAACCTTGTTTGTGTGAATGCATTATGGGTCATTGATTGTCATTGGTGCAATCTCGGCCACTCTTTTTTTTGCACAGAGGATAAAGGTCTGTAGGATTACTGATGAGTGAATAGTAACCTTATTTACGTGAATGCGTTATGGGTCGTTGATTGTTGTTACCGCAATCTCAGCCACTCCTTTTATAGCACAAAGGACGAAGCTATATAGGATTCTAATAGGTGAAGAATAACCTCGTTTATGTGAATATGTTACGGGCTGTTGATTATTGTCAGTGCAATCCGGCCACTCCTTTTTTGGCACAAAGGACAAAGCTTTGCAAGAGTCTTGATGGGTGAACAATAACCTTGTTTACGTGAATGCGTTATGGACCATTGATTGTCGTCGGTGCAATCTCGACCACTTCTTTTTTGGCACAGAAAACAAAGCTCTGCAAATTTCAATTTTCAATTTTAATAGTATGCACTAATTCATGTAAAACTATTATTACTTAAATAATGTTTTTTAAAAAAAATAATTAATCCATAAACAAAACCAAATTTATCTAGATTGATGAAGACGAATGATGAATTGCAACAACAGAATTTCAATGATGAAACTTAGGTAAGCATCATAATCCTCTAGGACTAACACGATTAAAGTAGATAATTTTTAAAAAGAAAGCAACAACATAATTCTAATTATGAATTGCAAGTTTATTCTAAAAAAAGTGACAACAAGAACTTTGTGTAATGACTACACAGAGTAATCACACATCAGAGTAATTATCTCATCAACCATTCTTGGTTTGTGCAGCTGGGCAAGGATTTCCTCTAGAAAACACCCAAAATTGCATACAACTTAATCAAACCTTTCGTACTATATTCTGAATAGATGAAAAAAAAATTCCAACATCATTGTCATGTTTGAGCTCCATATAATGGTATGCAACACAACCATCACCTACGTAGTTTGGTTGACAATAAAAAACATGTATTAATATTTTGTAGCCTCTGTTGGCGTCAAAAATTGTTTTCCTTAAGGCAACAAGCAACATGTCCTCACTTATTGTGATGATTTTTGGATCAATGGGGCATTTAAACACTACCCCTTCATCTATTGGAATCATGTCACCATTGCGATACAAAAGAGAGAATACATTCTCCATGTTTTAAGCAAATGTGTTCAATTGCATCTAACCTCGCTACTGCTATATATATATATATATATATATATATATATATATATATATATATATATATATATATATATATATATATATATATATTAGGTGATCTACTATTTTCATGTGACATATCAATGGCTAAGATGGCACCAACAATATAAATGATTTAGATTGAGTATTAATTTATTACGTTTGGTTTGTGCTATTCCAAAAAATCAATGTGTAATGAAATCGTCTTTTAGAAAACAGTATGTCATCACATCATCTCGATACAATAATCGTCGGGTCAAATTGTCTCGAAGAAATAAATGTTCAGGCAATTTGTATGACAAAAACACATTCTTTATAGTTCATTCAAGCAACAAGGACAAACTGACAACGAACATAATATGACATAATTAACAAGGGTAAGCAATTAATGTTGTATGTGTCCACCAATTCCACATCTGGGTGGTTGTCTGTTTCTTGCCAGCTGTTGATGTACTCGATCATGTTATTGTGGTTCAACTTGTTCATCATGAACAACACCTGGTTCTTCCTGCACGGAGTCATTAATGGAAGAATTGCCGATAATACTTTGGTAAAAGGATGCAAATGAAGGTATGGGCATACTTTGCATGTATGCATAAACAAACTCTGGTGTGTGAAGATCTGTACCCATGAGATAGCTCATAAAGTCTTCTTCGTTTACATTGAAGAACTGTAGATTGTACCAATAATCTTATTGATGATGATGAGGTTGTGGCTTGAACTCATATGATTGAGCATGTGGTGGTAGTCCTTCATCATGTATGTTGGCAGCCACTGGTGGACTTTTTTGTGGAGGATGTTATTCGGTTTCCATGTCTAGAGTTGAATGAGATGTCTAAGTGACAAAAGTAGCCATCATGGATTGAAATCTTCAAGTTATCGCAATGAATTTATTGACATGAAAAATATGGTAACGAAATATTATTTTAACCAAAACACTTGACACAAATAAGAATCTAAGTGACAAAAGTAGCCATCATGGATTGAAATCTTCAAGTTTCACTAATATTTTCCTATGTTTTGCCACTTGGTTCATGCATTTAAGGGCCGAATCAATACCCAAAAGTTGTCTTAATAACTTTACTGACATGAAAACTATGGGGATGAAACATTATTTTAACCAAAATAGTTGATACAAATAACAATCTAAGTGCCAAAAGTTGCCCTTATGAATTGAAATCTTCAAGTTTTAGTAATTTTTTCCTATGTTTTGTCACTTGGTTCATGTGTTAGAGGGTCGAATCGAGACCCAAGAGTTGTCTTAATGGCTTTATTGACATGAAAATATGTGAATGAAACATTATTTTAACCAAAACATTTGATACAAATAACATTCTAAGTGCCAAAAGTTGCCCTCGTGGATTCAAATGTTCAACTCTTACTATTTTTTTGTTGTTTTTGGCCACTTGACTTGTTTTGTCTCACTTACAGGTCCAATTTATTCCAAACCCTTATCTACTCACATTAGGGAATCAAACACTTTATAGCCTCACATATTCACGCCAGAGAATCCAATGCTCCAAACCCTAATCCCAATCCTAGGTGGTAACACCTTAACCCTAACCACTTACCCTACATATAAGAAGAGACAAAGCCTTTTCTGTATAATGTTTGTCGTGCTCTTCTTTTTCTCTTATTTTATTTCAGAACCTTGTTTACTCATGTTAGGGAATTCAATGCATTTCAAACCCTTATCTATTCACGTTAGGGAATCCAATTGATTTCAGACCTTTATCTACTCACGCCAGGGAATCCAACGTATTTTAGACCCTTATCTATTCACGCCAGTGAATCCAATTTATTTCAGACCCTTGTCTACTCACATAAGGAAATCCAATATATTTCATACCCTTATCTACTCATGTCAGGGAATCTAATTTATTTCAGATCCCTATCTACTCAAGTCAGGGAATCCAATGTTGTACAACCTCATTTATTCATGCTAGAAAATCCAATGCTCCAAACCCTAACCCTAACCCTAGCTCGTAACACCTTAAGCCTAACCTTAGACCTTACACTTAAGCGGAGACAAAGCCTTTTTTGTCTGATGTTTGTTGTGCTCTTCTTTTTTCTTAGTTTATTTCAGACCCTTATCTACTCACGTCATGGAATCCAATGCATTTTAGACCCTTGTCTACTCACGTCAAGGAATCCAATGCATTTCAGACGCTTATCTACTTAAGTCAGGGAATCCAATTAATTTTAGATCCTTATCTACTCACGCTAGGGAATCTAACGTACCCTAGACCCTTATTTATTCACGCTAGTGAATCCAATTTATTTCAAACCCTTATCTACTCACGTCAGGAAATCCAATGTATTTCAAACTCTTATCTACTCACGTCAGGGAATCTAATTTATTTAAAACCTCTATCTACTCACGTCAAGGACTCCAATGCTTTACAACCTCCTCTATTCATGCTAGAGAATCCAATGCTCCAAACCCTAACCCTAACCCTAGGTCGTAACACCTTAACCCTAACCCAGACCCTACACTTAAGAGGAGACAATGCCTTTTTCGTCTAATGTTTGTTGTGCTTTACTTTTTCTCTCAGTTTATTTCAGACCCTTATCTACTCACATCAAGGAATCCAATGCATTTCAGACCCCTATCTACTCACTTCAGGAAAAAAATCCAATGCATTTCAAACCCTTATCTACTCACGTTAGGGAATCCAATGCATTTCAGACCTTATTTACTCACATCAAGGAATCTAATGCATTTGTTAAGTCATTGGCAAGTGCATCATATTGTCACAAGTAGTAAAGTACTCGGAAGTCCGAGTGTCGAATCCACAGAGACTTCGTTTGTACTTAGATTAATGCAAACCCAATTTACAAGCAAGAGATAAGAAATTTAAAATAATAAGTAAAGAAAGATAAAAGATAAGGTAAAAATTTAAAAGAAAAGATAAAAGATTTAAAGATAAAAATAGAAGATAAAAAAAAGATAAGATAAGAAAGATAAAAGATTAAGATAAAAAAGATAAATTCAAGATATGATAATGTTGGGACCTGACCTGCCTTGTTTGCCTAGGATGTATGTTTTCATGATTTTTCTTTATCAATTCAAGTGAATTTATCCTACCCACATCTATTCATTTACTTTCCCCTGATGCCTCACGATGACAAGCCTATTTTATTTATCTATCTCCCAAATGCCTTTGAAAAGATTCAACAAATAAAATGCATGAAGTCTAAATTCTAGATGTTTGCAAAAATGCATGAGCATAAAATTATCATTCTATGTCTAGCAATGATTTTCTCATGATATCTTTTCTTTTTGTTCTATTAGAAGTTACCCTCTGTCGAGCGTCTAACCCCTAAAACTAATGCATGCATGCCTTCTTTAAATCTTATTTAGAAGTTACCCTTTTCCGAGCACCTAACCCCTAAAAGAATGAAAAGATGAATAATGCATGAAAGATAAACAAAAAAGATAATAGGATAGAGAACACTTGGTATTGCATTGATAAATAGTGAAGAGTACATCATACATCGCTTGGCTTTTTAGGCCTGCCAAGCCCTAACTAGGGGTTTAGCCTCTCATGGCCATTGAGGACTTTACACTGGATGGGGTATAAGAACTAATGGAAGAAAAATTGGTGAAAGAAGAAAATAAAAAGAAGGATTTCCCCTATTTGAGATGCTCAGGCTTAAGATGTATTCATTAGAGAGCTCTGAGTCTTCGGGGTTGTGTCTTTTCTCCTTGACTTGACTCTCTTTTTATAGCTGCTGGAGTGGACTTGGGCTTGACTCCCTTTCTATAGTTGTTGGAGTGGACTTGGGTCTGATGTCAAAAATCTTTCTTATTTATATTTTTGATATTTTTTGGATCTTTTTTACTTTTAATCCTTCCTTTTCATATCTGCAAGCCATAAATAAGAAAAATATCAAATCTTAATATTTAAGCAATAAATAACTGCTAAATAAATATTTTTAAAGATATTTTCAATATATTTTTATTATAAAAAAAATAGTTCATATTTAGCAGTTATCAGCATTTCAGACCCTTATCTACCCACTTTAGGGGAAAATCCAATGCATTTCAGACCCTTATCTACTCATGTCAGGGAATCCAATGCATCTCAGACCCTTATCAACTCACGTCAGGGAATCCAATTAATTTCAAACCCTTACCTACTCACACCAGGGAATCCAACATATTTCAGACCCTTATCTACTCACATCTAAGAATCCAATTTATTTCAGACTCTTATCTACTCACGTCAGCAAATCCAATTTCTTTCAGACCCTTATTTACTCATGTCAGGGAATCCAATGTATTTCAGACCCTTATCTACTCACGTCAAGGAATCCAATTTATTTTAGACCATTATCTACCCATGTCAGGGAATCCAATTTATTTCATACCTTTATCTACTCATGTCAAGGAATCCAATGTTTTACAGCTTCATCTATTCACACCAAGGAATCCAATGTTGCAAATCCTAACCCTTACCCTAGGTCATAAACCCTTAATCCTAACCCCGTACCCTACACTTAAGAGGAGATAGAGCCTCTTTTGTATGATGTTTCTTGTGCTCTTCTTTTTCTCTCACTCACAAGTCCAATTTTTTTCAGACCCTTATCTACTCATGTCAAGGAATCCAATGTATTTGTGACCCTTATCTACTCACGTAAGAGAATCCAATTTATTTTAGACCTCTATCTACTAACGTTAGGAAATTCAATTTATTTCAAACCCTTATCTACTCATGTCAGGGAATCCAATTTATTTCAGACCCTCATTTATTCACCCTAGGGAATCCAATGCTCCAAACCTAACCCTTACCTTGACCCTAGGTCACAATCCCTTAACCCTGACCCCTATATATAGAACTCATATCCACCTTCGTTGAACACATCCATACAACACTTCCTTGCTCTTTTACTTTCTTCCAAGTTTGAAAACATAAACCTTGTGTCACATTTGTTTCTCTATTCTTTGTCTATTACACAATATGTCTTCCTTATCAGTCAAATGATTAGTACACTATGATGGTCAAATCATCAAAACAAATGAAGATGATACTTTTCAAAGCCCCAACCCATTGTTCTTTGAAACAAAGCGAGGCCTCACACTTGAGGCCTTGAAAAACAAAATCCACCAATGCCTCCGTCTTCAACCATTCCATCAAGTATGCAATATTTCATTATGATACCCATAAGTAGTGGGGAGTGGAATGCTAAAATTTACAACAGTCAACTTGTTGACATCGAAGACATGAAAGGTATGATTTCAATTATTCGCCAAACTGAGATTCTTCATTGTTGCAAATTGTATACAAACATCGAGCACAATATAGTTCCCACCCCAAACCTTGAACTAGTACTGAGTTTGTTGCAAGGTATGCATCAATTTCTTTCTAGTATGGTGGTGGAGAAGAAAACATTGCTAATGAACCACAAGGAGGTCAACCAATAGAAGGCTTCATCATGTTCCATCATCTTTTTTGGAGTTTTAGACAGTGTATCGATGGGTTTCAATATTGCAAGTCCATAGTTCAGGTTAATGGAACATGGTTGTATGGTAAATATAGGGGGACCCTCCTTGTGGCAATTGCACAAGATGTCAACAATAAAATCCTTTTGATAGCCTTTGTTGTTGTCGAGAGTGAATCAACGAGAGCATGACTATTCTTCCTCCAAAATCTAAAAAGACATGTCACCCAAAACATGTTATGAGTTTGATTTCAGACAGACATGAGTCAATCAAAAGTGCCTACTCAATAAGTGATAGTGGGTGGACGATACAAAATTCTGTGCATGTGTTCTATATTCAACTCGTTACACAAAAAATTAACTGTCAATATAGGTGAGTGCCAAACTTCTTTCTTTTCATATTAAATGCCACTTCATTTTATATTATTCACAATAATGAAATTGTATATTTATAACTACTCAGCATATGCAAAGACGGAGCATACATTCAATTACTACTACAACATGTTGAGGGTGGAAGCAGATGTTGGCCGAGTAATTAATTGGCTCAATGAGATTCTGAGAGAAAAATAGACTCTCGCATGGGATGGTGGCTAATGATTGGGGCACATGATTACCAATCTTGTTGAGTTAATTAATTTCATACTAAAGAAATCAAGAAATCTGCTAATAGGTGAGCTAGTAAAATCCACATATGTAAGTTGTAATGCCTTGTTCAACAAAGGAGGGAGAAAAGTTGTAACAATGCTTGCATCTGGCCAGGTATATATGGAAGTACTAAACAAGGTCATCAAAGACACACTTAGAATGGCAAACACTCACAATATTCTTGAGTTCAATCGATGCGATGCACGATTCTTGGTCCAAGAGACAATTAACCCGAGGGAGGTTCGACCCGCTAGAGATTTCAGGGTTAGGCTAGATGAAAGGTGGTGTGACTGTTGCAAACTCTAGAAGTTGCACATGCTTTGTTCTCATGTTGTTAATGCTTGTAAGCATGTTTATCATGAGTATAGACACTACATACACCTCATGTATATGTTGGAAAGTCTCTCCAACGTATACAAATGATTGTTTGGAGAATTATGCAACGAAACCTATTGGCCACCATGTCACAAGCCAATGATCTCCCCCAACCTAGAAAAGAAAAGAAATACTAAGGGTTGTCATGTCTCCACTCGTATCCACACCGAAATGGATATTCGAGAACCAAATAAATCAAAGCGATGTTCTGTGGGTGGCATCCCAGGTCATACAAAGAAAATTTGCCCTCACTGTGTAGGCTTAAACCAACAACACTAAATGTATGCCATATTGTTTTTATTTGTAAAATTTTATTGTATTAATTCAAATTTAAATATTTTACTTCAATTCAATTTGTTTCTATATTTTTAATCTTCTTTTGATTGTTTGCTACATTAATACATGCTCTTTTTATTTTTATTATCATTCATATTTTTTTCACTTATTTTAATAAGCTAAATGTTTTTATTAAATTAAAATTTGAAAATCAAATAAAATTAATTTTATCATTAACTTATTTTTTTTTCTAATTTAAAAAGTGAGTTTTAAAATTTTATTCAATGTTACTCTCTTCTCAATAATTCAAAATATTTGATATGTATAAATATCATAAGTGATATCATTTCATAGGAAAAAATTTGATGAACATTCACAATGTTATTATCAGACATTTAGGGAGAGACAAAAAAATAATTCTAAAAAATATAACTTTTATATGATTTACGATATGATAACAAAACAAATATGTAAAAAAATAAAATATGTTAATAAGTAGGCAAAAAAATATAAGGATTGAGTTTGGTTTATAATCAGTTATAGATTTTATTTTTAGTTTTGATTTAATCTATTCAAAAGTTTAACTTAGTCTATTAATCAATTTAAACATGTATTTTATATTCAAGTTTTTACATAAGTGTAGATAAATTATATTCTTTTAAATTAATATCGTAAACCAAAAAGTTTAAATAAATTAAAACAAAAAGACACTCAATTTTTTTTTAAAAAAATTGTAACTAAGAAAATAAAAAACAATTTAAAAAGACAAAAAACACATAATTTTTTTAAAAACAAAGGGTAACAAAAAATTAGAAAACTATTTAAAAAACTCAAAAAAGAAACAAAAAATGAAAAAGAAACCTAATCTAAATTGTGTTTGAAAAAAATGCCATGACATCGGTTCCCCAAGAACCAATGTAGTAAATCCGTTTAGAAAAATATAAAACATATTGTGAAATCAGTTCCCTAGGAACAAAAAATAAAATAAAATCAGTGAGAAATCAATTGGAGGACAAAGATTTCTCTTATGAACAATGATCTCTATCGTGGATTTAAATAATTGTTGACTTATATCATTTGAGTAAATATTATTTTTATTTGTATTATTGGAATAAAAAATTCACAAAGTCTTCTAATAATAGATAGTTGAAGTAGTAATAGATTTTTTTTTCTCGGAGAAGTAGATAGTAGATTATCAATGATTACAAATAATTTTATATTATAATATAAAATATTTATCATAAATCTAATAAAATATAAATTTTTTCTTGAGATAAATCTAAAATATAAATAAAACTATTTTATGTTAGTATTAAAAAATTAAGTTTTTCATACTTGAAAAATAAGTCGTTTTAATATTACTACTTAACATTCATTTTTTTTCCAACTAATTACCTAAAAAAATTTGTTTCAATTTGCTATCCGTCATTAATTCTCTTTCGTTAAGTGATGACGTGACAACAAATTTTTTTTTCCAGGTAATTATTTGACAAAAAAATGAAACTTTAGGAAGTAATCTAAAAATGACCTATTTTCCCGCTATAAAGAACATATTTAAGTCAATTTGAAAACAATTTTTTTAGATAACAAATGATAATGTTGAGTTTTATCAAAATAAATAATTTAATTTTAGATAAAATGATAAATGATAAATTTTATTATTTTATTGAGAATAAAAAAAAATGATAATTATAAATTTAAGTTTTGTTTAAAAGCAAATCTTATTAGTCAATAAGAAAAAATCATTTCTCAAACACTTTTATTTAATCAAATAAATTTGTAAACTTGTCAAAAAAATTAAAAGTTAATTAAAATAACTTCATGAACATATATGTAATTTAATTTTATAGACTTAAGAAACTTTATCCTATTTATTTTTTAAGATAATTTCTCATTCAAAATAAGAAGTACATTACATTAATAAGATATTTTTTTTATTGGTAGGAATAAAAAAAGTACTATTTGAAATTTATAACTCACCTATCAATTTATCATATTTAACCAATTGAAATAAATTAATAAGATAATATTAAAGGTGAAATTAAAGAGTTAAGATGCATACATTTAATATCGGGATAAAACTAAAAGAGAACCCAACAAGATCAAATGGTAGGATATATTTGGATCCAAAGAATAGTGAAGGAAGAGGAAACACATAACATATTGCATGCGTACATTGACTCCAAAAATACCAATTATATATGATTGACAAAATTGTATTTTTGGTCCCCCAGTTTATCTCCAGTTTCGGATTTGGTCCTCCAGTAATTTAATTCACGAATTGGGTCCTCCTATTTTGTAAAATCGTGCAATGTTGGTTCCAGGTCACAATTGGACGTTGACTGTTAGTAAGTGATGTTGACTATCACGTGTCATGTTCTGATTGATCAATGAAAATAACAATGCATTTCATCTTTCATGGAGTTGACATCCAATCAGAATATGACACATGATAGTCATCATCCAATAAGAACGTGACACGTGGCAGTCAACATCACTTGCTAACGGGTCAACGTCTAATTGTGGTCTGTGGAACCAACATTGCACGATTTTACAAAATAGGAGAACCCAATTCGTAAATTAAATTACTGGGGGACCAAATCCGAAACTGGAGATAAACTGGGGGACCAAAAATACAATTTTGTCAATCATATATAATTGGTATTTTTGGAGTCAATGTACGCATGCAATATGTTATGTGTTTCCTCTTCCTTCACTATTCTTTGGATCCAAATATATCCTACCATTTGATCTTGTTGGGTTCTCTTTTAGTTTTATCCCGATATTAAATGTATACATCTTAACTCTTTAATTTCACCTTTAATATTATTTTATTAATTTAGTTCAAAAATATAATTTTGTCTATATGATTTTAAACATGTTTTTCATGTCTGAAAAATAGGTTATTTTAGATTATTACCTAAAAATTTATTTTTTGTCAAATAACTACCTAAAAAAAATATGTTTCCTATCGTTAATTTGACTTCGTTAAATAATGACATGACAGATTAAATGCCACGTCATCAAATCTAATCGTTGACACATCATTAAAGATGGTGACGTGACAATGAAATATGAGTAAGAAGACATGATAATGTCATATTCTATTTATCACATCATCATTCCATAGAATAAAAAATTTTCAGATATTTAATTAAAAAAATATTAAGTAATAATATAAAAATAACTTATATTTTAGATATGAAAATCTTATTAAAAAAAATATGAAGAGGCGCAGCCAAGCATGACCCAACAGCGAGTTCCTATACCATCCAATCCAAACAGACGCGCCCTTGTCATAGAAACAAAGTGCTTTGCTACTAAGCAAACAAAAACAATATAAGTAATCACAGTACCAACATCTCCCTGTTTGCTTATTGATTTGCTTCTTCCGATCCCATCACGAAGTGCAAATAGCAATTCCGCTACTCACAAAAAACCTTTTCCTATTCCCTTTCTCTTTCCTGAACCCAACACAACACAACACAGGATAAATAAATTAAATTAAAAACTAGCTAAATTCCTCTCTCTCTCTCTTTCTCTTCGAGGGTTTGGGTTTCTCTTCCTCCCTTGGAGAAAAAGAAGAGCCACCGCTGCGACGCCGTTCGGTACGCTCTTCTTTCTCTTCAGTTTTTTCATCGTTGATTTCTAGGGCTCAGATCTGTTCCCCCTTTTTCTTTTTCTTTTTTCAATTGCGTTAGGGCTCTCGATCTCTGAGTTTCTTAGATCCGAAATTCGATCTTCGATTTTTTAAAGTGTTTTTTTTTTGAGAAATTTTTGGACTTAATTTTCTCTGCAGTTATTGCCTTGGGTTTTCGATCAATTTTTTTTTTCTATTTTTGCTTGAAATTTTGGTTATTTTTATTATCTTTTTGTTTTGAAGTTCTTGTGAGCTGGATTTTGGGTTTTTGTGATTGGGTATGGAAAATTTAGATAAAAAATATATTAATTTTGAAAAGGCAAGTTGTGTCCTTTGTTTACGGCCAAGAAATAAGTGCTATCACTTGATCGTGTGTTTGTGGGATTTTGGATTGTATTAGCACACACACACATACGTATATATATATATAACAGTGCAGATGATGTTAATTTAAGAAGGCAATTTAGATTCCACTTGTGGTGGCCAGAGACTGCGATTTTGGTTTTGAGTTTAATGATTATGATTCTAACATGGAAAGGTTTTGTTGTGTGAAAATAGTTTATGTAAAATTGTGAACATTATAATGTGTCTTGCATGATTTAACCATGCATGGCGATGCCTATGTAGTTGTGGTTTTTACTATGGATTTTATGGTCGTGGGGTGACCATGCTTTCAGTGTATTAGTGTTGTTCTGAGGTGGTGGGGATATGTTTACTGATTGAGATGGATTCTATTGTAAATGTTAAATTATGCAAAGCTAATGAATTGAAATTCCCCCCCCTGCCACGCACTGAGGTGGTAACTATTTTCTCTCTTAAAATTTAAAATTCCTCCTTCTCTTGTGTAGTGCATTTTTGAGGTGCCGCTGTCATGTTTGGGCGTGGTGGACCAAGGAGGAGTGATAACTCCAAATATTATGATATTCTCGGGATTTCCAAAAATGCCAGTGAAGATGAAATCAAGAAGGCCTATAGAAAGGCGGCTATGAAGAACCATCCAGATAAGGGAGGAGATCCTGAAAAGGTAAGACTCACAGTTTTTACTTAACTGCACTGCATTTTGATTATCATATGCAAATGCCCTGCTATTCTATTAGGATCAGCATTCACAACTTGACCATATAATTTGATTATAAATATTTTATATTAGTAAAGTGAGTATATGTAAAGAGATTTGATATTAATGTTGCCTGAAGATGACTTGGGCATGCTATATTTTTGTGTTTTAAGTCTTCTCATTTATATAAAAGATGTTATTCACTTGCTAACTTTTTATGTTGAGGAACTGCCAAGTTTTCTCTAAGCTCTTGCTTTTTTCTGTTTTAATACTAAACATCTGATTCATATATCAGTTTAAGGAGTTAGGTCAAGCATATGAAGTTTTAAGTGATCCTGAGAAGAAAGAACTGTATGACCAGTATGGTGAAGATGCCCTTAAAGAAGGGATGGGGGGAGGAGGCTCGTTTCATAATCCATTTGATATATTTGAATCATTTTTTGGAGGAGCAAGCTTTGGTGGTGAGATGTTCACTTTTACATTTATGTTACTTCATTTAAATTTGTGAATCTTGCAATATTGATCAACTCACTATTATTATCGCCTCTTAGGTGGTGGTAGTTCCCGAGGTAGAAGACAGAAGCATGGTGAAGATGTGGTGCATTCTTTAAAGGTTTCCTTGGAGGACGTTTATAATGGCACAACAAAGAAACTATCTCTTTCTAGAAACATATTATGCCCAAAATGTAAAGGGTATGGACTTCTATTTATGTTTATATTTTTTGTACGTCTAATTTTTTTTAGAGAGGTTTAGCCTTTAATCCGATTACTTTAACTTTTCCAAAATATGTATTGTGCCTTGTGTTGTTTTATATTTAGTTGTAGGATATACATGTTTGTATTTGGAAGTCTGGTGAATATAATCTGCTGCCTTACATTTTCTAAAAATATAGTGTTTATTTTGATGCTATTTTTATTGAATTCATAATATTTTTAATTTCTGATGCTGTATACATGGAATCCGAAATGGAGGATGGACTGATGGAGTGGCCCTAAGGATGTGGTTTCACTGAAAAAGAGGAATGTGGAGATATACATGTAGATCTAAGTATATGTGCATGGTATAGTTGTCAGTAGGGTGTGATTTTGCTGCTATAGTGGCATTGTGTTATGGTGTCTGGCCATTTCTGTGGCCTGTTGCAGAGCGATTGTGTTGCACTGTAAATTGGACTGCCATTCCATAAAATCATGGGCATCACTTTACCCCAGTATGTTTGAGGTTGAAGTTGAACATTCAATAAATGGGGTATATTTGGATTTTGTATTTCAATAGAAAAATAAAGTTTCATATTATTTAATTTGTATCTCAAAATTTTAGAATAGCAGCCATCTTGTTACCTGCTATACCATTAGTGTGTTGGGATTGGCCTGTCTGAGCCACTATTTGGTATTGATAACTGTATGGTGCATGGAATTAATATTGAAATAAGCAGAGGCCTAAACTACAGGATTTTTTACACATTGATTCCTATTGTTCTGCTCAGATGACACCTTCTATTGTTTGTCTAATCCAAGTCAGAATTGTGTGAGCCGCAAATAGCTGGATATGATAAGCTATGCTATTAATTTTTTGAGTCATCATATGATTAACACTTGGGGAAAATGAAAAGTTTGTGAAAGACAGTTCCCATAATACCAGTGACTTATGCTTAGGAATGTTAGTTCATGTCAGTCTTATTCAATTTTGATGGTTTTGTTTGTAGAATTTATTATTTGGATATATTTATTGTCAGAATTTAACAACTAATCAGCTATAACAATGGTTTGACATGCAATTTTTGATAAATCAGGAAAGGTTCAAAAAGTGGAACTGCTGGTAGGTGTTTTGGATGCAAAGGCACTGGTATGAAAATTACAAGAAGGCAGATTGGACTAGGCATGATTCAACAAATGCAACATGTCTGTCCTGACTGCAGAGGATCTGGTAATGGAAACTTTATTTTCCATATTTTGTTTGGTTGCTTTATGATGTTTCCTCCAGCTCACCTTTCATTGATGCAGGTGAGGTCATTAACGAGAGAGATAAATGTCCTCTGTGCAAAGGAAACAAGGTTTCCCAGGAAAAGAAGGTGCTGGAAGTGCATGTTGAGAAGGGCATGCAGCAGGGTCAGAAGATTGTTTTTGAAGGACAAGCTGATGAAGCTGTAAGTGGTTTATAGTATGTATGTCATTTGTCTTAATACTTTGTAAGGATTGCTTGGAAGTTGATAATTTTGGCCTTCTTAATTAAATGCATATGTACTTGTTGCAGCCTGACACAATCACAGGAGACATTGTTTTTGTATTGCAAGTAAAGGATCACCCAAAGTTCAGAAGGGAGCAGGATGACCTCTATATTGATCACAATCTCAGCTTAACCGAGGCACTCTGTGGCTTCCAGTTTGCTGTCAAACATCTTGATGGTAGGCAACTATTGATCAAATCAAACCCTGGGGAAGTCATCAAACCAGGTAATACTTAAGAATATTGGGAGTATGCATGACTGGAATTTCATTCGACCACTCTATTCAATTTTATGATTTATGAATTTTAATTTTGCTATGCAGGTCAATATAAAGCAATAAATGATGAGGGAATGCCACAACACAATAGGCCATTCATGAAGGGTCGCCTTTACATCCAGTTTAATGTTGATTTCCCAGACTCAGGGTTTCTTTCCCCTGACCAATGCCAGTTACTGGAAAAGGTGTTACCTCAAAAGAGCAGCAAGCATGTGTCAGACATGGAGCTGGATGATTGTGAGGAGACCACTTTGCATGATGTCAACTTTAAGGAGGAGATGAGACGAAAGCAGCAACAGCAATATCGCGAGGCATATGATGAAGATGATGATGAGCCATCTGGTCAACGAGTGCAATGTGCTCAACAGTAGTGCAATTTATGGTAGTAGAGGTTCTATAATTTCTGCATGGTTTTTATCTTTTGTTTGCATAATGCAGTTATAACTGCGTGATAAATTTACCCTTTAGGTTTTGGCTGGTAACGTTATTTAGTCTTGGCAGATTTCTAAAGTCTGTTTTTTGTTGTAATATATGAAAATTAAATGTTTTGGTACAAGGCGCGCAATAACGATTGCATATCCCAGTTTCATACCTCCTGTACTATTTGGTTCCTAGCTTTGGGGTAAACGTAAATCCTTCAAAATATATTCTCAAATTAAATTCATTTTATTGGGGGAATATAATAGTTGATAGTAGTGTGACAGTTCTAGATTGCCAAGGAGTTCAACATCATAACTGGGGCCAGTTGACACTTGTTCAGTCGTTAATAATTTTTAATTGGCGATTTTCTATATAAATAGTTTAATTGCATTGATATTCCTCCTTGACACGGGTCAATGTTTCTTCCTATAGGCTGAATGTTTAAATCATGAGATTCAGTTTTGAGCGTATGAATTCCTCATGGTATTTATTCTGGATCAGTGGGAAGGCTTTAAGTTTATTTGCAATTTGGGTCGAACTGTTCATTTAATCCATGGCCACAATTAACCTGTTTCAGACCAGAACACTTGCCATAAATCACACCATTTATGTAAGACGGTAGATTCATTTTTGAGTGTATGAACTCCTTATGGTATTTATTCTGGATCAGTGGGAAGGAGTGTATGAACTCCTCATGGTATTTATTCTGGATCAGTGGGAAGGCTTTAAGTTTATTTGCAATTTGGGTCCTGTTTCAGACCAGAACACTGCCATAAATCATACCATTTATGTAAGACGGTTGCTTCCTGCACCTCATAATGGGTCATTGTTTAAACTTAAAATAAGAATTTAAAAATAAGTGCTTCTTGAAAAAGTGTTTATTTAATAAGCAGGTAATATTTGTTTCTTAAAATAACCAGAAAATTATTATTTTTAAGTAAAAATAATATAGACAAACTAAAATAATTGAAAACTGTTTATTTTATTAAAAAAAATATTTTTCAACAAATAAGTTTAAAGTGCCTGAGCTAAATTACATTCTAGATTGTATTGCAAGTGCAGGAAGCTTTTGCCATATACTAGGCTCTTTGGTCAAAGAATCATCTTACCAAAGCTCTTTTGCAATTTCAACTTTTATGAAAAAAGTATGAACTCAACTAGGTTAGGTATATACATTTGATTTACTTCTTACTATTAGTCAGTTGAGTGTTATAATGAGTTTAAAGTGCTTTTGTTATACCGTTGAAAAGGTCTTTCCGGCAATTCAAATCTCAACTTGTACAATATTTAATATTAAGTTGGAGGACACCTTAATTTTAATTTTGGAGTTGTCAAAAAAAAAATTGGTCAGATTCAAGAAGTTAAAGAAAAGGATTCTTATGCTGAACTACCATTAGTCCCTCTAAATCCTATATTTGGCACAAGACACCGCAATTAGCTCAATTTTAAAATTGGAGAGTTTGTATCACATCTCTTTATTTTAAAATAGAAATTCATTCTTATTTTTTTTTCCGTCATATATCACTAGGTTTAAAAGTTCTTAGAAAAGCATGACAAAAAGTGTTCTTTGTGCCTAATCAATTGGATTCATGAGAATGTTTTTTTCTCCTTTTGTTATATATGCTAAATTCTATCTTAATTGTTAAAAACCTTTTTTTAATCCTATATCGGGTTTTCTTCTGCAATTTATGATAAGAGGTTAGTTATTTTATTTGAAATAATGGGTACAAATAAGAATGAATAACTTGTTTAACCAATCACATGCATTATTATAAGATGAAAATAAAAAGAAAAAAAAATCTCCGGAAATTAAAATTAGTTTATGAATAAATTAATTTGTAAAAGTCCTCTCACACAACGTGTGCATAAATTAACAATTTGAACTTTGAGCATCTTTGATATCAAATCTAAGTTCAAGATCTAGTCTTCAACATATTTACTACTAGAGGAAAAGTTAAGATCTAGAGTATGGATTTTGAGTGCTTCTACAAGATCCTTCAAGATCTACACCATTTTATAACTTTTTTCCTCTAAATGTAATCATAATTTGAATAAGAGAATTCATATTCACATGCATGCACACTTCTGCACGTATGCCTATGCATGCACACTCACACACAGGAGCGTGTCTAGAATATTTTAGGCCTTAGGAAAATTTTACATTTAAAAATTTATTAGTTAAAATTTAATAATTAAGAAATTTATAATTTTCATTCAATAGTAATTTATTTAATAATATTTTTGTAATATGTTTTTTCTCAAGTTAATTTAAAAAAATATTTTCTTTTTAGAAGGACGACAATTACTAGTATTATTAATAATATTAGTATTATTAATAATATTATGTAAACATTACATGTAAAAACAAATATTTTTTTAATATAATTTAATATTTCTAATAAAACATTAATTTCTTTTGTAAGTACTTCTTTGATTATGTTTGCTTCACGAAACAATTTAAGACCACTAATATAAGTTTTGAAGATTAATGTCATATTTCTTTTAATTCATTTTTTTTAATTCTCAAAGTTTATGAACTAAAAGTTTGGAGAGATAGTGGTGTGGCTGGTGACTCTTTTTTTTTAAAATCAAAATAAATCTCTCATTAAGCTGATTAATCATCATCATGACCATGAGAGATAGAAGGAAGAAAAAAGAGTCTTATATAATTAAACTTGTAACTAACTAAACTAATTTTATCTCTAATACCCCCAAGATAGAAGGTGTTGGAAACACTTCCAGCTTGGAGAAGACAATACATCAACATCAAAGGAAATGAAAAACTTTGAAAACTTAAAATATAGCTAAACATGCCGAAAATACATCGGTTATACTGTCAGTTTATACCTTTTTTTCCTCTAAATGTAATCATAATTTGAATAAGAGAATTCGTATGCGCATGTATGCACACACACACCGGAGCCGTGTCTAGAATATTTTAGGCCTTCGGAAAATTTTGCATTTAAAAAATTATTAGTTAAAATTTAATAATTAAGAAATTTATAATTTTCATTCAATAGTAATTTATTTAACTAATATTTTTGTAATATAGTTTTTCTCAAGCAAATTTTAAAAAAATCTTTTCTTTTTAGAAGGACGACAATTACTAGTATTATTAATAATATTATGTAAACATTACATGCATGTAAAAACAAATATTTTTTAATATAATTTAATATTTCTAATAAAACATTAATTTCTTTTGTAAGTACTTCTTTGATTATGTTTGCTTCACGAAACAATTTAAGACCACTAATATCAAGTTTTGAAGATTAATGTCATATTTCTTTTAATTCATTTTTTGTAATTCTCAAAGTTTATGAACTAAAAGTTTTGAGAGATAGTGGTGTGGCTGGTATAAATCTGGACTCCTTTTTTTTTAAATCAAAATAAATCTCTCATTAAGTTGATTAATCATGATGATGACCATGAGAGATAGAAGGAAGAAAAAAGAGAAACTTACTACTACTAAAATGAGCAAATCAATTTTTACATGAGTACATTAAGTCTTATATAACTAAACTTGTAACTAACTAAACTAAATTATAACAAACTAAACTAATAATTAACTTGTAACTAATTAAACTAATTTTATCTCTAATACCCCCACAGGATAGAAGTTGTTGGAAACACTTCCTTGGAGAAGACAATACATTAACATCAAAGGAAATAAAAAAATTTGAAAACTTAGAATATAGCTAAACATGCCGAAAATACACCGGTTATCCAGTCAGTTTATACCTTTTTTCCTTTAATTGTAATCATAATTTGAATAAGAGAATTCGTATTCGCATGCATGCACATACACACCGGAGCCGTGTCTAGAATATTTTAGGCCTTAGGAAAATTTTGCATTTAAAAATTTATTAGTTAAAATTTAATAATTAATAAATTTATAATTTTCATTCAATAGTAATTTATTTAACTAATATTTTTGTAATATAGTTTTTCTCAAGTTAATTTTAAAAAAAATATTTTCTTTTTAGAAGGACGACAACTACTAGTATTATTAATAATATTATGTAAACATTGCATGCATGTAAAAACAAATATTTTTTAATATAATTTAATATTTCTAATAAAACATTAATTTCTTTTATAAGTACTTCTTTGATTATGTTTGCTTCACAAAAACAATTTAAGACCACTAATATCAAGTTTTGAAGATTAATATCATATTTCTTTTAATTCATTTTTTTTAATTCTCAAAGTTTATGAACTAAAAGTTTGGAGAGATAGTGGTGTGGCTGGTACAAATCTGGACTCTTTTTTTTAAATCAAAATAAATCTTCCATTAAGCTGATTAATCATCATCATGATGGTCTCATTAATAATATAAACACTTTTAAATCTCATGGTAGAGAGATAGGAGGAAGAGAAAAGAGAAACTTACTACTACTTGGATAATGCTCAAAATGAGTCAATCAATTTTTACATAAGTACATTGAGTCTTATATAACTAAAATTGTAACTAATTTATAACTAACTAACCTAAATTGTAACACACTAAACTAATAACTAACTTGTAACTAACTAAAATAATTTTATCTCTAATACCCCCGCAAGCTGGAAGGTGTTGAAAACACTTCCAGCTTGGAGAAGACAATACATCAACATCAAAGGAAATGAAAAAATTTGAAAACTTAGAATATAGCTAAACATGCCGGAAATACACCGATCAAAAGAGAAACTTCTAGAAATCTTCGACCAACTTCAACATTCTCAATCTTCTTCCAAGAGTCCAATGCAAGTATCAATGCTTAACCATCAAGCGAAATCAGCAACAAGACCATTTGACAAAAGCTCAAATCATCAATCCAGGAAACTATCAAAGCTTAACCACCAAGTAGAAACTATACCTCAGAGTTTAACCACTTGGCAGAAGCAACGAGGCTTAACCATCAGGAGCAGAAGCAAAACAACGATTCAATGCTTAACCATCCATGACAAAAGCTTAAACAATGCTTAATCACCACAGACAGAAGCTTACATAAACAAAATAGAAGAATCATAAAATTTGTCTTCTATGAGGACTTTTCACAAACACTTTATGAACCAACAATAACCAAGGTTTAACCACTCATGACAGAAGCTAACAAATGAACAATGCTTAACCACCACACATGGCACAAGCTAAAATCATCAAAACAAGCCAAACAATAAACCAAAATCTTCAGAAGCATTTAATCAAACACCTTGTAGGCAAAAATTGGACAATGCTAAACATGGAGAAACTTACACAAACTTTATTTGAAGTCAAGAACTATCAATTCTGAGAACACATCCTTACTAGATGAGAAAGCTATTGCTATTACCAAATTTCAACTAGTCAATATTGTTGAGGAAGGGTACTCACTTCAGAATCTGAATTTGGATATGTATCTTGGAGTCATATGCCTTGTCCAGAACATAAGAGGGTAGCCAGATCATGCCTTTCTCGAGGACACAGACGGACAAAACAGCGTTTCTTTGGCGACACATTTGCTTGAGTCGTATCGCTGCCGATAAGCATGCGAGACCGGCACCGATGATGACGACATCGTACTCGATGGAGTCCCTGTCGGAGGATGTGGTGCAGAAGCTCCGAGAAGTTGGAACCTTGATCTGCTCGTTGATTGCCTATTTAGAGTCATCTACACAGTTCTGACGAGCCAAGGAAACACTGTGTGCAATTGGAACAGCAAGATAATCCTTCTTGAGCTCTTGAAATGGTTCAAATATGACCCCAGCGAGTGGTGCGGGTGCATTTGAAGCAGCACACACCCTTGAATTCCTGCTTCCACCAACACCCTTAGAAAGACCCAAAAAGAAGAAAAAAATGAACTTTTTTGGAACATCACCTCCACCCACAACGAGCGAGAGAGAAAAGCTTAAACTTTGGAGCAAGAAAGGGCCATTTGGGAAGAACGACGAAATGGGTATGCCAAAAAAAAAATAGAAGAAGAATTTAGTGGCGGATATGGAGGGTAAGCGTGTGTGAGAGAGAAAAAAAATATTTTTGTTTGCTCTGATACCATGTTAAAATTCATGGTAGAGAGATAGAAGGAAGAGAAAAGAGAAACGTACTACTACTCGATAATGCTCAAAATGAACAAATCAATTTTTACATGAGTACATTGAGTCTTATATAACTAAATTTGTAACTAATTTGTAACTAACTAAACTAAATTGTAACAAAATAAACTAATAACTAACTTGTAACTAACTAAACTAATTTTATCTCTAATAAACACTAAACAATTAAAAAAAAAAATAGAAATTAAAAACCACTAATTAATTATTCGATAGTAGTATCATCATAATCATCATTAGCCTATCTAAGACATTATTCATTTTTTAAAAAAAACAAAATTGTAATTCATTTTTTAAAAAGTTCTCAACTATTATGAACTAAAAGAACTAGAAGAAGACCCGTTAGAACCAACGGTTGCACTGAGGTGGTGCAGGTAACGTTTGGGGTTGGGCGCATGTTGGTATTGGTAGGGGTCGTGTCAACGTCATTGATGGAGTAGGGGTGTAGGGGTCCTTGGTCTATGTGTGTGAGAAGAAGTGTTTGGTCACTAAAGGGTCATGTTCATCAAATCTAAAGGTTGAGGCAGCATTCGACGACAGGGGAAGGTGACAGGGTTGGTGCACGACTAGATCTAGTGGTTGAGGTTGATTGGCGCATCCTTCGTCGTTGGCTGGCTGGGAAGATCTGAGATCCATTATGTCTAGATTTGAGTTTTAGATCTCTCAAATATTTTCGTTTTGCCTCTACCTCCCCCGTCGGTCATCTCACTTATGTCGCGCTTTCTACTTTTATGACGATGAAGCTTGCAGAATCAATTTGTCCCCAAATCGCATCGACTTCTTTGTCACCTTCATCATATTCT
Source organism: Glycine soja (assembly GCF_004193775.1). Classification (NCBI taxonomy): domain Eukaryota; kingdom Viridiplantae; phylum Streptophyta; class Magnoliopsida; order Fabales; family Fabaceae; genus Glycine; species Glycine soja. The sequence goes on from NC_041004.1 coordinate 34,445,717, forward strand.
GCAGAAGTTTTTAGATTTGACGACAATGAGTTTTCAGATTTTTTTTCTCTCTTTTAATTGATTATGGTGGTTTTTAACCACTAGAAATTGTAATTTAAAATTCAAAATGAATATTGATGGTTTTGAAACCATCACAAATAATATTTTTAAAAATTTAATGGCCATATCACCAATTAATCGAGAAATCCTAACGGCAAGGATAAAAAATAAAAAATTTCAAATTTCAAAAAGCAAAAACAAAGAAAAAAAATTTCAGAATAAATAACAAAAATCAAGTATATATTAAGGAGTTTTAACATATTTAAGCCTTACTATTATAATATAATATAATATGTACTATAACTATATAACTATAATGTAGTAGTATCTATTTTAGTAGATGTACATGGACTCATAACGGATAGTACTTAACATGCATATGTGTAGGTTTAAAAAAATTAAAATATTGTATAATGCAAGAGAAATTAACACATAACATGCTACTTTTGGTTTGCTCCTCCCTTCTATATTGTTGTTCGTTCACTATAATATTTCAAAGCTTGAGAATTTCTTTTCTATTTTCAGATTTCAGATATATAGTTAGATTCTAGCTTAATGTGTCCAAGCTTAGTAGTGTCCAACGACCATTTGATTTCCCGTGTCCACCAATTATTTCTTGCTATTTGTTGTAACCTATGTGTACTTATCTTTATTTGGAGAAAAACAAGATAAATGTAACTTTATTTCTCTATCCACTATTTTTCTATAGACTAACTATATTTATTAAGATTATATTATTTTATAAATTATTTTACATTTGTTCTATATTCCGAATAATATATTGAGGATTTGTTGTTGTTGAATGGCCTTATACTCTTGTAGATGAATTTTTTTAGCGTTTATACTTGCTACCTTAGTCTAAAAATCAGTTAGTGCTTGTTTATGCGGTGTTTAGTTTAGTCTTGTTTTAAATATTTTTAAAATTTAAATAATTTTTATTTAATATTTTTTTCTGCTCTCAATTCTCAATTACTCTATCAAGTTCGTACACACTCCCTTTCGTTTCTAAAACTTTTTTTGAATGATTTGAGAGTTACTCAATTCTAGGGATTTAATCATTCTTGCCCATATTGCATGTTCATAATTGTTGAGTATATTCACTTATTGTAAAGGTGGATTTTTTTTAATATGAACGGCCAAACCCTTTTATATGAAACAAGATAAATTGTATGTTACTAATATTATATATATATAATATATATATAAAATACAATTATTGTGAGAACACGAGTAATTAATAATAACCATTAGATCATGATTAAAAACAATAGACGTTTCAAATTAAAATATTTAAAATTAGAATTAAAATATAACGTAACCATGAAATTTTTAAAAGATTCACCAAACACACCACCTCCTAAAATATCTCAATTATCGTTAATCCATCACCATCACCATGATTGCCACCACCGCCACCTCTATTGCCATGACCATCATTGTCGTTGTCACAACTGTGGTGGTTGACAATGGTGGTGCTATAGTTGATGACAGTGATGATGGCGATGACAATCATGGTGGTAACCGTAGCGATGATCATGGTGGTAGTAGTGATGACGACGAAGGTCACAGTGAAAGAGGTGACAATGGTTGACAATGGTGGTGGCAACAGTTTGTGACAATGGTGATTATGGTGATGATTGCAATAGTGGTCTGGTGGTAACAATGACATTCATGTGATTGGTGATATGTTAATTAAGATATTTTAGGATGTGATAATTGATATCTTCATAGATTTATTTGTTGTTTGGTTAATATTTTAGAGATTTGATTATATATTAAATTTTAATTTGAAACTTTAAATATTTTAATCTCAACCTTCTATTATTTTTAATTTTAATCGAATGGTTATTATTAGTTATTCTCATATAAGGTAGTATTCTCACATGAGTCTTACTCTTTATATATATGTGTGTTTTTATTATGAAACTCATTAAGAATTGTGAAATTACATGAAATAAGATAAATTATAATATTAAATTTTGTTATCTATTTTTTAGTGTATCATTTTTTTATGTTGAAGAATAATTTTTTTTATAAGAAACAAAATTTTAATAATAAATGACACGATGAAGAAATGAGGTTAATTAGAAAATATATTTAATAAAGTTAAATTAACTAAATTACGAAAAAAGTAAATAAATTATCTTATAACTTAAAAATGTGGGTTAGATGTTGTGTGATTAAGTTCTTTATGAATAGTACGTATCTAAAATTAAATATATACCAATTTCATTCTTGTAGCAATTATTTTAAAGATGGAATTTTTTTTATTCTTATAATACTCCTTCTTTTGTGCCATTATAATTATCATCCTAAGTAGGGGTGAAAATAGGTCAGGTCAGGCTTTGAAAGACCTGAACCTAGTCTAGGATGAATTTTTAAGGCCTAAGTCTGGCCTATAGCCTATCAAAGGCTTTTATTTTGGGTCGGCCTGACCTTTTTGAAAGTCTAGCCTGACCTGATCGTCTTTTTAAAAGTCTTCTTCACATTAAATCTTTAATATTCCTTTGCTCTAGACGTAATAGGAAAGTTAAAGAAAAAGAAAACGTCAACAGGAATAAGAAAGCCAATGAAAATAATGAGGAATATAAAGGGACACATAACTCGTACCTAAATTGTAATTAAAGTCTTACTTGATTATAGGAATAGAAGTTATGGAGCGTAATCAAAGTCTAATAGTTTAAAAAAAAATTAATTATACCCAAAAAATAATATATATATATATATATATATATATATATATATATATATATATATATATATATATATATATATATATAGGTCGGCCTATTAGGCTTATAAGACTTTTTAATAAGCCTAAGGCCTAAGCCTGGTCTAAAAAAGTCTGAGTCTAACCTTTTAATTAAATAGGTCAGACTTTATGTAGGTCAGGTCGTAGGCCCCTGTAGGTCGGCCTGACCTATTCCCACCCCTAATCCTAAGTTATTTTATACGGATCAAGAAAAATTAATGAATAAATAATAAAAAATAACAATTTTATAAAATTAAACTTATCATCATTAATTCATTTTTTTTTATTTTTGTAGTTCATATAATTAATATTATAAGAGATATAACAAACAAAAAATAATTAATATTATATTAAAAAATTAAAATTAAAATTATTTTAGGATAACTTTTTTCTTCTTACACAACGATTATTATGAGACAAAGGGAATATATATTATTGGTGAGAAGTACTTATCGATTTCGTCAATGATTAATTTTGATTGGAGAATCTGATTAACCATCCTTAATGAAAGGGCATTTCTTCTTGCATCTCAATAAATTTATGTCAACACCCATTTTCATTACATAAAGGGTAATCAAGAATGTTTTTTTATATTTTGCATTACTCTCTCATGTAAAAAAAAGGGTGTTAGAGAAATTTTTGGAGTGCAAGAAATTTTGGCCTTAATGATATTTTCTTTTCAATTATGTATTTTTTTTTTCATCTATAAAGCTTGAATCTAAGATTTTGATTAAAAGGCTTGAATTCAGTTTTACTTGGACTAAGGACTTTTCTATATATTAGTGATATCCAAATAATTATTATAATATCTCCTAATATTCAATCATATAATTTATCTTTTTACTAGTTTTAAGTTACTTGAAACCGAAATATTGAACAAAACGGAAGTTAATTAGCTTAGTGGGTTTAGTGGTTGAAGGGAGAAGAAGAAAGAAGAGAATGAGTTTAAATCCTCCCTATTAACAAAAACTAAAGAACTAACTAAATATTTTCCAATTAAAAAAAGCGAATTTTTAGTTTGGAGTAGCGGGTGTACATAGTAGACTTTTCTTGTGTTGTGCCTGTTTGAAGGTAGGTGAGTCCAGTGTGGAACCAGTAACCGTGGCCCTTCTCTATCCTTATTCCATAGTATTTAAAATGTGGTGTTGTTTGTTTCTTTTGGTACTGAGAATGTGGTATTCTCGATGAATCATAAATTTGTCGGAGAATCAATGACTCGACTGACACACACCCAACAACTGAAGCACGCCAAGATATTTTCCATGTTTTTGTTTGTTCCTTTGATGGAAGAAACAAGACTCGAACGTCTGATCGAATATAATGGGGATAAGAACTTAATGTGATTCAGGAGTCAAAATGACCATTACCAATGAAAAATATGATGTCGTATTTTGTTCATTAGAACATAGAAGCGATCGAAACTTGTTGCATCTGAACATGCATCTACCATATATATCTACTACTTTTTTATTTTTCTTTTAAGAATAAGGTTATTACTATCATATTCTTTTAACATATATGTACGTACATGGTACACGTCATTTCAACGTTTTCTATATGTTGAAATTCACATTCATTAAAGCTACTAGTTTAAGAGAAAGAGATCAATAACTTCTCCCTCCCCCACCCGCCACCCTTTTTATCCATTTTTGTAAAGATTATATATATATATATATATAATGTCTTTATAAGAATATATTACTTTTATTTTTTTCTCATTTCTCTTATATTAAACAACTTAAAAATTTTCTCATTTTCTCACCACTTTATTTCTACCCATATTTCTTGCTATTAATTTTCACTCTTTCCATTTTATTTGTCAAACCAAACAAATTGATGCTAGCATTTTTTTTTTAAATTGGATATCCCTCGGTAAAAAGTTAAAGATTAATTCATTTAATTCATTGAAGCATATAGATCCATTTAAAGAATTGACATATCTGAACACATCTTTTTCTATAGTACAAGCAATCGAACCTCTAATTACATATTTAAAAGACAATATTATTTACCAATCTCATCATACCATATTGATATTTTAATATGCAAATCATGGAATAAACATTTAAAGTTCAAAATGAGTAAATTGTCTATATACACAGCGAATTAGTATGTAAATCATACCAATAAATATTTATACTATGAAAATATAAAACTTTTAAAAAATACTAATAGTTAATTAAAAATTTTATTTAATTTTTATTTTATATGTAGGTTATATTTAAATATATATTTTTACTACAAGTTGACTATGTAAAATTAAACATAGCCCCAAGTTGTGTGTGTGTATATATATATATATATGTATATATTGGTCTATTGCCTATCACCGTTCAGTCTTCAAGAGCGGAACTAAAGCCCCAAGGAGAAATTGCACAAAAACTGTATTAAGGCTGAAACGTCAGACCTTAACAAAGACATAGCAAAAGCATGAGGAAAAATAAATGATACAATCCACGATCTATAGAAAGACCATGTTTAGTAAAACTATATGCAGGAACGTTGCATTCCCTATGAATATGAATATGCTTGGAAGGGACCATCAGAACGTTACCAATACACTCCTGATTTGCATGCACAATTTGATGCTCCGTATTCTGATTATTGCACCCTTTTTTAATCAATTCAATACCAATTTTAGAGTCAGATTGCACTCCAATAACATATATTGCTTTTCATCGTATTTTTGTTTTGGTACTTAATTTTGACCAATCCCATCACTTGTTACGGTTAGAAAAAAATTGATTTGGGTAGATATAATCATCTTTCCTCTAAAAAAAGAGATATAATCATCTTCAGAAAAAAAAATTAGATATTACCATTGCGTGCTTTGTTTTAATTATAATTACATGGAGTACTTGATGTGCATGATTTGAGAAAATTCGAAATATAAACTTCAAATGTATAAACAAATAAAAGAAAATAAATAGCACCAATATACAAGTGCTTTCTTATTCCTCATTGAAAGAAAATGAAACCTTGAAATGCTTAATTGCGATACTAGACTCTAAATATTCAAATTGACAATGCTTGAAGAATAACCAACGAATGCCATTTATTCATTATGGCGAGTTCTTAACATATTGATGATAATATTAAGAAATTCCTAACTTTTTTAGTGTATGCATATTGGGGGCAAAAAAAGGTCGAGGTCCTTTTGAAGAGATTGTGCAAGAATTATAAGAGACCCACATCGCCACACTATTTAATTAATAAAAGTTAATAAATATTTTAATATTATTAATTAAAATTTGTGAAAAAAAATGAAACTAAATTTCGATTATATAACAGCCACTACTATAATTTTTAATAATATTTTTTATCTAACACTTATTAGAAATGTTGCTAAAGGATTTTTGTAACATTTAAAAAATATTATTAAATATGAATAAATGTTATTAATATATTTTCACCATCACCACTACAAAATTTATTTTTAATATCGTTAGAATAATATCGATTTTATAGAAAACCGATGTAAATAAAAACTTGGTAGCATAATTATGAATAACGTAACTTTGTTAACATCGGTTCTTCGAAAAATCAATATCAACGTGAGTTGGTTAATATCGGTTTATCAGAAACCGATGTTAATGTGAGTTGGTTAACATATGTTTTTGCAAAAATTGATGTTAACCAACTCACGTTAATATCGAATTTTTTGAAAAACTAACGTTGTATTGTCCTATTTATAATATTTTCCTCGCTTTTGGCAGTTCACTCGTCTCCCTCACAAACCCTTTGTCACTCTCACTCTCACTCTCGTAGTGCTGAAACCACTGTCATCACTGTCGCTTACGGTGAAACCACTGTCATCTCGTTCACGGTGTCGTTACTGTCATCTAGGTCTCGGTTAGTCTCGCTCATAGTGAAAGCACTCTCAGTGTCAGTCTCGCTCTTGGTCTCACTCTCAATCACGGTCTAGGTGTCATTGTCACTCTCACTCTCACAGTATGTTTTTCTCTCAAAGCTTTTTTTGACAGTGAAATCATGGTTTTGATTCTGGTTTTGCATATTTATTGGTGCTTTGGTTGTTTTCGACAGTGTAGGATTTTTATTGGTGTTTTGGTTGTTTTCGACAAAGTAGGTCTTCCAAAGTACCCAAGTCATACTACAAAACAAATAATGTAGGCCTTTTTTTGATAGTTAAATCAGTGAAATTTTACTTAAGAATTTCCAATGAAAATCATTGTCTTGTTTTGCAAATTTATTGGTGTTTTGGTTGTTTGCCTGATTCTGGTTTTGGTTGTTTTTGATAGTGTAAGTCTCATTATTGTTTGTTTGCATGGTTCTGGTTTCTCTAATATCATATTGTTATGTCAAATCTATCATATTATATTAGTTGCATGGAATAAGATCCTAGATAAGTATGATGCATAGTTAGTTTGTGCATGAATTAGTTAGTGGATTTAGATGGTTTGACAAAATGTAATTAATGGCATGTTTATATTGTAAATAAACTTTAGAAACGATGGATGAAGATCAATAGAACTGGAAGGAAATGACTAACATAATGATGAAGATTAACAAAAAAAGCAGAGAAAATGTTCAACATTGTTTATGTTATGAATCAGATTATAAATTTCAAGACTATTCTCAAATAAACATGACATGATATAACACATTTGCTTATATTACTTTGCTTGTTAAACGTAGCCTTATGGTGAAGTCAGTAGGTCATTTGCAGAAAGATAGAAGGATGAACTAGAGCATACTTGGCATTTGCTACACTCTAGTGGCAACATGCACTCTATTACATATAATCAAGATCTAGTGAGCCCAACTCTACTAGCTGGATGGACATAACTCAGAATTTTATGAGCTCATTGAAAATTATCAGGTGACCTTGACCCGCTTTGAACAAAGTGTTTTTCTCCTCACCATCTTCAAAAGTAGCTCTGAACCAAAAGCTTATCCTAAATGACACTCCTTGTACCACCAAGTTTCTAACTCGGTCACTTTTAAAGTCCTACTGATTGAGTACAAAATGACTTACAGCAATTTGGTGAGTAATTAAGCACTCATCTGTATGTCAAATTTTAAAATCATATACATATCTAATATGAATTTCATGTTAATTTCAGGTTGTGTCGAGTACCATGTACTCATTTATGAAAGTTGTAGGATTCACCCATTTGAACTTGGAAGGGACTATGGAGTGTAGAATAGTTTATAATCATTGGAGAAAGACTGCAAAAATTGGAAATGAATGGAGGTATTTTCCCCATCACTGAATTTGCAAGCTAGAACTCAAATATAATTTGAGTTCCTAGATGCAACTTCTAACTTTGTTTTATTTTGGATTTGTTTGTAATTAAAGTACATTACTACTCTACTATTATCAATCTGTAAATTTTTGTTTATAAGTCTTTGTGATATATTTTGTGAGAAATATTGGAACATCCTGAACACATTTGTGATATATGTTGTTTATAAATGTTTATAACTACTCTCGATGCATGATCTACTTTGTTTATAACTTTTGGTGCATGACTTATTTTATGTGTTTTTTTTACAACTTTAAATGATAACTTGTGATATGAATAATTGCAGGTTGGTAATTAGAACAAAAATGTGATATTAAAAAAAAATTCAAAAACATCGGTTTTTAGAAAAATCGATGTTGTTGTTTACTGACAACATCATTGATTTTTATAAAAACCAATGTTTTTTTTTTAAAACAATATCGGTTTTTAAACAACTGATGTTAACATTGACACTTTAACATCGGTAGTTTCAACCTCGGTTAATAACCAATGTTAAAAGTCATTAATAACCGATGTAAAAACTTATTTTCTAGTAGTGAATATTTTATTAATGTGATATTTTAGGGATCTTAATAAAATACCAATAATCACCGGAAACACATTAAGTTAGATTATCAAAAGGGGTTGTGAAAAATACTTAGATCCATGATAAGCAATGAAATTGATGAGTCTGGGGAACTATTGGTTTTGTGTTCTTCCTCAACCAAATCACCATTTTTCTTTTGCGTTCTTAGATTTCTTGTCAGATGGACAGAAAAGAATACAATTTCTGATTTGGTGTCTTGGGAACCACAACATTGCTTTAAGTTTTAACCCGTTAGAGTTCTCATTATTTTCTAACGGGCCAAACTGATTTATGCTTATCAAGCCCATATTAATTTTTGGTGATAATCGAATAGGCTTATCAAATTAGATCATTTTTATTAAACTCATAAATATAAATAACTAATATAAATAATAAATATAATATGTAGCCCTCACAAATTAATTAATTAGGAATTACAAAATTCCTAACAATTAAATGTTGTGTATAGTTCAAAAAATATTGATAAAAGTCATATGTGAATAGTAATGAACTTGTTAAGAAAACCTCTTAATTATAAAAATATTAACTAATTAATCTTATAAATGATGAAAATAATGATAATAATTAACGATAGTTATTATTTTTTGAAGATTAGATTATTTTGTTTTTTTGGGTACAGATTTTTTGTTTTTGTTTTAACAATTAGGCTAAAAATATTTCAAAGTTGAGTTTAAACACTAATATTAATCCATTTTACACGGAACATATCTTATTTTAATATTTTTATTTAACATAACTTCAAAACTCGAACCACCTGAAGAATTAAATACGTTTGTGTCGGTATAAATAGCGTGAATAGCATTATTAAAGCTTGTAATTGAAAAACGAAAACAAAGACTACCTATCAAAGCAATTGAGCATCTTTTGTAATTAATATAGAAACAGAAAAATGTGGGAGTTTGGTGATGGCATCACAAAGTATATGATTCTTCAGATTTGGTATAGTATATGATTGATTAGATACGTATATGGGCCAAAGGGAATAATTAGATCATTGATTCTTCATATGTTATCTATAAGTGTGCAAGCGAAAGGACAAATAGTTGGCTTTGCATTACACTAAAAGAGGGAAGCATTACATTATTTTTAATGTATTTTTTTAAATATATTTTAATTTCACTATTTACTGAGATATATTAAGATTAATGAAATCATTGTATAATATATTTATAAATAAAACGTTTGATTTATTAATTTATGAATCTTAATAAATTTTAAATAATAATAAAGGATAAAATATGCTTTTCTATTCAAAAAGTTAAAAATACAGTTTTCCTCCTGGAAAATTTGTAATACATTTTTCATATTAGTAAAAGTAAAATTTTTCTTATGTTTGTCCTAAGAAAGATTTGATTGGATCCAAATCTACAATTATAATTTTTTACATTTATTATATATATATATATATATATATATATATATATATATATATATATATATATATATATATATATATATATATATAAGATGTAAACTTAATATTTTTTACATTGCTAATATATAATCAATATAAAAAGTTTGATTTTTTTTTTTGGTTCGAATCAAGTCGATCCGTGAGGGATTAGATTAGCTTGAATTATATTTATATTATTTGTTTTTTTAAGTGATAAAATAAAAAAAATGATAAATTCAATAATACATGCAGTATTTATATTTATTTTAATTAAGATTAATATTCTGTGTGTATTAAGTTTTATTTTTAATATTTAGCACTTCTTTATTATTATAATTAAGACACTTTATTTTATTTTTATTATTACATATTATATATTGTTATTTTATAGTGTAAATGATAACTTATACTGTATTTTTATTTTAGTTTATAACGATTAAGAGATAGTTTATTAAATTGATATATAAAAGTTAATTTATTATGATAATTTTAAATTTTATATTTAACAAGGTTAGTGGTGCCTATGGGTTTGCCAATTTAACCCACCACCCACCAAAGACCTTTGGGACAGGCTAGCAAAATTTTAACATTCCATTAAATTGGTTTGACTCAGCTCAAGCCAAAAATGGGTTAGCTTACCATTGAGAAAGGATAGATTAGTCGGTGTGGGATTTATTCTAAACTAATTAATAAGAGATTTCAAATTTAAATCCTAAATATATAATTATATTAAATACTTTTAAAAAAATACATGTTACCCATACTAATTATATTCATCTCAAAAATAATTATCTTCAATAAAAAATACATGTAATTTATAAAAATGATTTTTTTAACCTGTGTAACTTTACACTTGTTAAGACTTATTAATTATTCACTTACGACTAAATTTGATTTATTGATTAATTATGAGTTCTTGAATAAAACCATTATTTCTGTGTCTTATTTATTTTATAAACTTACAAACTTAGTAATAATATAGAGAGAGATTAAGACCCACAAAACAAAACATTAGAAAACTCAACCTAAACAAAAAGCTCTATATGGTTTTTTATAAAGCTAAAACAATGCACGGTTGAATCAGTAAAAAATTTTATGCATATTAACATTTTTTATACATGGTTGAAGCAGTAAATAAAGTTTATTAATATAATATCATAATTAAGGAGAAAAATTAAACGAATTCTTGAACTGCTTCACGACTTTAATAAAAAGAATTAAAAAAATGAAAATTAAATCTCTATGTATATTTCTTTTATTTTTTTATAGAAGCAACTTACTATGAATTAATTATTTTTAAAACTATACTCCATTTTTATTTCCCGACATGCAGTAAAATACAACAATTAATTATCATCTTTTAGTGGAAAGAGAGAGATTATAAATAAGCGAACCTATAAAATAAATAAGAGAGAAATAATGATTTTTTTCCTGACACATAATCAATGAACTAATCAAAGTTAGTTGTAAGTGAATAATTAATGCGCCTTAACCACTGCAAAGGTTAGAAAAATTCTTATAAAAAAAAATGGGTTAACTTGTGATGAACCAACCTGAATGAGTTGGGTCGGGTTGACCTAAATTTACAATTCTAATTGATGGGTGTACAATTTGCGTTTAATAAGTATAATTGAGTTACATTTTCAATAAATCACAATTAAATTAGTTTTAACACATTTCCTTTAGGTTTAGACAACAAAGCTAAGGGAAGATGTTTTAGAGCCCAACTGTACTTTGAAAAAAATACTATTTTTTAAGAAAGATATTAGTAAGAAGAAAAGGGATCAAATCTAAAGTACAATGACAAAAGGGCTAAATTAATAAAAGATAATTTATCCGTAGAGGCTTCTTCAGCTCTCGTTAGAATTGTATGGGAGTCATCCTCGAAGTGACTTCCCAAATTACCATATATACCAGGGAGTTCTACCATTGTGGAGCCTAATGGTTAAACAAGTACTCTGATTAGTTTTCATTGAGTTAAACAATTGTAATTTGCGTTAAATAAGTATACTTGAGTTTCATTTTCAATAAATCACAACTAAATTAGTTTAACACATTTCCTTTAGGGTTAGATAATAGTGTTAAGGGATAGTGTTTTTAGTGCCCAACTGTACTTAGAAAATTATTATTTTTGAAGAAAGATATTAGTAAGAAAAAAAGGGTCATACCTCTAGTACAATGACAAAGGGCTAAATTAAGATATAAAAAAAGTATACTAACGATTTACTGTTAGATTTGTTTCTATGTATATTAGTGTAGTTTTTATTTAATAAAAATTGAACTACCAATTAAATTTTATAAATATACATTGATACTTTGATATTATAATAATGGTTAAACTATTTATTTGGTATTTACAGTTCTCTCTGCTTTTAAGTTATAGTCCCTATAGCAGTAAAAAAACAGTTATAGTCCCTATAAAAAAATAATTTCCTCCATCTTAAAATAATAGTCATCGTAGAATATTTTACAGACAAAAGAATAATAAATAAATAAGAAAGAATAATACTTTTATAAAATTAATCTTATATCATTATTATTTTTTTATATATATTTTATTATACACTATTAATATTATAAGAAATATAAATAAAAAAGTAATTTATGTTACATTGAAAAATTAAAATAATAATTAGTTTAGGATAGAGTTTTAATTATACCGATTTTTTACCGACATAATTTTTTTACAATGATTTTACAACGCTTGAAAATGTTCTTTGGTATTAACAATATCGGCCAAAATTATACTTTTATACATGTGTAGGAACTATAACTTAAAATAACAACTATTGAGACTAAATAAATAATGTAGCCTATAATATTATATGTTAATATAAAGATTAATTAATATATTCTATTAATATAAGATCTCGTACCTATTGTGTCTATATTATCAGTTTAATTTTCAATAATTGAAAACAACACTAAGAAATACTATTTATATACTCAACTTGATTTTTTTCAGAATACGTACAAAACAATACTAGTTGTGAACAATGTCAACCAACCAAAGTGGTTGATTTAGTTTATTTTAAAGAAATAATTAATTATTCTATTAATTTCTTAAAATTTTAATATATATATAAAATCATTTTCATAAATTAAAATGACCCAAGCAGAGATTTCTTTTTAGACGACTAACTTGTTGGTATATAATGTCCACAGGAAGAGAATCTCCATAAGGGAATGGAATATATATATACCTACCAACATAGGACTTTAGTGATGGGTGGGGGAGGGGCAATAGTAACAAAGTTTGGGAGTCCAGACGCAATGTATTTGATGTTTGTAGCGACTCATTTGGTTAAAACATTTTTAGCAATTATCATCACATTTTTAGAGGAAAGTGTAGAAAAAAGAACATTGACAGTAAAGTTAGATCAAATTCTTTTAAGTGACTATAAATAAAAATCTTTGACAAAATAAAGAAATCAACTGATAAAAGTATATAAAAAAAGCAGTCTTATCTTAGGAGGTGATATATTGAGCTCCTAAAATAGTAAAATTAAAAAAAAAATTCAAGTTTCACGTTAATTAGGGATAGTCTCAATATAGAGTTTATAAGGTGAAGGCAATCCTCATCCTATGAGATAGTTTTTAGGATTGAGTTAGATCCAAACTTTTTTTTTTAGTATCAGAACTTATCCTAAATCTATTCAAAAGGATTATGCACCAAGCTCAAAGAATGTCTGGACGTGAGGGAGTGAATTAGAGAGTATTATTTATTATAAGATTTCTTTTAACAACTTTTTCTATTGTCTTTCTTATTCTCTCTTTATCCATTTTATTAAGTTTAAAAAATATGTAATCCAATGACTTTCCTTTGTAAGTGTGCAAATCACTTTAATCAAAATTTTGTCATCTTTTTTTTTTTCAATAGGAATAATACTATTATCTCAATTTTTATCATATCCTTTCTTATGCGGTTACAAAACCATTATAGCATTATAGTATTTGCTTCTCCCATTTTTTTCCCTCTTGTCATCCATATTTAAATCCCAGCATTCACTATCATAAAGTATATTTAGTTGTATAACAGCACAATAAAACTCCCCTTGAGCATGGCATGGATAGATACTTTGCAATTACAAGTAACATCATTTATGTTAATTTTTCTCTGGTTTAACACAACCAAACTTGCGTCCTACGTGCAACTTTTTCATTATTTTCTCTGGAATATTGATCTTGGATACTTAACTTAATATAAACTTATATATGACATTTTTTTTACCTACAAGCCATTTGTATGATTTCTTGTTAAAATTACAAGAACATACTCTACCTTACTCTTATCCTCAAGTAAATGTTTATTGACAAATCATTGGTTTGAATGATATCAAATTTAATTTTTTTAAATAAGATTTTGGGTTTAAAACTTATAAATAAATAAAAAAAAGTGATTCTAAACAGAGATTCTATTAAAAATGATTAATCAGATCTCTTGATGAATATTAATTATTGATAAACCAATGAATAAATACTTGGTACTGATAATATATTATTATTAAAAAATACTCAAGTGAATATTTTTTTAATCCATACTTTTGTCTTCAAAACTTAAGTTTAGAGTTACACATCATATCTTGATCCTTCAATGAAAATTATCATTTTCAAAATCAAATATTTAGATATAATTTTTTTTTATCTCTCATAAGTACATCAACGATTTGAGTAAGTAATAACTAAAGTTGAGCCCTAATGTAAAGCTATCAAATTTATGTCATTTGAATATGCCTTCAAGTACTATTTCAGTTTGCAAGATAAAAAAAAAAGTAAATTAAGAAAAAACAGGAAACTTGTGAAAAGTAATATTCACACATTTTATAAGTTAAGAGTCAACAAATAAAAAATCTTATTTAGAGGGATAAAATGAATAGACTTTTTTCTTATATAAAGTTTGTAGTGACAATGTCTCAAAATAAGACAGATACATTCCAATTATGTTGACACCCTTCACCTAAAGATCACGAATAAATACACAGAGTGAATTGTATAATTTTATTTCTTTTTTATAGTTTTTACTAACTTAATTTTGTAAAAAGAATAATCAGAATATAGATATCTTTAAAATATCCAAGCTAGGTAATATAGTTAATCAATGATAAAAGAAAGGATGAGGTAGAGTATAATTCGTTCCATTTTCAGTGGACACATTAATTTTTTTTATTATGTGTTCATATAAACTTAATTTATTCTTGAAATACTATTTAATCAAATATTCTTTATATATTTATTTATTTATTTATTTATTTATATTTCCAAACAATAAACCAAGCATCCCTCAACGCGCAAAAGAGCTCTTAACAAAAATAGTATATGTGTCTTTTTTACCTTTTTATTAATTGAAGGGAGAATCGATCTTTATGCAAGAATCTTCACCCTAAATGTTTCACCTTTGTTAGTGTCACCTTATGCATTTCTCATAGTATACAAAATCTAGTGAAAATCCTCACTAATTGACTTTTCCACTCACCATACCTTTATTCATTATTTTGTCAAGGAAAACAACTCACAAAGTTTGTCGCTATAAAATTTTATTGGTTAAACTTTGATAATTACATTTCTACTATTATAAAGATTTCATAGTAATTTGTAAATTGTAAAATCTACTTTACAAGTTGTTAGCTCTCTACCCACTGTACATGTTACTAGAGCTAACAGTCAATTTCTCAATTTCTTCAATATTTTTAGTAGGCTTAATTAAATATCTTTTTTTTGTCCCTATAATATTTTTTTTACACTCCAATTTTGGTCATTTTAATTCTTGAAACATATGCCAAAGTGAACGATAGTTGACGCGATAAAGTAACATTTAGCTTGTCGCCTCATCTTTTAACGAAGTTTCTCTAACTACATAGACTAAAAATTATCAAAATAATGGAATATTGAGTGTACAATACCATTTTCAAAGAAAAAAAATGATGAAAGTGTGACATTTTACTTTCCATTTTTATCTCTTTTACACCCTCAATCCATGTCTCCCCAACCTTCAGAGTCGATATTTGATTATTTGGTTTTGTCCTAATGCAGTTAGTGTGGATTTCACACTGGAACTATGTGACATTTTTACATATAATTGGCATAACAATTACCAAATGAGAAAATTTTAAGATTCAACTAAACTATTCATGCATCTTCACCTGATAATTTAATTGATTAGCTTTAAGGATAGTTGGTTCATGATAATGCATAATTTCTCTTATCTTTGTCTTGCATGATGTAGAGTTTAATTTTTGTATATTCCATCTTTTGACACGAGAGAGAGCAAAGAACACAAGACAATATTGATGACTTGATTCTTTTCCTTTTTGTTTAAAATTCATATGATTGATTCTTTGAAGATGTATTTCTTTTGCTACAATAAAGATTTCTTTTGAATTGAGTGAAAATAAAAGTTGAAAGGTTATAAAGGAAAATTGTAATTTAAAGCAATAAATGAAAATTTTACAAGAATGCGCGCGGTAAAGGAAAATGATAAAATAATTGCATGATAAAGTAAAGTTAATTTTGTATTGATTGTTGTATTTGAAATCAGTACAAGATCGATATAGGCTAGAAATTCAAATCTTCTACTGAATCACTTTTTTTGTTACTTGCTAACGGCCTAAAATATTGTTGGGAGTCATTCAGCGATTTTACATTGATTAAGCTAATTTTGCCAATTAAATTTGGTGGGTAGCAATTGAAATTTGACTTTACAGTAGTTAAAACTCAACTAATTGGTGTGAATTTTGGTAATTGTGACTTATCCACCTTTTGGTAACTCCTCTTAAAATTTAGGCCCCATCTCCTTTCACAAGTCAATCAACATTTCAAATCAAGAAATTGATAATCACTTTCTAGTTTTAGGGAGAACACTACTATTGGTGAATTTTAATCATTGCTAGTCATTTAAAACCCCAAAAATCATTAAAATATTCTCTTATCTTTAATCTTTATTAAATTAAATTTTTTCATTCAATTAATTTTTTTATGTTGTCAATTAGTCAAATTCTACACCAAAAACCTATTCAGCTAATACTCTAAGCAGTCAAATTGATCTTATCCACATTTAACTAGTCTTTATGTTCAACTAATATTGAAAAATAGTAAACTAGGCATTCAACCAAAATAACTTTATCCTCATTTAGCTAATATTGAAATTAACTGAATTTCACATTAGTCGACAACAATTCTATTGAATTCCAACAACTAAATTTCATCCCTAGTAGCATAATTTTGGAGCCAAAAGTAGCTTTTGTATGTTTTGTACTATATATCAGTTCCAAGAAACTTGTGTTAGATCTATTCATATAATATATGTTTAAGTTTTAATTTTTTTTATGATAAAGTTTGATATTTTTATATTCTAATTTTTCATGATTTAATAATATCAACAAACAAAAGGTAATTAATATCCTCTATGTATTACATTTAATCTTGCTAGCCAGCCAACAAATTTTTAGGAGTTAAGAACTTTTATGCAATGTTATCAGAATTGGTCCAGTCATTAATCCGGTCGAGGTAATGAGTTAGTGATCTAATAGGTGGGTCAGTAATTGATCTTGTTTGACCCGATGTATATTAAAAAATTTAAAATTATATATATATATATATACATATATATATATATATATATATATTACATATAAGTATATGATTAAAAAAAGTCCATCAATATTTCAAAATCTAAAATAATAATTGAAATATTAAAATTGATTATACAAGTTTACATAACCGGTCGGGTCACCGGATTTTCTCAAAATCAGTCGGGTTTGACCGAGCTATCCTAAACCCCATATATATGAACAGTCCAATAATAAAACCGACCACATTAGATCACCGGATTCCGGTTGAACCAATCCCACCGGTTAGGCGGAACTGACTTTCATAACATTGCTTGTATGTAAATGTAAAAAATGCTAGAAATACGTTGTTTATATCTCTTCAGTTGACTATTTAAGTTTTTAAAATAATTGATTGATCATTGATGACATGATATTATAAAAGCAACCTTTTGTCAACAAATTAATCGCACCACTGGAATCTGAATATATTCTGATATTTCGAAAACCTCTACTCCATACCAATGAGACTTTAGAAGATGGCCTTCAGCAACTAAAATGGTGCATTGACCAAGATTTGAAGAAAAGGCTTAGATGAATCCTCCAGCAACTATATAGTGAGTAGTTTATGTAATAATTGACTTGTTGCGACAAAAATGAGTAAAATTTAGGAAAACAAAAAGAGGGATATTAGTAAGCCATTAAACCAATTCAAATATATGGGTTAGGAAACTAAACTATACATACATGAGCATTGTTGTCTTTTAGTTGTGACACATTTTCTTCCTAGTAGCATGGAACATAAAATGGGGACCAAGGGCAGTGGATACCTCGTTAACATGACAGAAACAAACATATATGTCCTACTTACTAGAATAAAAACACACACACACTAGAATCATAGTATCATTGTTCATTTCGTTAAAAATAAAAATAGTATCTTATATTTATTGTACAACATGCTACTCATCCTCATCTAATTAATTGTTCATGGAATAAGTAATTGTTGAACCTACCCCATTAACTTGAATTGTCAAAGCTGTTTCCTAGTTACTTGACTTCTGGTGCTTCGTTAAAATTCTTCTTATCTCTTTTCGTTTTCAGTGCACCTAGCCCTGTGTGTATAAAAATATCTCCAACAAGACATTTGTTGCTTTATACAATTAAACTTCGTATCTTCTTACAATTTTTTGACGCACACGACACAAATGCTCACAATGGGTTGGCACAGATTTTGAATTTCAACACAAAGATTGAAGAATTTTTTTTTAAAAAATAAATAAATTGGACAAAACGGTTTGCGTATATAGTTGACCCTTCGGCCAGAAAAATTGGGCATTTGAGCCAACACTGGCCCACAAGCATGTGCACCATGTGTACGTCAGCCATGTTTTTTGTGCTAAAGTAAATTCATGTCTCAACCTTTGTTATGACAATATAGGCCTCAAGCAATAGTTAAATAAATGCACAACAATTGCCAGTTATCAATATAAAACATGATACATGTTACTATTTTGTGTGAATATTAACATTATTTGTTTTATAGGGAAAATGAAATTGGAATAGTTCTATTTATGTGTGTTGCGTCATTTGTCTTCTTCCTTCGATACCAAAACCCACGTGGGCAGGCTCAAGTGGTGAATTGCACAAAAAATTGTTATTAAAAAAATTCATATGTAATTGAATTAATTTCCACCAGCGATTGTGAGACAATAGTCCTGATTCGATTGGTTGTGCCAAGTGATCACAACTGGAAAAAATTGTTTATACATTAATAACAACATTGGAAATGGAACAATCTATAACAGAGGGCCAGATCAGGTGAAGACATATAATTGGGGTCAAGTTGAGAGGACATACTAACAAGCTGATTTAAAAATTTAATTTTAAGGGGGCATTGATACTGTCTACTAAGTTAAAAAATTGTATAAAACTATAGTTGAAGTTTATACACATCATCACCAAGTACAAAGAAAGACCAACACATAAGTTCTATAAAAGGTTGAGGATTGAGATAATAACATTAAATAATTTATGGGGTTTGTTGTGCTCTATCTAAGGATCTAGCTGGCCACCCACAAATCAATGGCCATAGTTATAGATAAATTAGAATGAAGGGTCATTATGAAGCATTGATGAAAAAATCAGGGTATTGAAACTAAGGGCCTACCACTTACTGAAGGAGCCCTAAGGAGTTGTTCTTAAAAAGAGAACAGAACTGTGCAAACACGTAAATATAGAAGAGAATGGATAGTTATCAACACAATATAATGTAGACACTAGAAAAGACCAGAGGTAAGTAACAAACAACATTAGTCTATTAAATTAAGCTGATCAAAATTATGCAATCCCCCCACATGGAAAAACACATTAGCTGAATGTAGCACAACTGTGCCTTATGGAACCCATGCTTTCTATATATATTCCTTTTCCTCCTTTAATTTTCTTTTAATTATTTCTTTTTTTTCTCTTTTTCTTTCCTCTTTACACAAATCCTTTTTCTTTTTAAGGGAATCATAATTCCCAAGCCTAGCATAGCAGGGTCTATTTATTTTTATGCACCCACCCACTCATTCTTTCTATACCACACTAATCAAATTCTCAACCATGAGAAAACGTATCAATATGGAAAGTGATGCTGACTTCAATTCCTTTGCCACTTCTACTCCTTCAATCTTCTTTGACACCAACACTTCTAGCACATCCTCCTCCTCCTCCTCCTCCTCAT
Source organism: Glycine soja (assembly GCF_004193775.1). NCBI lineage: Eukaryota > Viridiplantae > Streptophyta > Magnoliopsida > Fabales > Fabaceae > Glycine > Glycine soja. Next base: position 34,466,026 of record NC_041004.1, read on the forward strand.
CATCATCATCAACATCTCCAACCTCAAACAAAGATTCATGCACCAAAGAACACACCAAAACCCCTCAAAATGACTCAACCATTTCTCAAACCTCATTAGAAAATAAAAAGGACTCAAAAGAGTGCAAGAAGAGGCAGAGAGACAATAGCAACCAGAATCACCACCCTACTTATAGGGGTGTAAGGATGAGGAATTGGGGCAAATGGGTGTCCGAAATTCGCGAGCCGAGAAAGAAATCAAGAATATGGCTTGGAACATACCCTACAGCAGAAATGGCAGCTAGAGCACATGATGTGGCTGCCTTAGCCATCAAGGGCCATTCAGCATACCTCAATTTCCCTGAATTGGCTCAAGAACTTCCAAGGCCTGCTAGCACATCTCCTAAGGACATTCAAGCTGCAGCATCAAAAGCTGCAAACACTGCCTTTGAGGTGGTTAAGCATTGTCAAATAACTGAAGAACAAGAACAAGAACAAAACCAAGCAGAACAAGAAACATCTTCAACTCTCTCAATGGACAACACTCAAGAGCCTTCAAGTTCTCACTCTACCAATGATGATGACACTTTGTTTGATCTTCCAGATCTTTTCCCTGATGGAAACAATGGACTTTGCTCTTTTTCTTCTTGGCATTTGTGTGCAGTTGATAGTGGCTTTAGGCTTGAGGAATCATTTTTTTGGGAGAACTATTAGAATTTTAGAGCCTTGTTTTTTTCTTTTCTTTTTTTCAAGTAAAATACAGAGTTAAATAAAAATAAAAGGTAAGAGAGCAACATGCTGAGTTTTTCTTCTTTGTTTAGTCACTGCAACTGCATTATGCAAAGAGAATAACCAGTTGAAGAAGACTTTACATTTTTATCTGTAAATGGGTGCTGTCTATTGCTAATATATTTTGTCCAATATAGTTTTATTTTATATTTATTTTTTCTGTTTTGTTGAATAAAGGTTTAGGTGAGCAAAGACTATTCCATGATCTAGTAAATTACGTATTCAATTAGGAGTGCATACCATATCAGACAAAGTTTCTCTTCTACTATATATGAAAGGTATTTATGATTTGAAAGAATTGGAACATATCCTTTCCTTTAATTTCGCAGTAAACTTCTCAACAGAGGGAGCAAATTTTGAGTGTGTGTTAGACAAATCATTTCTAATTTATAGTTTTGTTTGACTAATATAGGGAGTTTATTCAATCAAGTATGTGGATAAATTGAAACGGGATAATTTCAAGTTTAAAATCTTAAATATCAGTTGCATTAATCCATAATAATCTTAATCAACTAGAATGAGATTTTCTTTTCATACCAAGAAATTAGAGTGTTTAACATTATTTTATACCTTGTTATTTTTTTTAATACGCCTTAACAAAATCTCTCAGTTAGTACTTTACTTTTTATTTTAATTATTGTTATATTGTTTATAAGGTTTTGTTAAACGCTGGTCTTCTCTTCGATTTTGTCTGACATATTGTAATGAAGTTGAATTAGGTACCCCTCTCAAAGCGGTTAAACAGAATCACTATCTGTCTTTTAACTTTTCGTAATAGTAATGCGCCTATCTAATTAAAAATAGACTCTTTTTTATGTATTCTCTAATATTCCTATAAGCAACCACGGTTGAGTCCATAATTATGAATGATAAAAAATTTCTTTTAGATATTTAACACAATTATGTATTCATAATTTAAACTCAACTCCTAAAATCTCTAATTAAGTTGGAACAAAATATAATCTCTAACAAATAGTGGTTAAAAATATAATCTCTAACACACTCCTTTAAAAAAATGTGTCAAAGAAAGTGTCATTAGCTTTTCTTATCTAATCAATTAGTGTGACACATAATTAAAAATTGCACCAAGAAGGACCCTAGAGAAATTAGTTAAAAAGTATTACATATATTATTAAGTAATTTTAATCACCTAAAAGAATAAATTTTAAATGAATTTTTATTTTATTTTTAATAGAGTTTACTATTTTTTTTATTCCATGCACTTTTTAGGATTTTTATTTTTAATCCATGATTTTTTTTACTAGTTTTAGTTTGTAAACTTTTTTTTCAAAGTCCATGCATTACTTTTAATCTCTTAACATGGACTAATAGTAAAGACGAAATTAAAAAAAAATCAAGAGATATTGACTAGTTTTAAAAAAGTTTAAGGATTAAAATAATAATATATATAAATATATTATTTATTTTTCTTGATGAGATATGTAGAAAAAAATTTGCTAAAGAAAGATGCACCACATAAGCATCCCTGTGTGATCATGTCACTATTACAAAAAATATTTTCTACATTGATTATTTGATATTTTTTATGATAGTTTTCAATTATCTTCATAATCGTTGTCATGTAAAAAGTCAATACTTTTCACGACAGTTTTTAAACCGTCTTAGAAACTCGACTTCCACATCAATTTGCATAGAAATCATTTTAGAATGTTTCTTTTCATTTTAAAAAAATTGAAGATTCTAGAACGATTCTTTAAAAAACAGTCTAAGAAAATCTTTCTTTAAAAAAAAAAATTACTTTCTAAAACTTTGATCGGAGATAACATCTAGTGGTCAATTTGCAATATTTGACCCTAGCCCACAAGCACAAATCCTCACTCCAAAGACTTAAATATAGCCAATCTAGTAATAGAACACACCAATGAAATGGGGTTTCACTATTAATTACCAAATGAAATAGGGCTATCCACACATATATGTATAAGGGAGGTTAGGAGATTTTTTTTAAAATGCATATATATGGACAAATACTATAATATTTTATCAAGACTCTATCCATTGTCGTCCTTAACATAGTGTAATATCTTTGAGTTAAATTCTATATTAGTGATTGATAGCATTTTATATTCAATCCTAAACTCTAACTACAAGACCGGATACTTATTCTTGATGATGATCTTGTTGAATTGATAATAATTGTCGACTGATGACAGATTTCCATGGAGGATAATGGGGATAATTATTCCTATAATATTAATTTTTTTTTACTTGAATATATTGAATAAATATTTTTTTGTCCCCATAAAAAATAGATGTTTCTCCGACAAGATAATTTTTTTTAATAATATATATGAATATAAATAGTTTTAAAAGATAAAAGAGAAAATAATTTGATAATAATTTTATCTATTTTATCCTTTTAAATTTTACTGTTTATTTTTTTATTACCATTTTTAATCAAATTTATATAACTTTTGGTGTGAGAAAGTATTTGACTATTTTTTATCCCTACTAAAAAAAATTATGAATCCACTATTGTGGTCGACACAGTCTAATGTTTCCGTCTTTCTTTTTGACCAACGATATTGATGTTCCCCAAGAAAGGATGTTTCTGAACTTGGTATCATTACTCAAGAGTGTAGAGTTTCTTGCTAACACACTTCAAAAAATTTGTTGAGTTCGTAATAAGAAAACAGACTAATCTTGCAAGTATATCTACATCTTCTACTGGTCCTCATATTTTCATGATATTTCTTGTATTGAGAATATTATTTATCTATATAAAAACTGTTTAATCATCGTCACGTGTCAATGTTCACACAATTTGTAATATTTTTATTTTTTAATGTATTTTATTTTTGTTTTTAAAAATTTAAATATTTTATTTTACTATTTTTTTCTCACTCTTTCATTTATTAAAAAATTGTGCATTGTACAGGTTCCAATGCTAGTTTCTACTAAATATCAAAATTTTCACCCTAAATTTTTTCTTAATAAGTTATTAAACAACCGGTGGTGTAAAATATTATTTTTGTAGTAATGATCATTTTCTTTACCATAACTTACTAATGGAAATTTTTATTTTAAATTATTATCCGGTACACTAATGCAGCATAATGTTGTGCTTATTCTACCAGTCTCGAAAAATCAAATGGCATTTAGACAAAAATAAAACTTTTTGTTTTGAAAAAAAAAATGGCATCATGTTTATCCAAACAACAATTTTTTTTTATAAGACTCATATACCATATTCAATCAAGCTATACCCCCTGAGTGTGACAAGCCATTTGATTGTTCGTGTTTTGGTTATAAAAAATGATTTTTTGTTGTTTTGTTTCAAACCACAGGTTTGATGGTAAGGAGTTTTTTTTTTTTTTTTTTTTTTTTTTTTTTTTTTTTTTACGGTTAAAAAAAGAGAGTTAATAAACAAATAACCTCAACCGTAGAAGTTACAAAAGTTTAACGCGATTAGTTAAGTCACATGCTTTAATATACCCCTAGGCTCTGGAGTACTTTTCTTTTTATTGTTGCATAAACAAATTTTCATGTATGAGAAAAAAAGGGTACAAAACAGTCATAGAATTAAATTCGTATATAATACTTCCTATTTTGTCCATTTAAAATATAACAGAAATAATTAATATCCTGGTTAATAATAATTCTTTAAAAAATCCTAATATGAATTCCACTAATTTTTTATTTAATTTATAATTAGTATATAAAATATGCAATAATTAAGTATAAAAAGGGAATAATAAAAAACAAAATATTTTAAACGTTTAAATGGATAGTAAATAAAATCATTTTATTTAAAAAAAGGACAAATAAAGAAAACAAATGAGTACTACATAATTTAGTTTACCCATGATTCATTTTATATCCTTCAAAACCTAAAAACTCTTATATCCTTTAATTATTAGTCCATCCGTCTCATTATAATGGTCATAACAGAAAAAAAATATTTCAAGTTACTTTTAATTTTAATTTTTTTAATATAATATTAATTATTATTTTCACTTGTATTTCTTATAACATTAATAATAAATAATAAAATTTATAAATGAATTAATGATGATATGAAATTAATTTTATAATATTATTATTCTTTTTTATTTATTTATTGTTATTTTATTGATGTAAAATAAGCCTAAGACGATAGTTATTTTAGTAAGAAAAGAGGTTTTTTTTTTTGTCAAATTTTCACAACAACACACATTAATTATTAATTGTATACAAATCTTGCGTACTTCAAGAATACCTAACTTTTTCCCTAAAAAAAGGAACACCTAACTCTTTTAATTCAAAAAAAGAAAAGAAAAAAGAATACCTAACATTTGAGTTTCAAAATCCTAGAAAAAATAAGTTTCACAAATCTTTAGAGATTTATCTCAATGATAAACAAACAAAATCATTCTCATTTATTATAGTCAAATATGCCAAATTGTTTTCTGTGTTAGGTAGTATTAGATACCAATTCAACAAAATAATGAGTACGAGATAGATTAAAAAAATATACCTTTTAATTATTTTTTCTCGTTTTAAATAATAATTTGTAGTAACAGATAAATGACATCCTCTCTCTTTATACCTTTTAATTTTTTTTTATTTTTTTATTTATTTCATTGATCTGAAAAAGAAAATAGGAACTTTTATATAGTGATTAGCCTTTTTTTTTCTCCAGTAAGATAAAGCCTCTTTTTTCTTCTAATATCTATAGTTCAATTATTAGAGCATTTATTGCGCAAGCATGATTCTATCCATTTTGTATACTACTAGAGAAGTATGTGTACATTTGATATATATGAATATGTAATGATTATGGGCATGTCATAGTGTTAAAGCATATTATTAATTTTTTTATCCGTTCTATATAATTAATTTAATGGTACAAGCATATGCTCTTTCAAATTAAATTTTTCAAAAAAAAATAAAAATAGAATCAAACAGGTCGACGTCAAACTTTACATATTTTTGTAAGTTACCAATTTTATCATTTAAAAGATTACCAAATAAGTTTTATTATTATTATTATTATTATTATTATTATTATTATTATTATTATTATTATTATTATTATTATTATTATTATTAAGATTAAGATATTAAATTAGTCTTCTATCTCCATTCATCAAATAAAAAAAAAGAGTTTAATGTCTATGCACTGTAAAATAATTTTATATTATTATCTAATCATAAATTATTGTTTAAATTATTTTAAAATAATTATCTTAAAAGTTAACAAATTTATATTATATGGTAAGTGCAAATGGTAAGTGCAAAAGAATGATTGTGTAAAAAAAATTATACTTTTAGTGTATAATTTTTTTCATAAAAAAATGAAAAATCATGTTTGACTTGTGATTTTTTTATTTTTATGCAAATAAAGTAATTATTTACAGATTGGGATTGGGGCTAATTTCAAAGTTTAGTTTGGATGTTATGTTAAAAAAAACACAGGAACAACACCACATATAGTTGTTAACTTGTTTTAAATTAAAACATTTTTTTGAAATATTTAATTTATATGAAAGAATCCACAGATTCTAAGACCACATATTAGTTTATTCATATGATTGATCAGTTGTTTAGTACTGTAGTAACTAGTAACCATCCAATAAAAGAAATGTAAAACAATGCTTTCCACATAACTTGTGTACTATGTATTTAATATATTATTGTGGTTTAAATTTTGCGTACATTTTATGTCAACTTATTTAATATCTGATTTTTATCCTTTGCCCTAAACCTACTAGTCTAGGAATATATTTCAAGTTTAATATATTTTTAATTTATTTTAGTTTCGTACTATAAATTAACATATTTCATTCAAAATTCAAATACTATTTAAATACAGTAAAAGTTAATTTGTGCTAATGTACATATATATAACTTTTAGAAACCAAACTAGTTTTTCAAAAACGTGTCAAATAATTCAGATCGTCTTTTACAAAGGATTGTTGATGTATTTGACGCCTTGTAGCTCTTTTTAAATAAAGCTACGCAACCAAAACTCTTCCATTCTTTCTATCTTGCTTTTCTTTTTCTTTTTAATATTTTGGCTGGAAAGACATACCAATAAGATTTTTTTATCAGCTAAATCAAAATTGCATTAAAAAAAGGCATATCCCAATAAGATTAAATGCATCATATAGTAATCATGCCTTTACCAATTAGTTTATAAATTAATCTATCAAACATGATGTTGTGCTGATACAAATTAGTACCCAGAAGGATCCAGATCGAATAAATTTTTGCTCTAAGCGTCACTTTTTGCATCATGATTAATCATAAGAAATTCAACTTATTTTCATTCTGTATATATACACACGTATGAAACCAAAGAAGGAGACAGCATCATCTAAGCAAAGAAAGAATATATGAAGATAGTGTAAATTAGCAGATCCAAAGGCCATTGTTTCCTATTAGAATCATTCAAAACCACTAAATGGAAAGTGCTAAATGACCTCACTATGAGAAAAGAGTGAGAGAAAGAACTATATAATAAAATAATTGAAGGAAGAGTAGTGAGAAAAAAGAAGGGAAAGGAAAGACACCTCACTACTATCGTGTACTATTTCTCTCTTGTCACACTATACAATATAAATAATTGAACACGACATGTTTTGCTATTGGCCAATTATATTTTATACATGCATGTCACCATCGGTTAAGGATTCAAAGTACAATGATTATAATTTCCAGCTTTATTAACTTCATCACATATAAATTCTGCATACACAAACAACAATGCTAATCAACATACTTTATTAGCTTCCATATTACATAAAATATGAAAGATTGCCACCCAAATTAGAAATAAACTTGAAATTCCTGAAAGCGACAAAAACTGAAGGAAAATGATGATGTCTATGTGGAGTCAGGCTATCGGTAAGAATTATTACGATTTTTCTCTTGTGATTATGACGAATATTTAAAGATGAAACTAAGCAATTATAACATTGTTGATTATATGATAACTGTCTTATACCAAATATATAAATTTTTAATATTCGAACTATTTAAAAAGAAGCTTATATATTGAGCACACTATTTAAAAAGCAAGTAAACAGTATGGCTAGAATATTAACCTGTTCATTACAGATTACTTGCTGAAATCAACAAATTTTATATTGGAAATATTTAGTCCAGAAAGACAGACAACACTTGGCTTCAAGTTTTATTATTCGTGCTATTATTCAGTACATGAGAGTAACACGCACACAACAGAAGGCATCTTCATGTTTGGTGTGATTGGTTACCTTAACACTAGACACATCGAATTTTATAACGTCTAAGACATGCTTCTACGTGTGATGAGGGAGAGGTGTTCATGAAAACGTCTGCATATCATAAATCAGAAAATTTAGTTAAATTGTTATTATTCACGTTGCCATCAAAATTTAAACTTTTATTAATTTTCCATCGAATTAATACATAGCTTTAAAGGGGGTGTGATAGCGCTTCGATTTTTTCCATCCCCCATTCTGTTGACTTGTGCATTATGCTCTTTCACTAAATTTAACATTATTACTATTATTGAGTGATAGGAGCAAGAGGATGAGGTAAGCGCCTTAGTTCGAGGTCAAGGATCCTCCTTAAGGAAACTAACTAATTTGTTAAGGAAAAGATTCTTCTCTGAGTTTTATTCATGCATGTATCAAGCTTTATACAAGTCCCGTTACGCTAACGGTAAGCCATTTACAGTTATGGTGGTTGTAACTGATTAACCACTCGTAACTAACTAATTCCTAGAAGCTTCTATTACCATGCATACGCTGTAGCTTTCTACTATTACCATGCATACGCTTTATACGTAGCTTTCTACGTGCTTAGGTCGTGTGCAAATCCTTCGTGGTCTGGCTTCTCGCGGTACTACGGGATCATCTTCTTCCAGATGGCTGCTGGTGCTATCATTATCGCCCCCTGGGAAAATCACATTGTCCTCAAGGTGATGTGAGTGACAAAGATCATCCCACTTCTCCCATGTGGAGTCTTTTGGCGCGAGACCCTCCCACTGCACTAATACAAAACGGGTTGGCGGGGTAGTGGAAGTATCTAGGCGTGAATCCAGAATCACTAAGGGTCTCAATATAGGTTGGTTGTCGAGAGCGTGAGGAGGAAGTGACGAGGTTGGCAGTTTGAAGGGGCCATGATGGGGGCGCAACATGGAACAATGGAATACTGGGTGTATTCTCGACCCGTCTGGGAGCTTTAAGCGGTATGCAACGTTGCCAATGCGCTCCAGAATTTGGAAGGGTCTGAAATATCGTTTGGTGAGTTTGCTTGTGGACTGATCTCGTACAGAAAGTTGTCGATGGGGCCGTAGACGCACGTAAACTAGCTGACCAACCTCATACTCAACATCACGACGTGATTTGTCAGCAAAGTGCTTCATGTTTTAATGGGCCTTGGCAAGTTTCTTTCGAAGGATTTCATGGATTGCGTTCCATGTGCAAAGCATCGTGTCAACTGCGTCATTACTCGAGGTTCCCTTAAGATAGTCTGGAAACGAAGGAGGAGTTTTGCCAAACACAACTCAGCTAACGCTAGGAACCTTTGCCACTCGAATGTTGCGAAGTGTTGTAGGACCACTCAGCTAACGCTAGGAACCTTTGCCACTCGGTTGGCCGCTGGTGAACAAATGAACACAAGTATTATTTGAGAGTGCGGTTCATCACCTCCATTTGGTCGTCCGTCTGCGGGTGATACGCCGTACTCATGCGCAGTGAAGTCCCGCTTAATTTGAATAGCTCTCGCCAGAAGGAACTGATGAAGATGGGGTCCCTGTCGGAAATAATGCTTCTGGGAAACCCATGGTGTTTGCATACGATCTCAAGGAACAGGTTAGCTACCTTGTAAGCTGTATAGTGGGTAGGCAAGGCACCGAGATGAACCCCCTTCGAGAATCTATCGACAACCACTAGGATGGTTGTGAACCCGTGAGAGCTGGGAAGATGAGTTACGAAATCCATGGAGAGATCCTCCCAGATTCCGGTGGGTATCGCTATGGGTTGTAGTAGCCCAGCACTCTTGCGTGTAACGTGTTTAACTTGCTGGAAAGTTGTGCAACTCCGGATGAAGGACTTGACGTCTTCAAGCATGCTAGTCCATTGAAAATTCGAACGGAGACGATGCAGGGTTTTCTTTATTCCGAAGTGACCACTGAGGGGAGTGGAGTGGTATTCGTGTAGCAGAGCTGGGATGAGCGGATTTCTAGGGCTAATCTAGATGGCACCCTTGTAAAGGATGAACTCATCGGAGAGGGAAAAATCTGGGAATTCGCGGGGTCGAGCTTGGAGTTTATCACGCTGCTGTCGAAACTCGGGGCTTGCTATGAGAGACTCCTTCAACTTAGTCATGAAGTCTGGGTGAGGCATGGAAAGAAGAAAGTAGTGTGTCTGCGTTGGAGGTTCCATGCGTGAGAGAGAGTCAGCAATGACATTTGAGGCTCCTGCCTTATACTGAATATCATAATCAAAGCCAAGTAACTTAGCCAAATAAAATTGTTGCTCGGGGTCTGGACCACCTGAGACATAAGCTCGCGGAGGCTGCAGTGATCTGTGTAAATCGTGAACTTGTGGCCTAACAAGTACTGCCGCCACTTGCAGACGGCGGCCACGATTGCATGCAGTTCACGGACATATGTGGACGCCATTTGCAGTCGAGAGCAGAAGGGTTTACTGAAGAATGCGATAGGGTGACCTTGTTGATGGAGAATGGCTCCCATGGCGTGACTAGACGCATCTGTTTCGACGACGAAGGGTAGCGTGAAATTAGGAAGAGCCAAGACCAGAGCTGCCATGACTGCGCCTTTTAGTTGTTCGAATGCAGTCTGAGACTCGTGGACCCATTTGAAGGCATCCTTGCAGAGCAACTTGGTTAACGGTGCTGCAATAGCCACGTAACCTCTAATGATCTTCCGATAAAAGCTTGTGAGGTCGAGAAAAGCTTGAAGCTCGCGAGGAGAACGAGGTTGAGGCCAATTGATAATAGCTTGGACCTTTGAAGGGTCTGGTTGTACGCCGCTACCCGAGACTACATGACCTAATTAGTCTAGTTGTATTTGCCCAAAAACACATTTGGAACGCTTTAGATAGTACTAAGCTTGAGACAAAGAAAAGAAAACACACTCTAGATGTTGCAGATGATCAGCCAAGGTTGCACTATAGATGAGTATATCATCAAAGAAAACTGCCGTAAACTTTCGCAAGAAAGGAGCCAGGGCGGCGCTCATGGCTGCCTGAAACGTTGACGGCGTGTTACAAAGACTGAAAGGCATGACACGATATTCATAGTGTCCATGATGTGTGCGAAAAGCTGTTTTCGGTATATCTTCTCCGCCATCAAGATCTGATGAAATCCTTGTCTCAGATCGAGTTTTGAAAACCAGGAGGCGCTTCCTAGTTCGTCGAGAAGTTCTTCGATTGCGGGAAGAGGGAAGCGATCTTGTACAGTGATCGAATTAAGCGCGCGATAGTCTATGCACATACACCATGTTCCGTCTTTCTTCTTCACTAAAAGTACTGGAGACGAAAATGGACTTCGGCTAGGTTGAATGAGACCGGAATCCAGTAATGCTGTTACCTGTTTCTCAATTTCCGTTTTCTGGAAATGAGGATACCTGTAGGGACGAACGTTGACGGGTTTGGAGGATGGGATGAGGTTAATGTAGTGATCATGTTGGCGGGGAGGTGGTAGGGTCGAGGGTTGCTGGAACAGAGAGTGATATTTGATCAGGAGTTCGTTAATGGCGGGGATGGGGTGAGGCGGGTCTAGGGCGGGTTCGGGTTGGGTGATGGGCAGAGGGGATAAGTGGAAGAGACCTGATGTGGCGTTTGTGGTGATCATGCGCTTGATCTGGTGGGCAGAGGCTGGGTTCTCGTCGACTAGAACGTCAGCGTGAAGAGTGACGTGTTGACCGGAGTGAGTGAACTGCATGGTGAACGAGGAATAGTCTGTCATGATCGGGCCAAGCGTGCGTAACCATTCGACTCCAAGCACTGCATCTGCTCCACTTAGCGGCAAAACACGCAAGGTCACAACGAAGGTGTGATTTTGAATGAGCACACTGGTATCGGGACATAGTTGCCGGCAATCTAGAACTGAACCATTCCCTACCATAACACAGAGTGGAGTCGTATCATGCATGCGGAGATTCAAGAACTTGGCAACACGTGGTTGCACAAAGTTCTGAGTGCTTTCGCTATCCACTAGTATGGTGATACGCGTGTTGTTGATCATGCCGTAAAGACGGAAGGTATCCGTAGCAGGTACACCGGCCATGGCGTGAAGGCTAACCTGTGGTTGTAATGGTGCTGGGTCAAAGGTAGAGTGAAAGTTGTCTGGGTTCGCGGGGGATGTGGACTCCAGGTGGGAAGAAGAATCAGGTATGGGTGTCTCCGAGGAAGGAGGGTCATCAGCATTTGCGATGAAGAACAAAACTCTTCCTTTGCAACGATGGGAAGGGTTCCATTTTTCTTCACAGTTATAGCACAAGCCTTTCACGTCTGAGAGCCATATCCTCTTGTGTTCTTTGGATGAAGGGTTGTTTGGGATGATTTGGCTAGGTTGGTGGATAGGTAGGGGTGTTTAAGGAAGAGGATTGGTGGTTTGTGTAGGTTGGTTTCGAGTGTTTGCGGCGATCGTTCAATTTGTCTTCTTGAAGACGAGCAAGTGCAGTGGTCTGAGGTACCGATATAGGCTGGAAGGCTTGTACTTCTCGACGAATTTCTGGGTTCAACCCAGAAATAAAGCAGCTTAGAAGAACTGGAGGAGACAATCCTACAATCCGGTTTTCTAACCTCTCAAATTCGGTGAGGTAATCAGCGATCGTGCCTCGCTGTACTAGCTTGAACAACGCTCCTAGAGGATCATCATAGAAGGAAGGTGCAAAGCGGGTTTCGATGGCTTGGAGTAACGCTGGCCACGACGTGATGAAGTCGTTCCTATACATCCATTGGAACCAGCTTAACGCAGGCCCATCGAGATAGAAAGATGTCACTGTGATGCGTTCTTCATCTGGTGTTCCTTGGTAATCGAAAAATTGCGAAATCTTGAAGATCCATCCTAATGGATCATGTCCGTCAAAACGAGGTACTTCTAGCTTAACTGGTGGATGCTGTGGCTGGTGAAGAGGAGGGGGTGGAGGCGGTGTCGGGTTCATGCGAGAAAGACGCTTGCACATAGCTTCGAATTTGTTGGCTAAGTCTGAGTGTTTCTCTGAAAGGGTGGCAATGGCTTCTTCAAGGAGGTCGGTGGTGGTGCGGCGAGTACCGTGTTCCGCCATGGTAGCAGGTCGGACCAAATGATAGGAGCAAGAGGATGGGGTAAGCGCCTTGGTTCGAGGTCAAGGACCCTCCTTAAGGAAACTAACTAATTTGCTAAGGGAAAGATTCTTCTCTGAGTTTTATTCATGCATGTATCAAGCTTTATACAAGTCCCGTTACGCTAACGGTAAGCCATTTACAGTTATGGTGGTTGTAACTGATTAACGACTCGTAACTAACTAATGTCCTAGAAGCTTCTATTACCATGCATACGCTGTAGCTTTCTACTATTACCATGCATACGCCGTAGCTTTCTAGGTGCTTAGGTCGTGTGCAGTTCCTTCGTGGTCTGGCTTCTCGCGGTACTATGGGATCATCTTCTTCCAGATGGCTGTTGGTGCTATCATTAAGAGTCTTCAACAAATAATTAAAACACTAGGAGTTTAATTTATAAACATTATTAGTGTAAAATATTTTTATACAAACATTAATAAAAAATGATTTTATCATTGCATCACATTAATAAATACGATAATGTGGTAAAGTAGTTAAATCTTATTAGATATGATGTTTGAATAATTTTATACCAAGAGTACATATAAATTAAACTTTAATAATAATAACAACCTCAACAATTTCTATGGAGAAAACACTTAAAGAGCGCCTAATATGTTTAATTAGTATTATGTAACTATAATTTCTATTAAGAAAAGAGAAATATTACCGACACATTATTAAATATATTTTTTATGATTGATTGAAATATATGCAAATTATAATATTTGTGTGGGTCTCATCTCTTATTTAATGAACTTATGATTTTATAATTTTTAATAAATTTTAACTGATATTAAAGAGTGTGTTAAAAAAAGGTTTTGTTAGAGTACAATGTAAAGAGAAGTCTCACATCGTATAGAAATGAAAAGGTTGAATATCATATAAGTGAAAAAAAAACTCATAAAAATGATTCTTGAGATTTTAGATTAAAGTGTGGTATTAAATTCACTTATGTGATTGTTTATGAAAAGGTTAAATATCATATAAGTGTAAATTAGATGTTTATCTTCCTCATTGGGACAAGTAAGATGATAATGATGGATCCTAGATAATAGAGTCTCTTTGCTTATAAGGTAAAGGTGAAATGGTTATAAGAAAGGAGATGCAAATTCATCTTTTATATGCATGTCTTCATTCTCATAGGTTCCATAATCAGATTGTGGCAATTAAAGATAGGGATTGTTGGATAGGTAGGATAGAGGAGGTATAGGCCGGAAGTGTAGTTCTAGGTCATTTTTATAAGTTGTTTTCATATTCATCCTTTTAAATGCAATAGAGGTTTCGATGTCTAATTTGAATTTGTGTTGCTCATTTGTTGTTAGAGCTAATCATGTGGTTCTAGTGTCTCCTTCGTCATTGATTCCAAATAGTAGTTTGAACAATATTATGTGAGTGCGATGTTGTTAGTGAGGAAAAGGTGGAAGTAGATGGAGAGGATTGATATTAAAGATTTTAAAAAATTGAGTAAAATAAGATTAAAAATTCATTAAGGAATAAAACATTTTTGAGTAAAATAAGATTAAAAATTCATTAAAAAATTGAGTAAAATAAGATTAAAAATTCAAAGCAAAATGGTATTTTTAGGGAAAAAAACATTTTTAAAATATGATGCATGCAGGCAACAACTGCCAAGTGATAGCCATGTGAATGTCAAGTATCCTTGCAACACAAAATGTCATATGATTGCTATGTTATGCAAAAAAAATTATGTGTACTTCCATTAGAAACATCTTTGAGACCAAAGTTTAAATATTTTTAAAATACAAGGATCAAAACTACTAATTTTAAAAGTCAGAAACTAAAACTAAAAATGACTAATTTTTTTCAAGAACTAAAAACACGATTAATCCTTCTTTTTTATTCTTTAAATCAGTACTATCTTATATCTGCTAATTATATGGTAACTTTCAGCATCTCAGCCAATTGCTAATATTAATTGGCAGGCACATATTGTATGCGAATCTTAGTCATTGTTATGTACAGATATGCGCAAGTGATCAGGCCAAGCACAGAAAATGTTCAATATCAGCGTAACACCAACAAATTGTGCATGTGATGTTATGTTCCATCCCCGTCTATTGCGTGCACCTAGATTTGTTAGGACAAAATTGTAAAATATGTGTGAAATTAGAAATGATCGTCGAAATTTTTTAATTTTTTTAATAATGTATTAAAAATTTGAAAAATGTGCGTGAAAATTTAAGACTAGATACGATGAAGTTTTGCACAAATTTGGAAGTGTCCTTTAGGAATTAGGAGTACTAAATTGCTTTCCATCAATTTCAATTTATTTTACTGTTGAACATACGTATTGATTTGTTAGTCAAGAAAGGCGAGAGAAGGATCAAAGAAGAAATATAAAAGAGAATAAAATCTTTTAATTATTGAGTCAAAATACGATGACCACGTGATTCATATTGAAGAGATTTGTGCATATACTACGATTCCCAATAAAGGAGTAGAATATTTTGTTTACAATGGAAAAAGTTTGTGAAGCTTAATATAAGTGCAACCCAAGATTTGTACAATGTATATGGTAGATTGAGACTAATTAATTAGCAATTAAGTGCAGGAGCAGAACACATGAAAGATACTGGAATGGTTAATTAGAAACCCTATAAAATGGTTACGAAATCAGTTGTGGAGATTGAGATTAGACATTGATTAATTAACAACTATTTAGTAAAATTAAGGATTCTAAATCTGAAGACCAAAGGTCACTTGGAATAATGACTTTGGTGTGGAAAAGTAGGACAAGAGTCAGTTTCATTTTCTCTTTCACGTTGGAAAGAAATGCATTTGATGCTTTTGTCAAATGATAAAAGAAATACTTGTATGCTTTTGATGCTATTAAGTTTCTTTCTTTAATTAATGCTAGTCAAGAGAGAGAGACTTCGGGATAGAGAAGTGCTGATATATGCTCTAAAAGCACCTGAATACAACGATTTGTATCAATTGAATGGGTAGATCAATTGATATATATATATATATATATGAAGTTGTTTTAATTTTATTATTGGTCACGAATTTAAACCTTAAATATGTAATTGCATTATATATATATAAATGAATATTTTAAGAGTTTTTATTTATAATATATATATAATAAAGCTTATTCTTGAAATAATTTACGAAGCATGCATGAAGAAACAATGTTAAAGGAAGGAAGTTATTTTTAGCTTGTTAAAGGATTGACTAGCAAGTTATTAATTACTGACCTTGACTTGTGAATTATTCTTAGGTAGTATTTAATTCAGGCAATTTTGAGGTTTTGTTAATTCATTCTCAAACGAAGAATTGTGTTAGTTATCTAAAAGAAATTGTATTAAATTAGAAACATTTACGAAAATTCTAAACAACAATATTTTATTAATGAAAAAAATAAAACAAAGAGCTTTAAAGGAAACAAAATTTATGAACTTGTCCTTCTTTTACTATTTTAAATGCCAAGATTCTACTTTATATTACCAAATAGTTTTTTTAAATTTAAAATGATTTCTAAATTTAAATAAAAAATTAAATTATTAAATGATTTTCAATTTACTTTTAAAATGATTTTTAGCATTAACATAATCTTAGTTATATAGTTGAGAAATGGATAAATATTGTTAATGAGTTGCTAATTAATATGCATTGTGTTGTGTATACCAGTAAATTAGAACTTATAAGCTAAATCTTAGTTGGTACTTTGAAGCACCTCACAAATCCATATATGTATGTATCTTTATCTATATCTAGTGGAAAGACTAGTCTCTTCTAGATTAGAAGTATTAGTGGGTATGCCTATCAATAAGGTCCAATACATTAGTAAATAATTAGATTTTTATGTTGTCACACTACTTAAAAATGACGATTTTACGACACACATTTGAAGACGGTTATTCGAAATCGTCTTAGAATGTGACGCGATGACATTTTTATAATAAAGGAAGTTAATTTTTTTTATGTCACACATTCTAAGACGGTTATAAGGAATCGTCTTAGAATGTATGTTGGTGGCAATTTTGTAAATAATTATAAAAAGACAACAACGGTTTTTTAGTGATAATCGTCGTCATTTTAAACGTCTCGAAATACAAAATTGTCATTGTGTCCCTTTATCCCTACCTATGTACCTCGTTCGTCCCTCACCTCTGTTGTTTTTCTCTGTCACCCAGTCTCCACCATGCCCTCACCATCCTCTCTCCACTCCTCAGTCATGCCTTTCGTCACCATCGCAAAGTGTTCTGCCTTACAGGTAAGTAAGTATTTGGTTGTTGTTTAGGTTTAGGGAAATGTACCTTGGTTAGGTTTGAGAACATGTAGCTTATTCATCAATTTCGGAAGAGGAATGGTTTAGTCGACACGTGACTTAATATTATTTTTCAAATTAATGATGATATTAGTATTGTGAAGGAAAATGTTGGAATGATATATAGGTCCTCAACAGTGGACTTCAGTGAGAACTAAGTTCTATTACAACAGTGGATGGTTTCTCTTAGATAGTTCTGGAAAGCTCATTGGGATAAATATAAGCATATATTCCCCATCCCGTGCATCCTCTGGTGTTGGATTTTGTATTCTTGTGGACATTGTGAGTTTTTACTTTCACATGTTTTTAAACTATATGTCTTGAAGAAACAACTTTCCATTGAAACACAAACTTGATTTTCATATCCTTTAAAATGTTAATAAAATTGCTAATATTCTTGTTGTTTTATATATTCAGGTAAATGGTATTGTTGACCAGTTGGTGAAGTTTGGGAAGATTACAAGACATATTTTAGGGATTAAGTTTGCTCCTGATCAATTTGTGGACCAGCTGGGAGTTAGTGCAGTGGTTGTCTTAGATGTTCCTACTAATGGTCCTGCTGGGAAAGCAATAAGTTATTTGTTATATTATTTTTTATAAAATAGGAAATTTATAAGATGTAGAAATTCATTTGCATATGAGAGTCCAGGTAAGTGCACCAAATAGTGGCATAGATTTGACATTGCCATAAATTTAGCCTCTTTAATACCATTAAAGCTAGTCACAAAAATTGTTGATGCCATTTAAGGTTAATTGGCACATGTTATTAAAAGTAATTGTTGTTACTCATTGGATTGCTTCATCTTCATTTACTTGATTATCATTTTTCAGTGGAGTTGGTTAAATATGTATTTTGAGAACCATGGTGTTAGAAGACATAAACTGAGAGTTGGTTAGAAGTTTTGGTTAGGAAGAAACAAGTTAAACACACACAAAAAAAAAAAGCTTCACTGGCCTAGGAATGGGGATGCTAATTCAAAGTTATTTGTTAGAATGTGTTTCAAGAGATGGAGGAAGAGCTTAATAAAAATATTGGGGCCGGAGAATGTTGGTATCCATGGGGATATTTACATCATTGCTCTTGATATGGCAGGTTGGCTGGAAAGACCTTTCAAGGAGGAAGAAATTTATATGTTACTTTTATCATGTATAATATGTTGGCCTAAATTAGTTTGGTAGTAGGATCTTCAATTGATATGGTTGTCAAACAATAACCAAGGGTCTATACATTCATTTCAATTGATAAGGTTGTCAAAGAATGACTATGATTAGTGATTCTCAAATAATTCCGTAAGTGGTAATATTAATGAGTTTACTGACATAGGTGGCCAATTCCATTGGTATGATGTCTATAGAGAAGCAAAACAAGTTGCTGATGTGCTTGCCAAATTTGGGTTTTTCATTGAGGGACAGGGCTGAATTATTGATTGGTTACCTTCATTTTTTTCTACCTTTGATATCGTTGAAGTTGTTCGTATTTGTTTTTCACGTGCTTATTAATAAAGTTGCTTCTCTTGAAGTGTTTTAACCCCAAGTTTGCCAAAAAAGGGGATTAAGTTAAATAAGAATTTTTTTTAATGAAAAACTATGTGGTATAAATTAGTTTTAACTTATTATACAAGAAGTTTTTTTTCTTTTACATCGTTGATTTAAAGTTTGTCCCCACATATACAGATAACATGAAATGACACCAAGGGTTAGAATTGTTTAAAATTTTGTATAGTTAAATTATGTTATAAGAATGTATCTTTTAATCATTTGATTTAAATAAATTACTTTTATAAAAAAGTTATTGACGTATTGATTTACTAAATTTGACAATTAACTTTTGCTAAAAAGTTCTTGTGTCCCAGCCTACCTTGTATCTAATTCCAGTAGCTGATTTTGAGAAATTTTCCCAATTCAGAGTCCACTACCCAACCAGCTTAAATTAAAAGTTATCATCTACAACTACCAAGATTCAATTGCCTAATTTATATACATTCCCCTTTCTGAGTTAACTTCTTTGTTCCGGTTTATTTCAGCAAAAGCATGAACCCCAATTCATAATTTATTTCATTTAAGAATCTTAATCTTCCCTCATCGGTCATCATCCATATCCCCAACCATTTAGCTATAGCCAACCATGGCAGCGCGCAACTTCTGAGTTCTGCCTTAGATCAAACAAGTCAAAGTCTCAGCAACTAAAAACCAATGTATGTCAAAGACAAACTGCCCAAGAAATATGGTTAAGTCACCATTGTCTTTCCTATTTGGTATAACCAGACTTGTTTCCTCAGCACCTCCTTTTTAGTCACTTGCAACCATGTACTTATTCATCAGCCACTACATTGTTGAAAAATAGTGATCTAAGTGTGTGCTAGACATGTCAATCCACATTTCATGTGTGTAGCACACGCACACACACACTCTTCCGACAATATTTTTTAAGAATGGCATGAGTCTTGGATATGTATGGTTGCATGTGACTAAAAATGAGGTGTTCAGGGAACAAGCCTAGGTCATGAATGGGAACGCTAGTTGGATCACACTTTGTCGGGCAATTTTGCTTTTACATGGATTCAATTTTAGTTGTTGTCATAAGTATGGCAACAAGTAGCCATGGTTGATATTCATAGTATAACTTGTGGGGGCTATTAGCTACATACAAAATCCCTGTGAGTTTTGTTCTGATAGTGTCAACCATATATGACTTAGTTAGGTGGTTATTTTTTTTCATTTCATTAGATTTTATATATACTTTCTCTGGTTATGAATAAGATATGAGTTTCGTTTTGAATACTTTAACAGGTTTTTCAAACTTGTTTGTTAGTCTACCTCTTCAGATTTTAAGAGGTTAATTTGTTGATCACAATCTAAATTCACATAGGGTTGTCCCCTCTATTCTTCTAATAAGGGTTCTACAAATTCCAATGGTAAACCTCCTGGTATTCTCTTCATTGGGCTTTCTGATCTATACAACTTATATATTTTGAATTTTTTATTTGTGGTACATTTATTCTACCATCAATCAGCCTTTGTGAGCAAAACAAATATTGATCCTGCAACATTGTAATGTCTACCACAAGGATGGAACTTGTAAACCACTTTACAACAAGCTACTATACATATTCTTGAAGTTTGTTCGTGTCACCCAACAAATTTAGGGTTTCAATCAATTTGAAATAAAGAGCAATATTAGATGTTGTAACTTTGTCCAAATCTACCATGCATGGAGGGTCCCTTTGTGATTGCAAATGGGTTTAAAGAAAATATAATTCACAATCATCACAACACTTCTTTTTGGGTAGAATAGCCCCAATAAAGACTCTGCAAAAGAAAATTTTAAAACTATAGCCTTTGTAATGTGAAAGCCAATTAGAGATTACCATAAACATGTCTAATTACTTATTTAAATGTAAGTTTGTGTACAGATTCATTACTCGACATAGTTTTTTAATAGCTCAAGTAATATTTGGTTAGACTTTTTTTTTATCAAAGAGAAACATTAATACAAAGTAGTGGTTTATGGAAACTTTGGTTTAACAATTTATTTTTGTTGAAAACAAGACCTAAATGGTTGATTGGACCTTAAGCTCTTTTCTTTTAATTTCTCTTTTGAAAACAATGGGTCAATGAAATGAAACAAACAAAAAATCAAATAACATGCATAGTTAAATTGAAGGCATACCTTGCCATTTATATCCCCAACAGAAATTGCATTGTTTAATCTGTTCATTATGGATTAGACTGAATCTATTTCCTGAGATTTGGATTTGAGCAAGTCACGAAATTTTTAATTTAATCATTTTGAAATAAATAATTTTGTCTTTCTCTTAGTGTGTGGCAGACTTAACAACCACACATGTAGTTTTTATACGGTAGAGATTATTGATTTGTTTCAGACATTAAAAGTGGTTTTCCCACCATGGCCTCTATTGGCAACTTAAAATACGCTCTCAATCTATAAGTAATATTGAAATCATTCACATTTTTTTATATTGAATTAAAGAAGTTAAATAATTAAAAGTACTTGCTTAAATTAAGTTCAATTAATATGCTTTAACTTTTCCAAAAGCTCGGCCTTCATCAAAATTCTCTATTAGCACCGATAAATATATGCTTGCTTCTCTAAACTTTTGAAAGATGTGTGTCATGTTTATCTAAACCTGGAAACAATGATTCTGCTATAAAATGCTCTTTATCCCTTCTTGTTTTCACATGTTGATTCTTTCTCCAACATCTACTATTATTGTGCTTAGGTTAATCTTTTGTAAAAAATCCGGCATCAAAATCTTGTGTCTTTGGAAGCATTTTGTCATGAAAGAAAGCATCAGATATTGGTTTATGAGTACTTGCCAGGTGGATCCCTGGCTGATCACCTCTATGGTACTACTTGGTTAGACACAAATTTATTTATGTCTATTATAAACCTTTTGTATCATCATATGATGTCTTCCAATAATGCAATCAACATGTGAGTTCTCTTTTTTTTGGTGTAAAACATGTGAATTCTCTTCCATTAGGTACAAACAATCAAAAAACTTCCTTAAGTTAGGTTCGAAGGTTGAAAATTGTTGTTGATGTAGCAAAAGGTACAACATTAATTGAGTTCTTAAACAATAGTAGTATTATATCATATTAAAACAAAATTTTGTCCCTATTTTATTTTTTTAATATTCTCTAATTTTAGTCTATGATGCAATATGTCTCCATTACTTTAATTCCAGACCTTTTTTTTTTAAAGGAAAAAAAAAGTAGTCCAAAAATTAAAATAACGGAGACCTATATATTACTTGATAGACTAAAATAACGGAGACCTATATATTACTTGAACCCTTAAGAGCCAACAAGGTGGCTCATGGTGACCAACAGCTTTGACAAATATTATGCACATGTTATTAACTATTCTAACGGGATTCCTAGAATTATCATTCCCTTGAATTTAACTTTCATCCAATTGTTTGAGGCTTTGTGATAAATTTTGATGGCTTATCATGTCGAAAATTCTAGTAGATTTATGCTGGAGGTTTAAACAACTACTCATAATTTTATTTTAAAAGTTTTTGTTGAATATTTGTTTATGCAATGTTGTCAACAAAATATACCTTCTAATGGAGTTTCTGTCTCAGGGAAAGAAGATCTTCGAATGAGTCAAACAAGTTTGAAGGTCAGATATAAATAGACATAGATGGGGACTGTCTCAGTATAAAATAAAATTTAACTTTTGTTTGCTGTAATTTTTTTAAAATATAAGCAGCAACTGATTGTGAATGGAAAAGCGGACTATGACTTGCATTCAGGTTGTCATGTTGGTAATTAATTCTCAATTAATTTAGTCTTATTTTCTGAATTGTTACCTACAATTACAATATCATGTGCAGTGAGATTTTCATCCCCACCTACATCTGTTGAACCATCAAGTGGTCTTGATCCAAATGCATATGCGGAGGTAGTAATTATATTGGTTTTCTAATTGTTTCTTTTGCATCCCCTGTCTTGCCTTTTATGTATGGATCATATATATATATATATAAATGCTTGTCAATTTTTAATTTCAATTGTGTGTTGAAGGTCACTCAAAATTTATAGTAATCAAAATATAACATTTAGGCATTAAATACTTTGGGACGTGACTATAACCTTTCTATTGTTGCCACCAAAAGTACCCAAATCAGCACAACTAATTGTGATTTAAGTCTATTGTGCAAATTATTTGGTTGGTACTAGTTACTACATTCTTGTATGTCTGCATCAAATAGTTGTGTAGTTGTGCCTAATCTATTGTATTTACTTTGCATATTAGTTGATTCAAGCATTTAAGAGTATCTGCTTCCAATGAGATTCTCCATTTTGTTTATTTTAATTAAGGTATAGTTTCAGTTGAATAATCCTTCATGTGAATTGCTTCCTTCAATTTATTATTTTCATGTATACTGACAACTTAGGTCTGGTGCTAAATTTACTGAGTCCTCAGAGTGTAAATATGTTCTGTGGATTTCATTTAGTGGATTAGGGAATAGGATTTTGACCCTAGCTTCAGCATTTCTGTATGCATTACTCACAAACTATGTTGTAATGGTTGACCCTGGAACGGATATGGTTGATCTCTTTTGTGAGCCATTTCTAGATTCTTCCTGGTTTCTCCCTAGTCATTTTCCTCTTAATGCAAAAATATTTATGATGTAGTAGCATGGCCTTTTGCACTGCTCATTTGTTGAACGATATAGGTTGCAATGTAGAAAGTTGGTTCAATACTTCTAGTTTGTTATTATTCTGTTCTACTAAGCTTCATGTTATGGCTAAAAGTTAAGAACTGTGATGTCTGCCAGGATGCTCACAATTCACTTGTTCCTGCTCGTGCTACCTTAAAGTATATTGTGCTAGCTTTATCTAGGCATATACGGTCCATTAAAGCCAAAATATTTGATAAATATCCAAAACATTATCATGTTGCCTTGAAGTATATTGTGCTATTAAGAATCTAGGCATATGGATGACATACTTGGAAAATATAAGGTATGAGAGTAGGAATTATTGTCTTTTCCTCTCCTTTCTTCTCTTGTCATATTGATACATTGTGCTTGACCTAAGAGATGCAAAATTTTAGTGACTAGTTAAAGTACTATGTATATTAAAGCCATTACATGACATGTTCCCCCACCTTTACATATTTCACACTATTCATTTCTTTTTTCAATTACAGTAAAAAATTTTAGTGGCTATTTTTATATGTTGCTTTCTTTTTTAACAATGAAAATTTGTTGATATGTCCTTCTCTTTTGTTAACTTACTTTATCTTCTCTTTTTTCTTGAAAATCCCTACCCCTATCAAATATTAATACTATAACTAACAAATAATCCTAAGTAAAAGAGAAAACAAGCAACAATAATTATAGTTAAATCAATAAATAAGTTGCAAAATTATCCTAAGTAAAAGGAAGCTGACCATATTGTTAAAACACAAAGTAAATAAAGTAGAAAATATTAGAAAATAAGAAATAATCTCAAGTAAATGTGGATACGAGAAAAAAATATAAAATATTTTCGGTGCAAAGGATATAACGTTGATTTGTTATTTATTATTAAGCTTTCGAAGACGGTGCTGACGAAAGCACCGTCCTAGAAAGAAGGCTTTCAAAGGCGGTGAGCTTTCAAAGATGGTGCTTACGTCAGCACCGTCCTAGAAAGCGAGCTTTCAAAGAGCTTTCAAAGACGATGCTCACGTAAGCACCGTCCTAGAAAGTGAGCTTTCGAAAACGGTGCTTACTCAAACACCACCTTAGAAGGTAAGTTTTTCTAAGACGGTATTTCTTGAACCATAAAAACTTTCAACGATGTTAGCTTCAAAGACGATCATGCATCGTCGTTGTATGTTCTTTTCGACCGTCATGGTTTGTATTTTTTGTGGTAGTGATACTTGAAAAACATAAACTGAATCAAATTACATTTAAAAAATGGCTATTTTTATATGTTGCTTGTATTTTTAACATTTATGGGAAGTTTTTTTTTCCTCTTATTACAAAGCCAAGAAAAGTAGAATGTATCTCAACCTAGTTATTGGTTGAAATGAAATGATTTTTTTTTGTAATGAAAATAAATGTTTAATTGTCTACGAATAAGGTTAAATTCGTTAGTTTATTGGATACAACAATAAGCAAAGGCTTTTAGGCGTTTCCATGGTGAGAGAAAATGGAGAAGTTGTGTGAGAGAAATTTCAAGAGTGTAATGTGTATATATACATAATACACTAAATTTTTTTGTTATAGTGTACTTTTTAATTAATGATTTATAATATTATAATTGTAGTAGGAAAATATTGTCACACTAGTGGTACTTCTAAAATAGTGTGGATATGATATTGTAATTATTCTTGATACATTGGATTATTTGTTGAAACTTTCTTCTTTTTAATTATAGGTAGGGGTGGAAATGAGCCGAGCTGCTTATCGAGGGCCTTTGGCTCGGCCAATGTAAGGCTTGGCTCGACTCGGCTCGGCTTGTTTAGGTCAAGCTCAAGCTTTTTAAAAAGCCTTTTTAGATACAAAGGTCAAGCTCAAACTATAAAAAAAGTTTGTTAAGCTTGATAAGCCGGCTTGTTTAACTAACAATAATAATAATAATAATAATAACTTTATTTTATCAAATCTTATCTTATCCAGATTTTATTCTATCTAGATTTTATTTTATCCAGATTTTATTCCATCTAGATTTTATTTCATCCAATCTTATCTTATCTTGTCCAGATTTTATTTTATTTCGTTCATGGGCTTGGACTTAAAATAGATTTGTGAGCTTTGAGACTGAGGACCTATATAACAACACCAAGATTTTAGTTTATGGAGTTTTTTTCAGAGAGGAGAATAATTCTAGGATTTTAGAATTCCAATTTTTATTACTGTTCATGCACACTGTTCACGTAGAATAAAATTCGTTTTCTGCAATTTCGTTTCGGCTTCAATCTACAGTTTCATTTCTACTGATTAATGGAAGGCTAAGTCTCCAACATTGTTTTCTCTTGAGGATCAAGCACAGCTCTCCTTGATGTTTTGTTATTACTATTGAATACATATCAGTTTTTCCATTTCACCAATTACTTTGTATTTGTTGCTATTAATCCATGCATGCTTAGTGCTTGATTAATTGTCTCTGCGCTTAATTTATATTCATGCTTAATGATCAGTTTCGTTCATGATTAATTGGTGTATGTATTGTTTAATCACATAATGACAACTTTATGTTAATTTTTGCTTAGTAATTTAATTTAGGGTTGGATTAAGTGATTGAACTGATTAAGGATAAATTTTCGTAATCTAGAATAAGAGACTTGCTTGTGAATAAAGGGGAAACATGTTTTAATTCTATTGTTTTCTAATTCAAATTTAGTTTAATTTACAAAAACAAACAACCCCCCAATTCGTTACTGTTTTATTACTATCTATTATGAACGTTTGGTTGATCATTACTCGTTGGGAGACGACCTAGGATCACTTCCTAGATAACTGCATTTTTAATGTTTATTTGATTCGGGTACGGTCTCGATCAATAGTATATAAGATATGGCTTGAGTAGACTAAGATGAAATTATTGTAGATATATTTTTTAAAAAAATATTTAATATAATTATATATTCAAAAATTGGATTAAAAATTGTTAATTTAACTAATAATAATTTTTGTTTGAAAGTGTAAACCATCTCTAATCCATACATTTTTTAATATTATGCTCTTTTTATTTTCTTTTGATATATTTTGTGCTTTAACGACTTGAATTCAATATGATTTTGTTTATCAATTATTTTTGAATTTGTACATTACTTATGTAAAATTTTATAAGTTTGTTTTTTTAGTTAATATTTCACTAGATTTTAAAATAATTAATTAATCAAAGGCGTCTTTAAGCAAGCTTTTAAATAGGCTCGTGGGTCAAGCCAGACTTTTATATAAGCCGAGTCGAACCTTAAAAAAAGTCTATGATAGGTAATGAGTCAAACTCAAGCCTTATGTATTCAACTCAAACCGAGCTCAAACCTAGTAAAGTTTGGCTTGGCTTGGCTCATTTCCACCCCTAATTATAGGAGAGTTTTAATTTCCGCGTTAAATATTTATTAATTTGGCCTTGTAATATATAATGGCAAGTGGATCAGATTGTGAAAATATCGTTCATGTGTTCTAGCTAATTATATGTTCTCCTTCACAAACTTTTTTAGTATGCTTTTTTCTCACATTCACAAGGTTCTAACCCTGATATTCTAACAACTTTGAATAATGATTTAATTAGTTTACAATTACTTAAAATCGGTTCAATGGTTTAAAAAAATTTAATCAATCTGTGAACACTAGTTTCTATATCAATTATCAAATACTATTCACGTGTCTAATTTAAATTCATATTCATTACAAGCTTTGATCAGTACACTTTTGCTCACAAGCTCAGGGTATTTTCTAACTCTAATATTCTAATAATTTTGTTCAATGATTATTTAATCACTTTTAAATTTTTTTAAATTACTCCAATAGTTTGATTCAATAGTTTATTAGAATTTAGATCGGTTCATGAATACGTTTTTTTAATCAAAGTATATGAAATAAATTATATATATATATATATATATATATATATATATATATATATATATATATATATATATATATATATATATATTCAAAACATCGAAAGAACGTTGTTTCTTTAAGTTTAATTTCTTTTCTTCGAAGATTTTTTTTTTATCAAGAAGACTACTTATTAGTATTAATTAACGGAAGATTTTAAGTTCTAAACTTAATATTTTTTTCTGTCGGACAACATGTTCATCAGACAGCTACCTGTCTAATTTGAAATATTCAGGTCATGATTATTTTGTAACCAAAAGATATTGTCAAGATCACTTAATACCATGGTTTGGTTTTCATTGAATTGAATTAGGTTATCTTTGAAAAAACAAGATAAAAAATTAATTAAAAATTCAAAAGTTAGCTGATTGCTAAAAGTTAATTAAAAGTTAAAAAATATCTCATTAAATTATAAATATTTGATAAAATTATTTATTGAGATAACTAAAAAATATAAAATTACATAAAGGATATAAATAATAAAATTCTACCTTAAATAAAAAAGATTAAAAAGAAAATCTAATAAATATTCAAGAATAAAAAGAAAATAAATATAAAAAACTAAAATCTAGAAGCTCACATTAAAAAAAAATATTACTTCAACTAACGTTTTAAAAAATGCTAAAAATGATTAAAAATTTTGTTTATCAAATAATCAAATAAATTTTTCAGCTAATAAAAAAATAAAAAATAAAATAAAATACTTTGCCAAATACACTCTTAATTTCATAGAAGGAAACTTCTATCAAAGTCCAAGCTTTTACTGATTTTGTTGTGGAACCAATAGCTAGAATGATATATATTCATTTAGCTTGCAAAAGTTTAGATTAGTGGAATAAAAAAAGTACTTGATAGAGCATATCCTAATTTCAATACTTTTTAGATAAATTAATTTAAATAATAAGTCAATAAATTATTATGTTTTTTCCTATTAGATTTTATTTGTACGATTATTAAGCTCTTTCACATATACATCAATGAATGACCATTTAACTAACAGATATTGCGTGCATTATACAGATATGTACATATATAAAATAAACAATAAATATATAAATTTAAAAAATATTTATGAATAAATTATCTTTAACGATAGAAATATAAATTACAATAAAAGCTATTAGACGTTTAAATTTTTCCTGCTTTTATATTTTTGAAAATGAATTTAATTATTAAAAATGTATATTTTATGATGATGTATAAATATTTTTTATTGGATATTGATTGGATAAGTTTATTATTAATTAATTTTATTTGATAACTAATTAAAAAATATTATTTTAACTTAACATAAAAGTTCATAAGATGTGTTATAAAATGAAGACATTTCTGATTTTACTACATAAAAAGGACACTGAACATAAAGATTTCTCTCATTTTTAATAATGAAAATTTTAATTTACAATATAAAATATTATTACATCCTGAATGTTTTGCATAAATGTTACGTAATTGCTTTATTATCTACGGAGTATTAACTAAAATTAATGATTTCATTAAGTAACAAATCAAACTAGTTTGACTTGAATTTTGAAACTATGGGTTCATTCATCGGTTCTCAATTCAGGGTTCATTTGTTACCCAAAGGTAAGAGGAGTGTATAATTAAATTTTCACTCAATATGTTACACATTACACATACTTTTTTCATTTGGTCTATGGTCCAAATGGAACCTTCCAGGTTTTAAAACTAGCGATACTTTGGAACTTTCGAAAGTTTAATGGGTAATTATATGTTTTTGGATTAAGTAATTTTAATTTACAATATGATTAAAGAAGTTTAAAAGTTTTTGAAACGTGGCATCTATGGTTTTCCCCATTTAACGACCCACCTAGGATTCTGTTCTGATCAATTCAGTTGCATTACTCTACGGCATTTGGAATAAATTGGCCCTAGTAGTACGTAAAACTTGTACGGATTCTCAATTGATTTGTGAATAGTGTTTCATGAATCTGCTCTTGCGCGAATTAACCATTTTGCCCTTGATAAGTGTTATATTTAAAGAGCTTTAAATCTAACATTGAACACATTTTAATTCAACCAAATCCAACAACACCAACAGATTAACAGAAAAAAAGATTAAAAATCCCAAAATATGTTTCAGTGAAGTTCTTGGCATGCACCGCCGCGACACGCCACCACCTGCTTCGTCGCATTTCTCGCCATGGAAGGCTTGGGTAGGTTGTTGTTCTTTGGTCATTGGTAAAGAGTGAGTGAGTGAAAAGGAGAAAAGAAAACAAATCACTGATATTCAATGGGGATATTATGGACATTTCAAGTGTACTTTATGCTACTCATCACAAGAAGAATTGTTGTCCACCGGTGGATAACCTAATCAATTTGTCCACCCTAGAATGCTCCCTAACAAGTGTTTAACATTCGTTTTATCAAGAGGCAAGTACAAGATTAATGTGTATTTAGTTTAATTTGTTTTAAAAAAAATATTTATTCAGATCAATTTATTTTTTAAAAATAATATTATTTTTTTTATAAAAAAACTTAGTGTTGCTCAAATATGTACTTTAGACTTAATTTAATGCCCTATCCCAGATTATTTTAGTATTTATCTAGATAATATTTCACTTTCGGTTAAAACTAAATTCCAAAAGAATTAATTGAAATCGGTGTATACTTTTTTTTCGTTGAAAAATTTCATAAAATAATACTAAATGTAAACACCTCTTACATTCATTTTAAAAAATTAATGAATACTTTAACGACAGGTGAAAGAGCATGATGACTTCAGATTAAGAAACTTGAAAAAGCATGATTATTATCTTTTAAATAAACTAATTCTAGATGCATTAACTCTTATAAGTTTTACTTTTTACTTGCCTATTAAATCATGGTTGTTTCAAAGTTATGTACACAAGACTTCTGCGTATAAGGAGTAAAGATTACGTTGATGTCATATATTTCAACAAAGTATAGTGTTTAAAAGAGTAGCATATTTATGGTCCTAAAGAAGATATTCCACGAATTTTCTTTTTATAAAAAAAAATAAAATTGTCACTAGTATTTTCATGAAAGGATATATTTAGAGTATTTATAGTAGGGATTTTTGAGCTAGGTTCATGAGTTCAAAAATTCCTGTTCATTTGATCTACCATTATTTTTATTCAAGAGTGTTATTTATATTGGAGGTTGGTTCTAAGGAAAAAAACTTTCAAGAACTCCTATTTTTTATAAAAAAATATTATTTTTTAATCATAAAGTTTTTTTCTGTACAAGTAAAATTCAAAAACTCAAATTGTATTCTATCACTAAAGCAAAAATTGAGAAAATTTCTCAAATCCTATGTGACAACACACAAAATATGATCCAAAAATTCAAAAAAAAAATTGACTAAGCTCTTAGAATGATGACTATTGAGTCTACTATAGTCCAAAAGGAATGAAATAATCTTTTTTTACATAGGAAAAACTTAGTGCCAAGTGCCAACAAAAGTTCCCTTCAGTAATTTCAAGGAGATTATTATATGAACTTAACTACATTTTATAATATTCGGCGTTATTTTACACATTGCATGACCTGATTCCATTTCCATCCCATTTGCTGTATTTTTTTTTAAGTAGGCAAAAAGACCAAGAACTGCATTGCATCATCAATTTCTTACCTAAATCATACGAAACTTTTGCTTGAATATGTTGTTCTACAGCTATGTTCGCTCTACAGCTACATATATGAATGTATATTCTTACACATATGACCTTCAACTTTTTTATCTAGACTGTAAAAAATAAATTGAATATATAGTTTTCGAGAGAAAAAGAAAAATATGTACAGGTACAACAGAAATTAGGAATGCTTCATTCATCTTTCATTGCAAGCTCATGCATCTTTTTCTGCCCGATTTCCACAAGTAGAGTTAAGAGAGCCTCACAGACCTGAAATGCATCTCCTTCAGAAAGGTCATCATTTAGTGATGAATAAACCATCCATGCATGGTCCAATTTTCGTTTAGGTCGCACCACAACGGATCCGGGAACTTCTGCATCTCGGCATGTGACAAGCCCGTCACTTTTCTCTCCATACCTCACCTGCAGCAACTGTGCACAAGCAGCCATAGCAGCACCAAGGGGCATCACCACAGGAAGTTTTCTAGACTCACCGGCTGGAGCAACCAGGGGTAGTTCAGCATGTGCAACGTGAGATAATGTGGCTAAAACAGCAGGGGAAATGCCAGCTTCAGTCCGAAAGGAAACAATTGGGACTTCTTTTGGCAGATGATGCTCTTTCAAAAACTCTCTCCTCCTTTCATATGTCAAGTCTTCTAAGGCTCGCATGTCTCCCTTCATAATAATAGATGATAAGTTTTAGCAAGTAATGGTAAGTTAAATAATGTCCGGACATTAACAGGAACTAAACAAAAATGTCCTCGAGTAAGAAGATATAACATAATTATGTAGCTTACAAAGCAAACATTAAATAGAACAAACTTAATCATCAAGTTACTAAATCAAATAGTAGAATCATATAATGACACCATGCAATTTTGATTGCATAAATTTTGAAATATGTAGGTTAGTGGTAACTAGTTTAAACAGTGTTGGCTGTATCCTTAGATTTCTGAAATAGTAAGAACAAAGTAATCCCAGTTTGTAGAAAGGTTGAGAAATTGAAAATACAACCTGTATGAATAGACAAGAGGAATCTAGAGTCCAAATCCTTTAGTCAGCTAGATTGGACAAAACGGACAATCACCCCTAGAAGAGCTAAAGCCATTTTCTAAACTATGTAAATAAGCCATGGGAGGAAACAAGCATTTCCCTGGAGCTGATCCATCTTCTCAACTATGCAAAATTCATGTTTACTTTAAGTGGTAAGATATACATTTTCATAATCATACAAGATATATACGAAAAAGAAGTATTTTTTTCCTCACAAGGGATCCTTATGTCACTTAGAAAAACTGTTATTCCATTTTCATTGCTTCCATGTTACATACCCAAAACAATCAAACTCTGGTATCTGGACTAAAAATGGCCATTCAATTTTAGCCTATTCCTATTCCCTTAATTTTGTGTTATTGTGCAATCTATGCTTCACTTTAATGCATATGGTTGGAGCATCTCTCGTATCTTCAAGGATTTTTTTCTTTGGCAAAGCTGATTAAGTATAAGACTTCAATTTGGTAATAAAGCGCATGAGGTTGGGAAGCTTTGCTACATTGATATTTCTTTTTTCTTTATTGTTCAGTATTTTGCTTTAATGCTTTTATATGATCACACGGGCTATACATGTGAAAACAAACTCTACAATATGTATACTTCTTTTAGTGATATATAAGGTATAAGACAAACATTGTTTAGCACAATATGTCCAACCACACTGATGGGACTGAAACAATCAGCTAAACAAATAGGTATTCCATCCAGCGACATGAAATTTGTACTGTATATCTAGCTCAGCAAATGCAGATTACAAGCAACAGAACATATGGACAAAGCTTCTACAGAAAAAACAAAAAAAACAAAATATAAACATGAATGCAAGTCCATTTTCACTAATAGTCAGCTGCAAGAAGGAAAAGCCATATCAGAGAAGGATATCAAAGAAAATAAACATTTCAAGTATAAAAAAGAAGGAACCAAGAGTTGACAACAAAATAACTTAACATACCTTAATTACTTTACAGATGAGAATCTCTGTAAGTTTCCGTAAATTTACATAATCACCAAGCTGTCCTTCTCGCAGAAGATCTGAAGCTATAGGAGTTCCACCATAGGGACTTTGTGCTAATGCCAACCCAGCAACTTTATCTTTCAAATCAGACCAATACAAAGATAAAGCAGCTGCTGCATCTACTCCTCCTTTGCTATGTCCAAGAAGCATAACACGTTTATTTGAACCCCAATAAATTTCCTCAATGTACTCTTTTAGCTCTCTGGCATTTTTCTCAACTGACGCCTGATTAATAATTACTCAAAATTCAGTAATAGAACATAAAAACAAGAACACCAAGATGATCTACACAAAAATTAGTGTTAGAATTTTTCATATGAACTACTATTATTATCATCATTTAGTACTTTTATTTATTATATTACTACTACAATGACTATTATAATATACCTCACTATGAATCTTCGCGATATGACAGGCCAAACCCATTTTTGAAAAACTGACTTTTGTACTGACAAAGTAAAGTGGACCATGATTACTGAAAAGACCTGCCATTGTAAAAGGCATGATAGTTAATAGCACACAAAATATGTTGCAACAACGAACTTTGGAATTTTTACTATTTACATCCTATAGACCAGGTGCTAATAAACATTTGTCCTTCCAGCTGCATGTGAGGGATTGGAAGTAGAGTTAGTCATGATTAACCTGATCATATACATAGTCAGTCACTTTACCTGGAATTAACAAATAAACCACCGAATTTGGTAACTTGTGAACACCATGCCTGACAAGGTAAGAAAAAACCTGAGTTAACAAAACAATTATAAAGAGAAAATTGAGAAAAATAAAATACTAGGATACTTACTTGATGTTGTCCAGAATTTCCAGGAACCTCTCTGTTCCATCTTCAACCGGAGGCATTCCAGGATCACATTGAAGCCATCCTATATCATCTGCAGATCCTCGCACGGTCCTTCGAGCACGATCAATTAGGCTGAAGTAATAAAAACACAGTTTACCACCCCTATGTTAATTGCCAATAGGGCTTTACAATTCGTAGTTTAGATGGTTCCATGACAAAATTTAAAAATAAAAGAATTCTAGTAAAGGTGAAGAAACCAACATTAAAAATTCCAATGACATGTACGACAAGGAAAACAGAAGCGTTTAATCTTAAGGTGGCCTTAACAGTAAGCACAGTGGCAGAGCTTAAACCATATCTTTCAATCATTTGGGCACAATATTTGATTAATTGATTTACGATACATTTTAAAATATTTAGAACAGAAAAGAACCATTTTGGAGCCTCTTTGAATACTGTTTTTAAAAATATTTTTGATTTTTTTTTTAAAAAAAAGAACAATAAAATTTGCTCACACCATTTGTTCTCATCTGAAGTTTTGGAAACTAAACAATTGTCATTTCAACAATCAACTTCTCCAGTAATGATAATATGTATGGTACCTAGTATGGCTAATTTCATTCTAACTAATTGAGAAAGAACTTGCAAATTGGTAAAAACAGTTGACAAATTTACTCGTTGAGAATATAGTATCCTACAATCAAATTTTTGTTTTATCTATGATTCCTGGAAAGGAAACAACTTGGAAAAAACAGCAAAAAATAAACAAATAAAAACTCAAAAATGGAAGAATAAAAACTGAATATGGATACTTTAGAAAGAGAGGATATAATGTTTTTTTACAGGTAACAGTAATCTACCAGAAACAAATAAGAGATACCATAGATTTTTCATGAAGGTTTCTCAAATTCATTTCTCTTGGTGTTCATGCGTTTAAACAGTTTACAGTTTAGCCAGAGATGCACCCAACAAAGAGGAAATGATATATGGAGAACCAGTCAATTTCCTTAAAAGTCTAAATTTGTAAGCTTACAGTTCACAATACCATAGTCTGTATTCTTAGAATGTGGATTTTGGGCTTAACTCAACCCCAAAATCTAACTCATAGAGTGAGAGTTGCACCTCACTTATATACTCTATCTTGACCTTATCTCTAGTCAATGTGGGACTTTGATTTTTTCCCAATATGTATAATAACTTCACCACCAAGCAACAATGTTTCCTATCCTACACCTTTCTAATGCAGCCACAAAATGTTTCCTAGCAGCACTTAATGTAACTTTTGTTAATAAGCCTTTCCTGTAACTTTTTTTTATAAAACATTTTTGTTCATGCAAAAAAAATAAACCCCTTAAAAAAGGAAAAGGAAATAAAGAGAAAAAAATGTATAGCGACACCTTCACATACTTTTTCCCAAATACATATATTATTATTGTAATGGAAATTATTTTATGAAATACTCGCAAAAATACAAATTGAAAATTAAAATAACTGTACCTTAATTCAACAACGGCAAATCATAAGAATTCAGCTTCATAATTTTTATTTTTCTTTTGGGGGGGGGGGGTGTATTTTTAAGGGCTTATCAGCTTATCAGAAAAAATCACATTTAGATTGAGTTGATAAACAATACCTTTGGAAAATGGAAATGCGACTTTGTCCAGTACGATTTGATTCAATAAGTGCACTGGAACCAGAACTCCTAGTGATTTCGTCATGCATATGTGGAGGTGCAGAAGTTGAGGCATTTGATGATTCAACACTGGTTAAATGGATTCTGTTTGAAGGAATATGCTCAATTTCAGTAGATGAAGATGCATCAGTGTCACCAGAAGGAAAATCCACAAGCTCTAGTGCATGAGTTTCAGAAGCTTCAAAATGTCTGGGGGAATGTTCCACTGAAAAATTATCAAAAGCTTTAAGAACAATTTGCAAAACAGACATGAAACTAAGTTATTATAAATCAAATGCACAAGTTTTGGAATCAATCAAATAAGATAACATGAGGAAACGTAATACCTCAGAGAACTGTATAAGGAATAAAGTCATATGCAAATTCAAAATTAAGTGTAGATGAAATTTCATGAAGTAGTACAGCAGCATATTAAAAAGAATCCCAAGTCCTACAATACCTAGACAAAAGCAGATTTCCAGAATCAAATTAGACCTACAAAAATTCTCAAGTGAAATCCACATAAAAAGTAAAGGCCATATATTTAACAAGGATTTTATTATAGTTGGGTTTCTACAAGGTTTCACAGGAGCACAATAAACTTCTAACATAATAATTGCATACTTTGTAGCTTCGTCTATCCTTTGAAAGGTATGTTGTTGCTTCCCAAAAGTTGACCATAACTCCAAAGCAATCGAATTAGGTTCTTCAATTTTCAACATCCATGTATAAATGCAACAGTTGAGGTAACTTAAAATTTAAGTGCATCATTTCTATTTTTATTCAATTAAAAGAAGAAGAGCTTCATTAAGAGCCACATAATATTTTTAATTTAACCTCCATATATTTTTTTCTCAAAGATAAACCACATTATTATTTTGATATGCCACAAAATAACTCAGCTTCATTATTTCCTTTTTGTTTATGGAAACTTATGACTGGTTGCATAATTCCTTAAACTTCTAAAAGAAGAATCTACTTAAATTACACCTCTGAACTCTGAAGAACTATATAAACAAAAAAAGAAGCTTGCCTGAATAATCAGAGAAACATCCAGTTATGTATGATGTTGTTTGTGCAAGATAAGAAGCAGCTTCATTGAGAGCTGGCATAGATGAAAATATCTGAGGAATAAGCCCATCATTTGTCAAACCCTCTCCCTGTACCTGAAAAAAGATAAACTTAATTTGATTTTTTGTAAAAAAAAATAATAATAATAAAATAATTATCTAGTATTGCTTTAATCATCAAGACAGTCATAAAAGGAAGGTGCAGCTACTAGTAAAAAAAGTACAACTAAATGCAATAACAAAATAGTAATTACGCATTTGAACCAAACTAACATTAACAGCGAGATCCATATTCAACAAATCCCCCTCTGTAGAAATAATTAAATGCAGGACTCAAGAAGCCAAGTCTTTAAGTAGAAAAAACAGATCACAAGTTAAAGATGCTTGACCTCACCTAAAAGGCTTTTTCTCACCTTCCCTTTTTGGTAGGGAGGAGGTAGGAAAAAAGGAATGGACTGTCAGTGCAAAATAGAGGCAACATGAAATGTACACTCATAAATATTCCTCAGTGTACAGTTATCTCATCCCTAAGTTTTTTTTAACACAGATCCTTACTATTACTTACAAGAAGCATTTTTGCTACAATACAGAACAATTTCCGATTCCTCAGTGTGATCCTCCATTAATACGAAGATACCTTTGGTAATAAAGCATCTTTCTCCTGTTTTTTAAACTTAGCTTCCAGAACCCAATTATTTGTTCAATAACTAACACTTGCACGCACATTAATTTTCTAACATAAATTATTTCACTATTTATTCACCTAGCTATTAGAATTTTAACTTCACCACCCTTGGACACCCACAAAAATACACTTTTTATGATATCAAATCCAGTTTATTGGAAAGCAAGGAATGAACTGAGCATGGCCAATGCTCAACTTTCACTCCAAAGACATAAAACTTTGTTCCGATAAATTATGAAAGAAATCACAAATACCTGATTTACCACCAATGGGGTGCTTGATTCCCCATTCTGTGGGCTTCAAGCTTGCACCGTCAAAACCAATTTAGGCCAAATGCAAGGAATAAATATTATGACAGAATTAACAGCATAGGCCCAGAAGATCAGGCAGAAAAAACGAATCCAACTCTGATTTAATAAATTGATATCTGATGAGGAATCAACATGATTGCAATTTTGTGAATGGATTAGTGAATAGTGAAGGAGCTGCTTACAGGAACCCTCATATAACTAATACTGTGAGAACAATGTGTGTAAGATGCAGAAGAGAAATTTGGATTGTAAAGGGTTGTAAGTTGTAACAACCTTGCATGCATGGCACAAAGTGACGGAAAAGGAGGAGAATGTGGGGAATTGGTTAAGAATAAGGAGAAAAGGGGAAAGAATGAATGAGGAGAGGTAGGAAAGAATTGACTAAGGTAGAGAGATTTTGGGAGGGGTGGGATATTTGGTGTGTCTGCAGAATTTCAGTTGTTATTTCTTTCCATGCACTTCCATTATTTCATTCGCTCGACAGAGGGCTATCTCTGCTTGCAAGTAGCTTTATCTCGGTTATTTCTACTTATATCATCCTTAAAAATTGGTTCATCTTGAACAATCATTTTATTTCAATTATCACTGTCTTGTAAGTGCTGAAATTGTTGTATCATTATTTATAATCAGGAACAATGATACAATTAAGGAAAGTAATCTCTAATGTAATCCCTAATGTTTCCCTATTTCCATATTTACATAAAGATAAAATCATATCTTTAACAGATACCAACATAAAACTCAATTTTGTGAAAGGCTGGATTGGATTAAGCCCATTTTCCCCATATTTTAAAGCCTTTTATGCCAACCATAAAGAGTAACAAATTGACTCTGTATAATGGAAACATCTTTGCTTTCCAAAATAAGCTGAGAGATTATTTTCCATTCTTTCTCCCCTTTCCAAAGAGATTTTTAAGTACATCAAGTGCATTATAATTCCATTATATTGTATCATTAAGCATGTACCACATGAACCATGCAAGCTAATATAACCTTCTACTATCAATATACCAAAATGGTTTAAGGGAATGAAATAGGAATGGAAATGAGATATTCCAATTTCCAAGTTTGGTTTAAAAATAAGAAAGGGAATATACATTGCCTTGTTAATGGCCATTCTTTTCATTTAGAGAAAAGTGATTCCACAGTAGTATATAAGAAGGAATTGCAAATCCTTCGAGGATAGTTCTCACCATGCATGTATGATATGCATAAATGCACCAATCCCAACCATTACCATTCATTTATGAATGTATTTACTAAGTATTTTTTTATACCTATATTTGTATAAAATGCCTTGGCACAGCAGTAAAGTTGTGTCTTGGTGACTGGTTGGTCATTAGGTTGAAACCGAAAACAACCTCTTTGCATATGCAAGGGTAAGGCTACATACAATGATCCTCCCCCGTACCTTCATATAACAAGGAGCCTTCGGGCACTGGTGTACATTAATTTAGTTTTTTATTTCTATAAATAGTTCTTACCATGAGGTCTAGCCGCTTACACTTGATACATCTGTCTAAAGGACAATGTTCTGTTTAATCAAGGCATGTGAACAACTGAATACCAAAACGTTTAGTTTTATAGAGATCAGGTTTGAGCATCAAAATTTTGTCACTATTCACTTGCTGTGATTAACCTAATTCAGCAAATTTCATATAGCATGTTTGTATCAGCATCTCATCTTCGTGTTTCACATCAAACTCACATTAATTAAATTCATTATAAAACACAAAAGCTAGTATTGGTTGCTTCCGCTTTAACAGACATACATAATCATGTGATGTGGATCCAAACACACGTATAATTAATGTAAATCGGCATATATCTCATAATTAGTTTTGTTTAGTCATAACTAACCATGATTGATTAGAAGCAGCTATCACCACAAGTGAACACATCGCAGGTGTATCTTATAAATGTTGCACACCAGATTCACCCAATGATCACATTTCCAAACTTCAAATAAACTTCTGATTAAAACTCTAATGTATACACGGTAGGAAAATCATTTTACCTAGTAATATTTATTAACAAAAAACTAAATTAAGCAAATAAAAACTATTTCCAATACAAAATTCATCAAGCATGTAGCTCCTAGTTTTCGTGCAGCAGATATCAATTTCGTATATATACGATAAAATAAAATATAAAAGTTGGCAAATACGTGACTCACAACTAAGGGCGTGTTCGATTCCCGATGCTGCGGATCCGGAGCTCGCACCATCGAAACCAGTTTCTGCCAAACGCGAAAAATTAAGCTCATGAATACAAAACAAACGCAAACATTGTAAAAGTAAAGAAAACTAAAACGAAAACCGGAAGCATGTGTTGTGGGATTATACCTTTCGAATTGTGATGCGAAGCAAAGTCGGTGCGATTTTGAGGAAACTGATTTGAATTGAGAATGAGGGAATGAAGCGTTGTATTGGTTCGTTCGTTTCCTTTCTTACGCGGTAAGAGGAAAGGTCGTGGTGTGGTGACGCGCGAGACGACGTCGTTTCTGTGACTTTTCATTCAGTTTTCACCGTCGTTGTGTTGTTTGTCCAATAACTCAAGGCAATTGCTATTTACACTTATTTGTGTTAGGTGCACCCTATTTTTGTTAAGTACACCCCATTTCTCCTTTTTATATTGAAATTACCCATTATACCATTTTTTCTTTAAGAGACACTCCTTGGAATACCTTTTTCTTTTCCAGAAATGTCTTTCCAGAATAATATATACATTTCTAGAATAGATATATATTAGTTCAAAAATATATTTCTGATATTAAAAAATAAATATTTATCTTATGTCTCATATTTATTAGTTCAAAAATAAACATTTATAGACATTAGGAGTTATCCTTGAGTCAAGTGAGCAAATTACTTCGCATTCTTTCATTTTGATTTGATCAGTAAACAAGTATGCATAAACTTGAACAAATAAAGTGTAACTATTTGTCTCTACGTGTATTTTCACATTGATCCATGCAGAAGTTCATTTTAATTAGCCATTATTAGTTTGTGGAATAAAGTCTGCCAAAATACCTCTTCTCTGACTTTAGGCACTTTAAACTTTAAAGGCGACATCAATGATATTGATCTGGAGTCGGGAGTATTCTCAACGAGGGAACAACTTTGTTGAGTGCACTCAATACACTAATTATTTTAAACAAGTTTTAAAAAATAATAAAAACAAGATTTTATATAAGATTTAAAGATCACTAATGTATGAAAATAAAACTAATAAAAATGGAAACGTAAGATAAGTGTTTATTTTTTAATATTTGAGTTATGTCTTTCCAGAAAGATATTTCCAGAAAAGAAAAAGGGTTTCAAGGGGGTGTATTTATAAGATAAAAGGGTATAATGGACAATTAAAAAAGAAATAGGAGGAATGCAATGTACTGATAAATAATTTTTGTTGAAAAATCTGGATGATTACTTTTAGTGAAGTTTTCTTTTTTTAATCATATTTTTTTTATTTATAAGATCTTATTTAAGAAGATAAGTTCAGTCAAACTAACTATTTGTTGGTTCTCCATTTTCTTTGTCTTGTGTTGATTAATTTTGTTTCTTTTTATTATTATTATTTGACATATGGAAGTTGTCTTACACAGAAAATCATGAAATGTATGATAAATTATTTTTTTAAAAGGATAAGCAAACCGTAGATCTTTGGTGGTATTTTGTTTTAGGAAAGAAAGTGAAAAAAATATAAAGAAAAGAAAATAAATAAATAGAAAAAGAAATGATTTTTTAAGTAGTTGAACTTTGAAAGAAAGAAATGAAAATTATTATTTGGTTTTGTTGAAAGAAAGGAAACTTTTAATTAATAATAAAATGAAAAGAAATAAAATTGTTTTCTTTCTTTATTATTTGACTGTGTAGAAAGTACAAAAAAATAACATTTATAAATATCCTTAATAAAAGAGAAAAGAGTGAGAGAATAACAACAATTTTCTCTTTATGAAAAAAAGTTTACGATACCTTTTCCACATATTTGTATGGTATATTTCATTAATTTTAATTATTTTTCTCACTCATTTCTACTATTTTTTATTCATTTTCCTACTCATTCACATATTATTTTCACTTTTTGGATGGCTTCTCTTTCCCATTTTTTCTATCTATTTAATTTCTTTTTAGAATAAATTAGGCATACTTCCCTAATATTTAAAGAAATTATAGTCACATTCCCTCTATTTTTAAACATTACTTTAATCCCTCTTATAAACAGTCTTAATTAACCACTACATTTAAACATAAAAAGGCTAAAAAACTTTTTTCTTTTGTGTGAGAAACCTTTCTTCAAACCTAAATATGTAAACCTATGATTTCTTTGTGATGCGCTCTCCCTCTCCCACCAGATTAATCTACGTACTTATTTCATCTAAGGAATTAACGCCAACAATAATTTTCTCCCTCCTTTCAATGTTGTCTTAAATTATTTGGTATCATTTTTTTGTGACATGGTGATTTTTGTCCAGATTAAATATGTTTTTTATTCTGTAAATTAACGTTATTTATTTATTTATTGTTGTAAGTTCATTTTGTTAATTGTGTGTAATAATAAATGACTAAAATAAAGGCAAATGAGACTGTTTTAGGATCATTTTTCTTTGTTATGCTGAAGTGAAAATTTATGTATTTGCCTACCATTATAACCACAAGGCAGAAATTAACAATATAATTAAAAAACTATTAAATATAGTACTTGTATATATTAAGAAAATAAATATCATTATTTTTGTTTTAGAGACAAATTAATTTATAATTTTTTTTAATAATTAAATTAATCCCCGTTGACATGGAACGGATTTGCAATCTGTTCCTCGTTGTCGTTCATGTTAAATCCTCGTTGGCTTGTTCTGAATCTGATCATCTGTTCAAGCTAATTAATTTTCTGAATCTCAGATTTATTAATTTAATAAATGATTTATTGTTTCAGCATGTCATACTTATATACTTTATTAGTTTATAACACTTGTATGTTGACCAGTAAATAGAATGTTTCAAATTTGAGTAACATATATGTTATTTTTAAATTTCTAAAAAAAAAAAATCTATGTTTGTTAACAAATCAATGGTTGAGGACCTAACTATATTTAATTTGCAAGGAAGTTTCTTCTATATATACAGAATAAGGAATCGTCAACAACCTTTAATTCCAATGATTAAAATATAAATGAAAAAGTATTCAATGTAAAAGAATTATATAATTATCCGATTATAAATCATTATATACTGTAAATTTGTTAATTTCAATAATAATCACCCAATAAGGCACACTAGAATTTATTTTTAATTTATTGATAATGTAAATTTTACATTTAATCATTAACTCCAAATATAAGCATCACATGAATTTTATTTGTTTCTATATATTTTTGGTACATTCACATGAAATGTTTGACAGTTGTTCTGGACATAATTAATAAAGGAATATTATTGACTTCAACAAAAAAATATGTCAGATATTGTCCTACGTAGCCTAGT
The DNA here is from genome assembly GCF_004193775.1 of Glycine soja. Lineage (NCBI taxonomy): Eukaryota > Viridiplantae > Streptophyta > Magnoliopsida > Fabales > Fabaceae > Glycine > Glycine soja. The sequence continues at coordinate 34,509,170 of NC_041004.1, forward strand.
AGATTTAGAACAATAATAATTATTATTGTTATAAAGTATTAAGTGTATAATGTTAAGAGTTGTCACAAAGAAATTAAAATGACATTCAACAACTAAAGAGTAAGAATCTGTAAAAAAAAATAAAAAAGAAGAAGAATAAGAATTTGTAATATTTACTTACATAAGTGATAATAGTAAGTTTAGATAGAGTCAAAAGAATTCATGTATCAGCTTTCATATGTATAAAAATAGTAGATGTGAAGAAGTATAACTTCGTCCATAATATACTCAAGAAGCTATAGTAAAAAGAATTGTTGCAACAAAACTCCTTTAACGATGTGAAGGAGAATCAGCAGATAGAAGGGGTTCTTCTAAATTATTGGTTTTACAACATGCTTTTACAGAAGAAGAACCGTTAATCAATATTTTCACATCCTCTGTTGAATTAACCATCGATTTTGGATCGGTCAATTTCACATTCACCTCAGAAACTTTTTCAGCTTTACCCCAATGCACCACATATAAGCCAATGATCACTCCAGTTGAGCCTATCAAGCTAACATAGATTGAACAGTAGCATCAATTAATTGGTATTAGACATAAAATTAATTTAGTTAGTTATTAAAAATTATTTGAGTAAATTAGTTGATTATTCAAGTTATGGTTACTAGAAGTTATTTGAGTAAGTTAATGTTGGTTACTCAAGTTAGTTATTTTCTATCTTTGTATAAATACATCAACTTTGTAATACTTTGATCAATGAATGAATTGAATGAATCCTAAAATTACTTTTCATCTATCTTCCATTTCTTTCATTCCTAATAATTGGAATATAGTATGAATTTGATTCCAATAAAATAAGAAATTCATTTTAAAAAAGAGATATAATTATATATAAAAAAAATAAGAGTTTAATTTCTATATTTTGTTATCATAAAAAAATTACATAGTCATGAACCAATCATTAATTAGTATAAAAATATAAAAAAACTTACCATACATAAAGATCTGTGATTAAATGATAATATAAAAATTATTTACATATAATTAAGAAAAAACTATTATTTTTTTAAATCAATAGTTATAATATTCTTTGTTTTATTTTCTGAATGTATTGTCGCATATGATTTTAGTTTCTTGAAACTCAAGTTAAGTGTGTGCAAGCTAAGTCATTCAGCCTTACCTTCCAGAGTATATCTCCTCGTGAAGTAATAAAGCAGCCAATATAGTCACAATGACTGTGAAAAGAGGATTGAACATTGCACAGAAGAGAGGACCTCTTAGCGAAATGCACCATGCTTGGATAAATAATAATACTGCAGATCCTATAACTCCCTGCATACATATATTATTAATTATTAATTATATACAGTTGCAATATGAATTAATAATTTAATTTGGCCACTATATATTGATGCATTTTATATATATACATATATATAAGTTTTGTCTCTCATATTATGGGAAATTAATCATGCATCTACGTACTGAATATAAGGTGCAACCAAATTCAAGTAGAGAATTAATCTTCCATGCATGTGGGTCTGGCTCGAGCAATAGTGTCACTAATGTTGATTGTAATGTTGCCATGAAACACATCCACGCTGAGAAGGATAAGTGATCAGGGTGGCTTGTAGAGGCTGGAACCTGAAGAAAAGATAAAGGAATAATATTATATGAAAATTTTATAGTACCACTTAACTCATGCTACTCTCTCTCTATATATATATATGGTCGTTGACAATATAATCTTATATGTCAATCATATCACATTAATAATTAAATAAATTTACACATGTGTATAACAAATTATATGATTCTTAAAATCTCAATTATTGATTTTTCAACTAATGATTATAACTCCTTTAATTAATATATAGCTGACCCTTCAAACTTCAAAGTGTGAATAACACTACAAGAAAATTGAAAGGAGATAAAGTTGGTTAAAAAGAAGGAAAGCAAGAAAGATTGTGGAGTCGATTCTTTTTATTAATAAAAATTAACAAATTAATATTTATTGATAAAAAAATTAAAAATTAACAAGGAAAAAAAATTTGCCATCAAAATGAGCCAGACTGACCAAGCACAACAGCATCCAGTGAGAAATAGACAACCCAGTAACCAATGATCGCCTCCTGAGGCCATGATGGATTTTGATGGCAGAATTTCAGCATTTAGTAGCTTTGGACCCTTCAACAAAGCCATGGAAACTGCCCCACTCACACATATAACTGTTCCTATTATCTTGGCTAAAGATCTCGTGCTTCGAATATTCACTTTCTCCATTCTAATTAATCAAAGTTTCAAGAGTGAAAAGAAACACATTAGAATATATATGCATGCATTATTGCGTTCTAGCTAGTTACAATTCTCTATTTGTGGATTCACAAAGATGTTGAGTTGAGTTTTAGGCACTAATTACCCTGCACAAGCTGCTATTATAAATGTTACAGCTGGAACAAGATTTGCCATTGCACTTGCGACTGAAGAAGAGGCCAGATATAGACCCTCAAAAAATAAATTTTGATTCAACGTGATCCTGCATCACCAAATTAAGACTAATTAATCTCACATCCTTAATTAAAACACACATGTAGTTAATGGTGTTTTTGGTCATTGTAAAATTATCAATCTTTTATTCTTGTCAGACTTGTAAAATTCTTATTTTTTTCATCTTTCATTTGTTTAGATCATTAATATTTCTCACTAGAGATAACTTTTGTTCTCTAGAATATTATTTTTTATATGCTTAAACTTTTCATCTCCCAGTCTAATTCTGTTAAATTACTGTACACTTATCTAACAACAAAGGGTGAAAGTTTGAGTATTTAAAAAATATAGAGATGAAAAGTGAGAGTTATAAAAGTCAGAGTAAAAAACAACAATTGACAATTTTATACCATTAACTGAAACACGTTTAATTTACTCAATCAATCTAGAACAAAAAATTCATGTACATATATATAGATAATTACGTATACATGCGTGGCATGCACACGTAATATATATATAACTTGAGAATGGAAACAAACCCAATTAATGAGGTCAAGAATATCCAGGAAAAACTCTTTAAATTTAAGTAATAGGAGCCAGAATTTCTCCTGCACGTCAAGGGAAAGGAACAATTAGTACATATATATTTAAGCATGAGAGGGAATTGAAGGGTAGAGATCAGAGTGAAAAACAAAGAAAGATGAAGAGAAGAGTTGATTAATTACCCTGAGAAATAAGCTATTGGAGCAATCACAATGGTTGCAAAAGCATGACGATACACTACAAACACCCTTGGGCTCATTCCTTGTAAGAAAGCAACTCTTGTGCTGAGACTAATTCCTGCATAAATGGACTGATTAAACAACATGGCCATTACTGGCAGGTAGGACTTTAACCATCCCATATCTTAATTAGCTTGTTCAAATTAGAAGAAGCTAATTAATCCAGAAAATGCCATGCATTATATATGGAGAAGGTTGTAGTGGTACATATGATTCAATTACATGTGAGGGGTTTGTATATATAGCCAACTTGTAGATGTGAAACAATTAGCTACTGGGGATATTTTTATTCCCCGTTCTCGTCATATCATATGCACATATATATATAAAATGAAGCTAAGGTTGTTATAGATAGCTTCACAAAACAAAAACAAAAGGTGGTTACAGATAAAGCTTCGTTACTCTAAAGAACTTTATTAATTAAATATTTAACATTATTTCATCATATGGTTTTTACATTAATTTTTATTAAAAAATAGATAGGCTAATAATTCACTTCTCGCGCATATTCCGTATATATAGTTCAGTGTACACAAAAAATAAATTATATATAATTAATTCACTCTTTGTTTCTGTTTTATTTAAAGTGTAACAAAACAAAGTAAAAAAGTAATATTCGAGAAACATTTGTTTACCAGGATTCAGGGAACAATTTTTCTATCGGCAAAACTGAATGAAAAAAAAAATAGCTGATCGAAAGATGAAAAGCAAACCTAAAAGAAGAAAAAAACGAATTTGATTATTTTTTTGTATCCAAACTAGAATCTAATCATGCCAACCGAACTGAAATAGCATAAAATTTTAAAAAAATATAATTTTATAATTACTTCAAAAAATTATATTTTCATAGAAATTTTCTTATTTATTATACTTCAAGAGAAAATTGTTTCCCTTAAATATAGTCATGCATTAACTTTCCGCTATATTTAAAAAAATTAGGTATGTATTTTCATTATTATGATGAGAGTCAGGTATTATCTCTCACTATTACACATGTGATTTTTAATCATGTTTTTTTTAACACTTAATAAAATATTATTAAAACTTTTAATAACATTTAAAAAAATATATAAATAAATGTTATTAATATAAATTATACATAATGATAAAATATCACACAAATATATTAGTAATATTTATTTATATTTGACGATATACTTTTTAAATGTTATCAAAAGTTTTAACAATATTTTTATTAAATATTAGATAAAAATATTCTTAGAGATCACATATATAGTCTGGTTGACATTATCATCGTTTCGAATATTTGAGGATCTATGTCATATTATTATTGAATCAAAACGTGCAAGTAGAAAAATGCCATGGAAACACAGAGATATACATCCCATATATGATCTACAGAATACGAAAACTATCTTCTTGACATTCGTTTTTTATATATATAGTTGACATTCATTTATTATTATTGAAGCTGCTCGATCGCTATGGATAATCATATATAGAACAACGTGTGGCGACTGATATATGAAGTATTATTTAATGAGTTATACGTAAAAGGCTATATATTGAAAAATTCAATTCTATTGCAAAAACTACTACTTTTAATGATGTGAAGGAGTTTCGGAAGATAAAAGGGGTTCTTCCAAATCAGATTTACAACATGCTTATTCATCAGATTGATTTATCAAAATGCATGTTCACATCCTCTGTGGAATTAACCATTGATTTTGGATCTTCCTTTACTTTCACCACAACTTCTTCAGCTTTACCCCACAGCACAACATACAAGCCAATGATCACTCCAATTGCACCTAGCAAGCTATCATCATATAATAAATTACGAAAGCATCACGTTACAATTTACTACCACACCGATCCCACATTTTCTATTTTCTATTTTTTTCTATTTTCAAAAGTTTGCATAGGAAATAATGAAAACAGAAAATAAAAATAGAAAACAATAAAAAAAATTATTTTCACTATTTCTTGTACAAACTTTTGAAGACAAGAAATTAAATAAAGTCAAAATATTATGATATTTTTACAACTAAAGTGAAAATATAAAAAAAAATCTCAAAATAAACAGGATCTTAATTAATTTCTTAATACGTACTCTCGATTATGTTCAGATTATTTAACATTACATTACCTTCCAACGTATATTTCCTCGTGAAGTAATATGGCAGCCAATACGGTGGCAATTACTGTGAAAAGTGGATTCAACATTGCAGAGAAAAGAGGACCTCTACGTGAAAAGCACCATGCTTGGAGAAAGAATAATAGTGCAGAACCCATAACTCCCTATGTATACAAACATTATTTTATTAACTAATTGTAATATGGATTAATTAATTAGGCCATGCCACTAATAATATATATAATTATATTGACTTAGTGGTGTAATATATGAGTAAAAATGATTTATTTAAGGAAAAAATCGTATTTGATTCTCACTTTATCTAAAAAAAATTTAGACTAGAGACAGTAACTTATCGTACCCAGGAAAAAAATTATATTGGTAAGTGTTCTGTCTCTGATGGAAAATCAATCATGCATCCACTTACTGAATATAAAGAAACAACCAATTAATTCAAGTAGAGTCCGAATCTTCCATGCATTTAGGTCTTGTTCCACAAATAGTGTCACCATTGCGGATTGTAATGTTGCCATAAAGCACATCCAACCTGAGAAGGACAAGTGATCAGGGTGGCTTTTAGAGGCCGGAGACTGACTAAGAGATAGAGATTGTATGAAAAGTTTATACTTTATACCACTAATCACTTATTAAGTATGCCTTAATCAGTATATTATGAAGGGAAATGGGGGAAGTACATTACATTTTGGGGTGTATGGGGTAGAAGAAAAAAAAGTAAGAGAGAAGAAAAGTAACAAATTTAATAAGTAATGCGATGAGAAAAGATAAAAAAATATGTAAAAAGAAAATGAGATAAAAATAAATAAAAGAAAAAAATAGGTGTATATATTCATAGTAATTGAGAGACTGGTTTCAACAATCCAATAAATAAATAAATAAACTAAGCAGTGTTAAAATTGATGAATTGGTGAGAATTTTATAAAAAAATTTATTCTAAATTATTTTAAAAATAAATAAAGGATGATGTATAGTATCGACATATGAATTGTCATTATTTTATTGTTTATTGTGAATATTTTTATCTTGTAAATATATACATGATTTTTTATGTGAATTCTATTTTTTAATTTTGATATTAATTTATTACACAGTGTATTATATATATATATATATAACTTGCTCCCAGTTTCATGTGGCTTTAATTACAACTGTACAAAATGAATCAACGATATCCTTCAATCATTGATTGCAATTTGCAAAATGATTAAATTAAATATATTTTTTCTTGTAATTTAGTGTTTTTTTATTATTTTTTTGTAAAAATAAAATTGTTGTAGTTTTTATAAAATATGATTATTCGTTCTTAAAGTACTTTAAGTAGAGCTTTAAACAATAAAAAAAGTGTTTAAACAGTAAAAAAAACACAATTTAAAGCACTTTAAAAATAAAAAAATTATATTTTGTAAAAATTAAAAAACAAAAAATATATTTAAACCAGAGGCTAAAGTCTATGCAAAATGAGCCAAAGTGACCAGACAATTGTGGATCCAATGAGAGAGAGACAATCCAGCAACCAGTTATCTCCTCCAGAGCCCACAATGGTTTTTGATGGTCAAATTGTTTCTGTATTTAGAAGCTTTTGACCCTTCAACAATGCTATGGATGTTGCTCCACTTACGGGCATCACTGTTCCTACTATCTTGGCTATAGATCTGAAGCTTCTAATATCCACTATCTCCATCCTAATCAATTTCACAACCAACAAACTCATATGTGATTTAATTGAGTTTAATAGTCATATTCTGATCTAAAATTCTTTTATACTATATATATGATATATAATTTATAATTACATGAAAATATAAAATAATTTTATATTATTTGTACAATAAAATCACCTATTTTCTCATTTCAATTTTGACGGTTGCATGCATTATTTTTAGTTGAGCTTAATTTAGGCATTAATTAATTAAGTAATTACCCTATAGAAGCTGCTATTACAAATGTGAAGGCTGGAACAAGATTGGCCATTGCACGTGCGACTGAAGAAGAGGCCAGACATACGCCCTCAAAAATAAATTATGTTCACCGTAATGATGCAACCTACCAGAAATTCGGTAATTTGCTGCGGATGTATCTGCGAAATCAAATCCGCAGGTATTTGCTGTGGTTTTTTATGCGAGAAAAAATCTGCAAGTATTTATTGTGAATTTTTTGCAAAAACAAATCCACAAGTATTTGCTGAGATTTTTTATGCAAAAAAAATCCACAGGTAAATTTCTTGTACACTCTATTTGGATAGAGAAATTTAATAGGGTAATTCAATTTTTTAAAGTATTTTGATTATTCTTCAGTTAAATAAGGTGTTTAGACAAAAAATTTGAAAAGAAATTGAAATTTTAGTATTTTAAGATATTTTAATTAACTTAAATATTAGGATTTCAAATTCTTTCAAAAATTAAAAATTTGAAATTCTTTTTGTGAACTTAGGACACAATCAACGCGTTCTCTCACTCTTCTCTCTCTCTCTCTCAAGGGTGATTTCTCCCTCATTTCACTCTCGGATCTCTCTATGTAAGAGCGCTCAATCTCTCTCTTGCAACAATGCTCAATCTCTCTTTTGAAGGACTCTAACTTCTTCTCTGAAACATAGCTTGTCTGTCTCTCGAAAGTTAGTCTCTCTCGCTCTCTCATCTAAGTATTATAGGATTTTTTTCTTGTTCATCTTTGTTTCAATCTTGTTTTTACTATTTGGTTTCATTAATTTGCATTTCGTGTCTATAATTTAGGGTTTGTAGGTTGCATTTCTACCAAACTATGTTGCATTTGGATTTGAGTTTGTTTGATTTCATTATTGATATGCAATTTGTGTGTATACTAAGATTGGTCAAACTCAAAGCTAATGTACATCAGGGTGTAAAAGAATAAGGATAATGCTCAAACTAATTTTATGACCTATAACACTTTTGCTTGAGTTTAAACTTTTCAAAATGTTGAATAGGTTTTCTCTGCCCTGATGAACACTTTTTTGTTGGTATTTAACATAAGGATCATTATAGATCTGTTAACATAAGAATTTAAATATTTATTTACAAAAACAATTGCAATAGTCATGTGTCTATATTTATGTAGCCTTTTCTTCATTCTTCAACATTAATCCACAAGCAATTCTTTGAAGACGAAACACTCATTTACAAAACACATTAAGCTTACTCTGTCTTATTATTTGACATTTTCTTGTTTTTAACAGAAGATAAAATTAGACTACAACAATACATAAATATATTGTCATAGACACAAGTTTATGGAAACAGGGTTAATTATCAATTGCCAAAACTATTCTATATTCAAAACACAAACTAAAAAAAACATTGGGAAAGTAACAGATACATTGCATCAAATAATAGCATATACAATCCAAAATCCTTCAATAAATAAGTAAAAAGAAAGCACAATTTTTTATCACATCTCCTTTCTTTTGTTGAGTATTCTATTGGAAACCGCAGCAGAGGATAATTTCCTAGCTTGGCTATAAGATCTGATGTTGTTCTTTGCACGTTGTTGTAGTGACCTTAAGGCATAGTTCCATCTGCATACACCTAATTGGTCTTTCAAGGCCTCCACTGCGCCTATGCTTGATGCCACTATCCAAGCTTTGGTTGATGCACTCATGGTGTATGAGAGAGAGAAAGAGAGAGAGAGAGAGAAAGAGAAAGAGATTAGGAATCAAGAAAGGTCCAATTGGTTTAGTTTGGTTTCGTTTGACTTGAGGTTGTGGGGTGGATGAGGATCCTTAAATATGTGGCTACTTAGGATGTTAGAGTTGGGTGATTTTAAAATGTGGTTGGCAAAACCATGGGTGGTGTTGGGTTAAAGTGAAAAGGAGATCAAAACTAGGTGCGGTTGAAATATTTGCCCCATGTGATGGGGACTTGGTAAGTGAATCCTGGATACTACGCTAGTATTGATTGAGCCTTGAAGCTTCGTTACCTACACCAAGTACCACACATTGGTTTAGTTGGGTATTTACTTTATTGCCATGTATATGAGAAATTATTATATAATTTTAGTCAATTTTCATGTGTGGTATAATTGAGATTTTATTAAATTTTCATTCTAAATTTAACATTTTGTTTAAATATTATATAGAAATTTATTGGAATCATGATAATTTTTCACGGACAAATTTAACATTGTATAAAAATTAAGCTCTAAGATTTAAATACTTCATCACAACATCATATTCATTCATATGAAAATGTAAATTTGGTTAAGTGATAGGAGAAGGAAGGAGATAGATCATCGCGGGTTTAAATCTCTCAACTGACATTTTTAACAAAATTAACAAACTAATATTTATCGAAGAAAAAATCATATTCATTCATATATTGTGGCAATAAGATAATAATTATTATTAGACTTTAAACTTTTTCAATTAGAGGGACAAGGCATAGGACAAGTGATTTGAGTCAATGATAGATCTTAGCTTATATCACAAGGTACAAAGGCTTATGATAATTAGCATTTGAATTAAAACTAACAAATTTTTAGGATAATTAGTATCTTACCGTGTCAAGGGAATCAGCACCAATTGCTGAAAATTTGGTGTCTAGGGTAAGCTAAGATTCAGCAGGCAGAGCAAGTTGTTTCCTCAAAATATCGCAGGCCTTCTGCACTGTCTCTAGTTGTGCCTTGACCTGCCTCATTCACAAAGTTCAAAGTTATTTATTTTTTATTCTTGCAAGTTATGAGGGGCAAAGGAAACAAAGTATTATTTAGAAGAAGGTAATCATTTGATAACAGAATACTCAACAAAAGAAAGGAGATGTGATTGCCACTATTGCATTGTTTGAATAAACTTCTCTCTATAAGCACTTACAAGAAAACATGGTAACATGAAAAGAGTTTTATGATTCTGGAAAAAGGTTTGTCATACAACTGTTGAGGTTTTGCTTTTATAGTGCAGGCTAAGCTCTTTAGTTTATGATTATGTGGGACATAGAGACTTGTGTGGGAGTGGGAGAGGGTCTAAAAAGCATCTAGCTAGGTATACAAAATAGGAATGAAAATAAAAATGACTTCATAAAAGAATACTATATATATATATATATATATATATATATACACTTTAAAAAAATGCTTTTGGAGTTTGATTTGTCTAGGTGTTAGTATTAGCATTTGCACTATACAAAATAGGAATAAAATGAGTGATTAAGAAGAAATTATTACATGGTCTGAATCACATGCACATGATCCTGGGCCAATTTATTTGTGACATATATGTGTGTGTATATATATATATATATATACACACAATCAAGTTTATTCAATTCTTAATCTTAAATTAAAATGAAAAATTAGTCAGTGTCATAGACATGCACATGTGATAGTTTTGAACCATATAATATATAACAATTTCTCAGGCTTAATTAAGAGAGTTGATAGTAGAGAACTTATTCAGGTGGTGAGAAGGACACTGACCTGTTTCTTTTTGCGAGTTAGATGCCATATACGCCAGCACATATTCTCCAACTTATTACTATGTTCACGAGTATTCCTTCTAGTTGTTACATGAATCATGTCCATTATATATCATGCACCCATTTTAGGCTATCAGGTCATATATTGTAAATCATGGTACTTGAATATTTAAATGTATAATAAACATGTTGTTGCACTAGGATTTCAATACAAATTTAAACATTTATAAGTGAGAATTTTTAATTATTGTGAGAAATAGAACTATATATCTAATCTATATAATTGTAAATAATTCTGTTGTGCCTCACAGTTAAGAGAAAGAAAACTTTACCCATAATTCTATGCATTATATATACTATTTGTTATTTTCTTTTTTTCTTCCTTTGTCAAAGAGCTTTTGTGAACAATTTATTAAAGTTAATGACATCCTTTGTTATTATATTACTTTTCTTTTAGTTATATAGTGTGGATAGTCAAGAAATGGAAAGAAGTATAGTTGATGCTTCGATTGCTTCAAGAAAACATAGAAGAGATGAAAAGGAGGAAGAAGAACTTGAACAAGCATTTTTCATTATTGTTAGTGTTGCTACTATGCTTTTGGGTGCAATGACTTGGTATCATGACAAGTACTTATTTAAGGAACCTACCAAAAATTTGGAATTAGAAAGACATAGTTTCCTCAATCGTCTATACAGGGGAACAAAAACTGATTGCATTGAACAATTAAGGGTCAGTAAAAAGACATTTTTTAAGCTTTGTAGAATTTTACAAGAGAAAGGGAAATTGGTAAAAACAAGAAATGTTCATATAGCTAAAGTTGTGGCAATGTTTTTGCATATCCTTGCTCATAACCTAAAGTATAGAGTTATGCACTTTAGTTATTGTAGATCCATGGAAACAATAAATAGGCAATTCAAGAATGTCTTGTGAGCTATAATGAAAGCAAGCGAAGAATATTTGAAGTTCCATGACTATAATCTAGAGGGCTCGGTGGAAAACAAATGGAGATGGTTTAAGGTAAGTTTGTCATTTGTTAGTAATTATAAGGTACTTTAAGTGATTACAACTTATTTTTTATTTTGAAATGTTTTTAGAATTCGATTTGAGCACTTGATGGGATACATATTCTAGTAACAATTGTTGTAGAAGATAGGCCTAGATATCGTAATAGAAAAGGTGATATCTTTACAAATGTTTTAGGAGTTTACGGTCCAGATTTAAGGTTTATATATGTGTTGCCTGGATGGGAAGGGTCAGCAAGAGATTCTTGAGTACTGCGAGATGCTTTGCGTCGTCAAAATTTTCTCCATATTTCAAATGGTAATATCATGAAATGATGAAACTTTATTTAACATATAAAAAAAAATATGCATATTTTTTATATATAATACTTTTTTTAAACCATTGTAGGTAAATATTTTCTTGTGGATGCAGGGTATACAAATGGCCATGGATTTTTAGCACCTTATCGAGGGGCTAGATATCATCTTAATGAGTGGATCGGAAACACCCCTCAAAATTACAAGGAGTTATTTAATCTTCCTCATGCAAGTGCAAGGAATGTTATTGAAAGGTCATTTGGGATATTGAAGAAAAGATGGAGTATATTAAGAACTCCTTCTTTTTTTGATATAAAAACACAAATAAGAATTATTAATGTTTGTTTCATGCTACATAATTTCATAAGAGATGAACAACAAAGTGATCCAATTTTGGAAGCCCAAGACTTTGAACTTTTATCTATTGTTGACAATGAGTTAATCAATCAACAAATGGAAAGAGTCACAAATAATATCGAAGATGAAGTCACAACTATCCAAGCAACCGAGGAATTGACAAAATTTCGTGATACTTTAGCAATGAATATGTTTGCCACCTATCAAATAAGAAGAAACTTTGATTAGGGAGATGCTTTTAGTGGATTTGGATTTTGTTTCTTATGTGTAATTGACTCTATACTCATGTATGTGTCATACTTTGGATTTTGTATTTCATAATACTTTGGATTTTGTTTTCTTTTTATGTGTAATTAATTTTATACTTTCGTAGAATGCTAATTTGACATGTCTCACCTTTATATATATGTAATTATATATGTGAGATTATTTTTTTTTGTCTAGAGAAATAGAATCAAACAATGTGAAGAACAAGTCAAGTGGAAAAAGAAAAATGTCTAGTGAGGACACAAGAAGTTACTTCGCATGGAACTTGGAAATGGAACGTGTGCTAGTTAATGTGCTTAGAGATCAAAGAAATTTGGGCAATAAAGGTGATGGAAATTGGAAAATAGTAGCATACAGTATTGCAGCTCAAATTTTGTCCAAGCGTTTTGGAGTTCACCTCATGGCAGATAATGTTAAGAACTGTTTTAAGCTTTAGAGAACATGGTATGGAATTGTGAGTGACATTCTTAGTCAAAGTGGATTTGATTGGGATAGCACAATGTACATGATTACTGTTGAAAATGAAATTTCATGGAATGAATATGTTAAGGTAGTCAATCATCTTTTAATTATATTTATTATTCAATTGTACTTATTATTTGTGTTGTTATTAACATGTTTCTATTTTTTTTCAAGTCACATGAAGAGACCAAACAATTTCGATTCAAAGTCATTCCTAATTGGGATGATATTGTAGACCTATGTGCAAAGGATAGAGCTACTGGACTCGGAGCAGAAAATGCATTAGATGCAGATGATATCATGAGCAAAGAAGCAAATGAAGAGGAAGCAATTCACAGTGTAAGTATTGACTTAAAGGGATCAAGTTCCGCCACAAGGAAAAACATTCGTCCAAGTAAGAGTGGAGAGAAAGAAGAGATGATTTTCTCAATGAAAGAAGTAGCCAAGTCATTGAAAAAATTTGTTGAAATGGCTAAGAAGATGGAGATAAAAGAAGCTCAAGAAGTGGTACATGAAGTGGTGAATGAGCTAGATAATATACCTAATTTTAATGGTGCACTTCGACATAGAGCAATTGATTGGTTGACAGGAAATCCCATTAAGTTTGAGATTATAAAAGCTCTTCCATTGGGTGAGAAGGAGGATTACATCTCGTCTTTTATGCCTTGATGCCAAATTACAGGTACATTTGATATCATGGCAAGTATATTGATGTTTTACATTTATATCTCTCATTTTATATAACAAATTATGTTTTAAAAAATATGATTTGTTCGGTAGCACTTAACATGATGTTTTCTTCTGCAGCAAAGATGTGAAGGAACTATTGTGCTAAAGCAAAGGCAATTAGAGAATTTGAAATTATTTTGGAAGTTGGACATATTTTGTGACTAGATTTTGCTTCAGGCCAAGATTTTTTTGTGTAATTGCATTATTGGTCAGTGACTTTGGCAAAAAATAAGTTTTATTTGTAGGCTTCTAAATAGCATTCCAAGGTGAAATGATACATTCATACATCAGATTTTATTGTCAAAAAGCCTTGTAAATTTTGATTTGTATATTTTTATGTTGTGATAGTTCTAAGATCACATCTAATGTCATTTTATCTACTAAATAGTTATGTCTTATAGCTTATAGAGCTTTATAATGGGTTGTAAATGAAATAATAATTTAAATAATTGAATTAATATATTTTTAATTGAAATAGATTAAAATGGTACATATTTATTGGAATACCATACTTGACAAATAGTACATAGAATTTATTAATGAAAAAATAATTATTTTATTAAAAAATTGTTTTATTCAAATATAATTTTTTTTAAAAAAGAATGAATTTGACTATTTTATCAAAATAAGAAATTTTGAAAATGAAGAAATTCAATTTCTTTATGCAAACACAAAATTTTGAAAATGAAGAATTTTAATTTTTTATATTCAAACACAGAATTTTAAAAATGAAAGAATTTAAATTGAAGTATTTGAAATTCTTAGAATTTTAAATTCTTTAGAATTTTAAATTACCTCATCCAAACACTCCGTCAATTTTATTTTGCGGGAATTATTATTTTAAAATTATTATTTTACCAAATCTTTTGATGATTAAAAATAATTTTCTAAAAATTATTATTTTATTAAATATTATGATGATTTAAAATAATTAAAAGGATTATGATTGTTTGTTTATTTCTTTTTATTTATTTCTCATTATTTTAATTAAAAATATTATTTTGTTTTGAATTTATATACATAAATAAAATAACAAATTTATTATTTTAATTTTAATTATAATACAAGTAAAATTCTATTTTTTTAGATAAAAAGGTAAAAAGTATTAATATGTAGGGTCAAGTGTAGATCCACAAAATTTTGTTAAGCACTTATTTCAAAAAATTTAGCATTTGGGTGAATTTTTATTTATAATGCTTAAATCTATGTGATATTACAAGTATCACAAAACTATTATAAGCAACTCACCTAAATCTATGTGTTTGAATTTGAATTAATTGGAATTAAATATAAAATATCTTTAAGATAATTGATTTTGGTTTGATTTTAGTAAATAATTATTTTTTATAATTCACTAAGAAATTATTGTAAGCAACCATTTTCCTAGAGTAAACATGCACAAATTTATTATCTTTAGGATATATATATATATATATATATATATATAATGACATTCATGTTCGTTGATCCTTCCATCTAAAGCATGTTGCAAGAAATTTGACTAAGGATGATAATGTAGTGGAAATCTAGCCAATTGCTAGCTAGTATTCCAAAAGATGTTGATGTATAGCATTGCATGTGAAAAAACATTGACCCGCAGACTCTTCATGAAGATGAACATGTGTAAGAATTTTCTTGATTACTTAACAATCTTAGAGAACGTGCTTTAAAGGTTGTAACGCTTGATTTGAATTTGGATGATTCGTTTGTCATCAAAAGTATTTTTTTTATATAAAATTCATAATAAATATTTTTTTTATTATATAAATTATATAATGACTATAATTATAATAAAAAAATATTTTAAATATGTAAATTATAGTTTAGAATTGCAATAAATAAATTGTAACAAAATTCTTTTTAACTATGGACAGTTTATTTTAAAATATATTATGTTATTTAGTTTTGGCTTTCTTTTTTTATATTAATGATAATAACTAAATAACTAAAAAATTGAAAATTAAAAAGGTAAAATCTTGTAAAGAGTTGTCAACAATAAGATTATCTCAATATTCTTTATTTATCTAATAATCTGTGACTAGTAATGCATCTCAGTTACAAAAAATAAGATTACATTTTTATATTTTGAGCAAATAAAAATTATTAAATACAAAACACTTGAAATTAAAAATAGTTCTTTCGTTCCAAAAAAAACCTGATTACTTTTGTTTCTCCTTTTTTCTATATCCATGGAATGATTTAAAAATAAAGTAAGCAAAATTATGTTAATGCTCTTTTGAATATATTTATGTTATTAATTGAAATTTATTACAAATCTTAAAACTGTGTAGTTTTATTTTTTTAGCTAGCTAGTCTCCACTCGTTATTTATAATTTTGAATAAATTCCAATCATCAGAAAATAATATGTTAAAAGAAATTCATTAAAATTAGAAAGTGCGTTGTAAAGAACTCAAAAAAAAAAAAACAACGTAACAGTACTAATTTAAAAAGGGAAAAAAGTAAAAATAAATATAAATAAAAATGTGGCACGGGGAGGTTCAAGGGTTTTCTATTTTAACAAAGAGGTTCAACTAAGATTGGAACAGACTTCTCAATTTATAAAATTACGTAGAATTTCAATTTAAATAAATAATAACAACAGTTGGATTAAAATTAATGTTTAGGATGAATTTTAACAAAATTTATTATTTTACTTTTACAGTTTTACTTTGCATATTTTTTAACTCACATTAAACGCATCACTCTTGGAACTGATAGGTTGCTTCCTTTTGCAACTTCTTTCTTGTTATATTACTCTAGTTTCCAAGCTAAGAAATTGAAGGACACACATGGTTTATTGAGTTGCTTCTCTATCTCCCACCTCATGGATATTTTGCTTCTTCTTTTTCACCATTTATATCATGATAAACTGATGATCATCTAAAACAAAGGTGGTGGAATGGTGACTACGACACGTCAAAAGAAAGTCAAGATTTTTACGAGAGGTATTATTTTAAGTTTGTGCATTTTATTGGACATTATTAATCTTATTAATTATTAATATGACAATGCCTTATAAAAACAAGGATCAAATTAATAACTTATTATTAATAAAATGTTGGGTGTATTTTTTCCCTTTTGAATTAGGATACTAAACATGACAAAAGAAAATGGTGATTGGAAGCCAAAAAGTGATTTAGAGTTTGAAGATGTAGAAGAAGCATGGGAACTTTGGAGTAAATATGGTGAGAAAGTAGATTTTGGAGTTAGAAAGCAATTCAAAAACAAGCGAAAGGAAGATGGTGTTATAACCTCTTGTAGATATGTTTGTTACAAGGAAGGGATTAGAAAGCTAAATAAAAGAAATGGACAAGCTACCAAGCACAGAGCTGAGACCAAAACTAATTGCTCTGTAAGAATTGGTTTGTCATTGGGGAAGAATGGAAAATATATAATCCATGAGTTTGCAGAAAAGCATAACCACCCATTACAACTTTCGAAGACAACACACATGTTTGCTTCATATCGTAAAATCACACAAGTTATGAGAACACATGCGGGGCATAAAGCTGATATTGGATTATGCTAGAAGGCATCATTTCAACTTATGAGAACACATGCGGGGCATAAAGCTGATATTGGATTACTCGGTTAGATGCAAAGAATTATCTAAAAGCAAAAAGACAAAGAAATATGGTGTATAGGCAAGTTGGTTGTCTAATGCAATATTTTTAGCAACAATTATTAAAGAATCCTTCATTTTTTTTCATGCATACCATATGGACATCGACGAACAAATCACAAATGTATTTTGGGCAGATGCAAAAATGGTGTTGGATTATGGGTATTTTGGTAATGTTGTCTCTTTGGATGCTACTTATGGTACCAATCGAGCAAATAGGCCACTTGCTTTGTTTTCAAGATTTAATCATTATAGGAGTTCAATAATCTTTGGTGCAACTTTATTATATGATGAAACGGCTGAATCTTTCAAATGGTTATTTAAGACATTCTTCGAAGCACATAGTCTTAAAAAGCCTTAGACTATTTTCATTGATCAAGACCAAGCAATGACTAAGGCACTTGTTGAAGTAATGTCTAAGACACATCATGGTTTATGTACATGGCACTTGATGCAAAACGGAATTAAACACCTCAGCAATTTGATGAAAAGAGGAAGCCATTTTCTAAGAGATTTCAAGAAATGCATGTATGAATTTGACACTGAGGTTGAGTTTGAGGAGGCTTGGACCAAGTTGATTGCAAACTACAATATTCAAGAAAATAACTAGATTAATTCAATTTGTCCTAAAAGCAAAATGGGCTTCTTGTTACATGAAGGAAGCATTCAACTTGGGATGCGAAGTACTCAACTTAGTGAGAAAGCAAAATGGGCTTCTTGTTACATGAAGGAAGCATTCAACTTGGGATGCGAAGTACTCAACTTAGTGAGAGCTTAAATTCTCATTTCAAAGCTTGTATGAAGTCAGATGTTAATATAAAGAAATCCTTTTGTCACTTTGAATGAGTTGTTGAGGAGAAGCGTTACAATGAGCTAGTTTGTGAGTATGACTCTCGTCATAAGCTAGTAAAGTTGGGATATGAAATGTCTCCAATATTGAAACAAATGGGGAAAGTATGCACACACACTGTGTTTGATTTATTCCAACAAGAGTTCGCATTATTCTTAGCCTCTTGCATTTCACAAAGAAATGAATCACTCCCTTTGTTTGAATATATCATCACAAGGATCAACTATGAAAGATTCTGAAAAGTTTTATTTGATCGTGCTTCAATCTCAATATGTTGTAGTTGTAAAAAAATTGAGAAAATTGGCATATTTTGTTCTCATGCATTGAAAGTATTTGAAGCAAATGACATAAAGGTTGTTCCCGAAAAATACATTCTTAAGAGGTGACAAGAGAAGGTTGTAGTGGCATTATATATGATTTTAGGGGAAGAGAGGTTGAAAAGGATCCTAGACTTTCTAGCACAAGGAGGTATCGACATTTGGCATCTAAATTGATTAGGTGACATCTGATGTATCTCCTTCTAAAGAATATTGCCAACTGGTAGAGGAAAGTATAGATGTTGTGTGCAAGAAAATAAAAGAGCTTCGTTTACAAGCACAATGCACTGACAAGAACAAGGATGGTGTCATTGCATTAGTGATCAATGATGATACAAAATCTAAGGGGTTCAAGCAACGACCTAGCATAAAGAGGCACAACCAAAAACATCTCAAAAGTTGGCCCGAGTTACAATTAAAGAAGAAGAAAAAAGCTCTAACTAGAGGTCAATCACAAAGTCAAACATCTAAGGTGTATATATATATATATATATATATATATATATATATATATATATATATATATATATAACTTCCTTGTTATAACCATATGTTAATATGTTATGAAAACTTTAGGATTATGAACCATGTGAAATCTAGACTTCGATAGCTCCATGTCTTGATGGTACAATCACTTAACTTACATTATATTTTCTTCTTTTTTAGTTTGTAATATTGGGTATTTTATCTTGTTATGATGCAGGCACCCCTTGATGACAGAGATATTTCAACATTGGATGACATAAACATTAAGAATCTTTGATTAGCCTTGACTAGATTTTGATTACATGTTGCACTTGATCTAAGTTTCGTACATTTGTATTTGTATCTTTTGGATGAAATGTATATATGATCCCTTTTTTGGTGGAATGTGTTTGTGATCATATTAACTAATGAAATGTATATATGATCCCATTTATGATTAAAAAATTTGGTTGATCACCTTTTAGTGAAATTCTCCTTTCCAATTACATTTTTTCATTCACATAAGACTCAAATATGAGATTTTACTTAAGAAAATCAAGTTCTCACTTGGATCAACGACTTATTGATTCAAGTAAATATAATATGATAACAACATACTTTTACACCTATAATGACACATTGAGAAAAAAAATTTAGGAAAATCTATAAACTTTTATTAGTGGGACAAAAAATAATTTGTAATATTTTGTAAAAAAAAATTACAAACTTCCATAAAATATACAATATTACGAAGAAAAAAAAATTCTAAAGCGCATCATGCTTATAAACTATAATTGTTTTTTATGCATTTTTATATTTTAAAAATGTTATACAATTTTTTCATTGCCAAATAAAAAAAATTAAGAAAATAAAGTGGTAAATTTAATACCAATTAATTTTCTCTTTTATCTTTATAATTTTTTACATTCGTTTTAAAAAAAGTTGTTTCATGGGTCAATACCAATTTTTCATGGAGACAAATAAAAATTATGAAATACATTCAAGAAAAATTATTTACTGTTCCAAATCAATTTGTTATTATTTTCCTTTTATATTTTTTAATTATACATAAATGAAAATTAAAAATATAATTATTATTTTCCTGTTAATTTGATTTTGAAATTTGTGTCTCTTGCGAATTTGAAATTACAAAAATATCCCTTAAATTTTAGGCAGAATTTTTTGGAGGGAAAAATAAAAGATTCAATTTTTTTAATAAACTTAAAAGAAACCAAAATATTAAAAAAAATAAAAAAGTATGTTTTATTGGATTTGAAAATTAGAGAGGATGAATTGTTAACCATCCAAATATATAATATATTTCATCCAAACTAATTTCAACCCAACTCATCATAAACGATGGCATTCATCTTCTTCATAGATAGGCTTTGCTTCTCCGATTCGTGACGTGTCACCGGGCATGGTGCAATTCCGCCACCACCAACTCCGGAGGCACTGCAACTAGGAGGAGTAACAAGGAAGTAACGACCATGTTCGAGCAGTGGGTTGTGGAGCATGGGAAGGTGTACAACACCCTCTCAGAAGACTGCTTGGACTTGAATGCACTAAGCCTATTCTATTTTAATTAGATGGATTTGGATTTTACATGAATAAATTCTTTTGCCAACCTAAAATAAAAATTTAAAAGAATATTAATATATTTTGTTATCAATAATAAATATTCTATTTTATCAAACAAGTATAAAGTAAAGAGAAAAGGCTTTTGAAATTAAAATTATGAAAATATATTATTTGAATCAAGACACATCAACTCCAAAATTTCTGGAAAACATACATTTAGAATTGTTAAAGTGTTGTTATTCCTTCTGCCAAAGAGTAAAGAAAGTTTTTTCATAATCCAAAGGTGGTACAAGCTACACACTATTGTTGGAAACCACCGGAAGCACCAAAAAATCTAATTTAGTCAATTGAACAGGATATATGATTGTTATAAATCCTTAAATACTATCTTTGATTCCTACCTATAAAAAAAAAAAAAACCACTAGAAGCTACTATGAGAGTTAGGAATTAAGATCTTCTTCATTTACTAGAAGCCACCAATAGGAAAAAGAAAGACACAACACTCTTGTGGGGTCCACCAGGTGCTTCTAGTTACTGGAGAGGCACCGAATTCGAGATTTAGGAATGGGTACAAGCTTGACCATTGCCCTGACAAAATACTAAAGGTGTATATTTAGTGTGTGTGTGTCTTAGTTTAACCGTTTCAACAACTGTTACACACGTTTCGAGAAATTAACCGTGACCGTAGAAATTTGATGGATTCACGTTTGGCGGAAATTGAACAGTTTAACAAACACACTAGTTGTCCAAGGGAATCTACAAAAATGCTTCACGATTGTTTGTGGGCAGCTCTAGATCAGGTTCAGATTCACTCAGAGGTAAGAAGTAGTGATCCACCATATCTTGAGACACCTTTTCCAAGGTTGGAGGATCCCACTGCATATATTTGGTTGACAATTGTGTAAAAATTTGGATTTCAAATACAGATTTATAGCATATACACATTTCTGTGAATTGAAGAAATTGCATTAATCAAATGAATTTTAAATCTGAGAAAATTGTAATATGATAGTCATCAATCATTGACAGATGACATGCTGGCAATTTGACAAAAGTATCATTGCAAATTTGCAATAAGAAGATAATGCAAACAATCAGTACCTTTGGTGCAAAGTCCTTGTCCACCACGCGTGCCCTCACTCCCTAAAATGAATTCAAATCAACTTGTGTTTAGACATAATAAGTTTGTTTCAGTTTGGAGAGATTCACAATACTTATACCTCACAAAAGTCCCCAGATATCTGCCTATGAATTGCTTGTAAAGTCATACGGTACTCACGCAACAAGCATTGATCAAGTGTCTGAAATCTACCTTCCCGTATCTGCACCAATTAGATGAATTACATTATAAATGTGATTTCTTATAAGAGCAAAGAAATTAGGAATTGTTTGGACTTTAGACATGCAAAAGGAACTCACAGATCTCAAAGCAACCTTCAAGCTCAATGGAGAAGCTTCTTTGAGTTTATTTAGGGTAGAAATGCACCATGCATCATTTGTTTCACTTGCCGCATTTTCCTAATGGAATTTGAGAATAATAAGAATAATAGAAGAACTAAAGTATTCACCAAAATGCCAAGCAACAACACAAAAAGCAAAAAGGGCATGCAAGAGATGCCAAAATATATTTTCAAAATGCCATTGATATATAGATAAGAAAACAGTAAATAGGTACAAATAAACATCCTAAGCAATATTTTATTTCAATGCCTCTCCTTTCGAAACAAATCTGGGAAAGGAACCAGAAAAAGGAAGGGTGGAGCCTTGGGAAGAGAAGAAGAAATTTGCTTCCCCCTACAAAAAAATGAAAATAGATTTTTGTTAACTTGTCAAATCCCTCAACAAGCTTGGTATTGCAAAGAATTTTTTTATTTTTATTTTCTTGTAGTACTCAACTAACATGTTAGAAAAAAGTTACTATGTAATTGTGGGTCATTACGCTGTGCCTATCTTTCATGTATTGGTCTCTATTTCAGACTAAATAAATAGACACATGGAGATTAACAATGTTGAGTTGGCTATTCCCATTCTTAATTTTCTCTAACATAACAAATGCACAATTAGGGGGCACTTATCCATTTAGGCATCTGGTAAACAGGTCATATTGGAAGGCCCTGCTTGTCAACTTAAATTCGAAATCACACAAGTTAAACACCAACCCATCCCATACATGTCATCCCACTAATACTTAATTTTTGTCGCTTTCTGACAATTCTCAATTTGGGACATAGATGTTACCTATGTCCAACTAGCACAAATATAGTTAATCAGATTACAACTAAGAGCTGTAGTGAAGACATCAGCTATCTAGCTGCGTCAGACTTACCTGTGAACAGAAGAGCAGCCTTAAGGATCTTCTACTTGGATCTAACCTCAAAACCTCTACTTATTGGACTCTAATAAAGAGCAGAAAACAACTGTCTCGATAGGATATAAAGGTTTCCCCCACATCAATAAGAACACTTAACAGGGAATGCTTTCCTCTTGGTTAAATTTTGAATAAATTACAATTTACCCATGTGAAGAACAATTGAAATTCATAATACAGAATTGTGTTGAATAAAAGACTCTGAAATATAAAGAAAAATATGTATCTCACCATCGCATCAACAATCTCTTCAACTGTGTCATGGCAAAAGCATTTATCTAGAACTTCAATCCTGAAGAAAATGAAAAAGTAGAAATAAAGGTTATCTTATATTATAAGCCAAAATATGAGAGACAAGGAAAATAAATATTAAGCATCCCAACAACTTATTTTTCATCAGACTATTTTCTTATCTTCTTGTAGGCCTTCAGCTAATGGTCATTTTTAGGAGAAACTTTGTTGGTTTAATTTGTAGAGGGAATGAAGGCTATTCTGAGATGTATTTTTCAGTTTCTCTTTTCTTTGTTTACAAAAACAGTAGTTCCTTGCCCTTCTCTCTCAGTCTCTCTCTGTTTTTTGAACTATTTTTTCTTTATCCAAAAAATAAATAGACTACCCTTAGACAGAATGTAAGATAGGTCAAACCTTTGTAGTACGCTACTGCTGTCTAGATGTACAATCTCACCATACTGTTCTAAAGTAGTTTCAATGACAGACGGGTCATCAGTAACCAATTTCCCCAGTTGTTCTTCGATTAAAGGAAGCCTCTATAGGAACAGGACAAGACAAGCAGTGATTTTGAATGTTATAGTCTGAAAAGTCTATTAAAATTAAAATAAAACAAGCAAGCAGTGTTTAGCGGAACTAAACTGCACTTGATGAATAGTGTGTAGCAAGCCCACAAGCAACCATCTCTACTCCGTTGAGCTTTTCCCCAGTCAGAGCCAAGTATTCTCCTGCATAGAATAATGACCTATGAAACAAAGAAAGACTAGATAGAGGAAGTTCATCAATCATATTTCCAGTTGATGATTAGATTTGAACCCATGAATTTCCTTCAACCATTTTTGTTGAAAAAATAGGATGATGTACCTATTTAACAATTTCTTCATCAATCAATTATTTTTATTGTATATACTTGATGAAATAGATAAGGGTACACAAAAGCGTTGGTGTATAACATTTGATGTCAATAGGAGTAAAAATAACAATTAGCCCTCAGAAAACTAGCGTTCTTATTTGATTTTGTATCGCTTAGGATTCCAAATTCAAATATCAAAAAGTAGAATCTCAATGTTGATGGATGGACCAATGAGACGCCTTTAAATAAGCATGCATCAGCTCCAGACAAATGCACCAAAGAATGACAAAGAAAGCATGTTGCTGAGTAAATTTGGCCTCTTCCAATCTTGACAAACCATCAAGCTGAACTAAAAAACTTCTCAAGTAAAAAATCCCAAATATATAGCTCCACAAAAAGGTGCCTACTAGCAACATAGAAAAGATCTGCACCATTTCTGAACTTAAATTGCATGCAACACACATTGCTAGATAAGTTTGTCCAGAAGGAATCTTTGATGGTTAAGGGAATGAGTGAAAGATTTCACAGAGGGAGTTACAATAGAGCAAGCCAGAAGAATCTAGATTCCAAAATCTTCTGTCAAGACTTGCAGAGAATTGATAGGCATGAGAACTTTAACTTAAGCTCAATACCACTGAAATTTTTATTAAGAACTAAAATAATTATCCTGGTTTAGATGAGCCATTGACTATCATGAATCACCAACAGTGGACCTAGTTACCCTTTGCAATGCTGAAAACCATCAAATCTGGGATGAAGTAACAGTTACAAAGAGAAAATATCTCTACAATCATTGGAATTATATTTCTCAACAATTCTTATTCTACTAAATTGTACCTAGAAGACTGTCATATAAACAAAGTTTATTAAAGAGGAGCTTAAATTTGACCAAGAGAACCACATTGTTTCAAAAAAACACATTCTAACAAACAGGGCTTATCTAATTGTCAGAACTTTCTACTATCCCTCCCCCACTGAGTTCAAAATACCAGTGCACAAGTACAACATTAAATTATCTTCAGGATTATATCTGATAAATGGAATTATTTAGAACCTACCAATCCAAGTAGAGAGGTTTTAAGTAACTAAAAGTAGATGAGACATCTACACATGATCATACCTAATTGACCAGGTAAATGTGAAAGGTAAAAAGATGCTGCAGCATCAGGGTGGAATCCAATAAGAACTTCAGGGGTAGCAAAAATCTGCAAAATGGGGATAAGTTATAATGAAAATAAGCATATGCAACCAAGTGTTTCTACGCACACATGAGCCAAAATGAAGACAAACTTCTATAAATTTAAAATTATCACATGATTTATACAGGGTACAAATGACATAGCAAAAACATTCTATGTCTGCAGCTGTAGGAAAATAGATAAGCATGGTGATTAGCACACAAATTAGGAGAATACAAGAACAAATATGCCATATATCCAAGTTCCAAAAAAGAAGAAATATGTTGATAAAGACTTTTACATTGTAGGGATGGCACAAAGAAAGCACATGTTTAAGTAGGAGGGTAGCATTTTAACAGACATACAACTCGTTGCCTATTTATCATTCCAAACTCAAATTTACTAATTGTTCATGTGACACCCTGAATATTATGTCTAGCCTAATCCATATTAGTTTTAATTATATCTAACTTAAAGGTAAGAAAAGAGAGGAAACATATTTTTGGCTTATATTGGGTTTCCTCTAGATTAGGTCTAAATCCTAATCCTTGAAACAAAACCTATGTCTAAAATCCATCTCTAGGGTATGAAGGTTATATATAGCTTTGATTTCTGTAAACTAAAAATACAAGAATAAAAATCTTATCTCACACCATCAAAATTGTCAAAAAATGAGAACAATGCTGGATTCAGAAAGAGGTTTGTTTATCATGTACATAACATATTTATGAAATATTATAGATACATACAGTTTTGTCTGTTGCAACTCGAAATGTCCCAGGGATTGAAATTCCAGCCCCACCACCCATGGTAATGCCATTCAGAAGAGCAACCTGCATGAAGTTCATTACTGCATAACTTCTATTTAATGGTAACTAACTGGTAAACATGAAAATTGATTTTAAATTATCCAATCTGCTTGCAGCCATGTGATGAATGGCTATGGCCTCTCTGTAATATTCTATTAATAAAATGCACATGTACAGGAATTTTGTATCAAATAATTATGTTTTTTTTATCAGCAAAAATACTAATATATTAGATATAAACATCAGTACAAGAGGTACTGTACAAAATACACATCAGCACCAAGAAATGCAGAAGTGTGGTAGCCTAATACAAGTAGTTATCAAGAATTAATCTACCAAACAACTGACAGTAATCTTGGTATGTAGTTACCCTATACCTATAGCATATTTCCCCCCTACATACAAAAGGCAGCCCTTATATTGCTGGACCAGTAATGGAAAGGTAATTCAAATCCTTTTTTCCAGATTTCTAAACAATGCCCAGCAAAGGAATATAGCTTCCTCCATCAGTTTGTTGGCATTGAACTTCTCATTTGAGAAGACAATCCTATTTCTATGGTGCCAAATGCATCTGGTTAAGGATATCCACCAACTCAGCCATCGCTTTTTCCTGATACCCGACACCCTAGAAGAGGAGTGTTGTAGGAAATGTTGTCTCGGGTTTTGTGGGAGAGGTCCCACTATCTCTATCCAAGAGAGTGATTCCCATCAAATAATTATGTTGATATATTATAAAATAGAATCATAGATAATAATCTTATGTATCAGAATATTAAACTAGATATTAGAAGGAAATCTGTAATGTAATTTAATCTGTTGATCACTTATAAAGACTATTGCTTAAAAGTTGTATAATTACAACATATGATAGTATTATTCTATGTAGTTATATGTCACTGAAGTAGAATGCTAAAATGTATTTTAAATTTACATAGAAGTTGAAGCATAATCAATGTATTAAGTTGTTACACAATTTACCCAGATCAATTCATAGTTAGAAGCCAGTTTCTCAATAAAATGATGATAATGTAATAGCAATGAGAAAGAATAGATGGTCAAATATTCTTAAAATTATAGAATTTGGTTTCATCACAATTAACTAGTATAATAGGATTCTATTTTATATACATTTCCTGTTATTTTACCATGTTCACAAACATCTGTATTTCAATGATTTCAAATCAGTACTTGGACAACAAATGTATCATAAGTGTGAATTATTATTCATAAGAAACAGCAAATATGAGCATGTTAAAGGTGCCTCAAAACACTGTACTCACATGTGGCTTCAAATATGTACCTATCAGGTACATAAAACTATATGCCGTTCTAAAAAATTCTTTACAGGCTTCCAAGTTCCCTGCATAAATTGAAAGGAAAAAGGTTAGCATAACTGTATAAAAACATAAAATTCAATAAACTAAAATGCACTAGAAAAAGACATTTATAAAATAGACACGAGAAAATACCTAAAACCAAATTGCATGGAAAATCTGAAACCTAAGTATGGATACAACCTATAGTTTCTCTAAAGCTTTCTAAGGCAGCAAAAATTCAAATATGAAAACTATTGGGAGTTGGATATTGTTGGTCAGAAAATTTAAAATTTAAAAATGTTAAAGAATATGCTTCTCCTCCCTTATCTAATGAAACACAGCCAAAAATCTCTTTGAACTTTTATAAGCTCTCCAAGCATCAAAAGCTTAAGAACTGATGAGAAAAATCAATTAATAGGTGAGGAGAGGATGCGGAATACAAATGAAGATAGCAGCTTATTAATATAAAAGGTTAAACCAAAATGAACTGCAATTGTCCAGTTTGGAAAAGTACAAAGTATAGGAGGAAACACCAGTTGCCATTGAACTAATCAAGGAACTGTTGTTGCTTGTAGAATTTTGTTCTTTTTAATTCAAAAATCAACACTGTAACTTTTGTTAACTGTTGAGTGTGATTCATTTAACTTGTTTTGAAGAGATAAAAGAGAATACCTATTTTCCAAAAACAATCATTTGCCAAGCATGCACATAAGACCATTCCAAGACCTCCACTTAATAGCTTCAACTCTTACTATTTGCATTTACTATAAGGATGTTGACCATATTCTATCTTAATTTTCAAGGATGTTAAACTCGACAATTCATATTACATCATCCCCACATTCACAAGTTCCACTATTTCAGAAAACCCAAGACCAATTTGAAAACACAGTCAGCAAATAATCATACACTTTAGAACCTCAAAACTAAGACAACTGGATAAAGTTGAGAGAAGAATTTTTCCATCCAGACCTTAATTAAAAAAATCTTTATAATTTACCTTTGTTTATCAAATGGTAAAGCGCAACAATATCTCCACCAGCTGCAAATGCTCGGCCACTGCCCTTAAGAAAATTGAAAATACTAAGTAAGTTTTACAACATCAGATATGCATGCAGATGAGATCGTTGCTAGTATCAAATGTACAGTATGTAGAAATGAGAAAAAGGATAATATAAATGAATTTAATTGGAATACATTAAGGTCATCTACACTGTCATCCAATAATAGACTATCATATAAGTGGAAAAAAAAGGAGTTAGAAACAGGAAAAAAGAAAATGTTAGAAGATGTGTTGATAGCCTTTCTTAATTGAAAATTGTTGATTTTTGTAATAATTGTCTTAAAAGTTATACCATACAAGGGTGATCTCTATTTGGTTAACAGTGTGAAAATCTGTAAGATTGACAGATAATGTATCAAGTATCGAAATTGTTCCGACCTCAAGTCCGCGAGGCCTTGTTAGGGTCCTCGTATCTGAGGTACTGTCCGTTTAGGTGTTCGATTGACCATCACAGTTTTGTGCTTAGTAAAAGGGGCCTCGGGGAGTTGAGAGGAGAGGGTGTTAATAAATAACCCGTGACCTCGATTTCTAAGCTATGTGAGACTTTGTAGCTACCGGAACGAAAATTAAAATAAAATTCATAGAAAATATGGATTACCTTGAGCATCACAAAACCAATATCAGGGTCCTCTTCCCAGCTCCTATAAAGTTTATGCAGTGTAGCCGCCTGAGAAATAAAAACAAGTGACCACTTATTGAGTGTGAAATCGCAACAAAAAAATGAGTGCTTAAAAGTTTAAAAGCAGAAGGGTCCAAAGAAAAAATGGCTGGGATCATGGAATTGAGGAAAGAAGCGTAACCATATTGGTGTTGAGAGCATTGAGAGCAGAGGGTCTATTGAGAATGGCCATTCTGGAGAAACCATTTCCTTCGACCAAAACCTGCGAGCGACATTGTGATTAGTGAAAAACAGAGATTTTCAATTAATTAATATTATTTTTGCTATTTTTGTGTGTATGATGATATGAGAATGAATAGAAGAGAAGAGTGTGAGCGACCTGATTGAGATTGGGGTTGTCGAGAATGAGGTGTTGAGAAGAAGAGAGGTTTCGGTCAGTGTTAAGACTCAGCTTTGCCTTTGCCTTTCTGAGCAACCACCACCCTGCCCTTTTGCTCTGCATCATCATCCCTTTGCTTTTCCCTCTGCACTTCACACTCTCAGCGTCTCACTTCTCTCTTCTATTCTTTGTTCAGCATAAACAGCCGAACCAATAAAAAGGGGACATTTGTCAGCCTAATAATACCATCGAATAAAATCACTTTAAAATTTTTGGGATTTGAACCGTAAAAATATAATAAATTGGTCATGTAAGATCATTTTACTTTTAAGTTTAAGATTTAATTTTATAATAAATTTAATTTTTTATAATCAATTTTATATTAACTATAAAATTTTAAGGATTAATTTATCATTAAATTATGATTAATTTGTTGCATTTTTTATACATTTAAATATAATATTTAAATTTTTCATTTTCAAAAACCAATTTATCAACATTAATAAATACTTTAAAAAAAAATTAACTATTTATCCTTTTAATAAATTTTTATTTTCAATTTATCCTTTTCACTCGTCTAAGAATTCCGAGAGTCTATCTCAAATGATAAACTAGCTTTTTTACCTAAATTCATAAACTAAATGTTATTTATCTATCTATTTTCAAATGAATTTTAGAAATAAAAAATAATGATTTGAGATTTTGAAGGAATTAAATTTAAAGAGAACTTTTTATAGGATTAAATCCAAAATAAACTTATTTTATAGGAACTAAATACAATAATTTCTAAATTTGGGAAACATATATGTTTACACATATATTTGACTTCAAAATATTTTTACTTCATCTAAAATTAGTAATTTTTTAGTTTAGTTATTATAAAATATTTATTTTATTTTTATTCCTTAAATGTTTGAAATTTTATTTTTATTTATAAAAGTATAATTTATTTCTCACTTTAATCATATCATTAAAAAAAATTCTTGTTAAAGTTAATGTCTATGCCTGTGTGATAATGGTATACACTTGATGACACATAGGCATGGGTAATAACTTCAACAACCAAATGGCAGCAGTAAAGTAACAAATAAATTGAGGACCTTTTTAAAATTTTAATATTTTCATAAACATAGCTCACAATAAATTATATTTTCGGGTACCAAAATTACTATTTGTCCAAAAGAAAACAAAATATCATGAGAAATAACAATGAGCAAACATGTAGGTACGTTTATTATAATATTTTTTTATTCTTTCAATTAAAAGTACAATTTTAATTATTTTAAAAAAATATTTTTAATTTTTAATTATATATTAGGTCGAAGGATGTTTGAATTTAATATTATTATATCTAAAATAATTTTTTTTGCTCTATACTTCTAGCAATTTATCATTGAAGTATCCAAATCATTAATAAGAATAAATGTGATATCATAATTTTAAAATTTAAACGGACGAACTAGTGAAGTCAATTCAATGAGTCACTAATTGACTCATACTATCCGATATATATAAGATAAATAATTAAAATATTTACTTAATCTTTTTGTCTTTGACTATTGGACATTGGGTTGATGCAGTGGCAATACCCCATCTCTCAATTCAAGGGACCATGGATCGAATCAAGCACATATATGGTGGTGATTTATATTGTATTTTAATTAGTTGGATAGAGTTTTATTTTTTTACATTTTATCGCATATAATTATAGTCATCTTATCCAACTGAATATGAATCCATTTAATATTCAATATAAATTTTTTATGCTAATAATATTGTTGAATTTTTAATATAAATATTGATTATTCCATTATAAGAAAATAAAATATTTTCTCATTATATAAATTATTAAATTGACATTAATAGCTATAGGGAATTGACATGACAAACAAATTTGTACTTATGGATACAAATTATTCAATTACTCTTATTTTTTATGTATATTATTTAATCACTTTTATTAAACTTTTATACTTACTATTTCTTGTCAATTTTTTCTATTATTTTGAAGAATGGAACTAAAACCTTGAACAAGGTTTTAGGCTCTCTCTCTATCTCTCAAGTCTAGGGATAGTTTTTAGGTGATGGGGATATGATTTTCATAAGAAATTTTTTATTGGAATAGGATTTTATATTTGGTTATGACAAGTAGGTTAGTTAAACTTGACTCCTTGAAAATTGTTTTTTTTGTTTTATTTTTGTAACAAAAAAAATAATTATTGGACAAGGACGGCATACATAATCCCCAAAGAGGATTGAGATGGGGAGAAAATTTCATACCCGACAAAGATGGGGATTAGGATGATTTTCGAGAAGTGAGTACAGGGACGAGGAATTATATACTCATCCATGTCTTGATTCGTTGTGATGTCTAACTGGAAAAACAATATTCCTAATAAAGAATATTAAATCAAATTAATAGTTTTATTTCTATATAATATTATTTTATTCATAAAATATTATTTAATCTACACTTAATTATAATATTATATCAAATTTTAAATTTAATTAGTTAATGAGTAGGTTATATTTAATAATATTTAGATTAATATTAGATAAATTATTACATTAATAATACATAGATTAAATTCAAATCAAAATATGGAAGTTAACCAATTCTTTCTACAATGTGCTAAATACTATTAAGAAATCAAAAGATTCAAGTTAATTAATATTATAAAAAGTTATATAAAAACCAATAATAATGACAATAAAATCAGAAAAAGGATGTTCTTTTAATCATTTGCGTACAATATCATCCATTGATAACACAAATAAAAATATAACCTTAATGTGACATCAAATTCCATATAAAAAGGGTATTTCAAATAGCAATACCCATTATTAACCTTTCTATTGTATTTTTCAATGTAAATGTCTAGTCTCCTAATCTTTTTAGTGAGCTACATATAAGATCATAAATTATGAAGGTAGAAAAAATAAGATAAAATTTAGATTGTTAGTGTGAAATTTATCTTACGTAGTGTTATAATTACAATTATTGTTACCATTTTTAAGTTTATTGATATTTGAGACCAATAGAAGTAGGCACCATTGAACTAATACAAATACATGTAGGATTAGCTAAAGTAAATAATTTAATTTAGTATTTACTGTATAAACTTTTATCAAGTGAGAGCTTATATTCATAAGCTTGACAGTTAAAAAATAACTTATTTTATAAGTTCATTAAAAAAAACTTATAAGAAGGTCTTAACCTACAAAGTTCTTCCAAGCAACCTTGTAGTCCCAACCTAGAAATATGTCAAAACTCAACATGGTAGAGAACATGTACAAATGATCATACTTACATAATTAAAAATGAAATAGGAAAATAAATTAATTATCACATTAGTTTGAAGTTTGAACTCATTCTATTCAAGTTCAGGTACAACCTTTTTATTTAAAAAACACAATTTTAGTTCTCTTGTTATCGTGTGTGTTAATATAAAAATACCAATAGCAACCATAATGAAGGTAAAATGAAGATTGAGTAAAATAAATGAAGGAATGTGTACCGCATATTCATATATGCATTTTGGTATCACCAACAATGATTGGTTGCTAATTATTTTTAAAATAAAACACATAGAGGCTAATAAGGTAGTTTCTAAGCTTACAATCTACAACAGCATGTTGCTCCAATGCTAAAGCTTAAGCCTTGTAAATTGACACATTTTTAGACATCACATCTTTTTTTTAGACATCACATTTTTACAATCTATAACAACAATGTTGACATCCTTGCAAGTTTCAACAACATTCATAGTAGCAACAACACCTATTGCATTTAAATGTACAAACAATATTATAAGATCATAGAGAAGAAAAAATTATGATGTAGCAATTACATTTGGGTCAACGGTAATTTTAAAAACATGCCTTTGAGAAGTGGAAAAGAAGCATCAATTAATTCCATCTTCACCCCATTTAAAGCCTCTGTTGTTGGTTCAATGTCAAGCATGTGTAGCATCACAGGTTGATTTAGGCCTAACATGGTCCCTCTTGCAATCATTGGAAGAAGTGCATAACCAATTTGTCCTGTTATTGAACCAAATCAAAACTAAAAGGGGCATGTCAATGAACTTAAAGAAGTGATTCTCCAATCAAAGTTTACTATCCCAAATTTCCCATTATTCTTCTTGTGACCATAAAGTTTCACAAATGTTTAATAAGTTTGAATATAATATTAGAATAAGACCAATAAGAAAATAATGCATGTGATGAAAATGAATTAAACATAAAGATTCACTGAAAATGGCAATACACATTTGATTATATTTGTTTCCAAATTATAGACCAAAAACATGTTACAAGTGTAATAGAGCATGATAAACATTTTTTTAAAGGTTGACTAATGTCAACTAAGAGCTCAATGTATCAAATACAAGTCAACAATGGATATGCATGTGTGTTTGTTGCATCATAATACTAAAATACAAGGTTTTAAAAAAAGATTGGCAATCATGATTTCAACTTCTACATCAAGATTTTTGGAATGTTCGCATTTGCAATAATGGTCACATCATGCATATTTGTTTGCAATATCAAGGAACAAGATGAACTTGTGACCACAACCACAATTTAAAACTTTGTTAAGCTATGCAAATACAAGATACATTAAAGGAAATTTGAAAAATAGGAAGGAAGACTAAATTAATCATGTATGCAACACATGTTACCAATGTCGCGATTAGTTTCTTCTCTTCTTTGAGAAGACCAAACATGAAAGAATTGTATAGCCCACAATCTCCCAAGCTAACATTTCACATTCCATTATTGGTTTGTGTTAATATTCAAGGAACACAATCTACTTCATTGTCCATTTATACATGTAACATAATTAAAAAAGTTGAATAATATTTGCACATGTGACATGCCTTTACACCATGACAATCATATACCATAACTAAGTCCACAAAAAATGCAAGTGTAAAAGAATCAATCATCACCACCTTAATGAAAAAAAAAAACACATTTTTTTAAAGATTGATATACAAAATCAGCCTTAAAATATTCTTGTCACATTTTTCTCAGATGAAAAAACGACCAACAATGAATTTAAGTAATAAAATTAGTATTATGCATTGAATTAAAATCAGATTACTAGCGACCCCAGTGACCAACACTTTAACTAGGTTTGTGACCACTATTATCACTAAAAGTGATTCTAGAAAGAAATAAAAATTTAGATTTAAGTGGTAGAAAGAAACTTGGTTATGCATATAAATGACAAAAAGTGAAAGAAAATGAGATAAATAAATGTAGTGAAGGGGAAATGGCAGGAGTTAAGAAATACGATAATTTATGATAGAGATAAACCTAGTGATTATATTATTATTGAAACAATTAGAGGAATATGATGGGAATGCAAAGAAAAAGTCTTTTTTTGCCATGCGATATCCATGCCTTATAGGTCTATTTTTATGGATCTAGATGAGTACTTACATTTTTTTAAAAAAAATTCTGTAAAGTGCATTATGGGTTTTTTCTTTTATTTGCAACAAAAGAGATTTGATATTTTCCTCATACTATCTTCATTTCTATATCGCTTTTGGCAAATGAATTTATCTTTGATTGTTTTTCCATTAGAGATTCTGATTTTTTTTGGGGGGGGGGGGGGGGATTTAGTCTCTATTTGCCAAAAAAAAATCTAAACACATTTATAGTAGTTTATGGATAAATTAAAATACATATGAGTTTAATTAGGATGTAATGAATTAACAGTGACTTGAGTTTGATTCTTAGATTTCCCTTATTAGTAGACAATTTATCAATTTTTTGTTGAGATTGATATTTTTTTCTAATATTCAAGGAGACGTGTCATCTCGTAATCCAAACTTTTTATGTATAAAAAAAATTATAATGTAATGACAAAATATATTATACTATTATTTAATCATGTATTAGTAATATATGATAAGCATACCATGACCGTGTGTGGCTAAATATCTCTTGGTGGGAGTTGTAAGGTATTCTAAATTCAATTTCATATATTAATTTTCATATAAATAAAAGTTCTATGCTATTTTATATTTCTTGTTGCAGTATTATTTTTCTGTTCTTAATGCTTTTATTTGGCTTCATAACCAACTAGGATGATTTTAGAATTAGTGGTGATTGAGAAATCATGATTTTAATTTGGAAATGAAATTAGGGACCTATTATGTTATGATCTAGGGATGAATTGTAATGTTTTAGCTTGTAAAGAGGCTTGCTTTGTTAATCAAGATTTTATAATTTATTTTCTTAAGAATAAGGAAAAGTTATAAAATCGAGAATTTTCATTTTCAAGGAATTGGAAATGCAAAGAAATAGTATCTCTAGTATAACTAAAATATAATTTTTGGATAGAACTTACTTTTGTTGTCTTGAGATTGAGATTTAGGACTTCATGATTTCTTACATTTTTATAAAATTTTGTTCTTAATTAAATTAAAAGAAAAAGGTTTATTTATATGAAGCCCATCTGTCCCACTTAAGAAGTAGGAAACCAAAAACAGAAAGGCAATCATGTTTTCCAAGTCAAATTGCAAGTTGTATATGACTAGAAACATAATTCTAGAGGTAGTTTAAGTCAAGAGGTAGATACTAGAAGTTATACATGACTTAAGGATCATCAAAAGATGCAACGTTATGACAACAAGTCAAGTAAACTTGTCTATATAGTCAAGACACATACACTAGGAGTTGTATGGTTTATATCATGCAACAATATACTAAAGCACTGCCTTGATGAAGCTGTCGTGATCCAACAAATCAATTCAAATGAGGAGACAACTAAGTCCCACATTAGTAAGGAAACCATGAAGAATAAAAACAATCTCTTACCGTCTACAACAAGAAAAAAGATCAACACCATTCTGCAAAAGACTTACTTTTCTTAAGGAGTAGCAAACTTCATGAATGAGCTAGAAAAAAAGGAGAAGTCATAAGTTCTAAACCAATAACAGGCACCAATGAACAAAATTCAAAATTCAAGCTATATGCAAGTTGTTCCAGCTAAGGAAGGAGGACGAACCAACAGTGTGATAGAGATAAATTACAACATATTTCCTTGGTCTCAAAGCTTCTCAAGATTACGAGTAACATGTCTTTTTGGCCTTAAAGACAAAGTGCAACAATCATCTTCAAGAAAGTATATATAAGGACATTGAAGTTCAGCTGGAGTTCTTTGCTAGAAAGGAATCAATATAGAAAGAACATAGGTCAAAAGTTGTATTGTAATTAAATATATATATCATTAGTTTTCAATACTAGACTTCCTTAGCCTAGACTCTCTTGGTTTGTATAGCCAAATCCATCTAGCCTTAGAGATACTATAAACATCTTTTTAAGGGGAGCTTACTGATGAGTTATTCCCTGTAAGATGTTTTAGGTATATGTCCAAATACTCGTTTAGGATATGGAACCTCAAAAGTGTAATAAGGGGATTACTGGTTTTGAAAGTTAAGAGTGACCACAGGAAGTTGCTTTGGGGTTCAAGTAGCAGTTGTAACTAAGGGTTCAAAGCATGGAAAAACTTTTTGAAAAAAATACTTAGGTAGATAACCTATAAAGGATTAAAGAATACTTAGGTGAAATTTAAATATTCTTTTCGAAAGAATACTCGGGGAACCTTTAGAGACTTAGAGAATACTAAGGTGTAGGAGCCCATGGGGGTTTAGGAAAGAAAGAAAATACTTGGTTGGTGCTTGTGTTAGTGGACAACATACAATTGAAGGGACTAGACGTAGCCCAGGTGGGATGAACTAGGATAAAAGCTTAGCGGATGAGAACTTTAAGAACCAAGACCAATTAAAATTTTGATTAGAGACTAAAAATGAAAACTTGAAATTTTGTCCAAATATCATAGGGTTTGTGATGAGTCTAGTGACACTTTTTCAAGGTGATGGTAGGTAGCATTTGACCATCATCTTGAACAGGGGTAGGACTAGAAATCGGCTCAAGGGAGGCAAGGAAAAAATGTAATTTCATAAATAAATTTTTAAATTTGTACATGCATAAAATATTCAAAAAAAACTTTAATATTATATATATATATATATATATATATATATATTTTTTTTTTTTTTATGTGTGTGTGTGTGTGTGTTTGTGTTAGATTATTTTATCTTTGTTCTAAAATTAAAGTATAATCCTTTTTAATTATGTAGATTAAAACTGATCCACTAACCAAAATTAGGTAACTAGTCACTAGTCACTCTCCACTTTCATTAGATAATTTTACCTTTCAACCATTTCTTAAATCTTAAATTTTTATTTTAACTTACATTAACTTTCCACTTCTTTTATATTATTAGTTTTTTTAATTCTATAATTTTTTATTTAATTTATTTAACTTCTATTTTTTTATTATTTAAAAAATTTAAAGAAACATAAAGTACCTCGTTTCCCCTAATATATATAATAAAGGTAACATAAAAGAAAAAAATTAGATAGATAAAATAATTTTGAATAATTATATCTCAAAATGAATAGTTCACTAAATTTATTTATTTTTATATCATATCAAATTATTTATCATACTTATATTTTCTTCTCCATTTTCTCTTCTTAATGCCAACTAACATAATAAATTTATGTATCATTTTTTAGAAATTACTTTGTTAAAATAAATTAAACAATTTTATAAAATCGAGAGTGAAGGAGATATAACATTTCTCAAATGTAAAATGAACCCTCTTAATCACTCACATTGCGGCGTGCAACCATCTGTCACGGCCGCACCACTGACTCAACATGCACCCCTGAAACTGACAAGACGACACAGTGAGCACCACAGGTGATTTCGACAACCTTCTCTGGTGTGTTTAATAGGATTCCGACAATCTACCATCAATATTATTTTATTTTTTTTCATTTTTATCATAAGTATAATATTTATGCAATTATTTCGAAATTCTCACTGATTGAACTGTTTATGTTTTAAACTAACAAATATTAGCCTATTGAATGGTTTTTTTTTTTAATCTAAAAATAAGGGCATTGAAGGTGCAAATATTAGGTTTGCAGAAATCAACGAATTGTAAATAACACTGGTGTGGTGGTAGGAAAACGAAAAGCCATTGGATGTAAATATATATATATATATATATATATATATATATATATATATATATATATATATATATATAAGAATATTCCTTCATCCTTATATTTGGTTTCAGTTACATTTCTTAGTTCAACTGAATGCTTGTTGTTTCTGATGATAGTATTTTCTTTACAACTTTCCAGGACTTTCTTTTCTGTTCAAATATCGATGAGACCATGAAACACTTCCAAAAGAAATTAACAGAACTGGAAGTGGAAGCTGAACATCTTCTTTTAGCCCGACATCTAGTAATTCAAATTGATTGTGATTAGTGCTTTTACATAGACTTGGAAACTAAATAAGTAATCAAATTCATTGAAAAAGAGTAAATTCTAGCTTCTATTGCTACATTGAGGACAATAACTTGGTGCCTTAACTAGAAAGCACATGGTCAAATTTATAATTATTATTTGGTTCAGTTGTAACTTTTTTGCTTGGTTGGTATGAATTAGTATGTGTGTTAGAATGTATTGATGCAGTCAAATATTCTCTTGGGAACATGATAAGGCTGACTTTGAGACACCTTCCTCTCATCTAATATCTTATATCTCCACTTTTCCATTCCTTATAGCTTCTTCTTCCCAATATATTTCTTTTACACCTGTTTTTGTGGTGAAAGTGAAAATATCATGCTCATTACATAAGTGAATGAATATAACAAGAGTCTGTTATGCAGTTCTTCATGTTGATGAAAGAGTTTTGCAGCATATTAATGAAGGAAAAATATAAATTAGTACCGTGAGATTTCTGTCATGTACAACTTAGTCTCTAAACTTTAAAAAGGTGTATTTCGATCCTTATGATTCTCACATGTGCAAAACAGCCCCTGTTAATTTTCCTGTTAAGATTTGATAAACTCGATCACGTGATTAACATTTGACTAGTTTGTTTTCAAAATCACCCCTAATGAAAAATGTAAATTGGCATCTCGAAGTTTGAATCATGTACAACTTAATCTTAATCATATATGACTTTAAAATGGTGTATTTCTTCCTAGTCGCACATGATTCAAACTTTAGGGTGCTAATTTGTATTTTTAGGGGTAATTTTGGAAACAAATTAGTCACATCACATGCTATTCGTGTGACTGAATCTGTCAATTTTGATGGAAAAATCAATAGTTATTCTGCACAAGTTGAAATCCTTAAGGGTTGAAATACACCTTTTTAAAGCTTAGGGATCAAGTCGCACATGACCCAAAATTTCCAAACCTTATGTTAATTTGAATTTTGCCCTTTTAATCGTACAATTTAAGTTTATAAACTTGAATGGACTAAATCTAAACTGATACAACAAATACTAGGGGTCTGCAAGAAGCAAGAGCCACAAGGCCCAAAAGGAAGAGTGGACCACCAACTTGAAGGATTACGCGTAGGAATAGCTAGCAGAATCAAGAGTGCTAGAATAATAAGATTGTAGGTTGTTAGAAAGAATAATATTGTTATGATTTTGTTAGGATAATTGTTGTTTGTCTTTATCCTTTCTGTTAGTGTTGTCTGGAGCTTGTCCCACAGCATTTGGTATTATATATATTGAGGAGGCAGAAATAAAAATCAGAAACTTCCTTTCCTTTTTACCTTCTGGAGGTTTTTCTTGGACCTAGAATTCCAAGGCTTAACATTGGTGCTTTCATTGATCAATGGCTGAAGCAACTCGCTCTAAGTCCACCATGGATCAACTTGAAGATGTCATTGCAAAACTCACCTCTTCCCATCTTTCCATGTCCACCAAAATTGACGATCTCATTCATCGCATGACCCAATTAGAAACAAACCAACACAGCCAACACACCAGCTTCATCCGCTGCCACCCCTCATACTTCCACACCATCGGATTCTCAACATCGTTTGAAGCTCAAAGTTCCTCGCTTCGACAGCTCTGATCCGACTGGGTGGATATCACCCAGTTCTTTGAATATCATTATACCCCGGACCATGAACGTCTCACTATTGCCTCTTTTTACATGGATAGACCAGCCTTAGCTTGGTTCCAGTGGATGTCCAGGAATGCTTAGTTGACTTCTTGGTCTGCCTTGCTTCATGCCCTCAAAGCCCGGTTTGCCCCATCAACTTATGAGGACCCTACGGGACTATTATTCAAGCTCACTCAATGTGCTTCTGTCAATGAGTACTTGTCGGAGTTTGAGTCCCTCACAAATCGGATTATCGGCCTTCCTACGCCATTTTTGCTTAGTTGCTTCGTCTCCAGGCTCAGTCCGAAGATCCATCGCGAGGTACAAGCTTTGCAACTGCTATCATTGATTCAGGCGGCTTCCTTAGCCCGCTTACAGGAGGAAAAATTTCTCGATACACGACGTCCTGACCGTTACAAACCTCCTCCGATCACAATAGGTTCACTAGGCCCACGACCACCACCACCTATTTCTCCAACCCCCTTGCTTCCCAACCCACCCAAACACCCTTCTCCTTCCATTCTATTCAAACGCCTTTCCCTTGACGAGCTTGCTCTGCGGCAGGAAAAAGGATTATGTTTCAATTGTGATGAAAAATTCACATGTGACCATAAGTGTTCTTCTAGATTGTTCTTGTTAGTCTGTGGATGAGGATGAAGCCACTCTAGAAACTTCCCTTGCGACCCTGAACCCCGGTTCCACTAGAACCAATTGAAGATCCGTCCTCGGCCCAAATCAACCTTCACTTTTCGATGATATCTTAATTTACAGTCGAACCTTCTCTGATCATTTGTTGCATTTGGAAAGTGCTTTTCAGGTTCTAATGCGTGGCCAATTTTCTCTCAAACTGCCTAAGTGCTCTTTTGCCCAGAATCAGATTAAATACCTTGGTCATTTGGTATCGAAGAAGGGAGTCGAACCGGTGCCAAAAAAAGTGAAGGCTATTCAACAATGGCCACAACCACGAACGATTCGAGCACTACGAGGATTTCTCAAATTGGTAGGATTTTATCGAAGGTTTATCAAGGGGTACGCAACCTTAGCAACTCCACTGACGAAGCTCCTAACTTGTGACCAACTCGTGTGGTCATCTGAAGCTGACCTTGCCTTCCAATCACTCAAGATGCCATAAGCAATACCCCCTGTTCTGGTTTTACCAAACTTCAACATTCCTTTTGTTGTTGAGATAGAAGCTTCAGGTTCAGGAATGGGGGCGGTGTTATCTCAGGATGGTCACCCATCACTTTTCTGGTTTTACCAAACTTCAACATTCCTTTTGTTGTTGAGAACTCGCCGCTATCACGGCGGCCGTCAAGAGGTGGCGCCAGTACTTTTAGGCCACCACTTCATAATCTTAATGAACCACCATAGTCTCAAGAACTTATGACACAAGTGATTCAAAACCCCTGAACACATTTGTATCTATCACAACTCTTAGGCTACGATTACACGATTCAGTACAGGACAAGCAAATCGAATGTGGTAGCAGACGCTCTGTCACGATCATTTGACAATTTGGTTGGCTCTCTATTTCTCCTATCCATGCCAAACTTCCTTTTCCTAACATAACTTAAAAATGAGTTGTCTTCTAGTGCAGATTTTGTCAACCTTCGTAATGCAATTCAAGTTGGACCCAGCAGCTTATCCTGATTACTCTTTGACTCAAGATTTCATTATGCAGAAAGGTTGCATTTGGTTACCACCTGGGCTCCCTTTCATTGCGGCCTTATTAGCCGAATTCCATTAGTCCCCAACTGGAGGTCATATGAGAGTCTGTAAAACTTTGGCTCATTTGAAAGATAACTTCACTTGGAGCACCATTAGGGAGGATACTCGAAAGTTCATTGCTAGCTGCTTGGATTGCCAGCATACCAAGTATGAAACTCAGTACCTTAAGTATTTTTTTCAAAAAGTTTTTCCATGCTTTGAACCCTTAGTTACAACTGCTACTTGAACCCAAAGCAACTTCCTGTGGTCACTCTTAACTTTCAAAACCAGTAATCCCCTTATTACACTTTGAGGTTCCATATCCTAAACGAGTATTTGGACATATACCTAAAACATCTTACAGGGAATAACTCATCAGTAAGCTCCCCTTAAAAAGATGTTTATAGTATCTCTAAGGCTAGATGGATTTGGCTATACAAACCAAGAGAGTCTAGGCTAAGGAAGTCTAGTATTGAAAACTAATGATATATATATTTAATTACAATACAACTTTTGACCTATGTTCTTTCTATATTGATTCCTTTCTAGCAAAGAACTCCAGCTGAACTTCAATGTCCTTATATATACTTTCTTGAAGATGATTGTTGCACTTTGTCTTTAAGGCCAAAAAGACATGTTACTCGTAATCTTGAGAAGCTTTGAGACCAAGGAAATATGT
The DNA here is from genome assembly GCF_004193775.1 of Glycine soja. Classification (NCBI taxonomy): domain Eukaryota; kingdom Viridiplantae; phylum Streptophyta; class Magnoliopsida; order Fabales; family Fabaceae; genus Glycine; species Glycine soja. The sequence goes on from NC_041004.1 coordinate 34,552,137, forward strand.
TTGTAATTTATCTCTATCACACTGTGGTTCGTCCTCCTTCCTTAGCTGGAACAACTTGCATATAGCTTGAATTTTGAATTTTGTTCATTGGTGCCTGTTATTGGTTTAGAACTTATGACTTCTCCTTTTTTTCTAGCTCATTCATGAAGTTTGCTACTCCTTAAGAAAAGTAAGTCTTTTGCAGAATGGTGTTGATCTTTTTTCTTGTTGTAGACGGTAAGAGATTGTTTTTATTCTTCATGGTTTCCTTACTAATGTGGGACTTAGTTGTCTCCTCATTTGAATTGATTTGTTGGATCACGACAGCTTCATCAAGGCAGTGCTTTAGTATATTGTTGCATGATATAAACCATACAACTCCTAGTGTATGTGTCTTGACTATATAGAACAAGTTTACTTGACTTGTTGTCATAACGTTGCATCTTTTGATGATCCTAAGTCATGTATAACTTCTTAGTATCTACCTCTTGACTTAAACTACCTCTAGAATTATGTTTCTAGTCATATACAACTTGCAATTTGAATTGGAAACATGATTGCCTTTCTGTTTTTGGTTTCCTACTTCTTAAGTGGGACAGATGGGCTTCATATAAATAAACCTTTTTTTTTAATTTAATTAAGAACAAAATTTTATAAAAATGTAAGAAATCATGAAGTCCTAAATCTCAATCTCAAGACAACAAAAGTAAGTTCTATCCAAAAATTATATTTTAGTTATACTAGAGATACTATTTCTTTGCATTTCCAATTCCTTGAAAATGAAAATTCTCGATTTTATAACTTTTCCTTATTCTTAAGAAAATAAATTATAAAAATCTTGATTAACAAAGCAAGCCTCTTTACAAGCTAAAACATTACAATTCATCCCTAGATCATAACATAATAGGTCCCTAATTCATTTCCAAATTAAAATCATGATTTCTCAATCACCACTAATTCTAAAATCATCCTAGTTGGTTATGAAGCAAATAAAAGCATTAAGAACAGAAAAATAATACTGCAACAAGAAATATAAAATAGCATAGAACTTTTATTATATGAAAATTAATATATGAAATTGAATTTAGAATACCTTACAACTCCCACCAAGAGATATTTAGCCACCACACGGTCATGGTATGCTTATCATATATTACTAATACATGATTAAATAATAGTATAATATATTTTGTCATTACATTATAATTTTTTTATACATAAAAAGTTTGGATTACGAGATGACACGTCTCCTTGAATATAGAAAAAAATATCAATCTCAACAAAAAATTGATAAATTGTCTACTAATAAGGGAAATCTAAGAATCAAACTCAAGTCACTGTTAATTCATTACATCCTAATTAAACTCATATGTATTTAATTTATCCATAAACTACTATAAATGTGTTTAGATTTTTTTTTGGCAAATAGAGACTTAAATCCCCCCCCCCCCCCCAAAAAAAATCAGAATCTCTAATGGAAAACAATCAAAGATAAATTCATTTGCCAAAAGCGATATAGAAATGAAGATAGTATGAGGAAAATATCAAATCTCTTTTGTTGCAAATAAAAGAAAAAACCCATAATGCACTTTACAGAATTTTTTTTAAAAAAAATGTAAGTACTCATCTAGATCCATAAAAATAGACCTATAAGGCATGGATATCGCATGGCAAAAAAAGACTTTTTCTTTGCATTCCCATCATATTCCTCTAATTGTTTCAATAATAATATAATCACTAGGTTTATCTCTATCATAAATTATCGTATTTCTTAACTCCTGCCATTTCCCCTTCACTACATTTATTTATCTCATTTTCTTTCACTTTTTTCATTTATATGCATAACCAAGTTTCTTTCTACCACTTAAATCTAAATTTTTATTTCTTCTAGAATCACTTTTAGTGATAATAGTGGTCACAAACCTAGTTAAAGTGTGGTCACTGGGGTCGCTAGTAATCTGATTTTAATTCAATGCATAATACTAATTTTATTACTTAAATTCATTGTTGGTCGTTTTTCATCTGAGAAAAATGTGACAAGAATATTTTAAGGCTGATTTTGATATCAATCTTTAAAAAAATGTGTTTTTTTTTTTCATTAAGGTGGTGATGATTGATTCTTTACACTTGCATTTTTGTGGACTTAGTTATGGTATATGATTGTCATGGTGTAAAGGCATGTCACATGTGCAAATATTATTCAACTTTTTTAATTATGTTACATGTATAAATGGACAATGAAGTAGATTGTGTTCCTGAATATTAACACAAACCAATAATGGAATGTGAAATGTTAGCTTGGGAGATTGTGGGCTATACAATTCTTTCATGTTTGGTCTTCTCAAAGAAGAGAAGAAACTAATCGCGACATTGGTAACATGTGTTGCATACATGATTAATTTAGTCTTCCTTCCTATTTTTCAAATTTCCTTTAATGTATCTTGTATTTGCATAGCTTAACAAAGTTTTAAATTGTGTGGTTGTGGCACAAGTTCATCTTGTTCCTTGATATTGCAAACAAATATGCATGATGTGACCATTATTGCAAATGCGAACATTCCAAAAATCTTGATGTAGAAGTTGAAATCATGATTGCCAATCTTTTTTTAAAACTTGTATTTTAGTATTATTATGCAACAAACACACATGCATATCCATTGTTGACTTGTATTTGATACATTGAGCTCTTAGTTGACATTAGTCAACCTTTAAAAAAATGTTTATCATGCTCTATTACACTTGTAACATGTTTTGGGTCTATAATTTGGAAACAAATATAATCAAATGTGTATGCCATTTTCAGTGAATCTTTATGTTTAATTCATTTTCATCACATGCATTATTTTTTATTGGTCTTATTCTAATATTATATCAAACTTATTAAACATTTGTGAAACTTTATGGTCACAAGAAGAATAATGGGAAATTTGGGATAGTAAACTTTGATTGGAGAATCACTTCTTTAAGTTCATTGACATGCCCCTTTTAGTTTTGATTTGGTTCAATAACAGGACAAATTGGTTATGCACTTCTTCCAATGATTGCAAGAGGGACCATGTTAGCCTAAATCAACCTGTGAAGCTACACATGCTTGACATTGAACCAACAACAGAGGCTTTAAATGGGGTGAAGATGGAATTAATTGATGCTTCTTTTCCACTTCTCAAAGGCATGTTTTTAAAATTACCGTTGACCCAAATGTAATTGCTACATCATATTTTTTCTTCTCTATGATCTTATAATATTGTTTGTACATTTAAATGCAATAGGTGTTGTTGCTACTATGAATGTTGTTGAAACTTGCAAGGATGTCAACATTGTTGTTATAGATTGTAAAAATGTGATGTCTAAAAAAAAGATGTGATGTCTAAAAATGTGTCAATTTACAAGGCTTAAGCTTTAGCATTGGAGCAACATGCTGTTGTAGATTGTAAGCTTAGAAACTACCTTATTAGCCTCTATGTGTTTTATTTTAAAAATAATTAGCAACCAATCATTGTTGGTGATACCAAAATGCAATATGAATATGCGGTACACATTCCTTCATTTATTTTACTCAATCTTCATTTTACCTTCATTATGGTTGCTATTGGTATTTTTATATTAACACACACGATAACAAGAGAACTAAAATTGTGTTTTTTAAATAAAAAGGTTGTACCTGAACTTGAATAGAATGAGTTCAAACTTCAAACTAATGTGATAATAATTTATTTTCCTATTTCATTTTTAATTATGTAAGTATGATCATTTGTACATGTTCTCTACCATGTTGAGTTTTGACATATTTCTAGGTTGGGACTACAAGGTTGCTTGGAAGAACTTTGTAGGTTAAGACCTTCTTAAAGTTTTTTTAATGAACTTATAAAATAAGTTATTTTTTAACTGTCAAGCTTATGAATATAAGCTCTCACTTGATAAAAGTTTATACAGAAATACTAAATTAAATATATTACTTTAGCTAATCCTACATGTATTTGTATTAGTTCAATGGTGCCTACTTCTATTGGTCTCAAATATCAATAAACTTAAAAATGGTAACAATAATTGTAATTATAACACTACGTAAGATAAATTTCACACTAACAATCTAAATTTTATCTTATTTTTTCTACCTTCATAATTTATGATCTTATATGTAGCTCACTAAAAAGATTAGGAGACTAGACATTTACATTGAAAAATACAATAGAAAGGTTAATAATGGGTATTGCTATTTAAATACCCTTTTTATATGGAATTTGATGTCACATTAAGGTTATATTTTTATTTGTGTTATCAATGGATGATATTGTACGCAAATGATTAAAAGAACATCCTTTTTCTGATTTTATTGTCATTATTATTGGTTTATATAACTTTTTATAATATTAATTAACTTGAATCTTTTGATTTCTTAATAGTATTTAGCACATTGTAGAAAGAATTGGTTAACTTCCATATTTTGATTTGAATTTAATCTATGTATTATTAATGTAATAATTTATCTAATATTAATCTAAATATTATTAAATATAACCTACTCATTAACTAATTAAATTTAAAATTTGATATAATATTATAATTAAGTGTAGATTAAATAAATTATTGAATAAAATAATATTATATAGAAATAAAAACTATTAATTTGATTTAATATTCTTTATTAGGAATATTTGTTTTTCCAGTTAGACATCACAACGAATCAAGACATGGATGAGTATATAATTCCTCGTCCTGTACTCATTCTCGAAAATCATCCTAATCCCATCTTTGTCGGGTATGAAATTTTCTCCCCATCTCAATCCTCTTTGGGGATTATGTATGCCGTCCTTGTCCAATAATTATTTTTTTTGTTACAAAATAAAACAAAAAAAACAATTTTCAAGGAGTCAAGTTTAACTAACCTACTTGTCATAACCAAATATAAAATCCTATTCCAATAAAAAATTTCTTATGAAAATCATATCCCATCACCTAAAAACTATCCCTAGACTTGAGAGATAGAGAGAGAGCCTAAAACCTTGTTCAAGGTTTTAGTTCCATTCTTCAAAAATATAAAAAAATTGACAAAGA